>NC_064629.1:853660157-855057657 GCF_023864275.1 Schistocerca cancellata | reverse complement strand
ACTTGACGGAGAGACAACACTCTTTTACCTTGCTAACAGATTTTTGCTGATATTTTAAACTTTGAAAGAGCATTTTGACACTTGGTAAGCAGCATGAATGTGGAAAATAATTCATTCGATGTTGTGTTGTGTCTTGAACCAAGCATGGTACTCGAATCGAAAAATGAATGGCGCCCTCTGCTGGTGTTGATAATTGATAGGAGCTTAGGCCAGTAGTTGATTTTATCTCTTGTTTTTGAAGTTTTGTGGAATAGGATTTAAAGTAAAACTCATATTCAACAGCTACATTTTACTAATTTCCTAATTACATTGCATAAGCAAACATTTGTTTTTAACTATTTATCGGCAGTATGTTTTATACTCATTCTCATATTACACCGCGTAAACAAATGTTGGTTTTTAGCTGTATATGGAAAGATGTTCTATACCCAGCCTCATATTCCAGAAGATAAACCTGTCTGTCTAGCAGATAGTATGTATTTAGCCATGAAAAAAGCACTGGAGTACTTACATTAGGGTTCGTAATCATTTCATTAACACCAGTTTGAGATAAACATTACACTTTTTGCGTTGTTGATGCTCTTTTGCAGAGCTGTAAAGAATATCGTGACATTTTACAAGCCTCATAAATGCAGTAAATCATTAATTTGAGGCTCTATTGTGCGTCACACTGTGGTACACATATCGAATTTTAAACGGTTAACCAGTTCAACCATGTGTCGATGAAGAAAAGCAACAGAATTTTGAAAGCAGCAGTGGATGTTTCTCCTCATTTTTGAAGTTTTGCTGCTTATTATTTAAAGTAAAACTCATCTCCGACAACTATATATTTAGATGTGGAAATATTTAATCTGAGGATGTAGTTTGACTTGCATCAAGACTAGGCTTAGTTAATTACGAGTACTTTCTTCTACTATATAACGTTGCTTATTTGCTTGTCTGCTTGCTTACTAGCATGTATTTTCTGCAGTTATAAAATGATCAGTTACTTTTACGGCATAGAGCTCATAGGTCTAACTTCCAATGTCAGCTGTTAGTTTATCATGTTATTTGTAACTATTTATGCATGAAAATAGCATTGGAGTACTTACTTAAGAGTTGACAACGATGTTTTAGGCACTAATTGTGACGAATATGTGCGTATGTAGAAAATAACATTGCAATACTTGACGGAGAGACAACACTCTTTTGCCTTGCTAACAGATTTTTGCTGATATTTTAGACTTTGAAAGAGCATTTTGACACTTGGTAAGCAGCATGAATGTGGAAAATAATTCATTCGATGTTGTGTTGTGTCTTGAACCAAGCACGGTACTCGAATCGAAAAATGAACGGCGCCGTCTGCTGGTGTTGATAATTGATAGGAGCTTAGGCCAGTAGTGGATTTTATCTCTTGTTTTTGAAGTTTTGTGGAATAGGATTTAAAGTAAAACTCATATTCAACAGCTACATTTTACTAATTTCCTAATTACATTGCATAAGCAAACATTTGTTTTTAACTATTTATCGGCAGTATGTTTTATACTCATTCTCATATTACACCGCGTAAACAAATGTTGGTTTTTAGCTGTATATGGAAAGATGTTCTATACCCAGCCTCATATTCCAGAAGATAAACCTGTCTGTCTAGCAGATCGCATGTATTTAGCTATGAAAAAAGCACTGGAGTACTTACATTAGGGTTCGTAATCATTTCATTAACACCAGTTTGAGATAAACATTACACTTTTTGCGTTGTTGATGCACTTTTGCAGAGCTGTAAAGAATATCGTGACATTTTACAAGCCTCATTAATGCAGTAAATCATTAATTTGAGGCTCTATTGTGCGTCACACTGTGGTACACATATCGAATTTTAAACGGTTAACCAGTTCAACCATGTGTCGATGAAGAAAAGCAACAGAATTTTGAAAGCAGCAGTGGATGTTTCTCCTCATTTTTGAAGTTTTGCTGCTTATTATTTAAAGTAAAACTCATCTCCGACAACTACATATTACTAAATTATTAGTTACATTGGATTAGCAAAAACTTATGTTCGAATATTTATGGAGAGTATGTTATTACTCGTTCTAATATTCTGTAGCGAAAGATATGTAGATAGCTTCCTACGAAATTTACCAATCCGAATGGTGAGCAAGTCCATAAACGACATTCAATTCAGTAATGAAAACTATAGTTGACAATATTTTCGTCATTTTACGCAATTGAGACGCTTTTTTTTAAGTATGAGAGTATTTTTGAAAATAAGTCAGGTTGTTTGCACACTTCTGGAAACAGCCACGAAGGGGCTACATTGTAATTGGTTCTTTCATGTTAATGGTGGCTTAGATATTAGGCTCCAATCAGCCGAGATGACAGTGAGGTGGTACGCTATGCAGTGTGTGTGTGTGTGTGTGTGTGTGTGTGTGTGTGTGTGCGTGTGCGTCTGTTTCAATTTACTGCTCACTGTCACCTTTAATTACTCTTTTAAATGTTCAGCCAATTTCACAAAGTTCCCGTATTCATCTCTTGATGACATCATCAAAAAAGGGATTCAACAGGAAGATTCAGATGTATTCGGAAGGCGATAATAAATTCTGATAATTCTCTCTCTCTCTCTCTCTCTCTCTCTCTCTCTCTGTGTGTGTGTGTGTGTGTGTGTGTGTGTGTGTGTGTGTGTGTGTGTGTGTGTATGTGTGTTTGTGTGGGTGGGTTGGGGGGGGGGCGGGGAGTTTCAAATTTCCCAGCAATTCTCGGAACTACTCGGAAGTATTCGGAACGAAATAACAAATTCTGGGAGTCCCCGCGATGGTGTCATCGAAAGGCCATTGGCGTAGGTCACAAATGTAAACAAACTGGAGCAGAATCTAGGTCAAGGGCATTGACCTAGGCCACAAATGCAAAAAGAGTGATCCAGGATCACCACGGCCATCCTATTATGCTTTAGAAGCACAATAAGTAAAATTTCATTATTTGATTTCCTTCCTGGTGGTGTGGTTTTGAAGCGCAGTCTTGTATCTTCAGCAACGATAAACCCCGCTTGCAGGCAGGGCAGAATCCAGCGAGGTGTTGGAGGTCTCGTTTACACATGGCCACCTGAAAAGTCTACTATCGTGTATCAACAATGAACGATACACTAAACTATTGTCCGACTATGTGCACACGTTACTTTCCTACAGAACTCTTCATCAAGGCAAACACCTTCCTATTGCTGCAACATGAGTTCAAATGATTTGAGGGAGACCCCACGGACGTAAAGATGTGTGTGTGGTTCCTCTCAATCCTACTAAACACATCTGGAATGCCATTTGGGGAGAAGTGCGTCGTAAACTCTGCTCCGGTTAGTCTCCGTGAGTTGTGGGTTGCGGTTGAGCGGTCATTGATTTGGATGGCTCCCAGCGCGTTTAGTCCACATCATGATTCATCGCTGCTGTCATTTGAGTGAAAGCGGATGCTGCGTGCTGATGGGTACGTTTCTGTCATTCAATCACTCGTGAGTTCGTAATACAGTACCTGGCTGATAATAATGAACGGAACTAAATGAGCTATAAACAGCGCAATGATAGCAAAATTCGAGGATGGAGAATGATAGCAAATTAAGCGTGCAAGTTCAACTACCACAAGTCGAACATTTTAATAGGTTAAGGTATATGGTATACAGGATATGATATATGGCTCTTTCTGATACGCTAGAAGTTAGTAAACAGATATGATCTCCCAGGAGGAATGGTCAGTATTCAGGGGTACGACAGGAACGATCATTTGATGCAGGTACTTCATACGGTCACACGCCTTATTGCAAATGGTATACGAGGTCGAACATATTTAAAGTAAATTGTTATTTCAAAGAAGAATTTTCCGAGCCCATTGGATAGAGCTGTCCCAAATTAGGGTAGTGCTATATTTTTTTTTTTATCGGTATGTATTAGCAGGGACAGTAGAACAAAAAGAATAAGCACTACTCCAGCACCGACAACACAGTCCAGGCCCGTGCTGACTACTACCGCCATGCAGTAGCTGGTTATTCTTCTTTTTTTACTGTCCTGCAAGGACATATAGATAAAACAAATAACGCAATAGACTAATTTGGGACATCTCTATCTCCGCTTTAAAATCATTTTCCTGTGTTGAGTAACACAGAAAATAAATAACAACGTTCATTAAATGCGTTCCATCTCTTAAATCATTCGGATTAGGGCACACGTCCATATGAAGTTCTTTGCTTCAAATGATCGTTTCTGTCACATTCTTAAATACTCACCATTCTTCTTGGGATATCCCGTATATTATCAGATCATTTTTCTTAGTATTTCTGTGAACGTGTGAGTTTGTAGGGGGATATGTTTACATTGAAGCACTGTTTCATAGTAATTACAGTTGTTGTGTAAGATACTGGATCCGACTTAGATGTGAAGTGCAACTATGTATAATGTGGCAATCCCTGCTCAACCGAACTCCACTATCATTAAGTCCTGCTCCATCTCGAGACTTAAGACATCCTTCGAAAAAGTTGTATATTTTATGAACATGCTCTCGACGTATCGGTCCTGCTGGAGGCACTATTCACGCTATTGAAAGATGAGTGCAATAATTTAACGCTTTTTGATGTTGTCGCTGAAATTTTTCACAAAAATTCCGATGAATGTACCAAAATGGAAAGACAAGACGCACAGAATCAGCCATAACATAGTAAATACAATGAATTGAGGCTATAATGCCAGGCTCCGTCATTGTATCAAGCCTTTCAGCCGTTAAACTATTCCCTCAAAGGTTGCTCATTTCAACACAAATTGTACAAAGAATTGAAACACTTTTTCTAAGCTCCTTCTGATACGCTAGAAGTTAATATAAGGGTTGAGTCAGCCGCCCCTACCGATGTTGTTTCTGTATCTGTATCTGATCTTTAAAAACCACGCCCGAGATTTTTTTTTTCTCTCGCTCGCTACGTCTAAACTCTTAGTCCTACAGAGAAAGTGAACAGCATGTATTTGTAGAAAATTAAATGTAGTTAAGAACTGCACAGGGATATTATACACGAAAAACGTAGAAAAGTGACTTTCAAACGCATCTCCTCGCCCACACTCACCCTCACCGGTCAGCACTTCTAGTATGTTGTTCGTGGCAGCCTCTCGTACCACTGTACAAAAAGTGCCGACTGCACGAAATAGTACCGATAGTCGACCTTTGTTGGTCTCTAACGGTTAGGCTATTGCACCACCAGCACATTCGGCTATTTAGTTATCATTATTAATTTAAACATACCCCTGAGGATAATGAAAGAAAAACGACTTTTGTAAACGTTACGCCAAAACTAATTATGTTGACATTTCGAGCTTTACCGTTACAGGTATAGTGGTTTCGTAGTCAGAAGGCCTGACGAATACAGGCATATAATGGTTTGTTTCATGCTAATAAAATTCTTAAAATTGTTAGGTATAATTTACACAGAAGTCTGTTTTACAATTGGTAAGTGCTCAAGTAAGCCATTGGTGTAATAAGACCAGTCAATGAAGACCCAAAAAGGTCGAATGTGGGAAATAATCCGTGCAGTCACAAAGTTTTGTACAGTGATAGGTGGGAGGGCCATGGATGACATACTAGAAATCCTGAGCGGCGGGGTTGAGTATGGGAGTGGGGGTGCGTTTGAAGGTTTCTCTCAAACAACTCGTAAACTACAGTATCTAGCGAAAATCTATTCCAGAACAAAATTTAACTACATTAAATTTTCTACAAAATGGTCCTATTTATTTTTTCTGTGGGATCAGTAGTTTCCGTGTAGCGAGCGATAGATTTTGGAAATCTCACACGTAGTTTTTGAAGGCCAGATATAGAATTGCGCATTGCACAAAACGACATCGCTTTGGGCAGCTGAATCACCCCGTATAGTTCCGTTCACAGGGACCATAGCCGACAATCTTTTAGCAGCGTATAAAGACAGAGCCAGGCGTCAGAGTCACGCTTGGCGGTGTTTACCATTGAATTGTAGCACATATTTTGGTTAATGTTGCCAAAAGTTTCAACCTTAGTATTAACGAAATTTGTATAGCTGCACTCGTCTTTTCAAGAGCATAGAGCATTCGAATGCCAATGAAAATATATGGTTTTAAAAAAAAGTACTAGTGTACGTAGGATTAAACATACAACAGCGTTATGCGCCCTTCTTTTTCCGAAAATATCGTTTCGCTATCTTGAAATAAAAACGGTATTATGCCTTACTCAGCTCACCCTCATTATTACATAGGTTCTGTTTTTAATTAAGAATAGTATTAGCATTCGTTTCTAATGTAGGGAGTGTAGTTACATTACTCATACATTTTAACGCTTTGGCAAATTTAACTACGAATAACCATAGATTAACTGCTATTATTGTTGTTATCCACTTTTTATGAGTTTTCTTGTAAGTAATTTTATTATTCATTTATTCACGGATTCCAATTGGCCAACAGCAATTGCACTTTAGTCCCTGCTATAGGAAAGAGTTTCAAACACGTAATCGTGTCGTGCAGCAATGAATTGTATTACCTATTCTGTGAATAAACTGATACATCATACCAGTATTTGCCTCTAGAAATAAAAATTCATATTTAGACAAAGTACTCTAGTAGTGCTCAAGAAACGGAGAAGAGAACATATTGGATTCGTTCTGTTTCTTCAGTATCCTCGCCTTTTTCATATCCCTTCCTTTCATTGCACCCTTCTCCACCTGTCACCTCAGCACAGACATATCCTTGCTGACTAGGTGGCATAGACGAAGCAGTTGCGGTATCTCCTTACGTTAACCGTCAGTGTCAGAGTAGGATATATCTGCAGTACGCCGGTCGATTTCCATTTCCGTAACGTCAACGGGCGCCGTGACGGCGACACAGGCAGACGAGCAATAACACCTGCACACGGCAGATGTGTTGCATAACGGTCTCCTACCACTAGTGGTTCATGCTGCTCCGATGATTCAATTCGTAATTGACGAATGTAGTACATTACATTAAATTAGTTATATTCCGTAACACGACACTGTGAACTATTGTTGTATTACAGTATGAATGTTCGTTATAAATAGTTTAAAATATTGTTTTTCAGAGTTTTATGACGATATTCCTCGATGGAGCGGAAGGTGTCCAACAGTAATTTCATTAATGCAATCTTAAATTCCACCATATTACCTACAACACATTCAATATGCTGAACTAGTCTTAACCCCATGAAATCTCTGTAAAGGTTATGTTAGGTGGTAGTATTATACTCATGCTTTGCTCTGTTTTTTGTACACAAACGAGATATATTTTATACAACAAAGTACATCAACGAATATGTATACTGTGTAGCTGCTGTCAATGCTTCAAGTATTTGGAGCAGTATCTTCGGGATTTTCTAGAACTTACGTCAGATACAAATCTTATAACATACTTACTATTCCTGTAAGTTCAGTTTCCCCAAAAATAATTCCATAACGTATCAGCGAACATACATGTGCAGAAAAATTAGCTACTTTATTGTTAAATCATTTATAGCACTAATCATATGTACTGCACTCACGTTTCTCCTTAATTACACGGCGTGAGTTTTCTCATTAAGGTTGTAGTATCTAGAGCATCTGCTTCTTGTATTTCATTGGGTTAATTAACTATTTTTATAACTTGTGGAGTCCCATGATTAGTACTAAGTTGCACATACTGAGTATCGTCAAAATTTAATAAAGATCGAAAACGCTGAACCGTCCTTAAGGGAACATGGTCGGAAAGAAGCTGAAGCGTAATACAGTATACCATGTGACAAAAATAATAAATACAGAAGATTGGAAGCATACAAACTAGACTGTGGGAGTTGTGCAAACGGACAGTAGTTTTTAGCACACGAGACAATAAACGTCTCTACAGACACAGCAATAACACGGTGTATGGTCAATAATTCCTTGTCACTTGTTATACTATGACTGTTACCACATTTTGTTTAAAGATTTACATACCAACAAATAGACTTCTTACTTAAAGTTCCATAAAAAATTTAAATGTACGCTAAACTGAAAGAAAACAATGTGCTCTCTCTTAATGAACTAAGCGAATTTTGTCACATAGAGTACTTTTGTATTGTTAAAAGGACTCAAATGGAAATCCCTGGAGGGAAGGCGGCGTTCCTTTTGGAAAACTCTATTGAGAGTATTTAGAGAACCGGCATTTGAAGCTAACTGCGGAACTATTCTGCTGCCGCCAACATGTATCTCGCGTAAGGGCCACCAAGATAAGAGACAATAAATTAGGGCTCATACGGAGGTGTACAAACAGTCGTTTTCCCCTCACTGTAGTTGCGAGTGGAACAGGAGGGAATGACAAGTAGTGGTACAGGGTACCCTCCGCCATGCACCTTATGGTGGCTTGCGCATTATCTATGTAGATGTGATGATATCAGAAAAATGGTTCAAAATGGCTCTGAGCACTATGGGACTTACCATCTGAGGTCATCAGTCCCCTAGAACTTAGAACTACTTAAAACTAACTAATCTAAGGACATCACACACATCCATGCCCGAGGCAGGATTCGAACCTGCGACCGTAGCGGTCGTGCGATTCCAGACTGTAGCGCCTAGAACCGCTCGGCCACCACGGCCGGCAGATGTGGTGATATCCATTCACATTGTGATTCCTATCATAAGCCATCGTTCTTTCTTTGCGAGCTGCTTGTCAGTGGCTGCGACATTTGGACAGCCCACCAATATCAACATAAGCTATTTATCAGTGCACGATAAGCTGATGCACTGCTTCGCCATTGCCCGTTCCAATGCAGCTGCGTGCACCGCATGCTGCATGATGATGGGACATGTGCAGTGAGACAACTGCTGACGTCCCCTGGGCTTTCACCTCTGTATGTTACCTATTTCCCTTCACGTGTTATTTTTTTTTTAAATCATCGTTGATGATGAAACAACTTCAGTTCCTCTTCATTCTTTGTTGTCTTCCATTTTTAGTACTCCTACATGTTCTCCCACGTTATCTTTTCCTTTTTCATTTCCATGTTCTTCCTGATTTGTTACTTTTTTCTGTCTTCAAAAGTTTTATAAAGTTAGTATAATATTCACATAAAAGTAGCATTCTGCTATTTCCAGTTCTTTGATGTTAACGGTTTATAGTTCTTTTCATATTTTTGTATTAACCACGCTATTGGTAATTTCTTTTTCCAAAAGTATAGGAATATTTGTTTCGTTAGCCTGTCTTCACTCATTTTGTAAAAGCGTTCGAAGAAGGTTTACCTTTTCTTATCGTTACTTCCATATTTTCTGTATATTGTGATAGATCTTCTCACGTTGCAACCAACTATATGAAGCATCTCTATTCTGTTGAGGTTACAGATCACTAGCTGTTACCCGCTGCTTCACTCGCCTTTCAGTAGTTTTCTTATGAGGAGCGATGATGAGTATGCAAGCTAGTAATTTTGTGAGATATCTGTGTGTATAGTGATGCACACTTATGTACCAAAAATTAATGTAGTGTCTCTATGCAGGTACATAATGTGTGTATTTCTACACTGAAGTGCCAAAGAAAGTGGTGTAGGTATGCGTATTCAAATACACAGATATGTAAGCAGGTAGAATGCGGCACTGCGCTCTGCAATGCCTACATAGACAAAAATGTCTGGTGCATTTCTTATACCGGTTACTGCTGCTACAATGGCAAGTTACCAAGATTTAAGTGAGTTTGAACGTGGTGTTATAGTCGGCCCACGAGCGATTGAACACAGCATCTCCGAGGTAGCGATGACGTGGGGATTTTCCCATACGACCATTTCACGAGTGTACCGTGAATATCAGGAAGCCGGTAAAACATTAAATCTTCGACATCGCTGTGACCGGAAAAAGATCCCGCAAGAATGGGATCAACGACGACTTAAGAGAACCGTTTAAAGTGACAGAAGTGCAGCCCTTCACCAGATTGCTGCAGATTTCAATGCTGGGCCATCAACAAGTGTCAGCCTTCAACGAAACATCATCGATATGGGCTTTCGGAGCCGAAGGTCCACTCGCGTAATCTTGATGACTGCACGACACAAAGCTTTACACCTCTCCTGGTCCCGTCAACACCGACATTGGATTAGACACTGGACTCGCAATCGGGAGGACGACGGTTCAATCCCGCGTCCGGCCATCCTGATTTAGGTTTTCCGTGATTTCCCTAAATCACTCCAGGCAAATGCCGGGATGGTTCCTCTGAAAGGGCACGACTGACTTCCTCCCCAATCCTTCCCTAATCCGATGAGACCGATGACCACGCTGTCTGGTCTCCTATCCCAAACCAACCAACCAACCAACCGACATTGGACTGTTGATGACTGGAAACATGTTGTTAGGTCGGACGAGTCTCGTTTCTATCGAGCGGATGGACGTGTACGGGTATAGAGACAACCTCATGAATCCGTGGACCCTGCATGTCTGCAGGGGATTGTTCAAGCTCGTGGAGGCTCTGTAATAGTCTGAGGCGTGTGCAGTTGGAGTGATGTGGGACCCCCGACATGCTTCCTGTCTGATCACCTGCATCTATTCATGTCCATTGTGCATTCCGACGAACTTGGGAAATTCCAGCAGTACAATGCGACACCTCGGACGTCCAGTATCACTACAGAGTGACTCCAGAAACACTCTTCTGACTTTAAACACTTCCGCAGGTCACCAAACTCCCCAGACATGAACATTATTGAGCAAATCTGGGATGCCTTGCAACGTGCTGTTCAGAAGAGATCTCCATCCCGTCGTACTCTTACGGATTTGTGGACAGCCCAGCAGGATTAATGGTGTCATTTCCCTGCAGCACTACTTCCGACATGAGTCGAGTCCATACCACGTCGTGTTGCTGCACCTCTGGGCGCTCGCGGGGCCCTACACGATATTAGACAGGTGTAGCAGTTTTTTTGATTCTTCAGAGCATTATTTTGCTGTATGTTGAATCTGAAACCATGCATTATATTTTCTAATTATATTAAAAATGCTTCGATTTATTACATTCTTGCTGAAGTTCAGATTTGAGTGGTTGCTCTGGCTCACCTGTTACAGTATGTGAGATTTTGCCACCTGCAACACATACCAACCGTTTCTTCCTTCTATTTCAATGCAGTATGGCGTCTATATTTTTCACCCATACCCTACGACGACTAATTTATGATTAACACAGTCAATTACTAGATCATAAACAAAATAATTCTCACAAGGGAACCTCCCCATCGCACCCCCCTCAGATTTAGTTATAAATTGACACAGTGGATAGGCCTTGAAAAACTGAACACAGATCAATCGAGAAAACAGGAAGAAGTTGTGTGGAACTATGAAAAAATAAGCAAAATATACAAACTGAGTAGTCCATGTGTAAGATAAGCAACATCAAGGACAATGTTACATGATGATCGCCGTGGTCTCGTTGTTAGAGTGAGCAACTGTCGAACCAGAGGTCCTTGGTTCCAGTACTACCTCGAGTGAAGATTTTACTTTCTTTATTTTCGCAAAGTTACGATCTGTCCGTTCATTCATTGACGTCTCTGTTCATTGTAATAAGTTTAGTGTGTGTGTTTTGTGACCGCACCGCAAAACGGTGCGATTAGTAGACGACAGGACGTGCCTCTCCAATATGAACCGAAAATAGTTGATCGCAAGGTCATAGGTCAACCGATTCCTCCACAGGAAAACACGTCTGATATATTCTTTACGACACTGGTGACGGCATGTGCGTCACATGACAGGAATATGTTGTCGACCCACCTAACTTGTACACTTGGCGAATGGGTAAAAAGATTCTTCTACCTTGCCCGATTTAGGTTTTCTTGTGGATGTGATAATCACTCCCAAGAAAGTGATGAAAACATAAGAATTTGTCACATAAACTGCAACAAATGAATGCAACAGTTTCACAGTCGCACAGTTTTCCCTGTGCTCTGTCAAAACATATGTTTTTTACGTTTGCAAATGTTTCCGTGCGTAGACCGTCAAATTCTGTATATCTCCAAGCAAATCTGAACATGTCCTGGAATTTTGGAGAGCGAAGTTGAGTATGTGTGAGTGCCTCAACTTTGATAATTATCTGAAAATAAAAAATTAAACTTTCCACTCGCAAGGAGATTTGAACCAAGAACCTCTCGTTCCGCAGCTGCTCACGCTAACCACGGGACCACAGCGCTCGTAAGCTGACAGCCTCCTTTATGTTGCCTACCTTGCGCATGGACTACTCAGTGTGTATATTTTGCTTATTTTTTTCATAGTTCCACACAACTTCTTCCTGTTTTCTCGATTGATCTGTGTTCAGTTTTTCAAGGCCTATCCCTGTGCCAACTTATAACTAAATCTGAGGGGGGTGCGATGGGGAGGTTCCCTTGTCAGCAAAAGCCTCTCACGTTCAATATGTAAAATTACGACTCACAGGTTGTTGTACAGCTTTTAAAAGATGCCTTAATTGTGAGTCTTCAAGCAACTTGGAAGCTATAAGAGACGCGTGACGCTCAGCGTCTAAAATGTGCCGGGCTTCGGACTGTTCTAGTGTCTCTGTAGCTGTTATGGCCGCCTGACGATCAGCATCCAAGTTCCAGCGGACATGAGACTGCTCTGAGGTTTGTTGGATTCGAATAACTTCCGTAGCTTGAGTTTTTTTAGAACTATGCGTTAAGTCAGACTTACGTTTGCGAGGCTTATTGTAATAGTTTTGCCGGCCGTGGTGGCCGAGCGGTTCTAGGTGCTACAGTCGGGAACCGCGAAACTGCTACGGTCGCAGGTTCGAATCCTGCCTCGTGCATGGATGTGTGTGATGTCCTTAGGTTAGTTAGGTTTAAGTAGTTCTAAGTTCTAGGGGACAGATGACCTCAGAAGTTAAGTTCCATAGTGTTCAGAGCCATTTGTAATAGTTTTAAATATGATTCCCGAACTTACCATCCGATTTATTGTTGTATCTCCACCAAACCACACCAGTAATGCCAGGTGGTGTAGCAGCTCAGTATCGTAAATGACAAGCACAATAACATTGTATCTGTACTGTCACGGAATAGTCTATATACTCTAAGCGTCGCCAAGCATCGCACCAGCGTCCTCTGTATCTAACGTGTACCACACTTAAAAATGTTATTAATACCCAAAAACGTAAAACTTTATGAAATTCACCCTTGGCCAGAAGTATTGGCCACCGTAAAAATTTTGCACGTGTGCGATGTACATAATAGTAAATAAATCCTTTGATTTAAAACGTAGTTTGTCGCCATCGAAAAACGCCAAAAACAGTTATCCAAAGCCATCAAATAAAGAACTGGTGCAATAAAATTTATCATTTGAATGTTTTTCTGTGCACAATTCAGTTCACTACATTCGCTCCTTATGGACACATATCACTAATCTAGTGCTATTTTCCTGTTTAGATCCGTGACGTCGGTGATATTGCAGCATTACGCCTATAGGAAACGAATTTAGTTTAGAAAAACGAGTGCAGATAAAGCTTCAGCATAAGCAAGGGAAATTACAGGTAGATATTTCGAAAACTGCGAAACATTCACACCGATCTGTACAATACGCTACTGAGCGATTCGCCATGACCGGGTCGCATATTACGAAATAGGACCAGAACCGGGCGCAAGCGAATCACAGCAACTTTAGGCTCCACTGCTGAGTTGTTTGAAAGTTTTAACAAAACAATATCTGCTATCAGTACTCGCAGATGACTTCAAGATGCTGGTGTAAAAGGCTGAAAAGCCATAAAAAAGCCACGGCTCTCTGACAAGAATAGATGGCCACGGGGTGAGTGGGCTCTAAAACGTCAAACGGTCTCCGAACGAGACTAGACAAATATCGTGTGGTCTGACGAAGCAAATATTCCAGTAGGTTTCTGAACTTGATGCTTTAACAAAAAATACAAATTTGGGTGGAAAACAAAATGTATTAATTTAAAAACTCATGAAAGAATTCTCTACAATATTTATTCATATTTCAGATTTTTGGTACACCGAGTGTGACCAATGTCTGTCATCGGATGAGAGAGGAATATAATCCAGAATGTGTGGTACCTATCATAAAACACAGCGGCGGGAGCGTCATGATCTGAGCTGCATGAGTGCTGCAAGAGTGGGACAAATGGTCGTATGTGAAGGCCGAATAGGTTCCACAAAGTACATAGACGTCCTAGAATCTGTTTTACTGCCCTCTTTTGCAATCTGCTTTGATGATAGAAACATGGACGGCGCTAAATTTCAGCACGATAACATAACCTGCCACAAATCTGTCCACACTATGACTTGACTTCGCGAAAATAATATTGAGGTTCGGGAGTGGCCTGCCCAATCATCGAACCTGAATCCCATGGAGCATTTATGGGGTTTATTGAAGCGCAGAGTCAGGTGGCACACAATTAAGTCAAAAGAAGAATTAAAAGACCACCTACACCTTGATTGGAGCGTCATAAGTGCCGAAAATTGTAAAAAGCTAGTATACTCTCCAACAAAAAGAATTTCTGCTTAATAAGGTCAAAATGTGGGCTCACGAAATATTGATTTTGTGTTACTAGTAAACATTATTAACACGAACAAATTGTTTCTATTCACTTAATTTTCTTATTTTTCACAACCCTAAAAGTTATCTTGGATGCTCAATACTTTTGGTCAAAGTTGTAGCTTATGCTCTTCTCCAGGCTTCAAGCTACCTCTCTACCAAATTACATTAGCATCGGTTCAGCGGTACAGTCGTGAAAACGTAACGGACAGAGTTATTTTGGTATTTATAACATTAGTATGAAAGTATAATTGGCATGAATTAAACACTTTGAGGATTGGATAAGCCTTGTATTCTATCTGTTACCTATGCCCCCTCTCGCATATCAGTAAAATGAAATGACATGTGCCGATGGTTTTATTGGCCGGGAGACTCCGGTCGGGATGTTCGGGAGCTTGTTGCTAATCTTTCTATTTGACGCCCCTTCGGTAACTAGCATGTCGACGGTGATATAACGATGATGAGGACGACACACACATCCGGACGTGAGCAGAAAAAAACCGTACGCTGGTGGGAATCCAACCTGGGAACTCATGATCAAAAAACACCAACCCTACCCACCTGACCACGAGATATTCAATCAATATGAGAGAAGTAAGGGTTAAGCACATAGAGGATTGTATAAGCGTTGTGTTAATCACGTTGAATCGTATTATGTAGCACATATTAAAGAATAAGAACATTTTCACAATTAATATGACAAAGTTAAGAGGTCAAACAGTAAACAGAATTTTTAAAGAGTAATTATTGTTCCATATTTCCCGTTATATTCCTCATATCAATTAATATTTTGTACTACACACTTTCTTATGCAGCTCATGTTCTTCCTCAGCGATCAAGCCTCCTCCATACCAATTTTTTTCAAAATCGGTTCAGCGGTATAGTCGTGAAAGCCTAACAGACAGAGTTACTTTTGCATTTATAATATTGCTATGGATCGTTAAGCATGACACCCCCCCCCCCTCAAACACACACACGCACGCACACATTACCGTATAATAAGATGTTTTAGTTTTTCATTTGTACAGATACATTCCTTGTCATATATTCTACTTAAATGAAACACCCTTTGTATTTTACTCATATTTATATGAAATTGTACTAGTCCGTTCTACTGTATGACTTCTCCAAGGTATTTTAATTTACCATCTTTATTTTGCCAGTTTGTGTTCCTACATATTGTGGTGCATTTTTATTTTTGTCATGAATTTTTGATTTTTCACCTGAAATTCTAAGGCCAGTTGTATTGGCTGTTTGTTGAATTTTCTATTTTTTTATAGTGCCGAACTCCATATGCTAATATTTCTCAGTAGAACACAGTGAAACAGTGACGTAGTAAATCATTCACTCGTCTTCTGCCAGTTCTTATTTGCTGTAACATCAAATTCTATAATGGTTTTATCAATCGTTTTTCTGTTTATTTATTAAAATTCCTTCTCAGAATCAATAAATGCTACTATTATAGGTTTGCTGGTTAACATTATGTGATGAATTATTGGTATGAAGCTGAAAATCAGTACTGTGCAGTCTCCCCTTTCATAAACCTGCCCTGACACTATCTCAGTAGCACATGTAAAATTTCTTCAACTGTGTTCAGGAGAATTTTTAAAAATTTTTTTGCGCCACTGCTATAAGAGACAGTCTTCTGTAATCATTGATACTTTTTTTATATCTATTTTCATGCAGTATGTGTATAAATGCCATTTGCGACTCTTGCAGAATATTTACTGTCTCACTAACGTTCTCAAGAAACAAGTGTGTATCTTTATATCTTCAGTCGTGTCTATTTTCATACTTGAGTGTTCACCCTTCATTTACTTTTGAGTGTTTTAATGGTTACACGAATTCCTAGCTTTGTTGATGGGAAACTTTGCTCACTATTTTATTGCATTTCTGAAAAATGTAATTTGCATAATTGTTGGAAATGGGCGGTTGAAGAGCCTGCCAAAACATTTTGCTTATATTTTACAGTTGTCCTTGTTATTTAATCCTATTTTACAGTTTTTGTGTTTGCTTGCTGCTTGATACCCTTTAGACATTTGTTTCAGCTTTGGTGAAAATTTATAGTATTATTTTTACAATTTTTTGTAGTTCTATAAGCTGAGATTTTTCAAAGGTTCTTTCGATTTTCTAAGTTACTTTTGATGTTTCGTTCCCTGCTTTCCTGAAATGTTGTAGCTCTCTGTTTTTAGGGTTCTGTACTATAGTGGGTAAAAATTGAACCCTTATACCGTCACCCTTATAGGGTCACCCTTACAGGGTTACTCAGTATGAAGATGACATTTATGGCAAATTTTGTTCAGAATAAAATTCAGTCGTCAGCAGCAAACATACTTTTTATGATTTACCAGTTTCGACAAATTAATTTGTCATCTTCAGAAGTTTAGTATTGGTTTAGCAGATGTCAGTATCTTCTTCATAGAAGCATGATGTTACGATATGTCCAGAAATATACATGTAGTATGTGATTATTGTAAACACAGATTGGTAAACCAGTACTATGCTCCTGAAGATGACAAATTATTTGGTCAGAACCTATAGATGAACTATCTATATACTTAGTTAAGTTTGCACAGAAACTTCAGAGCACGGGTCTTATTCCCACTTGTCTGTTTCTTTTTTTCCCTTTTTTTCCACCTTAACGTCTTCATTTTCTCCACTGTCGAGCACTTTGTTCACGTGCGTCCTCATACTTCTCATCCACCATACCCTCCTTTTAATGTTGGCTATTTCTAACGTTTCATCTGCACTTTAGTAAGTCTTTCTTGAAGTTCACTTTTTAATTGTTTCAGTTTCATTTTTACATTTATTTATATTTTCTTCTGTACTACTGGCTCCTCTATAGCTGTACCAGATTACTTACTGCGTTCTCTTTTGAATTGTAGCTGAAAGGAATCGAACTTTCCTCTTTTGGAGACATTGATCTGAGTAAACTTCCCTATTTCTGATCACCTTCAAACTGTTTTTTTAAAATACTTCTTGTTTATAGCAAGATGCCTAGAATGAGATGCAAGGGAAAAGAGGATGTTTTAAACAAAATTTATACTAGTACCTCGTTATTCCGGAACCAATGGGTTTGTGTGAGACATTTAATCCATAAATGGTCTGAATTTATACAGTTAAAGCTGCCCGCTGACTGCATTAATATTGATTCTACACATAACTGAGACTCTTATTATTAACACGCGTCCTCAGTGGTACGTGGTAACATATGGAGTGCCTTAATATAGATGGTGGCAACTAATTTCACACCACTTTCTAAAATATTCATAATTTAACTAGTGAAGATAAAATGAACGGGAAGGATGAAGTCTGGGTTCATACATGGCATCAGTAAATGATGGACAATTGGTAATTGCAAAGGATTTCAGTTTATTTAATCCTAAGATATGCGATTGCTCTGATTCATTAAAAAGAATAGACAGAAACGTCTTCAACGTATGAGTTCACTGGTAATAAGGATAAACATACTATCTTAATTATGCGTTTCTCCTAATATGTTCAATAAAAGACGTTCGTGAACGTGTAAGCGCTATAACGGACATAGTCTGCCTCGTACGTTTCGCAGACATGGAGGGTGATATGGAACAAAGACGACGGATAGGATTCACAGAAACTCTTAGAAACTAGTATCTTATGCTTCAGAAATATACCTGCTAGGATTCTGCAGGTGCTCAACTATTGTAATCAAACGTATTGAAGTAAAAGCAGGGTGAGCTCAGGTAAGTCACTTGTGAGATACTGCAATGGTGGGAAATATGTTAAATACTTTAAACGCAAGGCGAGATAATAAATTTTATAGTATGGTTATGGTCCTGCCATAATTTCGGGTATTACAGTATTGAGCACTGCACTACTCACGGGTTAAAAAATGAAGAACATCTGACAGGGTCTGATGTTGATGGTAAGGTGGTGTAGCTGCACAACAGTTAGATCCTTAGCAACCGGACGTGGTCTGATCACAACGATTATGTTCAGAATTGAAAGGACACCACATAACTCACGAAAAATGTTCCTAAAACGAAGGACACGAAATAACTAAATTCAATCGCTAAAGGCAACGATATTTTTATTGAATAAACTCAGAATAGGCTTCGACTGATCATGGAGTCACGTACAGTGGCTACAGACAAATAACCAAGACCGAAGTGCACATTCTAAAATCGCACCAGTTCCAAAAGAAAGATTTCTGAAAGTGTCATGAACCAATACATATTTATTTTAGGAATGAACCAATACATGTGGTATTAAACTCATTGACCTATAGGCAAACGTACATTTCCTGAGAGACAAATATTCCCTCACTAAACAGCTTTTTCCATGTAAAAGTAGAATAAATACAACAAAAAGTATACTCCAAAAGTAAACTACTAAAATGCAACTCGAAACAAAATCCTGCTTCATGATGAATTAAGTCAAGGCAAAATCTAACTCCAAACGAAATCAGTAAGCTCGATTGACTCACGCGTCCCTAACAGATAGTGCCTGATCATTCGAAAACTTCGGTGGGTCGCCCTCTGTGACAAGTGGTGGGAAGATTCAAACCGCTACCAACCGTAGTTTAGCAGCGTTAAAAGAGAACGGTACATCTCTGACTCGCTCAGCGTTTGCTGCTAACTCCCAAGTACACAAATACTGTAAGGTTGGCAGAGCTCATGAGTACTGGCGTTAACTCTCTCGACCCATGTGGGATTTTCAAAATAGACTGATTCATTTATCTAGTCATCCAGAAAGTTCACAGGAAGGAATGTGGAGCAAAAAGGTATTATTCCATAAAAAATAAACACAGTTTCCAGTTCATTCTTTTCCCAGAGGCAAAAAGGTGTTATTCCATAAAAAATAAACACATTTTCCAGTTCATTCTTTTCCCAGAGGTTTGTCCAAAAGAAGAATGGTAGGTTACAAAGTAACTCACTTGTTAATAAAACTTTCGGAAATACCAAGCGGGAAATCTCATGAAATGAGATTTACAGGTAGAGTTTCTAATTTATCATTCATAATTTCCTTTATGTAACTTTTGGAAATGTCTATGTTGTCTCCAATTTTTGGATTTGAAGATATCTAAGTTTTGGCTATTTTCATCGTTCGCAAAAAAGTTTGGATATCAGTTTTAACTGTAATACCCTCCTGGATATCTCTTCTGTTATGTTCATTATAGTAATTAATTCTTAAATTTATTAACAGGGACATTAGTATAATTTTCACTTAAAATCTATTACACTTTCTGCGATACTTTTGTTTATATAGAATGGTGCTCCATTATTCTTGTTTCCCCTTATAAATTCTGTAATGCTGAGTATCAGCAAAATTCTCATCTCTCGTTTGCTGCAAAGCTCAAATTTGTAAAAGTTCCTCTATAGAAAATAATTCCAAATCCTAATTTTTCAACTTTTCTTATCTTTTGTAGGAAACTGGAAATTTGTGGTAAGATCTTATGGGACCAAACTTCTTAGGTCATCGGTCCCTAAGCTTACACGCTACTTAATCTAACTTAAACTGACTTTCGCTTGGGATAACACACGCACACCCATGCCCAAGGGAGGACTCGGACCGTGACAAGGCGCTTCAAACCGCTCGGCTATCTTTTGTACTGTCAGGGTTATTGTATATTAGTACTACTAGTTTCAGTATGTCAATTTAATTTCTCCGTATAATTAAATTACCTTTGTCATGGTCAGATGTACCACACACATCAGATAAAGGTTTACATTATCCCTGAGATACGAAATTAATGGCACCGAACACAAACATTGGCTGTGAGGCATGCGTACATATTCATTTGCTATGTGTCCAGAACATCAAATGAGAAAATCATCTTCTTCATATGGGGGGAAGTGGGTTTCACAGCACTCCTCAGCAAAGTCAATAAGTAGTGGAACATCCCCTAGCTGGTTGCAAGCTTCAGTCCATTGTAGAATACCATAGATGGATCATCAATCCAGCAGTGGTGCAAACTGACCCACTCTTCAATGCCGATTTTGTGGCGCATAGTACATGGTCGTCGTCGACGTCTAAAAACAGCTCGGTGCAATCGATCCTACACATGTGCCAATCAATGGGTTCACGTCTGGAGAACAGGCAGGTCATTCCATTTTGGTGATCCTAGAACGCTGAAAGAATGCGTTGACGAGAACAGTATGATGAGCACGCCCGTTATCATCCATCAAGATGAAATTCTCACCAAAATGTTGGCGATCCGGTCCCACTGCTGGTTGCAGAATCTCTGCACCGAACTCATCACATCACCATAGCCGTCGCCCTTGTATAGCCTCAGTCCACCCCCTCTGTGAAATTCCCGAATGTGTCACTTAATGATGTTCGCAGATTTACCAACCTCACTTACATCTTTCGATACAGAGTACTTATGAATGATTTGACTGCGGAATAAGCTGTATGCTGAAATTATAGTCTAAAATGACGTATTATATTAAGTTGCATATACAACAATTCGCCCAAAAATTAAAGCTGAATAATTGTAAACTTTGTTGCAGTGCTCAAAAAGAGTTCTTCTCTTTTTCCGTCTCATATTATTACAATTATTAAATTGACACCACTTCCTTAGTGGAATTTTACTGCTCTGTTTGTTGCACTACTTAGAATTAACATATCTTTAGAAGTTCATTAGTTATTGATGAGACTAGGCAAAACTGTCAACAACCAAAAGAAAAAGAAAATAAAAGTTGTAAATCTTAACAATTGAAATCTGCACGTGTACTTGATTTTATATCAATTTTCAATTAATTTCAATTAAAGTTTGTCTCTCTGCTGAATTAATTACGCTATAAATTGTATCTTGTATGTGTACCTGTCGAGGAGCCTCGCCGAGAGCTACAACTGGATTGCCTGATCTTCGTTTTACATTAATTACTAATAAAATTATTATACTTTTACTGGTTGACGGTTACAGAAAAATTTCTCTATGTTGTATCTTTTAATGTTAGAAGCAAAGTCTTCACACTGGCAAAATCGTGGTGCTCCCCTAGTTTATATGTCGAATCATCCTTTGTTGTATGATTAACCGTTTGCTCTGTGAGAGCGCAAACACGGACAATAGTTGACTGCCATTGTGCGTTCATTGGCTGAACTGACGTCACGTCCGTATTAATTCAAAACTTGACAGAAACACATGGCACAGCCGATGAACAGTGGTCAGCGTGGGAACGGGGCCGACACAAGTTATCGCACAGGCCCAGCTACAGCCCAGCAGCCGACACACCACACACACACACACACACACACACACACACACACACGAGGCCAGCCCACACTACGTCCAGCTTCCACATCACGATGAATGCGCCATTCAAACGCCGATCGCAACCAAGCTCTCTCTTTGTAACATTATGCTTATGTGGGCGAGTGATTTGACCGCTTGGAAGTAATACGAAGGGAGGTGAAATTGTTATAAGGTTGAACGCTGGCGAGCCAAGGGCTCGGGGAGCCCTGCAGTAAATCCGGCTAGGCGACCGGTACGGACGAGAACAGGTACAAATATGAGTGGAGTTGCCGGAAATGGGTAATTCCCAAACCTGAGAATTTCGACGGTTCTTGCTCCCATACTCATCGAGTGGGAGACAATGGCTCAAATGGCTCTGAGCACTATGGGACTTAACATATATGGTCATCAGTCCCCTATAACTTAGAACTACTTAATCCTAACTAACCTAAGGACATCACACAACACCCAGTCATCACGAGGCAGAGAAAATCCCTGACCCCGCCGGGAATCGAACCCGGGAACCCGGGCGTGGCGGGAGACAATGCTCCAAGAGATGGCGGAGGGTCAGAAAGCGTGAGAAACGGCTTCTAATAGCTCTTCAGTAGTCTAAAATAATTCACAGTTAAATATTAAAGCAGATCCGAATACAACTGCGATGTCAAAAAAAAAAAAAATAAATAAATTGGCGCATACAGTTTGTAACGGAACCTATTAAAGGCTTTGTTTTACCGAAGTATGCGATACCCTACAAATTCAACCAGTTTAACGAGTGTTTATGATTATAGAAAAGTTAGTGTGTATGTTAACAATGATTGCATAACAAGTCTCCATAAACAGTCAACCCATTAAATTATACTGAATAACTGACCCACACAAAAGTAAATATCACTTGATCACTGATACAGCAAATGTCATCATGTAAAAACACTAAGTTCATCTTAAATAATTAATATGAAGTACGAAAAATAGTGGCCAAATTACGTATTTTGGATCTCCTTAAATAAAAATCACCCAGTGAAACCTATTTGTTCACTAGTACCGTTTTCACTCAGTATTCACGTAAACACTCCTATTTTAGACGAAAAACAATGTAATTCTTATTAATTCATGTTATTTACTTATTTATGCAAATTAGAGAAGTCAATTGACAAACTTCTAAAAAACGGCCTTTTTGTAACAAAGAATTATTCTGTCAAGTCAACAAATCTGTCTGTCATTTTAATAACCTGTTAAATTATATCACTCGATATTAATTAATAACTTTTCTGCACAAATTACGATAACAGATGTACATGTGACTTATAAACTATATCTCTTTTTAGTAGTTCTTTGACAAGGTTATAAATACAAGCAGCAAGAAGGGTCGGCAGGGAACTCTGAATGTCACTTTGGTAAAGTGTATGTGTGTTATTCTTTGAGGTGGATAAACATTGCAAAGAACATGTAAAAGAAGTGCTACTTTGTGGTTTGTCATTGTCTTTGGTGGACAGTGGAATTAAGATGGCTACCAGAGTAATAAATATTTGAAGTTTAAATATTTGTTGGTTTCGCTCATTATTTATCATCAAAAGCACATAAAAAACACGGGACCTCATCTTTTTACCCCTAGACAACCAGATTTAGAGCCAGTATTAGCATCGTGACACAGCCGCGATCCACAATCAGCAGCGATTACCACAATACATTTTAATGGCGCCAACCTTACATCAAGTGCTAACAAGCTCCGTAAATGGAAGTGAAATAGTGCGATTATAGCAATATCTACGACTAGACGACCATTATAAGTTACACAACAGTATTTAAATATCTTTATATCTACAACAGTTAATATTTCACAGTGATCAAAAATTTTCACAATGAACCTGTGAATTAACAACTTTTAAACGCTTCATGCGATTTTAAGAAACGATGCCTCACATAACAGCATTGCATGATAGCTATCACACCAGAAAGCCACTCGTCTGTATCTATTTTCTTTATTGACTTACAACGTCTTTTGTATCTTTTTATTACTCACATTTTTGTCAGAACATCGTGTCCTCCACAATTACTTAGCAGATTAATACAACATGAATACCTCACATTTTGACATACTTGTGTCTTTATTTAATGAACAGCTTACTGTTTTGTCAGTAACTTTATTTAAATATTAATTAAATTGATAGTACAAAATCATGTTAATTTAAGAAGCAGTCAGTCACATGTGTTATCTTACAACGTTTCTAAAAGAGTGCCAAAAGATGCTTCCTACAAGCAGGCCTAAACAATTGTTTGAACAATTTTTACCGACAATCTATTGTCATTTGTGCTTTATACGAGAATACTAGTTTATTTATTTATGGACAAACCTTTGTTTGTATTTATTGCGAATAGTCTGAGTGTGACCGAATGTTCATAAAATTTCTTCATTTAAATATTGTTGAGATATGTTAGTTTAGTCTGTCAAGAGATCAAGTTGAGTCAGATGATGTCCGTAGAGCGTAGGAGCTTGTATTTTTAGTGGGGATAGCCTTCAGCCAATGGAAAAGCTGACAGTAGCGGAACACTATGCGTGTCAAATAGAGAGGGACACTTTTTAGAGTGAAGAACTCAGGGGGCTATTCTGGGCACTTTAACGCGTGTTCTGTGTGTGGTAACGAGTGGTATTCGATCATGGAGGTATTTGATTCTGGGTGATGAACGGCCGCTACTTCACTTTAACTTCTGAAAGGACTTTATATTTCAAGGAGTCTGAATGTGCTCCAGAGTAGGATTCTTAACATTTTCCTCTAGTATTGCGGAACTCAGGATAGACAGAGTTTCAGAAACTACTCCTTCTATCGCGTGTGTTAATTTGTAAATCATCATCCTGAACACTGAACTGTTTTGAGCTAATGAATATTTCGTGATTAGTCACCACAAGATGGACTTAGTTTTCGTCTATATTTGATGACTATTTAGTTTGAGGATTTTGCTACCATTTGCGTAACTCTCTCAACGTAACTTTTCTGCGTTTCTGCCTGTATTTCAACTCAATATCGGAAGACCACCTCCCGTTTATTTCAGATGTCCCGCCGCGCGGGGTAGCCGAGCGGTCCGATGGCGCCTTGTCACGGTCCGCGCGGCTTGCCCCCGTCGGAGGTGTGTGGGTTGTCCTTAGCGTAAGCTAGGTTCAGTTAGATTAAGTAGTGTGTAAGCTTAGGGACCCATGACCTCAGTTTGGTCTCATAAGACCTTACCACAAATTTACAGCCGGCCGGGGTGGCCGAGCGGTTCTAGGCGCTACAGGTGGAACCGCGCGACCGCTACGATCGCAGGTTCGAATCCTGCCTCGGGCATGGATGTGCGTGATGTCCTCAGGTTAGGTAGGTTTAAGTAGTTCTAAGTTCTAGGGGACTGATGACCTGAGAAGTGCTCCCTTAAAATAACCATAATGAATAAATACATCGAGACGCGGTTTTAGCCAAGTTATAGCGGACAATACTGCGAATTTCCTGACATTCGAAAGTAATTTTTGTCGTTTGCAATAGTCAAATTACATCACCGACTTTGCTTTTCTTTGTAGGGCAGCTATATACATTTTTCTGTGGCATTTGAAAGAAGCTTCTAAGAGAACGACATAACATGTACGAGACTTGGTCAGGTAGTTTCACAAACGTCTGCCCTATTACGCAAGTGTAAGCAATCACGTTACTCAGGCACGGTTCGTGTGTTTACTATCACGGTTGTCATACCGAGTGTCAAAATGTCGGCCTTGAGAATTGCTGGTTCTGGAAAAACAATACTGCAGGTTGAATTTTATCTGGAGTTAACGGTAGCGTTTTAGTTTTCGCCATAGATAAAAGAATAAAAGCTTTACGTTTTGTGACTGCGCAGACAATTACGACTTCCCAGAACTACCGTGCCATAGCCCTCCGGATGTCTTGTTAAGAAGGTTTGTCATTACATGTGTGGAGCGGGAGTGGCATCCCTCCTGTTGTTACCACACTAATTACTTCTGTCCAGTGCGCTGTCTTCCGGGAACTGCGACGGCAGCATGTCTCAGGAACTGGAGATACTTGAATGTATTTCGGTTCCCGTCAATGTAACGGGGACCAGTGATGTGGTTCTTGGAAAAATACTCACCAAATGTTGATGATCAACGGCGTTGTTTTTATCCACTTCTTTGAGTCAGCGTAGGTATTCGCCTGACGATTAGTGCATATTAGGAAGACTGACTTGCCCATGGTTTGTAAACGATGCTTCCTCTTTCAATAATATTTTGCATAGATAAGCCACATAACTTTGCACTGTTCATAGATTACATTCGCAGAACTGTAATCAATTTTGGGTGTTATTTCCATAAGGCTATGGATACGGCGAAATGTAAAGTGGATGAAATGCGATGGAATGAAATGTTCGCATACCACTCATGTGGTTGACCTATCTTGTACGAGGGTCGTTCAGTGACTATTGCAATACTTTCTTCTGAAAGCAGGTTCGTTTTATTCAGGATGCCAACACACCAAATTAAACCTCACTCTTTTGGCTACAAAACCCTATTATTCAACATAATCTTGCGCCACCTTATTGGGAGGGCCTGTATACATCCATGTTACTACTCTACTGGTTGATGTCGGAGCCAAAATCTTACTCCATTATTAATTTCTCCATCACCTTAATACTGCTTCCCGTGGAGTGCATCCTTCATTGGGCCAAACACATGGAAGTCGAGAGATGCGAGATCCGGGCTGTAGGATGGATGAAGAAAAACTGTCCAATGAAGTTTTTTGCACTCCTCTCGGTTGCGCAGCTTGAATGAGGTCTTGCACTATCATGGAGAAAGAGAAAGTCGTTTGCATTTTTGTGACGACGAACACGCTGAAGTCGTTTCTTCAGTTTCCTGAGGGTAGCACAATACGCTTCGCAGATGATTGTTGCGCCGTGAGGGAGGGCATTAAACAGAATAACTACTTCAGAGTCCGAGAAGAACGTCGCCATGACTTTATCATTTGAGGGTGCGGCTTTGAACTTACTCTTCAGAGGAGAGATGATGTGCCGCCACTCAATGGCTTGGCGTTTTGTTTCAGGTTCGAAGTGATGAACCCATGTTTCATTGCCTGTGACGTTGTTCTACAAATAAAGATCACTATCAGCCTCGTAACGCGTAATAAATTCCTCACAAATGGTCCTTCGGTGCTCTTTATTGTCTTGTGTTGGGTGGCGAGGAATGCAGTGGGTACACACCTGTTGAGTACACCCACTGGTGGACGAGTGTGTTCGCTCTGTCAATAGAGACCTCCGGTTGTGCAGCGAGGTTTTTGATTGTGATCCTTTGATCACCTCAAATGAGAGTGTCTGCAGGTTCCATTGCAGGAATCACAGCTCTGTTGGCCGGCTGGCACGCCACAGATTAAACAAGATTGCATGACCATGTTGCACTGATGACAGACCCCCCCACCCAACGACTCACCGTGCTTTTGTCCACTGCCAGGTCTCTGTAGACATTCTGCAAGCGCCTATGAATATCTGCGATGCTCTGATTTTACACCAAAAGAAATTCAATGACAACTCTCCACATGGAACACACCTCCACCACAGATGCCACTTGAAGGCTGCGTAATGTGTCGCCACCAATCAAAAATTCGTGAAACTATTCGTGCTGAAGTGGGAATATTCCACTATGTCCCGTAACAAATTCCGCATTATTTCAACCGAAATTGGTGGAAAACAATGCTCTGCATTACTTATTGAACACCCCTCGTACTTCCGAGGTGCTTCTTAGTGACATCTGCTTTGTGTGTTTGAGAGATTGCAGGGCACTTTCACTTCTGAAACGGTGTCATGCTACTTAATATTTCTAGAGAAGATGATCTTTATTACTTGGTTGCTGTACCTGGATATGATCTGACTTCATTCATATGATGAAATCGTTTGCAATAGTTAATGCTCTTGCTTGTGTGCTCTCGTGAAGGAATACCGGTAAGCTTTACCTGCATTGAAAGGAAGAGGGTGCTGATTTAAACGACTGCAATAAAAGTGTATGGTGGCTGAGGGCCGATGAGAACCTGCGTGAAAACGTTTGCGGACTGCCCAGTTCCTCGGTCTCATTGCGCAGACACATTGGATGGCGTCAGGCGGTCGGCAGCCGAGTCCATGTAGGCTGACTAGCGCCGAGGAGTCGCTGCTGCTATGGGCAGAGCAGTGATGGCCGGCAAGAAAGTATAGAAAGGGCCCTGGTTAGGCAGGAAGCTGATGAGACGACTGTGAGTTTCTGCGAATTTCCGTGGGACAGGTCAGTGGCGCCCAGGGGTCAAGACTCTGCTAGAAAATGTACTTGTGAAGGCAAGAGGTCTTAAGCGATTTTATGGCCGTCCTTTGGAAAGTTAGAAATGGACGCAACATGGGAGATAACTGTCTTTTTATGGGGGGCTGTGGTTCCAATCAGGTCATGCTTTTAGCAAAGACACAAAGCTGAATATTTTTTCCTTTTCTCCCAACTAATTTTTAAAGTCGCTGGTTGGTCAAATTTGTGTATGCAAAGCAAGGAGCGGTCTCCCGGCTTCCAATGCCGCACTGCAGTTCGTGATTGGCTTGTGCTAAAGTGGGAGTCGTCTAAGCATGTTAATGCGATATTCTACCGAGCAGGTGAGGAAAGCTGACAGAAAGAGAAAAGGATACTCCTGTACTGGCGCTTCGCTAGTAAAGAACTTCAGGTCTTTACCTAAACAGTGTGACTTGTGTCCTTTGTAGTGTACAAAAAAAAAAAAATTGTGGTAAGATCATATGGGACCAAACTGCGTATGTCATCGTCCCCTAAGCTTACACACTACTTAATCTAACTTCAAGTAACTTATACCATGGACAACACACACACCAATGCCGGAGGGAGGACTCTAACATCCGACGGGGGAGCTACGCGGACCGTGGCAAGGTGCCCCTGACCGCTCAGCTACCCCATTTGGCAGAACATCTGAAGTAAACGGGAAGTGGTCCTTCGATATTCAGTTGAAATACAGGCCGAAAATACTCTTATGAAACGCAGAAAAGTTGCGTTGAGAGAGTTATGCAAATGGTAGCAAAGTCCTCAAACTAAATAGTCATCAAATATACACGAAAACTAAGTCCATTTGGTGATGACTATACACTAAATATTCATCAGCTCAAAACAGTTCAGTGTACCACATGATCATTTACAATTAACACATGCGATACAAGGAGCAGTTACTGAAACTTTGTCCATCCTCAGTTCCGCAATACAGAGTCCTACTCTGGAGCACATTCAGACCTCTCGAAATACAAAGTCCTTTCAGATGTTAAAATGAGGTAGCGGCCGTTCATTACCCAGAACTCCATGATGGAATACCACTCGTTACCACACACAGATACGGCAGATACCCCGCGTGGCACTAGTGCACCACTTAGAGCCTGTGCTAGTCACAATATCAACCTTCAGAGGTACTGCTTCTAGCATCACACACACAACGAGTGATACGTGGCTCCCTCACCCTGTACAATAGGTTCATGCTCATACTTCACAAATTCTTAAATACTTTTGTTTTTATCTTCGGCTTATACGTCGGATTGTGGCTGTAAACCTGAAACAAACTGTCTGTTCAGATAGACTGAAACGCAACCAAAGCCGAGATTCTATGCTTTATTTATATTTCAAGGCTACTGGTCTTCTCCAAAGATCAATGCGATTTTGTTTCATTTCTCATTATTCCCATGCTTGTATCATCTGCAAAAATATGTATCTTATAACAGCTTATGTGGAAAATAATTTATGTATGTATACATCAGAAACAACAGAGGACCCAACATATTATCCCATGAGTACAGCGTGCCTCATTACTTAATACTGAATTCCTTTCTTATGTGATCGAAATGAAACTGATACACTCTGTGCTGCAGACCTTCCGGCTATAACAGTATTCCTTTATACCGAGCAACGCACCATCCTGTATACTTAGTGTGAGCTGAAGAAGAAGGTAGAGAAACAAAAAAATTATTACGAAATAAATTGTTTTTTGCGTAGCGTCATGATACGAGCAACAAATTTTTTGCAGCACAATAACTGAAAATAGGTTATTTTATTTCGGATGTTGCAGACCATCATATGCTGAAGATTTTAAAGCTGCAGACCGTTTTCTATTATCAGTACCGCTCTGTTATCATAATCAGTTCCAGAGTGTTAAAATCTCTTTCTGCATCGGTGGATCTCATTAACATTATAAAAATAGGAACAATTTCCTTGAGTAAAGTAATATCAGAAAACAATATTTTATGAAAATCTATATAACAGTTGAGCTAGGTTTGCTGAAAGAAATTAATGGATGTAGATGAAATAAATGATTGTGAAATGATAAGAAACGATGTCAGCGAAAGTCGGTCGCAAATGCTGGAAACTAATGTATATTTGTGCTACTTCGCTACTCGAAACCAAATTTCCGGCTGTCTCTTATTTATTTTCTGCCTCTTGTGTTTCCTTATTTGCATGTAATCAATGTCTTCTTGTTCGGCGTTTATTCACGTTTTGAATGTCGTTCCATTTTTCAGCTACATCTTACGCTCGCCATAAACATTTTCATCGGGCCAAGCTTTCAACTTGAAATAAAACGTTCCTTGCGAAATTCGTCCATGAAAATGCAGAAAATAAAAATCCGTAATCCACACAAGAGTATTTCCCAGTAGTATTGTCGGACTCTCTTCAAGCTGATTTTGGTTTGTGGAAATCAATTGAATCTTCTGCTAAGGTAGATTGCTACTTACTGTAAAGAAGAAACGTCAAGCTGCAGACAGGCACGATTAAAAGACACTCACATATAGCTTTCCACAACCTTCGTCAGTAAACACACACACACACACACACACACACACACACACACAAGTAAGCACATCTCCTGCCCGAGGTGCTGTAGTTGGCGGACGATAGGTAGCAATCTTCTTTTTTTTTCTAAATTGTTGATATTTCTATCTGGAGTTATCGTTGTTCGACTCCTTTAAAAGCTTGTCCAGTCAGAGCAAGTTAAACATGCGTTACACGCTTATTGATTCTTGTGTCTTGCAGACCGAAAACATACACTATGTGATCTAAAGTATCTGGACACCTGGCTGAAAATAACTTACAAGTTCGTGGCGCCGTCCATCGGTAATTCTGGACTTCAGTATGGTGTTGGCCCACCCTTAGCCTTGATGACAGCTTCCACTCTCGCAGGCATACGTTCATTCAGGTGCTGGAAGGTTTCTTGGGAAATAGGAGCCCATCCTTCACGGACTGCTGCACTGAGGAGAGGTATCGATGTCGGTCGTTGAGGCCTGGCACGAAGTCGGCGTTGCAAAACTTCCCAAAGGTGTTCTATAGGATTCATGTCACGAATCTGTGCAGGCCAGTCCATTTACGGGGATGTCTCTGTCGTGTAACCACTCCGCCACAGGCCGTGCATTATGAACAAGTGTTCGATCGTGTTCAAAGATGCAATCGACATCCTGAATTGTTCTTCAACAGTGGGAAGCAAGAAGGTGCTTTAAACGTCAATGTAGGCCTGTGCTGTGATAGTGCCACGCAAAACAACAAGGGGTGCAAGCCCCCTCCATGAAAAACACGACCACACCATAACACCACCACCTCCGGGTTTTACTGTCGGCACTACACACATTGGCAGATGACGTTCACCGGGCATTCGCCATACCCACACCCTGCCATCTGATCGCTACATTGTGTACTGGGATTCGTCACTCCACACAAAGTTTTTCAAATGTTCAAATGTGTTTGAAATCTTATGGGACTTAACTGCTAAAGTCATCAGTCCCTAAGCTTACACACTACTTAACCTAAATGATCCTAAGGACACACACACACACACACACACACACACACACACACACACACACACACCCTTTCCCGAGATAGAACTCGAACCCCCGCCGGGACCAGCCGCACAACGTTTTTCCACTGCTCAATCGTCTAATACTTACGCTCCTTACACCAAGCGAGGCGTCGTTTGGCATTTACCAGCGTGATGTGTGCCTTATGAACAGCAGTTCGACCATGAAATCCAAGTTCTCTCACCTCCCTCCTAATTGTCATAGTACCTGCAGTGGAGACTGATGCAGATAAGAATTCCTGTGTGATGGTCTGGATAGATGTCTTCCTATTACACATTACGAGCCTCTTCAACTGTCGGCGGTCTCTGTCAGTCAACAGACGAGGTCATGGTGTACGCATTATTGCTGTACATGTACCTTCACGTTTCCATTTCACTACCACATCGAAGCAGTGGACATAGTGATGTTTAGGAGTGTGAAAAATCTCGCGTACAGGCGTGTGACACAAGTAACACCATAACACCTGACCACGTTCGAAGTCCGTGAGTTCCGCGGAGCCGGCCGGAGTGGCCGTGCGGTTCTGGGCGCTGCAGTCTGGAACCGAGCGACCGCTACGGTCGCAGGTTCGAATCCTGCCTCGGGCATGGATGTGTGTGATGTGCTTAGGTTAGTTCGGTTTAATTAGTTCTAAGTTCTAGGCGGATGATGACCTCAGAAAAGTTGCATAGTGCTCAGAGCCATTTGAACCATTTAGTTCCGCGGAGCGCCCCCTTCTGCTGTCTCACCATATCTAATGACGATTGAGGTCGTTGATGTGGAGTACCTGGCAGTAGATGGCAGTACACTGCACCTAATATGAAAAAAGTATGTTTGTGTGGGTGTCCGGATACTTTTGACCACATAGTGTAGTGTAACGAAGCTCGTTCTGACACAAAAGTAACATACCACAAATTCTCTTCGGTAATATGATAGGCGATTAAGGTGTGGACATTAGAATGGGAATGAATATATGTCAGGTTTATTTCTTTCAAGTTGCATGCACTTCATACATCCAAATGATGATTTGTAAGTTCTTCAATTAAGACTTCTGCCGTCTATAGGGCAAGCCAGACGTAAGGGAAAAATTTGTCGGGCAGGAAGGACTACAGATTCGGCGGGAAGGAGGGTGATATTGTGATTCCTTTAAGCGCCGTTCTGCTATGACAACCATATTTTTAGGGTTCAACACATAAAGACGCTTTGGTTCCAGTACGAGAAAGAGATTCCGATGGTATCGGCAGGGGAGGGCGAAGTACAGCGTTCTGTATAAATGTCGGAGATGGCAAGTTACTCCCTGATCCAGTTAGTGTAGGGCTTGTTAGTAGACAGCCGCATGTATTTGTGCAAAGTTGAAAGACGCAGCGACACGTTGGTTGCCTGAAGGAGAGTTTCGTGGAGGTATAGCGTTACACTGTCGTTGACATCACTGATGTTTTTTAGGCCGTTTTGAGGAGAACTAACGTACAGTGGAGCTCCAGATTTGTAATTCCAAGTAAAAGAAGAGTAAATATCCTTAATCATCACCACAGTGCTTTAGTAAGACAACTTCTGAAGTTATCCTCCGTCCATAAGGGCCTTGTGGTCAACGAGTTGTTAAGCTTTTTAGTTTTGCGAATAGAAATATCTGACGCTAAGATGGAGACATTTGTTCGCTATTCAGTCAGATCACAAATCAAGAACCACGTTGATATCATAAATAATACAGATATCGATTAAATTTCACTGTCACTGACTTTAGCATTTAATAAGATGAGAATTAAATGCGTAAAAGTTACAGTACTTCAGTTTTGCAGTCTTTGAGACTTTCACAGTTTCTTCTTGATACACTCCTGGAAATTGAAATAAGAACACCGTGAATTCATTGTCCCAGGAAGGGGAAACTTTATTGACACATTCCTGGGGTCAGATACATCACATGATCACACTGACAGAACCACAGGCACATAGACACAGGCAACAGAGCATGCACAATGTCGGCACTAGTACAGTGTATATCCACCTTTCGCAGCAATGCAGGCTGCTATTCTCCCATGGAGACGATCGTAGAGATGCTGGATGTAGTCCTGTGGAACGGCTTGCCATGCCATTTCCACCTGGCGCCTCAGTTGGACCAGCGTTCGTGCTGGACGTGCAGACCGCGTGAGACGACGCTTCATCCAGTCCCAAACATGCTCAATGGGGGACAGATCCGGAGATCTTGCTGGCCAGGGTAGTTGACTTACACCTTCTAGAGCACGTTGGGTGGCACGGGATACATGCGGACGTGCATTGTCCTGTTGGAACAGCAAGTTCCCTAAGTTCCCTTGCGGGTCTAGGAATGGTAGAACGATGGGTTCGATGACGGTTTGGATGTACCGTGCACTATTCAGTGTCCCCTCGACGATCACCAGTGGTGTACGGCCAGTGTAGGAGATCGCTCCCCACACCATGATGCCGGGTGTTGACCCTGTGTGCCTCGGTCGTATGCAGTCCTGATTGTGGCGCTCACCTGCACGGCGCCAAACACGCATACGACCATCATTGGCACCATGGCAGAAGCGACCCTCATCGCTGAAGACGACACATCACCATTCGTCCCTCCATTCACGCCTGTCGCAACACCACTGTAGGCGGGCTGCACGATGTTGGGGCGTGAGCGGAAGACGGCCTAACGGTGTGCGGGACCGTAGCCGAGCTTCATGGAGACGGTTGCGAATGGTCCTCGCCGATACCCCAGGAGCAACAGTGTCCCTAATTTGCTGGGAAGTGGCGGTGCGATCCCCTACGGCACTGCGTAGGATCCTACGGTCTTGGCGTGCATCCGTGCGTCGCTGCGGTCCGGTCCCAGGTCGACGGGCACGTGCACCTTCCGCCGACCACTGGCGACAACATCGATGTACTGTGGAGACCTCACGCCCCACGTGTTGAGCAATTCGGCGGTACGTCCACCCGGCCTCCCGCATGCCCACTATACGCCCTCGCTCAAAGTCCGTCAACTGCACATACGGTTCACGTCCACGCTGTCGCGGCATGCTACCAGTGTTAAAGACTGCGATGGAGCTCCGTATGCCACGGGGCAAACTGGCTGACACTGACGGCGGCGGTGCACAAATGCTGCGCAGCTAGCGCCATTCGACGGCCAACACCGCGGTTCCTGGTGTGTCCGCTGTACCGTGCGTGTGATCATTGCTTGTACAGCCCTCTCGCAGTGTCCGGAGCAAGTATGGTGGGTCTGACACACCGGTGTCAATGTGTTCTTTTTTCCATTTCCAGGAGTGTATATCAGAGAAACATGTGACACGTATTTGAATGATACTCGAAATCGTGTACAGCATTTGAGACAGCACGATGTACGCAGTTCACCAGACAAATATACTCCTGTTGTCTTTAAAATTCCACGTTTTTTATTAAACACTGATATTTAAATTCTCAGTCAGAGGCTCATTTGCTGCTGATGATTTCGAGCATCATTCAAAGGAGAATTAAGAGTTTATCTAATCTATACCATTTTTACTTTTAAACAGATTATTTCATAAAAAATTTGACCGTTTTTTTATTTCTTTTTATTTAAATTTTTTTTGGCAGTTAAATATCACACAAACGTAACTTTTTATGCGCAAACTATCTACGCTCCGAAGAGATGTACCTTTTTTACACTTCATTTACAGGGCCAGCAGCAGCTATTCGAGAAATATTTGACTTTTTTTCTCAAATAATTAATTAAGCTTTCTAAATTTCCACAATCGCTACCAATTTTTAATGACTTTAATTTTTTTAACCGGACTTCACGCTTCTCTGTTTGATGTCCCATCCGTCCATTTCTCACTCTTCGGTAGGCTACGAAAGTTCTGACAAAAGTTTTCTCTCAAATCATTAATTAAGTTTTTCTTAGTTAATCTGATCTCTCTCAAGCAATAAGTTATTTTTTTACAAAATTAAACCTCACGCTTGTCTGTTTGGTACCCCAGTTGTCCATTCTAAAGTCTCCATTTGGTTATAAAAATTCGGACAAAAATCCATTGTGTAATTTCTAGGGAGTCTCGGTTCCGGTCCACTCGAACATTACACGATAAACAGACCATCTTATTTACCGAAAGTAGGCGGAAACGACTGAAAGCAGCAGAATTTTTTTTATTTACACTGTCGTCTAGCCACGATCTGCAGACCAGTGTTCACAGTCAAAGTGCCGGCTGAACTACTAATATTTGTGAATGCACACTTCCATTTTGTGTTGTGTGAATTATGACGTTATCAAAGTAGCGGAAGTTCATTTCTATTACAGTTCGTAAATTAGATGTCCAACACACGTACTCAAAAATTTTCTCATATATGCTTTCCAAAGGCTATATTATTACAACGTAAAAGATGTTATTATTTATACAGAGTGTCTAAGAAATGAGGCGATAAACTTCTACTGGTTGTAAAAGGTGTGTTGAAGAACGAGCCGTGGATAGAAACCCTGTCCGGAAATTTCATCAAACGCCGCTACAGACTGTCGGTGTTACAGGCGCCTGCCCCTGCCATTAGGACAACCCTTTGGTAGAAAAAGTGACTTTGTACGCTGTCCGACCGTTGGTCGAACGACTCGCAGTGTTGTTTGTTATCCAGTGATCACGACTGACTGCCACGCTCGCCTGTGGAGAAGATGGAGCTAGCTGCTGCGTGGAACGGACTTCTCTCCTACGAATGCGATGCTCCGTTGTCTCGCTGGATTACATTTCCGGACACGAGTGTCTATCCGTAGTTTATTTTTCTCCTGGAATCCTCTAAAATCTCCTAAGTTTTTAGGTATACAGGAGAAAAATAAACTGCATATGGTTACCCGTGTCCAGAACCGTCATCCTAGAGGCAACAGAACATCGCATTCATAGGAAACAAGACCCTTCTACGCACCAGCTAGCTACATCTTCTTCACTGACGTTCGTGACAATCAGTTGTGCTTACAGTATAACAGACAACATTGATAGACGTTTCGCCTACGGTCCGTCAGCGTAAAAAGTCACATTTGCTGCCGAAGGGGTGTCGTGGTGGCAGGCGCCAGCGCATACAGCTTCGACGCTCTGTAGCGTCGTTGGATGACGTTTCCGAACTCGGGTTCCTATCCTCTATTTGTTCCTCAAAACACCTACAAATTCTCGAAGTTTGACGCAACATTTCTGGGACACCCTGTGTAGTAACCATTCGATATGCTTCATTTTTATTGATACACTACTGGTTATTAAAATTGATACACCAAGAAGAAATGCAGATGATAAACGGGTATTCATTGGACAAATATATTGTACTAGAACTGACATGTGATTGCATTTTCACGCAATTTGGGTCCATAGATCCTGAGAAATCAGTACCCAGAACAACCACCTCTGGCCGTAATAACGGCCTTGATACGCCTGTGCATTGAGTAAAACAGAGCTTGGATGGCGTGTACACGTACAGCTGCCCATGCAGCTTCAACACGATACCACAGTTCATCAAGAGTAGTTACTGGCGCATTGTGACGAACCAGTTGCTCGGCCACCATTGACCAGACATTTTCAGTTGGTGAGAGATCTGGAGAATGTGCTGGCCAGGGCAGCAGTCGAACATTTTCTATATCCAGAAAGGCCCGTACATGACCTGCAACATGCGGTCATGCATTATCCTGCTGAAATGTAGGGTTTCGCAAGGATCGAATGAAGGATATAGCCACGGGTCGTAACCCAACTGAAATGTAACGTCCACTGTTCAAAGTGCCGTCAATACGAACAAGAGGTGACCGAGACGTGTAACCATACCATCACTCCAGGTGATACGCCAGTATGGCGATGACGAATACACGCTTCCAATGTGCGTTCACCGCGATGTCGTCAAACACGGATGCGACCATCATGATGCTGTAAACAGAACCTGGATTCATGCCAAAAAATGACGTTTTGCCATTCGTGCACCGCAGCCACGGTCTCCGAGCTGATAGTCCATGCTGCTGCAAACGTCGTCGAACTCTCCGTGCAGATGGTTGTTGTCTTGTAAACGTCCCCATCTGTTGACTCAGGGATCGAGACGTGGCTGCACGATCCGTTACAGCCACATGGATAAAATGCCTGTCATCTCGACTGCTAGTGATCGAGGCCGTTGGGATACAGTACGGCGTTCCGTATTACCCTCCTGAACCCACCGGTTTCATATTCTGCTAACAGTCATCGGATCTCGACCAACGCGAGAAGCAATGTCGCGATACGATAAGCCGCAATCGCGGTAGGCTACAATTTGACCTTTATCAAAGTCGTAAACGTGACGGTACGCATTTCACCTCCTTACACGAGGCATCACAACAACGTTTCACCGGGTAACGCCGGTCAACTGCTGTTTGTGTATGAGAAATCGGTTGGAAACTTTCCTCATGTCAGCACGTTGTAGGTGTCGCCAACCTTGTGTGAATGCTCGGAAAAGCTAATCATTTGCATATCACAGCATCTTCTTCCTGTCGGTTAAATTTCGCTTCTGTAGCACGTCATGTTCGTGGTGTAGCAATTTTAATGGCCAGTAGTGTATTAAAATCGTACCCATCTGTGGCACGAGACAGTAACAAGCTGCAGAACCGAATGTTGCATCGGCAGCTGGTGTTTGCAGATCGGTGTACGAGTTGCCGCGCGATCGCGCGTTCGGGGCGCTGGACAGACGGACGGGCGAATGGAGCGGGCTGCTGGGCTGCGTGGTTCGTGGCTCCGCAGACGTGGCGCTAGCCGGCCTCGCCGTCAACCGCGAGCGCGCCGCCGCCGTGCGCTTCGCCACGCCCGTCTTCAGCACCAGGTTTGCCCTTCGCTGCTCACGCCTTCCTAAACTTTATTTGCCACCACCGCCTCGTTTCGAGCGTCCTAACAGGTTAATTCTGGGAACCAGAACGGGCAGTGTTCTTACCAACTGACCTATCCAGGAGCGGCATAGGACTCGCTCTGGTAACTTCACTCTGCCAGTGCCTCTCTGCTATGTTACAAACGTCCCAAAATCTCTCCTGCATGCCTAGCTGGACCAGTACTCTGACTAGAAAAGATATCCTCGATAGATTACTCAATCACAGGAAACAGGTTGGTAAGATACGAGGGTCACTCCAAAAGAAATGCTCACCATTTTTTTTTAATCCATCTTTTATTCTACATGTTTGAAAGTTTTACAGTGTGTAGATACATCCTTTAGGAACAATATTTTCATTTCTCCACATAATTTCCATCCCTCTCAACTGCCTTACGCCATCTTGAAACCAGCGTCTGTATACCCGCGCGGTAAAATTCTGGAGCAACCTGTTGGAGCCACTGTTTGGCAGCGTGCACAAGGGAGTCTTCATCTTCAAACCTTGTTCCACGAAGAGAGTCTTCCAGTTTCCCAAAGAGATGATAGTCACATGGAGCCAGGTCAGGACTGTAAGGTGGGTGTTCCAGTGTTGTCCATCCGAGTTTTACGATCACTTCCATGGTTTTTTGACTGACATGTGGCCGTGCATTGTCGTGCAACAGCTAAACATCCTGCTTTTGCCGATGTGGTCGAACACGACTCAGTTGAGCTTGAAGTTTCTTCAGTGTCGTCACATATGCATCAGAATGTATGGTGGTTCCACTTGGCATGATGTCCACAAGCAGGAGTCCTTCGGAATCGATAAACACCATAGCCATAACTTTTCCAGCAGAAGGTGCGGTTTTGAATTTTTTTTCCTTGGATGAATTTGCATGATGCCACTCCTTTGCCTGTTCATCTATGGTGAAAAATGATGGAGCCATGTTTCATCACCTGTCACAATTCTTCCAAGAAATTCATCTCCACCATTCTCGTACTGTTCCAAAAGTTCGCTGCATACCGTTTTTCTTGTTTCTTTGTGATCTACTACCAACATCCTGGGAACCCAACTGGCACAAACCTTTTTTAACGCCAACACTTACAGTATTCTGCAAACACTTGCTTCCCCTATATCAACGTAGCGTGATAATTCGTTCACTGTGATGCGTCTGTCAGCAGTCACCAATTCGTTAACTCTCTGTACATTGTCTGGAGTGTGTGCAGTACAAGGCCTGCCGCTGCGAGGACAATCCTGAATATTGCCGTGCCCACTTAAATCACATAACCTGCTTGCCTACCGACTAACTGTACTGCGATCGACAGCAGCATCTCCATACACCTTTTTCAACCTCTTGTGGAAGTTTCCCACTGTCTCGTTTTCACACCAAAGGAATTCTATGACAGCACATTGCTTCTGTCGAACGTCAAGTGTAGTAGCCATCATGAAGACATGCTGTGACGGCGCCACTCGTGGTAACAGGTTGAACCAAGTTTGAAAACAAGCGGGAAGGATGTATCAAGACACTGTAAAACTTTCACACATACAGAATGAAAACTGTATTTTTACAAAAACAGTTTGCATTTCTTTTGGAGCGACCCTCGTAATTTTGCACGAAAGGCATGTTTACGGTTCGAGATTTAATTTGGCAGGAAGCTTCATAACAGTGGACTCTCCACTGCAGCATAGAAGTTTAGTTCTGGAAACTGCTTTTTTCTCCATTCACAGTTCTGTTACATTTCCACGACTGGAATTACCCTTCCGATGATAATCATCTTCCAGAGGTTAGAATTTCCTATCGCCGACTTTTCCGTTTTTCTGAATTAAGTACTTTTTAAAGAAAACTCTGTGTTTTGGAAAACACACACAATGACGGAAGAAAGTCGAAACGCAAAGGAGTTTGCGACATAAAGGTTGGTAGACGTGTTTCTACGTCTGAAAGTGATGGCCAATCACATAAGAGTGCCTCTAGTAGCACCACTATCAGGATGCAAATCAGATTTGCTTTAAATAAACGCTGCAACGTTTGTGGGAGTTAGTTACCTTTGAGACTGGACGTGGTGGACTGATGTTAGTCAACAATGCCTTTAAGGTGACAAAGACGTCATTGTGAATACATCACTGACTTTGAACGAGGTCGTGTAACTGGGTTCCGAGAAGCTGGAAGTCCCTTTTGCGATATTACAGAAAGACTAGGAAGGAATGCAGCCACTGTACATGATTACTGGCAGCGGTGGTCACGAGAATGTACGGTTACAAGAAGACGTGGCTCCGGACGGCCACGTGACAGTACCGCAGGGAAGACCATCGTGTTCGGTGTATGGATCCCGCGTATCGTACTGCACGGCAGCAGCAATCTCAGCAGCATTTGGCACTACAGTTACACAACGAACTGTAGCAAACTGGTTGTGTTGTATGTATTTTATATTGAACTGGGGACCTAGAAACGACGGAGAGGATTCTTCCCGCCGTAGCCCTCAGTGGTTCACAACCCCACAACAGGCCACAGCAGTCCACCCACCTCACCGCCACCCCACACCGAACCCAGCGTTATTGTGCGGTTCGATCCCCAGTGGATCCCGTATTACACTCCTGGAAATTGAAATAAGAACACCGTGAATTCATTGTCCCAGGAAGGGGAAACTTTATTGACACATTCCTGGGGTCAGATACATCACATGATCACACTGACAGAACCACAGGCACATAGACACAGGCAACAGAGCATGCACAATGTCGGCACTAGTACAGTGTATATCCACCTTTCGCAGCAATGCAGGCTGCTATTCTCCCATGGAGACGATCGTAGAGATGCTGGATGTAGTCCTGTGGAACGGCTTGCCATGCCATTTCCACCTGGCGCCTCAGTTGGACCAGCGTTCGTGCTGGACGTGCAGACCGCGTGAGACGACGCTTCATCCAGTCCCAAACATGCTCAATGGGGGACAGATCCGGAGATCTTGCTGGCCAGGGTAGTTGACTTACACCTTCTAGAGCACGTTGGGTGGCACGGGATACATGCGGACGTGCATTGTCCTGTTGGAACAGCAAGTTCCCTTGCCGGTCTAGGAATGGTAGAACGATGGGTTCGATGACGGTTTGGATGTACCGTGCACTATTCAGTGTCCCCTCGACGATCACCAGTGGTGTACGGCCAGTGTAGGAGATCGCTCCCCACACCATGACGCCGGGTGTTGTCCCTGTGTGCCTCGGTCGTATGCAGTCCTGATTGTGGCGCTCACCTGCACGGCGCCAAACACGCATACGACCATCATTGGCACCAAGGCAGAAGCGACTCTCATCGCTGAAGACGACACGTCTCCATTCGTCCCTCCATTCACGCCTGTCGCGACACTACTGGAGGCGGGCTGCACGATGTTGGGGCGTGAGCGGAAGACGGCCTAACGGTGTGCGGGACCGTAGCCCAGCTTCATGGAGACGGTTGCGAATGGTCCTCGCCGATACCCCAGGAGCAACAGTGTCCCTAATTTGCTGGGAAGTGGCGGTGCGGTCCCCTACGGCACTGCGTAGGATCCTACGGTCTTGGCGTGCATCCGTGCGTCGCTGCGGTCCGGTCCCAGGTCGACGGGCACGTGCACCTTCCGCCGACCACTGGCGACAACATCGATGTACTGTGGAGACCTCACGCCCCACGTGTTGAGCAATTCGGCGGTACGTCCACCCGGCCTCCCGCATGCCCACTATACGCCCTCGCTCAAAGTCCGTCAACTGCACATAACGGTTCACGTCCATGCTGTCGCGGCATGCTACCAGTGTTAAAGACTGCGATGGAGCTCCGTATGCCACGGCAAACTGGCTGACACTGACGGCGGCGGTGCACAAATGCTGCGCAGCTATCGCCATTCGACGGCCAACACCGCGGTTCCTGGTGTGTCCGCTGTGCCGTGCGTGTGATCATTGCTTGTACAGCCCTCTCGCAGTGTCCGGAGCAAGTATGGTGGGTCTGACACACCGGTGTCAATGTGTTCTTTTTTCTATTTCCAGGAGTGTAGATATAACATGTTTACAGTAATGCATGTAATGTAAAAATTTAGAACATCTAGTTGTATATAAAAGAGGGCATGAGGTCCAGGCAAATTCAGCAATGCAGTAATATACCAACTTACATGCAACTCCTGTCAATCCCACTACATACGACAAACACGCATTAACTTCCGAACAAGGTAGACAGAAAACAATGAGAGCACTGAATTGTGACAGCACACATTCCCCTTTTGCAGAAGATTTAATAAATGAAAACCAACAGCCCACAAATATCGAAACTGCTCTACACATCCCGAAACATAGAAACAGTTCACAACCTAAATTGACTTTAGAAGAAAACTATTGCATACAAGTCTATACAGGGAGGTAGAAACGTAATAAATAAACACACAACACTTTTCAATAACCGTCTCTTTACTATTTTCAGAGAACTGACACGAGGAACAGAACGGATATCACACACACAAACGCCCATGTCCCGGACGCACGCACGCAAACAGACGCATGCTTATTCCGCTATTACACACAGAGACCGCTCGCGACCCACGTCAACAACAAGATGGCGTAATGTTTACTGCCAAGGTGATAAGTTACGTTTTTCTCTCTCTTTAGAGCAAGAAAAATCCGACCAACTAAAGTGACTACGTTACAACCTAGCAAGCACCAAAATTTTATTCAAAACACTACCACAAATTCCAGTAGCAATAACACTGATGATTCTAACCCACATTTGCATATTTGTTAATAACAGCGGGCCATGCCTTTCAGATGACATGCTGTATGCCGTAAAAGCGTTAACCAAGAATAAAAATAATGCAGAGATTCTAAAGTAAAAAGGTATTATAAAACTATTCACACAATACAGTATCTGCAACCAAACAGTACACAAGTAGCAACGTTTTCCTTAATTTTTTAACGATGTCATTTTTTGTATGTTTTAAAGAGCTTTACGTCAAGACGGACCAACAATTTCATGTTGTATTATGCAGACTTGGACCAAAAGAAGAGTTTTCAAGTTACAGAGGTGGTTACTCTACGTGAAATAAGTAAATAAATAAGAATAAAGTTCATATCAACTGTGAGGAAAATAATACCGTAATAAAGTGTTTCACTCGTTTACTTTCATCAGCAGCTGAAACTGGAAGTAAACTACACTCCTGGAAATTGAAATAAGAACACCGTGAATTCATTGTCCCAGGAAGGGGAAACTTTATTGACACATTCCTGGGGTCACATACATCACATGATCACACTGACAGAACCACAGGCACATAGACACAGGCAACAGAGCATGCACAATGTCGGCACTAGTACAGTGTATATCCACCTTTCGCAGCAATGCAGGCTGCTATTCTCCCATGGAGACGATCGTAGAGATGCTGGATGTAGTCCTGTGGAACGGCTTGCCATGCCATTTCCACCTGGCGCCTCAGTTGGACCAGCGTTCGTGCTGGACGTGCAGACCGCGTGAGACGACGCTTCATCCAGTCCCAAACATGCTCAATGGGGGACAGATCCGGAGATCTTGCTGGCCAGGGTAGTTGACTTACACCTTCTAGAGCACGTTGGGTGGCACGGGATACATGCGGACGTGCATTGTCCTGTTGGAACAGCAAGTTCCCTTGCCGGTCTAGGAATGGTAGAACGATGGGTTCGATGACGGTTTGGATGTACCGTGCACTATTCAGTGTCCCCTCGACGATCACCAGTGGTGTACGGCCAGTGTAGGAGATCGCTCCCCACACCATGACGCCGGGTGTTGTCCCTGTGTGCCTCGGTCGTATGCAGTCCTGATTGTGGCGCTCACCTGCACGGCGCCAAACACGCATACGACCATCATTGGCACCAAGGCAGAAGCGACTCTCATCGCTGAAGACGACACGTCTCCATTCGTCCCTCCATTCACGCCTGTCGCGACACTACTGGAGGCGGGCTGCACGATGTTGGGGCGTGAGCGGAAGACGGCCTAACGGTGTGCGGGACCGTAGCCCAGCTTCATGGAGACGGTTGCGAATGGTCCTCGCCGATACCCCAGGAGCAACAGTGTCCCTAATTTGCTGGGAAGTGGCGGTGCGGTCCCCTACGGCACTGCGTAGGATCCTACGGTCTTGGCGTGCATCCGTGCGTCGCTGCGGTCCGGTCCCAGGTCGACGGGCACGTGCACCTTCCGCCGACCACTGGCGACAACATCGATGTACTGTGGAGACCTCACGCCCCACGTGTTAAGCAATTCGGCGGTACGTCCACCCGGCCTCCCGCATGCCCACTATACGCCCTCGCTCAAAGTCCGTCAACTGCACATAACGGTTCACGTCCATGCTGTCGCGGCATGCTACCAGTGTTAAAGACTGCGATGGAGCTCCGTATGCCACGGCAAACTGGCTGACACTGACGGCGGCGGTGCACAAATGCTGCGCAGCTAGCGCCATTCGACGGCCAACACCGCGGTTCCTGGTGTGTCCGCTGTGCCGTGCGTGTGATCATTGCTTGTACAGCCCTCTCGCAGTGTCCGGAGCAAGTATGGTGGGTCTGACACACCGGTGTCAATGTGTTCTTTTTTCTATTTCCAGGAGTGTAGATATAACATGTTTACAGTAATGCATGTAATGTAAAAATTTAGAACATCTAGTTGTATATAAAAGAGGGCATGAGGTCCAGGCAAATTCAGCAATGCAGTAATATACCAACTTACATGCAACTCCTGTCAATCCCACTACATACGACAAACACGCATTAACTTCCGAACAAGGTAGACAGAAAACAATGAGAGCACTGAATTGTGACAGCACACATTCCCCTTTTGCAGAAGATTTAATAAATGAAAACCAACAGCCCACAAATATCGAAACTGCTCTACACATCCCGAAACATAGAAACAGTTCACAACCTAAATTGACTTTAGAAGAAAACTATTGCATACAAGTCTATACAGGGAGGTAGAAACGTAATAAATAAACACACAACACTTTTCAATAACCGTCTCTTTACTATTTTCAGAGAACTGACACGAGGAACAGAACGGATATCACACACACAAACGCCCATGTCCCGGACGCACGCACGCAAACAGACGCATGCTTATTCCGCTATTACACACAGAGACCGCTCGCGACCCACGTCAACAACAAGATGGCGTAATGTTTACTGCCAAGGTGATAAGTTACGTTTTTCTCTCTCTTTAGAGCAAGAAAAATCCGACCAACTAAAGTGACTACGTTACAACCTAGCAAGCACCAAAATTTTATTCAAAACACTACCACAAATTCCAGTAGCAATAACACTGATGATTCTAACCCACATTTGCATATTTGTTAATAACAGCGGGCCATGCCTTTCAGATGACATGCTGTATGCCGTAAAAGCGTTAACCAAGAATAAAAATAATGCAGAGATTCTAAAGTAAAAAGGTATTATAAAACTATTCACACAATACAGTATCTGCAACCAAACAGTACACAAGTAGCAACGTTTTCCTTAATTTTTTAACGATGTCATTTTTTGTATGTTTTAAAGAGCTTTACGTCAAGACGGACCAACAATTTCATGTTGTATTATGCAGACTTGGACCAAAAGAAGAGTTTTCAAGTTACAGAGGTGGTTACTCTACGTGAAATAAGTAAATAAATAAGAATAAAGTTCATATCAACTGTGAGGAAAATAATACCGTAATAAAGTGTTTCACTCGTTTACTTTCATCAGCAGCTGAAACTGGAAGTAAACTACACTCCTGGAAATTGAAATAAGAACACCGTGAATTCATTGTCCCAGGAAGGGGAAACTTTATTGACACATTCCTGGGGTCACATACATCACATGATCACACTGACAGAACCACAGGCACATAGACACAGGCAACAGAGCATGCACAATGTCGGCACTAGTACAGTGTATATCCACCTTTCGCAGCAATGCAGGCTGCTATTCTCCCATGGAGACGATCGTAGAGATGCTGGATGTAGTCCTGTGGAACGGCTTGCCATGCCATTTCCACCTGGCGCCTCAGTTGGACCAGCGTTCGTGCTGGACGTGCAGACCGCGTGAGACGACGCTTCATCCAGTCCCAAACATGCTCAATGGGGGACAGATCCGGAGATCTTGCTGGCCAGGGTAGTTGACTTACACCTTCTAGAGCACGTTGGGTGGCACGGGATACATGCGGACGTGCATTGTCCTGTTGGAACAGCAAGTTCCCTTGCCGGTCTAGGAATGGTAGAACGATGGGTTCGATGACGGTTTGGATGTACCGTGCACTATTCAGTGTCCCCTCGACGATCACCAGTGGTGTACGGCCAGTGTAGGAGATCGCTCCCCACACCATGATGCCGGGTGTTGGCCCTGTGTGCCTTGGTCGTATGCAGTCCTGATTGTGGCGCTCACCTGCACGGCGCCAAACACGCATACGACCATCATTGGCACCAAGGCAGAAGCGACTCTCATCGCTGAAAACGACACGTCTCCATTCGTCCCTCCATTCACGCCTGTCGCGACACCACTGGAGGCGGGCTGCACGATGTTGGGGCGTGAGCGGAAGACGGCCTAACGGTGTGCGGGACCGTAGCCCAGCTTCATGGAGACGGTTGCGAATGGTCCTCGCCGATACCCCAGGAGCAACAGTGTCCCTAATTTGCTGGGAAGTGGCGGTGCGGTCCCCTACGGCACTGCGTAGGATCCTACGGTCTTGGCGTGCATCCGTGCGTCGCTGCGGTCCGGTCCCAGGTCGACGGGCACGTGCACCTTCCGCCGACCACTGGCGACAACATCGATGTACTGTGGAGACCTCACGCCCCACGTGTTGAGCAATTCGGCGGTACGTCCACCCGGCCTCCCGCATGCCCACTATACGCCCTCGCTCAAAGTCCGTCAACTGCACATACGGTTCACGTCCACGCTGTCGCGGCATGCTACCAGTGTTAAAGACTGCGATGGAGCTCCGTATGCCACGGCAAACTGGCTGACACTGACGGCGGCGGTGCACAAATGCTGCGCAGCTAGCGCCATTCGACGGCCAACACCGCGGTTCCTGGTGTGTCCGCTGTGCCGTGCGTGTGATCATTGCTTGTACAGCCCTCTCGCAGTGTCCGGAGCAAGTATGGTGGGTCTGACACACCGGTGTCAATGTGTTCTTTTTTCCATTTCCAGGAGTGTAGCTGCGTATCTGCAAACGTGTGTATGCCCGAATGAGAGACGGAGACTTTACTCACTTCCCGATCATATTTTATCAAAACTACTACCATTTGATACCAGTAATTACTAGTAGACAAACTTCATCGGTAGCCAGTTAAACGAATGCGGGATTTGCAAGAAATTCGCACTGCAAGCACAGTAGTTTATTTTAGGCCTATCGCTTCCTATTTCAGCAGTCTTCGGTCTCTCTTCACCATATGGGAAACTAAAACGAAACAAATATCTTCTGGTTAGTATAACCATAATTAGAGGATTATTCGTGCTTCTGCTCTGTCCGACTTGCCGCTTGCCTGGAGGTACGCAGAGTAAACACGCGTCACTTGGTGAGCCACTACAGCGATACCTGCCCCCGATCGCAAGCGGAACCGTGCTATTCGCTATTTTATTGGTACAGGCCCAGACTGTATTGTAATAAACTGCTCACAAACGAATTCCACCACCTCCATATCTGCGAACATGTGTGGACTTAGATTCGAGGAAAGACAGGGATGAGACATTAAGTCTTATTAAACTAAAGAGAGAAGAAGGAAGAAGCGGAAAAAATAGAGAAGGAATGGAAAAATATAGAAACTGCAGTTAAGGAAGTTGCTGAAGAAGCCTTCGGAAAAAAGAAAAAGATAAGAAGAAAGAAAGGGCTAAAAATTTGAACACCAGAATTAGGTAAAGTTATAAGGAAAAAACAAACGCTTATCTATCTCAATGTACCAAAAGAGCAGAATCATCAAATTTACAAACCACAGAGAAATGCACCAAGAGTGAAACGAGCTCTTCAGGAAACATGGGATCGGTTTACAAGCATAATAGAAGACGATATTCACAGAAGGTAAATGACAGCTTATAAAACAATGAAAACGCTAAGTGAAACAGAAAAAGAAGTTACTCAAATAAATAACATCCAACAAGGAAAATTAATAGAAGAATGAAAGGATTTGCGGCACGAAGAAACGTGCTCCGCAGAGAATATAGAGGTCAACATTGAAATAGAATGTGTAGATGATTTATGTATGGATGAACTCACACAAAAAAAGAAAAGCTACTAGTAGGGTCTATGCATGTATAGACGCTGAACTGCTAAAATATGGTATCACCCTACTACAAAAGAGATTACAACATATATTGAATATGTACTGGAGTAGGGGAGCTATTCCAGCATGGTCACAAGTAAAGGTAATATCACTATGTAAAAAAGGAGACCACAGTAGCCGCGATAACTATAGTCGAACATATGCTTGACATCGTATACAAAGTTTATCCACGAATAGTGAACAAAGGTTAAACGTTATAGCTGAGACTTTATTAGGTGAAGAACAAATAGGTTTCGGAGGGGCAGATCGACAACAGAGACAGTATTTATATTAAAGTAAATAATCGAAAAACACAGAGAGTATAACAGGAAAACCCATTTAGCTCAAATGTTCAAATGTGTGTGAATTCCTAAGAGACCAAACTGTTGAGGTCATCGCTCCCTAGACTTACACACTACTTAAATTAAGTTATGCTAAGAACAAAACACATACCCATGCCCGAGGCAGGACTGGAACCACCGGCGGGAGGGGCAGTGCAATTCGTGACATTGCTCCTCAAACCGCGCGGCCCCTCCGAGCGGCAAACCCATTTAGCGTTCATCATTTCGTTAAGGCATTCGGTAATGTTGTTAGAAAAAAAACTGTGGCAAATCATGAGAAAAAGAAGATATCCACAACACCCAATAAACGTTTTAAAAAGTCTGTAAAAACACACAACTGTAATCTTAGATATAAATTTATGTTGTGACGTCTCATGTAAGTATGACGAAGACATGGAGAAGAAATCAGCAAAGTTTGGGAATATATGTGGAACAATAAACAGATGTCTCTAAAACAAAACGAGGAAAGAAGCAGGATAGAAGTTTTATGAGGCAATGGCAGGTCGAATGCTTATTTATAGGAGTGAATCGTAGGCTACAGTTAAATGTCAAAGAAGACGCATACAAGAAACAGAAATGAGGTTTCTAAAAGCAGTAAAGGAATATACAAGGGCCAACAGATTTCTAAATTCGAAAATTAGGGACGGAATGAATATATTTAACATTCTCAATAAAATACAAGAAAATAGGAGAAACTGAAATGAACATTCCGAAAGAATGACTGGAGAAAGATTAGATTTTCAGATAAGAAGATTTAAACCAGTTGAGAGGAGAAGTCAAGAGAGACCGAGGAAACGATTGGTACCGTGAAAGGCAAAACAAAACAAAAAAGCCAAATACTTGAAGTGAAGATGATGAAGATGACACTAAATAAATAACTTTGCACTCAAATAAAAGCAAAACAATAACCACTATAAAGGCTGTATGTTCAAAAGTGTATATCTGATTCTGGAAAATATTCAGTAGCCTCTAAGGTGTACTCGTCGTGATTGATTAATGGTGTGCTTCCAGATGTTCTGTCGAGTTAGTGTTTTTGGTTTATACAATAAATTCAATAGCCTATGGCTACGTCCTGTGCGTCGCAACATCTTTGAATCCTCCTTGGCATGCTTTCCTCTAGCTGGTCGAGACGTTGTTTCTCAAGCCTGTCCCACTCTAGAACGTAGCACTCGTGAGGTTATCCAATGGGTAAGCAGGACTCCCACAAGTTTAAACACCTACCAGCTATACTCAGACGAGTTTGTCTCAGTAAATACCTTAGGCTGTTCCATTCTGTTGCTTCCTGTTTCTTGGAGGATGGTCTTCACGAGGTGGGTACAGTGCGCTCGTGTATTACTATCTTGAAAGACAACCAATCAATGAAATATTGACTGTTTGGCTCGGCAACAGGTTGGAAGATCCTGTACCGCTACAACACAGCCCTTAACCTACCCTCGTTAGCTATTACAGACGTCTAACATTCACAAGATACTGTCCCAAAACACGGCTGAACTACCTCCCTACTAAATCTGTTTCACTGCATGCCTAGACGTACATTGGTACCTGTCCGTCTCCACAATCTTTTACAATATTATCGTGAGGCACCACACAGATACTGCACCCGACGCCATCAACCCAGGTTCCAGTCCAGGTATTGTCCTAACCACAACCTTTGCACAACACGGTTCTGAGGCGTGGGAGGGTGGGTGTGAAGTATTGTCTGTAATGGACACCTAAAGGCCAAATACATCATTCGGAGACAATTGCGTACTGTATGAGTCGATAGAGTCCTTCTAATCACTACCATAAATGCGAACAAATGGACTGCTGCATTCTCGTCGCAGAAGCTACGAGCCATAATTTTTACTTACAGATCATCAGGTGATGGGACTGATAGCGTGCGACATCTACGAAGCATGCCTGGAACGCTTCATGTGTCGCGATAGCGGTTGAATGATAAAATGAAGTCTCTGTGGTGCATGTCAATGCAGCGGACAGTTTGCCATGCCGACAACTGTTCTTTCCGTAAAGTGACTTCCGCCTCCATAGTTGTGTGTTCAGTGTGGCAGAATGCCATGAGAGGGGTCCGGGTTCGATTCCTGACCGGGTCGGAGACTTTCTCCACTCAGGAACTGAGTGCTGTGTTGTCTTCAGAGTCATTTCGTCTTCATCGACGAGTAAGTCGCCGAAGTGGCGTCAGCTAAAAAGACTTGCACCAGGCGATCGGTCTACCCGACGGGAAGCCCTCGCCACACGCACATCTCTGAAGTGACAGTATGTGCAAGGTGTAAGCTTGAAATGATCCTTAGCTAAATGTTGGTATTTTGATAGACCGAACGATGTACACAATGTGATCAAAAGTATACGGACACCTGGCTGAAAATGACTTACAAGTTCGTGGATTTCAATATGGTGTTGGCCCACCGTTAGCCTTGATGACAGCTTCCACGCTCGTAGGCACACGTTCAGTCAGGTGCTGGATGGTTTCTTGGGGAATGGCAGCCCATTCTTAATGGAGTGTTGCACTGAGGAGAGGTATCGACTTCGGTCGGTGTGGCCTGGCATGAAGTCGACGTTCCAAAACAGCCCAAAGGTGTACAATAAGATTCAGGTCAGGACTCTGTGCAGGCCAGTCCACAACAGGGATGTTATTGTCGTGTACCCACTCCGCCACAGGCCGTGCATTATGAACAGGTGCTCGATCGTGTTGAAAGATGCAATCGCCAATCGCCGTCCCCGAATTGCTCTTCAACAGTGGGAAGCAAGAAGCTGCTTAAAACGTCAATGTAGGCCTGTGTTGTGATAGTGACACGCAAAACAACAAAGGGTGCAAGCCCCCTCTATGTAAAGTACAACCACACCATAACACCACTACCTCCGAATTTCACTTCTGGCACTACACACTCTGGCAGATGACGTTCACCGGGCATTCACCATACCCACACCCTGGCATCGGATCACCACATTGTGTACCGTGACTTGTCACTCTGCACAAAGCTTTTCCACTGTTCAATCGTCCAATGTTTACGCTCCTTACGCCGTACCGGCGTGATGTGTGGCTTATGAGCAGCCGCTCTACCATGAAATCCAAGTTTTCTCACCTCCCGCCTAACTTTCGTTGTACTTGCAGTGGATCCTGATGCAGTTTGGAATTCCTGTGTGATGGTCTGGATAGATGTCTGCCTATTACACAATACGACCCTCTTCAACTGTTGGCAGTCTGTCAGTCAACAGACGAGGTCGACCTGTACGCTTTTGTGCTTTACGTGTCCCTTCACGTTTCCGCTTCACTGTCACATCGGAAACAGTGAACCTAGGAATGTTTAGGACTGCGAAAAATCTCGCGTACAGGCGTGTGACACAAGTGACATCCGATAACCTGACCACGTTCGAAGTCCGTGAGTTTCGCAGAGCGCCCCATTCTGCTATCTCACGATGTCTAATGACTACTGAGGTCGCTGATATGGAGTACCTGGCAGTAGGTGGTAGCACAATGCACCTAATATGTAAAACGTATGTTTTTGGGAGTGTTCGGATACTTTTGATCACATAGTGTCCGTGAGCCACAGTGTACTGTTCACGACAGGTACTGCACTGAACTGTACGTTTACTGTTGCCACCGTCACATAGGTGACTGTAAGCAGTGACTTCCTGTGGCCAAGAGAGTCCAGAGAGAAAGTTTTAAACTGTGGGAGCCATTAGGGCGTTGAAAACTCTTTTTGAACATTTTATATGGCTCACGGTACAATAAACTGTTACCTGTTATATTTTGGTAGTCTTTTCCTACCATTTTTCTAATTTCCGTAAGTCTTTTCTTGTAGTCTATGCATCACAACTAGCACGATTATTAGCTCGTGGTGGCCAAAATTGGCAATGTTTAGTAAGTGATAATTTTTATATGGTTCTGTGTGATGAGGTGTCCTGTCAAAGTCGAGTTTTATTGGACTCGCACGTCCGCCGTAGTGTTCTCAAAATAAAATACGAAGTCCACATTTCCTACAACTATGTATATTATATGTGTCATAAATATAAGCAACACCAAACAAAATACAGTTGGGGATATGACTGATATCTACGTATTGTACAGTGTTCCTTAACAACAACCGTGTAGCGGCAAAAAAGGAACAAAAGCTACTATCAAATTACTGTTACGTAACGTAGTAAGCGTAATTTTAAGAAGTTTGTAACGGTGTACCCTACTGTGCCCCGGCACGTAACGTTGGCTGGGGCGTGACTGTGTATCTCATAATTTTTGAGTTAATAGGGTTGCCACATTAATATACTTAGACGATTATGAGTGAAAAATTAGTTAAATTCATTATTTTTTTATGCTTTGCAGTGGGCACAAACACATTTACTTGGCTACTACTTGCATGTGAAGCGTATTCCTTAACTGTTCCTTTGAAAAGGATATAGCCTATTTCCAGTCTTAACCTTCCCCAATCCGAACTACTGCTACCAATCAAATACGTCGCTATTGACTGTACTATGATACCTAATTTTTTCCATTTCCTTCTCTTTAACAGTGGTTAATTTTCAAAGCAATCAGAACATCGGGATGGCAATTACAAGCAAGGTTGTGATTTATAGACAAGAGAATGTACTTACTGCACTCAGTTTATGCTTCATTGTACTATAAAGAACAGAAATATTTAAGTACAACACTTGAGACATATAGATCCTGATTTCATCCAAGGAACAGTATAAACTGAACGTAACAGTAAAGCTCATTATTTATCGCCATGACAATGTGACGCCTTGGGCTATTTGGCAAAGCAGTTCTGGAATAAATGTCTACTGAATATATCTTCACATTACTGACCGATACATTGGGGTAGCGATGCCATAGCACAATGTAGTAGCACAGCGACATTATAGACTGAGGAATAATATGCCAGGGATTTACGCGTAAGAGGATTTACCTGGAGACTGTTGAGTTGCCGTCATGACAAGCCAAACAATGCGGCGCGTAGTTGTCCGCTCGTGGCTGAGAACAAAGCGGATGTACCGAGAAACGCTCACAGACGTACACTAACATTCTAATAGCCACCATAACGGGAACAAATGGTCACGAATAACCATTTGTTCCTGACGAGGAAACGTGTTCACTTGATTTGAACGTGCTAACACATAACGTATGTTTTCCCCACTAATGTCAAAGGCAGACAAAGATGTACGGCTAGAAAGCCAATGAGCTTTACCTGATCTGGTAGCTTCAGGAAGTGTCTCTTCTACAGGTCTCTGTCCCTACAACCCTCTCTGCTTCATAATAATATATATCTCTTGCATGGAGGGTAATGTTCGTTAGGAGAATTTGGCGTTGTCAGGTTTTGTCTTGCCTGGACGAAACTTTGAACCTAGTGATACCACCTATTTCCTTTGACCACATAAATCACTCATGTTGTTGTTGTTGTGGTCTTCAGTCCTGAGACTGGTTTGATGCAGCTCTCCATGCTACTCTATCCTGTGCAAGCTTCTTCATCTCCCAGTACCTACTGCAACCTACATCCTTCTGAATCTGCTTAGTGTATTGATCTCTTGGCCTCCCTCTACGATTTTTACCCTCCACGCTGCCCTCCAATGCTAAATTTGTGATCCCTCGATGCCTCAGAACATGTCCTACCAACCGATCCCTTCTTCTAGTCAAGTTGTGCCACAAACTTCTCTTCTCCCCAATCCTATTCAAAACCTCCTCATTAGTTACGTGATCTACCCACCTTATCTTCAGCATTCTTCTGTAGCACCACATTTCGAAAGTTTCTATTCTCTTCTTGTCCAAACTAGTTATCGTCCATGTCTCACTTCCATACATGGCTACACTCCATACAAATACTTTCAGAAACGACTTCCTGACACCTAAATCTATACTCGATGTTAACAAATTTCTCTTCTTGAGAAACGCTTTCCTTGCCATTGCCAGTCTACATTTTATATCCTCTCTACTTCGACCATCATCGGTTATTTTACTCCCTAAATAGCAAAACTCCTTTACTACTTTAAGTGTCTCATTTCCTAATCTAATTCCCTCAGCATCACCCGACTTAATTTGACTACATTCCATTATCCTCGTTTTGCTTTTGTTGATGTTCATCTTATATCCTCCTTTCAAGACACTGTCCATTCCGTTCAACTGCTCTTCCAAGTCCTTTGCTGTCTCTGACAGAATTACAATGTCATCGGCGAACCTCAAAGTTTTTACTTCTTCTCCATTAATTTTAATACCTACTCCGAATTTTTGTTTTGTTTCCTTTACTGCTTGCTCAATATACAGATTGAATAACATCGGGGAGAGGCTACAACCCTGTCTCACTCCTTTCCCAACCACTGCTTCCCTTTCATGCCCCTCGACTCTTATAACTGCCATCTGGTTTCTGTACAAATTGTAAATAGCCTTTCGCTCCCTGTATTTTACCCCTGCCACCTTCAGAATTTGAAAGAGAGTATTCCAGTCAACATTGTCAAAAGCTTTCTCTAAGTCTACAAATGCTAGAAACGTAGGTTTGCCTTTTCTTAATCTTTATTCCAAGATAAGTCGTAAGGTCAGTATTGCCTCACGTGTTCCAACATTTCTACGGAATCCAAACTGATCTTCCCCGAGGTCGGCTTCTACCAGTTTTTCCATTCGTCTGTAAAGAATTCGCGTTAGTATTTTGCAGCTGTGACTTATTAAACTGATAGTTCGGTAACTTTCACATCTGTCAACACCTGCTTTCTTTGGGATTGGAATTATTATATTCTTCTTAAAGTCTGAGGGTATTTCGCCTGTCTCATACATCGTGCTCACCAGATGGTAGAGTTTTGTCATGACTGGCTCTCCTGAGGCCAGCAGTAGTTCTAATGGAATGTTGTCTACTCCCGGGGCCTTGTTTTGACTCAGGTCTTTCAGTGCTCTGTCAAACTCTTCACGCAGTATCTTATCTCCCATTTCATCTTCATCTACATCCTCTTCCATTTCCATAATATTGTCCTCAAGTACATCGCCCTTGTATAAACCCTCTATATACTCCTTCCAACTTTCTGCTTTCCCTTCTTTGCTTAGAACTGGGTTGCCATCTGAGCTCTTGATATTCATACAAGTGGTTCTCTTCTCTCCAAAGGTCTCTTTAATTTTCCTGTAGGCAGTATCTATCTTACCCCTAGTGAGACAAGCCTCTACATCCTTACATTTGTCCTCTAGCCATCCCTGCTTAGCCATTTTGCACTTCCTGTCGATTTCATTTTTGAGACGTTTATATTCCTTTTTCCCTGCTTCATTTATTGCATTTTTATATTTTCTCCTTTCATCAATTAAATTCAATATTTCTTCTGTTACCCAAGGAATTCTATTAGCCCTCGTCTTTTTACCTACTTGATCGTCTGCTGCCTTCACCACTTCATCCCTCAGAGCTACCCATTCTTCTTCTACTGTATTTCTTTCCCCCATTCCTGTCAATTGTTCCCTAATGCTCTCCCTGAAACTCTCTACAACCTCTGGTTCTTTCAGTTTATCCAGGTCCCATCTCCTTAAATTCCCACCTTTTTGCAGTTTCTTCAGTTTCAATCTGCAGTTCATAACCAATAGATTGTGGTCAGAATCTACATCTGCCCCAGGAAATGTCTTACAATTTAATACCTGGTTCCTAAATCTCTGTCTTACCATTATATAATCTATCTGAAATCTGTCAGTATCTCCAGGCTTCTTCCATGTATAAATCACTCATAGAAATCTGTATTCATTAAAACTAAGATTTCGGATTCACATTCATTGCCTTCACCAACTAAGAACAAAACTGTTGCCTTCCAGCTAACCATACACTTCACTCTGCGCTACAGATAATTCTATCTTCACGACCTATATTGCAGAAGATAACTGGCTGTCGTGATATACACTGCCTGCCAAAGAACTGGAGAATCAGGAAGGGGAGGGGGAAGCGAAATAATACTTCACAGACTTAGGGGTCATTTGAACAACGCTAATTACTCTGATGGCTGTTCTATATGTCACATAGAATTGGAAACCTAATCATATACATATCTTCAGATTGTGTGTACGTATATGCAATCACGTTGATATCCGAATTTGTCTTTTATTTGATTCAATTCTTTTGTCAGGCAGTGTCTGAATACTATCTATGGTCTTCTTCCCCAGATTTTACAACTTTCGTGACCATGTGGAAAGATTGAGATATTTACGAAAATTATACGATTAATGGTAAGAACAATTTCATGAAGTGTCCCCATTCTCTCAGACTCATCTTCAGCGGCCCATTGGCTTAATTCTCAGTTTTCGTATTTTTTCCATTCAGTCGGCCGGGGTGGACGAGCGGTTCTAGGCACTACAGTCTGGAACCGCGTGACCGCTACGGTCGCAGGTTCGAATCCTGCCTCGGGCATGGATGTGTGTGATGTCCTTAGGTTAGTTAGGTTCAAGTAGTTCTAAGTTCTAGGGGACTGATGACCTCAGAAGTTAAGTCCCATAGTGCTCAGAGCCATTTTTTTTCCATACAACTTAGCTGTTATATACACTACAAGGCAAAAAGAAGACGCACCACGAAGAAATTATCCAAATGGGACTGATGTAGGTAAATGTGATGTACATGTGCTGATAAAAGAATGATTACGATTTTATAAAAGTGGAATGATATATTCAACGGAAAGAGATTCACAAATCAAGACAATAACGTGTTTGTCCAACTCTGGCCCTTATGGAAGCTGTTATTCGGCTTGGCAGTGATTGTTACGGTTTTTGGGTGTTCTTCTGAGGTGTAGCATGCCAAATTCTGTTCAATTGGCGCACTGGATAGTCAAAATCCCGAGGTGTTTGGAGGGCCCTGCCCATAGGGTTCCAAATGTTCTGAATTAGGGAGAGATCTGGCGATCATGGTGACCAAGGTATAGTTTAGCAAGCACACAGACAAGCAGTAGAAACTGTCGCTGTATGCGGGCGGCACTATCTTGCTGAATGTAATCCCAGGAGGGCAACGAAAGGGGGCGTAGAATATCGTCGACGCACCACTGTGATACAAGGCTGTCACGATTGTTAACCTGCTATGAAATGAAATATCAGCCCAGACCATCACTCCTGGCTGTCGGGCCGTATTGCGGCGTAATCAGGTTGGTATCCTACCGCTGTCTGGGGCGTCTCCAGACACGTCTTCGGCCTAGAGTCTCTTTCACTGGAGACAGTTGTCCTCAGTGATGAGTCCTGCTTGGTACTGAGTCCTGATGACAAGCTATGACGTGTCTGGAGACACGCCAGACAGCAGTGGGATACCGATCTGGCTGCTGTTCACCATACTGTCCGACAATCAGGAGTGATGGTCTGCGATGCCATTTCATTTTATAGCACGACCCCTTTGGTTTTAATGCACAGCAGCCCTACAGAACAGCGTTATGTCGATGATATTCTACGCCCCTTGTTTTCGCCCTTCATGGCAAACCACCCTGGGCTTACATTTCAGCGAGATAATGCGTGCCCACATATGGCGATGGTTTTTACTGCTTGTCTTCGTGCTTCCAAAATCCACTGAGATCGCTGAATCTCTTCCCAGTTGAGAGCATTATGGGCAGGGCCATCCAACCAGCTGAGGATTTTGACGAATTTGGCGCAATATCCCTCAGGAGGACATACGAGGACAACAACTCTTATCAATGCCAATCCGAATCACTGCTCGCAAAAGAGCCTGAGGAGGACCAATGCGTTACTGACTTGCTCAATTTATGAAGATTTTCCTCTCGAACAAATGATTCAGTTTTTCTGAAATTGTAATTACTTATTTGCCTGCATATGTACATGGCATCTACCAATTTACAAAACACTCGTTCGACCTATACTTGAGTATTGCTCATCAGTGTGGGATCCGTACCAGATCGGGTTGACGGAGGAGATAGAGAAGATCCAAAGAAGAGCGGCGCGTTTCGTCACAGGGTTATTTGGTAACCGTGATAGCGTTACGGAGATGTTTAACAAACTCAAGTGGCAGACTCTGCAAGAGAGGCGCTCTGCATCGTGGTGTAGCTTGCTCGCCAGGTTTAGAGAGGGTGCGTTTCTGGATGAGGTATCGAATATATTGCTTCCCCCTACTTATACCTCCCGAGGAGATCACGAATGTAAAATTAGAGAGATTAGAGCGCGCGCAGAGGCTTTCAGACAGTCGTTCTTCCCGCGAACCATACGCGACTGGAACAGGAAAGGGAGATAATGACAGTGGCACGTAAAGTGCCCTCCGCCACACACCGTTGGGTGGCTTGCGGAGTATAAATGTAGATGTAGATGTAGAATTTCCGTTCAATTTCGCTGATTGCTTTGTGGTGCGTCGTTTTTTCCTTTTGTCTTAGAGCAGGGGTGGGCAAGATTTTGGCTCGCGGGCCATACCTAGGCCAGAGTGCCAAGTCGCGTAGCCTCGCTTCACGTTTCCCCCACCGCCACTCTACGCTGTCTGAGCGTGATGAGGCGGAAGAGGGGAAAACAGAGAAGGTGCGGCATTTAAATCGCAGAGCGGTCGCACTGCATGCGGCTTCGTTTTGTATTTCACATTTCTCAATAACACATAACACAAACAAAACAAGTTCACAGTATTAATTAGTTATTTATGGCACGCTGAAGACGTAATTTTTATCTGCCACAAGCTGTCGGCATACGGACCAACGCAGTCAATTTCACAAAGTTTTGCAGACAAGTTGCCACATAATTGTGTCTTTTTTAGTTTCATAACCGAGAAAAGCTCTTTCACACAAATACATCGATCGAAATACTGTAGCACTTTTGCAACTTCTTTATGGAAACTTAGAAAATCTATCTGAGAAAAGCAATATAGATTTCCTGGACAGTTTTAACTTGAAAAGATTTCTTATTATAAATAGTATTACCTTATAGGTCAATCAGTTACATCTGAGCATGAGTAGTAGGAAAAACAGAGAATCAGTCCACATTGCAGGTAGCCTACATCAGGGGTAAGCATACATTCAGGGGCAAGCCTATTGTTCTCCTTTTATTGGCAGATCCTTCACTTATTGTTCTGCTAAGTGGATTATGGCCCACTAGGGCTAATTCATCCTTTTGATTGACAGGTCCTTAACCTGCTGTCCAGTTAATTGGTTTTCAAAGAAACCCCCACCCCTCCCCCTACTCCTCCCCCTACCACTCCCCTCCTCATCTCCAACCCCTCTGGGAATTCCCCTAGCCAATACAAGCTCACTTTTGATATCAATTTGATTGACCAATTAATTAAAGCGATAAATTGGCTCTGAGCACTATGTGACATAATAACTTCAGTCGCCTAGAACTTAGAACTAATTAAACCTAACTAACCTAAGGACATCACACACATCAATGCCCAAGGCAGGATTCGAACCTGCGATCGAATCGATAAATTAATTATCACTTCACCTCTGGGAAATCCCCAAGCCGTCTCCCCCTTCCCACCTAGAAATTGGCGGGAAAAAGAATCAGTTTATTGGTCATTTGGCGGAAAATCAATTGCAATGTATGAAACATTGTTTAAACAATTTAGACATCATGTGAAATGTTGTTTACTTAAACAATTTATGTGACAGAAGGCTTTATATGAAATATAGTTTATTTATTTATTTATACAATTTGGTGTGAAATCGATTGCTGTGTATGGAATATTTTTTAACAATTTAGACAATGTGTAGAATATTGTATATTTAAAGAATTTATTGGATACAAGGCAGTGTTTGGAATATAATTGATCTAATTATTTAAAGAATTTGTTGGGAACGTGACTGCAGTGTATGGAATACTGTTTGTTGAAACAATTTACAGGAAACATGGTGGTGTATGGAATATAGTTTATTTAAAGGGTTTGTCAGAAAATCGATTCCAGTGTGTGGAATATTTCAACAATTACGATGCTTTTCCATTCTGATCACATATGTAAACACATAATTACACTGTCATAGTCTGCTTATATATATCTGAAAACTTTCTCACGTTCTTCCACATGCACAGACTGCCCGGAGTTGGGGCGCGCCGGAGGGACTCCGGAAACGCCAGAGGGCTCGCATCACCACTGCCAGTTGTTGGTGGCTGCACAGCTCTGTGAAGCACTGTGCTAATACCTGAACAAAAGCGCCAGATAACGACAACCCTATGATACTGATATCTAAGAAATTCCTATCGAAACACAGGCACTCTCTCTCAAGTGGCCACGCTGTTTCATATGCCACAACTGGGCCTGCACGCACTGTTGGCCACGATCCGACAACTGCAAACAAAGGAGTGTTTACCCCCACCAGTGGATGTCTTAGAAATATTCCTTCACTCTATCCGACTGATCGGCTAATTAATTAATTCGATACCCTTTAGTTTGGGACAATTTCTCCTTGCTTCCTATTGGTGGTTGCTAGAATTGAAATATTTGGCAGGATTCGATCTTGCAACCACCCGGCTTTCAAACCCCACTGCATTTGGTTTCCTTTGCCTCCTATCGGTGGATACTGACACAGTTAGGCCATTTGGAATGAAGTACATTACATTGAAGGTACTTGAAATTTTCTAATTTCAGCTCAGCTGCATGCTGTGTCCTTAAACAATATGGAGAGGGGTTGAGCTGGTGTCTATGCTTGCAATACCATTATCAGAAACAATAAATTGATGAATCGGGAATCTGGTGTTGTGATTTGGTTTTTAATGCACTATACAACCCGTAAGCCGGTTCTCTCCACAACATTCAGAAGGAGGCAGAAGGGCCTAATTGTAATAGGATAGTCACAACAACAACAACAAATACCTCTGCAAGACAGAACCCATTCCAATGTTTTCAGAAGCACTAAACACAAAACACTTAAACTGCGATCCAATCTCTAGTAATAAGTTGTCACGGCTAGATGTCAGAGATTGTTATCAATCGGGGATTTAATGTCACAAACGGATTTTTAAAGCACTTTAGAATTCCAAAGCCGCTGCTGTCCGATACATTCGGAAGGAGGAGGAGGGGGGAGGGTCTACTGCATGATAGGATGGACACAACAACAAATACCACTGCCGGACAGTGTCTATGCAAGGTATTGAGAAGCACTAAACTCGACACATTTAAACCACTCCGTAGCAGTAGATATCAGGGCTAGACGTCGAAAATCGCTGAAACACTCACACATCCTGTTCACTAGTGCCCCGAGGTCCACAAGAGGATCGCCAATCCTCTCATCTGCCACAGGTGCCAACATTCAGAGGTCAATGAAAACTATCACTGTGACCACAGCCGCAGTTTTGGATGCATGTGTATGCCACAGTGCACCACCCCTGGCCACAGAGGGTGTCCAGGGAAGATTAGACTGGTAGGAATTCAGAAGTTATCAATAAGTCCGGGGCAAACACCCATCATTTTGAATCTTCTCTCATGCAGCACACACGTTCGCTTCATCTGCCGTTCAACCAATGTGTGTAATATTGTTTATTTAAACAATATATGGCGTATAAGGCAATGTTTGGAATATAAGTGACATTGGTCACATCATCAGACCCTACTACCAGGGACAAGATCAGACAGGTCAGTGCATTATTCGTAACTAACTTCCAATCGAAGGCTGAACTAATCCTTTACTTCCGGTTGCCAACTCCTTATGACCACTGCTGCAGCCAACCACAGTGCACTGCGAAACAACCAGCTGCAGCTTGGATGTATACTATAGTTCTAACCTATTCCACCCCAACATAGACCCCATAGTTCAAAAAACCGACTGTACCCAATCCGAGACTGTGATGTTGTTGACCATACACCTCGAATTTCTCAAACACAATGTAGATTTCTCCCATTTATACAAGTTATTTTCGAAGACGGAAGAAATCGACGCATTCATGCTTTTTCATATCGTTACTTGTTGTAAAAATCCTGTAACGGTATGGCGTAGGCTACATTTCCTCTAAGTATTCTCTCATCAAGTAGAAAAAAATCTGTTCTAATCAGTTTAATATTTGTTACGTCATGCATTACAGGACTATAATATTTAAACTCATTTTCGGCTCATGACAGAATGCTAAGATCTACATCTGTTTAAAAAAAATTTTTCAAATTGCTCTAAGCGATATCGCCTCCGGGCGCCTCGCCAGGCAGCACGCCACCAATATCAAATCGATAGGTTGATTAATTAAATAGATCATGAGAGTCACTTTGCATGGCAAGTAATTCGTTTTCCGGAAGTCGGATTACACTCACTGGGTAGTTCAAATGGGAATCCCTGGAGGCAATATGATGCTCTTTCCGGGGAACACTGTTACGAACTGACACTTGAAGCTGACCACAGAAGGACTCTACCAACGACAACATGTATTTCACGTAAGGTCCGCGCCGTTAAAAACACGTTCACAATGACTATGTTACTGTCACCATCCACAAAAAGCGGTCTTGGTTCTACAGGATCACAGAAGAGTCACTGACAGCATTACGATTTCTGGTAGAAATGCTGTCTGGCATTTGGAATCAATCACATACTTGCGTTGGATCCAATGGAGACATCTTTTAATCATTACAGCCACTGGTGAATCACATTCATGCTACTCTCATATCGCGAAAAGAAAGTATTTGCTAAGTATCCCATACAGCAAAATCTCCAACACGGTTTTTTATACCATCGCTCTGTACCTTGTATCTGCTCCTCAGTGTCTACCTCACCATCCCTGCAGCTTCGTGGATGTCATCATCCCAATTTAAGTCGGAGAGCGCTATATCTAATACTTTTTCATCGCGTGGAGGAAAGGGTGAGCTGAGTTAACGCAACTGGACTGTGGTTTGACCACTCAGTGGAAAAGGGAACATTTTATCATAGCTCTGCCAACTGTGTAAAATGTATAAGGCCAGCGCCAAATGAAGCTTTCTCCTGCAACATGAGATAGAAGGAAAGGTAGTACAAGAAGTTATGGTGGTCTTTCTTATTGTGAAAATTAGGAAGACTTTACATCATACAGGAACTGGAAGAAAGACGAGAATTGTGCTACTGCATTGTGGTACATCTCCAAACTACATGTAGGTACTACAGTCCAAAGGAGATCCACATCTCTCAGGGTGCATTCATGTCTCTCACCTAAACATTCTCTCCCTCCTCGTTATTTTGTACCATTCAACAAAGAAAAACTACAAAATATAAAAATTCTGCTAACGTCATCTACTAGAAACCTTCACAAGATATTATCGAAAGTGTGCCTTCCAATATATCGAAAACAAATACCGTCTGCGTGCCGGCATTGACCATATGTGGCGATCCTATTTAATATATGGTGTTGGTTCATCTCCCCCTTCCTACTGCCCTTTAATGCAGATCCATGTCAGTTTAGAGGCAAATGACTCTCTTATCTAGGAAAGCATCACAGACAGCAGTTAACTTGTATGTATCTCTATTACCTCAATAAACACACAATAGGATGTTGTTAAAAAATGGCTCAAATGGCTCTGAGCACTATGGGACTTAACATCTATGGTCATCAGTCCCCTAGAACTTAGAACTACTTAAACCTAACTAACCTAAGGACATCACACAACACCCAGTCTTCACGAGGCAGAGAAAATCCCTGACCCCGACGGGAATCGAACCCGGGAACCCGGGCGTGGGAAGCGGGAACGCTACCGCACGACCACGAGCTGCGGATGGATGTTGTTAAGACACCAGTATAGCAAATGTTTGTTAGCTGACACCACAAGGTTGTGATTGCCGGAGAGTGCAGAAAAGCACATTATAAATACTGTTTGTAAGGGCATAAATCACCTCAACAATCCTGCACACTGTCAAAAACGTTATATATGCTGTAGTTATATATTGCAGTCACCCCAGCTGGCAATACGCTCTTTAGCTAAGGACACTTTATAAAAATCTATATGATGATTGCCGATAACTTTGGGTCACACCTGGACTTGTAATCCAACATATACAGGATGGTCCATTGATCGTGACCGGGCCAAATATCTCACGAAATAAGCGTCAAACGAAAAAACTACAAAGAACGAAACCTGTATATCTTGAAGGGAGAAACCAGATGGCGCTATGGTTGGCCCGCTAGATGGCGCTGCCATAGGTCAAACGGATATCAGCTGCGTTTTTTTAAAGAGGAACCCCTATTTTTATTGCATATTCGTGTAGTACGTAAAGAAATACGATTGTTTTAGTTGGACCACTTTTTTCGCTTTGTGATAGATGGCGCTGTAATAGTCACAAACATATGGCTCACAATTTTAGACGAACAGTTGGTAACAGGTAGGTTTTTTAAATTAAAATGCAGAACGTAGGTACGTTTGAACATTTTATTTCGGTTGTTCCAATGTGATACATATACCTTTGTGAACTTATCATTTCTGAGAACGCATGCTGTTACAGCGTGATTGCCTGTAAATACCACACTAATGCAATAAATGCTCAAAATGATGTCCGTCAACTTCAATTCATTTGGCAATACGTGTAACGACATTCCTCTCAACAGCTAGTAGTTCGCTTTCCGTAATGTTCGCACATGCTCTGACAATGCGCTGGCACATGTTGTCAGGCATTGTCAGTGGATCACGATAGCAAATATCCTTCAATTTTCCCCACAGAAAGAAATCCGGAGACGTCAGATCCTGTGAACGTGTGGGCTGTGGGATGGTGCTTCGACGACCAATCCACCTGTCATGAAATATGCTATTCTATAGCGCTTCAACCGCATGCGAGCTATATGCCGGACATTCATCATGTTGGAAGTACATCGCCATTTTGTCATGCAGTGAAACATGTTGTAGCAACATAGGTACAACATTACGTAGGAAATCAGTATACATTGCACCATTTAGATTGCCATCGATAAAATGCGGGCCAATTATCCTTCCTCCCATAAGTCCGCAGCATACATTAACCCGCCAAGGTCGCGGATGTTCCGCGTGTCGCCGGCCGTTGTGGCCGTGCGGTCTAGGCGCTTCAGTCTGGAACCGCGTGACCGCTCCGGTCGCAGGTTCGAATCCTGCCTCGGGCATGGATGTGTGTGACGTCCTTAGGTTAGTTAGGTTTAAGTAGTTCTAAGTTCTAGGGGACTGATGACCACAGATGTTAAGTCCCACAGTGCTCAGAGCCATTTGAACCATTTTTTTCCACGTGTCGCAGCCATCGAGGATTTTCCGTTGCCCAATAGTGCATATTATGACGGTTTACGTTACCACTGTTGGTGAATGACGCTTTTTCGCTAAATAAACCGCGTGCAAAATATCTGTTCAAATGGTTCAAATGGCTCTGAGCACTATGGGACTCAACTACTGAGGTCATTAGTCCCCTAGAACTTAGAACTAGTTAAACCTAACTAACCTAAGGACATCACAAACATCCATGCCCGAGGCAGGATTCGAACCTGCGACCGTAGCGGTCTTGCGGTTCCAGAATGCAGCGCCTTTAACCGCACGGCCACTTCGGCCGGCAAAATATCTGTCATCGTCCCGTAATTTCTCTTGTTCCCAATGGCAGAACTGTACACGACGTTCAAAGTCGTCGCCATGCAATTCCTGGTGCGTAGAAATATGGTACGGGTGCAATCGATGTTGATGTAGTATTCTCAAGACCGACGTTTTTGAGATTCCCGATTGCGACTATTACCGCGCCATCTATCACAAAGCGAAAAAAGTGGTCCAACTAAAACATTCATATTTCTTTACGTACTACACGAATATGTAATAAAAGTGGGGGTTCCTATTTTTAAAAAAAAAACACAGTTGATATCCGTTTGACCTATGGAAGCGGCATCTAGCGGGCCAAACATAGCGCCATCTGGTTTCCCCCTTCAAGCTAGACGAGTTTCGTTCTTTGTAGTTTTTTCCTTTGATGCTTATTTCGTGAGATACACTCCTGGAAATGAAAAAAGGACACATTAACTCCGGTGTGTCAGACCCACCATACTTGCTCCGGACACTGCGAGAGGGCTGTACAAGCAATGATCACACGCACGGCACAGCGGACACACCAGGAACCGCGGTGTTGGCCGTCGAATGGCGCTAGCTGCGCAGCATTTGTGCACCGCAGCCGTCAGTGTCAGCCACTTTGCCGTGGCATACGGAGCTCCATCGCAGTCTTTAACACTGGTAGCATGCCGCGACAGCGTGGACGTGAACCGTATGTGCAGTTGACGGACTTTGAGCGAGGGCGTATAGTGGGCATGCGGGAGGCCGGGTGGACGTACCGCCGAATTGCTCAACACGTGGGGCGTGAGGTCTCCACAGTACATCGATGTTGTCGCCAGTGGTCGGCGGAAGGTGCACGTGCCCGTCGACCTGGGACCGGACCGCAGCGACGCACGGATGCACGCCAAGACCGTAGCATCCTACACAGTGCCGTAGGGGACCGCACCGCCACTTCCCAGCAAATTAGGGACACTGTTGCTCCTGGGGTATCGGCGAGGACCATTCGCAACCGTCTCCATGAAGCTGGGCTACGGTCCCGCACACCGTTAGGCCGTCTTCCGCTCACGCCCCAACATCGTGCAGCCCGCCTCCAGTGGTGTCGCGACAGGCGTGAATGGAGGGACGAATGGAGACGTGTCGTCTTCAGCGATGAGAGTCGCTTCTGCCTTGGTGCCAATGATGGTCGTATGCGTGTTTGGCGCCGTGCAGGTGAGCGCCACAATCAGGACTGCATACGACCGATTCACACAGGGCCAACACCCGGCATCATGGTGTGGGGAGCGATCTCCTACACTGGCCGTACACCACTGGTGATCGTCGAGGGGACACTGAATAGTGCACGGTACATCCAAACCGTCATCTAACCCCATCGTTCTACCATTCCTAGACCGGCAAGGGAACTTGCTGTTCCAACAGGACAATGCACGTCCGCATGTATCCCGTGCCACCCAACGTGCTCTAGAAGGTGTAAGTCAACTACCCTGGCCAGCAAGATCTCCGGATCTGTCCCCCATTGAGCATGTTTGGGACTGGATGAAGCGTCGTCTCACGCGGTCTGCACATCCAGCACGAACGCTGGTCCAACTGAGGCGCCAGGTGGAAATGGCATGGCAAGCCGTTCCACAGGACTACATCCAGCATCTCTACGATCGTCTCCATGGGAGAATAGCAGCCTGCATTGCTGCGAAAGGTGGATATACACTGTACTAGTGCCGACATTGTGCATGCTCTGTTGCCTGTGTCTATGTGCCTGTGGTTCTGTCTGTGTGATCATGTGATGTATCTGACCCCAGGAATGTGTCAATAAAGTTTCCTCTTCCTGGGACAATGAATTCACGGTGTTCTTATTTCAATTTCCAGGAGTGTATTTGGTCCGGTCACTACCAATGATGGACCACCCTGTACAAATGTATCACCCTACATTTGATGGTCAACCACGTTAAACATTCTATTCCAACCGTTTTATGGCTGTCGACGAAAAATGTCTGTTTCCGTGGTTCCTGGTGCTTCCATGTCAACTTTTTCTCATATTCCTCTTGCTGTAGGATACTTGTTCCCATGTACAAGAACTGTCCTGCACCAAGCAGAAGACATGCAAATACTCCCTCAATTTCCCCTCATATAGGCGTATAATATGATTCACCAGTGGCTGTAACCACTAAAAGACGTCTCCACAGGATCCAACGCAAGTATGTGATTCAGTGGATAGACTTGAGTCCAAATCCCAGACCGTTTCTACCGGAATGTGTAGTGCTATCAGCGACAATTGTGTGTGCCTGTAGAACCGAAACCGATTTGTATGGCGGGTGATGGTAACATAGCCGTTATGATCGTGTTTTAATAGCGCGGTCCTTATTCAAAATATATGCTGTTGGCGGTAGAGTTCTTCTGCGGTCAGCTTCAAGTGCCGCTTCTCAATAGTGTTCCTCGAAAGGAACATCATTTTCCCTCCAGGGATTCCCATTTGAACTACCTAGTGAGTGTAATCCGAATGCTGAAAAACGAATTACTCGTCATGCAAAGTGACTCTCATTATCAATTTAATTAATTAGCCTAACAATTTGATATCGATGACGTGCCGCCTGGCGGCTGGAGGCGATGGCTAGGGCCTACGGATATGATATTTGATTTGGAGTGGTAATCAGGCTTTTTCTTGTTGCGGCGGTATCTTTTAACGAAATGTCAATCTATCCCCTACACAGGGAGAGACAAGTAGCGTATTAAAACAAATGTATTACCGAACCTATAAAGTGATATGTAGTATAAGCTTGATATGTACCACTTCTCTATGCTGTTATCTTAAGAGGCTTCGTATGCGGCGAAGCATTGGTTAGCTTAAAAGAGTCCGAAAATGAGCAGGCATTCTGTGGCATATGTAGAGCCTACAGATAGTTCTAAGACTAGGGAACTGATGACCTCATATGTTAAGTACCATTGAGCTTAGAGCCATTTGAACCATTTTTTTGAACAGATGTAGATCTTAGCACTCTGTCATGAGCCGAAAATGAGTTTAAATATTATAATCATGTGATGCATGATGTAACAAATATTAAACTGATTCGAACAGATTTTTTTTCTACTTGATGACAGAATACGTATAAGAGATGTTGCCTATGCGATACGGTTATAGGATGCTTACAACAAGCAACGATACTTCAGAGATTTGAAAAAGCATGTATGCCTCGATTTCTTCCGTCTTCGAAAATAACTTGTATAAATGGAGAAATCTACATTTTGTTTGAGAAATTCGAGGTGTATGGCCAACAACATCACAGTCTCAGATTGGGTACAGTGGGTTTTTTGAACTGTGGGGTCTATGTTGGGGTGGATTAGGTTAGAACTACTGTATACATCCAAACCGCAGCTCCTTCGTTTGCAATGCACTGTGGCTGCTTCAGCAGTTGACATGAGGAGTCGAAAACCAGAAGTAAAGGATTATGTCAGCCTCTGACGGGCAGTTGGGTACAAGAAATTCGCCGACCTGTCTGATCTTGTCCATGGTAGTAGGGTCTGGTGAAGTGACCAATGTGACTTATATTACAAACATTGTCTTAAATGCCATATATTGTTTAAATAAACAATATTGCACACATTGTGTAAATTGTTTAAATAGCATTCCACACACTGCAATCGATTTCCCGCCAAATGACTAATTAGCTGAGTCTTTTCCTTGCCAATTTCCAGGTGAGTGAGGGGAGGAGGGTTGAGAAATTCCCAGAGGGAGGGGGGGTTTAATATTGATTGATTTAATTAATTAGTCAAACAAACTAATATCAAAAGTGTCTGGGCATGAATGAGGGGATTTCCCAGAAGCATGGGGGAGGAGGATGGGCAGTGGATGGTGGAAGGGGGCGGGGGGTTTCTTACAGGAACACTTAACTGCACAAGATGTTGAGGGCTTGTCAATCAATAGGACGGATTTACCCAGGGGGTTATAATCCACGTAGCAGAACATTAGTTTAATACTTGTCAAGCAAAAGAGAGCAATAGGTCTCCCCTGTAAGTATGCTTGCCCCTGATGTAGGCTGCCCAGAGTGTGTGCTCATTCTCTCTTTGTCCTACCACTCTCACGCATAGGGCGCTTTCAACTGAAGTGACAAACGGTCTCGAAAACAGGTCCAAAAGAGATGTAAGACTGACAGTGTCCTCAAAACCTTCATAAAACTATCCTTTTAATTCTTGCAAGCGCACACCGAATTCTTAAAACCTCAATCTTTCCTTGACACCAATGAGGTGAGGTAACTGGAGTGTCTTTGTCAGAATGTGTCCATTCTACAACGCGACGATTTCGTTTTTAAATGCATCCCCACCAAATCAAATGTGCAAATGTGTGTGAAATCCTATGGCACTTAACTGCTAAGGTCATCAGTCCCTAAGCTTACACACTACTTAACCTAAATTATCCTAAGGACAAACACACACACCCATGCCCGAGGGAGGACTCGAACCTCCGCCGGGACCAGCCGCACAGTCCATGACTGCACCGCCTTAGACCGCTCGGCTAATCCCACGTGGCCCACCAAATCAGAAAGTGTTTACTGAGACAGTGTGCAGTCAAGTCAATTTAAAATGCGAACTCGGCAACCCTTCCCGAATTTCTAATTTTAAAATACGTACCACCAATTTTTTTCAAGAGCTCCATGCCTGAAAATTTAGCACAAAGTACTTCTTGATGTGTAGAACGATGAAACCCGTGTGTCGATCGTTGCAATTTTTTGCTCTCTCCATGTAATCCAAATGCCTAAACTCTCTCCATGGTTCTGTTACGTCGTTTCATAGCAAATAAGAGGTGCCCGTCGCTTATGCAAACTGAGAATTTTCATCATTCTCCACTGCCATGTTAGAGGATTGTGACAATAGATAACTATATTGCCTATTTCTCCGCAAACAGCCACTGTACCTGTGAATTTCCCTCATACCAATAACAAATAGCGAAAGGTAAACAACACTGACACCATGACACTGCCAAACTCAGAGAGATCCTCCGACCGAAAAATGCCGCACCTCAATGCTGAATGAAATGCCATGCTCTTCTGTGTACTTCCGAGAAGAACCGAGCATCTACATCTACATCTACATACATACTCCGCAATCCACCATACGGTGCGTGGCGGAGAGTACCTCATACCACAACTAGCATCTTCTCTCCCTGTTCCACTCCCAAACAGAACGAGGGAAAAATGACTGCCTATATGCCGCTGTACGAGCCCTAATCTCTCTTATCTTATCTTTGTGGTCTTTCCGCGAAATATAAGTTGGCTGCTGTAAAACTGTACTGCAGTCAGCCTCAAATGCCGGTTCTCTAAATTTCCTCAGTAGCGATTCACGAAAAGAACGCCTCCTTTCCTCTAGAGACTCCCACCCGAGTTTCTGAAGCATTTCCGTAACACTCGCGTGATAATCAAACATACCAGTAAAGAATCTAGCAGCCCGCCTCTGAATTGCTTCTATGTCCTTCCTCAATCCGACCTGATAGGGATCCCAAACGCTCGAGCAGTACTCAAGAACAGGTCGTATTAGTGTTTTATAAGCGGTCTCCTTTACAGATGAACCACATCTTCCCAGAATTCAACCAATGAACCGATGACGACTATCCGCCTTCCCCACAACTGCCATTACATGCTTGTCCCACTTCATATCGCTCTGCAATGTTACGCTTAAGTATTTAATCGACGTGACTGTGTCAAGCGCTACACTACTAATGGAGTATTCAAACATTACGGGATTCTTTTACCTATTCATCTGCATTTATTTACATTTATCTATATTTAAAGTTAACTGCCATTCTTTACACCAATCACAAATCCAGTCCAAGTCATCTTGTATCCTCCTACAGTCACTCAACAACGACACCTTCCCGTACACCACAGCATCATCAGCAAACAGCCGCACATTGCTATCCACCCTATCCAAAAGATCATTTATGTAGATAGAAAACAACAGTGGACCTACCACACTTCCCTGGGGCACTCTAGATGATACCCTCACCTCCGATGAACACTCACCATCGAGTAGTGCACCCCTGGGTTCTATTACTTAAGAAGTCTTCGAGCCACTTACATGTTTGGGAACCAATCTCATATGCTCGTACCTTAGTTAGGAGTCTGCAGTGGGGCACCGAGTCAAACGCTTTCCGGAAGTCAAGGAATATGGCATCCGTCTGATACCCTTCATCCATGGTTCGCAAGATATCATGAGAAAAAAGGGCGAGTTGCGTTTCGTAGAAGCGATGCTTTCTAAAGCCGTGCTGATGCATGGACAGCAACTTCTCTGTCTCAAGGAAATTCATTATATTCGAACTGAGAATATGTTCGAGAATCCTGCAACAAACCCATGTTAAGGATATTGGTCTGTAATTTTGAGGATCCGTCCTTCTACCCTTCTTATATACAGGCGTCACCTGTGCTTTTTTCCAGTCTCTCGGGACTTTACGTTGGGCAAAAGATTCGCGATAAATGCAAGCTAAGTAAGGAGCCAATGCAGTAGAGTACTCTCTGTAAAACCTAACTAGAATCCCATCAGGACCTGGCGATTTACTTATTTTCAACCCATTCAGCTGCTTCACAACCCCAGGGATGTCTATCACTATGTCCTCCATACGGGAATCTGTACGAGACTCAAACAGTGGTATGTTTGTACGATCCTCCTGTCCTCCTGCGTGAAAGATTTCTCAAATGCTAAATTTAAAATTTCAGCTTTCGTTTTGCTGTCTTCCGTACTAGGCCAGACTGGTAAGTGAGTGACTGGATGGAAGCCTTCGACCTGCTAACCAATTTTACGTAAGACCAGAATTTCCTTGGGTTTTCAGCGAGATCTTTTGCTAAGGTATGACGGTGGTAGTGGTTGTATGCTTCGCGCATCGCTCTTTTTACAGCAACACAAATCTCTACTAACTTTTGCCTCTCCTCATTCTCCCGATCTTTCTTGTACCGCGAGTGCAACTGTCTTTGCTTCCTGAGCATTCTCCGAACTGCGCTGTTAAACCACAGTGTGTCTTTTCCGTCCGTAACCCACTTTTTCGGCACATACGTGTCCAATGCCTGATTTACAATGTGTTTACAATATGCCCATAATTCTTCCACGTCCAGCGTACCGGAACTAAATGAAGTCGATTCATTTACTAAGTGAGATGCTAACAACTGCTTATCTGCTCTTTCTAGTAAGAATACTCTCCTAGGCTGCTTGACCGACTTCTTAACTTTCGTAACCATAGTCGTAATGACAACATCATGATCACTAATCCCTGTCTCAACACTGACACTGTGATGAGGTCTGGTCTGTTCGTGGCTACCAGATCTAAAATATTTCCATTACGTCTTGGCTGTAGATTTAGCTGTTCAAGACAGTTTTCGGATAATTTGTTCAAAAGTAATTCACACGACGGCTTGTCTGTACCACCTGTAATGAATCCATAGACATCCCAGTCTATACTAGGTAGGTTGAAGTCGGCCCCGACTCATATAGCATGATCCGGGTACTTCTGCGATACAGAGTGTAGACTCCCTTTGAATGATTCTAGAACTGTCACGGTGGAACCTGGTGGCCGATAATAACACCCAACAATCAACTTTATTTCTCCTAGCCCTGTTAAACGTCTCCAGATAACTTCACAATCACAATCTACTTCGACCTCAGTAGACACAATATTTTTGTCAACTGCAATGAAGACACCACCTCCTACGGTGTCTAATCTGTCTTTCCGATACACGTTCCAACCCTCGCTAAATATTTCAGAACTTCCTGTCTCAGGGTTCATCCAGGTCTCAGTCCCGAGAATAATTTGCTCGCCACATGCTCCCTGGAGGGCAGTAAATTCAGGAACTTTATTCCGAACACTCTGAAAAGTTTAATGCTAATATCTTGATAGCTGAAGTGTCTTTACACTGAGCGTGTCCTGATTTCCCTGCCTGCACGTCGACTAGTGAGTGTTCATCAGGACACCTCGCACTGCTGCCTAGCCTAAAAAAACCGTATGTGCACGCCACAAGTACTCTGCTACCCGAGTAGCCGCTTCCTTTGCGTAGTGCACCCCTGTCCTATCTAGGGGGGTCCTACACTTCCCCACCCAATAGCGCAAGTCTAGAAATCTGCAGCCAAGACCGTCACAGAGTCGACGAAGCCTCTGGTTGGGACCCTCCACTCGGCTCCAAACCAAAGGACCCCGATCCACTCTGGGAACGATGCTGCAAATACAGAGCTCTGCTTGCACCCCGCGTGCGAGGCCAGCGGTCTTCACCAAATCCGCCAGCCACCTGTACGAGCTGAGGATCGCCTCAGAACCCAAGCTACAGGTATCATTGGTGCCGACGTGAGCAACTACTTGCAGACGACTGCACCCCGTACGCTCGATAACCGCAGTCGAGGCTGCCTCCACATCTCTGATAAGGCCCCCCGGCAGACAAACCGAGTGAACGTTGAAATTCTTTCCAGTCCTGTACGCTATTTCCCTAAGGGGCTCCATCACCCGCCTAACGTTGGAGCTCCCAATAACCAGCAAGCCTTTGCCCCCGTGCGCCTGCTCGGGCCCTGCTGAAGGAGCGGCCACCTGCCCACTGACGGACGAGGGCAGACGGCCGGCCTCCGCATTGGCCCTCCGCCTCGAGCGACGCGAACGCTTTGCAGTCCGCCACTCACCCTGAGGTGAGGGCGGCCCCAACGCGCCGGGTACACTAGAAGGTGCCTCGGCGGCTGAGTCAGCGGACGCAGCAAGCGACGTGCCAGACCCTCCGCCGTCGCTGCACCTCGAGGCAGCAGCCTGAAGGCGGCTGACCGTGGCCAATAGCACGCTCAGCTGCTCGCGAACCGCGGCCAGTTCCTCCTGCGCCCGCACACAACACGCACACACCCTATCCATCCTACTGCTAATATCTGGACGTATAGAGTTGCGACAAATAAAACAGCAATATGCGACTGCACAGTTGCGTCACCAGCACCAGATTGAGCTGCGATATATGAACAATTACTTACGAACCAAGCAATCAAATGACCACCACTACGCCACTGTACAGATATTACAATGCGATCTTACCCGTGTCTTAGTACAAATGACAACCACCTACGCGATGTTACACACTACCGTTATTAAAATTTGATACTACCCCTTTCTAATTCGAAAATACGCAAAGATCCGAAAAATTTTACCACGCTAGCACACAAACACACAAAGTAATTGGAATTAAACCTGCGGAACTTATAGGAAAAACTGAAAATACGACTAGTTTCTGCTACTGCTGCTCGCACACGTCACTCTGCAAGCACAGACGAAACTGCACTGGCCTCTGTCTGCTGCTAACTGACTCTACGAAATAAACAGAAAGCACTGACTGTCCAAAACAAACAACTGACTAACGACTCCGCGTATTTATACTCTGCGGCCATCAATAAGCAATATCACTACTCTCAAATACGAGAATACGCAAGGATTTTACGTAATTAAATATGCAAGCGCACAAACACTCGGAAATAAATTAAGAATCAAACTAAAAAACAAATATGAAAGCTAAATATGCGACCCGCTACTGCACTGCTGCACTGCTGCAAACCCGAGTGACAGCCAGGGCTTGGAACGCCCGTGGCCCTCATATGTTGCACATGACAAATTTGGCATGCCGTGGATTGACCTCTCTAAGAGCGTATTTTATGTGCTCGTAGTATTTTATTAAATATTTAAACAATGTAACACGCAAATGAATTTTATCCATATTGGATGCTGTCGAACTCCGTGACTGTTCCTTTATGGGGTGTAGAAAAATATCCGCTACCAGTCACAATAAGAGGTTCTTTATTTGTCACACGACCAGTTTCGGGTTTGCGCCCATCTTCAGGTGTTTATACATTCATGTACATGTTTCTACTTTCGGAGATCAATAAAGATGAAGCACCATTATTACACTTATGCTGTGGTGATAGTTTTGCCACTTAGTTACACACTTATGGTCATTTTGTACGTAGCTCAGTAGTACAATGCAGCGAGCGGTTCTTGGCGCTACAGTCTGGAACCGCGTGACCGCTACGGTCGCATGTTCGAATCCTGTCTCGGGCATGGATGTGTGTGATGTCCTTAGGTTAGTTAGGTTTAAGTAATTCTAAGTTCTAGGGGACTGATGACCTCAGAAGTTAAGTCCCATAGTAAAAGAAAAAAAAAGTACATTGCAGAGGCAAGCGAAGTCACTGGAAAATTTTACGGACCGAATTAGGAATTTAAATATTAATACTTATGAACCGACAGATAATGACAACAAGAAACAAAGCAATTCTTCAAGACTCACAGCAGAGGGCGCTAAATAAATTCTTGCGGTATTTGCTAGCTAAAATTTCCCGCAGAGTTCCAGTAGAATTTTCGAAGTCGTTAAACAAAGCTATGGCAACTGCAACGGCATAGGTAGAAGCAAGTACGATTACCCGACCTAGGGAAATGAGGATTAGTTTTAATCCAGAAATCACATGTTATCGGCGTGGTGATCCTGGTCATATTTGGCACAACTATAGGATATCTCAGTGCGGGACGTGTAATCGGACTGAACGTTCGCAGCAGGAATGTCAGCATAGGTTTCCACCGGCTAAAGGAGGATATTCGCAGGATGAAGCTTATAGTCCAGCATTAATCAAAAACGGGAATTAGTGTGCAGTGTTTCCAGTACATATGGGCACAGGAGATCCGTGTGCAGGATCGGTAAAAGATTATTGAATGAAAGGCTTGTAAGAGGAAGGACAAGTTTTTATTGGATACAAGATTACAGGTATCCACTATAAGTCAAGGTATACTTGGGGTAGGGAATATGAACCCGCGTCATTGTAGACTGAGTGGTTTACATGAGGATAGTGTTCATTCACTCAGATCAGCGTTGATGAATTTCTGAGTAGGAAGGAAAGACTTCTTGGCTTGCTTGGCAACACTTCCCCAATTTGGAAACAGTTGCGATGTCATACTTAGACCGGACTTTCTGAGTAAATATCACAATAAAATTCAACTGCAATTGCACGTAGTAGAGCTGTAAGTACACCATACCATTCGGGTACTGCCGCCAACAAAATTGAAATGTTACAAGGCACACCTCTAGGCGAGGGGGGACCGGCTAGATGGTGTGCATGGTCATATGGCATTGTTGCACGGAATAAAATACTTCAAGGTACTGGAAAACTAGTCAGCGTAGACATAGCAGCAGATCTGCCAATCAACACCTTGTGCATAGATGAATATTTTGCGAGCCGGCCGCGGTGGTCTAGCGGTTCTAGGCGCTCAGTCCGGAACCGCGCGACTGCTACGGTCGCGGGTTCGAATCCTGCCTCGGGCATGGATGTGTGTGATGTCCTTAGGTTTAAGTAGTTCTAAGTTCTAGGGAACTGATGACCACAGATGTTAAGTCCCATAGTGCTCAGAGCCATTTGAATATTTTGCGGAAAATGAGGAACTGGACAAAGCAAAGTTTTTGTGCGCCGTAGTCTGTCATAATTGAAGGTGGTTGACGGAATCTGGTTAGTTCCGTTTAGCATGGACAATTTTGATTCAGTGAGAATAGACCTGTCCTGAGGTGCCCTGAAAGCTATCCTAGAAGTACTAGAGACGGAAGAGTTGGATAGGGATTCAATTATAGAATGCTGTAATATGGGAAAATTTGTCAGTTTACCTGCACTGTGGCAAAAGTGTCATATTTACAAGGGTATGACAAGGAAGAATACGCGAAATTGTTTAATTCTATTGCCAACAATTCTAATAATACAGTGTATGATTCCCACAGGTAATGAAGCCATACCACGTTCACCTATAATTAGTGATGCTGCAGCTAATAGATCAATAGCTCCGTTATCCATACATATTATAAAAATGAATGCATGTACGCTCCACATCTCCTCATAAACCATTCTACCGATTTCAACTAAACGCGGTACACATATCACTTACTGTCTGGAAAGAACCTCTCTGGAGGTAACAACCACCTACCTATAACAGGGATGGAGGTGAAAAAGTGCAAATATACATACAGGGCTATTACAAATGATTGAAGCGATTTCATAAACTCACTGTAGCTCCATTCATTGACATATGGTCACGACACACTACAGATACGTAGAAAAACTCATAAAGTTTTGTTCAGCTGAAGCCCCACTTCAGGTTTCTGCTGTCAGACCGCTCGAGAGCGCAGTGAGACAAAATGGCGACAGGAGCCGAGAAAGCGTATGTCGTGCTTGAAATGCACTCACATCAGTCAGTCATAACAGTGCAACGACACTTCTGGACGAAGTTCAACAAAGATCCACCAACTGCTAACTCCATTGGCTCATGCCAGAACTGGAGACCGACAGCGCCGACTCATCTTTCCACAGGATGGTGCTCCACCGCACTTCCATCATGATGTTCGGCATTTCTTAAACAGGAGATTGGAAAACCGATGGATCGGTCGTGGTGGAGATCATGATCAGCAATTCATGTCATGGCCTCCACGCTCTCCCGACTTAACCCCATGCGATCTCTTTCAGTGGGGTTATGTGAAAGATTCAGTGTTTAAACCTCCTCTACCAAGAAACGTGCAGAACTGCGAGCTCGCATCAACAATGCTTTCGAACTCATTGATGGGGAAATGCTGCGCCGAGTGTGGGAGGAACTTGATTATCGGCCTGATGTCTGGCGAATCACTAAAGGGGCACATATCGAACATTTGTGAATGCCTAAAAAAAACTTTTTGAGTTTTTGTATGTGTGTGCAAAGCATTGTGAAAATATCTCAAATAATAAAGTTATTGTAGAGCTGTGAAATCGCTTCAATCATTTGTAATAACCCTGTGCTTAATTCATGTAGTAACTGTGTCAGCACTTAGTAACTTAACAAACATTACACGTAACTTCAAAACTTTAGCCGCTAGCGGTAGCCGTGCGGTCTCGGGCGTCTTGTCACGGTTCGCGCGGCTCCCCCCGTCGGAGGTTCGAGTCCTCCCTCGGGCATGGGTGTGTGTGTTGTCTTTAGCGTAAGTTAGTTTAAGTTAAATTAAGTAGTGCGTAAGCCTAGGGACCGATGACCTCCGCAGTTTGGTCCCATAGTCCATACCACAAATTTCCCACATTTTTCAAAACTTCACGAAACCACAAAATGATAAAAGGAAAACAGCTTTTAGCTTACTAGATTTTCGCTGTTCATGCATTAAAACTGCCGCGTGAAGCATGGCGTTTTAATTTATTACTTCTTTACTACTAGCTTTATTCACAACACATTTGGTGTACTATTAGATGTACCTGCAAAATTCTATCACTGTACAGCACATGCTTGAGGAGAGGACGTCATAAACATCGAGCTGGGTGAAAATGAAACCGCAGGACGAAATTCGCTAAAGATATGTACAAAAACGCGAGAAGTGTGTTAAAAGTATGTGAAATATATTTGACGTGTGCATACTCGGTCAGAGCCACGGGGAAAATTCATCTTAAACCGATGGTTCGACTTTGACCTAATTTCGTATGCTTGGTAGCTATATTCTGGAAGGAAATACTGTGGCAATAAGAACAAAAGAACCACCAGCCTCATACTGGGAAGGAAAATATGTTGAGAGAGAGGGGGAGGAGGAGATGGATGAGGAGATGGGGCGGAGTAAATGAACAGAAAAAGGGAAGAGGGGGAGATGGACAGAGAAAGAAAAGAGGAAGAGATGGACAGAAAGAGTGTAGGTTATGAAGAGCGAAAGGTGGAGGAGGAGATGAACAGCGAGAGGGGGAGGTGGAGACGGTCAGGGAAAGACAGTGAGAGAGAGAGGAGGAAACAGACAGAGAAAGGAGCAGAAAGATATGTACAAAGATTGTGGGTGGGGGGAGGGAGGGAAGAAATGGACAGAGAGATGGGGTGGAGGAGAACCCCGGCAATACTGACGATTTAAGATGAGGAAAATCAAGATGGGTTGAGGTGTGAATTGAAGTTTGTGCTGCGCAGGAGTGGTGGGAGGGGGTGCGGGCATTGGAGTAAGACAGTCCATGCAGCCGAGTTAGCCACACTGTCAGGCCACTATACTGAATAGCGGATGTGACTCACTAGCAGGAGACCTGGGTTCAAGTCCCAGCCTTGGCACAAATTTTAATTCATCACGTCAGCTTTTATCCTTCATGAAGATAAAGTTGAGACGTATTATGTCTGCAGGAAAATGTAATTCCATCAGATCAGTATTGGTATTTAAATCAGTGTACAGTCACGGATATACACTCAGTGCTGAAAATCGCAGAAACTTTAGATAACCCCAGGCAATGCCATTTCTTTACGACTTTGTATTGGGAAAGTTGGTAACATCAGTTGTCATTGGCAGTGTAGGATCCACTATGAACTGGGTTTACATTTCAATCCAGTCATAACCAGTACCACCCAATTTCATTAGGATTTAAGAATGCACCAGCAACAAGGCAATGGCTGTCTAAAACCGAATCAGTTTGTTGTACACATGGTAAACATTATACAACGACATGTACATCTACATGGATACTCTGTAAGTCACACTTAAGTGTCTGGCAGACGGTTAATCGAACCACCTTCATAATAAATCTCTATTACTCCAATCTCGAACAGCGCGCAGAAGAAACGAACACCTATCTCTTTCCGTGTGAGCTCTCATTTCCCTTATTTTATTTTAATGATTGTTTCTCCCGATATAGGTCGGCGTCAACAAAATATTTTCGCATTCAGAGGAGAAAGTTGGTGATTGAAAGGTTGTGAGAAGATTCAGCCGTAACGAAAAACGCCTTTGTTTTAATAATGTCCACCCCAAATCCTTCATCATGTCAGTGACACTCTCTCCCCTATTTCGCGATAATACAAAACGTACCGCTCTCCTTTGAACTTTCTCGATGCACTCCATTAATCCTATCTGGTAATGATTACAGAACGTGAAGCAGTACTCCAAAAGAGGAACAACAAGCTTTGTGTAGGCAGTCTCTTTACTAGATCTACTACATTTTCTAAGTGTTCTGTCAATAAAACGCAGTCTTTTGTTCGCCTTCCCAACAACATTTTCCATGCGTCCTTGCCAATTTAAGCTGTTCGTAATAACACTGAAGCGCCAAGGAAACGGGTGTAGGCATGAGTAATCTAATATAGAGATATGTAAACAGGAAGACTACGGCGCTGCAGTCGGTAACACCTATATAAGACAAGTGTCTGGCGCAGTTATGCTGTATGCTGCTCCTGTACCTGCCCCAGCTCCTGTGCCTTTTCCTCCTGCTCCTGCTCCTACTCTTACCCCCCTCCCTCCGCTACCATCTATTGGGAAGACTTCCCCCCTCTCACCACTTGTCCTACTACGACTGCCCCTGCATCCCCCACCCAACTCACCGACTACTGCACCGCAGGTGCTACCATGGAGAACCCACCCTCCATTCAAAGGGCCTCTGCCTCACACGGGTGGCCTACCTCCCACCATCCCCCAATCGAATCAGTCTCTCACCCCTCATCCCAGGCCGCCTCCATCATAAACCCCTAAAGTGCACAGGAGGTGACCTCACCTCCACCCTCTCCTCAAGGAAACCACCAACTGCCCCTCTTCCTTCTGATCATCCCATGGACACCACCCCTCCTCCCACATCTCCAGCCCCCGCCCTGCATATTTTCATCCTTTGCAACCCTGACCCTAAATTTCTCAATGCCCACACCTTCATCCTCGAAATCCACAAGTATATCCCAAGTGCAATCATTGCTCAACTTACACCCCGCAGAGGCTCTGTCCTTATCAAATCCCCCTCTCCCTCTTTCAAATAGTTCAAATGGCTCTGAGCACTATGGGACTTAACATCTATGGTCATCAGTCCCCTAGAACTTAGAACTACTTAAACCTAACTAACCTAAGGACAGCACACAACACCCAGCCATCACGAGGCAGAGACAATCCCTGACCCCTACATCTACATCTACATCTACATCCATACTCCGCAAGCCACCTGACGGTGTGTGGCGGAGGGTACCTTGAGTACCTCTATCGGTTCTCCCTTCTATTCCAGTCTCGTATTGTTCGTGGAAAGAAGGATTGTCGGTATGCCTCTGTGTGGGCTCTAATCTCTCTGATTTTATCCTCATGGTCTCTTCGCGAGATATACGTAGGAGGGAGCAATATACTGCTTGACTCTTCGGTGAAGGTATGTTCTCGAAACTTTGACAAAAGCCCGTACCGAGCTACAGAGCGTCTCTCCTGCAGAGTCTTCCACTGGAGTTTATCTATCATCTCCGTAACGCTTTCGCGATTACTAAATGATCCTGTAACGAAGCGCGCTGCTCTCCGTTGGATCTTCTCTATGTCTTCTCTATGTCTTCTGGTACGGATCCCACACTGCTGAGCAGTATTCAAGCAGTGGGCGAACAAGCGTACTGTAACCTACTTCCTTTGTTTTCGGATTGCATTTCCTTAGGATTCTTCCAATGAATCTCAGTCTGGCATCTGCTTTACCGACAATCAACATTATATGATCATTCCATTTTAAATCACTCCTAATGCGTACTCCCAGATAATTTATGGTATTAACTGCTTCCAGTTGCTGACCTGCTATTTTGTAGCTAAATGATAAAGGATCTATCTTTCTGTGTATTCGCAGCACATTACACTTGTCTACATTGAGATTCAGTTGCCATTCCCTGCACCATGCGTCAATTCGCTGCAGATCCTCCTGCATTTCAGTACAATTTTCCATTGTTACAACCTCTCGATACACCACAGCATCATCTGCAAAAAGCCTCAGTGAACTTCCGATGTCATCCACCAGGTCATTCATGTATATTGTGAATAGCAACGGTCCCATGACACTCCCCTGCGGCACACCTGAAATTACTCTTACTTCGGAAGACTTCTCTCCATTGAGAATCACATGCTGCGTCCTGTTATCTAGGAACTCCTCAATCCAATCACACAATTGGTCTGATAGTCCATATGCTCTTACTTTGTTCAATAAACGACTGTGGGGAACTGTATCGAACGCCTTGCGGAAGTCAAGAAACACGGCATCTACCTGTGAGCCCGTGTCTATGGCCCTCTGAGTCTCGTGGACGAATAGCGCGAGCTGGGTTTCACATGACCGTCTTTTTCGAAACCCATGCTGATTCCTACAGAGTAGATTTCTAGTCTCCAGAAAAGTCATTATACTCGAACACAATACGTGTTCCAAAATTCTACAACTGATCGACGTTAGAGATATAGGTCTATAGTTCTGCACATCTGTTCGACGTCCCTTCTTGAAAACGGGGATGACCTGTGCCCTTTTCCAATCCTTTGGAACGCTACGCTCTTCTAGAGACCTACGGTACACCGCTGCAAGAAGGGGGGCAAGTTCCTTCGCGTACTCTGTGTAAAATTGAACTGGTATCCCATCAGGTCCAGAAGCCTTTCCTCTTTTGAGCGATTTTAATTGTTTCTCTATCCCTCTGTCGTCTATTTCGATATCTACCCCGCCGGGAATCGAACCCGGGAACCCGGGCGTGGGAAGCGAGAACGCTACCGCACGACCACGAGATGCGGGCCTCCCTCTTTCAATACTGATCTCCTCTGGAAACTTCCCTGCATCACCTTTGGCCCACAAATGTCCTTCACACCTTTAATGACCTGCCCCTCTCCCCATCAGCCCCAACACCCTCATCGTCTGCCAATCCTCACTGCTCAAAAAATGGTTCAAATGGCTCTGAGCACTGTGGGACTCAACATCTTAGGTCATAAGTCCCCTAGAACTTAGAAGTACTTAAACCTAACTAACCTAAGGACATCACACACACCCATGCCCGAGGCAGGATTCGAACCTGCGACCGTAGCAGTCCCGCGGTTCCGGACTGCAGCGCCAGAACCGCTAGACTACCGCGACCGGCAATCCTCACTGCTGTGATTACAAAACTCATCCCTGTGGTCATGGAGGTGGCAGAAATGAATGCCCATCCCACTCGGGATATCCGATCGCCCTTACATATCTACAACAACTTTGGCCCTACCTTCCTCATACATGCGTTTACAGAATTTGCCTCCTCCGTACATCATCTCATGCAGGGAGCCCTGATTTTCAGGCATCGCCACCTTGTTGAAACCTCCAGTTTCCCTCTTTAATCTTACTGCTGCCACTGTTGCCTCCTCAACAATGATCACCTCACCCAAAACTGCAAAAAAAAAAAAAAAAAAAACACCTGCCCCGACTGTAAGGTCTCCCGCTACCTGAAATAGTGTCCTAACCTCACCTCTCTTTCCTGCAACGAACCTCACCCCACCTACTCCTCAAAACGCAAGGCCAAACATCTCCAACCAACCCTGAGCTCACAGTCCCTGTTTGTCCCATCGACCAGCCCATTCACCCCAACAATTGCCTCCACTGTCCCCCTATGGCCAAAGACATCATCTGGTTCCTGACCATAATCCTCCAAAATATCCACCCCTTCCAACACTCCCATACCCTGCAGAAGATCTCCCTTGTTGACCGCTCCATCTTCCATTTGAATACCTACGCCACGTACTCCCACTACCAGGGCCACTTCACGTTAACCTGCCTAGACACCCTTATTTAAGCCTCTCTCCTCATCCCTCTGCTCCCTTCCCCTTTGCCATCTCCTGTTGTGCCAACAGTATTGTCCCCTATACCTAAACATTGGCTCCCTCCCTGCCAACAAATACCTCTTCATGCATACTTTATAACAGCACCAGGCTGTCTCCTACACCCTAATGAAACCTTCCTCCAACTTCACCATGTTGTCCACACCTCCTCCTATCTCCTTCAATACACTGACACCCCCTTCCCCTCAAATGAGGTGGGGTGACTATTGGCCACCTCAAGCATATCCCTGTTCAGCCTCAAACCCTGCTCAATGACCCAACCGAACATCTTATCCTCAGCAGCTTTTCCCTCCATCACCTGTGCAACTATCTACACTCCTGGAAATGGAAAAAAGAACACATTGACACCGGTGTGTCAGACCCACCATACTTGCTCCGGACACTGCGAGAGGGCTGTACAAGCAATGATCACACGCACGGCACAGCGGACACACCAGGAACCGCGGTGTTGGCCGTCGAATGGCGCTAGCTGCGCAGCATTTGTGCACCGCCGCCGTCAGTGTCAGCCAGTTTGCCGTGGCATACGGAGCTCCATCGCAGTCTTTAACACTGGTAGCATGCCGCGACAGCGTGGACGTGAACCGTATGTGCAGTTGACGGACTTTGAGCGAGGGCGTATAGTGGGCATGCGGGAGGCCGGGTGGACGTACCGCCGAATTGCTCAACACGTAGGGCGTGAGGTCTCCACAGTACATCGATGTTGTCGCCAGTGGTCGGCGGAAGGTGCACGTGCCCGTCGACCTGGGACCGGACCGCAGCGACGCACGGATGCACGCCAAGACCGTAGGATCCTACGCAGTGCCGTAGGGGACCGCACCGCCACTTCCCAGCAAATTAGGGACACTGTTGCTCCTGGGGTATCGGCGAGGACCATTCGCAACCGTCTCCATGAAGCTGGGCTACGGTCCCGCACACCGTTAGGCCGTCTTCCACTCACGCCCCAACATCGTGCAGCCTGCCTCCAGTGGTGTCGCGACAGGCGTGAATGGAGGGACGAATGGAGACGTGTCGTCTTCAGCGATGAGAGTCGCTTCTGCCTTGGTGCCAATGATGGTCGTATGCGTGTTTGGCGCCGTGCAGGTGAGCGCCACAATCAGGACTGCATACGACCGAGGCACACAGGGCCAACACCCGGCATCATGGTGTGGGGAGCGATCTCCTACACTGGCCGTACACTACTGGTGATCGTCGAGGGGACACTGAATAGTGCACGGTACATCCAAACCGTCATCGAACCCATCGTTCTACCATTCCTAGACCGGCAAGGGAACTTGCTGTTCCAACAGGACAATGCACGTCCGCATGTATCCCGTGCCACCCAACGTGCTCTAGAAGGTGTAAGTCAACTACCCTGGCCAGCAAGATCTCCGGATCTGTCCCCCATTGAGCATGTTTGGGACTGGATGAAGCGTCGTCTCACGCGGTCTGCACGTCCAGCACGAACGCTGGTCCAACTGAGGCGCCAGGTGGAAATGGCATGGCAAGCCGTTCCACAGGACTACATCCAGCATCTCTACGATCGTCTCCATGGGAGAATAGCAGCCTGCATTGCTGCGAAAGCTGGATATACACTGTACTAGTGCCGACATTGTGCATGCTCTGTTGCCTGTGTCTATGTGCCTGTGCTTCTGTCAGTGTGATCATGTGATGTATCTGACCCCAGGAATGTGTCAATAAAGTTTCCCCTTCCTGAGACAATGAATTCACGGTGTTCTTATTTCAATTTCCAGGAGTGTATGTATGTCCCGTAGCTCCTCTCCCCTATGATTTCATCTCCCATGTTGACTACACTTTCTCTACCTATGTGATTGCTGCAGACCTCAACATGGACAGCCATGACCCTGCCACTCCTCAACAGTGGCATCAGTTCTTCTTCACCCTTCACGGTGACCTTGTTCCCCTCCCACAGCACACCCATCCTGAAAGTAACTCCATCCTGGATGTTGTTCTCGCTTCCCCCAACCTCCTTGGTTGTGTCGCCATGGACATCCTTGACCCCATTGGTAGCGACCAGTCCTTCTCATCCTCAGCCCATCTCCCCCCTCCTGCCCCTCCCTCTACTGCCTCTCCAAAGTCTGTCCGTGACTATCACTGCGTCAACTGTGATGCCTACCGGGAATCTATTGCCTCACAGGCCCTAAGACACCCCCTTACCTTTCACTATCCTGCTGACATCACCATGCCTCGTCCTTCCTCCAGAAGACCGTCACTGACGCCATGGAGGTCCACATTCCTACCACACTTATTCACCCTCACCACTCTACTCTTCCTCCACAGGCCATCCTCCTTCTTCGTGAATCCCGCAGGTTCTACTGCACCTTCCTCCGCACTCTTGACCAGGATACACTCCTCTGTCACTGGCAATTACAACGCCACGTCCGAAACTTCCTAACAGTACAGAAATGCCAGGTCTGCCACCAGTACGTGTCTCAACTCCACCCTCCCCATCCACTCCTCCAACTACTGGTCTGCCTTCCACCACCTTACTGGTAGCCATCCCACCGCACATTACTCTCTTCTCCACGGCTACTGCCCCTTCCCTGACAACCTCAGTAAGGCTAAAAAGTTTGCTTCCCACCTCTCCGAGGTCTTCCCCATTCCTGACAATCTTTATTTTGATTACTCCCTCTTTCCCACAGTCTCTGAATGCACTGATACCTCTGTCCCCCCTCCCCCCCCCCCAGTTTCAGTAATTGGATCATTTAACCCCTCAGACATAAACATTCCCATTACCACACACGGCATCAAATTCGTCCTCCGCTCCAAACGCAAATCTGCCTCTGGTCACGATAGTGTCACCTACTGCCACCTCAAGGTCCTGGCTGTCCTTGTGACCCTGTATAACATCGTCCTTTTACCCTGACTTGTGGAAGACTTCATGTGTCCTGCTGCTCCTTAAATCCAACAAACCCCCTCTGACACCCTATCGTCTGATGTGCCTCACCTGCGGGTTCAGTAGGGTTATCGAGTCCATCATCTCCTGCTATATTCATTACCACCTTAACCAGCACCACCCCCTTCCCCTTACCCAGTGTGGCTTCGAGCCCTCCTTCTCATCTGACAGTCACCTCCTTAACCTTACCAACCTTCTTTCCTGGCAACCTCCCTACACCTCCAGACCATGTCTGGGAACCTGGGCTCCTCTTTAAACTCCAGACCTACGCTTTTCCCATCAATTTTGTCCGTCTCATTGCTTCCTTCCTCTCCAGTCGTCCCTCCTATGTCACTATCCACAGTACCAACTCCCATAATTTCTATCCCACCATCGGCATGTTCCAAGGCTCTGTCCTTTCCCCTCTCTTCTATCTCCTGTATCCTGCAGAAATGCTCAAACCTCCCAGGCCTGAATGAGATTTTCACTCTGCAGTGGAATGTGCGCTGATATGAAACTTCCTGGCAGATTAAAACTGTGTGCCGGACCGAGACTCGAACTCGGGACCTTTGCTTTTCGCAGGAAAGTGCTCTACCAACTGAGCTACCCAAGCACGACTCACGCCCCGTCCTCACAGTTTTACTTCTGCCAGTATCTCGTCTCCTACCTTCCAAACTTTACATAAAATCTCTGATACTGCTGTGGCCGAAAAAAGATCCTCCAACAATGGGACCAACGACAACTGAAGAGAATCATTCAATGGGACAGCAGTGCCACCCTTCCGAAAATTGCTGCAGATTTCAGTGCTGTGCCATCAACTAGTGTCAGTGTGCGAACTATTCAACGAAACCTCATCGATATAGGCTTTCAGAGCCGAAGGCCGACTCATGTACCATTGATGAATGCACGAAAGAAATCTTTACGCCTCACCAGGGCTCGTCAATTGTGGCATTGGACTGTTGATGACTGGAAACATATTGCCTGGTCGGACGAGTCTCGTTTCAAGTTGTATCGAGTGGATGTACATGTACGGGTATGGAGACAACCTCATGAATCCGTGGACCCTGCATGTCAGTAGGGAACTGTTCAGGCTGGTGGAATCTCTCTAATGGCATGGGGCGTGTGCAGTTGGAGTGATATGGGACCCTTGATACGTCTAGGTACGAATCTGACAGGTGACACGTACGTAAGCATCCTGTCTCATCACCTGCCTCCATTCATGTCCATCGTGCACTCCGACGGACTTGGGCAATGCCAGTACTATGCGACACCCCACTATTCCAGAACTGCTACACAGTGGCTCCAGAAACACACTTGTGAGTCACCGAACTCCCCAGACATGAACATTATTGAGCATACATGTGATGTCTTGCCGCGTGCTGTTCAGAAGAGATCTCTAACCCCTCGTACGGATTTATGGACAGCCCTGCAGGATTCATTGTGTCAGTTCATTCCATCACTACTTTAGACATTAGTCTAGTACATGCCACATCGTGCTGCAGCACTTCTGCTGGGCCCTGCACGATATTAGGCAAGTGTACCAGTTTCTTTGGCTCTTCATTGTGTAATTCATAGGTATTTATTTGAATTTACGGTCTTTTATATTTCAAAGATTTATGGATTCGTTTTAGCACTCATGTTGATAACCTTTCAATTTTCATTATTTATGGTCAGTTGCCAATTTTTGCACCATACATATATATTTTCTAAATCGTTTTGCAATTTGTTTTGATCTTCTGATGACTTTACTAGAGGATAAACAACAGCGTCATTTGTAAACAACCTAAGACGGCTGCTCAGATTGTTTCCTAAAATGTTTATATGGAGAAAGAACAGCAGAGGGCCTATGACACTATGTTGGGGAATACCAGAAATCACTTATATTTTACTCGATTACTTTCCGTCATGTACCACGAACTGTGGCCCATCCGAGAAGAAATCACGAACTCAGACACATAGCTAAGACGATATTCCATAAGCACGCAATTTCACCACAAGCCACTTGTGTAGTACAGTGCCAAAAGCCTTCTGGAAATACAGAAATACTGAATCAATTAAAATTCCTTGTCAATAGCACTCAACACTTCGTGTGAATAAAGAGCTAGTTGCGTCTGACAAGAACGGTCTTTCCTAAATCCTTGTTGACTGTGTCTCAGTAGACAGTTTCCTTCTAGCTAATTCGTAATTCTCGAATACATAAATGTTTCAAAGTCCTGTTGCATATCGACATTAATGATTTAAGCCTGCAATTTAGTGGATTACTCCTACTAACTTTCTTCAATATTGGTGTGACTTGTGCAACTTCCCAGTCTTTGGGTACGGATCGTTCGTGGAGCCATCGGTTGTATATGATTATTAAGCATGGAGCTATTGCATAAGCATACTCTGAAAGAAATCTTATTGGTAGACATAAGACTTGCTTTTATTAAGTGATTTAACTCGCTTCACTACTCTGAAGATATCGACTTCTAAGTTACTCGTGTTGGCCATTGTTCTTGATACAAATTCTGGAATATTTATGAGTACTTCGTGTTTTTTGGTGAAGGAATTTCAAAAGGCTGTGTTTAGTAACTCTGCTTTGGCAGCACTGTCGTCGATAGTATTTCCATTGCCATTGCGCAGAGAAGGCATTTATTGTGTCTTGCCGCTAGCATATTTTACGTACGACCCGAATTTCTTTGGTTTCGTTGTGGAAATTATTACAAGTAGCTCATAGTGAAGTCCGCACTAAATTTCGAGCTTCTGTAAAAGATCACCAATCTAGGAGATTTTGTGTTCGTTTAAATTTGGCATGCTTTTTTTCGTTGTCTCTGCAACAGTATTCTGGCCCGTTTTTTGTACCGAGGGGGATCAGCTCCGTCGTTTTTTAGTTTATTTGGTGTAAATCCCTTAATTCTGTCGGTACTGTTTCTTTGAATTCAAGCCAGGTCTTGGAAGGACCGAAAATTGTCCCTGACGTGGGCGTCATGTGAATATTTATTTGCTTTTTTGAATAGGTATAGTATTCGTTTATTTTTGGAGGATTTGGGGTTACAATTTTCAGTCCCGCTACCACAATCCTGTTTTCACTAATCCCTGTATCCGTTTTGATGCTCGTTATTAGCTCACGATTATTTGTTGCTTAGAGGTAAAGTGTGTTTTCACAAACGTTTGCTATTTGTTGGGCTCATTAACTAACTGCTCAAAATAATTTTCATAGAATTCGCTTAGCACAGTTTCGGGTGATGTTTAATGCAAACCTCCGTTTTTTGTACCGAGGGGGATCAGCTCCGTCGTTTTTTAGTTTATTTGGTGTAAATCCCTTAATTCTGTCGGTACTGTTCCTTTGAATTCAAGCCAGGTCTTGGAAGGACCGGAAATTGTCCCTGACGTGGGCGTCATTTTCGACAATATGATGAGGATAAATTAAATTCACCACCAACTATAATTCTATGAATCTGGTACATGTTTGAAAATGAACTCAAGTTTTCTTAAACCTTTCAGCAACTGTATCATCTGAGTTGGGAGGTCGGTAAAAGGATCTAATTATTATTTTACTCCGGTTGCCAAGAATGACCTCTACCCATACTAACTCATAACTCACAGGAACACTTCAGTTTCGCTGCAAGATAAACAAGATAAACTACTTCTAACAGCAACAAACACGCCACTGTCAACTGTGTTTAGCCTATTTTGGTTGAACTTATCTCCAGCTGTAGCCAGCTTTCAGTGCCTATAACGATTTAAACATCAGTGGTTTCTGTTACCGCTTGGAACTTTGGTACTTTCCCAACACAGCTGTGAAAATTTACAACTGTTATTCTGATACTTCCTGGATCTACATTCTTCAGGTGTTCGACCAGCACGTTTTGAGACCGTAGCCCTTTTTGTGTTTCCCCAAGACCCTCTAACCTGAAAACAATGTCCAGGTCGTGCCACACAGCCCCTGCTTCCCGTGTAGTCGCCTCTTGCGTGTAATGGGCTCCTGACCTATTCAGCACAACCCGAAACCCATCCACCCTGTAGCGTAAGCCGAGGAAGTTGCAGCCTGAACTGTCACAGAACCGTCTGAGCCCCTGATTCAGACTAGAGATGGGGGATCCGCTCTTGAACTAATTCATAGAGTTCAATCTTTCAAAGGAGTGAACAATCAGTGATTCAGAAAAAAAGAACGGTAGCTCCAAACGTTTCCCACGGCAGAGAGAGAGAGAGAGAGAGAGAGAGAGAGAGAGAGAGAGAGAGACGGAGCATATCAGCAGCACCTCTGCTGGTCACAGCACAGTGCACGCCACACAACACAGCCAGCGCCGGCCTCTGCCCTGTTTCTACCTTGGCTGCCTGCATTGTGCAGTGCCCCATTGGATTTTGTGTTTCACATATGCTGTGGCATCTCTGTGCGTCGTCTGCTGTGCAGTGTCTGGCGCAGCGTAACTTCGCATCGCACTCTGTCGGCGATCGTTTCAGTCGCACGTCCTGCCCTCTGGGCAGTTGATGCGAGCAACAGGACAGAGAGCCACCTAGCGGATAACATAGGAACTACTTGCAAAAACCCGCTCGCAAGGGAACGAACTATTTGTCTCGGAGCGGGTGAGTTCACCACTACCCCCTCCCTCGGAACTCGCCCGCTCAACGCTCGCCCCACCGTCTCGACTCTAGCCAGAGCGTCGAGCAAAGCGACTCAGGTGTCACTGTGGTCTCTGCGGTCTCAGCTCACGCAGTAATACAGCTCGCGGCTCGACCTGCTCGACTCAGTGCCTCTGCATCGGAGTTCGTCCCCACTGGATATTGTTCTTCGTAGTAATGCCGCTAAGTATATTACATTATTATGTTATGTATACATCAATTGTTTTTATTTTATTTTTATTTGTTTAAACTGATTAGATTAGGTTCCTGATGACTCCTCTTACTATAGGATTTTTATTATAGACACTCGAATTTACGCTTTAATTACGAGCGAACCGATAAACGTATCGCAAAATGTGATACACCAATATTTTCCTTGTTTTATTCTGCGTAAGGCTATATGCAGCACTTACGTTTTACAGTAAAATTTATATTTTTTTTTCTTATTCTGGTACGGATTTTGCGATTTTAGGCGTCTTCGAAAGGAAACGTTCACTTTAAAAATATATGGCTTGCGATGTATTTGTATGAGGTTAATGAAATTTTAATACGTTATAGCCAAATATATTGTTAATGTAAATCTCAAGTTATAACATTTTCTGATCACCCAAAAAACCACGATAGTGCAAAATAAATCAATAATCAAAAACTTTGTCATATCGTGGAAATTTCAATAAACAATACAAAATTCTTACTCATTATCTGTGTTACTTCAAAATAGGATCAAATAAGATCAAAATACAGGTATAGTACTGGAATAAACCAAGTTTAAAGGGCAATGTGCCTTCCATTTATTTTATATTGTAAATGAGTGGTGAGTCATGAAAAAGAGCTAATTCATTTCAGGGAGTGAACAGTTCTGATCCAATCTCTGAAAAGAACAGTTTTGCCCATCTCTAATTCAGACCCTCCGCTCAGTTCCATACCGAAGGTTCGCAATTGGTCCCGTCGACTGTGCTGCAAATGGTGAGCTCTGCTTCCATCTCGCAAGCAAGATTGGCAGCCTTTGAAATTTTAGTCAGCCACTCGAAACCAAAGAGAATCTCTTCTGATCCAAAGGGACATCAGTACCGATGTGAGCCACCCCCTGCAGTTGGCTGCACCCTGTCTCCTTTAACCTAGCTGATGAAGCAGTTGCGTCGACTCTTACAAATTCGGAAGTTGTGAATGAGTGCACTGCATCTATGGGAGAACAAAGTGAGTGGACCATATCATATATAAAATGTTAGGTTATTATGTAAAAGGTCACCATAGTGGTTGCGACACTCTACTGCCGTAAGTGCCGCAGGAGATCTTGTGTGAAGTATGGAAGGTAGGAGACGAGGTACTGGTGGAATTAAAGCTGTGAGGACGGGTTGTGTGTCGCTCTTGGGTAGCTCAGTTGGTAGAGCATTTGCCAGCGAGAGGCACAGGTCCTACGTTCAAGTCTCGGTCTGGCACACAGTTTTAATCTCCCAGGAAGTTTCATAAGTGGTAGCAGCTTACAACTCAAACGTGCATCAGACTATAGGATTATGACATTACGTTGTTGTCTATAGGCACAAGATGCCTTCGTCTTTCGAGTTCAGCAAACCCTACCTTGGTGAGGGTGTGTCAGCCGGCCGCTGTGACCGAGCTGTTCTAGGCGCTTCAGTCTGGAGCCGCGTTGCTGCTACAGTCGCAAGTTCGAATCTTGCCTCGGGCATAGATGTGTGTGATGTCCTTAGGTTAGTTGGGTTTAAGTAGTTCTAAGTCTAGTAAGTCTAGGGGACTGATTACCTCAGATGTTAAGCCCCATAGTGCTCAGAGTCATTTGAACCATTTTTGGAAGGATGTGTCAATCATCTCAGACTTTGTGAAAATGTTAAGGGGCATTTTGTGTCAGGTGCAGAAGTCAAATACAAAAGCCCTGGAACGACAAGAAAGTGTACAGAAAGAAAAGACCAACCTGCCTAAATTCCACATTGGGCAGTAGACGATGTTAACCTGACTATGTTCCAAAACGTGAAATGAAGAAATTAATTCTGGGACACTAGGGGCCCTATCAGGTGATTGAAAGGAAGTCTGCAGTCATTGCGAAATTACAACTCCTGACTGATACCACTGTGGTGCACACGAATCCAGTTTGTCTATTGATGGGTGCACCTGAAACTGTACCTCTGCTGCCTGAAGCTTCCGTAATGAGGCGCGGAGGAGGGGGGGGGCGAAGAGGGGGGGGAGGAGGCAAGGAAGTGGTATAAGAGGGAAGTAACTCCTAATGTAATGAGCGATTTGCCCTAGCATTTCCATCTACCTTTCTGTATACCTTAAGATCATAAGGTGATCCATTATATCAACTGAGGAGTTCCTGAAAGCTAAATAGTGTCAGTTCCAATGCTAACCGAATCTACTCTTACCTAGTACCATGGAGGATTCTAAAAACGGTGGAGTGGTTTAGTCCGAAAGACATTTTACTAGCACCACCAACCACAATTCCCACACACTATTTTCTGCCTCAGAATAGCTGTGGTGTTGAGCCACGCACATTACAACTTGCTCCACAAAGCCGATTCATGCTGTTGCAAGATCTTGCGACCTCAACTGGTTATCCACTGAGGAACCTTCACATGAAAGTCCTTCAGAGGTGTTTACAACCTGAGCTGACTACTTTCAAAGGGATGGGTTACTTTGGCTCTTTTCAAAGGCAGAATTGGTAATCGCCATCTGCACATGCCACGACCTGGGTCACCGAAGAAACACGCAGCGCCTAGATCTACATGGACGGGAATTGATAATCAGTATTACCTACTGTGACATATTTGGTCCCTCTCCTCTGTTGCCTAGAACCATGAGCAACTTATGGAAAGGTACTATGGGACCAAACTGCTGGGGTCGTCAGTCCCTAGGCTTACACACTACTTAATCTAACTTAAACTGACTTGCGATAAGGACAACACACACACTCATGCCCAAGGGAGGACTCAAACCTCCGACGAGAAGAGCCATGTGAACCATGACAAGGCGCCTAGACAGTGCGGCTACACGCGCGGCAAACCATAAGCAGAACCACATTCTCGAACACCAAGTATTCTCTACTTCACCTACCAAACCTCACTATCGAAATCCTAGTGAAAACCTGACCTACCTGAACGCCATCATGGGCGTGACACACTTTATCTTCCTAGACTTAATTTTTTCGGCCCAGAGTGGTCGGATTTCAATGGAGCAACTGCTTGGGCATATAAAGAAGTATCAAAGAACATCAGCGTACACTCATTACGTCAGGAACTTCCTTCCCAGCTGCGTTACTAGTCTTGATGATAGTAGGCGCTGGCTATTTGCTCTCTGAAGTGTAGAGTTAACCCAGATGCCGCCTGTACTGTCCTTCAATCCGCGGCCTATGAAAACAGTGCTGGAACTCTCCAGGATCAGTGTAGCTGCTAGAGAGAGACAAGTGTCTTCCTGTGAGTCAAAGATCCTATTAAAATGAGTCTAGCGATACCTACATTTAGCCACAGCAAATACACTCCTGGAAATGGAAAAAGGAACACATTGACACCGGTGTGTCAGACCCACCATACTTGCTCCGGACACTGCGAGAGGGCTGTACAAGCAATGATCACACGCACGGCACAGCGGACACACCAGGAACCGCGGTGTTGGCCGTCGAATGGCGCTAGCTGCGCAGCATTTGTGCACCGCCGCCGTCAGTGTCAGCCAGTTTGCCGTGGCATACGGAGCTCCATCGCAGTCTTTAACACTGGTAGCATGCCGCGACAGCGTGGACGTGAACCGTATGTGCAGTTGACGGACTTTGAGCGAGGGCGTATAGTGGGCATGCGGGAGGCCGGGTGGACGTACCGCCGAATTGCTCAACACGTGGGGCGTGAGGTCTCCACAGTACATCGATGTTGTCGCCAGTGGTCGGCGGAAGGTGCACGTGCCCATCGACCTGGGACCGGACCGCAGCGACGCACGGATGCACGCCAAGACCGTAGGATCCTACGCAGTGCCGTAGGGGACCGCACCGCCACTTCCCAGCAAATTAGGGACACTGTTGCTCCTGGGGTATCGGCGAGGACCATTCGCAACCGTCTCCATGAAGCTGGGCTACGGTCCCGCACACCGTTAGGCCGTCTTCCGCTCACGCCCCAACATCGTGCAGCCCACCTCCAGTGGTGTCGCGACAGGCGTGAATGGAGGGACGAATGGAGACGTGTCGTCTTCAGCGATGAGAGTCGCTTCTGCCTTGGTGCCAATGATGGTCGTATGCGTGTTTGGCGCCGTGCAGGTGAGCGCCACAATCAGGACTGCATACGACCGAGGCACACAGGGCCAACACCCGGCATCATGGTGTGGTGAGCGGTCTCCTACACTGGCCGTACACCACTGGTGATCGTCGAGGGGACACTGAATAGTGCACGGTACATCCAAACCGTCATCGAACCCATCGTTCTACCATTCCTAGACCGGCAAGGGAACTTGCTGTTCCAACAGGACAATGCACGTCCGCATGTATCCCGTGCCACCCAACGTGCTCTAGAAGGTGTAAGTCAACTACCCTGGCCAGCAAGATCTCCGGATCTGTCCCCCATTGAGCATGTTTGGGACTGGATGAAGCGTCGTCTCACGCGGTCTGCACGTCCAGCACGAACGCTGGTCCAACTGAGGCGCCAGGTGGAAATGGCATGGCAAGCCGTTCCACAGGACTACATCCAGCATCTCTACGATCGTCTCCATGGGAGAATAGCAGCCTGCATTGCTGCGAAAGGTGGATATACACTGTACTAGTGCCGACATTGTGCATGCTCTGTTGCCTGTGTCTATGTGCCTGTGGTTCTGTCAGCGTGATCATGTGATGTATCTGACCCCAGGAATGTGTCAATAAAGTTTCCCCTTCCTGGAACAATGAATTCACGGTGTTCTTATTTCAATTTCCAGGAGTGTTATTCTAAGGGCCGAGTTCTCCAAAGACGGGAAGAATGTACTGTCAACGATGATTTTAGAATCCAAGATGACGATTCAAGACTACTCACCTGAGTATTCGACTGAAGCCTGCAGCGCTACCAGCACAAACTAGTTGCTCGAATTCCTTTGGCACTGCAGGAGCTTCCCCCCATCCCCAACCCCTCCACTACTCCTACACACCATCCACTCATCAGGAGAATTTGGACTATGTGTTCAGTACACCTTAGTGTAAGGTTGGTCGTCATGAAGCATGCTCCCAAACTCGAGTACGAATATCAATTCTCTCTCAGTGTGCATTATTATTGTTACTTATCTTGTGCATGTCTATGAGGTTTCACCGTTTTCAGTTATTTCTCACTTAGTACAACAGCTCCCTGACATATCCGATGCAGTGCCTGATACATCTGAGCAGCAGCAGTAGTAATCAAGTCCTAATTGAACTGGGACACCATTTGTATCTAAATAACTACTGTGTCTTGGCAGTCTCTGACTGAACATACTGTGATTATGCCCATACTCTTGATTGTCCTAATATTCCGCAAACAGCGACTGCTAAGTCGGAATGTTGGCTTCTCAACGGAACTTATAGAACTGTGCTCCAAAGTGTAACTGCAGGAGCAGTTCTGAGCTGGCTGCAGGCACTGTACTACACTGTCTAACTGCAGGAATGGAACAGTGTTAACTGACGGTACAAACCCCCGTCACTAGATGAATATTTCTAGTATGCAAGGACTGCTTTGTGGAGAGCGAGCGCGCTACATGGTGCGTGATTCGCGGAAGCGCGTGGCGCATCCGCGCGAGATTTGCAGCGGTCGGTCCACGGCCGGGCGGCCACGTAGCCTGCAGCTCGGGGAATTGTTTGGTTTTTTGCACTTTTCGCGAAAACTATGTAACTTACGGTGAAGAGCGATGCGGCAGTGTATTGTGGTCAGCAATATGCATCTTCTGAAAGATCGATCTTTATTTCAGGTCACGAGACGCAAAAGTTATAGTAACCTCAAAATCGGTTAATATCATGAATACTGAAAGATTAATAACAATAGTAAACAACAACTTACAGGGATGAGCGAGCACTAGTTAGAAACGTCTCGTCATAGCAGATCGAGTGCGGTAGTCATATGTTAAGATTCATAAATAATTAAGCCCGTAAAGAGCAATAAACAAAGTTTGAGGGGAAATTCTTTATAAAATTAAATAGAAAATTCATGAGGTAAAGAACGGCACTATATAATATTTTTGGTGGCATCACACATATTTTAAACTAGTTAAGTTACTTGCAATAGTTTTCATTGTTTGCAAATTATTATTAACATTTATCGCCCATAATTAATTAATTTTTATAGCTATGAAGATTTTGAGCAGCGCAATGTGTAGATCGCTATAGATTACGTCTAAAAACGGTGCTACATGCAGTTCTATGTTAAAACTTTGCAGCACAGATGTCAACAAACAAATTTGCGCTAAGTGGAGAATTTCTGCATAAACTTAAACTTGATTTACGGGCGATAGAATAATCGTAGAAATTAATGTAACTTAGTAGATAAGATTTACTTTTTAGCGCGGTTCCGATGGTGTACTTAGTTCTGTCGAGGGATGTATGAATCAAAATTTGTAATGGTCCAAACAGGGGGCTGGACATCCGAGCCTATATAAGCGAGCGGCCATCTTGGCCAGGGGTCAGTCGTTATGGAGGGTGGGTGGCGAGCAAGCCCTACTTGAGGGTGGCCCATGTGGTCGTTTGAGTAAGAATTTTTCGCGCCGATCTATATCGACAAAGAGTATTGTTTAATAGTGCAAGTGTGCAAGCATATATTTGGTGAACTGGAAGTGCTACGATTATTTGTATGAGTACGATTTACGAGGTATATATCGTAGTAAGTGAACGTGTGGCGAACTGTGATTTCGCGCCAAAAACTGCTAGAACAAAGAGGACAGTGGGACTTCTAGTTCTGTTCGAATTATTTTAATAATTTTCGTTGATAGCAGCCTACATTACTGCTATTGGGGGCTCGGAGTCAAATTATTATTAAAGTAAAACTGTAAACCGTCTCACCAGTGCTAATTTCATTGTGTGACAGAAAAGGATAACGCCAATAAATAGTGATTGAACTGTGTGGTGAAAAAGCCGATTTTAGTATAATAATCGCCAAATTCTTGTTCCCTAGCATAAACTGTACTTATGTCTGAGTGAATAATTAATTCAAAAACTATAACGAATGCGAGGGTGTGGAACAGTATAACTAATGCACCAAGTGTGGAAATCATCCCCTGAGACTTACGTGAGAGCCAAAATTTGCAATAACATTTTTAACCAACATTTGTATATGCAAATTTAATGTGATAACGCTACAACTGCACTTCTTCTTTATTTACCGCCCCGTCGCACTGAGTGTACACGGTGAGCCGTGTTTTGTGCCTGTACCGATAGGAGATGGAAGCAATGTAGTCCACTGTTGACAGCACTCTCTCTGGCAGCTGACAATTTTATCGGAACAGGAGTACGATGCGCAGATGTCATGGAGTGGAAGCAGAATGTAGTCTGAGTTTGTGAGCGTCATCTGGAGGCTGCTGCTGAAACCTGAAAGGCTCCAGGAGAGTTGGTGTGCTTGTGTGGTAATGGTCCCTTGTGGTATTTGTTGTGCATCCTTAAGCCTGTTACACAACGATAGTATTAACTGGAGTGTGATATTGGATCAGTGTCAGGAAACTAATGTGTGGTGATGTGGCAGAATTTTGTTGTGAACGTTTGTGGGATACGTTTCTTTTTGTGAGTGCAGTATTGCAATTTTTTGTTCAGTGAGTATTATTTAGGTATTCGAGTGTTTCCTTCTGTTTCTACTGAATGGCAGATTTTTCCAAATTGGGGAGGGGGAATGAGTTTAGCTCTCTGTTCCCAGGTTGCAGCGTGTCTGGGGTAGAGATGAGGGGAATCCTAATCTTGACAGTGCTTCATGACTCGCCCTTAACCATTAAGGTGGCGAATATAGGCAAATTCGTAGAGGTTAAAATGGGACAATTTCCCTACCTCCCTTTTAATTCCAGTCTGCCAGATACATGACAGCGATTCGTTATATCGCCTAAGTCATATGTCATGTGGGTATATATAGGATGAACGATCTGCCACAGGAGATGTTACCAGCTAGGTTTATGAAGTATATGTAAGAAGCCTTAAACTATGAATACAAATTTTGCTTCGTCTAATAATAAGAAGAAAGTGCAGTTTGCAGGAAAACAAACGTTTGTCATTTCACAGAACAGCTGCATGGAATTTTACCTATCATGTAACATTTGTTGGTGCATGAAAACAGGTGGCTTGTGACTGTAAGTACTTCCATAGACCTATCAAAGACCTGTGCAAGGTCTGGTCGCCTGTACTGAATGAGTGTCATAGAAGTCAAATTAGAAGGAAATGTAATTAAAAAATATGTTTTATGATACTATATGTGTCAAAGTTGTATTAATTATATCAAGGGATACAGTTTATATTAAACTTCAGGAAGCTGTGACCGTTGTTAGCCCAATACCACCAAGTGCATCGTCGTCAGAACAAATGTAGCTGTTAGGCTAAACGACATTGTTCACCTGTGTAAAATTAGTTTCCTTGAGGGAATGAGTGTGCTGTTCTTTCTATGCTGGCATATTGTTTGTTGCGGTAAATGTGAGACTCAGTTTCATCATGTGCTGTGTATCGGAATCCTGTTTTAGCTAAAGCAAGAAAATTATCAAAGAATGTGTGTAAATCATCCTAGTTGTCATTTACACTTTAGTATTTTAAACTGGATATTTTATTCAACGTATTTGAAGTTTTTGATGAAATGAAACACGGATTAGAGAGATAAACATCCACTTATTTTCCATTTTTTTAAAAACTGTGCTAAAATATAGAGTATACAAATAAGTAATGAACGCAAATCTGCGCCTATGTCAGGTAGTGATGCTGATGTGTCGTACATAATGCTTACTGAAGCATCGAAATTTGTAGCAAACTTCTTCTGAAGAGCTCTGATGGGCAGTCTCTGTCAGCACATACCAGACGCCCCCATAATATCCATCACTTAAGTGTAATACCCAGAACAATCTACCAAAGCACACTGGGCTAGAAGAAATCAAGTTTTTGAATTTGGATTCCTGAAAATGAGTGCATTGCATGGTATTCTCGTTGTTGTATATTTTCTCTGTTCTTTGGTTGTTTCCATCACATATTGTGCGACAATTCAATAACATTGTTAGCCTTAGAGAGTTGAACTTTGCAGTTATTTGTGCTGAATTCTGACATAATTGGTACTATTAATGGTCTGAAAACACAACTTTTGTCCTACCAAATCGTGAATTTTCAAAAATTACTATTACAATGAACTCTTCATCTGATGTCAAGTCTACAGCAACAGGTCACATTCGTCTTCTCCTTTGTAGAGAACAACACCACATGTAGTATGTAGTTATAGGGATTCAGTGAGTGATGCAGATGATGGTGACTGCGGAAATGCTATCTCCAACCGAGATGAGCCGTTACAATCATTAAAGTTTTAATAACAGTTGTATAGAACGTCAAAGTGCTAGCATCGCCGCAGCAGACGTCCTGGCCGTGAATTTAGCAGTTCGTGTCTGACACTCGTCGGAAAATGGCGGTGGAGCCGGTAGGCGATATCAAGTTTTCTGTCAGATTCGACCCGAATACCGAGTGGCAGTTTCGTGGTCGCTCCTCCACAACAATGCCTTAGCCACAAAGCGAAGATGGTGGGCGAGTTTTTGGCCATCAAATGGATCACATTCCAGAACCACCCCCTGTATTTGACCCCAGTCGACTTCTGATTGTTACCAGAATTGAAGTTGGTAACGAAAGGAAAACGTTGCAAAACAGCTGTGGATATTCAAGAAAATTGTACTGCAGTACTAAATACAATTCTCAAAAGGACTTCAGTGATGTTTCAAAACACTTTTACAGCGATTTCAGTTGTCTATTGATTCAGGAGGAAAATGAAACACGATGATTCTCTGAACATAATCCATGACTTTTATTTCTCATAGCCACAGTCCTAACAGAACTTGGACACACTGTGTATCAGATATAGGACATCAAGTGAAATGCCACAAACTGTAACACAGTTAAGTGTCATTTTGCAACATACCCTTATCAAATGTTATTATTTATTTCTTGCTGTGCTGCCAAATTTCTGTTCTAATATCCCTGTGTGAAGCAAATGTTTAATTAGTAAGCATGCAATTGCCACCAAATTTATTGAACAAACCGCTTTTCTGTTGCCGCAGATGACTGGGCTGAATTAAAAGCAAAATTCAGTTACAACATTCCCAACATTTGACAAAGAGGTAAAAGTATAACGATTATTGTCAATTTCTCGCGAACAATCAACGGTTGGCGATGTAGAAAAACTTTCCAGATAATTGACAATTTTTCACCCATACCCAATATTTGGTGACATGATACAAGTTTACAGATTGCTGAAAACTTCTTTGATTTCTCAATACTGATAACGAGGCAGTGCAAACTCACAGCATTCTCATCAGCCAGGGCGACAAGCAACGAGAGAAACAGTTGGATTAAATATTCATAAACCTGAGGAGGACAATTTTCATTTTTCACTTATTTTTGAGTCCATTACTCATTGTTCTTTTTATCTATGATTGTTAGATTCTAAGAGTGCTAATCTGTTTCCTGTCAAGGAAGATTTTTTTTTTTTTTAGTTTTGTAAACTGTTCGGAGCATAATTGTCAGGTGTGGTCCAACCAAGGCTCATAACAGTACAATTAATGTCAGAGAACCTGGAGCTCTTGGTGGCCCACATGACCAGACTTGAACTAAACAAGGATGACGGCCAAAACGACCACTGCAATTTACGAAGCTGCCGTCGTCGCTTTAATCGGAAAGTTGAGCCCTGGAACACCTATATCCAGCGTCTAAAGAAGCACTACATCGCGTAGCAGATGCGGAACACAAATTAATTTTACTAACAAATGCAGGCCCCACTGTATTTCAACTTCTTCTTAGAACTGTCACGTACTTGCGAACCTGTGACCCTGTCTTATTCTGACATTTAAGAGGTTCTTGCGAAATATTTTGAATCGCAAGTTCATGTTGTTGCCGACGCACAGTTTTTTTCAATGTTTCATGAAGTCAAATGGTTAAAATAGCTCTGAGCACTATGGTACTTAACATCTGAGGTCATCAGTCCCCTAGAACGTAGAACTACTTAAACCTAACTAACCTAAGGAGATCACACAAACCCATGCCCGAGGCAGGATTCGAACCTGCGACCGTAGAGGTCCAGACTGAAGCGCCTAGAACCGCTTTTCATGAAGTCAGATCAAAACTATAAAAAGTGGATTACTCATTTACAGGCCTGACTACGGAATATAAATTTGATTGTGAAGATGAGCAATGTAAGAAATCTTACACAGACACACTAATTCGCGATATGCTAATCATGCACTTCGGCGATAGTAAATTAATAACGCGCCTGCTTAGTGTAACAAGCCCGCCTTTACAAGACTGTCTAAAATTAAGTTGGACATACGAACAAAGGCATGTAAAAGTTGACCACAATATTATTGTACCTGGGACTGCGGACGCTTTGATGGGTTTATCATGAGTTTTTATGGGGATATTTCACCAGCACACGCTAAACTGCCAGATAGTATATGCGCAACTGTCGAGGAAGCATCCACAGTGCGATGAGTTTTTCTTAGTCCGCGCTGTACTTGTTTACTGTAACGTCGCCACGTGTTCCCGATATTCCGATAACGGCCACGGGAAGCCAAGTGCAATAATATTTTCATCTATTAATATCTGCTGAGGTAAGACAATGCGAAGACGCGACGTGTTCCCTAGACGTAAACAGTGAAGCACCCAGCACGGCCAGACGCGGCAAACACAGGTCGCCCACGCTACTCGACTGAGTCAGTACTCAAGTTTAGAAATACTACATTACGATCATGTTCATGATGTAAACCACGAAATAGAAATTTGTTTCCATCGGAAAGTACAGGTTGACAATTACTGAACTACTCGAAATAAAATTGTCATAACTTCTGAACGGTTAGCGTTAGGACTTCCAAACTGCACGGTTGGTCGCTGGACGTGATGGGAATTAGTATGCGCCTATGGGTTTGTTTAGCCACGAAGTCCACTTTCATTCGGATGTGTTCGTCAATAATCAACATTGTCGAATTTGGGAGACTGAGAATCAGCATTTCGCGATCGAGAAGTCTCTTCATCCTCAATGGGTGACTTTGTGGTGTGCAGTATCCAGCTACGGAATAATCGGTGCAATATTCCTTGATGGAACTGTGGTTAAAAATAAAATGTCGCAACTGGTATGTTTAAATTCAGAAACTTTCACGTACGAATTATTACGAAAATTTTATCGTCTCTGGTAATAACAGGTCATAATCTGTGGCTTTTCAAGGTAACAAAATGCCGGTCAATTTTCAAATTGACACTCGTCAATTTCAATCTTTAACCTGCAGGCGTACCGTTAGTCAAGAGTTCCATAGTTAACAGATTTTCAAAGTTCGTTGTTCAGTTGCAGCAATCACGAGATTCCAGTTAAAGGACAAATTCCAGCAGATGTGAAGTACAAATAGTTTACAAAACAGGCTAATCTGGTAATTTTAAATTGAAACAAAACCGGATCTCTTCAATGATTTGGGATTCACCGTTCACAAGGGTGCGAATCAAATTTCAGCTGGCAATCCGAATGGAAAGTTAAATCAGCTGTTGCAAAATTATGATGACTTTTTTTACAACAAACTGTATCAAAGATTACAAAACGCACATTACGCTGAAGGCGAGTACGGTGCTGAAATTTGGCAAAGGACGTAATATTTATTTTACGTTAGAAGATAAATTAAAACAGGAACTTGACCGTCTTGAACTGGATGAGGTGATCAAAGCCATAACCAGTAACCAACAGGCGAGACTGTTCGTAGTTGTACAGAAACCAAAAGGCTCACTTCACATCTGCCGAGATTTTAAAGCGACTGTTAATTCTCAATCTATTGTTGATTCATGTTCTATTTCTTCGCCGGAGGAATTCTTGTCAAAATTCGCTGGCGGTTTGTACTTTGACAAGCTGGATCTTAAAGAAGCGTATCAGCATGTCGCTTGGGACGAACACACACACACATACACGCACACACACCACACACACACACACAAAGAGAGAGAGAGAGAGAGAGAGAGAGAGAGATTTAAGGGGATAAATACTCCATTTGGTTTCTGTCATTACACAAGATTACCCTACGAAATAGCCGGTGCACTGAGTTTGTTTCCAACCGCTTTTGAACAACTGGTTCGGAAAGTTTCGAACGCTGTGAACTGCCTTGACACAACTGCCCGGAAACTCTTACAGAATTCGGAATCTGTTCTCAAGATTTTACTACCAGCGAATTTGAAATACAAAAAAGAAAAGAGCATCTACATTAACGTGAAGTAGAATACTTGGGTCAAATACTGTCTGCACACGGCGTCAAGTCGACGCCACAACATATGACGGCACTGAAAACATTCCTATTCCCAAGGCCGTAAAGAAAATACGTTCCGTACTAGCACAAATAAATTGTTATCAAAAGTTTTTCCCTCATGCAGCTTCCACCAGTGAACCACCGCTGAAGTAGTTAAGTGAGGTACCAAATGAAACTTGAACAGTGAATGCCACCACGCATTTAGCAAATTAAAGCAATATCTGCTTGATGCCAAATGCCTTACAATACATGATTCGAATAAAATGCTCATAACTGTTGTGATGCTTCAGACTGTGGCATAGGCAAAGTCACGTCACGTCGACATCATGTTTGTGAACGACCAATAGCGTTCGCTTCAAAAAGTCTGACATTGGCACAAAGAAATTACCCAGGTAGAGGAAAAGGCTCTTGCGATCGTATTTTCAGTCAAGAACTTTCATGTGATGCTTCAGTTTCTCCAGGCGTATATATTGCTCGAACAGTCTATGGGTGTACTGCCGCTCCATAGTGTCCAACGGGCACAATATTTCGGCGTCACCATTGTCAGGTGCTCTGACGAACTGAGCTCCTACGCTACGCAAATTCACGGAGCTTCGTACTCCGGTGTGCTGTAGGGTGAGCGGATCACGCCTTTCCTACTTCATCCTGGGTGTGTTGGAAGTTGTCCTCTCGTCGGAATCTTCCTCACGGTTGCGTTGCTTCTTTTACTTCAACTGGCTCATGTTGCGGCGTGCCTTTACTCCAGCAAGAGGTCTGGCCACCTTGTGGTCGGGCGCCAGTGCACTTGGTTTCCCAAGTTGCGTACAAGATCGTTCTCCGACATCCGGGCGGCCGCGTAAAAACGATGTGCCGCCTGTTGGAATCGGTGTTTGAGCAGCGGGACTCCCGCTACTCTGTAGAATTCTCCAGTGCTGAAGTCTCGTGGCAGGTGAAGCGCTAACCTAAGCGCCTCGTTCTGGACCGTCTGCAGCTTTCGATGGACGAGTCGGCCACGTTGCCCCACACCACAGCAGCGTACTCTAACACTGCCCTGACTAGTGTCAGGTACAGAGTTATGCCGCAGTGTGGGGGCGGGGTCGTCGCTGGGTTGAGTAAGGGGCACAACAAGCGCAATCTGCCAAGCGCTTTACCCCTTACTTCCCGGATGTGCGCCTTCCTCGTCAGGCGCCGGTCCAGAGTGACGCCTATGTAGCGTCCGGTGTTCGACCGTGGGATGGGGCCTCCCATGATGCTGAGTGGCTGGAGGTCGGCAGGAATCTTCTTCCTAGTGAACTGAGTTCCTGAGAGCGGGTGGCCGTCTTAAATCCCCTTCCCCTGCGAGGCGGTCGCTAAGACGCTGGCGTCGGCGTCTGTGGTGGCGTCAGTGTAATTGCCTCGTCCGCCCTGGTCGCCCAGTTCGTCAGCGCACCTGACGATGGCGACATGTCTAAATGGTTCAAATGGCTCTGAGCACTATGGGACTTAACTGCTGAGGTCATCAGTCCCATAGAACTTAGAACTACTTAAACCTAACTATCCTAAGGACATCACACACATCCATGCCCGAGGCAGGATTCGAACCTGCTACCGTAGCGGTCGCGCGGTTCCAGACTGTAGCCCGTAGAACCTCTCGGCAACACTGGGCGACATGTCTGATCGCCGAAATACTGTGCCCGTTGGACACTATGGACCGGCAGTACACCTTTGGACTCTTCGAGAAAGAACTTTTATGATTACCTTACGAACGGAAATGTACGCTCCTCGCAGGCCACAAACATTTAGCGGATATCTTTGAAGCAAACAATACCGTTTCTACACGGACAGCCGAACTTTTGGAACGCTGCGCACTAGTTCTGTCGAATTATGACTACGAAGTTATATTCAGGTCCATAGAACAACTCGTAAAAGCAGATTTGCAACCACGTCTGCCTGTATGGAAAGACAAAAGTTTGCACAGCAGCTGAAGTTTGTTTTTCAGCAGATATCAATTGTCAAGACAGAGAGGAAAGTTTCTCGGTTGACTCAGATTTAATTGTCAAACTTCTGCCTAATGCCAGTTTTGTCTAAGATCAAACAGTATATTCGAACAGAGAGACCTCATAACAAGAAGTCTCTTAACCAACCACAGATTACAACTTATTGGAATATGAGGCATGCAATTAGTACAAAGCTGTTATTCTGGTACATTCAGAATCAGGCAAGACATGACTGGTTATCCCTGCAGTGCTTAATCCTAACGTGCTATACATTCTACATCAATGCCACTGGGGTGTAGTTTGTACCATAGATACTGCCAGATAACCTTTATACTGGAAAATTATTGAGAAAGACATTGTAATGATGTTGACTAAATGCTACTTATGTAAAAAATACCAGTGAACTCTATCTCGACGTCATATTCGTGGCCATAAGCGTCAGAACCGTGATCAGGTTTGCACTCCCACTGCTGCTCTCTCTAAATTTTCGGTTTTTGATATAGAGTTCATGATACCTTCAACGAAGAATATGCAGGCTTTGTGAAAGATTTTCTCTATTGAATGATATCGGAAAACATACATACAGACAGCAGTCTGAGAGACATTCCGACGTAGCCGGCAGCCGCTCCCGCAAGCGCTTACAATAGGGGTACCCAGCTGCATCGAGCCAACGACGAAGCTATAGGACTGGACGTCGTGCCTCACGCCTCAGATCAGGTTACGGACCTCCAATTGGCAAACTCTTGACCAGCTGCTCCCTCACTAAGGTTTTGAGTGGGTTCCCCTGGTGCTGCGGGCTAATGCAATCGGGTGCAACATACGTGCAACCACCTAACACGTGTGACAGCAAGCAAGGAAGCACGAGGGTAACTATGCCACCGGATCCATCTGCTCCCCTCCCCCCTCCCCATGAAGAGGAGAGATAATGAGTAGCAGGCTTAAGGGAACATAACAAATACTACAAGAGGTCACAACGACTGGCCTCTCGCCTCTCATTCCTCAGCAGTAGCCTCCAGGTGGCGTTCACAAAATCGGACCACATTCCGTATCGACGCCATGCCCATCTGCACGACATATTCATCAGCCAGTTGTGTTGTCAGCTGCCAAATGGAGTGCTGTAAACTGTGGGCTACACTGCTTCCACCTTGTATTGGTGGAGATGGAAATTTTTCCGTAGACAGGCACAAAACACGACATGTCATGGAGACTCTGACAGTTCCAATCCTGCAGGTAGACGACACAGTTTTGTTCCTGCAGTCAGACAGTTTTTTTCAGTGCCTGCAGCCAGCTCAGTAGAACTTCTTAAATTATGCTCTAGAGCACAGTGCTATGAGTTCCGTTGAGAAGACAACATTCTGACTCAACTGTCGCCGTTTACGAAATGGTAGGAAAATCACGAGTGTCTCTATAAATAATTTCAGTCATAGTGACAATATCATAGACTGACAAGATACAGGCGAATTTATTTAGATATCACTATATTAGGTATCGGATCCCAAGCGACATGCATTAAATTGTACCAACGTTAAGTATCTCTCTCATTTTACTAAGGCTTGAAGCTCCTCTTTTCGTTCCTCCGTGCTTGCCATTTAAAAAACTGGCTTCGTTTGGAAATCAGCCTCATGCAACACAATTACACTACTGGCCGTTAAAATTGCTACACCAAGAAGAAATGCAGATGATAAACGTCTATTCATTGGACAAATATATTATACTAGAACTGACATGTGATTACATTTTCACTCAATTTGGTCGCATAGATCCTGAGAAATCAGTACCCAGAACAACCCCCTCTGGCTGTAATAACGGCCTTGATACGCCTGGGCATTGAGTCAAACAGGGCTTGGATGGCGTGTATAGCTACAGCTGCCCATGCAGCTTCAACACGATACCACAGTTCATCAAGAGTAGCGACTGGTGTATTGTGACGAGCCAGTTGCTCCGCCACCATTCACCAGATGTTTTCAATTGGTGAGAGATCTGGACAATGTGCTGGACAGGGCAGCAGTCGAACATTTTCTGTATCCAGAAAGACCCGTAGAGGACATGCAACATGCGGTCGTGCATTATCCTGCTCAAATGTACGGTTTCGCAGGCATCGAATGAAGGTTAGAGCCACGGGTCGTAACACGTCTGAAACGTAACGTCTTCTGTTCAAAGTAAGGTGACCGAGACGTGGAACCAATAGCATCCCATGCCATCACGCCGGGTGATACGCCAGTATGGCGATGACGAATACACGCTTCCAATGTGCGTTCACCGCGATGTCACCAAACACGGATGCGTCCATCATGATGCTGTAAACAGAACCTGGATTCATTCGAAAAAATGACGTTTTGGCATTCGTGCACCCAGTTTCGTCGTTGAGTACACCATCGCAGGCTCTCCTGTCTGTGATGCAGCGTCCAATTCCAATGGCTCTGAGCACTATGGGACTTAACATCTATGGTCATCAGTCCCCTAGAACTTAGAACTACTTGAACCTAACTAACCTAAGGACATCACACAACACCCAGTCATCATGAGGCAGAGAAAATCCCTGACCCCGCCGGGAATCGAACCCGGGAACCCGGGCGCGGGAAGCGAGAACGCTACCGCACGACCACGAGCTGCGGACGATGCAGCATCAAGGGTAACCACAGCCATGGTCTCCGAGCTGATAGTCCATGCTGCTGCAAACGTCGAACTGTTCGTGCTGATGGTTGTTGTCTTGCGGTCGTCCCCATCTGTTAACTCAGGGATCGAGACGTAGCTGCACGATCCGTTACAGCCATGTGAATAAGATGCCTGTCATCTCGACTGCTAGTGATACGAGGCCGCTGGGATCCAGCACGGTGTTCCGTATTACCCTTCTGAACTCAGCGATTCCATATTCTGCTAACAGTCATTGGATCTCGACCAACGCGAGCAGCAATGTCGCGATACGATAAACCGCAATCGCGATAGGCTACAATCCGACCTTTATCAAAGTCGGAAACGTGATGGTACGCATTTCTCCTCCTTACACGAAGCATCAAAACAACGTTTCAGCAGGTAACGCCGGTCAGTTGCTGTTTGTGTCTGAGAAATCGGTTGGAAACTTTCCTCATATCAGCACGTTGTAGGTGTCGCCACCAGCGCCAACCTTGCGTGAATGCTCTGAAAAGCTAATCATTTGCATATCACAGCATCTTCTTCCTGTCGGTTAAATTTCGCGTCTGTAGCACGTCATCTTCGTGGTGTAGCAATTTTAATGGCCAGTAGTGTAGTTGATTTTTATATTTACCTAGACATGTTTCGACACCAGTGTGTCATCTTCTGTGGCTCAAATTTTTATTTCTGTAAAGGACAACATCACATTTGTAATAATTTAACTGCTGTAGGCCTAGAAATGCAATGTTCGCAATTTCCTTCGTTTGGTTTAGACACTCGCCTTAAAATTAAATCACTAACTGAATTTTATTATTATAAATCAATTTTAGTGCTCGAATTGACAGCAGGTTATCTGCAAACTAGCCATGAAGAAAATTATTTCGTGTTTGTGGGGAGCCGCGCAGTATTAGCCGAGCGGTCTGAGGCGCTGCAGTCATGGACTGTGCGGCTGATCCTGGCGGAGGTTAGAGTCCTCCCTCGCGCATGGGTGTGTGTGTTTGTCCTTAGGATAATTTAGGTTAAGTAGTGTGTAAACTTATGGATTGATGACCTTAGCAGTTAAGTCCCATAAGATTTCACTCACAATTTTTTTTTTCTTGTTTGTGGAGAGCTGTTTCGAGGGTAGAGGCTATGTAAGTTTCTGTATTTACATTTATTCGTCCTGTTTCGTGTCCTTGATTGGTGCCTCAATCAACTGCTATTTAGTGCATTGTCTTCACTTAGTTTTTCACAAATTTCCGCTCACTACTTCACCTCACATGCACTTATACAAAATGTGGCGAAATGTGATCTGAGCAGACACTTCTGACAACAAAATGGCTCTGAGCACTCTGCGACTTAACTTCTGAGGTCATCAGGCGCCTAGAACTTAGAACTAATGAAACCTAACTAACCTCCTTAGGTTAGTAAGGTTTCACACATCCATGCCGGAGCCAGGATTCGAACCTGCGACCGTATCGGTCGCTCGGCTCCAGACTGTAGCGCCTAGAACCGCACGGCCACTCCGGCCGGCTTCTGACAACACACTCAGTGAGATGTGTTATGTTATTGTCGTTGCCGATATAAAATTCGTTCTCTAGTCCATGATTATGATTTCTAGCACACCATATTTGAACAACCAGCTGCTGTTTGTTGCTTGAACCACTGTTGCTGCTTGTTGAATTGGGATGGTGATCGTTTCTATGTACTGAGAAAAGTGATCGACAGTAGTTGATATAAAACAGTTCCTTGCAGGAATCCAGTTAAATGGTCCAATGATACCCATCCCAATCGTCAGAAAATGTTCAGTCACCTCTGGTAACATTTGCAATGGTACTAGCTTATGATTCATATTTGCTTCGTTGTGCACATTCAATACAATTTCTTACGTGCGGCCTTTTAACAAGGAACACATCTATATAATGCTAGCTGCTATTTCATGGGCTATTGTTGATTGTCTGTTCATAGGCGAAGGGGATGTTCTGGCAGGATCACAGCTGAGGGTGTCACTAAATGGGTTATGTCATCTCAACACTTAATTGCAGTAATTTTCTTCACAAGGCAATAGGTTAACAACAAGTATTTGGCATTCATTTAATTGGGTTGACGAGAAACCCTTTTGTTTCCTTTCGCATCAATACATTTTGGCTTAAGTTCGATCAACCTCTTTGCTAGAAATTCAATTTCTCACACACATGTTACTAAGTAATAATTTATTGTATCCCACCAAACATCCTGATTAATAATCCCCACATACTAGTGTCTGTGGCCTCTCTTCTTTTGTACGTAAACTGGGACCATTTAGCACCGATGTTATTGTCCTGGGTAAATTACCGAGCGAGGTGGAGCAGTGGTTAGCACACTGGACTCGTACTCCAGAGGATGATGGTTCAATCTCGCGTCCGGCCTTCCTGATTTATGGTTCAAATGGCTCTGAGCACCATGGGACTTTACTTCTGAGGTCATTAGTCCCCTAGAACATAGAACTACTTAAACCTAACTAACCTAAGGACATCACACACATCCATGCCCGAGGCAGGATTAGAACCTGCGACCGTAGCGGTCGCGCAGCTCCAGACTGTAGCGCCTACAACCGCTCGGCCACTCCGGCCGGCTCCTAATTTAGGTTTTCCGTCATTTCTCTAAATTGCTTCAGGCAAGTGCCGGGACGGTTCCTTTGAAAGGGCATGGCTGACTTCCTTTCCCATCCTTTCCTAATGTGATGGGACCAATGACCTTGCTGTTTGGTCCCCTACCCAAAATCAACCGACCTACCTGGGTAAATTGTGACAATTAAGCCAAGGGAACCGATGAATGACGCTGCTTCACAGAGTGTTGCCGTATGGAACGGAATTTTTACTAAAACTGCACTGGAATGTGCAAAGCCAGGTGGTGGGTTCGCGCTCAGCAACAAACGGAAACTCGCTATGGCCCAAGCCTCTCTCCTCTGTTGCACTGAGCTCCGTTGGCTCAGAGAAAAGCTACACTCCTTAAATCTTTTATTGGTTTCATGTCAGTGGGAACACGTCACACGCTTCTCTATTGGAAAGGCAGACATTTTCCTGACCCTTTACGAAACATGCTTGATGTCCAGTTTTGTTTCGTCATTAATGCTTGTACTGTTGACATTAAATGTATCAGTGATCTGTACCTCGGCCGTTCCCAACACAACTCAATTTCGTGTGGCAAGCAAGTACTTCAACTGAATCACCAGAATATGTGTGGAATTAACCACTTCTACTAGAAACTACTAGTGGTTCTTACCTGCTGCCTTATCAGCCAACCATAATACACTTACCCAAAAAAGGTGCTACATTATTAAGGTATATATAAGTTGTTACTCTCTTTTTATTTTGTGTTGTGTTATTTGCACAAGGAACAACGATTTGGACTTCGATTTCCTAATTAATTGGCTCAGCCACATTCTCATAAGGCATGCAGCGTTCTATAGGTTGATGAAGAATGGTGACCAGTTTATTAACGGAAGAAATGCAGAATTATTTCTGTTGGATAACCAGGAAGGACGATGCTCCGTCACACTACCGTACACCCTAGAGGTCTGGGGCCTTGCCGGTTTTCGCACACATATAAACAGCAGTTGTCTGCTGTTTGGAGTGGAAATGATGGCACATAAAGAGTGATTTACATGCCAGCATTTGATTTTCTCGTAGCTGCTTGCTACCTGCGTTGCACGCTGTCGTAGCCTTAAGGCACATTTAGTGTTACATAAAAGCTATCTCAGTCCGCACCAGCCACCCTTCAGGGAATGGAGTAGTATCTTATATTGCGCACACTATCAGTGAACTGGGATGCACCACAGTTCATATAACGGAGACTTTGTCTGAAGACATCAGTTTGTAGCGGTAGGATTTTTTTTATTATGATGACCATGGTTTGGCGATTTCTATCCGTACTGTTCGTGGCAGAGACAGTAAATCACAAGAATACGCTAACAAGTAAGATAACCTCAGAAAACGACTGGTCACTTCTACATCTACATCTACATCTACATCCATACTCCGCAAGCCACCTGACGGTGTGTGGCGGAGGGTACCTTCAGTACCTCTATCGGTTCTCCCTTCTATTCCAGTCTCGTATTGTTCGTGGAAAGAAGGATTGTCGGTATGCCTCTGTGTGGGCTCTAATCTCTCTGATTTTATCCTCATGGTCTCTTCGCGAGATATACGTAGGAGGGAGCAATATACTGTTTGACTCTTCGGTGAAGGTATGTTCTCGAAACTTTGACAAAAGCCCGTACCGAGCTACTGAGCGTCTCTCCTGCAGAGTCTTCCACTGGAGTTTATCTATCATCTCCGTAACGCTTTCGCGATTACTAAATGGTCCTGTAACGAAGCGCGCTGCTCTCCGTTGGATCTTCTCTATATCTTCTATCAACCCTATCTGGTACGGATCCCACACTGCTGAGCAGTATTCAAGCAGTGGGCGAACAAGCGTACTGTAACCTACTTCCTTTGTTTTCGGATTGCATTTCCTTAGGATTCTTCCACTGAATCTCAGTCTGGCATCTGCTTTACCGACGATCAACATTATATGATCATTCCATTTTAAATCACTCCTAATGCGTACTCCCAGATAATTTATGGTATTAACTGCTTCCAGTTGCTGACCTGCTATTTTGTAGCTAAATGATAAAGGATCTATCTTTCTGTGTATTCGCAGCACATTACACTTGTCTACATTGAGATTCAATTGCCATTCCCTGCGCCATGCGTCAATTCGCTGCAGATCCTCCTGCATTTCAGTACAATTTTCCATTGTTACAACCTCTCGATACACCACAGCATCATCTGCAAAAAACCTCAGTGAGCTTCCGATGTCATCCACCAGGTCATTTATGTATATTGTGAATAGCAACGGTCCTATGACACTCCCCTGCGGCACACCTGAAATCACTCTTACTTCGGAAGACTTCTCTCCATTGAGAATAACATGCTGCGTCCTGTTGTCTAGGAACTCCTCAATCCAATCACACAATTGGTCTGATAGTCCATATGCTCTTACTTTGTTCATTAAACGACTGTGGGGAACTGTATCGAACGCCTTGCGGAAGTCACTTGAACATTGAACAAATAAGGAAACTACAAATCAAAAACAATCCAATTCGTGGTAACTACGCTAGGAGTTCTCGAAAAACACGCCGACATAAGTGGCTAGCAACTCATGATTTAACGATAAGAACCGCCTCAGACTCATTTCGCAGTGTGATGTGTCCATGTTTTACTGTATGTCGTATTAGATACGTCGCTGAATTTCTGACTTACGTACATCTTCCTTATGTTAAATTATGCTTGACGCTAACACTTACCGTGCGTAACCGCTCACCAGTCTATTTTGACTTCACCATGTAAGGCGCCATTTTACATCGCTTTGTACTGACTGCCTCCTCTGCGTCCTCAATGAGCAGTTGAGCTGCTGAGTAGCACCTGTGACTATTTTACCGGCTTATATTGGTTTACTTCACTCTATTCCAGAGGTTAGCTTCTCAATGAAACAAGTATCTTGTGGTAAAAAGCCAACGTTCCTGGCAACTGCGACAGTCCTTTTCTGATTATGTACACTTCACTTACTATTGCAAAACAAAAGCATTATTTTCCCCATAGGCGTTGGTATAGCATGAGAATTACGCTTCACGTCTAAAACCTCCCAGTTCAACATATCGTATGCAAAAGTAAGCTAAAGTAGTGATATTTACCGACAAACTGCTGTATTCAAGAATCACAGAATACGAGTGTGGTGTCAAGCACGTCTAACCCGCACAACCTGTAGTACTACAGCGACGTTGGTTGTACATAGATGCGGTTGTTACGAAGTTACTGAAATCTCACTATAGGGAGTTGTAAGATCCACCGACTGAACGACTCTTATGATTCCTGTCAGGTAGTGACCCTTCTCCTGCTGTGCCTGACCAATACGTAATTAATACTAAGAATTCGCCATTGGTGGTCGCTTTCCTTGGCAACGCTCCAGTGTTCCCTACACCTAACCTATCATCCGTCTGTTGTTAACAGTGTTTCTGCATGTAAGTCATTCACAACATAAAGTCATTCCGCTCCCAGCGACGACAACTGGCCTGTCTTATACGTATAACGCACATCCGTACTCCCACCTAACCACCCTGTGAATGTCGGCCCATAACTGGCGCAAGGCGGGCAGCTCTAAGTATTGTATAATGTATTGGATTGCCTGGTGTGCTATGGATCAAACTGGCACGCTTTTCAGTTATTCCCAGAACATATCTTCCGATTTATTCACAAAAACTCCCCACACGTTAATCTTGATCTACAGTTTTCCTTGCCACTAGCCTAGCATGAACTGGTGAGCACAAGTGTTCAGTTAACTTGCGTTGCCAATACCTGTTTTATATTTCCTCCAGCTTGTGATGCTCACAATTGAGCCTTCCACTCTAAGCGTTTCGGTTATGTACGTCGATTCTGAGGTCTCACGAGAACCAGGGTTTACTTGTAACACTTATATCGGTTAGGAGTAGCTGTATATTATATAACTTTGTATCTGCAGTTATGAAATGTGTTTTCTGTGTTATTTGAACTTCTTGATCTATGGCAAGAAAGTTAGAGTTTTGTAATATATACATGAAAAAAGCAAAAGAATACGTAAAAATGATAAATTGTTATGATATGAGCATACTCATAATTAGAAAATGTTTATTGATAGCTGATTCATGCTTAGGGCACTTGTATTTGTAAAATGTAAAAGTTGCAGGGAAGTCCCTCCGCAACGGAAGTGGCATGGCGAGATGTAAAAGGTGGTTTTGGCGGTCGAACTGAGCGGCTCCTTTGTGTGAACGGCACGCAATATGTGGCTAGCAGTAGCACGGTACACTTCGACGGTGCTAAAAGAGGCAATTGGAGGCTGGTTTATAAAGGATCTGCCTCGAATATGGACCTGGCTATTATGTGGTATTCTCGGCATAAAGGAATGGCTCCAATATGTTGAAAATATGACGCCAAGAAGAGATTTTATAGAGCATTCGAACATCAAGAGCCTTGAGTTCAGTTAGCTGCCATGTCGCTTGCCACACATCTTCACCACTGCTTCACAAACTTCATACATTCTGTAATATATATGGGCATGGATCAGTTAATTATTTGTGTGTTGTTTCAATAATAATCAGAAAAACATAAATTCGTGTCCGGAACCATATTTTCTATCATGATCACGAACCTAGGCAGGGTCCTCACCTAAGTGCTACTAAAACCGAGTATCCTGATTTAAATGAACAATTCTTGCATTTAAGTGTTTTAAAGTGATTTTTTGTCTAAAGTAAAAGGAGCAGTAAAAGTTAAAGTTGAAACCGCAAAAGTGAAGTTGGATAGGTTTTTGCTAAACTATTCTTTGTTTATTACAAAATATAATTTCGTAGGATTACTGTGCAGAATTGTGTAAATATTATTGTCTAGAATACCTGCTTCATAGGTGATAAAAAGGCAAATAAGTTATACTCATTTTCAAAAATAGTGTGGTTTTGATTTCTATCATGACTAGTTCATTTTTTGACGTTAAGTAAGCTCAGTGTTGTATTTTATTATCTTGCAAAGTAAATTACGAACTACTCCAAGTGAAGTGAATGATCAGCTTTTTGAATTAGTCTTTTCTACAATAATAATCAAAGAGCTTTGATAGTGAAACTAGTTTATGGGGCCCCATGATATCCTCTACTTTTAGGATAAAATTGAACTATTACTGTTGCTAAGCAAAATTGATATATGTAGAGGAGATTAAACCATATATTTATGATATTATTCATGTTTTTTTATGTCAGTTAAGACAAAAGCCCCTCATGTTGAAATTTAGTTCTGCACTTCATGCAGTAACATTTCAGTATTTGATTAAGTAATGCTCTTGAGTGTCATTAGTATGAGCTTGGTGCGAATTTACTTCCTATAATTTACTGGTGTTTGCCTTATTGGTAACTGCTGCTACACACAGCTCAGAGTTCACTGTGTCAGTTTGTATCCTGTTTGCTGTTCAAAGGGAAATCTCAACGAAATTAACTTTAATAACCAATAGTCAATTTTCTCAAATATATATTTCCAAATTAATGTGCCGAACTGGGCTGGCGACCGTTCATTTTTTTCATTCATTTATGACTTTACTTCTTTCACTAACTCGCAAGGTTAAAGTCCGTTTGGTTTTTATGTTAATTTCACCAAATTCAAAATTATAGTCCGATACCTTTGTCCATTAGACACACGCGCTGTCAATCTTCGAAATCCTCTCAGAGGATAACATTAGCGTGTTTCACGTCACGTTAGAGTGATACATGTTAGTGCTGTATGTGTCTTTTCCCGTGACAGGACTAAAGGTTCGGTTGTTAGAGAAGAGTGACAATTACGTTAATTTTTTTATACTCCTGCTGGTAACAGACAGTTGTACTCAGTGCCTTTACTGCTAACTGTTACTCTAATCTGTTATGATAACGCAGTTGTCCCTAAAACCTATCACGTTACTCAGATCATAGCAGTTTGTTTTTTAATAGCTCCCATTGTGCTACGATCATACCCACTCTAGAACTGTCAGCACGCATGGAATTTGATTTCAGTGTAAGCCAAGCCCGATTTCTTTTATATTTACCGGAACTACTCTCACGACAACTGATCGGTACCACTCACTCTTATCTATGACCATCTGCTACGATTAATCGATGAACTCATCGCTTATAAGAATCGTGCTACTGCGCTTATTAGTGACTGGCACCATCAGAAGTATACAATGAATGTGGTGTTGCCATTTCCATGGAGATTACTCTGGCTCCACTTTTCCGTGCTTTATCCCTACGCTCTTGCACAGAAACGTTTATTGTAAGCGACTTAGGACGTCACCAGACGAAGTTTTCCCAATACCGCCAGGCAACTATAATAAATGAAGGGTACTCAAAAGGAATAAGGCATTCATCCTCCCGTAATTTTAGTAGCTGAAAGATTGCTTAAGTAGAAATTTGTTGCATTGATGACAGATAGCGGATAATGTAGATGTATTCTTATACGCATGCCTCAAAGACATTAAGGCTTCACGTCACACGCACTTTCCACATGAATTAAAATTAATTTTCCTCTGTGGAATTATCAACACCTATACTAGTGACATTTTGTATAAGAAAAAATATCTAGTTTAGAGTGTAGCTCCCTTTTTACTTCGTGTAACTTCTTTTTATCTTAAATGGTTAGAATGCAACTGACACCATCAAATGAACTTACAGTGGATGCTGTTAATGCAAAACATAACTAAATTTTAAAGAAAAGAATAAAGCCGTTTACTTCGCATACTGGCATACTTATGTAGAATTAGCGTTTTACCATCTTTTATTATTGTTTTTTTTTCTTTGAGATTCCAGTTGTAACTACCGTAGGAACTGTAAAGATGCTTTCGGCGAATGGATGACTACTAACGACACTGTACGAGGAACATTCAATAAGTACCGCAATACATTTCTTTCTGAAAGCCGGTTAGTTTTATTCAGTATTCCAGTATGTCGTATTATTTCCCCCTCTCTTGGCTACAAAACCATATTTTTCAGCATAATCTCCGTTCCAAGAGACGGACTTATGCCTGGAGGGCCTGTACGCCCGCAGGGTATCACTCTCCGGGACGACGTCGGAGCCAATGTACTGCCTCCCGCGGAGTGCATCCTTCGTTGGGCCAAACAGATGGAAGTCGAAAGGTGCAAAACCCGGGCTGTAGGGTGGTGAGGAAGAACATCACAGTAACGTTTTGTGAGCTCCTCTCGGCTGCGCAGACATGTGTGAAGCCTTGCGTTGTCACGGAGGAACAGGAGTTCATTTGCATTTTTGTGGCGACGAACACGGTGAAGTCGTTTCTTCAATATCCTGAAGGTAGCGCAACACTCTTCAGAGGCGATCGTTCCACCATGAGGGAGGACGACAAACTTAATAACCCCTCCAGAGTCACAGACGGCCGTCGCCATGAATTTACCGGCTGACGATGTTGCTTTGAACTTCTTCTTCGAATGAGAAGTGACGTGGAGAAAGTCAATGGATGGCCGTTTTGCTTTCGATTCGAAGTGGTGAACCTACGCTTCATCGCCTGTGACCAAGTTCGACAAGGAATTGTCATCATCAGTCTCGTAATATGCAAGACATTCGGCACAAATGGTCCTTCGTTGTTCTTTATGTTCTTCTGTTAGCCGGCGAAGAACCTATAAGTACCCCAACTGGTCGACGAGAGTGTAAGCACAATCAGCACTGAAGTCCATCTGTGCAGCGAGGTGTTTGATTGTGATTCGTTGATCGCATCGAATGAGAGTGTCTACACGTTCCAACACTGCACGGGTCCGAGCCGTTTGTGGCCAGATGGAAAGCTGGAGATCAGCAGGTTTGCGCGATCTTGTTGCGATTATAACAGACAACTCGCCCAACGACTAAACGTGTTGTTATTCACTGCTAGGTCTCCGTAGACAATGGACATCAAGAGATATAAATTATTTTCCTAACTAATACGATTGATCAATTGCCCAAATCTGCCAATTTTTATAGTTATGCAATCTAATATAAATAAGGCGAGATGACTGGCATCATCTACGAACCAAACACTAGAAGAAATTACGTTCAAAGATGATCTACAGTGGTGTGAAACCTCAGTGGAAATAAAACTTACGTAATCACAGCTCTTTAGCTTTGTAGCCCTAATAAGCTGAAGCAATTAGCAATATCATGGTATGTACTGCGTCTGGTGCGTCGGAGAGATGGTTCTCGTACACGTATGCGATATTGGAAGTACTCCACCCACAAAATAAAAAACTCTTTCACACACTAGAGCGATAAAATTGGGTCCTCTGACTATTCAAAAATGGTTCAAATGGCTCTGAGCACTATGGGACTCAACTGCTGTGGTCATAAGTCCCCTAGAACTTAGAACTACTTAAACCTAACTAACCTAAGGACATCACACACATCCATGCCCGAGGCAGGATTCGAACCTGCGACCGTAGAGGTCGTGCGGTTCCAGACTGTAGCGCCTTTAACCGCTCGGCCACTCCGGCCGGCCCTCTGACTATTATAATCTAATACTGTCTTCTCCTCTCTGTGTTCTACACACAAGAAACGCGAACTCCCAGCCACAAGGACGGAATTCAGATAACGTCTCAACAGAAGTAGTGCTCTCAATCACTGAACACTGCATACTCAATGACGACTCCCTACCCAGAGGTGAAGTCCAGATTCGTATACGTTCGCACAGTACAATGCCTAACTGTTCTAACTATAAAATCTCCTGAGAGCAAAGAGGGCAAGTCCGTCTATACCAACAAAAGCAGATACTGGGCACCGTCAAACACGGGCGCTAGAAATGGAAGACCTCTCTCTCTCTCTCTCTCTCTCTCTCTCTCTCTCTCCATTGCTGGCTTCCCAGCAAAGCGCGGCTCCGGTCCCTCGTAACTGCAGAAGGCGAATCATATTCTCGAAACCACGGAATATTCTCCCTCTCTAGAGATTCTTCCGAACGCCGACCAACCATATTTTAGTCTTTTGTCGTCCAGCACGGAAAGTTTGCGAGGAAATAGCTATCCTCGTTACTTAGGAAGACATAAAATGGTACACTTCTCAGTTTAAAAATCATCGGAAATAACCCAGCCTTCGTGGTTTCCGAGGTAACGCTTCCTCGTTCCTCTCTGCCGCATCCAAGATTTTTAGAGTTTTCGAAATATTATCCAGTTACCCTTCTGGCCGTGCTACAATACTGGCACGCCTCCGCTGTAGTGTGCTTTAGCGCTCAGTTGCCCCGACAGTCCGTCTTGGCTACTTCCTGTGTCAAGCAGGACCCACACACCTGTGTGGGCTTTTCCACGCAGGGCTTGATTATGTCTGTCATTTCATTTCCACTGGCGTTCCAACCTCTACTAGTATAGGCAATCATATATTACACCGTTTTATAATAAAGACACTCTACATCTACATCTACATCCATACTCCGCAAGCCACCTGACGGTGTGTGGCGGAGGGTACCTTCAGTACCTCTATCGGTTCTCCCTTCTATTCCAGTCTCGTATTGTTCGTGGAAAGAAGGATTATCGGTATGCCTCTGTGTGGGCTCTAATCTCTCTGATTTTATCCTCATGGTCTCTTCGCGAGATATACGTAGGAGGAAGCAATATACTGCTTGACTCTTCGGTGAAGGTATGTTCTCGAAACTTTGACAAACGCCCGTACCGAGCTACTGAGCGTCTCTCCTGCAGAGTCTTCCACTGGAGTTTATCTATCATCTCCGTAACGCTTTCGCGATTACTGAATGATCCTGTAACGAAGCGCGCTGCTCTCCGTTGGATCTTCTCTATATCTTCTATCAACCCTATCTGGTACGGATCCCACACTGCTGAGCAGTATTCAAGCAGTGGGCGAACAAGCGTACTGTAACCTACTTCCTTTGTTTTCGGATTGCATTTCCTTAGGATTCTTCCAATGAATCTCAGTCTGGCATCTGCTTTACCGACAATCAACATTATATGATCATTCCATTTTAAATCACTCCTAATGCGTACTCCCAGATAATTTATGGTATTAACTGCTTCCAGTTGCTGACCTGCTAGTTTGTAGCTAAATGATAAAGGATCTATCTTTCTGTGTATTCGCAGCACATTACACTTGTCTACATTGAGATTCAATTGCCATTCCCTGCACCATGCGTCAATTCGTTGCAGATCCTCCTGCATTTCAGTACAATTTTCCATTGTTACAACCTCTCGATACACCACAGCATCATCTGCAAAAAGCCTCAGTGAACTTCCGATGTCATCCACCAGGTCATTTATGTATATTGTGAATAGCAACGGTCCTATGACACTCCCCTGCGGCACACCTGAAATCACTCTTACTTCGGAGGACTTCTCTCCATTGAGAATGACATGCTGCGTCCTGTTATCTAGGAACTCCTCAATCCAATCACACAATTGGTCTGATAGTCCATATGCTCTTACTTTGTTCATTAAACGACTGTGGGGAACTGTATCGAACGCCTTGCGGAAGTCAAGAAACACGGCATCTACCTGTGAACCCGTGTCTATGGCCCTCTGAGTCTCGTGGACGAATAGCGCGAGCTGGGTTTCACATGACCGTCTTTTTCGAAACCCATGCTGATTCCTACAGAGTAGATTTCTAGTCTCCAGAAAAGTCATTATACTCGAACACAATACGTGTTCCAAAATTCTACAACTGATCGACGTTAGAGATATAGGTCTATAGTTCTGTACACCTGTTCGACGTCCCTTCTTGAAAACGGGGATGACCTGTGCCCTTTTCCAATCCTTTGGAACGCTACGCTCTTCTAGAGACCTACGGTACACCGCTGCAAGAAGGGGGGCAAGTTCCTTCGCGTACTCTGTGTAAAATTGAACTGGTATTCCATCAGGTCCAGAGGCCTTTCCTCTTTTGAGCGATTTTAATAGTTTCTCTATCCCTCTGTCGTCTATTTCGATATCTACCATTTTGTCATCTGTGCGACAATCTAGAGAAGGAACTACAGTGCAATCTTCCTCTGTGAAACAACTTTGGAAAAAGGCATTTAGTATTTCGGCCTTTAGTCTGTCATCCTCTGTTTCAGTACCATCTCGGTCACCGAGTGTCTGGACATTTTGTTTTGATCCACCTACCGCTTTGACATAAGACCAAAATTTCTTAGGATTTTCTGCCAAGTCAGTACATAGAACTTTACTTTCAAATTCATTGAACGCCTCTCGCATAGCCCTCCTCACACTACATTTCGCTTCGCGTAATTTTTGTTTGTCTGCAAGGCTTTGGCTATGTTTATGATTGCTGTGAAGTTCCCTTTGCTTCCGCAGCAGTTTTCTAACTCGGTTGTTGTACCACGGTGGCTCTTTTCCATCTCTTACGATCTTGCTTGGCACATACTCATCTAACGCATTATGTACGACGGTTTTGAACTTTGTCCACTGATCCTCAACACTATCTGTACTTGAGACAAAACTTTTGTGTTGAGCCGTCAGGGACTCTGAAATCTGCTTTTTGTCACTTTTTCTAAACAGAAAAATCTTCCTACCCTTTTTAATATTCCTATTTACGGCAGAAATCATCGATGCCGTAACCGCTTTATGATCGCTGATTCCCTGTTCTGCATTAACTTTTTCAAATAGTTCGGGTCTGTTTGTCACCAGAAGGTGACAAGATGTACGTGACAATGTCAGTCTTCTTTAAATATTCATATATACGATGATACCTAAGTCCGGTTGTAAATCACGGCAAAGTACGTAGATGAGAGCTTGTAAGGTGCGAAATTATAGCCACCCTACAATACCTCCACCTAATGAACTGTTTTGCACTAGGATGGGGTAATTCTTATAGTATTACCTCATCCACCACAAAATAATATAATCTTCAATTGCCCGTACAAGCGAACTAATAAGAATATGAGGGCAGAGGAACAATTGAGTCATGATATGTTCTTCTACAGTCATTCTGTGTTCATTCATGGGCTTACTGCCATAAATTTATTTATTACATGTTTATTATTTAATCTATCTGCTCCTTATGTTTGAAACTATTTTTCGAGACATGACAATTGGAATATACAATAATACACATAATGACCCATGTTATGAAAAGAAATTTAATTAATGTTACAAGTTTACTTTTTATGCTCTTTCAAAAATGGCAGTTCCCATCTTTCTTCAGGCTCTCTGTCATTCATCCATCCCTGAGACATAGGTTGAGGACAGAAATATTAAAGTACCTAATGTTATCAAGGTGGTCGGCCAATAAAATACATATGCTTCATTTAGCCATTACTATGCAAAACAAGTAGTTACGTTAAATATTCTAGAGGTTATCTATTGGTCATTATACAATAATATAAAATTCTGTGAAACATCCTGCGTAAATTTTATGTGATCATATTTATGATCTTGGCTTGCATTAAAAAAATCATTTCGCAAACTGATTGTCCAAGTCTAGTGTTCCCTTAACGTCTACACTCTTTAAACATTTCACAAATCTTATGTTCTAAAGCGTTGTTTGACAGACTGCATTTACATTTACTGTGACAACGAATATTTGTAATAAGAGTTCGGATTGACCACCAATTTTAACTAAAGTTCTTGTTCACAGTGTATAAAAATGTAATTCTTTAAAATGTTGAAAACCTATAGCATCATTATCAATGAAATTGACAAACAATAATTTTACATGAATAAATACACAAATATTTTCTTAAGTAAGTACAAGATGTTTACAAAAATGATAAATATATCGGAAATTGTCAGTTAGAATCCTTACCCGGGCATGGATGTGTGTTAGGTTAGGTAGGTTTAAGTAGTTCTACGTCTAGGGGACTGATGACCTAAGCAGTTTGGTCGCATAGTTCTTAAAGCCATTTTTTGACCTTTCGCGTAAATTTTCTTTACATAAACGGCCGTATCTTAAGATTGCGTTGACATAGCTCACTTTTTACACTACCAAGGGACCGTATACCGCAGGAAGTGAGATACATTTCCGCTTATTATGTCTACCCGTACTCGAGGTAAACGGGTATTAAGGGTTGGTTAGAAAGATAGACGGTCAAGAAAGTGAGACTAGTTGGGTTCTATTTCTACCGATTTAGGTGACGAAATCCTAACAACGAAAATAGCTACGACAGTTACTGAAGATGGGGGCCGCATAAATATTTCTACCTACTCTTTATTCGAAATGTTCTAGTTGCAGTCAATACATTACAATATTACTCCTAGTTGCGCTTTGGATCCAAATCACGTTTACAGGAATGCAAATAAAATCCATTTGTCTATACACGTGGTAATTCAGATTCCAGTTTTAATGCCACTGCGTTTTAGAAGTGCCAGCATTCCCATTGCTGGCTAGCTTAAGAAACACTTCGCCTATGAACGTTTTCTGGCTGTGGCGACTCTAATGGAGAATTCTAAAGATTGTAGAATACGTTTGGCAGCTATGCAGCCGTTTGTTTCCTGGGGTGGTGCACAATTATCCTACCAAATTTACTCGCTAATAACAGTGTTTTCTTATTTAGATAAGCATCCAAAATGATTGTCACTTGAGCGGGACATAAAGGTAGAAAATTCATGTTTTGAGTCCAGAAAGTGAGACTAGTGGGGTTCCATTTCTACCGATTTAGGTGACGAAATCCCAACAACGAAAATAGCTACGACAGTTACTGAACATGGGGGCCGCATAAATAATTCTCCTTACTCTTTATTCGAAATGTTCTAGTTGCAGTCGATACATCACAATATTACTCCTAGTTACGATTTAGTTCCAAATCACGTTTACAGGAATGCAAATAAAATCCATTTGTCTATACACGTGGTAATTCTGATCCCAGTTTTAATGCCACTGGTTTTAGAAGTGCCAGCATTCCCATTGCTGGCTAGCTTAAGAAACACTTCGGCTATTGAACGTTTTCTGGCTGTGGCGACTCTAATGGAGAATTCGAAAGATTGTAGAATACGTTTGGCAGCTATGTAGCCGTTTATTTCCTTGGGTGGTGCACAATTATCCTACCAAATTCACTCGCTAATAACAGTGTTTTGTTATTTCGATAAACATCCAAAATGATTGTCACATGAGCGGGACATACAGGTAGAAAATTCATGTTTTGAGTCCATAAAGCTCTATGCAGCAGATGAACCACATCTTCCCAAAATTCTACCTATTAACCGAAGACGACTATCCGCCTTCCACACAACTGCCATTACATGTTTGTTCCACTTCATATCGCTCTGGAATGTTACGCACAAATATTTAATCGACGTGACTGTGCCAAGCGCTACACTACTAATGGAGTATTCAAACATTACAGGATTCTTTTTCCTATTTATCTGCATTAATTTACATTTACCTATATTTAGAGTTAGCTGCCATTCTTTACACCAATCACAAATCCTGTCCAAGTCATCTTGTATCCTCCTACAGTCACTCAACGACGACACCTTCCCGTGCACCACAGCATCATCAGCAAACAGCCGCACATTGCCATCCACCCTATCCAAATGACCATTTATGTAGATAGAAAACAACAGCAGACCTACCACACTTCCCTGGGGCATTCCAGATGATACCCTCACCTCCGATGAACACTCACCCTCGAGGACAACGTACTGGGTTCTATTACTTAAGATGTCTTCGAGCCAATCACATATTTGGGAACCAATCCCATATGCTCGTACCTTAGTTAGGAGTCTGCAGTGGGGCACCGAGTCAAACGCTTTCCGGAAGTCAAGGAATATGGCATCCGTCTGATACCTTTCATCCATGGTTCGCAAGATATCATGTGAAAAAAGGGCGAGTTGCGTTTCGCAGGAGCGATGCTTTCTAAAGCCGTGCTGATGCATGGACAGCAACTTCTCTGTCTCAAGGAAATTCATTATATTCGAACTGAGAATATGTTCGAGAATCCTGCAACAAACCGATGTTAAGGATATTGGTCTGTAATTTTGAGGATCCGTCCTTCTGCCCTTCTTATATACAGGCGACACCTGCGTTTTTTTCCAGTCGCTCGGGACTTTACGTTAGGCAAGAGATTCGCGATAAATGCAAGATAAGTAAGGAGCCAATGCAGTAGAGTACTCTCTGTAAAACCGAACTGGAATCCCATCAGGACTTGGTGATTTATTTATTTTCAACCCATTCAGCTGCTTCACAACCCCTAGGATGTCCATCACTATGTCGTCCATGCGGGAATCTGTACGAGAGTCAAGCGGTGGTATGTTTGTACGATCCTCCTGCGTGAAAGATTTCTAAAATGCAAAATTTAAAATTTCAGCTTTCGTTTTGCTGTCTTCCGTTGCTAGGCCAGACTGATCAGTGAGTGACTGGATGGAAGCCTTCGACCCGCTAACCGATTTTACGTAAGACCAGAATTTCCTTGGGTTTTCAGCGAGATCTTTTGCTAAGGTATGACGGTGGTAGTGGCTGTATGCTTCGCGCATCGCTCTTTTTACAGCAGCACGAATCTCTACTAACTTTTGCCTGTCCTCATTCTCCCGATCTTTCTTGTACAGCAAGTGCAACTGTCTTTGTTTCCTGAGCATGTCTGGGGTAATAATAGAGGGCTGTTTTCCTGTGTTGTCTGCTAGCGTAGTGAAAGGTGTTTGCTACTGCAAGGGAGGTCTGGGTTGTTTTCGGTTCTAATCTTGATGGAGGCATATACACTATCAGTAAAGCAATTTTAAGAAATTCTCGCGCCCCCAGTACGTTTCATTGCTACCTTTATTCTGTACCGGCGCCCTGTGGAAGTAAATATGAAAATCTTGTAGAATTTCGTATTTGTTACTGCCTACTTTTTCCGCTTCTGTCAATAATTGAACTGAGTGAAGTGTGGCACTGAATGATTTTTAACTGAATTTCGTTTCGAATCTTCACGCATTACTAAATTTGCACACTTTCATGGTAGGTCAGCAACGGTAATCCAGTATGACTCGTCTGAATGTTGACACAGATCGTTTCGCGGCTGAATGCGCATAATATTTTGCTAATTCATATCGATCTGGGGTACTTTGTCTTACTAAAATAATTGTGTTATCTGGATAAGCTGAAATTCATTTTTATTGGTACAGTTCATACTAATTAGCGTTTCTTTTTTCACTTAAATCTTATATTTACGTGTTGTGTTTATCACACTAATGAGCGTTAATGTAGTCTTACACATGACTGAAAACAGTGTGACAAAGTTAGGATAGTTTTTCAATTTCACGCCTGCGCGTAGTATGTTAGTAGCACTTCGTCGCCTTGCCTGTTATGCTGTGTAGCAGACTCTAAAGCTGTGCGGATCAGCATAACGAAAAGGCGAGGGGTCTCGCTCGTTTTGTCCGCCATTGTACAAAGTTAATGTTAATTATAAAGGAACATATTCCTCAACCGACGTAATTTAATTATTAAATATCTGTCGGCACCTTTATACCAATCAAAAAATACACATAACAGTAGAATTATGGTCATCACTAGATCCCGATGTTAATAATTGCAAATACCACTTGCTAAACTACTGGCCACTATAATGTTTATACCAATATAACTACAACCCTATTCACAGTACTACACTGTTGTTGGGTATCACAAGACTGTCCGATCTCATGGCTCTTGGTTTCATCGTGGATGTTGTCATGAATATCTGTGAACAAGAAAGTGCACGTCTGCACAAACATACACAAATGAATGATTTGGCTAGCCTCTTCTTCATATCATGCTTCGGCTTGCTTCCTGTGGACGATCACAAACTACATAGTAAGTTTAGTACAAAATTACTGATAGCTTATTGAATCACACTGTCACGTAACTTCTCTCATGTTTTTACTCAGTATTACCTACCCTGTCGCTGTCCTTTCTCCGGAGCTGCTGCTATTACCTTTATCTGTCGTTAACTTTTCCTTTTATGTCAGTAAAGTTACATTTTATTTTACTAGTGGTACCTGCAAATATCAAGATTTTAGTGCATTTTATAAAATCATTGCTTATCAACCCGACTACCATGCCTTTATGTATTACCCACAATGTCATGTGCTTTGAATGTATAGCATTTCTTACTTTCCTTTATTAATTTTTATGTGTCTGTACGTAACTAATGAGGAGGTATTGAATAGGATTGGGGAGAAGAGAAGTTTGTGGCACAACTTGACTAGAAGAAGGGATCGGTTGGTAGGACATGTTTTGAGGCATCAAGGGATCACAAATTTAGCATTGGAGGGCAGTGTGGAGGGTAAAAATCGTAGAGGGAGACCAAGAGATGAATACACTAAGCAGATTCAGAAGGATGTAGGTTGCAGTAGATACTGGGAGATGAAGAAGCTTGCACAGGATAGAGTAGCATGGAGAGCTGCATCAAACCAGTCTCAGGACTGAAGACAACAACAACAACAACATGTGTCTGTATCCCCTTATTACTTCCATTTCATGTCGCTGTAACACTCAAACAATATTTCGGTGTGCTCATATGGTGTTCTGCAGAACTGACCACCATTACACAATTCTTCCGTCTCTCTGAACAGACATCAATACAACATTTCCATACACAAATAATGGTGCGCTCTCACGTAGCCACGTGGAGCAGACCACCTTGTGAACTCTCGTTTCTCTGAATGGAGACAAATAATACTTGGACAACACACCCACGTATCACCGCAAACCACTACTAGCAAGTCACTCATTTGTGACCCCGTTGTTAAACATGGAAAACAGACACTCATTTCATTAAGTACTTCTAAAATTTTTTGAAAATGCAGACATTCTCTGCTAATTTGTTCCACATAAATTAGGTAACAAACTTACCTATTCACACACTTTCTTTTTTTTTTGCAGTACCACACGTTTCTCATTTTTACTTTATTCCTTCATGGATAGATAGCACATCTTAAACTCCAGACACCATTTAAATTGTATGCTCTGCTTGCTGTGCACATAGTTATACCCTACACAAAGAAACATACAATAATTTAACTCACTCTCGACATCCTGCTACTTTATGTACTGAAGTGCCTCTTTTAACATGATAATATTACAGAAAAATCGATAAATCTACGTAACCCTTCAGTGCAGTAACTTAATTGCTATTTACAATATACTTTGCTTTCTCCATACATGCTCCTCTAATCTTCCCACTTATTCTATGTCATATTGGTGTGCTCTCCCAAGGTTAGGTGGTCTAATTTCTACTGAATGTTCCAGATTCCTGTTGTTATTCATTCCACCCCATCCTTGGTCAGACCATTGACGAGTTTCTCTATTGTCGCCCCATGATGCTCCATTATTTTGTGACTTCCATCTGCATTCATTTTGTTGCCTATATTCTTTGCCATAATTATTCCACTGTACATTGTTCCCACTATGATATTTGTGGTCTATGTTTTGGTGCTGTGGCCAATTTACTTTGTTTTGCCAATTATGGGCTCTATTATTCCCTCCGTTGTTCCCCCTTCTTTCACTTTGCACGTCTCTCTGCCTACGTTTTTCTTGCGAATGCTGCTCGTTGAAGCGAACTCCAACTCTCTTAGAATGCCCTTGAGTTCTTCTACACCACTTCCACATTGGCCGACAAGAGTTCGCTGGTAGGAAAATTGGCAACTTCATGTGATCTCAGCCAGCGTGCATGGGTCGTCCAAATGCTGATTTTTCTTGGCCAAGTTTTCGAAATACTTCACCGGACTATGGAACCCTGAACTCTCCAAGTCTCTGCTCATCATTATTTCCTGTTTGATTCTGTCCTGTGTCTCCTTGGATCAGTATTAGTTTAATAATTGGTCATGAAACTCTTCATATGACTTGTACGTTTTTGCAATGTTCCGCATGAATTTGGCCGATGTTCCCTCGATATGTGAACATATGAAGTCCAGTTTGTACATCAGAGGCCAGTGAGGAGGTAATGATAAATCAAATTGTCCAATAAAAGTTTTTGGGTGTAAAACATTATCCATGTCTTTGTAATGCTGGAATTTTCGTACAGAGATAAATTGTTTAAAATCGAAAATTTCATTAGAATTTCTTCCCGCTTGGCCTACTATAATCTCAATTGGCGCTAACGTTTCCTGTCTATCGTTACCTTGCGCATCCTCTCTCCTACTCCCTGTAACGTTTTCATCATAGGAAAAATGTCCCGTGGTGCGCATTATCGGGTAACAATTATGTATATGAAATATCTCATTGCTTTTCTTCGTATTCGCAATTTGCGACTCAGTCGCGCCTTGGGTAGACGAAGGGGCCATATCTCGAGCGATATTTCGTTGCTCTACAGATACGCTTTCAGTCTGTACCTGATGAGCAACTGTTACATTCGAGTACATGCTACTATCGTCTAGGCTTGGACATGATCGTGTTGATTTTGAACTGGCTCTTTCGGTTTCTGTTATTTCCAATTCGCGTATTATTTCTTTTCTGAGGTGTGATTTTTGACCAGGTTACGAAGTGACGTCCTGAGATAATTGCTTAATTTCGCTTTCTGTGTTTTCTTTAAATTGTTAGAGCTCCACAGTCAATGCCTTATTTGGCGCAATTTCTGTCATTTGCAGCTGTTTTGTTTCTACTAGTTTCAAACGCCTCTGCAGCTTCGTTAAAGCACCTCTACCTATCTTTGTCGTATTTTCTGTCTTCTCTAATTTTTCAAGAGCAATCCGCATTGCGCCCCTCGCTACTAATCGTGCTTAGTTTGCAGTTCTTATGATCTCCACATTCTGTCGTTCTAGCTTTGTTCGGAGCGTTACTACCTCATTTTTCACTTCCCTCGTTTCATGTTTTATCGACTGAATTTCGACACTATCATTTTGAATTTTACTTCTCATTTCAGCACTAACGTTTTGCATTTTGCTTCCCATTTCAGCACTAATGTTTGGAATTTTACTTCCCATTTAAGAGCGTACTTCATCATTCCCATTTTTTATTTGGCTTGCCAATTCAGGGCTGACCTTCTGAATTTTATTTCCCATTTCAAGCTGATATTCTGAATTTTACTTCCCATTTCATTTGCCATCGCTTTTAGGTATGCAAGAATGTTATCGAAATCTTCTCTCCTATTGTGACTTTCTCTTCCTCTACTCTTAGATGATCTTCTCCCGTTTTTCCTTTCCATTTCTTGGTATTCAAAAAAGTCATCACCAAGCGCCCCTTCTATGCTGCCTCATGACGATGTCACTGACGGCAATCTAGCACGATTTTTAGTTGTTCCGTGTTCACTTGGACTCCCTACATTATAGTCCCGTATCTCTACGATTGCCTCAGTGCGTCTCTGTTCCTCATCTTCGCTATCCCACCACAGGCTTGACTGTGACTCTCATCCTCTAAAAGTTCCCTTGGATCGCTATTCTCCTCCCCTATGCCTTGTGCTATTAACAGAGCTAACTCTTTCTTATCCCATAGGCTTTCTTGACTACCCCATGTATCTGTCATTTCTATATTGTTACAACTAGTGATCTGTTGTGCTACTAAGTGCACTTACACCCTAGGTATCATGGACTGCTCCCTGGTAACAGTGCTTACTCAAAAGTACACTCAGTTTATAACAGCCACATTTATTATGTAATGGGCATGTAACATAATATATCTACAACAAACAAGCTAAACTAGTGGCAATATCATGACAATACAAACAAAATAATATGACAAATGACATAACAAAAACATCAATAAAATGCAGCCAGTGGGCTGAAGTGCAATGCCTCTGAAAATACACAAATATTATTTTTAATGTTATCGTGTGACTTAACCACTGCACACTATACACACAAGCTTGTTATCACTATCAATAACACCTAAACATTATAAATGGGGCAAAAAGTTTTTTGAAAATTTCTGAGGTTTCAAACCGCTTTATAACTACTATCAGAAGACTCTAAGTAGGATCCTGGCAGGGTCGCCATATCCAAGATTCTGCTCGATGCAGGTGTAAAATGAATGTGCACAATGGAAAATACTGATTGAGAAAATGAAGATTTAGCCCTGTCTGCCTAGCTCCTGAGGCATATCTGAGGATCTCTTAATGATGATAGTATTTCCACCTTCTTGCTCCTTAATATATAAATTAAAACATAAACATAAATGAATGATTAAGGGAAGTAGTAATTACTAAATGATAAATGTTGTTTCTGCTTATACATTTATTGTAGATTAAAACGCCTTTATATATTACAAATGTTTATATATCAATATCCAATGGGCATAAAGAGATACAAATGAATTTCCTAACCAATGCGATTGATTAGTTGCCCAAATCTGCCAGTGTTCATAGTTATGCTATCTAATATGAATAATGTGAATTGACAGGCATCATATATGCACCAAACACTAGAAGACACTACGTTCAAAGATGATCTACAGTGTTGTGAAATCTCAGTGGAAATAAAACTTATGTGATCACAGCTGTTTAGCTATTTAGCCCTAATAAGCCGAAGCAATTAGCAATATCACCATATGTACTGCATCCGGTGCATCGGAGAGATGGTTCTCGTACACGTCTCCGATATTGTAAGTACTCCACCCACAAAATAAAAAACTCTTTCAAACACCAGGACGGCAGAAGTCGGTCCTCTGACTATTATAATGTAATACTGTCTTCTCCTCTCTGTATACTACACACAAGAAATGTGTACTCCCAGCCCCAAGGACGGAATTCAGATAACGTCTCAACAGAAGAAGAGCTCTCAATCACTGAACACTGCATAATTACGACTCCCTACCAAGAGGTGAAGTCCAGATTCGTATGAGTTCTCACAGTACAGTGCCTAACTGTTCTAACTATAAAATCTCCTGAGAGCGAAGGCAGCAAGTCTGTCTGTACTAACAATAGCTGATACTTAGCGACCGTCGAGCACGGGCACTCAAAACGGAAGACCTCATTCTCTCCACTGCTGGCTTCTCAACAAAGCTTGGCTCCTCTCCCTCGTAACTGCAGAAGGCGAATCATATTCGCGAAACCATGGAATATTCTCCCTCTCTTCAGATTCTTCCGAACGCCAACCAACCATATTTTAGTCTTTTGTCGTCCAGCGGGTAAAGTTTGCGAGGAAATACCTATCCTCGTTAATTAGGAATATATACTATGGTACACTTCACAGAGTAAAATTCCTCGAAAATAACCCAGACTGCGTGGTTTCCGAGGTAACTCTTCCTCGGTGCTGCATACGAGATTTTCAGAGTTTCCGAAGTATTATTTGGTTATTTTAAACATAGCTGCGTAACAGCAACGGTTCCACGTAATCAGATGAAAAACAGCCGACCAGTTGCAAAGGATAAAGTAAACTTTACCTAGGTTTCAATAGGTTTAAACCTATCTTCTTCAGAAGACGGCGGTATTACATTAACATGGCATGATACGTCGTTGCAATTTTAACAAACATCTCCATAGCTCCTTTAGTTCAAATACAATATAGCCCTACGAGTAGGGTTCGTTGCTTATACGCGCTCCGACCTCCATGTACTTAATTTTATTTATTTGACGAACCCTACTCGTAGGGCTATATTGTATTTGAACTAAAGGAGCTATGGAGATGTTTGTTAAAATTGCAACGACGTATCATGCCATGTTAATGTAATACCGCCGTCTTCTGAAGAAGATAGGTTTAAACCTATTGAAACCTAGGTAAAGTTTACTTTATCCTTTGCAACTGGTCGGCTGTTTTTCATCTGATTATTATTTGGTTATCATTCCGACCGCACCACAATAACGGCCGGCTGCCGCTGTATTGTGCTTCAGCGCTCAGTTGCCCCGACCATTCATCTTGGCTACTTCCTGTGTCAAGCAGGACCAACATACCTCTGCGGGCTTTTCCACCCAGGACTTGATTACGACTGTCGTTTCATTTCCACTGGCGTTCCAACCTAAACTAGTATCGGAAATCATTCATTACGCCGTTTTTATAATAAAGACACTCCGTCACCTTTCATGCAATAAGCGGTAAGAACTATTTACAAGGTGTACATGACAATGTCAGTCTTCTTAAAATATTCATATATACGATGTACAACCTATCAAATGCTACCTAATTCCGGTTGTAAATCACGGCAAATTATGTAGACGAGTGCTTGTTAGGTGCGAAACTATAGCCACCTTATATTGTAAATCATGGTAATGAGGATAAACTCCATCATTTCTCTGATAAGGGAACTAGACACCCAGTATCCTTCATTAGACAGTTTTAGGCCATCATTCCTGAAAACATGACAGAACAACAAAAAATTAAATTCGTGGTCAGCAGGTTGGAAGGAGATGCAGTATCATGGGGAAAGAAAGTCATCAACAAATACAAAACACACTATGAATTCCGACCGGGCTTCTTAAGTAGATAATGGTTTTGAAGCACACGAAACAGAACGAGTGGTGAAGTATTTATGGACAGAATGGTGAAAAAGTCATTATACCGCAAATGGATAGGAGTGTACTAGAAGGCCCCATACCGGGGTTCAATCGCGTTAAGATATTAATAAACTGAGACTTGGCAGCCAGTTACTGTCAGATGCCGCTAGCAAAAAATGTTCTAATGGATACTTCATTCGCCTATGGGAGACAAAGCCATGTGTTCATTTAGAGGAAGCATTTTATGGGGGGTAGATTACGTGGTTGAATTTGAGAAAGTTGTGACTGAAGTGCCTCATCCTAACCACGGAAATACCGCCACAACAATTATTAGATGAAATGTCAATCAATGACATAAAAAAATATTTTGACTACTGAATATCAGGGTGCAAAAATGTCCTTTCTGCTGCTAGATAATTGACAATTACCAGGTGTCCGAGTTAACATACAGCATACTTCATTTCTTTTTCCTGCTGTTAGTACTTCCTCTTCTTTTACTCAGAACTATACCTGACTTCTTTAACATTCTTCACTATCAAGGTTAAGATGAGAAAATTTCCTGACACTGAAACAGACAATAAAGAAACAAGCTGTGACAGAAACAAAGTAATCCAGCAGAATAAACATCTGCATAGCACAGGTGAAAAACCGACATCTGATGGAATATATGTGGACAGGTTCAAATGGTTCAGATGGCTCTGAGTACTATGGGACTTAACTTCTAAGGTCATCAGTCCCCTAGAAATTAGAACTACTTAAACCTAACTAATCTAAGGACATCACACACATCGATGCCCGAAGCAGGATTCGAACCTGCAACCGTAGTAGTCGCGCGGTTCCACACTGTAGCGCCTAGAACCGCTCGGTCATCCCAGCCGGCGGACAGGTCAGAATACACGATGCATAGGATGACAGACACACAAGCAAGAGAACACATTATATAATTACAACAAGACACCAGTACCATATTAATGCACATAACAGAAACATATTATAAAATATACAGTGGAACAATTTTTAAGTATTTACAACAACGATAAACAAACCATTATGTTTGAAAATATTTTAAGAATAGCAAGTAAGAAGAAGGCTATTATGTATAACACACATGAATTAACGCATAATAATAAGTTGAGGGCTACAGAAAAAGAGCACTCTAAGCAAGGTAAGTGAATATGGGAATGTACAAAAGAAGAAATTCTGATAGAAAAAATAATGGAAATAACTAAATGTTGTCTTCTGCAGATGTACATATTGTGTCAAAATAGACATGGTTACTTTTTAGTATGAATTTGTAACGCCGGAAATGCACATCCTCCTATTTCCATCTATTGTACTACAAATTTTTTTCCTTATTTTCTTACCTGAAGGTATGACATTTCTGTGTCTTTATATATTGTAATTGGTTTACTATATATATATATGCATTTATGTTGATGAATAATTGGTTTGTTTTGTAAATATTATTTGTATTTTTACGCTGGTTCTGGCCTAGGGAAAACTATGCTATCGAACGATTACATCGATAGGTCGTGTGGAGAACCAAAGTGTTTAGGATCTTTGGTAGTGTTAACTCTGCCGCGTGGAGCGTGGGCAGAGCGGAGTCTGGCTGGTGTAGGGTGGTGGAGCAGGTGTGTTGCGTGACGCTCCCGCGAGTTGCCGCGCTTTCGGGGTTTGGCAGCATGTAATTGCGCTCGACTTGCTATAATAGTTTCTGACACGGTGTCGCGGACGGGAAGCATTAGCTGGCGCACATCAAGAGCCCGTTTCGCCTGGTGACCGTGTCGAGAAGAAGGCGCGCCAACATCCAGCTTCTGCAACAGCGACAGCTGACAATGGATGACTGTCGCCACCTCCTCGATCGACGACTTCAAACCTTCAACCAACCAACAAGGAAGACCTGAAGCACGTAAATTTTTAGAACTGTATGGCAGACCTCAGATTTTCAAACTGTTAAATTTGCCTCACATAATTACAGCAACTTAGCATGAACCTTTGTTGCTCATTGTCCCAATTGCATTACCAAGCAGGGTTCCTTCCTTTTCCGGAATGAACCCGAGTGTCGTTGAAATTCAAACGCCAGCATTAAAGTAATATCATTCAATTTCACTGCTTTAATTTCAAAGTTCAGTTAAGGCATTCATAGCTGGCTACTATATTTAGATTACACAAGCACAAATTAAAAGTGCGAGTTTTGTTACCATATTTTAGCTTACCTGTGACTGCAGCTCAGCTTGGTACGTACTGAATTTTACTATTGTTATTTGTTATGAATCATTTAATTCAAGTTCAAAGTTAAATCTCTTATTTCTAAATTGCGTAGATTCAAGTAGCTTTTGAAATGATTGTTGAGGTAGCCCAAGACTAACCTTATTTTATTGAATTTCGTAGTGCTTCAGAAACAAAGCTCACTATTAATTTCAGTCACTAAATTAACTTTCAATTTCCCGGTCTTATTAATTGTTTTGCTAAATTAAGTCAGAGTGTAGCGAAATTTATTACTTCTGGCAAACATTCAGTTTTCACACAACACGTGTCAACCTTCAGTTGCCACACTTTTAGTGCTAATTATATGTGCATTAATCTTTCATTTTCAGTTATTATAGTAGTTGTCCATAGGACTGGCCACCGTAATTTTCCCCAAATCTCAAATATCTAATTAACGCCAATTAATTGTTAACGCAACGACCGCACATTCACTTTCTTTATTAATTTTACTCTTTTCTCAAAATTAATTTCCACCAATTTCATTTGCATTTTTCCTTCCATTTAGATGTAACCCTTTCCTCCCTCTTTACAGACAAATTAACTTCGGTGACGATTGCTTTTCTCAAATTTCCATTAGGTGCACGCGGTTTAATTTTTCACTGTCGTTAAGGTCGATAAGTGAGGGGGAGGTTACAAATTGAAACGGCGAAGTGGTTTCTGCTGTAATGAATTGTAATACACTGATAGGCTAGGATTAGTCCTATCAAAGACGTTAGGGGTGAATAGAAAGTTATGGTTATTAGGCGACAGACAAGTCGGTCAATTATTCACGAAGAGACAAGAGAGGTAAATGGAGAGTTATACATTAGATGACAGAAAAGTCGTCCAAATATTTACATAGAGAGAGAAAGAAGAGAATGGTTATTAGGCGACAGGAAAGTAAGCCCATCATTTATGAAGAGTGAGGGAGGAAAGGAAAAATGCGACATGTAAGTCGACCATTAAGAAGTATTTATTGGCGAAATAGTTTCCGCCAACTATTTTATGAAGTACAAGGGAGTGCATGTATTGTTGACATAACACACAACACTGACATAGAAATCTCATAAAAGACCTAAACGTAGTAAATAAGGTTTAAATAGAAGGTCACGTAAAATTAAGTATAGAGAGTAATGAAACACACTGGTTTTGAATATGGAAAGAAAGTGGAATAAAGTTCTAGCAAAGAATAAGATAATTAGCCCCTACATACCACAAAGTCACATAACGCTCGTAAATCAAAGTCAGTACAAAATACATAATCATTACATGAATATAGTTACGCTACTACGGTTTTTAGCAACAATGGCTCTCAACTATAGAAGGAATGATACCTTATACTGTGTAATGGACCAACAATTTGGTAAATGAGTCTTTGTACGTTATGCTTGAAGCAAGAGTCTAAAAGGTTCTCTCAAAGTATCTGTGAACGCAGTTAGAAGCCTCCGTATGTACGATTTAAAGAGCAATGCATGAGACGCCCAGCAGCGGCGTGTGTCATTACTGAAGTGGATGAGTAGTAACAGATGGTGCGAGCAAGCACCGAAGTCTTAATAATACGAAGGGCAATGCACCAGCTATATATAAACAGCGCATACAGCTGTGATCATGACAAAAAACTGAAAAACCACTAACGTGGTAGGATGTAAACAGTGCCATTTTTATAAACAGCTAAAATCAAAACAAAACATTACGTATTATGTATTTACGAGGTATGTCCCCGAAGTGAGTTCCGTTGGATATATAAAACAAACGCGTACAGATACAGAAAAAATATTTGTTGTACAAAAATCTACAACAGTTAAACTACTTTTCTACATATCTTCCGAAATTTTGTAGGCACTTGTCATAGCGTGGCACAAGTTTTTGTATTCCTTCTTCACAGAAGGTTGCTGCCTGTGTTTTCAACCATGTGGTAACATGTTTTTTTCTGCTTGTCATCATCGCTGAAGTGTTGACCACCAAGGACAGATTTTAGGTGTAAGAAGAGATGAAAGTCGCTAGGAGCGAGGTCCGGGCTGTACGGAGGATGATCAAACGCGTCCCAGTCAAATTCCCGTAAGAGTTGTTTGGTCACATTCGCCGTATGAAGTCGGGCACTACCATGGAAAAGAACAACACCTTTTGACAGTAATCCTAGGCGCTTGTTCTGTGTTGCAATGCGCAATTTCTTAACGGTCTCGCAGTAACCATGCCTTTTCTGTCCCAAAAAACGGTGCACATGACTTTTCGAGGTGTCAAGGTTTGTTTAGGCTTAACCTTCGTAGGGGATGAAGTGTGCCTCCATTCCATTGATTGTCGTCTTGTTTCAGGGGTGTCGTACGATACCCAAGTTTCATCCCCCGTGACTATCCGAGAAAGAAAACCATCGCCCTCCTCATTGTAGCATGTCAAAAACAGAAGTGCACTGCCCATCTGTTGTTTTTTGTGTTGTTCATTAAGAATTTTTGGTACCCAACGTGAGCAAAGTTTTCGAAATTTCAGTTTTTCACTAACAATATCATGAATTTCATGAATTTGTGATCGTGATATATGCGGAACTTCATTAGCAAGGGCACCAAGTGAAAACTTACGATTGTACTTAATTTTCTCTTCAGTTGTGTAAACCACTTCATCAGTAACCACAGACGGGCGTCCACTTCGTTCTTCATCGTGCGCTTGAGCACGTCCTTCATTGAACAGTCTGACCCATCGTCTAACCATTGAATCACTCATAGCATTTTGTCCGTAAGCCTCGCAGATTTTCCGATGAATATCCTTTCGTTTAATTTTCTTTGCATTTAGAAAACGAATCACAGGTCTGATTTCATACTCGGCGGCATTTTCAATTACGGTTGACATTATAAAGAAGCACTACAAAGGACACGTCAGCAGCAGCGATATGAAAATGGTGTACATGTCTTCTTCCCCTTGAGTCCGAGTAACTGCCGCGCATGCTCGGAATTGCAAACGTAGCGCTGCCGCGGATAGAAAAAGAAATGGAACTTACTTCGTGAGCGACCATCGTATATTGCAGTAGTGAATGAAAACTATTTTTATTAGGAAACTAATTTAAGGCATTTTGTATTGTTATATGAAATTGTACAAGAGCTATACGTTGAGGCTGGAGATTGGGGAATGGACTAACGTTTGTTGAACTCAACACCAGTTCGAAAAGTCCCGAGTTTCAGAATGCAAGGCCATATCATGGACAACTTGATCTACATCTACATCTACATCCATACTGACGGTGTGTGGCGGAGGGTACCTTGAGTACCTCTATCGGTTCTCCCTTCTATTCCAGTCTCGTACTGTTCGTGGAAAGAAGGATTGTCGATATGCCTCTGTGTGGGCTCTAATCTCTCTGATTTTATCCTCATGGTCTCTTCGCGAGATATACGTAGGAGGGAGCAATATACTGCTTGACTCCTCGGTGAAGGTGTGATCAATAAGGGTATGTTCTGGTAAACGGAGTGAGTGTAATGATGATCTTTCTCCAGATATTTGTGAAATGCACAGGAGCTGTATTTGCATTCTTTGTAACCATGTGCATTGGAAGTCTTATGATATATTCAGATATGAATAAGTGCAGAGTGGCATGGTGCAGACATAATAGTGAGTAAAAGTATAAGGTATAACGTGATGAAGGCATCTGATGGTGCAAAAGTTTCATCGAATTGAAAGGGCGGCAATGCGCCGACAGTAGTTGTGTAGCAGTGTAACTTCTTGTGACAAGTACCTGGTCAATTTAAAGAGCGCCAGAGCGCCAAAAGTGAACAGCAATGTTAATTCTTCATGCAAACATTTCTTCTTAAATCTAAGTGGAGGCAATGCGACAATAGTAGCGGTATAGAAATTTAAATTCTCATGCGAAATATTTAGTTGAATTTAACAGACAGCAATGTGTCAATAGTAGCTCAACAGCAGTATAAGATTTTGTGATTGAAACTTGGCTAGGAGATAGTGGACTGATATAGAGTGTTCAGTCAATAAATGCCTACCAGCAACATAAAGGTGCAGAATAATGCTACACTGAAAATATTTACTATTAAAATAATAATGTAATTAATATAGAAAGTGTAACTAAAGATTAATGATTTTGGGATAGAAGGCTATACATGAATTTACAGAGGGTAACAAGTAACTTTTCTAATCACAAAATAATTAAGTCTATGATTATTTAAATTGATAGTTTGAGAATGAAAAAATATAAATCAGATTCAAGTTTTGAAAATAATAACGGATCACAACTATAGTGGAATGGTATGGCTCTTGGGAGATTATAAATGAAAAATTTATAAAAATTTGAGTAAGAATTTGTTTATTTCCAAAATTGATTGTTATTTGTGAGAGCATCCCAATTTTTGGAAATCTCGGAAGGAAGTGGATGCGTTATATTTCTGACTTACATCCATCATATTCAACTACACTAAGCTCTTCTTATAACAGTTGAGAAGGCAGCAATGGGAAGATGTAACGTGGCGTGAGGTACCGGTGAGAGATGGATTGTTCCGTATGTGTAACTCGAGAAATGCCGCCTAAATTATGGTCCTTCTTCGTGATTGGCTGCTACGTTTGGAACTAGGGTGCGAAAATGACAAAATTCTGTTATTAATATTAGAAAAACTGAACAGTGAATTTACTTGCATCTCATGTAGATACATCTCTCAATAGGATGCTATCATTCCTTGTTTCAAAAGTGTTAATTACTAGCAGAATACTGAACAATTGCTAAATGAAAAGGCAGACGAAATACTTCGGGGATCTTCGGACCGCGCCTAACTTGGATGGCGGGCGAGTTGTTTCGGCTGTAAGATGCAGCCCGATCAGCAGTCTGGATGAACAGACGTGTATTCTGCAGCGGTCGGCGTCGGTTAAGAACTTAATTAGCAGTCTGTGTTGTTTAGGCCTGTAGTTGAGATAGTTTCATAGTAATTACGCAAACAGCAAGCTCATTATTTTTTAATTTTTCTGTGAAATAGTGAAAAATGGTTCAAATGGCTGTGAAAACTATGGAACTAAACTTCTGAGGTTCCCCTAGAACGTAGAATTACTTAAACCTAACTAACCTAAGGACATCACACACATCCATGTCCGAGGCAGGAGTCGAACCTGCGACCGTAGCGGTTGCGCGGTTCCAGACTGTAGCGCCTAGAACCTCTCGGCCACTCCGGCCGGCGTGAAATAGTGAAGACTGGAGAGAATTTGTGATTCATGAAGTGGACCATAATTGTGCCGATTCTCGTATACTGCCAATAAAAACAAGCGCGTGGAATCCCGTTTAAACAAACCAATTCAAAATTTAATTATTTACACAATATCACTTCGGTTATCACTATAGACTGAAATTAAAAGCTCATGGGCCATTTTTGCTAAGCCTGATGCCATCCCAATTTGTAAAAGGAAATAAGTAGAAAGGAAGTTGGCAAAAATGCAGAGATGGAAAATAGTAGAAAGAAGGAGCAGCCAGTACAACAATCCATTAGTCTTAGTGTTCAAACGAGATAGTGGTATAAGAATTGTACCAGACTCTAGGTATTTAAATAAGTATCTTGAGAGGGAGACTGGCCGTGCAGAGAACACTGATGAGTTACTTAATAAGTTTGAAAATGTAAAGTTTATGACTAGTTTAGATCTGATGCATGGGTTTATGATGGAAAAAGCTTTAAATGTTGTGTTGCACCATTTGACTTAAAGGTTTCTGTGTCAGAAATCACCAGGAGTTCGGATAAGGTATTGGAAGGAATCTTTTGGAGAAATGAACTATACTTGTAGATGATATCTTATTATCAAGTAAAAGTTGGGAAGAATGCATTACCACTTCAAGTGAAATTGGGAGAAAAATGAGATTAGGAGTTTGACATGAAAACTTGAAAAGGCAAGTTTGCGGTGAGAGAACTGAAATTTATGGGTCACACCATTAGTGAAGAGGAAATTTTATCTGATCACGAAAAACCTGAAACCATACCAAATTTTCCAAAACCACGAAATAAAAAAGAACTTCAGTCATTCTATGAGCTAGTGGGATTCTATAGAAAGTAAATTAGAACACAAACATTGAATGTACCGAGTTTGAATAATTTATTAAAGAAATCACAGTATGGGAATGGAAAAAAAAAGGTTCAAATGGCTCTGAGCACTATGGGACTTAACTTCTGAGGTCATCAGTCCCCTAGAACTTAGAGCTACTTAAACCCAACAAATCTAAGGACATCACACACATCCATGCCCGAGGCAGGATTCGAACCTGCGACTGTAGCGGTCGCGCAGTTCCAGACTGTAGCGTCTAGAACCGCTCGGCCACCCGGCCGGCACTACTCTGGACTGGTTGCGGAATTTCTTTTCCTTTTTTGAAATATATTACAGAGGCTGTGCATAACAGTTCGAATGGAACCAAACATGCTTAAAATGTTGCCTAGCTAGGTGACAAGTAGTTTTGTGTAGATTGCGGCTGTAGTTGTGGCAGAAGTTCAGGGAGATGTCCTCATTCTGATGGCTTGGTCATCATAAAGCAGGTAGCGAAGGATGTAGCGTCCATCCACGGCATGATAAAACTGATCTCTTGGCGTCGATGTTGTGAGGGCTGCCGGCAGTGGATCTAGTGGCGGCTGTTACAGTCCGATGCGAGAACAGAGCGGTTTTAACTAACAGATACCAAATCCAGAAAAGCTACTTCTAGTTTTTCAGTCACTGGGGTGTAAGGGACTCCAACACTTGCTGTAGTAGCATGTCTAACAGTTATCCTTATTTGACAACATTTGGGAAAATCAAAATTTATTATTGTTCGTTGTTGGTTTTGTACTAATTTTTTATTACTAACGTTTTTAACATCAGTTGCACCCGATATATGACATTTGATATCCTGATAGTTGACGTGTAAGGATATTTGTATACACCTTTTCTTATCAACAGCTATGGCACTGCAATTCTAACCACGATTTTACGTTAGTTAAGATGAGCATATTACACTCCTGGAAATTGAAATAAGAACACCGTGAATTCATTGTCCCAGGAAGGGGAAACTTTATTGACACATTCCTGGGGTCAGATACATCACATGATCACACTGACAGAACCACAGGCACATAGACACAGGCAACAGAGCATGCACAATGTCGGCACTAGTACAGTGTATATCCACCTTTCGCAGCAATGCAGGCTGCTATTCTCCCATGGAGACGATCGTAGAGATGCTGGATGTAGTCCTGTGGAACGGCTTGCCATGCCATTTCCACCTGGCGCCTCAGTTGGACCAGCGTTCGTGCTGGACGTGCAGACCGCGTGAGACGACGCTTCATCCAGTCCCAAACATGCTCAATGGGGGACAGATCCGGAGATCTTGCTGGCCAGGGTAGTTGACTTACACCTTCTAGAGCACGTTGGGTGGCACGGGATACATGCGGACGTGCATTGTCCTGTTGGAACAGCAAGTTCCCTTGCCGGTCTAGAAAAGGTAGAACGATGGGTTCGATGACGGTTTGGATGTACCGTGCACTATTCAGTGTCCCCTCGACGATCACCAGTGGTGTACGGCCAGTGTAGGAGATCGCTCCCCACACCATGATGCCGGGTGTTGGCCCAGTGTGCCTCGGTCGTATGCAGTCCTGATTGTGGCGCTCACCTGCACGGCGCCAAACACGCATACGACCATCATTGGCACCAAGGCAGAAGCGACTCTCATCGCTGAAGACGACACGTCTCCATTCGTCCCTCCATTCACGCCTGTCGCGACACCACTGGAGGCGGGCTGCACGATGTTGGGGCGTGAGCGGAAGACGGCCTAAGGGTGTGCGGGACCGTAGCCCAGCTTCATGGAGACGGTTGCGAACGGTCCTCGCCGATACCCCAGGAGCAACAGTGTCCCTAATTTGCTGGGAAGTGGCGGTGCGGTCCCCTACGGCACTGCGTAGGATCCTACGGTCTTGGCGTGCATCCGTGCGTCGCTGCGGTCCGGTCCCAGGTCGACGGGCACGTGCACCTTCCGCCGACCACTGGCGACAACATCGATGTACTGTGGAGACCTCACGCCCCACGTGTTGAGCAATTCGGCGGTACGTCCACCCGGCCTCCCGCATGCCCACTATACGCCCTCGCTCAAAGTCCGTCAACTGCACATACGGTTCACGTCCACGCTGTCGCGGCATGCTACAAGTGTTAAAGACTGCGATGGAGCTCCGTATGCCACGGCGAACTGGCTGACACTGACGGCGGCGGTGCACAAATGCTGCGCAGCTAGCGCCATTCGACGGCCAACACCGCGGTTCCTGGTGTGTCCGCTGTGCCGTGCGTGTGATCATTGCTTGTACAGCCCTCTCGCGGTGTCCGGAGCAAGTATGGTGGGTCTGACACACCGGTGTCAATGTGTTCTTTTTTCCATTTCCAGGAGTGTATATTATCAGATGACAATGTAATAATTACTGTTTAGTGTGACTGATTGCTCTAGGCTTTTATGAAAGTATTTTTTATAAAAATGTTTTACAGTATTTTAAAGTGTTTTTCCACATTTATTTAGTGTTCAGTTTTCAACAAACTCAATAATTTGTAATTTTTTAATATTTAATTTGCTTGATGAGAAAACTGTTAATTTTATTAAAGGTTAACGGCTTGTTTTTTTTTAAATTTTAGTACCAATTTTATAAACGGAATATTGTACTGCTAGCATTCAGTTGATTATAGTGGTATAGAGGACGTTGCTCTACCCATTTGACATAAGCCGCAGCTGCTTGTACTGCTCTGTAAACAACAGTGGCAGTTGGTATCTGGTCGTGTACGTCTTAAAGTCTTATAATAACATATGTTGTCTAAAGCTTGACGAGTTTGTATGACATGATTTAAAAGGTACTTTACCTAACGTCGTGATAACTATTGCACAAAATGTGATTTTAATTTATGTCTTTTAAGTACTATTCTTGAACATTTTCTTGTATTTTTTAGCTCTGAAGGTAGCTATTCAGTAGCTGAAATCTAAATCTGTAGTAAAATTACAGATATGACTTGCTACTGCTCGTTGAATTCCTTTTCCTTTTTTTAAATATACTACAGTTTCCGTGTGCAAGGGTTTCGACGAAATCAAACTTGGTTGAAAATATTATATAATTACAATATTTTGCATCTAATATTTGTACGACATGAATTGTGCAAGTGTTTATTTTGTAAACATATTATGTGACTTTCACCTATGCATAAATTTTCTTACTTTTGTTCAGCCAGTATTACACAAACGTTTCTGTGACACACTAGCAGTTTTCTAGAATATTGTGTGTGTGTGTGTGTGTGTGTGTGTGTGTGTGTGTGTGTGTACTGAACTTAAATAGGGATAGTATACAGTAATTTGATGAAATTATGTTCTGTATAATGCAATCCACGTAAAAATGATTTGTTTATAAAGCTTTTTTATGGTCGAGCCCAAAATTCGGTTAAGTGCTGTAGAGGTTTCACTAATGGTATCCTTAACAGGAAACATAATTGAAACTTAAGTAAATTATAATATTTTAACATCTGTATCATGTAACGTCCTTCACTCATACACATAAACAATTTTTCTCATTCTATAATTCTTTATAGCTTGGAAATATTTTTGCAAATGCCATTCTCTGAAAACATGTTACTTTATGCATCAAAATTGTAATACTTAACTGGTTCATGCTTAGGAAATGTAGTGCTGTATAACACAAAAAAGCGGCAAAGAAGTGCCTACGCAAGGAAAAGATTTAGACTGGAATATAAAAGATGGAACTGTGCGACTTCAGATGCGAAGTATTTGCAGAAATATTTCTGTGAAAGTGGAACAGTTGTGCCTCGGATGAGGATTGTTATTAGCCGATGTATCACGCCATATCTTGAGTTGCTCTGAAATCTGTTTTTACGAGGTCAAGAAGATGTTGAGCAGATCATATGCGTCAAGAGCGATGATAGCACCATATGGCTTTGTTGTACCGCCACAGTAGAACGCTGCTGCATCCGCCGTCAGGAAAATTAACGATTAATAGTTTAAATTGATGCATGGACCAGTGTTCGCTGAAGTTTCCAAACAATAGGTGAATAAGATTAACTTTGTGTCACTATTTTTTTCCCTAAGTGACTAACCTTGATAGTATCGTATTCCTGTTGCTAGAATGTTCCGATTTTCCCTTTTATGGGAGATTGAAAGTGCTTAAATGATTAATTACAAAAATAATAGGAATTGCTAACTTTGTGGAGTACTACTATTGGGTTTTGCAAATAGCCTTCAGAGCGAAGCATTCCACATGGTGCTTAAAGTTCTTAACTTCAATCCAGAGTAAAATCATACTCAATTACAATTTCATTCTGAAGTGTAACTTTTAAAGATACATCATATTCATTTCCCGGAACACAAAATTTATTAGAGAACAGTGAAAAAAAAAATAAAGGCTAATAACGGCTTTGTAAATCGTTCTTTTGTGTGTATATTTCCTTTTGTGTGTTATTATTATTGTTTATTACTGAAAGGGTAACCAGGAACTGTGTTATGAGACAGAAAAGTTTCAGGTTCCCACCCTACGTTATAGTCAGTCAATCAGTAAGTCACTGTGAATGTTTTTTGAAAAACTTAACTGATTATTATTGAACTACTTGTGCTATTAAAATCATGAGTTGCATTATCTTAATTAAACTGTAACAGATTCAGGGATCCTTACACAGCTGATGTGCGGTGCAGTGAAAAACTTACACACATTCTATGAAAACGAACAGTGTTCATGTTAGAAGTATACCTTGTCAACTTAACTATTCTTCAAAAGTATTTTGTAGAGATAATAGATTCGGAAAAAAATTCTTTACAAGAAAACTTCATTGGAAGAACTTAATTACCAAATTATTATAATGCGTACTTTATTTTTTTACACATATTCTACAGTTCTAATCTTTGCATCAGTAATAAAACACAGATGAAGAAATTTTCAGGCTCAAATGTATCTCGTTAAAACTAAACAGAAGAAAAACAATAATGTAGTCTTAACCCATGATGGTCTTGGCTTTATATTTAGTTGCATAGCCCTTTGTGTATATTACTGTAGCATACCTAGATGGCACAGAATCGGCAAGTTTGGCCAGTAGAGCCTTGATGTAACTTATTCTGTCACTCACACAATTCTTTGCAGAAAGCCTCCTTGTTGGTGCAGGTTTGTTGGCGAACACGTTGGCCAGCTAGCCCCAAAGAGTTTCTATGTGGTTTAAGTCTGGCGTTTGGCTTGGCCATTCGAATACCTTTACTTTGTGTTGCTTCAGGACTGTCTTTAAATGGCCAGAAGTGAGCTTCGGATCATTGTCACACTGGAATTGCCAATTTCGAGGCATATTTCGTATTCAGTAACTTGTCATATGGTCTGTTAATATTACACTATACTTCAGACTGTCAATTATCCTTATCCCATGAATTTCGACGAGAAGACCTACACCATTTCGTGGTAAACAGCCCCGCACCATGGTACTTCGTCCTCCGTGCTCCATGAGGGACTCTATACTTTCTGTCATTCCTCCTGTTTTTCGGCCACCGAACATACAGTATCCTGTCTGAGGAGAAGATATTGAACTTGTTTTCATCATTCCATAGAACGTTTGTCGGATCTTCAGTGGTTCTTCACGTGCACTTCTAAGCAAACTGTAATCTGCCGCCGGCCGGAGTGGCCGAGCGGTTCTAGGCGCTACAATCTGGAACCGCGTGACCGCTACGGTCGCAGGTTCGAATCCTGCCTCGGTTATGGATGTGTGTGATGTCCTTAGGTTAGTTAGGTTTAAGTAGTTCTAAGTTCTATGGTACTGATGACCTCAGAAGTTAAGTCCCATAGTGCTCAGAGACATTTTCACCATTTTTTAGTAATCTAGCCTGTCTATTTTTCGCAAATGTCATAGGTTTTCGAGAAGGTCCCCTGCCATCCAGAGTTATAGCAGCTAAGCGACGTTTAACTGTCGAAACACGGATCTCTACCCCGTCGCGTTTTGCCCGGGCCGATTTTTTTTTTTTTATCAGCCATCGATTGCCTTCGGATGGTCCCATCTTCTTTCCGGGTGTTTTTTTTTTCAGGGCCGACCACTTAGCGCATTTATGCGTATCGTCTCTTCTTTTTCTGAAGCCGGGCGCAGCCACTCACAAGCTGGCGGGAGATTCCAAACGCTTTTACGACGAAGGACTGAGTTTAGTCTTTATTACAGTTCTGTTACGACAGCTTGTCTGAAATCTACTGAATGTTCATTAGTTTCGGGCATTACTGTAAGTCAATAAAATCATTATAATTAGATTTGATTTATTTATTTAGGTTTGTTACAGTCTTTCCATTCTACAAAATACTTATGAACCCCTTGGAAACACTGTTTACGGCTAAAGATCATGCTTACCCGCGCACAGCATTCAATACATGTCACCGCGGCGAATTCAAGGAATCGTCTGTCTGAACAACCGTTTGTTTTGATTCCGCTTATAGACAAATATGCATACCAACCACAAAACACTCTTGAACGACACTGAGTACCAAAACTACTGTCCTCCAGTAGTGAAGTTTCAGAAACTCTTCATTTCCAAATTATCTGTATTTCTCTCCTGTTGAGTGGTGCATTGCAATTAGCATTAATCTTCACATTAAAGTATGCAGTAAACGTTAAAGTAGTCTGTTGCCTACACTTAAACAGATAGGGGCTTTACTCGCGGCTCGTTACTCTGCTAATACATGCTAATGTTTGCTAGTGTATTTCGTATCCAATTTTCGAACAAAGTTCTTAGTAAAATGAATTTTTCTTTACTGGGCATTTACTTAAAAATACTTTTGTGTGATTAGGCTAGCGACCGCATTCATATGCATGACCACAGCCTTTGCATTTGAAACAGCTTATCGTACGTTCTATTCCCGCTAAAATAACATTGTATCCTGGCAATACGTAACGCTTCAGGTGATGAACTATAGTTAAATTTCTTTTCATTGGCGTACATGATCGCGGCCAAACTTAAATTCTGTCAGAAGAGTATTCAGGGTGTATTTGCTATAGTAATAAACCCCTTGAGTGTTATAAGTTTACTTTGCGATTATTTTCCAGGCACACTTGCTGATTTGTGGCAATGTTGTCATGCTCCTTGGCGTAAAAGGTGGTGTTTGCCGTTATGTGTTGCATAGCATTTAACACAAGAATACGGAACTCTGGAGCTTGCTGGAAAATCGGAAGAGCGCATCGTGTACTATTTACGCCGCCATCTGCGACCGCTGCGAACATGTGCTCGCTAGAAATATCGGCAGCCAGCAGTGCACCAGAAGGCACGTTAAAGTCGAGTTCCGCGCAGTCTTGCACTTTGTGAGATTGAATCAGTTTAACCCGTTCACGCTGGCGCTGAGTGAGCATTGTGTGGCGCGTATTCACGTTTTGCTTCGTCTGACGTGTTGCTTTTCCTGTTTTTCGCAATGGTGCGCGGTCGTATTCAAACGCCCTACGCTAGTACTTTAATATATCGACCTCTCAATTTGAAAGTGTTATAAGTCTATTCATTTAAGACAACAGGAGATCACATCGAATAACTTTACACTAAACTAATCACAAATTATGTGAATTCTCACTTGTTCAGAGAGGTCTGTCGTTGCAGGGTCACAGAAAATTGTATTCACAGCCGTTCGTTGCACGTGGATAACAGGTAATACATCATACGTTAGTGTATTGCTGGTAGCACAATTGGTAGAGTCGAACGTGAGCCACAGGTTGTGCACGCCAGCGTAAACGTAGTAAGCACATCAGTGACACCATGATGGTGATGCTTTTAAATCTCAGCTATTATTCTGTTGTCAGTAACGCTCAGAATAACTGCATCGCGAAATAATTCCTCTTGAAATGAAGAGCCACAAGCACGGATAAATTTACAATTCTTCGTCATGCCTTCCATTCCATATAAGTCTGATTACTATGACGACGCTTACGAAAAGATTTGAAATGAGTTGCCGCTTCATGAAACTGTGGCTCAAAAAATTCGCCCGACTTCCTAACGACTTCCTGACTGGACTGGGCATGAGACTCTACTTGAGGAAAGAAAAAAAAATGGCTCTGAGCACTATGGGACTCAACTGCTGTGGTCATAAGTCCCCTAGAACTTAGAACTACTTAAACCTAAGTAACCTAAGGACATCATACACATCCATGCCCGAGGCAGGATTCGAACCTGCGACCGTAGCGGCCGTGCGGTTCCAGACTGTAGCGCCATTAACCGCTCGGCCACTCCGGCCGGCTACTTGAGGAAAGAACTTCCTACATTCCTATGCATGAAAAAAGAATAAACGTCGTGAGCCAGCTGAGATTCTGTAGTCTGTGAAATATTGCCACAACTGATATTCCTTCCATTGTACTTGTTCTGCAACGAAAGAACGGCAGGAAGTAGTCGGCATATGGCCACTGGAATTCTGTGTTACAGCAGTAGTTTGCTGCTGGGCTCGACGTGCAGTCAGCGGTCTGGTAATGGTCGACATTAATGTTTGTAGTTTTGGCTCTGGAGTTGAATAAGCTGCAGGGAGTGATGGCTCTCCTGTGGTTGCCATTTCGTACCAGAAATTAAATACACTTAAATATGATATGAATGTAGTAGAAAGATCAACAATAAAGCTCGATTATTGTCCGACGCGGCCCTGCACCCCATCCTTGTCGCCAGAAACGTCTGTTGCGAACATAGTTGCATTAGGTGGCACAGAACATTACAAACATTAATAAATGAATAAGACATCACATTTGTGTATACTATTTACAAGTTAAAGTATGAAATACATATTTTTTTATCGCTGCATTCTCTGTTCATCACTGTCTCGGGCTCATGAATTTGCTAGCTGTTACAATGTAAAATCGATTGCTAACTTTTACAATAGCAGTAGCATCAGACTACGTTCTTCTATACTCAATGCGAGTCTTCCGAGATCTGGACAGAGCCTGATGTGCAGCATCTTAAAAAGACGCACGGACGGATAAATTTGCATGTAGTGAGTAGAAGAAAACGCGACATCGTCTGGTGCTGTCCGTACAGATACCCTTAGGAAGACAGCGATCTCTGGAGCGAGTTTGGTTCACGTTGGCAAACTGGCGGCCTTCTTAAATATATCTTCTTCCCCAGAGAAGTGAGCAGCGAGCAGTGTGCCGTTGACGAAGACACCGTCGATACCGCAGACAATTGCTGGTGCAAATTTTCGCAACTTATTACAAACACAAATAAATATAATTTAATGCTCACGAGTAGCCAAAAGGTTCCGATATCAGCTGACCAGGCGATGAGTGAATATTTACTGGTATCAGTCGATACCTAAAAGTTATTGTCCTGTGTATTTTAAGGTGGAACGACCACATTAATATAGACTGGAGTAAGGCAGCTGCCAGTCTTAGATTAATTTAGATTCTAGTGAGTGCAACCTCTACCTGCCCCACATATAGGAAGGATTCCCAGCGATGCGATCGTCTTTTTGAAACAAAATATATAGCGATGTAGGCTAAGATCACAGGTATCACACCCTGTAGCTGTTAGTAGGGGTACTAAGATTGTTCTGCGCCAGTCTGCATTGTTGGCAGATGTATCCAAGATGGCGACGATGACGCCATCCAGCGTTGGTCGCATGTAGACTTGGCAACATCCCATGACATCATCCAAGACGGTGGTCGTGACATCATTTAAGATGGCGGATTTTGGTGGGAGGATAGGTCAATTGAGCTACCTCCACTAAACTAACACCTCTCCCCTCCTCTCCCACAGAAAATGGCGGGAAGTTCAAATTCCATAAGGACAATGCAACACACCACTACTAAGCTAAGAAAATGGTGGGAAAAAAGGTTGCTTGGGCTACCTCCACTAAGTCATCCAACCGTCATCTCTTCCTAGGGAGTGGTGGGAAAAAGACCCAGGCTTCACTGGGTTGCTGGAAAGAGGAAGGAGTGTACTTTATTTATTTTGGAACAATTTATTTAGGGATGGATTTTGAGAGATAGTATATTTATTATACTGATACAAAACACATGCTCTGACATGCTCGGGTTCACGCCACACAGCCTACATACCTGCTAACTACTCCAAAATAACCCATGTACTTGTATAATGCTCTGCAGACGCGCTTGCTAACTGTAAATAGCCAAAATAATGCATTGCACAGCCTACAGATGTGCAAACCACTCGTAAATAATGAAATACAATTATGCCCAGAGCGCCCAACAACTCGTAAATCATCGAAATAATAATCCATCTAAAGGACTCTGCAAAAAATGCTTGCTAATTGTTAACTATCGAAATCACGCACCATTCTTTATTTAAACGATTTGAGGTACTACCGCCATGAGGTTGAGAGTCCAACTGACTTATTACACAGTACCATCACCAGAGGGCGCTTTCGTCCATTCCGTGGCGTAATCCAAAATGGCGACCTTGATGTCAGCTGGTGACGCAAGTACCATTATAGACGATGGCGGATTTTAGCGTGAATCAGTGTGTTCACCACGAGGTCTGGACCAAGTACACAGTTCTGTTCTGTGACATAACACAAGATGTCTGTCTGGAGGGGAAAATGACTCAGCCTGTGCTGGGCTACCCGAGAGAGGAAGGAGTGTACTATATTTATTTTGGAGTAATTTATAAAAAAAATGGCTCTGAGCACTATGGGACTTAACATCTGTGGTCATCAGTCCCCTAGAACTTAGAACTACTTAAACCTAACTAACCTAAGGACATCACACACATCCATGCCCGAGGCAGGATTCGAACCTGCGGCCGTAGCAGTAATTTATATATGGATGGATTTGAGGTACTATATTTATCACACTGATACAAAACACACACTCTGACATGCATCGGGTCATGCCACACAGCCCACAGACCTGTAAACTACTACCAAATAACCATCTGTAGACACGCAAACAACACCTAAGTTACCGAAATAATTTCAGTACACAGCACACTGACATGCAAACTCCTCCTAAATAATGCAGTACACTGATGCGCAGACACGAAATCAACTGCAAATACTCCCAGAACTTGGGATACACTGGCATTTCCACGAAATGCTGCACAGGTGCCCATTCAGGTCCCTCAAGCATGAGGTGGCAGCATACCTTTCGTGCTTGGCAATTCCTCTCGAAATACGTAATCAAGTAGGCACCATTGTTGACGCAACTGGACGGAGGTGAACACCTATTTGCAGAGTGCAGACACTCAACGTGTGTGCGCACATCGAATCCACCGCAAGCCACTGTCGGAATCAAGCCATCACTCTCACGCCACTGCCGATTGCTTGTCAAACTCACCTCTACAGTTAAATCCACTTGAGTGTTACACTAACATGACATGTCTATCTAAATAAGTGCCAAGTCATCCGCTGGACCACACGTGCATGTGTTCACTGCTGCTGGTGTGATCCCTCTCTCAACCTGTGGTCCAGTCAAGCCCTAATTGCTGAGAGACTCACCCTCACAGACACTCCATTTTAAAGGCCATACTGGCTTTATAAATCGTGGTATGGCATTACCTCCGAAGTTTTCTTCAGGTTTTCTCTGTTTTTTCGTTTTTTACACATAAAGGTCTTCTCAGACGGAATAAGTTTCTAGTTACTCAGTGGTCTAGAGCATGCTCCACCTCGGTAAAGTTTGAAGTTTGCAAAGAAATAATTTCCAGTCTATATCGTCGGAATTATGTTATGGGAGCGATCCGTAGGATACTGCTGTCTGCTTGATATCAGGTAGTACCGCGAAAATGGTATAATATTATGGCAAGCCGTGAGAAAATACGTGTGTTCTTGTAATCCCAGAGTCTGGAGGTGGGTGTAGAAAACCAAGCAAGGAAGCAGGTTCGGACCACAAACAGTAACGCGTTTTTGGCGAGGGGGATCGAGCCCGAATTTGTAGAACAGTTGTGAGAGTGACTTCGGTTGGCTGAGGGCGCTCTGGTCACCCGTCAAGGATGGATGGTAGCCGATATCGTGGGGAAATATCTAGTGTTGAAAGGAGTGAATACAATGCTGTCTGTCTTTGTGATATATGTACTAATGATGTAAAAGGGGTGATTTTGTATGGCGCAGGATACGAATTGTATGTTTACTACATCGACACCGTATGCGGTGATATTTTGCTGGGTTGGAGATCGTTTTTGCGCCATAATATTCAAACTCCTGCCCTGAGTGGGAGAGCAGTGTAATTGAGTAAGAGTTTCTCAGTATTTGACGATATGTAGAGGCACTTTGCAAGGTTTAATTGTTGGTGCAATATGGCGATCTGTGTAAAATAGTTTTCTTTGCCACTGAAATACCCATCTGCAGAAAGAAAAAAAGTAGGCTGAAGGTGTTTCCACAACGGCAGCATCAGTAATTCGGCGGGTAAGTTCGATAAGAGCCAATCATAATGCACAATTCATTCACAAGACATCCTTTGTCCTGGGATGCCCGCATCTCGTGGTCGTGCGGTAGCGTTCTCGTTTCCCACGCCCGGGTTCCCGGGTTCGATTGCCGGCGGGGTCAGGGATTTTCTATGCCTCGTGATGGCTGGGTGTTGTGTGCTGTCCTTAGGTTAGTTAAGTTTAAGTAGTTCTGAGTTCTAGGGGACTTATGACCACAGCAGTTGTGTCCCATAGTGCTCAGAGCCATTTGAACCATTTGTCCTGGGATATAGGAGTCTCTACATAGCAATGAGAACGTTTGTGTATGTTGAAAGCAGGAAGGGTAACACGTGATGGATGGTGTGCCACGCTTGAATCGTGAAAAAGAATACATTCAAATGTTATTCTGCGTTATTTTCGTAAACAGGTCCTGTTAGAGCAAGGACTTCCGTGCATACAAGCCGAGATATCATGAAAGCTCCTACAAAAGTGCACTTTAAGTATTTCTGGGGCACTATACAGCTGCAGAGTGTTCTACTTGGTTCTTATTTTACATAGCCATGTGGCTTCAGTATAACATTGAGAAAGTCGCTAGATGCGCTAGCAATGGTATGTAGCTACGCGCAGCGATGTGTCAGCTAGAGATGGGCAAAACTGTTCTTTTCAGAGATTGGATCAGAACTGTTCACTCCCTGAAATGAATTAGCTCTTTTGCATGACTCACCACTCATTTACAATAGAAAATAAATGGAAGGCACATTGCCCTTTAAACTTGGTTTATTCCAGTGCTATACCTGTATTTTGATCTTATTTGATCCTATTTTGAAGTAACACAGATAATGAGTAAGAATTTTGTATTGTTTATTGAAATTTCCACGATATGGCAAAGTTTTTGATTATTGATTTATTTTGCACTATCGTGGTTTTCTGGGTGATCGGAAAATGTTGTAACTTGAGATTTACATCAACAATATATTTGACTATAATGTATTAAAATTTCATTAAACTCATACAAATACATCGCAAGCCATATATTTTTAAAGTGAATGTTTCCTTCCGAAGACGCCTAAAATCGCAAAATCCGTACCAGAATAAGAAAAAAATATATAAATTTGACTGTAAAACGAAAGTGCTTCATATAGCCTTACGCAGAATAAAACAAGGAAAATATTGGTGTATCACATTTTGCGATACGTTTATCGGTTCGCTCGTAATTAAAGCGTAAATTCGAGTGTCCATAATAAAAATCCTATAGTAAGAGGAGTCATCAGGAACCTAATCTAATCAGTTTAAACAAATAAAAATAAAATAAAAACAATTGATGTATACATAACATAATAATGTAATATACATAGCAGTATTACTACGAAGAACAATATCCAGTAGGGACGAACTCCGATGCAGAGGCGCTGAGTTGAGCAGGTCGAGCCGCGAGCTGTATTACTGTGTGAGCTGAGACTGCAGAGACCAGAGTGACACCTGAGTCGCTTTGCTCAATGCTCTGGCTAGAGTCGAGACGGTGGGGTGAGCGTTGAGCGGGTGAGTTCCGAGGGTGGGGGGAGCGGTGAACTCACCCGCTCCGAGACAAATCGTCCGTTCCCTTGCGAGCAGGTTGTTGCAAGTAGTTCCTATGTTATCCGCTAGGTGGCTCTCTGTCCTGTTGCTCGCATCAACTGCCCAGAGGGCAGGACGTGCGACTGAAACGATCGCCGACAGAGTGCGATGCGAAGTTAAGCTGCGCCAGACACTGCAAGCGGCAGACGACGCACAGAGACGGCACGGCATATGTGAAACACAAAATCCAATGGGGCACTGCACAATGCAGGCAGCCAAGGTAGAAGCAGGGAAGAGGCCGGCGCTGGCTGTGTTGTGTGGCGTGCACTGTGCTCTGACCAGCAGAGGCGCTGCTGATATGCTCCGTCCCTCTCTCTCTCTCTCTGTCTCTCTCTCTCTCTGTCTCTCTCTCTCTCTCTCTCTCTCTCTCTGTCTCTCTCTCTCTCTCTCTCTCTCTCTCTCTCTGCCGTGGGAAACGTTTGGAGCTACCGTTCTTTTTTTCTGAATCACTGATTGTGCACTCCTTTGAAAGATTCAACTCTATGAATTAGTTCAAGAGCGGATCCCCCATCTCTAGTGTCAGCCACACATCACGCTTTCCCCGTTAGATTCGCTAGGGAGAAAGCAGCCTGTGCCACTCTGGAGTGGATTTCTGCAATGTCTGCGAGGGTGAGTCGCTCGGCAATTAGGTCTTCGCTGGACTGCAGGTAGAGAGAAGGATCACACCCGCAGTGGTGAACACACACGCGCAGTTCAGCGAATGACTTCGTGCTTATTTAGATAGACATGTCACGTCAGTATAACTCTCGAAGAACTTTAAACATAGAGATGACTTTGACATGTCGTCGGCAGCGGCGTGAGAGTGATGGCTTGCACTGGCTTGCGTCTGGCGGTGGCTCATCGTGGTGTCGATGCGCATGCGCCCTTGGAGTGTCTGCACTCTACAAAAGGGATGCCTCGCCTCATGCTTGAGGGACCTGAATGGGCACCTGTGCGTCAGTTTGCGGGGGTTGCTGGTGCATCCCGACTTCTGGGATGCGGTGGATAGGGGGTGGTGAGCGGTGCCTGTGCTGTGGACGTTGTTTGTGTGTCTGTTGCATTATTTTGCGAGTTGGTCTGTAGGCTGTTATTTGGAGAGTTTACAAGTTGATTTCGTGTCTGCATATCAGTGTACTGCATTATTTAGGACGAGCTTTCATGTCTATATGCTATGTGCTGAAATTGTTTCAGAAATTTAGGAATTGTTTGCGTGTCTGCAGAGCGCTATTTAGGAGAAGTTTACAGGTCTGTGGGATGTGTGGCATGACCCCAAACACATCAGAGCAGGTGTTTTGCATCATTGTGATAAATATACTATCTCAAATACATCCGTAAAAAAATTATTCCAAAATAAATAAAGTACATTGCTTTCTCTCTCCAGCAGCCCAGTCATCTTCCCCTCCAGACAGATTATGTCACGGAACAGACGACAGTGGGCTCTGGTGACAGTATTGTGTACTAGGTCCAGACCTCGTGGTGAACACACTGTTTCCTTCCAAATTCCGCCATCTTGGATAATGGTACCTGTGTCATCAGTTGACATCATGGTCACCATCTTGGATTACGCCATGGAATGGATGACAGCGCCCTTTGGTGATGGTACTGTGTACTAGGTCAGTTGGACTCTTGACCTCATGGCGAACACACTGGATGGCAGCAGTACCTCAAATCGTTTAAATAAAGACTGCTGCATGATTTCGAGTGTTGACAATTAGCATGTCAACAGAGTGCTTTAGATGAATTATTATTTCGACGATTTACGAGTTGTTTGATTCTCAGGACATAAATGTACTTCATTATTTACGAGTGGTTTGCAGGTCTGTAGGCTGTGCAGTGCATTATTTTGGCTGTTTACAATTACCAAGTACGTCTGCAGAGCATTACACATGAGTTATTGAGGAGTAGTTTGCAGGTCTGTAGGCTGTGTGGTGTGACCCCAAGCATGTCAGAGTGTGTGTTTTGTATCAGTGTAATAAATATACTCTCTCTCAAAATCCATCCCTAAGTAAATTGTTCTAAAATAAATACACTCCTTCCTTCGCCAGCAGCCAGTGGAGGCTGGGTATTTTTCCTGCCAATCCCTAGGAAGGGGTGGTGGTCAGATGACTTAGCTTAGTGGAGGTAGCCCAAGCGACCTTTTTTTCCCACCATTTTCTTAGGTCAGTAGAGGTGTGTTGCATTGTCCTGATGGAATTTGAACTTCCCGCCATTTTCTGGGGGAGGGAAGGGGAGGTGTGGTTAGGTTAATGGAGGTAGCCAAATTGACCTATCTTCCTACCAAAATCCGCCATCTTGGATGATGTCACAGCCATTTTAAATGACATCATCGCCCCGATCTTGGATATACCCGGCAACAATGGAGAGTGGGGCAGAACATATACTGTTCCACTACTGTTATTCACCCTGTTGGAGCCTCGTTTACGAATAATTGAAGAAAACAGATTTTCGGAATTTTAGCTGTTGATCAGTAATGTTAAGAATGCACAGTTAGAAGACAGAGTAATAGCTTCCAACGCATGAGGTTGTAGGCTCACATCTCGTTGGATGCAGTAAGTTGTTTTTTATTTTTAAATCTTTATTGAAACGACTTCAATCATTATTTTTATTCAATTAATTGGTTTAAATGTATATTTTTATATTCCTTGGTTATAAATTTTTAACTGCTGTGATTTTTTGCATTTTTCCTTTATATCATTCTTCTTCGAATCTGAGTTTTTGTGAATATGAATTTAATTATATTTATCTATTGTAATAGCCAATTATCTGAAAATTCCGATCTACCAGTTAAGAAACAAGAAACGAAATGATCTATTTTTTATTGACTGTGCAATGGTGTGAAAAATGTATGTTTCGTTACCAGATGTGAATTTTTCTTTTTTTTTCTTTTTTTTGCACGCTAGTAGTCATACAAACATTTAAAGCACAGTAACATTGCCGAAAAAGCAGGGTGATAAAACAAAAGAAATTAGATCGAAATTAATAATTAAAATTAATTAAAACACATGAAAAAAGATTTCAAACGGAAAAAGAATGATGGAAAGAAGAAATGAGAGCAAATGAAGAAGTTCATATTATGATTAAGATTGTGTTACAAGGGAATGGGAATAAAAAATTACATTTAAACCAATTAACTGAATAAAAATATTGATCAAAGTCATCGATAAGGATGTAAAAATAAAAAAAAAATTACTGTACCCAACGAGATTCTAACGTACAAACTCATGCGTTGAAAGCTATTACCCTACCCTGTACACCATGCAATACGACATTTTTAACGTTACTGGGCAACACGCAAAACTCCCAAATTTTGTTTTCATCAGTTATTGGTAAATGAGGTCCCACCAGGATGAATGGCTACAGCGAGTGATACCTGGGATCTTAACCTACATCATAGTATATTTGGTTTCAAGTAGTCGGGAGAATCATAGTTCAGCCAGTTTTGCACGAAATATTTATAAACTATGCTAGCTGACAAACCTGGCTTGTCCCTGGTATGCATTTTGCCTGTTTTCTGTTAGAAGCTATAATAAAAAACGAGTTGTGCTTGTGATGTAATACCGAAAAAATTCTGATAAACTCGTACAAGGAATTACAGGTATGGATAACCTACAAAAGTATAGGTACAATTTCAAACTGAGTAACATAGTATGCAAAACACAAATTCTCTGTAATGTTTAGTTAACTCAAAACTTGATTATAAACTATACTTCCAGTACTTTAGGCGCAGCTGCTTCGCCTGTCTATAGCGCGATTTTGTACACTTAAGTATGGCAACATCTCTTCATAGCTCTATAGACGACTTTTGTTTTCGCCTACAGCCGAGGAAATCTGTCAAAAGTGTTGCTAGTTGTCAGGATTTTCCTTAAGCTGACTTGACTATAGGAGTGTCTTAATCGTAAAGAATAAATGTATTAAAATTTCATGAATGATGGGACATTTCTTCACGCATCGTAGTGTTTATGACGTCATATATCTTGAGCTATATGGCGTCCAATGATACATTTGCGTAGGTACATTCAACGGCATATGTGGATACAGTCTGCGAGATATGTTTGGAATAGAGATAGTAGCAATGAAATAATAAATTTAAACGTCATGCATGATGCGGCAGTTTTCACCCATCCCACTGTTTATGACGTCTTATCTCCTGCAAGGGATATGTGTACCAGGTTTGCTTGAAATCGGTCCAGTGGCTTAGGAGGATATGTTGAACATAGACACATACATACATAGATCCTTATTATATGTTCCATCCTCGTGAATCTGTAAATCTGTTACTGAAAACCGTACCAAAATTCCTACAGTAGTTCCTCAGATTATCCTTCACATACAGACAGAAAAACGCGGCTGCCGACTTTAATTCAGAATCTGTAACTCAGTCCACAGGCCTTGGCGGATCCATCGGTACCGACCGACCACCGTGCCATCCTCGGCCAACGGTGTCATTGTGTGCGGTATGAAGGGCCGTGGTGTGAACACACCGCTCTCCCAGCCGTTGTCAGTTTTCATGACCTGGAACTGCTATATCTCATTAATGCAGCTCCTCAATTGGCATCATGAGGCTGAGTGCACATCGTTTCAGTCCTCCCACTAAGGAAAAATCCCTAGCAGTATCGGGAATCGAAACAAGGTCTTCCGCATGGCAGTCAGCCGCGCTGACCATTCAGCTATGGAGGCGGACATTTTATAACATGTAATGGTCCTAAATAAGAGTTCAAAAAATGGCTCTGAGCACTATGGGACTCAACATCTTAGGTCATAAGTCCCCTAGAACTTAGAACTACTTAAACCTAACTAACCTAAGGACATCACACACACCCATGCCCGAGGCAGGATTCGAACCTGCGACCGTAGCAGTGCCGCGGTTCCGGACTGCAGCGCCAGAACCGCTAGACCACCGCGGCCGGCCTTAAATAAGAGTAATTGATTTTCGACAGAGACCATTTGCTGCAGCGATGTTAGAGCAATTTTTGGGTGTTGCTCGCCGAACTTGAATTCCTATCAAGTTGGATTAACAGCAAAGGAAGAGCCGCACGATTTCTAACTGCTTTGTTTGGTCGGGGTGAGAGTGTGCAGTGGGACACGTCAGAAGAAAGATGTTGAACGTCGACGTTGTATGAACTCACTTTCCACATTGAGTCCAGAAATGTACTGTTTTCTCAAACGAATGTCTCAGATAATGACAAAAGACGCAAAAATTACAGAAATTCACACAGAAAGGGACCGCCTATCTGTCTCCCATAACTTGTTTATGAAGGGAAGAACCACCTAAGGTGAATCAGTCTTATGATTGTAAATTATCGATCACAACAATAAACATAAATCAATGATATAATAATGAAGTGTTTATTTATTCTTCATGTCACCCCAACAAAACGTTATCATTAAATATAGAAAGATCAACAAAAATCTATATAAAAATAAAATGTTAAGCACTGGTACGCAGTATCCTAAGCCACACTCTCTTTAGTGTACATATTTATATGTTGTAGAATGAAACTCTGTCTCTTTCCAGTAACAAAAAGACAGATTTAGTCTATTTCCTCGCAGTTTTAATATAAGTTTGTTACTATACCGTAACATGTTCCAACAATATTGTACGAGGTGCATTCAAGTGCTGAGGCCTCCGATTTTTTTTCTTCGGACTGGAAAGAGATAGAAACATGCGCATTGTTTTAAAATGAGGCTGCGTTCATTGTCAATACGTACAAAGAGATGACAGCACCGTATGGCAGATGGAATTTTACCGCCAGCGGCGAGAATGAGAACTGTTTTAAATACTTAAAATGGCAACGTTTTCCTTACTTGAACAGCGTGCAATTTGCGTGGTGTGAAACCAATTGAAATCCATCGACAGTTGAAGGAGACATGTGGTGATGGAGTTATGGATGTGTCGAAAGTGCGTTTGTGGGTGCGACAGTTTAATGAAGGCAGAACATCGTGTGACAACAAACCGAAACAACCTCGGGCTCGCACAAGCCGGTCTGACAACATGATCGAGAAAGTGGAGAGAATTGTTTTGGGGGATCGCCGAATGACTGTTGAACAGATCGCCTCCAGAGTTGGCATTTCTGTGGGTTCTGTGCACACAATCCTGCATGACTACCTGAAAATGCGAAAAGTGTCATCCAGGTGGGTGCCACGAATGCTGACGGACGACCACATGGCTGCCCGTGTGGCATGTTGCCAAGCAATGTTGACGCACAAGGGCAGCATTAATGAAACTTTCTTTTCGTCGGTTGTGACAATGGATGAGACGTGGATGTCATTTTTCAATCCAGAAAGAAAGCGCCAGTCAGCTCAATGGAAGCACACAGATTCACCAAAAAAATTTCGGGTAACCGCCAGTGCCTAAAAAATGATGGTGTCCATGTTCTGGGACGGCGAGGGCGTAATCCTTACCCATTGCATTCCAAAGGGCACTACGGTAACAGGTGCATCCAACGAAAATGTTTTGAAGAACAAATTCCTTCCTGCACTGCAACAAAAACGTCCGGGAAGGGCTGCGAGTGTGCTGTTTCACCAAGACAACGCTCCTGCACATCGAGCTAACGTTATGCAACAGTTTCTTCGTGATAACAACTTTGAAGTGATTCCTCATGCTCCCAACTCACCTGACCTGGCTCCTAGTGACTTTTGGCTTTTTCCAACAATGAAAGACACTCTCTGTGGCCGCACATTCACCAGCCGTGCTGCTATTGCCTCAGCGATTTTCTAGTGGTCAAAACAGACTCCTAAAGAAGCCTTCGCCGCTGCCATGGAATCATGGCGTCAGCGTTGTGAAATATGTGTACGTCTGCAGAGCGATTACGTCGAGAAGTAACGCCAATTTCATCGATTTCGCGTGAGTAGTTAATTAGAAAAAAATTCGGAGGCCTTAGATCTTGAATGCACCTCGTATATTATGTCCTTCTCGTCGTCTACTGTCGCATCAATTACAGGGTGGAGCAAATAAAAGTGGCCAGGAGAACAAAGTTCGAGGGTACAAAGAAACATAACAGAGAAAAGGAAATCAAGTACTAACCTGACTATAGCAGACGCTGAAAGTGACCGCCATTCATCTCTTGGTACTTTCGGGCCACGGTCAGAAATTTTTCTGAAGGCGGATTGAAGTTGGACTGCTGGAATTGTTGCAATCTCATTTGAAATGTACTTCTAAAGTGCTTAAAGGCTATGAGGGTTGTTGCGATACTCCTTAAACTTGAGGACACCCCAAACAGAGTAATCACACACTGACAGATCAGGTGACCTGGATGCCAGCTAGGGCCTCGTCCAGATTGACCTCTGCAAAAAACTCTGTTAGAGGTGAAGATTCTGCAAATGTGCTCCAAGGTTCGGCCGGCTATATGGGCAGTTGCTCCATCCTGTTAGAAGTGACTGTAGGTCTCTTCCTCCTCCGTTGCTGCTGCCACAAATGGATCTAAATGTTGGCGGTGTAAGGCACCCAAAACATAATCTGATGAAAGAAGGTAGAAGAAATAAGGCGGCATGGAGGCACTGCACACCAAACCCCAAACTTCTGGATCAGGCAATGGTGTTTTTCGCAAGTTATGCGGAATCTCTTCTGGCCGGAACTTTTGATTCTGTGTGTTGAAAAAACTACTCAGGTGAAACACGGCTTCATCAGACATGAAGAACAGATCCACGTCCAAACCATTCGGTGTTATCTCAGGGAACAAAGACTTAAAAAACTGGAGGCGCTGGGACGCATCTGCCGGATTTAATGCATGAACAACGGAAACTCGGTATAGCCTGAAGTGCAGGTCCAGGTGGAGTATTCGACCGTATGATCGACGTGATATGCCGGTCTCTTGCGACAGGCGTCAAGTTGATCTGGTAGAATTTGTGATCTACCCCCTCCTTCCTTTTTCCATCTATTGTCCACATTAAACAATGTCCAGTTCAAGTAATTAATAAGCAAAGACTTTTTATGAACATTTGAGAGGAACGAAGATTACAATAAACTTTCAAGCTCACTTAGCTTGTCATGTTCAGATGGCTCCAGTTCTTCTTATCTAGGGGTCTGATTCTTGAAACTGAAAATCTAACATCGGGTCCTCACTGTTGGTCTGAACTAAATAAACTGGAAGATTGTTGTTGCAGAATTTTTTTTTACTTAAATATATTTTCCACTGATATTCTAACATTTTAGTATATCATACAGTATTTTGGTTCAAATGCTTCAAATGGCTCTGAGCACCATGGGACTTAACATCTGAGGTCATCAGTCCCCTATAACCTAGGACTACTTTAACCTAACTAACCTAAGAACATCACACACATCCATGCCAGAGGCAGGATTCGAACCTGCGACTGTAGCAGCAGCGCGGCTCCAGATTAAAGCGCCTAGAACCCCTCAGCCACACCAGCCGGCCAGTATTTTGGTTTTCCACAGTAACAAAGCCAAAATTATATTGTTCTCACCTATTATATACAAATACGTCAGATCACATCAGAGGCAAGCTTAGGACTCTCAGACTCTCCGTAAATAACAACATTTAAAGGGTTTATAATTTTTCTTAACAAATGAATTCCTACTAGTTTTCGTTACATTATTAATTTCGACTATTATTTCATAAATGAATCCAGGAGTAAACGTAGTAAGCAGTACAGGATTGCGTAATTAATAATAGAAATTTTAAGTGTGCAAATAATTCGTTATGAAATCTTTCTAAAGAAATAATTTTAACTATACATTCAGAACAAGTACATATCGATTATAACATCAAACCTAAAATATTTTATAAATTAATTCCTTTTCATAAATTTTAGCTTGAAATATAACATACTGTGTATGAAATTATATGAAAGTTTTCAGAAAAGCACCTGAGATATTACTGACCTATCCAAAATTTTAAAAATAGCACTGATTCGATAACTACTGTTAAGGAAAAGTAATGCTAGAGGAGACTGTCCCATCACAAACTCTGAAGCATTTTCTGGTGAACTGCAGCCACATTTTCTGGTGTGCGGACACGTTTCGGAATGTATTTTGACTTGTTCAAAACAAATCCTTTCTAACGCTATTTTCTGACTAAGCGTTGCATGGCTCTCTTTGACTCCATTAAATGTCTTAGCAGACAACTGAACACACCGTTTCCAAGATTTTTTGTCACGTAAATTTCAACAACGGACACTAGCTGCTCCACAGTGAGTACGATCTTCCCTTTTCCACTGCTCCAGTGACACTGGCACACCCCGCACTACGTTCTTAACCGGTGCGGATCACGTGGCTGGCGTACACGTGGTGATCGTGTCATAGGATGTGGTTTTATTCATACATTCACGTCAAATCGTATCCACTCTTCCGGGCCACTTTTATTTGCCCCATCCTGTATTGACACACATGTATTGGGAATAGTAAGAAAATATCATATAAGCTGCTTTACTGTAGCAACTGCAGTGTTTAATGTATTGACTTTTTATTTTATTTTTGCAGAATAAATGTGTACATCAAAACACCACCGCAGGAGTCTTTGGGATCGAGTCACTCGCGCGCCATTTGTTACCTGGGAGCGGCTGTCACTGCTGACATTGCTATTTTCACCATCGTCCTGACGTTAATGACATGGCGGAGACAGCCCACACTGTCTCGCATCCGTCTGGTCTTCGACAATGTGACGCACATTATAGAAATATTTCTTCGGCAAGGTAGGTTCAGTAAATGAAAATGTTCTCGTTCTACATTTGAAAAATGACTCCCTTATTTTTATTTTACAAGAATTTTGTATCACAATGAGATAGTTTACAGTGTAATGATGTAACTCCAGAGTCGTTTTTGCAGTGTAATTATGTAACTTAAGAGTCGTTGTTTCCATGTTATGCACAATATTTGTATGGAGTGCGGGCAACGAGTAAACATAACAGCAAAATTCACAGCACCTCAAAAAGACGGCTTGATCACTCATCGAAATATTTTGCGTAAAATAGAAACAAAAAGTACACCACTGATCAGTCACGTCAGGCAAACCAGAGAGATGTCCGCCCCCGGTAGCTGACAGTCTGGCTTTAGCTGTTGCCGCGGTCGCACGCTCCTCAAGTTTGCTCGGTGAACCTTCAGTGTTTACGCCAGTGTTTTCGTGTTTCGTGATTGTTTATTGGCGTTTTGCACGTGAATGAATTAAGTGTTATAAATTGAGCTATTGGTCTTCGTTCGTGTCGTCTTTCCACGTAGTGCCGTTGGGATTTCGGCGTTGTCCGAAATTTCTTCGCTGCAGAACACCATGGAAAACTCCGTGAGAAAAAAACACCGTGATTTGCACCTTCGACAAGTACAAACGTCGAGTACAGCCTTCTGAACTTGAAATACACGACTAGATAACCGAGGTAATTGGCCTTCATTGTGAATCTGTTCATACCATGTAGCTAGACTCTGATGAATACTGCATTTCTGTAAAGTTTAACGATCCCGTTAGTGTAGACCGCCTTCTGGAAAAATTTGGTAATGAAACGGAATTTATACACCGTGATGGTACTAAAAGTACTGTAATACTCAGGAATTCCGAGTCTGTAATTAGAAATGGTAGGATTTTGAATATTCCCATAGAAGTAGACAACTCGAAAATTCAAAAATGGTTGAAATGGCTCTGAGAACTATGAGACTCAACATCTATGGTCACCAGTTCCCTAGAACTTAGAACTACTTAAACCTAACTAACCTAAGGACATCACACAACACCCAGTCATCACGAGGCAGAGAAAATCCCTGACCCCGCCGGGAATCGAACCCGGGAACCCGGGCGTGGGAAGCGAGAACGCTACTGCACGACCACGAGCTGCGGACGACTCGAAAATTAAAGATGTCCTTTCAAAGTATGGGGTTGTCAGGCAAATACTAAACGAAAGGTGGGCTTCGCATTTCAAGCTGCAGTGCTTTAACGGCATTCGCTCCGTGGAGATGGAAGTGAAGGCAAACATTCCCTCCCACATCTTTGTCGACAGGCACAGGGCGTATGTTATTTACTCAGGGTAAACCCCTACATGTCATGTATGTAACGAGTCTGATCACCTCTGTCAGGACTGCCCTCGCCGTGTTTGTGCTAAAAAATAACCTTACGCAACGCCAGAAATTAACACACAACGATTTGTTGTCAGACTGTAACACAACCGAGCCGGCGGCTGTCGTGGATCCTGGTACTACCTCTGAAAATGTTGCACTTAATGTTAATGAATTTCCGTCTTTAAAACCTGCATTAACTGCTGAAATTCCGTCCCGTGACAGCGAGTTTCCCACTAAAAAGCGTCCTCTAGAGGACACCGAAAAAAATGTTGATGAGGACTCTTCCTGTGAAACACCCGTTGCCAGGAAGCCGAAGCCAAGTCCCGAAGATCTGTTGGAAGTGGAAAAAGGAGATCAAATGCAGGTCGATGTGGCTCCCACTTCCGCACAAGGAATTATACCACCACGAATAGACAGTGACGCAGCTTGTAGTGGCCTTTCACAGAAATGTGACCCTGAGCCTGAGGTCACAACTGCAATAACCGCATCAAGTGCACAGCCCATACAGTGCGAACAGTACGAGGAAGTACCAAGTAAACAACCTGCTGACTCCGAAGCGCAACACAGCGCCGAAGGAGGAAATAAACAAGCATCACCGCCTCGCGAGCAAGACAACACAACAGACAACACGCCGGAGCCAAATATTGACGACTCGCAAGCCACCGCCGTTGCGCCAGACGGCCACCGTCGGAGGCTGCGACCGAAACCAGGTCTTGCTGTCGCGCGTCATCAAGCGAAAACCACACCAGAGAAGAAAGACATAAAGAAAAAGAATATTAAATATGAAGTCATCAGGTCCAACACTGACTAGGAGAAAGAGAAAGACCACTGTGACTTATAGCAATGCATTGTCAGGATTTCAGGATAAATGTTCTTTTCAAGCACTTAGTTTAAAAGCAGTAAAATTTTTTCTAGGAAGTTAGTACATGTAATGGACACATAGCTTGTAAAGATTGTGACTTGTAGAGAAGCATGTTGCTGCTATAATCATATCGATCCTCATCTTGCAAGCTTATAGCATTACTATTGTTAACAATGATCAAATACAGTCACGCTTGAAATTGGCAGCACTAAAAGAATTCTTATACGAGTCTGGGACAGATATCGCGTTGCTACAAGAAGTTGCGATAACGGAATTTCGGGTCCCAGGCTTTTTTGAAATCGTTAATGTTTCTATGGAAGCTAATATCGGTACAGCCATTCTTATAAGGGAAGGCATTCCGAGCCGTAGGAATAACATTTTTCGATGAGACCGTGCTTAACCTTTACGCCCATCAGGAAATTCCCATAAATTGGATCGTGCGAAGTTTTTTAAAGATGAACTTATTTATTTATTGAGGAAAAATCCGTGTTCTCTTATACTACGTGGAGACTTTAACTGTGTTTTAAACCAGAAAGATCAACAACCCAATTTCAACTACTCGCCACAGTTAAAAAAGTTTGTAAGTGATCTATAACTTAAGGGCGTGTGGGAACTTCAGCACCCGACGTCAGTCGAGTTCACGTAAATAACCAGCCACTCCCGTAGCAGACTAGATAGAATTTAGATGTTACCAAATTTGCGAGTTTTTTATTAAACGTTGAAACTGTTCCCGTGTATTTTAGCGATCACAACGATTCAAAGCGAGAACGAATTCTTCAAACCTCTCGTTTCTTAGTGCCAGTGATCTTAGAGAACTGGGCTGTGTCTTGTCTGGTTTAAATGGTTCAAATGGCTCTGAGCACTATGGGACTTAAAATCTGAGATCATCAGTCCCCTAGAACTTAGAACTACTTAAACCTAACTAACCTAAGTACATCACACACATCCATGCCCGAGGCAAGATTCGAACCTGCGACCGTAGCGGTGGCGCAGTTCCGGACTGACGCGCCTAGAACCGCTCGGCCACACCGGCCGGCGTCTTGTCTGAATTTTTCCCTTCTGCAGTGCTATTTTCTTTTTAAATGCTTCCAAATAAAATCACCAATATGTTCCTTCACCCCTTGCAGTATATTAGTGTGAGCAGTGTGCAGTCATGTCCACTCAAAATGCGAGATTTGCTATCCATTTCGGATGTTCTAATTTTCGTTCCTGCAGTACATTTTCCTTCATAAATTCAACAATAGTAGGTTTTAAATCGAAAAACCTTTCCAGACTTGACCCTTGACTTAAAAAATGTGTTTTGCGAATTATACACTGAAGAGCCAAGGAAACTAGTACATGTGCCTAATATGCTGTAGGGCCCCAGCAAGCACGCTGAAGTGCTCCAACACAACATGGCACGTACTCAACAAATGTCTAAAGTACTGATAGAGGGAATTGACACTATGAATGCTGCAAGGCTGTCCATAACTCCGTAAGCAGTAGGGGGAAGGGGTTACGACTCCACATTTGATATCAAATTGATGTGCAAATTAATTAAATTGATCAATTATTCACTCACGCCCAGGCCCACCCCATCCCAACAATGCCCACCCCCTCCTTGGATGACGTCACGTGCGTTTCTCAGCCTGCACGTGTGCCCCAGTCATCTCCTCCCCCTAGCACCCTCCTCACAACCTTCCCTATTGGCGGAAATTTTGAGTTTTGGCGGTAATTTCGAATTTTGGTGGGAATTTCGAATTTTGGCAAGAATTTCTTGGTCCCAGGTCTGTCCTGAATCCCACCCCATCGCCCACCCAGGAATTGGTGGGAAATTAAAAATGGCACTACCCTTTCCGGGACTCAATCCCTGGTCTTCCCAGGCGAAAAGCCCAATTTCACCCCCTAACACAATCAATCACCATAGGCTCCTGGAATATATAGGGAATTCAAAAATGTTGTGCACTTTCCGGGACTCGAACCCTGATTCTACTGGATGGAAAGACCAAGTGCACACCCTAACATATGGAAAGTATCCAGATGCAGGAAAGGAAGGTTAGGTTACTGTACTTTATTTATTTTGGTCGAGAAACTGACGCAAAGATCGATCCTAATTACGTAATTAATCACAAATGTCGGACTTAATTACACAACTATATGCATAGCGCTACACAAGGATGGCATAAAAGCGCAATACAGCTTTGCGTCACAGTTCTAATTACACTTCGAAATTGTCTTGAAAAAATCAAATGGTTCAAATGGCTCTGAGCACTATGGGACTCAACATCTTAGGTCATAAGTCCCCTAGAACTTAGAACTACTTAAACCTAACTAACCTAAGGACATCACACACACCCATGCCCGAGGCAGGATTCTAACCTGCGACCGTAGCAGTCCCGCGGTTCCGGACTGCAGCGCCAGAACCGCTAGACCAACGCGGCCGGCTCGTGAAAAAACCAGCACTTGTATTGAATGGATCATAATGCAGCATAAGTACTGGGAAAATCGTCGTCCTAACAGACTGCAAAGGGGGTGGTATTTCAACGTGCGATGCCGGCCAGAGTGGCCGTGCGGTTCTAGGCGCTACAGTCTGGAACCGAGCGACCGCTATGGTCGCAGGTTCGATTCCTGCCTCGGGCATGGATGTATGTGATGTCCTTAGGTTAGTTAGGTTTAATTACTTCTAAGTTCTAGGCGACTGATGACCTCAGAAGTTAAGACGCATAGTGCTCAGCGGCAGTTTTCAACGGGCGATGTACAATCACAAACTGTCGAACACCAAGGACCTCTCACTTCCCTCACACGTACGCTTCCCCCTTCCCACACACGCTTCTTCAAACGGCTAGATGCTCCATTGAGAGTCTCTTGCCCCAACTCCTCGCCCTTTGCTGTTTTTCTGCCGACCCGCATACGGCCCAACCAGGGCCTCCGAGGTCACTTGCGACGTGCGGCATTCCTTCAGGCGGCAGTCCTAAACAACACTAAATGGAAATTAACTGACATAGCTCCGCCCATCCAGAGATCGGTCACATGCTCCTCAAAGTGTCTTGGACCAACTCTACCACCCTCTAAGGCTGCTGACTTTGGTTTCCACCATCTGGCCACCACCTTGGGGCGACGCTCCTATGCCAGCACAATAGCGTGTATAGTCAACTAAACAATAGGAGATAAAAGGACGACCGCCTCAAGTGCAACTTGTTCACCGAAAATATAGCGACAGAGCCCCCCCCCCCCCCCCCCCAGAGAGATAGCGCCTGTGTCCAGCGACCACCACAGCAGACACGCCCCCCTACCCCTTGCCCGCAGCATCCTGCCATACTGCGATCGAGGACAATTGTATTTGACGTCAATGCATCTAAAATCAAGCACTTATTAAAAGAAAGCAAGACACATTTGGAGCAGGTGGTTCGTGATCGAAATCACTTCTACAGACTGGTGTAAAGTTTCATCATCTGTACTGTGTGATGACCATGTACAACAGACCATCAATCACAAGAGAGGTATCCTGTATTGATCCTTCATAAGCAGTTTAATACATTGTTTTTTCCGGTTGTAACACACCCAGTGAGTGCACACCGCCATACACTTCGTTTTCTTTTTTCTACCATGACTTTGAGATCCGTGTCAGCTGCTGCTAAACCAACATTAACACGTTTCGATCCTCTGGCTCTCACAAAAATCTGAACATCACATGACATAAACCATACAATGAGAAACGCTTCCAAATAACTGTATTGAGCTTATGACCTTGAAACGTCCCCTTAGAAAAATTATACATGACTGTGTTTAAACTGGCACACAATATTTTTAGCGCAACGGAATCTGAATTACAATAATCCCTACAAAAGAATGGCCCTGACTAACATTAACCTATACCTTTCACAAATCACTTACCTCACAAAAATCTTCGTTACTCAAGCTACTGCAATACAGCGAGTGCCACTACCGCCAGCTAAATAAAAGATTCAAACTACTGAAGGCACTAACTACTGATAGGCATAGTTAGCAAATGAAAGATTTTGATAGAGAACAAACAATGTATTTACCTTAATAGTGTTCAAAAGTCATAATATATATATCAGTTCATGATATCCAGTCTTACACATTTACTGTCTCTGTCCAGATCATCCGCTCTCAAAACTCCGCCATCTCACTCCCCACATCCACCACTGCTGGCGGCTCACCTCCAACTGCGCAACGCTACGCGCTGTTAACAGCCAACTGCCCAACCCTACAATGGCAGTCAACAATGCAAACTAGCCTCAGACTGCACACAGCACAGCCAGTGATTTTCATACAGAGCGCTACGTGGCGTTATCAATAAGAAAACCTAAACAGCCTACTTACAACCTCTACATTTAATCCCATGTTCCACAGCGAGAAGTAGCAGATATCCAGTGATCCTTCAAGGTCCCTCCATCTCAGTGGAGTGGTGTCAGTCAATCATTATGCAGTAATCAACAGCGTACCCAGTGGACGGTCGGGATTGGAAAGACGCTATTGATATGGAGCGATGTACTTTTATACACACCGCAGCAAATGTTTATCACCCAATCACTATATCACCGTTATTCTGTACCATCCAGCAGAGAAAACTTATGAACTATAAAAGTGCCATTAATTTCATCAGATAGATTTTTACCGAATCTCTCTCTTCCGATAAATCGCAAACGAATACTGTCTGCATACCGGCATCGAGCATATGCGGCGTTCGCTGTAAATATACAGGTATTTATCCATTGGAGCAGATGGCAGATGGCAGGTTCATTACACGAACTACAGCGATACAAGCGCCAATACTGCCAGCTAAATAAGAGATTCTAACTACTGACGGCTCTAACTACAAACAGGCATATGGTTAGCAAAGGAAAGATTTTGTTGCAGAGCAAACAATGTATTTAGCAGATTTTACCTAATCAAGTGACAGCCAGTTCAAAAAAATATAGAATCATCAGTAATAAATCTCCATGACGTATACACTTTCAGACTGTCCGCTTGTGCTAATACTCCAAACCTCCAACACAGCTAATTATTAACCTCTAACCTCCATCACTGCTGACTACTCACTCCCAGCTTCCATCACTGCTGGTTGTTGCCCTCCAACTGCTAGACCGACCAGCCACAGAGTCTCTTACAGAGTGCACACAGCGCTGTCAGAGTTATTAATGCAGAGCGCTACACAGCGCTGCCAACATACTAACACATAAGCAGCCTACTAACATCCCTTATTTTTAGCCTATGGGGCATTCCACACCAGTTGGCAACGAACACTGTTAACTGGTCACAGGATCCTGTTGATTGGCGAGGAAGTCGGAGATTCAGAGTAGCTCCCCTATGGCCAGGTTAAAGTGGGAAGGGAGCACGTCTCTCGCTTCCCCAGGGATATGGAGAGAGATTGGAGAGTGTCGGCAAAATATTTTGTACAACAGATAGTTCCGCTTTCACCTGTGGCGACTCCAGGGGTCGCTGCAAACATGTAATTTGCAATGCTTTATGAACAAAATAATATTTTCTGAATTGGATATACTTTGTTTTCTACATTTGCAGTAATATTTTGAGTAGTGTACAATGAGCAGTTGCAAGATTTTGCTGTGCGCAATAAGTGCAGCATTTGGTCATTTTTAACTAGTGATGCGGTTGAGCTTTGAATGTTTCACTCGTTGTTCGGTATCGTCCGATTTCGTGGAGTTTATTGGACTACTAATTATTACAGTCAAGCTGACTGACTAACTTAAAATTTTGTGGCACGAAAGATCAGTGAACAATGTGCAGGTTCAACAAGTTTGTTTGCGTGGCCATCCTCCGCAGCAAGCATACAAATACTTGTTTCGTAAATAAAAACGCCTTTTCCTGCTGCCACTTAATTCATTTTTCACAGACGCGTTTCATCTTTTCCTTGTTCTAAGTCATCTTCAGTGGGATGTATACCGATACAGTTTTGTTATTTTTAGATTATCAAACAGTTCATATCGCGATTTTTTATGTGAAAAAGTAATTACTTACGATTTGCTGATCGGCGTTTCCTCTCATCTAGTCTGAAGGTCGCACTACCACTTTATTACCGACAATAAGCACAATTTTGAGTTCTGACATTTTTCACTCTGTTCACCATATTTCTCCTTCTTTTTTATGGTGTACTATTGTTGTTTTGCCACTCGATATAACTGTTCTTCGGACATTGCTTTTAACAACATAAATATTGCAACTCCAATTGTAACAATAATGTACCTATAATAATTTTTTTCTTTATGTATTTAAATAAATGTTTCTTTCTGAATTTATGTGAAATAATGTAAATATTATTTTACATTTTTTTCTTTTCGTGTCATGTTAAAGAAACTGTACACAACTTTTGAAATGAATGTCATTACTTATGTTAGATTTTAAGCAATTTGATAACCAAAGGAAAAAGTATTTAATGTTAAAACTATTGTATAATGTGTAAATTGTAATTTAAACACTTGGTCCATACGTAGGTAATGCATTAGAAAATGTGTAGTAGAAAACCTGTGGTGAATACCCTACCTGTAGGGGCGCGGGAAAAGGTGGATGCAGGCGAGCGCGGGAAAACGCACACTGGCGCGGTTCGGCACAACGGGCTCAGTGACACAGTCGGAGTTGAGCATCGGTCAGAGGAACATGTACTGTACCGAGGAGGCCATCTAGGAAAAGTGGATTCCATTGAGCCTCGGATGGGCCGATTCCGACGACTACTTGGCATGGCTATATTCTCAGGCACAAAACTGGAAAGATTACGACGCTAAGAAGAATGAAAGTGCCGATACTGTGAGAGCCTTAGCCGTGCTTGTATGTGTGCTGTGCTGCCCGCTATCTCGCTGCCCGCCATCCGCCGTACCGACGTGCACAGGTCAAACATTTATTTCATCTTTAGGAGTGTATCTGTGTGGACCAGTGTTGAAACTGTTCTAACTGTTCAATAATAACGTGACTTTTACCAGAATTGCCTTAGCCATCATTTATCCTTATCATTGACCTAGACAGGGTCCTTACCGCATATTGTGCAACCCGAGTATCCCGAACTGAAAGTTTACAGTTAGTATTAAATTATCTGCAGATCGATCTATGCTATAAAGCAGTTTGAAAGTTAGGAGTGCAAATGTAAATGTTAGTAAAGAATATCAGTGGGATCAAATCGAAAGATAAATTTTGAATTGAGCTAGCAATGTTATTTAATTCATTTGAGACTGAAAGAATGTTAGGCTATTAATCCAGAAGCGTGACAAAAGAATAGTAATCCATAGATTAATAATTTCGAGTGTTAATGTACCTTCATGACTTGCTAGTTTCAGTATAACAACCATAACAGTTTCAGGCCCCCCCCCCCCCTCTTCTCTTGCCTATTCTTGCACATTTTGAAGTGTACTGATCAGAATTGAACAGTAAAATTAATTTCTATATTAAACCTAAGTGTATTAGTGTTTTTTCCAATTTTAATAGTGACATTGTATGTGTGTTTTCAAAATTGCTGATTCTAGGGTAATCTATGCCCGATTTCAGTCTGATCAATATACAAAGTGCAGCTCGTAGTAATCATTGCTGTGTGGTGTTGTGTAATTTTAGCTCATCCAAATTAGTACAAAAGAAGAAAACCTTAGTTCAGTAGATTCTTTCTGGTTCTAAATTTTGCTATAAAACGCAACATTGCTACGTGTCATTATGCTTGTACATGCTACCACTTGTACAGGGAAAAACTCACTCAATGCCTAATTAGGCTGGCGACCGTATTATTAATCATTGGTAGTATCTACTGTGTATACTTCTTGTCCATGCGAACGCGTAATTGTACCTTACTTTTGCTTGACGCCTCACTGTAGTTACTGACTGAATATAAGTCCGAATTGCTTCCATTAGGTACACGCGGTCAACTTATGTACTAAATCCTTGTTTACAAGGTGAAGCCCGTGAACTTATTACAGTACAGGCTTTATTGAGCTAACGCACGTCCGACAGGGCGGTAGTGTTACACGTGGCTTCCCGGTGACAGGACATCCAGTTGTTGTCGGTTATACACTGACGTAAAGACCGAACAGTGGATGTTCAGTGGCTTGAATAGCAATAAAGTTTAGCAAAGTAAACTATAGTGTGAGTCAAGTATAATAGTGTGTGTGATTGGCATTCAATATGGACAGGAACGGGGACAGGGTAGATGTGCCGAGCGAAATGGAGAATGCGGCTAGCAGTAGCAGGAGTCTACGCGGCCAGATAACAGATGGCGTTAGCGGAAGACAATTGGCGTACATACAATACCATGAACACGTCAACGAACAGATTGAAATGTCGCGATCACCTCGAACACAGCAAGGGACAAAACAGGAAGTAGAGGGTGACTTTGTAGATGATAGTGGGTACGTGAACGAATCCACTGACATATTTGACTCACCACAGATAAAGAAAGAACCGAAAGAAACTTATGAAGTAGAATCGGAACACACGGATTCCGTAGAACAAAACAGTGTAAAAATTTTAAATATGAACGACTTATTTGAACAATTAACCAAACAAATTGTAGGACAGAATGAGCAGCTTAAAACACACGTTGATGAGCAGCTCAAAACACAGAACGAGCAGCTTAAAACACACGTTGATCAAATTAAAGCACAGGTCAAAGATCAAGGAATTAGAATTAGTAAACAAATAGAGCAGGTAGAACAAAAAGTGGGAAATTTAAGTTCTGTGGTAAATAATATGAAATTTGAAATTGACACCATTAACAAAAATATGGATACTATGCAGGAGGAAATTGGTAACATTAACAGTAGATTCGATGTCGAAATTCTCAACATCCAAGAGAAAGTAGAACCGCTGGTTGAAACTAAGGTAGACGAAAAAGTTTTCGGTCTTAAAACTGAGATCGTAAACGAATGTCAACACGGGATATCACAGTTGAAAAAGGTAGTTCTAGACACTGGAAAAGATTTAGGTGAAATAGTAACCGGCTGTATTCAAAATTGTGAACAAAATACTACGGAAATTCAAGGCAGAATTTTCGATCTGGAGAGCAAAATAAAAGATAGGCCTGGTGTTGTCTGTAATGGCACACCGATTACGAAGCTGTTAGAAGGCGAGGAACGCTTCGATCCCGCCAAGAAACATAACGGGTGGCATCCGTTAGACTTCATCAAAAATTGCGAGAGAGTATTTCCTGAGCACTTGTCTCATCAGGAAAAGATAAATGTAGTAATTAGCGCCTTAGCAGGTGACGCTAAGCGCTGGGGAATAAATTTAGATACCGAACGAATGACGTTCGAAGAATTTAGGCAAAAATTTACCGAAGAATATTGGTCTGAACAAAAGCAGGACCATTTATGGCGCGAGTTTATCATGGCCAAACAGCATGATAACAGGGGCAGGAATTCTTTGAAAGATTTCTGCGAGTATTGGTACAGGAAATTGACGCATTTAAGAGGTAGAAGATCAGATTCGGAAATTATCTGGGAGCTGTATAAAAAGCTCCCAGAAGATTCAAAGAGGTATGTAGGAAGCAATCATCGCAGCTTCCAAGCATTTCTCGAAAGAGTCGAAGACGAAGACCATTGGCGCGAAAGTCGTGCCAATTATCAAAATTTTGGCAACCGTAATACCCGACACAATGACGAAAGGAATGACGGCGATGGATTTCGCGTCAATGTAATACAGAGAGGAAGAGGCAGAGGAAGAGGCAGAGGAAGTTATCCAGGTCGCGGACGAGAGTACACCGCGCAAAACAATAACGACGCGGGAAACTAATTTCCGCGAACGTTGCGGGCCAAACGGAAGCGGACAATACATACCGGCCCCGATTTAAGAACAGATACCGGACTGACCGTAATGTAATGAGACAGGTTAGAGACAGGCGTGAAACGAAGCAACGTGTTGTGGCAAGACAAGCGTCAGGTGCGAGCGAACATGAGTCATCTATGCCGCACAGAAAGCTCCAGGTTAACGGGCGAGTGGAGCATCAGAGGGCAACGGCCCAGCCTAGCGGAACATCTGTTCAGAGAGAAGCCGCTAGCAATACGGCAGCAGTAGGTACGAACGTAGCTGTAAGAGATAATGAAAATTTTACGAGTGATAATTCCGTGGCAAAGGAAACAATAAATGAAATTGTGAGTGCTCAGAGAGGTGCGGTTAGCAGTGTTCGCAATGAGGAAAAGGGCGATTATGAATTAGCAGAAGTAACTGATTGGTGTGTGCAGATCGACGATCTGTACAAGGGCCTAAAGCAATGTGAGTGGGAGGATATTAAGAAAGAATATGAGGCGAAGAAATTAGTTAATAAAAAGGGAAATGATAGGGGCGTCAATATAGTGACGTGGCCCAAATTTGAAGAAGGGAGAATAAATAGCGCCGCGAAAAGTACGCGTGCTGCCGATAAGGGGAAGGTTAATGATAGGAAGGATTTGGAGGATGAAATCCTCAGCATTGATGAAGAAATAACTTCTGCTAACAATCCGCCAATAGTGCAAGCTGCTACCGAGAGGCACCGTGGAGAAGGGGCAGATGATTACATGAAAGTAATTAAAGTCCACGAGGATTACACCGAATATGAAGTCACAGTAGATGTAAATAAAGCTGATGATGAGGCCGTTTCACCAAAAGAGGAGATTGAATTAAACTCTAAGCCTGACGACAATACCGAGGAAGAACTTAGTGCCTGTCTCAGAAAAGCCTTTATGTTAGAACCTGATAGCGATCCGGAATGGTCGGATTCCGACGATAGTTCAGATGATGAAATATACGTAAATACAGACAAAATTGAATATACTAGCTTTCCCTGTTGTGCAAAAGTAGCGTACTTAAATGAATCTGATGTGGAGGAAGAGAGTAGTGATGACTCTAGTGAAGATGTATTTTTCGGTGTAAAAGAAAGTGAATATACTTTTACTGAAAGAGGGTATGAAAAAATCAGTGAAATCAAAGGGGATGCAGTTAAGTACGATATTGCACCTAACAATGACGAAGTATCAAAACAAAATCCAGATGTTGAGACCGAACAAAGAAAGAAAGAGCCGCCTGACGACTCAGTGTTTATTTTGCGAAGAGTTCAAGTGAGCAAAGACTTTGAACTCCAGAGGCCTAAGAAGCCACCAGACTTAAGTGACTGTTTTATGAACCATAAAAGACTGCCTTGTTAATAAAGAGACGAGCAGGGGCAGGATGCTGTATTTGTATATATTATTAATATTATGCATAACTTTATTGTTACTGTAACTCAGTGTTAGCTGAAATTGAATTTTGTGTTTTTTTTTATTAGAGCCTGGGGCAGATTCATATCGGATTTTGAGAATGTCATGAACACATTACATCATGAAACTACAGGGTTCCCACCGGAAGAAATTTTGTTAGATAAAAGTAGTAAAAGTTTAATTGAAGAAAAATTAGAGTTTCCACCTTGTACAAGTTTGGGATTGAATCAAAAGAAAGAATTGGTAATAAAAAGGGCAAAGCAAAGAGCCGAATCTAGATCTAGAAGACACGATAAGAATCTAAAAGTTTCAAAATTTAAAATTGGAGATCATGTTCTTCTGAGAACCCACGAAAAATCTAGTGAACTAAACCATGAAATTTCAAAATTTAAATATATCTATAATGGACCATATATAATACAGAACATTCCACACGAAAATGCTTACTACCTAATCTACCCAAAATCCAAAAGACCTTTAGGTGTAAGAAATATAGTGGATCTGAAACTGTATGTTCCCAGAAACGAGTAATTGTGCTGTATCTTATGCTGAACACAAATTGTTTCAAATGTAACTATTCTTTGTAAATGTCTGTATACCATTGAAAGTTTACTAATGTAGTTATGTGAGTTTCAGATTACCAATTGTACTGTAACTATAAAAATGTATGGAGGAAAGGACTGAAAGGAAAGGGTAAATGCTTTCAGACAGATAACAGGTGGAACTGTCAAAAATGAAAATGGGCAGTGTATGAACCAGAATAGGAAGGACTGCCAAATACCAATGAGGGCAGATAAATAGTCGATGGAAAATAGTAAATGTAATCCAGAGGATGTGACAATATGAAGTGAAATGGACTGCCCAAATTCACATAATAGGCAGCAAATATGTGTAGTTAATTTTATGAAAATTTTGTGTGTGTGTTTGGTTTAGTAAATTTAGGAAATGGACTGCTATTCAAAGCAAGCAGCGACAAATTATCCTATAGTGTATACGAAATATGCATTTGTTTTTGTAGTTAAATATTTGCATTCCAGAATTTTAAATTATTTCTTTAAGAAATTTGGGAAAAATTGATTAAATTGCTATTTTAGTAATGTTTAAATGGGAAGTTGGACTGTGCAAAAGGCACTTAAGTAAATAACAAGATATTGGTCTTAGTATATTAAAATAGTGTGAACCTATATACAGTGAGTGGAAGGAAATATGTAGTGTAAATCTTCTTGAACTTTTACGTAAAGATTCAGAACCAGTGTATCATTGTTAAATTTAGTGTTCCCATAAAATTTGGACTTAAGAAAATTTTCTGGAAACAGGGGCATGTGTAACAATAATGTACCTATAATAATTTTTTTCTTTATGTATTTAAATAAATGTTTCTTTCTGAATTTATGTGAAATAATGTAAATATTATTTTACATTTTTTTCTTTTCGTGTCATGTTAAAGAAACTGTACACAACTTTTGAAATGAATGTCATTACTTATGTTAGATTTTAAGCAATTTGATAACCAAAGGAAAAAGTATTTAATGTTAAAACTATTGTATAATGTGTAAATTGTAATTTAAACACTTGGTCCATACGTAGGTAATGCATTAGAAAATGTGTAGTAGAAAACCTGTGGTGAATACCCTACCTGTAGGGGCGCGGGAAAAGGTGGGTGCAGGCGAGCGCGGGAAAACGCACACTGGCGCGGTTCGGCACAACGGGCTCAGTGACACAGTCGGAGTTGAGCATCGGTCAGAGGAACATGTACTGTACCGAGGAGGCTATCTAGGAAAAGTGGATTCCATTGAGCCTCGGATGGGCCGATTCCGACGACTACTTGGCATGGCTATATTCTCAGGCACAAAACTGGAAAGATTACGACGCTAAGAAGAATGAAAGTGCCGATACTGTGAGAGCCTTAGCCGTGCTTGTATGTGTGCTGTGCTGCCCGCTATCTCGCTGCCCGCCATCCGCCGTACCGACGTGCACAGGTCAAACATTTATTTCATCTTTAGGAGTGTATCTGTGTGGACCAGTGTTGAAACTGTTCTAACTGTTCAATAATAACGTGACTTTTACCAGAATTGCCTTAGCCATCATTTATCCTTATCATTGACCTAGACAGGGTCCTTACCGCATATTGTGCAACCCGAGTATCCCGAACTGAAAGTTTACAGTTAGTATTAAATTATCTGCAGATCGATCTATGCTATAAAGCAGTTTGAAAGTTAGGAGTGCAAATGTAAATGTTAGTAAAGAATATCAGTGGGATCAAATCGAAAGATAAATTTTGAATTGAGCTAGCAATGTTATTTAATTCATTTGAGACTGAAAGAATGTTAGGCTATTAATCCAGAAGCGTGACAAAAGAATAGTAATCCATAGATTAATAATTTCGAGTGTTAATGTACCTTCATGACTTGCTAGTTTCAGTATAACAACCATAACAGTTTCAGGGCCCCCCCCCCCCTCTTCTCTTGCCTATTCTTGCACATTTTGAAGTGTACTGATCAGAATTGAACAGTAAAATTAATTTCTATATTAAACCTAAGTGTATTAGTGTTTTTTCCAATTTTAATAGTGACATTGTATGTGTGTTTTCAAAATTGCTGATTCTAGGGTAATCTATGCCCGATTTCAGTCTGATCAATATACAAAGTGCAGCTCGTAGTAATCATTGCTGTGTGGTGTTGTGTAATTTTAGCTCATCCAAATTAGTACAAAAGAAGAAAACCTTAGTTCAGTAGATTCTTTCTGGTTCTAAATTTTGCTATAAAACGCAACATTGCTACGTGTCATTATGCTTGTACATGCTACCACTTGTACAGGGAAAAACTCACTCAATGCCTAATTAGGCTGGCGACCGTATTATTAATCATTGGTAGTATCTACTGTGTATACTTCTTGTCCATGCGAACGCGTAATTGTACCTTACTTTTGCTTGACGCCTCACTGTAGTTACTGACTGAATATAAGTCCGAATTGCTTCCATTAGGTACACGCGGTCAACTTATGTACTAAATCCTTGTTTACAAGGTGAAGCCCGTGAACTTATTACAGTACAGGCTTTATTGAGCTAACGCACGTCCGACAGGGCGGTAGTGTTACACAATACATGTTTCCTCCTCTTTGGTGTGTTTACCTACTTGGTGCCAACTTGACGAAGTATATGTTCGAAACCAAAGGTCCGAAAGATAGCGTAAGGAATATACGCCGGCCAATTGGTGAAGCTAAAGCGGGGTAAGTGGCACAAATCTTTGTAATTGTTTTCAGCGTCTGACAACGATTTTTCCAAGGTTGAAAAACAGAAGAGGCGGGAAGAATGTCAGAGTGTCGAGTACCTACGGACCTTGTAAAATTCATTCGTAGTTGCTATGCTCCAGTCCGAGGACTTCTTTACTTTTAAAAAAAGCTGCCGATTCACATATTAACATAACTAAAATAAATATTTTCAAATGTGGTTGGATCCAAATTAAAAACATTGAACCTCGTGTCGTCAAGATGAGATAACGTTTAACGAACTTGAAGACTGGAGCACCTACACGATTTTCAAGAAAGCGATTACTACTGAGATAATAAAGAGCTTTCTTTTAGCGTCACAACAACGTGAAAACAGCTTCTCAGCTGAAAAGAAACAGGACCTGCAACAGCTGCTACCGTATTAGAAAGTAGCTAATAGAAAATTTTTCGAACAATTAATCCATTAAAATTGCTTCATGCTCTATAAAATTAAAAGAAGGATTAAAAATAATTTAATCATAGGATAGCGTGTCTGTAAAATGTATCTGTAAAATGTATCTGTAAAATGTTTATTATTAACAAAACTTATAAATGTTTGAGACTTCTTTCATTGGCACTTACCTCGTTTCGCCAATACCTGTGTAGCATTTAGCACGTTCTAAGATTTCTGAATAAAATATTCATTTCCTTGGTAAAACGAAGGGATCTTTTAAAAACAACTGCAGTAGATGCGTGACCCATTGTAATGTATGGAACTGGGGACCTGGAAACGACGGAGAGGCTTCGTCTCCGCAGTAGTCCGCAGTGGTGCACAACCCCACAACAGGTTACAGCAGTCCACTCACCCCACCGCCGCCCCACATCGAACCCAGGTTTATTGTGCGGTTCGGCCTCCAGTGGAACCCCCCCCCCCCCCTTCCCCCCGGGAACGCCTTACACCTGACGAATATAACCCCAATGTTTGTGTGGTAGAGAAATTACGGTGTACGCGTACGTGGAGAAAGTATTTGCGCAGCAATCGCCGACATAGTGTAACTGAGGCGGAATAAGGGGAACCAGCCCGCATTCGCCGAGGCAGATAGAAAACCGTCTTAAAAACCATCCACAGACTGGCTGGCAAACCGGACCTCGACACTAATTTTTTTGTCAAAACGAAAAGGAATAAATAATTCGGACTCAGTCTTTTGGCACTTACAAGGAGACGGCACCACCTAGGGGTCGGGGATTTATCCGCAATTTTGTGTGGTGAAAGAGGACCCCTAGCACCTCACGTGGTTAAAATATTAGGACGCATTACTCGGAATATCCGGAGAAAAATCGATCCAAAGTTTCTCAGGTGCCTTATGAGTATAAAATGTTAGTCCACTGTCGAACCGCCGTCTGACCTACATGGTTAGCGCTCGGACCCTTACGCCAGAGGTCTCGAGTTCGATTCCTCTTCCTGCACATTTTTCTTCTGTTGCTTGCAAAATTGCAGCGCATTGTTACAGGAGAATCGTGAAATTAATTCCCGGGAAGACTGTATAAAAATTCATTCTGTAATTCACCACCAATTATCGTCACCAATATTCGGAGACATGATTCAGTATGCCTGGTTTGCCTCAAAATTATCAGAAACTCAAAAAATTTTCCTAAATGTTAATGGGGCATGTTCTTGTACAGATTTATTGCAAAGGCACTGTGATTGTAAAAATTCCGCTTTTGTATGCTGCTCAAGATGTCGCAAAAATTATTGTTTTGTTTGTTTTAACGATAATTACCACTACGGTTCTTGTTTATAATTATTATATGTATAAAAATTGAATGCTTCCCAATAGACTTTGTTATTTTGATTAAAAACCCAGACAAAAAGAAAATACTTTTTATTCATTGATGTAACTAATTTGTTAAAGATAATGTACGTTTGGGAAACTTTCAGAATAATTGGTGGAATAACCAAAGAAAATGAAACAGAAGGAAAAAAAAAGAGCCGGAGGAGGAATCGAACCCGAGACCTCCGGCGAAAAAATTCGAGCTCTAAACATCTAGGCCAGACGGCGGCTCGGCAGTGGACTAAGATTTTATACTCATATGGCACCTAAGAAACTTTGGATCGCTTTTTCCCGGGATTTTCTGGGTAGTGCGTCCTAATATTTTAACCATGTGACGTGTTAGGGGTCCTCTTTCACCACACAAAATTTCGGACAAATCCCCGACCCCACGGTCGTGCCGACTTCTTGTTAGCCTGTTATTGATTTCCCCTTTACATTTCCTGCTTAGACACACATATTAGGCATATCGGTTACTGTTGGGTGGTTCATGTCTACTATTTTGATGAGGTCATGTGTCAGAGAATACGTGTGATATGGGAAAGTTCAACATTTCCAGGATGAGAAATTGTTAAAGCAGAATTCGAACTGATCTATGGCTACCAGACGCCCGCCCGGTTGGCCGTGCGGTCTAACGCACGGCTTTCCGGGCGGGAAGGAGCGCCGGTTCCCTGCACGATTCCGCCCGGCGGATTTGTGTCGAGGTCCGGTGAGCCGGCCAGTCTGTGGTTTTTAGGCGGTTTTCCATCTACCTCGGCAAATGTGGGCTGGTTTCCATTATTCCGCCTCAGCTACACCATGTCGGCGTTTGCTGCGCTAACAAGTTCTCCACGTATGCGTACACCACCATTACTCTACCACGCAAACATAGGGGTTACACTCGTCTGGTGTGAGACGTTCCCTGGGGAGTCCACCGGGGGCCGAACCACACAATAACCCTGGGTTCGGTGTGAGGCGGCGGAGGGGTGAAGTGGACTGCGGTATTCGTCGTGGGGTTGCGGACCACTGCGGCTGCGGCGGGGACGGAGCCTCTCCGTCGTTTCTAGGTCCCCGGGTAACATAACATAACATAACATAACATGGCTGCCAGGGGACATGAAACTGTTTGCCTGCAGGCCAGCCGCAGCGAGCTCGTGGCTGCGCGCGGCGGCTGCTGGCGGTGTCTGCGCAGCTGCTGGGGCTCCTGATGGTGAGCGCCTCCTGCGGGCTGCTCGTGTCCTTCCTGGCCGACTCCCAGAGCGTCATGCCTTTCTCCGACCTCGACGGGATGCTCCGCGACGGCTCCTACGCACTGCACTTGGTTCCCAGTGGCGTGGAATACAGCATCTTTTCCGTAAGCTCTTCTACCTCCTATTAATCGATGCTTCCGTCGCTACTTGGTAGAGCAACTTCTTATTTTTGAACAGAAAGCGTAATATTTGGTCTTTTGTACAGTACTAATTTATTTAGTTAACCAATTTTCGGGTTACAGTGCCATCATTACACTATAACTGTCTATCGTGAAAAGTAAATTTCATCTTTGACACAGAAATAAACTGCCTGTCAAGGAAGTGAAGCACACAAAAAGAGAAGAGGAAACAAAATTAAACTTGAGAGGAGGATATGTGATGTTACAGAGTGATTACGAAATCGAGACCAATCTGCAAAGAACTGGGCAGTATAAGCCCTTTTATCAGCATGACGTTGTTCACTTTCTGGCCTCGATGTATGTAATGATTCTGTTCGGAATGTTGTCATAAAATCACTGTATCCTCTCCTGGGACATTCCGGCCCACAACTTCCGTAACTGATCCTTGCTATACTAGATATTGGTACTGGGATAGACCTGACGTCCTACTTGGTTCCACACTTGTTGTATTGGAGATAATTCTGAGGATGAAACTTCCTGGCAGATCAAAACTGTGTGCCGGACCGAGACTCGAACTCGGGACCTTTGCCTTTTGGAAGGTAGGAGACGAGGTACTGGCAGAAGTAAAGCTGTGAGGACGGGGCGTGAGTCGTGCTTGGGATCTCAACTGGTAGAGCACTTGCCCGCGAAAGGCAAAGGTCCCGAGTTCTAGTCTCGGTCCGGCACACAGTTTTAATCTGCCAGGAAGTTTCAAAATCAGCGCACACTCCGCTGCAGAGTGAAAGTTTCATTCTGGAAACATACCCCAGGCTGTGGCTAAGCCATGTCTCCGCAATATCCTTTCTTCCAGTAGTGCTAGTCCTGCAAGTTTCATAGGAGAACTTCTGTGAAGTTTGGATGGTAGGAGACGAGGTACTGGTGGAAGTGAAATTGTGAGGACTGGTCGTGAGTCGTGCTTGGGTAGCTCAGTGGTAGAGCACTTGCCCGTGAAAGGCAAAGGTCCCGAGTTCGAGTCTCGGTCTGGCACACAGTTTTAATCTGCCAGGAAGTTTCAATGCTAATGCACTCTGGTGACCATTGAGTCGTCGCCTTATAGTTGTACGAGTCTGAGCACAGTTTGCATTGTTCGTGATTTCCAGTGACGTCACTGTGAAACGTTGCCACGTTTCTACTCCCAATCCCTCACTCAATCCTATGACTTCAAAATGGTTCAAATGGCTCTGAGCACTATGGGACTTAACATCTGTGGTCATCAGTCCCCTAGAACTTAGAACTACTTAAACCTAACTAACCTAAGAACGTGACACACATCCATGCCCGAGGCAGGATTCGAACCTGCGACCGTAGCAGTCGCGCGGTTCCGGACTGCAGCGCCTAGAAATCCTATGTCTTCATAGGGTAAATTCCACATGTATAAAATAGCGAGGAATCAAATACCCCCAACTGTGCTACATCGTTTTCCCCCACTCCTACATCATCAAAGCTCAGAGCCCAGTTGTCCTAAGTGTAAGTTGGTGGGAAATTCCAAAGTGGGCAGTCACATAGCATTAAACGACGTGACTGTGTCAAATAGGACACTACTATTGCTCTACCTGAATATTACGTGTTTGTTTTTCCTACTCATCTACATTAACTTACACTTTCCTACATTTAGAGCTAGCTGCCGTTCATAGTACCAACTAGAAATTTTGTCTACGTCATCTTGTATCCTCCAACAGTCACCCAGTTTTATACCTTACCGTACACCACAGCATCATCAGCAAAAACCGCAGATTTCGGACCACCCCGTCAGCCAAATAATTTATGTGTAAGGAGAATAAGCCGGCCGGAGTGGCCGTGCGGTTGTAGGAGCTACAGTCTGGAACCGAGCGAGCGCTACGGTCGCAGGTTCGAATCCTGCCTCGGGCATAGATGTGTGTGATGTCCTTAGGTTAGTTAGGTTTAATTGGTCCTAAGTTCTAGGCGACTGATGACCTAGGAAGTTAAGTCGCATAGTGCTCACAGCCATTTGAGCCATTTTGTAAGGAGAATAATAGTAGTACTGTCACACTTCCGTGGGACACTGTTGACGATACCCTTGTCTGTAATGAACACTCACCGTTGAGGACAACATACTGGGTTCCATAACTTACGAAGTCTTCGAGCCACTCACACATATTTGAACTGATTCCATATGCTCTTACCATCTTTAACAGGCTGCAGTGGGACACCATGTCAAACACTTTTCGGAAATCTAGAAATGTAGAATCTGCCTGTTGCCTTTCATCTATAGTTCGCTGTATGTCATGTGAGAAAACGGCATGCTGAGTGTCGCATAAGCATTGCTTTCTAAATATGTGGACATAAGCATCTCAGTCTCAATAAAATTTACTATATTCGACCTGAGAATATGTTCAAGGGTTTTTCAGCATACCGATGTTAGGGACATTGGGCTATAATTTTGCGGGTCCGTTCTTTTGCCCTTGTTATACACAGAAGACACTTGTGCTTTATTCTAGTTGCTTTGGTCTTTGTGCTGGGTTAGAGATTCGAGATAAATGCAAGCAAGGTTAGGGGCCAATGACGTAAAGTGCTCTTTAAAAAAACGAACTGGGATTCCATCCGGACCTGTTGACGTGTTTGTTTTCAACTCTTTCATTTGTTTCGCTGCGCCAGGGATGCTTATTACTATGTCACGGGAGTCTGTTCGATGGTCAAACGACGATATGTGTCTACGATTCTACCATGTGAACCATTTCTTGAATGTGAAATTTAAAACTTCGGCTTTCGTTTCTCTATTTTCAACTGCCACACCAGAATTGTGTATTTTCACAGAAGCACGAATGTCTACTGACCTTTACTTGTCATTATTTGTGCGTTCTCTTTTGAAGCGAGAGTGCAGTAGCCGCTGCTTCCTCGGTGGTTATCTGACTCGGTATTATATGGTATTCACTCACAGAGTGACGGGCAAGAGCCGCATGACCTTGCTCCGCAGGTAAGGAAATATCTGGAGTGTACACAGCTTCGAAACAACGTAGCGGCAATAAATGGCCCGGCAAGCGTTCCTATGCATTTAGAATTACTATTTCGTTTCAGCTGTTGACTTTCCGTGTTTTCTCTGACGAAGGTGTGGGCTGGTTTTCTAAAGTTAACTTCATTTTCCAAATCATTAACACGTCGCCTTTCAGGTGCATTTAGTAAATCATGTTGGAATAAAGCGTAAGAAGCTGACCCTTATCATTCACAATTTCACACATTTTCTACAGTCTTGTGTACTTTGCCTCTGGTATATTCCTATATAGTCTCTGAGACATAAAAAAAGAAGCACCATGTAGGAATTGTCCAAATGGGATGGAAATCGATAGACGTGATGTACATGTGCAGACAAATCAATGATTACAATTTCAGGAAAATTGGATGTTTTATTCAAGAGAAAGAGCTTCACAAATTGAGCAAGTCAGTAATGTGTTGGTCTACCTCTGGCCCTTAGTCGTTATTTGGCTTGGCAATGATTGATAAGTTGTTGGGTGTCCTCCTTAGGGATATGGTGCCAAATTCTCTCGAACTGGCGCGTTAGATCGTCAAAATTCCAAGCTCGTTGGAAGGCCTACCGTAATGCCCCAAACGTTCTCAATTAGGGAGAGATCCGGCGACCTTGCTAGTCAGGAATTTGGCAAGCACGAATACAATCAGTAAGGTCTCTTGCCGTACGCGGGTGGGCATTATCTTGCTGAAATGTAAGCCCGGGATGGCTTACCATGAATGGCAACAAGACACGGCGTAGAATATTGTCGACGTATTGCTGTGCTGCGAGGGCGACGCGATGACAACCAAAGGTGTCCTGCTATGAAGGGCACCTCAGACCACCACTCTTGGTTGTCAAGCCGTATGGCAGGCGACAGTCTTGTTGGTTTCCCGTCGCTGTTGGTGGCGTCTCCAGACACGCCTTCGGCCTGGAATCTCATTGAATGTAGCAGAATTGTCTACAGTGATGAGTCCCGCTTCGAAGTGAGCCCCGATGACCACGAACTGCTTGCATAAGGGCCAGACGTGGACCAGTGCGTTACTGACTTGCCCAATTTCTGAAGCTCTTTCTTGAATAAATCATCCGGTTTGTCTGAAATTGTAATCGTTTGTCTGTACATATACATCACTTCCACCGGTTTCCGTCCAATTCGGATAAAAAAAGATTCATTAAGTATCTGAGTTTCCTCTCCCGTTCACACCTTTGTTTATGATGTCTTAAAGTTGTATCATTACGTTTCTTTCCCATTTCTTCCCTCTGTGAATGACAGATTGAGTGAATGTGTCTGCTTATTGTGTTTTCAAAGTGTTTGGTTGTGCGTATAATTCCCGTCTGCTGCTGTGACAGTTTTGACAGCTTTAGTATAGTCTCAGAGTGAGACAGAGACGTTTAGTCCCGTCCGGTGAATCTCTGTTGTGCGTACGTTGACACAGTACAGAAAGGGTCTTCTCAGGCCACTGCTACCTTTTCAGACCATAATTTTGCTATCGTGCTCTGACAGTCGTTTCTGGGAACTTGGTAAGTTTGGTTGCTGCGGAGAGTTCGTCTACTGTAGATTTTGTTTGGTGATTGACATTGCGTAAGTTTCAGACTAGCTGCCTTAGGTCTGGATCATCATGGGTAGTTTATTCATTACTGTGAGTGCTAGGACATTTGCAGTTATTAAATTTCTGTAAATAATTACTTTGTTAAGCCACAACTTGGGAAGGTGGAAGGTGGAAGCGTGGTGGATGACCTATGCTTCGTTTCGCCTATTATTCTAGTTTCCTTAATGTGAATGTGCATGTGGTTACGTTTCTTGCATTTTTAATTTTTCCATTATTCATTAGTCTACTTTACTCTGTAATTTATATCTGTTTCTTAGGTGTGCCTTTGTTTGATTGATTTCATGTGTTTGTATATGGTTGGAGGGCCTTCCGCTCTGCGACACCGTTTTATTTTGTAATAGCTTTGCAGTACATTTCTCATATGAATGAACCTTCCTCCGGAATAAAAGATTTTTTCAGGATTTTCATCCAGTCCCTTGGTCTTGCTTTGTGTAACTTGCACCACGTGTTTGAAAAACGAATGAGCTTTCAGACCCTCGCTCTTCAGTTCCTTTTTTAGCGAGAGGATTTTAATTTAGATTCGATTCACGTGTGCCTTATTTCTGTTCGTTCGAAAGTGTCTGTGACTTCTTCATTGTATGTAAGCTTTGTGCGATTGTACCACACGATGTCGCCACTCTGTATTTGAGTTTATGGTTATTTCTGTATTTCTGTTCTTTTACGTTTGCAGTTTCTTGTCGGTCCTTTTATTACTTTCGGTGTTGTGGAATTTTCGCAGTTTATTCTGCACACTAACCTTTTCGGCCACTGGTCCGTTGGAGGAAAACGTATTTCTGTTCATTATTGAGTCACTATCTCTGATCTATATTGCATTTCATAACGTAATTTTTCATTAAGTTCTGTGGCATGAATTTTCTGTGTTCATCATAGATGCGTTTGGCCGGTGGGATCGTATCGTGTTTGCAGGCCACATGCACTGTGGTGTATTTCTTCATTGTTCTAATTTCTTTTCTTTTTCCTGTGTATTGCTAGTGTGAAAGTGGAAGTGTGTGTGTGCAATACCTGTCCATCATACTATCCCTGTTTCATATGTTATGGTGGTCTATGAGCCCATGAGGCAAGGTATTTTGTTACCTTTATGCTCAGGTTCTTAGTAAATCGGGCGTCAGCAACCCATTACGTTCTTATTTAAATATTTAGCAATTTTATACCTAACATTCTGGATTTAATAAATGTTCAGTCGAAATTTAGTTTATCTTCACCTTTACTGCTAGTAATTTATCCCACACAAGCCAATCTTTGTTTCTTAGGCTGCCTCCTATACCGTTTTCCTTTACGAAAATATATACAGGTCTATTTATTTTTCTTATTAAGTAAAGATTGATCTTCATTAGATGCTGATCCTAGAAACAGATTGGTTACCTAAATAATAATGTGCTTAAGCTGTTAGCCAGCTACTTTCAGCCTTCCATCTGCCAAAAAGAAGCAGCTTAACTGACAGATGCTTATTCTCTGCTAGTTTAATTTTGAACATTATTGTTGAACTAAGAGAGTCAGGTGGTTTAGAGAAATTTACGCTATCCTTAAAATTTATTAAATAAGTGCACCACAGGCATAGTTTGATTTACCATTTTTTATTAATCTAACTAATCAGTCAGCTTTTATGCAAATCAGGAATAAATACCAACTATTTTTATCAATTCATCAGTTACCTTTTATATGTCGACCCTAAACAATATCTTTCATATGAATAACTCTTTTACATGGCGACACAGAATAGTTACCTCTTAGTATAACTCCTGATGTAGGCATAAAACTGCGTTCTTATTTGAGTACGTACACATACTTGACGATACGTAAGTATTCATAAGAAATAAATTAAGTTTTAGGACGCATATTCTTTTTCATCATTGTATAAAACCCCATGTATGTTAATGTAATCATACAGTCTTCACCATGAGTTGCTGGACAAAACACCAACTTCAGAAAGTCTTTTTCTTAACTGATTGATCCGAAAATACTACAGAAAAGCAGAATAAGAAAAATGGTTCACTACTGTCAGAAAGCGTCAGACGTATTGTGGCAATAGGTTGTGTCTTCATGTCTCTGCTAACGCCCTTCGACGATGTTCACTTTGAACACGTATATGTATTTTCAGTAACAGTATTCCAGCCCTAATACCAACTACTGCAGAAAATATGTCCAGGCATTCACGGTATTACACACAAGTTATTAACGTAACTGAAAGTGACGATGCCACACCACATGAAAGAATAATACCGAATATTGTGTTCATATTTGATGTAGAGGCTGTGGAAAATCAGTATCAAATACGAAAATACTTCTGCTTTGTCGAAATAGGGGGCTGACGCCTTTTACCTAAGTCAGATTTACTCTAGGAACACAAAGCAATTGATAATGGATAATACAATCCTTATCACAGTCTTCAAACAAGAAAGTATAAATTTAACACACGTTGATCAGGTACACGTAGGAACCGACATGACATCTGACGCATTTAAAACTTTATGCAAAGTGTGCTGTAAAAATTCGCAGTAAATGTTTTTGGTTTTAGATAAAACAAGGCAGTTAAATGATGGCTGATACCAACGAAATTTCAGAAGGTTTTTAAAAAACGATGATAGATGTATACAATGAAACAACGCCATAACAGCGTCATTATTCATCACACTATTGACAAATTCGCTCGGATGTCCCCCACCAATCGGTTTGGGAGCGTTACATGGCAGAAAATTCGTCTGTAAATTGACATAAAAATTCATATGCTTGGCGATAGTATCAGACGTCATACTAATAGACTTGAAACACTCAGCAAAATTATGAGGAAAGACATTAGTCATTCTCAGGCCACTTTGAGGTTAATCAATGAATTTAATGGAAGAGCTGACGTAAATGAAAGAAGGCAAATAGAAGTGTACATAAGTAGTCTGCTTAGTGTAAGGGGCGATCAAAAAGTTTCCGTTTGAGTGCATAGCTGCAGTGTACATTCAACATAGCATGATTCCGGCTGCGGGTACATAAGCACTAATATATCTTTCTGACTTGCATGCAGTAAATGCAGAAAACAAAATTATTACCAAATAGGTCCAAGCAGGACCAATGTGCTATTCTGCTTTTCTTGGATGCTGAAGGACAAACACCGGTAGACATCCACTGGAGAGCGAAGAATGTGTGTGGCGCAGCGTATGTTTTGGAATGGACACGGTTCGACACAACACACTGGTCGAACTGCGAGGCCTGCCTCACCCGTTACAGACAAGTTGTAGACACTGGAGCACCTGCAATATAGTGCTCTTCTCTCCCCATGTGATTATCACACTTTCGGTCCCTTAAAAAGGCCGTGAAGTGTCGACAATTCCTGTTGGATGATTACGTGCAGCAGTCAGTTATGGACCCCGTCACGCCGAAGGACATGTTGTGTTAACTAATGGTTGTCTTCAATCTGGTTAGTCAGTGGTATGATTGCCTCAACGCTCACAGCGATTTTGCCTGATTGACGTACCGATTATGGGCTGTAAGGCCTTGGAACGGAGTATATTTTATCACCCTTTATATACAGGAACATGTCGACAAAACGTAAAGTTGTTGAAGTGCTCAAAACAGTCTAAGACAAACGGTGACTGCTGAGGTTAGGCTATTTGGGAAGAGACCACTGATTGAGAAAAAGGTTTAAACCTTTTATAGAATCTATCAAACAACTCTCAAAGGAAAATCACTACGAAGAAGAAGATACTGTTGGTGATTTCATTAAATATCACAGTGATAGTCGGATAGAGAGAACACACAAAGTGAGAAGGGAAAAACCATGTATTCTCGGTACTCAACTTATGGATTTAACCACTGCAGATTGGTGACAGAAACTGAAAGACACCCAGTTTCCTGAATCTGATATGCTTAGAAACTAAAAATTTCATCAAAAAGTATGGTCAAATACCACGTAAGAGTGACGTATATATAAAAGTCAGTGGAAGGAAACAAATAGCATCAGCAGATTAATATACTATAACATTTTTAAACTGGCACTAGAGGGTGTCCCTGCCAGTGCATTATCGAAACTTAGAATACGAAAATTAACAATCAATCACCACAGCACATCTACTATGACGACGTCAACAAAACAGTTGAAAGATTATGGCCATAACCAGAAATACAGATCATTTTAATGAAATCATTTCAATAACTTCAGTGCTTTGAAAAATATGTATTACTGAATAATTATGGATTCAGTGTTTCAAGAGCTCCATGAACCAGCAAACCATCACCCCAGCAAGACAATGCCGTGTAGACCCATTACAAGAAGATGTGTGGACGACTTATGGCAAGTATATCCTGTAGATCTGAGACAATGTCAAAGGAAAACATAGGGTTCAAATATATTTTAATGGCCATCGGTGTGTATTACAATTTTCCTGAGCCTTACCTGTGAAAACAAAGACGGGGAAGGTGGTTGCACAAGTGCTTGATCAATTGGTATGGAAGGGAGCCAACTGCATCCCGGAAAACCATCAAATAAACCATGACAGAGAATTTTATAATGGTTACTTCAAGACAATAAAGGAACTGTATGAAATACATCACTACTCAACATTCTTCCAGATGGACGTAAGTATTATGGAAAATTTGAAATCAAAGATAAACCATGAATGTGGATGCGTTTTAACCTTCATGGTTCTTAGACCTGAACTGAGATCCGCCCACAAATCCATGACCATTATAACCGAACTGTGCAAAAAAATTTCATAATGACCTCTTAAATACCGTATGAAGTTATATTAAAATGTTAGACCCATGCAAACAGAAATTTAATATAGACAGTTTGGTATGCATTTGAAACTACAACTCAGCATTCATGAAATGATACCTACCAAACTCGGTAATAGAGATAGGCGCTTCCGTCCGGAACCGCGCAGCTGCGACGGTCGCAGGTTCGAATCCGGCCTCGAACATGGATGTGTGTGATGTCCTTAGGTTAGTTAGGTTTAAGTAGTTCTAAGTCTAGGGGACTGATGACCTCAGATGTTAAGCCCCATAGTGCTTAGAGCCATTGGAACCATTTTTTTGAAGACAGATACTTAAAGTTTCCTTGGAATTTACAACTTAAAGGAGAGCATTAGTAGTGAAACAATTAATAGTTTTTAAAGGAAAGAATTACAGAGAAGCAACGAACCAGACGTGTTACTCACAGACCATGTTACAAACCAGTGGGGAAATAATACCCTTGTTCAGTTCCTTGGCTTCCCTTCATTGCACAACAGCTGGGTGGATGTAGATGATTTGATACATAACAAGCTGCACAAACCTCAAAGGACATAGTAGCGTAACAAGCATGATAGGAAGGGCATCAGCAGAGGTAGTGGTATTCTCAAAAGGTTACCCGCAGAACTTCACATCTCCATGTATAACTACTGTAGACGAGGAACAAAGCTTGAGAAAGGACACGACGGTTACAAAGCAATCGATCTACTAGACGCAACCTGCTGACAGCATGATATTACATACACAGCAGCTAGGTATATCCCAGGACGTCACACTGCAGATCGAATTTTAGCTAAGAGAATCAGAGAAATATGTACAAGAAGACAAACCAACGTATTGCTGCAACTTGTAGTAGACAGAGCAACACATGCAAAACTTAAATTTGGTATGGGATTAAATTTCAGTCGGGCTATCAACGCTGCGTGTCGTCTGCTGAAGACAAAGAAGAAACAGAGGAAGAAGATCGCATCTTTCAATTGTCATTGAAGTCTCAAACGAAAAGCTGATTACAACGCCTAGCATTTTACCATTGCCTAGAACATAAGGTGGAACTGTTCCATCTATAATTCCTGCTCTGGCGGGACTTGACATAGTGAAAAGACACATCAGGTTTAGGGAATATGTGGCTATTGTGAAAGGGCAATGTTTAAAACAGCACAGGTAAGGACTTGGATAGTTCATAAAAAGAAGCTACTAACTGTAGTGGCTGACAGACTCCTTCGAAATATCGATCTGCTTACATTCGTCAAAAAGTTCTGCATTCCAATATTTCGTGGAGTGTTTATGGAACATTCCTACCTACTACTGTGTGGAAATCTAATGAATGCATAATTGTCACTGGGTGGTGCATTTTAGAAGAAGAAACCGAAACAGTGTCTACTACTCCGATTTATTCGTCGACTAACAGCCATCATAAGAATTGCAACACTATTGTACCAATAACCAGGTATTCTACAATTTTCGATGCAAGCAAAAGTTCAACACATACCTGAGCAGACACCTGTGCCCCATGTTTATATTGGCAGCTACAGAGAAGACAATTTTAAACGAATATTCATGCATCTTAGTTCACCAGATGAGCTTCAGGAGCGATGGCATAAAATCTGAGTTTCACAGATCGACTGTTAGTACTACTTATGTATTAACTTCTGCCAATCGAATTAAGCAAGGGAGTTTAGAATGTTACCCTGACAGTATTGTAAACGTGCAACAATATCCCTGATAGTACAGCATCAAACTGTTAACTACTTCTTTGATGTGGTAAAGTTGTGTAAATACCCCACGGTGCTTATGATATTGATAATTTAAATGTATTTTTAAAACAGGTTTAACCGTTTTCCGAGTTAAGCACATATGTTAATATGTTTGAAACGAAAGTAAGAACAATTGAGGAGATAATATAGTTTATGCAGGAAAATTCAATAGGATCGGTAGTACTTTCGCAAAGGATCAAATTTTGCAGAAGGATCGGAATAAATTTTATGAGTCATCTCAATCGTTTGATATACTGCCGATTAGCATGATTCGTATTTAGTGCAATATTACAACGAATTCATATCTTAACAACAAAATGATTCACACAATCTGCCGATTTTTGTCTACTGTTGGCCCAGGCTGTAACATTCTAGAGGTGCCAAGCAACGCGGATTACCTACAAGTGACTGTTCAGACCGAGTTAAATGTTGCACACCAAAATGGACGACACGTCTACTTTTGCAGTGAATAAATCGTAATATGTTTAAATTTAAAGAAGCATGGGCATACGGTACAAAACTAGTACACGCATCCAACAGCACATCACTTTACAACCGAGACAAGATATGTTGACACCAAAGGATCTTGAATTCCTTAAATCATTGTGCTTGAAATCACGCCAAAACAATGACAGCACTCGACATAATTGTCCCAGTCAAATATGATGAACGAATCATTCACCAATAATACTTATCGTACAAATCTTTTGCTTCGGCAGCGATTGACAACAACGATGAGATCCGCGTTGTGGTCCACCACCAGAATGCTTTAACCATTCCAAGCACGTTTCTTATATTTGGAGATGAATTGTGAAAAACGGCGATGAAGGCCCTACAGCAACATTCTGTTTTACACGTAACACATGTGGTTTCCTGTTCCAGGAAATAAGATACGAACTGAATACGGTTGAAACTAACCGCACTTGGAATGCAGATATCACATTAACCTTAAAAACATACACTCCTGGAAATGGAAAAAAGAACACATTGACACCGGTGTGTCAGACCCACCATACTTGCTCCGGACACTGCGAGAGGGCTGTACAAGCAATGATCACACGCACGGCACAGCGGACACACCAGGAACCGCGGTGTTGGCCGTCGAATGGCGCTAGCTGCGCAGCATTTGTGCACCGCCGCCGTCAGTGTCAGCCAGTTTGCCGTGGCATACGGAGCTCCATCGCAGTCTTTAACACTGGTAGCATGCCGCGACAGCGTGGACGTGAACCGTATGTGCAGTTGACGGACTTTGAGCGAGGGCGTATAGTGGGCATGCGGGAGGCCGGGTGGACGTACCGCCGAATTGCTCAACACGTGGGGCGTGAGGTCTCCACAGTACATCGATGTTGTCGCCAGTGGTCGGCGGAAGGTGCACGTGCCCGTCGACCTGGGACCGGACCGCAGCGACGCACGGATGCACGCCAAGACCGTAGGATCCTACGCAGTGCCGTAGGGGACTGCACCGCCACTTCCCAGCAAATTAGGGACACTGTTGCTCCTGGGGTATCGGCGAGGACCATTCGCAACCGTCTCCATGAAGCTGGGCTACGGTCCCGCACACCGTTAGGCCGTCTTCCGCTCACGCCCCAACATCGTGCAGCCCGCCTCCTGTCGTGTCGCGACAGGCGTGAATGGAGGGATGAATGGAGACGTGTCGTCTTCAGCGATGAGAGTCGCTTCTGCCTTGGTGCCAATGATGGTCGTATGCGTGTTTGGCGCCGTGCAGGTGAGCGCCACAATCAGGACTGCATACGACCGAGGCACACAGGGCCAACACCCGGCATCATGGTGTGGGGAGCGATCTCCTACACTGGCCGTACACCACTGGTGATCGTCGAGGGGACACTGAATAGTGCACGGTACATCCAAACCGTCATCGAACCCATCGTTCTACCATTCCTAGACCGGCAAGGGAACTTGCTGTTCCAACAGGACAATGCACGTCCGCATGTATCCCGTGCCACCCAACGTGCTCTAGAAGGTGTAAGTCAACTACCCTGGCCAGCAAGATCTCCGGATCTGTCCCCCATTGAGCATGTTTGGGACTGGATGAAGCGTCGTCTCACGCGGTCTGCACGTCCAGCACGAACGCTGGTCCAACTGAGGCGCCAGGTGGAAATGGCATGGCAAGCCGTTCCACAGGACTACATCCAGCATCTCTACGATCGTCTCCATGGGAGAATAGCAGCCTGCATTGCTGCAAAAGGTGGATATACACTGTACTAGTGCCGACATTGTGCATGCTCTGTTGCCTGTGTCTATGTGCCTGTGGTTCTGTCAGTGTGATCATGTGATGTATCTGACCCCAGGAATGTGTCAATAAAGTTTCCCGTTCCTGGGACAATGAATTCACGGTGTTCTTATTTCAATTTCCAGGAGTGTATATTCTTAGCATCAGAATCTGAACTGTAGTTTTAGAAAATGCAGACTGGTTTATGGAGAAATAAGCATCAGCAGAAAAATACCAAAGTTTTAGTGTTTCCATATCTCTCAAGACGCTGACGGGATACTTCAACAACATAAAGTGTACTCTAGGTATTACAAAGAAATAACTCATTTTAATATAAGTGGAAATGACTGTAATTCATAAATCCAGCTAGCTGCCAATTCTAAAGAGAACAAAGTTTATCTTGACAAAATAAGTCGAAAAATGTCCTATATCTGTGTAATTGACAAATGTTTGAAGTTTTAAAAATTCTTCTTGTTTGCATTCAGTTGCCTGGGAGCTGTTGGAATGCCTTCTACCTCCGAATACATTTCGCCAGTCATAGACAATTAAAACATCAGTTCAATTAGAAATGTAACAATTTATAACGCTTGCATTACAAACTGACAGGAAAGCGAACCTGAAACTCTGACATCTGGCATCCTGATGTGTACTAATGTATAGGCATGTTGCCCTCACGATCTCAGCATTAAAAACATATATGCATGTGTGTGCGAGTATCTGTATTTTTGGCATTTTACTTACTGAGTTTGTGTGTTTTATGATATCTGAATTGTGATAGTTTACCAGCTACTCAGTATTTGCTTTCACCAGCAGCATAGGGCTAACATTTATCAATGCATAAGCATGATGACTACTTCATCTTAATACCCTGATGATGATAATAGTAAGTAATATAGCTCCACCTCTGTAAGTGTAAGTTTGTATACATATTTTCATGTGTGCAAGTATACTTTTTTATCCTAGTGAACAAGACACAAGGCATGCAATAAGTAATGGGCTGTTGCATTCAAATGAGCCAGCTCATGCCACCACAAAGCTCTGCGTTAGAAGATGATGACCTGCAACCTGATGTTGGAATGACTGTACGCCCAGATGCTCGTATGTAGTAGCGCTGTCTGTGTCTCTGCAAATACCCACACCATAGCGAGCATCAGTATCTGGATGGGGTCTTTGTTCTTTTAGTGATGACTGCCTACACCCAGCAGCAGCCTCTGTGCCCGTTTAAGTAGTAAGGATGATGATCCGGTATGTCAGACAGCTCTGCTATACTCTGTGTTCAGAGGTGCTATTCGGAATACGGTATCGTTTGCCTACGTCAATAATTCAGACGGGTATCAAGATCTGATCCTTTTCTAAATGCGTGCCTACCCATTTTGGAAAGCGAACTTTCCTAGATCATAACCAATTCATGGTATCCCGCCCTGAAGTGTAGTGCCACTCTATGCAATAAGTTCATCCTTCCACCTAAGGAGTGTGTATCCAAAAACCCCATCGTATGTACGAAGGATGACAACGATGTGAAGTCACTGGAAAACACAATTGCTGAGCGGTTGAAGAAATTTACGCTGAGCCCAATACAGGCCTCATTCCCTGAAAGCCGAGAAAGGGATTCTGGAAAGCGCCTAGTAGAGTCTTCTGTTTTGACGTTCACATACATATGCTTGAGATTGTTCATAGGTGGTCCTCCTATATCATTTTTCTACATGATATAACGAGAAAACAGGGCGTCATTAATGCCCAAAAATACGATAATTATTACTTTGCATGGTCACTTCTGGCTAGTGAGAAAAATGTACAGTATACAAATCAGAACCAAATGCTGGATACTCGTCCACATTATAAGCATAATGGTACTGAATTCCAAATGAGATTCCAGGACATCGGTAAAATTGAGAGACGGAATCCCCATACATCTGTTCGTGTATATGGCTTGGACAAATGCGAGTAAGATGAGCATCATCATGTGCAGAACAGCGATAAGCAAACAGTCGTTAAACCATTTCACTTTTCCCACTTCTGCAGTCAGAGCGCAACACACATATTTGATGTTAATCTCCCTGGCTGAGAAACAGCACTGCCTACAATTACATACATACACCGCATGCTATCGTATGCTGCATTGCGGATGGTACTTTTCCTGTTTCGCTCACAAACAGAGCGACGGAAAAACGACCGTCCGTATCACTCTGTACCTGCCCTTATTACTCTTACCTTCATTTTCTTATGCAAGATGTGCATTGGTGACAGTACAATCGATCTTCCGTCAGCTTCAGATGCCGGTTCTCTAAACTTTCTCAATAGTCTTTCATGAAAAGAATGTCATCTTCCCTCCAGGAATTCCCACTAACTGAGTTCAGAAAGCAGCTCTGTAATATGTAGTAATTGGACCTACTGGCAACAAATCTAGCAGCACGCATCTGAATTGCTTCGATGTCTTTAATTTAATCCAACATGGTGGCGATCCCAAGCACTCAAGCCGTACTCAAGAACAGGTCACGTTAGTGTTCTCAACAAGGTTTTCTTTGCAGATGACCGGCAATTTCCTAAAATTCTCCCAATAAATCGAATTCGATCATTCACATCCTCTACTACCATCTTGTACGCTCATTCCATTTCATATCACTTTGCAACATTACGCCTAGATATTTAATCAACATGACTGTGTCAAATAGCAAAGTATTAATACTGTATTTGAATATTATGGAATTGTTTTTGCACTCATCCACATCAACTTATACTTTTGTACATTGAAAGCAAGCTGCCAATCATCACATCAACTGGACATTTTGTCTAAGTTATCTTGTACTTTCCTACACCCCTCAAACATGACACCTTCTTGTACACCACAGCATCATCAGCAAATAGCCACAGATCGCCGCTCATCCTGTCCGTCAGATCATATTTTATCTATATAGGTAATAATAGTGGTCCTATTACACTTCCATGGGGAACTCCTGACAACATCCTTGTCTCTGATGAACACGCCTATTACTTAAGAAATCTTCAAGCCACTCACATTTCTGAGAAAGTACACTACTGGCCATTAAAACTGCTACACCACGAAGATAACGTGCTACAGACGTGAAATTTAACCGACACTAAGAAGATGCTCTGATATGCAAATGATTAGCTTTTCAGAGCATTCACACAAGGTTGGCGCCGGAGGCGACACCTACAACGTGCTGACATGAGAAATGTTTCCAACCGATTTCTCATACACAAACAGCAGTTGACCGGCGTTCCCCGGTGAAACGTTGTTGTGATGCCTCGTGTAAGGAGGAGAAATGAGTACCATCACGTTTCCGACTTTGATAAAGGTCGGATTGTAGCCTATCGCGATTGCGGTTTATCGTATCGCGACATAGCTGCTCGCGTTGGTCGAGATCCAATGACTGTTAGCAGAATGAAATCGGTGGGTTCAGGAGGGTAATATGGAACGCCGTGCTGGATTCCAACGGCCTCGTATCACTAGCAGTCAAGATGACAGGCATCTTATCCGCAGCCGGCCGAAGTGGCCGTGCGGTTAAAGGCACTGCAGTCTGGAACCGCAAGACCGCTACGGTCGCAGGTTCGAATCCTGCCTCGGGCATGGATGTTTGTGATGTCCTTAGGTTAGTTAGGTTTAACTAGTTCTAAGTTCTAGGGGACTAATGACCTCAGCAGTTGAGTCCCATAGTGCTCAGAGCCATTTGAACCATCTTATCCGCATGGCTGTAACGGATCGTGCAGCCACGTCTCGATGCCTGAGTCAACAGATGGGGATGTTTGCAAGACAACAACCATCTGCACGGACAGTTCGACGACGTTTGCAGTAGCATGGACTATCAACTCGGAGACCATGGCTGCGGTTACCCTCGACGCTGCATCACAGACAGCAGCGCCTGCGATGGTGTACTCAACGACGAACCTGGGTGCACGAATGCCAAAACGTCATTTTTTGGATGAATCCAGGTTCTGTTTAGAGCTACATGATAGTGACATGGCGGTGAACGCACATTGGAAGCGTGTATTCGTCATCGACATACTGGCGTATCACCCGACGTGATGATATGCGGTGCCATGGGTTACGCGTCTCGGTCACCTCTTGTTCGCATTGACGGCACTTTGAACAGTGGACGTTACATTTCAGATGTGTTACGACCCGTGGCTCTACTTCTTCATTCGATCAATGCGAAACCCTACATTTCAGCAGGATAATGCACGACCGCATGTTGCAGGTCCTGTACGGGTCTTTCTGGATACAGGAAATGTTCAACTGCTGCACTGGCCGGCACTTTCTCCAAACATCTCACCAATTGAAAACGTCTGTCAATGGTGGCCGAGCAACTGGCTCGTCACAATACGCCAGTCACTTCTCTTGATGAATTGTGGTATCGTATTGAAGCTGCATGGGCAACTGTACCTGAACACGCCATCCAAGCTCTGTTTGACTCAATGCCCAAGCGTATCAAGGCCGTTATTACGGCCAGAGGTGGTTGTTCTGGGTATTGATTTCTCAGGATCTATGCACCCACATTGCGTGAAAATGTAATCACATGTCAATTCTAGTATAATATGTTTGTCCAATGAATACCCGTTTATCATCTGCATTTCTTCTTCGTGTAGCAATTTTAATGGCCAGTAGTGTAATCCGTATGCTCGGAACTTCGTCAACTGCCTGCAGTGGGACACCATGCCTTACACTTTTCATAAATCTAGGCATATGGAATCTGCTTTCTACCCTTCAGGATATCATGTGAGAAAAAGTCAAGCAATGGTTTCTAAACCAATGCTGATTTCTGCTGGATCAAAAACAATGGTCATAGACAGCATTTTTGTTAGATGTGCCTCAACTCATTTACTACGTATGAGCGAATGATAAACAGAGAACTCGGAGGAATGCTCTGTACAGATCCCAGTTTAAGCAGAGATGCTCACTGTGTTAACAAAGTCTTAAATTTTAAGAGTTTTTCACACAAGCAGAATCTACTATTTGCTGTACACGACGAGTCTTCGTGCCTTCTCGCCCCCGTGATGGGCTGTGAGGGTGACTGCTTTGTCTCACAAACTGTTCTCACAGACGACACACACTTTGTAGCAGCATATCAAGTTGCATTTGCATACTTCTCGAGATGTAATCATTTTGAATCGTACATTGGGTCCTTATAAGACATAGGTGTATGCTTACTTGCAGACATCTGTGAAAAATTCCAAAGTGTATGTATGGAGACATAACTTCTGAATCCAGCATTCCACTACATTGCACTAGGGCTTTCGTGGGACTTCACGCTCCTACTCAAGCCAGCATTTAATTTTTAACCAATGTTCACATGCTGTTGTTTTCGAGCAGGGGATTGCTCAAATGGCTCTGAGCACTATGCGACTTAACTTCTGAGGTCATCAGTCGCCTAGAACTTAGAACTAATTAAACCTAACTAACCTAAGGACATCACACACATCCATGCCCGAGGAATATGCAGCGGACTTTGCCAATTTGTCCATTGGCATGCTAAGGCAAACAAACCACGAATGGATGAACAGTTCAAGAAAATATCCCAAGATTTAAATTAGATCATGCAGTTGGAAGTAAACAACTTATACCGCCATGCTGTGCAAAAATCTACCCAAGGTCGAGTGGCTGTCTAGTGAAGAAATCGTTGGACTGGCTAATTTCTCATCTGTGATGGCAGTTTGAGGTATTGCATGAAGTACAGAGTGATTTTCCACTATGTTCAGAGCACAAAGTTCCACTAAACTGTTCCCATCTTAAGCTGTTAATAAAATGTCGTGTGACTAGGGCCTATCGTCGGGTAGACAGTTCGCTTGGTGCAAGTCTTTCGATTTGACACCACTTCGGTGACTTGCGCGCCGATGAGGATGAAATGATGATAATTAGGACAACACAACACGCAGTCCCTGAGCGGAGAAAATCTCCGACCCAGCCGCGAATCGCACCCGGGCCCTTAGGACTGACGTCGCGCTGACCACTCAGCTACCGGGGGCTGACATCTTAAGCTGTTGACAATGATGGAGCCAGTAACAATATTACATATTACTGAAACCTCCAGTAATTTCTCAAGCTGTGGTTGAGACGGGACAGAGTCACCTGTGTTATTTCGTTCAAGTATGTTCCTAGTTGAAGTAATTTCTGATCAGAGGGCTTTCAACGCGTTTGATAATGAAAAACATCTTCATAAATAAATAAATAAATAAGGCAATTTTCTGCAAAACTATGGAAAAAGTTATACCCGCCACTGGAGTTACAGCGCAAGAGATTATATCGATAGTTCAAATAAAGGTTACCTCCTTGATGGAAAATGAGGTAAATAGCTTGCAGATTCTCCGCTCAAAATGTATGCATACCATACAGAGGCAGGTGCCACCACATGACACACGTTCAATGGTAAAAAGCGTGCATGGATGCAGCCCAAAACCGTCCACCAGTAAACATCTGGGTGCTGTATCTCCATGGGATTGCGAGGGGTGGACGAATGTAAATGAAAGTACTTCACGCAGGGATGGCGGTTGACGAGGAGATTGTTCCTAATGTATCTGAGTTATACACGAATCAAAAAAGTTTTGCATCACCATGGTTCCCACAAAAACCTGAAGACAGAGGGTGATTGTGGATATTTTATCACAGACACAGTCCCTTTGACTGTTCAGAGATGTCACTAAACCCGCCGAGCGGTCTATGGCGCTGCAGTCATGGACTGTACGGCTGGTCCCGGCGGAGTTTCGAGTCCTCTCTCGGGCATGGGTGTGTGTATTTGTCTTTAGGATAATTTAGGTTAAGTAGTGTGTAAGCTTAGGGATTGATGACCTTAGCAGTTAAGTCCCATAAGATTTCACACATATTTTTGAACACTAAACCCGCCCAAAGATGCAAACAACCATGCATGAGCAGAGCCTATTACACGGAGGCGGTCGGACAGCCGATCGGTTCCAATCATTCCACCAGGAATGAGGTACACAGCTCGTGTTGCCTGAGATTGAACCATGCCTAGACGGTCAATACCGCGGTTCAATCGCGTCCGCATTGTTACTTTGCGCCAGGGAGGGCTCTCAACAAGGGAAGTGTCCAGGCGTCGGGCAGTGAACCAAAGCGATGTTGTTCGGACATGGAGGAGATACAGAGGGACAGGAACTGTCGAAATGATCTCTAATGGAATGATCAGATTACACAAGTAACGGGGAAGGCGAACTCTATATTGCGGTTTATTAGTAGAATTCTGAAGCGATGCAGTCCTTCAACAAAGGAAATAGCTTACAATACGTTAGTTCGTCCAGTCTTGGAGTATTGTTCGTCTACATGGGACCCTTACCAGTTGGGTCTGATTCAAGAGATTGAGAAGGTCCAAAGAAGAGGGGCAAGATTTGTGACTGGTACATTTAGCCATCACGAGAGCGTTACAAATCTCATATAAAGTTTGAAGTGGGACACACTTTCAGATAGACGACGCACTAAACGGAAGGGGTTGCTCACTAAATTCCGAAATCCGATCCTCACCGAGGATGTCGAGCATATATTATTACCACCAACTTTCAAATCGCGCAGTGATCACCATTCAAAGATAAGGGAAATAAGAGCTCGTACTGAGGCGTTCAGACAGTCGTTTTTCGCTCGCGCGATCCGTGAGTGCAACAGATGGGGGGAGATACGACTTTGGCGCGAATTGTGCCCCCGTCACACACCGCTTGGTGGCTAGCGGAGTATATATGTAGATGTAGATGAAATGTCTGACTCAGGCCTCCCAAGGGCTACTACTGCAGTGGATGATCGCTACCTACGGATTATGGCTCGGAGGAACCCTGGCAACAACGCCACCATGTTGAATAATGCTTTTCATGCAACTACAGGACGTCGTGTCACGACTCAAACTGTGTGCAATAGGCTGCATGAAGCGCAAGTTCACTCCCGAAGTCCATGGCGAGGTCCATGATTGCAACCACGACACCATGCAGCGCGGTACAGATGGGCCCAACAACACGCCGAATGGATCGCTCGGGATTGACATCACGTTCTCTTCAACGATGAGTGTCGCATATGCCTTCAACCAGACAATCGTTGGAGACCTGTTTGGAGGCAACCCGGTCACGCTGAACACCTTAGACACACTGCCCAGCGAGTGCAGCAAGGTGGAGGTTCCCTGATGTTTTGGGGTGGCATTATGTGGGGCCGACGTAGGCCCCTGGTGGTCATGGAAGGCTCTGTAACGGCTGGATGATACGTGAATGCCATCCTCCGACCGACAGTTCAACCATATCGGTAGCTTATTGGCCAGGCATTCGTCTTCATAAACGACAATTCGCGTCGCCATCGCGCACACCTTGTGAATTACTTCCTTCAGAATAACGACATCGCTCGACTTGAGTGGCCAGCATGTTCTCCAGACATGAACCCTATCTAACATGCCTGGAACAGATTCAAAAGGGCTGTTTATGAACGATGCGACCCAACAACCACTCTGAGGGATCTACGCCGAATCGCCGTTGTGGAGTGGGACAATCTGGACCAACAGTGCCTTGATGAACTTGTGGATAGTATGCCACGACGAATACAGGCATGCATCAATGCAAGAGGACGTGCTACTGGGTATTAGAAGAACTGGTGTGTAAAGCAGTCTGGACCACCACCTCTGAGGATCTGGCTGTATGGTGGTACAACATGCAATGTGTGGTTTCCATGAGCAATAAAAAGTGTGGAAATGATGTTTATGTTGATTTCTATTCCAATTGCCAGCCGGAGTGGCCGAGCGGTTCGAGGCGCTACAGTCTGGAACCGCGCGACCGCTACGGTCGCAGGTTCGAATCCTGCCTAGGGCATGGATGTGTGTGATGTCCTTAGGTTAGTTAGGTTTAAGTAGTTCTAAGTTCTAGGGGACTGATGACCTCAGAAGTTGAGTCCCATAGTGCTCAGAGCCACTTTCTATTCCAATTTTCTGTACAGGTCCCGGACATCTCGAAACCGAGGTGATGGAAAACATTTTTTGATGTGTGTATGTTATGATGATACGGTACAATAATTTGGACATATGTGTTGTGTCGATCGGTGATTAGAGAGACGCTGGTCTGAGGATTTCCTAGATATTGCATTTCAAAGATGGTGAGGAGACCCGTCTGTGTCACAGCCACAGCATAGTATGCACAAAGACCACTGTGTGCCGTGATCACACGTTGACATTTCTGAGGCTGCCTTTTACAGGGGGCAGTAATAGAGTTTTGTAACGAAGCAATAGACCTTTAAAAGGGCCCCTGCTGACGTGAAGTAGCCCAAGGCCGATTGAAGTTGGTGACGAATGAATAATGGCATCAGTAGCATCGTGGCAACATGTACCAGTTTAGGGGCTACATATGTGTTCACATAGGACACATGTTATAGTTCGTTCAAGTTACGGTAAACATGGCAACAGACTTGGTGCCATATCGAAAGGCGGCCGTAAAATAGTGCCGTGGTGTGGTGTGTAGCGCCCGTAAAGTCGATCCCTAAGTAGGGATGGTACTGATGGGAAGTGGGTCTGGCGCTAGAACCTCGAGTCTACATCCAAAATGCATCATCATCGACCTGCGGAAGTTAAACATGCTACCCTAAATATGTCCATACTGCTGGATCCAGTTAATGACGTCGTTTAGTTCCGGTTGTGGAGTCGGCGAAAAGTCGGAGATCATCTGATAGGCCCTTCAGTGATAGGTATGATTGCACAAGGTGAGACCCTGTAGGGGACTCATAAGACCAGCAATAACGGGCTCCAGTGGGATGGCATATAGTAGCTTGGACATGGAGCGTCCTTGACATACAGGACAGCATATAGGAATTGATCCAACAAGTCTCCCACTGACATGGACTATGGAGACAGGGGGACTAGTAACTGGCAAATGGTATCCACTACGAGCAACAGGAAACCCATACAAGTCGCGACTGTGAAGAGGAAAGGGTGTCGATCACGATCCAATACACCTGTAAAATCAATGGAGACCAGTGCTGCATGGAGCCGACAGACCACATCTCTCGCAATGAGGTCACTTCATTTCCCCAAAGCCATTTGAAGGGTAGCCCTACAACCACGTGCAATCTGGTCTGGTAAAAGGACTGTTGATAAGACAGTGTGTATGTGCACAACTAAGGAGTGAGCATAGATTATGGGTGATATGTGGAGATATTGGTCCCTCTCGATGGCTTAGGCATTGGTAGAAGAACGCCGGCGACAAATTCGGGTGGTATCTGGAAGGACAAAGTAGAGTTCTTGAAGCAGCTCGCACACAGTGAGGGAGCATTAAGGTGGTGAACGCTCTGTCGAACTCTGGCTGAAGACCATCTAGTCCCAGCAATTTGTTCTTTGTCCTCTTGTCAGTCATGTCCTCCATTTCATCCGCAGTGATCACGTACATCATTGGTGTTTACTCCAGTACACTCAGGAATGGGAGCATAGGTCGTCAGGAATTGGCGCCGCCATCGGATCGTCGTCGTAAAAATGGCGGTAATGGTCCGCGAAGGCAGGCGCCACCATTGCCAGTGTTGTGTGGCGAGCACCATATGAGGTGGTGTGGTTAGAAACGAAGAGTCGACATCGACGACGATGATCAGATGCCGGCCGCGGTGGTCTAGCGGTTCTGGCGCTGCAGTCCGGAACCGCGGGACTGCTACGGTCGCAGGTTCGAATCCTGCCTCGGGCATGGGTGTGTGTGATGTCCTTAGGTTAGTTAGGTTTAAGTAGTTCTAAGTTCTAGGGGACTTATGACCTAAGATGTTGAGTCCCATAGTGCTCAGAGCCATTTTTGATGATCAGATGCAGCGTTAACTGTGGGCGGCATTTGCTTGTGCAGAAGGTCCTGTCGTTGCAAGCGCACCACTATGCCGTACAGTTTATCACATTGGAGGGTGAGGAGACGATCTTCAGTACGCTGGCATTCCCTATGGACGTCGGGTGATGAGAGGAGCTAATCGAGCTCATGAAGAATAGTGTAATGGAAGTTGGTGGTGTCCCGATGTAACACTGCAGCTTGTTTTACACACTGCATGAAGATCATTTCGATTGCAGGGTTCGCACATTTGAGCCACCAGTGCAACGTGGATGTGTTCTATGGGAGATACATTTAACAGGATGGCCATATAGTTGCAATATGTTGTCGGCAGGGTAGGCCTCCAAGTAATGATGTGTTAAACTTCCAGAACCTTTTGCTGTACCAGACCGACTGAGGTGGTAGAGTGAGCGTGCATATGATGGTTCAATCGTCCTAAGACGCAAGGTGCTATTTTGCTCTTCGGGAGACTGTGTTTCCAAGGAGGACAGAGACATAAAAATGTTCGAATCTGCTCGCAGAATCTGTTGCATAATGGGTATATCCACGGGCGTCGCCATGAATCTTTTCCCAAACATTAAGAAGCTGAAAGTCATTGACCAAGCTACTCAGCGTTGGGCATGATGGGTAGCCATGTGTCCAGTCTTTTGGGTGGAGAAAACAGATGAAATGCCGCCCACGTCGAAGTGATCATAACATTTGGAAAATAAAGGGATCACGTCGTCCGCGAAGAGTGTGGTCTGTTTCTGACGATTTGTAGAGCCAGATGGGGCATAGACATTGACGACACACATCTCGAAGATGGTGACAGCCATGTCCCAGCCGTATGGGAGGAGTGTTATAGCCGTGACTGAGATTTGTTCACACATGTAAAAGTCAACTACATTCCCCACGTAATCTCCTACATATGTGAATGACTCACAGCCATAAAGTGATGATGGGTAACATTGCTTTCAGAGGCCGGAAATACATCATGGAGGAGCTGCAGCTATGGTGTGTTGCCGATCATGTTGATGTACAGTGTGTCGAACTGGTACATCTGTATCAGCAGTGGCGGATGTGGGTCTATCATCACTAGGGACGGTGTGGGGTATGGACCTCGAGGAGAGCCCATCCCACTGGCAATCATGCATTGAATCCGATATTAACGGGCAGCCTCGTCGAGGGTGGTAGACAGTCTTGTGGAGGAGAAATTCCGTCCTCCACATTCACCACATGCCCATGTGCTGAGGGTTTGTCCAATGTCCATGTCAACATCATCTTGGTGGGAGAGATCGTTAGGCATCAATAGGGAGACAGGTGTATCGGCGCACTGGTCGGCACTACGTTCGTGGCGGCTTCCACCAATTGCTCGTATGGGAAAACGTGTTGGTCATCACTAGTGCCGTCCGCCAACATCTGAATGACACCATTGGGTGGTTGGGCAGCGTCTGAATGACACCATCTAAGACGGAATACGTTAAGAATTGTACTCATTGTACAGGACGTCGTCATAGGGTTGCAATGCCGCAATGACGGCGTCCGCGGGTAGTTCCAACGGCAGTTCGAAGATCCGTATCGTTCGTATGCCGAGACCGGCATGATCGACGGTAAGGGGACCTACGTTGCCGTCGGAGTGACAGAAACGTAGTCCACATTTGGCCTCATGTACCACCCTGTCACACGCTACTACTAACTACGGCCAGTTCCTTCATCTGCGGCGTTTGTTTGTTTATAGCCTGCGAATGAAGCCTAGTACACCTATCTGCATAATTTTCATCTTCATTGCAGAGGAAATAACATTTCAGATCCCCAATGTCACAGTGCCTTGTTATTGTATTCAAGTTGTCTTGCAGTTCATAACAGTGGCCGGCCTGTGTGGCCGAGCGGTTCTAGGCGCTGCAGTCTGGAACCGCGAGACCGCTACGGTCGCAGGTTCGAATCCTGCCTCGGGCATGGGTGTGTGTGATGATGTTCTTAGGTTAGTTAGGTTTAAGTAGTTCTAAGTTCTAGGGGACTGATGACCTCAGCAGTTAAGTCCCATAGTGCTCAGAGCCATTTTCATAACGGTAGATGAGCTTGGGGCATATGAGCCATGGCTTTTTTCTTACAAGATCTCCCTATCAAGGTCACCCCCATCACACCTCCCCTTCCCCCACTCCCTTCCCTATACCCTGATCCAAGATAGCAGTTGTTCTGTAGGTTGGGTGTGCGAGCCAAGGCTGTCTGGTTGCCAGACATCTGGGCGTTGTTAAGATGCTAGCCCAGGCTGGTAGTCTCTGTGGCTTCACAATCAAAAATGATAAATCCGAGATGGCGAAATTAGACCACTTGGTTTCAATATTAAAGGATCACCGGGAAACCCAAGATGGCATTACAGTTCGCCAGGGCCACGACAGTTAACCCCACCAAGTTAAATCTGTGTTGGAACTACCCATGCTGACTGTGCCTGAAACTTTTAGGCTGAAAGTGAAATTTATTATGTCGCCTGCAGACATGTCGGAATTATTTGACAGCGAAAATGATATCATGACTACTGAATTTTAGGAATTCAGTGGAACCCAGCCCCCTTCTATCCACGTGTATGTGATCACCGTAGTAGTTAATCTACCTTAGCACACAAGAGCACTGCAGACTTTGCATGCAGCGGATGTTAGGACCTTATATTGTAAGCAATAACAGCGCATTTATTTTATTGCACAACACTGCAGGGCCATGCCTTACAAGTAATACCAAAGATGGATGTTAGATACGTTACACGTAAACAATTATGGCGTTTCTATTATGAACATTTGAGGCCCTACCGCAGTCCTTACAGACCTTTTTATTGCATCTAGAGGCCGGTATATTTTCGCACATTCTTTCATATGGCGACAGTATGTTGCACAGGTACTTTAAGAGAAATTAGAGATCACTCAGAAAGATTAGGCATGGACCGTATATCGAAAAGACAGATTAGACGCCATAGAAGGAGGAGTGTTGATTGCTGTCGATAAAAATATTGTGACTGTCGTGGGCGAAACTGAGTATGAGTGTGAAGTGATCTGGACACGAGTAGCAGGCCGTGGTGAAGTCAAGTTAATTATCGGTTGCTTTTACTGGCCGCCTGATACCACCGTAACAGTCGTAGAATCATTCAATGAAAAACGCGTTTTCCGAAGACTCCTTTGTACAGCTTGTTAGACAACACACATGTAATGGAAATATTTTAGATCTTGTAGCTACAGACTGTCATTATAGAAACAGGGATTAGAGATCATGACGTCATCATAGTGACGATGATTACTTAAGTGAATAAATCCATCAAGATCTTAGGAGAGTATTTACGCTTAGGTCATCAGTCCCCTAGAACTTAGAACTAATTAAACCTAAATAACCTAAGGACATCACACACATCCATGCCCGAGGCAGGATTCGAACCTGCGACCGTAGCAGTCCCGCGTTTCCAGACTGCAGCGCCAGAACCGCACTGCCACCACGGCCGGCATTTACGCTATAAAAAGCATATAAGCAGTTGTCAGCATCCCACTTAGGTAATGAATAGATACCATTTGCCACCACCTACAGAAATTATGGGCAAAGTTTACACTGACAGTAAATCGCGCCCTGGAACCATGTAAGTGAATTAAGGAGGAAAGGACCGTCCGAGGTTAAATTCGGACAGTATGGAGGAAACAGTGATTGATGCGCTCTCGATTCAAAAAAGAACACGCAAATGTAGGCAGGCAAAAGTTAGCACAAATTCTTGCGCCAGTAAGAAGATCAGTGCGCGAAGCATACAACAACCTCCACCGTCATACCTGTAACATTACGTGTATGTAGGAGAACTAATCGGCCGCCCAGTATTGGTACGAGATAAGACGAATGTGTAGCGCTCTGCGGACAACGTGGCTAGTTGACCGTTTCCGCCCCAGGCGAGCTCAGGTGCAGAGACAATAAGCGCGTCACTTGAAACGGGTAAATCCCAGAGTTAGGAATTTGGACGGCTGATGCTCGCATTGCTTTTGTACAGAATATGCTCCAGGAAGTGGTGGAGTATCAGAAACTCTTAAAGATGACCAACTTGCAGTTCTTTGAGACTCGACAGTACCTCACATCGGATACTAATGCAAATCTTAATACTTTTGACATCTCAGAAAAATGAGGCACATCCAGTAACACAATAATACCTCAATATATTCACAGCTACTGAAGTTAATGTCTCATAGCGCGTAAACATTTTGACAATGACCCTCTGAATTAACAACTTTTATTCCCTTCGCCGTGCGGAGTATCCGCGCGGTCTGTGGCGTCGTGTCGCGGTCCGTACGGCTTCCCCCGTCGGAGGTTCGACTTCTACCTCGGGCATGGGTGTGTGCGTCGTCCTTAGAATAAGTTAGTTCAAGTTAGATTAAATAGTGTGTAAATTTCCTGTAATCCCTTCGTCCGATATCAGCAAACGTTATCTCAGATGATAGCATTGCACTATTACTATCAACCCTGAAAGCTATGTACCTGTATGTATTTTACATAATGATTTACGACGTCTTTTATCTCTTTCTCATTGTGCAAATGTTTGTCAGAACGTCGTATTCGCCACATTTACACAGTAAACGAACAAAGCATCAGACCTTACATACTGTTATACTATTGTTTTTACTTAATGGATAGTTCACTATTTTTCCACTAACTTTATTTGAATGTTGACAGGAAGTGATATTGAAAAGCTGTGCTAATTTAAAAGTGGTCAATCAAATGTGTTAGCGGACACCGCAATTGAAAAGAGTGCCAGAAGACGCTCCTGTCAAGCAGGCATAAGTAGTTGTTGAAGCAATTTTTAGTGACAGTCTGTTGTCATTTAAAGTAAGCGCACTTGTGCCAGGATGTTGCCTTATGTATTAACGAACAAACCGTTATTTACAAACATTGTGAATAATCTGAATGTGAGGGAATGTTTATGACGTTTCTTTATTTAAATACTGTTGTAATATATTAGTTTAGTCTGGGAAGTGGTTATGTTGAAACAAATCCTGTCTGCAGAGCTTGAAAATGACATATTTTTGGTGGGGATGGCCTTCAGACAATGAGAGTTGGGCAGTGGCGGAATACCGCTGCAGTCAAATGGAGACTGGAACTTTTCGAGTGATGAGCTCAATGGAGCTATTCTCGGAACTTTATGTCAAGTCCGTGAAGAAGGCAAACCTGCTTACGGTAACGTGGGCGATTCGATCATTGCAGTGTTTTAATCTGGGCGGTGAACGGCCTTTGTCATACTTCTTACGGGACTATACAATACAAGAGGTATGAATGTGCTCCAGAGTAGGACTCTAACTTATTCCGCTTGTGTTAAGGAACAAAGGACAGAGTATGAGTTATTATTCTTTACATAGCGTGTGTCAGTTTGTGAATCATCGTGTTCAACTCTGAACTACCTTGATCTGGACAATCTTTCGTGATCATGAAGTGGACTTATATTTCGCGAGTCTTTGATGACAATTTAGTTTGGAGATTTTACGACTATTCTCGTAATGCACTCAATAAACGTTACCGCATTTGATATGCGTATTTTCTGTTTGTATTTTAACCGAATATCGTAGGATCACTTTCCAATTATTTGAGATGTCCTTTCTTGTATAAACATTATTCAATAAAATCCTCTGTGGTCTACATCAGTTAAAGATCTTAAAGTAAGATATTTTATATTAAATTATTCATTTACCTTTATATTTCTTAATAACTCGCAATTCTAGACAATGCATAGACTATTTGAGTGGATGATCACAGCTGCAGGTTATCATTCTCAGAGTATTAGATGTAGGCATTTCTGGCGAAGAGAGATTCCATATTCCTAGATTTTCGGAATATGTTGGATACGTTGCCCCACTGCAGACTGTTGACGAACGTCCGGGCATACGGGTTAGGTTCCCAGATATGTACCTGGCTGGAAGACTTTGTAAGTAACAAAATCCATTAGTTTTCCTCGACAACGAATGTTCATCAAAGACAAAGGTATCATAAGGAGTGCCCCAGAGAACTGTAATAGGGCCGCTATTATTCTCCATATACGTAAATGATTTGATGGACACGGTGAACAGCACTTTACATCTGTTTGTTGATGACGCAGTCGTGGAAGGGAAGGTTTCGTTGTTGAGTGACTTAGGAGGACACAAGATGATTTAGACAAAATTTCTAGTTGATTTGATGGACGGCAGCCTGCTCTAAATGAAGAAAAATGCAGGTTAATGCGGATAAGTAAGAAAAACAATCATGTAACGTTCGACTACAGCATTAGGATTGTGCTACCTGACACAGACACATCTATTAAATATCTAGGCGAAATTTTGCGAAGTGATAGGAAATAGGTAAGCACGTCAGGTTGGTATTAGAGAAGTCGAATGTTCAACTTCGTTGTTATGGAAGAATTTTAGGAAAATATAGCTCATCTTTAAAGAAGACGGCGTATAGAAAGCTAGTGTGGCCCAATCGTGAGTACTGTTCGAGTGTTTGGGACCCCCAAGAGGTCGGATTAAATGAAGGAATCGATGCAATTCAGAGGTGTATTGCTAGATTTGTTACCAGTACGTTCGATCACTATGCAAGTATTACGGAGATGCTTCGTCAGCTGAAATGGGAATCCCTAGAGCAAAGACGATGCTCTTTTCAAAAGACACTATTGCGGAAACTTAGAAATCGACATTTGAGGCCGACTGCATATCAATTCTACTGCTGTCAAGGTACATTTCGCGTAAGAACCACGAAGATGAGATGAGAGAAATTTGGACTCATACGGAGGCTTATATACCGTTGTTTTTCCGGCGCTCTATATGCGAGTCGGACAGTAATGGAAATGACTAATAGTATTACGAGGTAATGTCCACCATGCGCCGTATAGTTACTTATGGAGTATGTATGTAGATGTATAACATACGCATTTTTACTTCCATTGTACTACACAGTAAAACTCTTAATTTTTTATACCTTCCGTGGTTCATCTTGTAGTGTCCACTGTTGTAACTACGAGCTCCGTTACTAATAAGGGTTGTCTTATTGTTGTGTACTATCTAATGCACCAACAGCAGAAATAAAATAGGTTGACGTAATGAATCGGTTTAGACCACTTTCATGTGTAATTTTGTTTTAAATTTAACTTTTCTCCAATAAACTTAATGTACAGTAAGTCCAAATCACATTTGAACACTTGCCACCATGTTTAACAGCGCAGTTGAGTGGTAGCGATCCCGACCGCCAATATAATTCAGGCAGATGGAGTGACAGCGAAACTATTATACTGACATTACGTTCAATAACGGAACTGTACAGATGATGATGATGATGATGATGATGATGATATTTGGTTTGTGGGGCGCTCAACTGCACGGTCATCAGCGCCTGTACGAAGTCTCAATTTTTACACAGTCCAATTTTTACCCAATCAAATCTAGACACTGTCACGAATGATGATGATGGTGAAGATAACACAAACACCCAGTCCCCGGGCAGAGAAAATCCCCAACCCGGCTGGGAATCAAATACGGAACCCTATGATCCAAAGGCAGCAACGATCGCCACTAGACCACGATCTACGGACCAACTCTACAGGCCTAATCTACGCTTGTGTACACCCTATTCTTAATAAAGTATAACAGGACAGAATGGACATAGGTAAACATAATTTCGAGCCAAACTGTTGTCATAGGGTTGTTACTGTCTGCAATAGATAATGTTGGAAGTTCCATTAAGCTTCTACCAGAGGATGCTAGTGTCAATACTAAGGCTGCGAAATCAAAAGACCGTACCGAAACACAGGAAGATCTGCAGAGGATCGATGATTGGTTCAGGGACTTACAGTTATCCCAGAATATAGATAAATATAGTGTGTTGCGTGTATAAATGCGTGAGGCTACAAACGTTTTTTACTACACGGTAAGTGTTTTACTCTAACATGGGCTCTCTACAATGTATGGATGACGCGTTTTAGAGAAGTAATAAAACAGTTAGACTTGGCTCTATTAGGAGAAGATGGGAAACGTTTTCTATTGGTAGATAATTTTTTACTGTAGCAATGAGGAAGCCGTAATGAAGTTGATCCTAAACGTAAATAAAATTAACGTAGTTTGTGTGATAATAGTCAAAGACGACAAACGTATTGTACTGCAAGATACATTTTTTACCCTATCATGAGGGATGACATAATGTATGGCTGACTTCGATCTCGGTCTTATCTGAAGTAAGACATATTTATGACAATTGATACACATAACTTAGACTTGGGAATAACATTGTTTACTTTGGTACGAAGATCAAACAATTACAGTTGAAGAGTGCGCCTTAAGTTGTAAGTTAGATCAGTGATAGCACCGTGTGACTTTTGTAATGTTATAGAAGATATTTTTAATACTGTCATTACGTGAGACGTGATTTTTTTGCCGTTATAGAACACCTCAGTTATAAGAGTAATGCCACATGTGTTTTGGACTCGAAATCTTATTTATTTTTACAATTTTGTTGTGCAAGATTGTAGTTCGTCATTCACGATCAGAAATTTGTTATCATACTTGCATACTACAACAAGCGTCCGCCCCAGTAGCTGAGTGGTCAGCGTGACGGATTGCCGTCCTCCGGGCCCGGGTTCGATTCCCGGCTGGGTCGGAGATTTTCTCCGCTCAGGGACTGGGTGTTGTGTTGTGTTCATCATCATTTCATCCCCATCCGGCGTGCAGGTCGCCCAATGTGGCGCCGAATGTAATAAGACCTGCGCCAAGGCGGCCGGACCTGCCCCGCGAGGGGCCTCCCGGCCAATGACGCCAAACGCTCATCATCATCACTACAACAAGCAACATGCGAGTATTTTGTATACATACTCTTACTTTCTACCCAAAACATCTACTCAGAGAGGAAACCTAGTGGTGTACACTTATGAAAGTATAGATAAACTGCAGATGGAAACCAGTATCTGAAACCCTCATCCACTGAGGCAACAGAGCATCGTATTCATAGGAGACAATGCCCGCCTACGCAGCAGCTAGCCCCATCTTCTCCACTGGCGATCATGGTAATCAGACATGATCACTGAATAACAAACAATATTTCTAGATGTTATAACTACGTTTTGTCAGCGTACAAGATCCCGTTTGTTGCAGACGAGATGGCAGGCGGTAGCACCAATTATTTCAACGCTCTGTAGCGTCACTGGATGATGTTTCCGGACACGGGTCCCTGTTCCTCAATACATCCTCTACAACTCCTCGAAGCCTGTCGCAACATTTCTGGGACACTATCTATATGTGGCATTACCTGCATTTACATTGTCGCTTGACAACTACAGGGTTATTACAAATGATTGAAGCGATTTCACAGCTCTACAATAACTTTATTATTTGAGATAATTTCACAATGCTTTGCACACACATACAAAAACTCAAAAATTTTTTAGGCATTCACAGATGTTCGATATGTGCCCCTTTAGTGATTCGGCAGACATCAAGCCGATAATCAAGTTCCTCCCACACTCGGCGCAGCATGTCCCCATCAATGAGTTCGAAAGCATCGTTGATGCGAGCTCGCAGTTCTGGCACGTTTCTTGGTAGAGGAGGTTTAAACACTGAATCTTTCACATAACCCCACAGAAAGAAATCGCATGGGGTTAAGTCGGGAGAGCGTGGAGGCCATGACATGAATTGCTGATCATGATCTCCACCATGACCGATCCATCGGTTTTCCAATCTCCTGTTTAAGAAATGCCGAACATCAAGATGGAAGTGCGGTGGAGCACCATCCTGTTGAAAGATGAAGTCGGCGATGTCGGTCTCCAGTTTTGGCATGAGCCTATTTTCCGCGGGCTACGCGTGAAACTTGCCCGCACGCGTTCAACCGTTTCTTCGCTCACTGCAGGCCGACCCGTTGATTTCCCCTTACAGAGGCATCCAGAAGCTTTAAACTGCGCATACCATCGACGAATGGAGTTAGCAGGTGGTGGATCTTTGTTGAACTTTGTCCTGAAGTGCCGTTGCACTGTTATGACTAACTGATGTGAGTGCATTTCAAGCACGACATACGCTTTCTAGGCTCCTGTCGCCATTTTGTCTCACTGCGCTCTCGAGCGCTCTGACGGCAGAAACCTGAAGTGCGGCTTCAGCCGAACTAAACTTTATGAGTTTTTGTACGTATCTGTAGTGTGTCGTGACCATATGTCAATGAATGGAGCTACAGTGAATTTATGAAATCGCTTCAATCATTTGTAATAGCCCTGTATTAAGTGGTGTGATCAGTATTAGGGAAGACGAATGGAAGTGCTCAGGGAAAAGGCATTGCATCGGCTAAAGAAATCGCACACAAGGTGTCAGTGCTAACAATTATGGAATATTGTTCCAGCATTCGGAGACCTAATCAGATAGGTGTAACAACTGATATCAAATTCAGAGATGTGCTGCTGATATCTTAACAGGCTGATACAGTCCCAAATGAAAATATAACAGAAAGGTTCGGGTACCAGTTTTCTTTGGCATATTGATCACGTAGTGACTGCGTTTAAAGGAGTAATTTCTTTAATAGATAATGGTTTAACTCTGTTTGATACACTGGTTCCTTTTCTGGAATAACACTATTCATGGGAACCAATCCTATTTCGACAACATCTATATTTGATGATTTGTGAGGTATAATGTGCTGGATTGGGAAAACTATGTTTCTGTAGCCTTAACACAACGCTCATGCATAATACTCCTGTCATCTTTTTTGGAGTCTGTATTAACACTTTATACATAGTAAAAGGTCAGTTATTACAACTGACCGAACGAAGTGGCGCAGTGGTTAGCACACTGAACTCGCATTAGGGAGAACGATGGTTCAAACCCGCGTCCCCTCACCCTGATTTAGGTTTTCCATGATTTCAATAAATCGTTTCAGGTAAACGGCGGGATGGTTCCTTTGAAAGGGCAAAGCCGACTTCCTGTCCCATTCTTCCCTCATCCGATGAGACCAATGACCTCTCTGTTTGGTCCCCTTCCCCAAATCAACAACCAACCAATTAAAACTGTAAATGTATAGAACACAGTTTAAACTATTTTTCTAATTCTGTATTGTCTGCCAGATCTACTTGTCCACCTGCCAACTTTATATACACTTATCGACTCAGCAGACAACCTGTAGGACAATATTAAACACAACTCAGCAACTGTTATGTAAGCTGTCCAATAATTTATATGACATAGAAAAAATTGGTACAGAAAACAGTGTAGCGTATTGTAATTACTGTAGTTCACATGTAATACATTTAGACAGTCTTTGGCACGGTCAAACGCACTATCTATTCTTCAGTTATATATCCTAGCTTCCAGTCTGGTAATACTATGTTCTTTAACCAAAAAAGACGTAAAACTTTTTTAATAGACATATATTAGAGCATTATTCACGGTGTAACAAAAAGGTACGGCCAAAATTTCAGGAAACATTCCTCACACACAAATAAAGAAAAGATGTTATGTGGACATGTGTCCGGAAACGCTTAATTTCCATGTTAGAGCTCATTTTAGTTTCGTCAGTATGTCAGATTCACCGCCACTTGGCCCAGTTGAAGGAAGGTAATGTTGACTTCGGTGCTTGTGTTGACGTGCGACTCATTGCTCTACAGTACTAGCATCAAGCACATCAGTATGTAGCATCAACATGTTAGTGTTCATCACGAACGTGGTTTCACAGTCAGTGCAATGTTTACAAATGCGGAGTTGGCAGAGGCCCATTTGATGTATGGATTAGCACGGGGCAATAGCCGTGGCGCGGTACGTTTGTATCGAGACAGATTTCCAGAACGAAGGTGTCCCGACAGGAAGACGTTCGAAGCAATTGATCGGCGTCTTAGGGAGCACGGAACATTCCAGCCTATGACTCGCGACTGGGGAAGACCTAGAACGACGAGGACACCTGCAATGGACGAGGCAATTCTTCGTACAGTTGACGATAATCCTAACGTCAGCGTCAGAGAAGTTGCTGCTGTACAAGGTAACGTTGACCACGTCACTGTATGGAGAGTGCTACGGGAGAACCAGTTGTTTCCGTACCATGTACAGCGTGTGCAGGCACTATCAGCAGCTGATAGGCCTCCACGGGTACACTTCTGCGAATGGTTCATCCAACACTGTGTCAATCCTCATTTCAGTGCAAATGTTCTCTTTACGGATGAGGCTTCATTCCAACGTGATCAAATTGTAAATTTTCACAATCAACATGTGTGGGCTGACGAGAATCCGCACACAATTGTGCAATCACGTCATCAACACAGATTTTCTGTGAACGTTTGGGCAGGCATTGTTGGTGATGTCTTGATTGGGCCCCATGTTCTTCCACCTACGCTTAATGGAGCACGTTATCAGGATTTCATACGGGATACTCTACCTGTGCTGCTAGAACATGTGCCTTTACAAGTACGACACAAAATGTGGTTCATGCACGATAGAGCTACTGCACATTTCAGTCGAAGTGTTCGTTCGCTTCTCAACAACAGATTCGGTGAGCGATGGATTGGTAGAGGCGGACCAATTCCATGGCCTCCACGCTCTCCTGACCTCAATCCTCTTGACTTTCATTTATGGGGGCATCTGAAAGCTCTTGTCTACGCAACCCTGGTACCAAATGCAGAGACTCTTCGTGCTCGTATTGTGGACGGCTGTGATACAACACGCCATTCTCCAGGGCTGCGTCAGCGCATCAGGGATTCCATGCGACGGAGGGTGGATGCATGTATCCTCGCTAACGGAGGACATTTTGAACATTTCCTGTAACAAAGTGTTTGAAGTCACGCTGGTACGTTCTGTTGCTGTGTGTTTCCACTCCATGATTAATGTGATTTGAAGAGAAGTAATAAAATGAGCTCTAACATGGAAAGTAAGCGTTTCCGGACACATGTCCACATAACATATTTTCTTTCTTTGTGTGTGAGGTATGTTTCCTGAAAGTTTGGCCGTACCTTTTTGTAACACCCTGTATAAAATCAGTAATATGGTTACCGGTATCTTTGCTAAGTTCAGGGCTTGTGATTTGATACATAAATTTGTTATACATCTCTATCCGACGGTTGCAACCCGTCCATGTTATCAGTTTGTTCAAGATCTTATCGTTGTCCATAATCGCACTGCTATTTCCTTAACAGTCTTCTTGCACAAAAAAGTCGTCGATTGACGTAAGGTAGTCACACTTCTCCATTTTGTTAAAACTGCCAGCAAAGCCTTGCATTACATCCAAGTATATGAGGTTATAGTCGTCTACATGGAGCTACTGCAATATGGCAAGAAGTTAATGCATTACTGTAGCCATTTTAACGTTGACCAAAGCCAGTTTATGTGGGATAGCCACAGGACTTCTATATTTTCTCGAAATGGCTGCCAGTGCTTCCTTGTTAGCTTTTTCCCAATATGTCTCCTTCCGACACATTTAGTATTTGTGTTTGTGTGTGTGTGAGTGCGTGCGTGTGTGTGTTGGTGATTTAAGGGTGCTCAACGGCGATGCTACGAGCATCCTCAAGACAATGAGTAAAAGCGAATATGGTTTTAACTTCGAAACGGCGTTCAAAGAATTAGAAAGCAATTTGATTCAAGATTACAGTCACTCTCTCCTCGTCACACCTATGATCACCTGCACAATCATACTTGTTCACATCCCATAAGATAGCGGTAAAATGGTCAGATGTTCTAAAACTGTCTGATAATATACAAGTAAAACGAGAGGAAAACTAAAATAGATACATAGGAATAAATGGCTGGTTGACACCCTGAAAACACATTAAAAATTTCCCCCCTACAATTTTAGGAAACAAATGTGACTTTTCACAAAACGTCAAAAGTCATACCCTATTCCCCTGACTGTGAGTCAAAATCAATGACAAGTTTGGCAGTGAATAAGATGCTACGCTCTTGTCTGATTATAAAACACCGCCTACTAAAATGTGACGCTCTGTGATCTGAACGCCACAAGCACCACACAATGAAGGATCATATCGAGCGAGGTGAAGCAGTGATTAGCATACTGGACTCGCATTCGCGAGGACGACGGTTCATACCCGCGTCCAGCCATTCTGATTTAGGTTTTCCTCGATTTTCCTATATCGCTTCAGCAAATACCGGGATGATTTCTTTGAAAGGACGCTTTCGACTTTCTTCGCCATCTTTCCCTAATCTGATGCGACCGATGACCTCACTGTTTCGCCCCTTCCCCCAAATCAACCAATCACCAAAAATGGCTCTGAGCACTATGGGACTTAACATCTATGGTCATCAGTCCCCTAGAACTCAGAACTACTTAAACCTAACTAACCTAAGTACAGCACACAACACCCAGCCATCACGAGGCAGAGAAAATCCCTGACCCCGCCGGGAATCGAACCCGGGAACCCGGGCGTGGGAAGCGAGAACGCTACCACACGACCACGAGATGCGGGCAACCAATCACCATGAATTATACTCTCACCAGAGCAATAAGCCCTAAGTCAAAGAGTTAGACGTGTGAGAAGTTGCTCATCCACCTTGAGTGAGTGGAAGGAGGTGTGTTATGGGCGAGTCATTATCTTTAACAGACACATTTTATCCACTGCTTCTTCCAGTCACTCTTCTTCCAATCGACGCATTCCTCTTTACCTCAACTACGTGGTGATACCATGTTGGGGGATGAAGTATCTGAGGACAGTGAAACGGCTCCTTGGCTGCTACATCAGCCATTTCGTTACCCTTAATCGCCATGTTCCCTGGCACCCAGGAAAAAGACACCTACTCTCCCACTTACTGTAGGTGAAGAAGTTCGTCCAGGATATCCTGCATTACTTTCTCTGCAGGGTGCAACTGTTGAAGAGAGTGAATGGCACTCAGGAAATCTCAGCGGACGAGGAATTTAGTAGTCGCAACATACCACATCTGCTTCATTGTCCACATGATCACGTATAATTCTATATCAAAGACAGTGAAGTCTTGAGGCAGTTGGATCTTTAAGATACAGTTAGGAAAAACAACAGAGCAAAAAGCAGGGTTTCACTGTTTATACCCATCGTGGATACAGCCATACAGTTGTGGCGCTCATTTAAAACCCCATTAGATATTGTATTAAAGACAGATGCAGGAGTAGAGCCTCTCCTGTACCTCACAGTATCTGAAATTACACTGGGCCTCTGCAGTAACCAGGACGGCAGTCGTTTAAGACCCTCAATTTGGGTTTGCACTTGCACCACACCGATTGACTCCAGCATACACTTCATGGGATCCCAAGCACCCTTGTTGCTCGTGGCCGATTGACGAAAAGGCATTCCATAGCTGGACAAGCAGCAGTTTGGTATGCTGTAGAATTGTCAAAATATATAGAACTTTGCACAGGACTTCCAACCGTACACGTTATACAGATTATGGCCATGGCAAAGAGGGTACTATTTAAAAGAATTATCTGGAGAACGCAATTCTCCTGCTCAAAACAATTCGAAACATGTCACCAAACTGTCACATGAAACTCGTTTAGATAAGAAGGACCGAATGAATATCTGGGGCGGCCACGGTAGCGCCACTGGTGGAGCTGTCCTAGAATATTATGCATCAAAGTAGTGTCGTACGCCTAACTGATGTCAAAAAATATCCCTAAACCATTTTTTTTGTTTTTAAGTAGGAGACACTTTTGTTCCTTTCCCGTTTTGAGGAGATATATAAAAATGTACTCCCATCGCGAGTTGGGTGTCATGTGCCCGATCGCATTAGAACAGTCCAGGAGGACTTCCTTTCATGCTCTTTGCAAGTTATAGAGTTTGCTGATAGGATTTTGTCGTGACCATGTGCATTATTTTGAGCCACAGACAGTGCCTAATCCACCTTCCATATGGAGAAAGTATAATTGTAGGCCTCTGAACTGTTGAACCTGATGTCCAATTCAGTCCTCCCCATGGTCGGCTGTTGCGGTGGAAATCTGGATCCCGGCTGACTGCCTAGCATCAGATAACAAAATAAAGACAGCATGGGATAGAATGAAGGAAGCGACTGGTAGAACCAGAGACAAAGAGGAGTACATAATATCAAGAGTAAATGATACATGGGTAACAGATGTATGCAGTGTTGCCGAACTTTTCAATAAGCACTTCATAACTGTTGCTGAAAGCGTGGGATTGTCAGGTTCAGCAGATGCTGTTATGGAATATCTCAGACTAGTCACTACAAACAACTGCAATAATTTGAGTATGACCCTCACAACACCAGTAGAAGTAATGTTCACCAAAAATCCTTAAAATCCAAAAATTCTAGTGGCTATGACAATATATCAACAAAGTCAATTAAACAATTTGCATCCGAGTTTAGTGGTATTTTAAGTTATTTATGTAACCTGTCTTTTATCAGTGGAAGATTTGCTGAGTGGCTGAAATACGCTGAAGTGAAGCCTTTACATAAGAAATGAGATAAAGAAATACCACTGTAAGTAGGCTGTTTATGTTTTCTTTATGTAAGTTTGCTGTTTATGTTTTTTATTGGCAACGTTACATAGCACTCTGTATGAAAAGCACTGGCTGTGCTGTGTGCAGTATGTGGCTAGTTTGCATTGTTGTCTGCCATTGTTGTCATGAACTGCTATAGCTGGATGCGAACAGCGCGTAGCGCTGGGCAGTTGGAGGTGAGCCGCCAGCAGTGGTGGATGTGGGGAGAGAGATGGCGGAGTTTTAAAAAATGTCATGAACTGCTGTATATATTATGAATCTTGAGGTAAATACATTGTTTGTTCTCTATTAGAATCTTTCATTTGCTAAGACTATCAGTAGTTAGTGCCTTCCGTAGTTTGTATCTTTTATTTAGCTGGCAGTAGTGGCGCTCGCCGTATTGCAGTAGTTCGAGCAACGAAGATTTTTGTGAGGTAAGTGATTTGTGAAAGGTATAGTTTAATGTTTGTCAGGGCCATTCTTTTGCAGGGATTTTTGATAGTCAGATTGCGTTGCGCTAAAAACATTGTGTGTCAGGTTAAGCACAGTCTTGTACAATTGTTCTAAGTGGACATTTCATATGCATAATTTGTTCTAAGGGGACGTTTCATATGTCGACCCTTAGCCTAGGATACCTCACTGGAATCTTCTGATTTTTTCTTGTAGTTTGTGTATTTAGTGTAGCTTTTGTTTATTGCTAGCGCGTAATTGTAGAGAGAATCTCCTTTGTAGTTGCAGTCTTTCATTGTTGTAATGTAAAACAGTTGTGGCATGCATGTAGATTTGCAACAAGTATTTCGCAGCTGCCCTTGTAATTAACTACATATTATTTTCAGTGCTATGTTAATGTGTTCTCTTATTTTTGCTATTCAAATTGTGCTTTTCTGTGTTATCGTGTGAAATATTGTCACAATAATGGCGTGTGAAAAACGTAACACTCGGCTCCAAAGTAAAATGAGAAACGACAGTGAAGACGAAAGCAATTTGTTAGCGCCACTGTGTAATGAGTTAACTAATGTTCAAAGTAGTAATTTGGTAACTGTGCATAGGGAAATGGAGCGGGCGTCAAACAATGGCGTAGACAGTCAAACAGGTAGTGAACAGGGAAGCATTATCGATCGATCGGTCGGCAACAGCTCGCCTCAGGAATCCGAAATGATAGGACACAATTTTGCAAATACTGTAGATTCAGGTTTTGCGTCCTCACCGTTTTCTCAAATGAGTCAAGACACATTTTCTGCTTGTCAAAATGTGAATGTTGCTGGTGCAAATGCACTGCCGAAAAGCGTAGAGGAACAGATTCCAGACACTAATGCATTGTTATTACAATTAATGCAACAAATGGGACAAAATCTTCAAAAGTTAGACACAATGGAACAACACCAGAAACAAACACAGCAACAGTTACACACAATGGAACAAAATCAGAGACAAACACAGCAAAAGCTTCAAAAGTTAGACACCACACTTGAACAAACACGTGAAGATTTAACTACTGAATTACATAACATTGAATCGAAATGTCAAAAAGTCTGTAATGACGTAAAAACACAAATTTGTGAGCATTTTCAGCCTATTTTTTCGCGGCATGAAAATGCATTACAGAATCACGAAGCAGCCATAAAAGAGCTGCAAACTATTGTTCATGAAAATCACGACACTTTGCAAGCTAAAATTGACTCAGTTGCATCTACCGATTCGGTTACGCAACTGGCAAAAACTCAGGAAAACTTAAAGAACACAGTAGATTCGATTTCAACACAAATGGACACTCTGAAACTTGGTTCAGAAAAACACACTGAGGAAATGTGTTCACTATCGGAGAAAGTAGCTGAACTTTCGGATCAGGTCACTAACTTATCTACAAAGGTAGATGATGATCTGAATGACACAAGACCCGTAGCCTTCACTGACACAGAAGAGTATGAACAAATAAGAAAATTCAAACAAAATCAGAATCAAATTAATACGCAATACAAAAGAGAAATGCGGGAAGTACAAGATCAGCTGACACAGGTAATACAAGAATTACGTATTTCAGAGGACACTCGCGCCCCAATAAGGGAAGAGGGACATATAAATACGGAAAAGCCACAAAATAATAACACAGGGCATTTCGGTAATTATGAAAGGAATTGGCAAGGTGCACCGAATTTTGAGATGGAACCGCCGACACGACGTAACAATGAGCGATATGTGACTCGCCGACATGATGACTTTGACTATAAGCTGTTCATTACTACACGTAAATTCAAAACATTCAAGAATTCTGCCAACGACATTCATCCACAAGCGTGGCTCCATCAATTCTCTCATTGTTTTCCTCCCAACTGGTCATTAGAACACAGATTAGAATTTATGTGTGGCTACTTGGAGAATGAACCAGCTGTAAGAATGCGATCGGTCATTCACGATTGCCACAGTGAAGGAGAATTTTACCACGCCTTCCTCTCAGCATATTGGTCTCAAGCTACACAAGACCGGGTAAAACATAACATCATAATGATGAAACACTTCGAACAATCTGAATTTTCCAGTCTTGTGAAATATTTTGAAGACATGTTGCACAAGAATCAATACCTGTCAAACCCATACAGCCCCTCAGAACTCATCCGCATTTGCTTAATCAAACTGCCTGAACATTTGAGACATATTATTTTAGCAGGACGTTGCAAAGACGACATTGAAGCTTTTCAGGGACTGTTACAAGAACTGGAAATTGACACAGACAGTCGCGGGATGCGAAAACGGGAAAACAATCACTACAGGGCACATCCGTCACAATTCCGTGACGACAGAAATAATAACTGGACACGGCAAGTCTATTCTTACAACGCAAATCGTGACCAAAACAGACACCACCCGTATGACAACCGTTGGCAGAGTAGTAATAATTACAGGGAAAGATCACCTCTCCGCAGTAATGACTATCACAGAGACAATCAGAGAAACAGACAATATGGGAACCAAAATAACTATTATCAAGGGAGACAGAATAACTTTAGACGCAACGGTCCAGCGCGTAGTTACGATTCAAGGAGAAATTCTCCACCATGTGACCGACAAGAAAGAAACTATGGAAACTACCGACATGACGACAGACGATATGATCGTAACGACAGACCTGAATTGCATCAGAACTGGCGAGATTTAAACAGAGCAGAGCACTCTCGTCACGATGAATTTGTAGAAGTTAGGTCTCCAAATCCCAATAACGACGCGCGCCAACAAAGAGACAATAGGCGATGACTCACACCACTGGCAGCCACAAGACGTACTTATGAAACTGACGACGCAGCTGCCGTAGCTTGTAATTACGTAAAAATGGAAGACATTAGGGACATCTTACTCCAGGAACACGACGTAAAACATAACAACATTGCATATCCTGTGATTCATATTACTGTAAATGACGTAAAATTTACGGCAGTACTTGACTCTGGCAGTCCCATTTCAGTAATTAGCGAAACAGCTTTTAGCAAATGCAACAAAGCGAACGATTGCCCCACACTTCCGTTACGTAAGATTAAATTACAAGGTGCAATCTTTGGAAAAAGTGTAGATGTACGCCAACAAACCAACTTAGAATTCTTTTGTCAAAGCCACAGCTTCTCTATGAACTTCCTTATTGTTCCATTATTGTCGACGGAAATTATACTGGGAGTAGACTTTTTGAATGAATACAAAGCAATCTTAAGCTTTCACGATGCTGAAATAAGTTTAGAGAAAGAAGGTAAGTCAATAGCTTTGAAATTTGAAGACTGGCTCTCAAACCATGATGAGGAAATTAATCGGCTTTACCTTCTGTTAGATAACAGTTCGGAATTTTCTACGGAACTAGACACCAACAATCACTCTGCAAGTACTGAAAGGGATGATATCGACGGCATATTTGAAATTAATGAGTTAATTCAGACTAAAATTCAAACAATTGAGAATTGTAATGACACTGATAGGCAGGACCTTTTTGAGATTTTACAAGCACATTCCACAGTTTTTACTCACAAAACAGGAACAATCAAGGGATTTCAATACCAATTTCGTGTTCGTGAGCATACTAAATTTTGTGTTAGACCATACGTAATTCCGGCACATTATAGGGACCGTGTTAGAACAGAAATACAATCTATGCTTGACGAGGGCATTATTGAGCCTGCAGTAAGCTCATACAACAATCCATTACATGTTGTTGAGAAGAAAAATGGATCGATCAGGCTTGTTTTAGATTCGAGACAAATCAATACTATCATTATTCCTGAAACAGACAGGCCGCAGACGATGGAAGAACTTCTTCAAAATTTTAATGGTGTAAAAGTGTTGTCTTCCATTGATCTCAGATCCAGCTTTTATCAGATCGAACTTCATCCAGAATGCAGAAAATACACAGCTTTCCTTTGTTTCGGCGTTTGTTATCAGTTTCGGAAACTTCCTTTTGGTTTGAACATTTCTTCAGCAGCATTCATTCGTGGGTTAAATTCCATATTACCTGAGTTCTTAAAACGTCACATCACTTTATATGTGGACGATATTCTAATAGCAGAAGCTTCATGGGAACAACATAACCGCATCCTCAACAGTTTGTTACGTATTTTTGCAGAATCTGGAATTACAGTTAACTTGGAAAAGTCTGAATTCGGTAGGTCAAAGGTGAAGTTTTTGGGACATATTATTTCTTCTGAAGGCATTCAGCCGGATCCTGAAAAGTTAGAAGCAATCAGAGCCATTCCAGTTCCATCCACAAAAAGACAAGTCCGCAGTTTTCTAGGTCTCGTAAATTTTTACCGTCGTTTTCTGAATATGCAAATTCTAGTTACACCAAAACTTTGTTCTCTCACTGGAAAAAATACTATTTGGAACTGGGACGAACAAGCACAGTTGGAATTCAATTCTTTGAAAGAAGCGTTACTTCACGCGCCAATACTAGCTCATCCAGATCTGTCACAAGATTTCTGCCTTAGCACTGATTCTTCCAAAGTTGGTCTTGGTGCCCATTTATTTCAAGAAGCCATAGAAGATGACATTACTGTTCAGAAAACCATTGCTTTTGCTAGCCGAGTGCTAACATAATCTGAAAAAAATTATTCCGTTACTGAATTAGAAGCTTTAGCTATCGTTTGGGCATTTAACAAATTCCGTTTCTTTCTTTCTGGTAAGCACGTAAAAGTATACAGTGATCATCGTGCATTACAATTTCTTATGTCTTCAAAATTAAATCATGATAGGTTAAAACGTTGGGCATTGTTTCTGCAAGAATTCCGCTTCACAATAGTCTACATTCCCGGCAAGGAGAACATTGTTGCGGACGCGCTGTCACGCGCACCGGCTGGGCTTGAGAAAAGTAACACAGAAGGCAACCTCGAGAAAAATTTCAGTATTCTTTACATTCAGAAAGTCGCCTTTGAAAACTTCATCACCACATCTTTAAAGGACATTGCTCATGAACAAGATAAAGATCCGATTTGGAAAGATATCAAAAGTAAATGGCATGAAAAGACACACACTCAGATTCGGCATTATTACCTGGTTAGAAACAACATACTCTTCAAACGCTGCACTGTTGATGACAAGCTATGGGTACTTTGCATTCCAGACGATTTTGTTAATAAGCTCATTTGGTACATTCATTTCAGCTACGCACATTTTGGTCCACGAAAATGTTATCATATTCTTCGAACGACTTGTTATTTTAACAATATGGAAAAGAGAATTCGAAGAGTCTTGTCTATTTGTAAACTTTGTCAAAAGGCGAAACCATCTACTATCTCACATCGTGCTCCGTTATTTCCTATTATTCCTTCTAAATTAAAAGAATTTGCTGCTGTTGATCTCTTGGGACCCCTTGTCAGAACATCGAATGGATTTTCGTACGTTCAAGTCGCTGTTGAACTTACTTCAAAATTTGTTTCTTTCACTCCGTTACGTAAAGCCACTGGACGGTCTGTATCCAACGCCTTTGTTAAAAATTTTTTACGTGAAGTTGGACACGTTAGTAAAGTCATTTCAGATAACGGACCGCAATTCAGATCTGCTGTTTGGTCACGCATGCTTCGGAATCATAAAATCAAACCTGTTTTTATTTCATTGTATTCACCACATTGTAACCCGTCTGAACGGATTATGAAAGAAATCAATAAGCTTTGCAGACTTTATTGTCACAGAAAGCATCAGCATTGGGACAGATATTTACACTTATTTCAAAATGTGCTGAATGAAATGCCTCATGATTCCACTGCTTTACCACCTACTCTTGTACTGAAGAATGTAGAACCTCCGAACAGAATCAGAGAGCTTGTACCTTTCCCGAATACACGTAAACTTCGACACAAAGACATAATTGATTTGGCTCTAAAAAATATAAAATCTGCAGCAGACAAAAGGAGAAAACTACACGGTAAAGCAAATGCAAAGAAATTATATATTGGTCAGAAAGTTCTCATTAAAGCTCATTCATTGTCACATAAGAAGAAACACTTGAGTCACAAATTCTTTCTAGTTTACAATGGACCTTACAGAATCCGACGTATACCACATGATAATTGCGTTGAAGTTGAAACTCTGCGTACTAGGAAGAGTAAAGGTTTACACCACATTTCTCATGTAAAACCATTTATTGACAGATAATCTGCTTTTTAACTTAGTCTTTGCAATTTTCACTTCACGCTACTTGTACAATTTGTCACACTGAGAAACTGTTAACATGCAACATTTTGGTTTGCTTGAGAGTGGATTCAGGATTTGAAGTACTTTCTGTGAGATTCAAGATGACTTAGTATTTGGTTTCTTTGACAGCTACACGATTATATCACGATGTTACTAATGAGTGACAATTTACAATGTTGCTTTTGCGGTGTATCTGTTTTATATCTGCACAGTTTTTTCTGAATTCTTCTATAAAGTGAGACATGTTTTAGTGGTGACTTTTGTGCTATTGCTACAAGGAGACAGCCTTTTCCGTAGGACAACAATACGTTACAGCACAGTACTTTCCTCATCACGGCAATAAGCGTAATAACTAAGTTATCTATACGCAAAGCATTTCACTTTGTTTATCATGAGGTAAGTACATTGACTTCTGCAGAACTTAGCTTTCGGAGGACAATGACTACGACACTTCCCAGAGATTATCTTACAGCAAGACGCACATTTAGCGCTACAGGACACGTATTTAAGTGATTAATTTTGTACTTAAAACATTTATTTTTAAAGATTTTTGAATTACAAAGAAAGTTTTTCGTGATACATTTCATTCCATTGCTGTAATCTGTAACACCTGAGGGTATAATTACAATAAACCTCAGGGGGGTACACGCCTACTTTGTGTACCATGTGTTTGGCAAGCACAAGGAGCCCTAGCTAATATGGTATTTGCTTATACAATTTAACACATCGGTACCATATTTCTCTAACACATAAATTACACAGCTATCTGATCATTTAACGGAGAGAGACAAACTTGTTTATTTCGTCAGTGACAGATGATTACGTGATTACACCGTTGGATAACTTCACACTTAAGAAATTGTACTTTGTCTGCACTTTGTGAACTGTTCATAATTTTTTTTGAAACCATTGTGATACTATGAGAACTCTGAATGATGTATTTGGTAAGGGAGTATGATTTTAAAGTACGTTGGAGGCAGATGACACTTTTGACATGAGCAGAGAATTTTGTTAGGTTTTGAAATTATTGGAGGAAGCTACGACGATTTTGAGATTTGACTGAGGTTTTATGATGTTATTTTTACGACGACGATGTGTATTATGCTGTTGAGGTATGTTTATGTCAATAAAATTCTTGACCTGTGAAATGTTTTTATATGAGACTGTCACTGTAGCGGAAACTGCTGTCGTAAATATTTCCGTAAGAAAGTTAAGTGACCACCTACACATAATGCGACGTGGGCACCCAGGTGTGTCAGACACCTGGAGAACAAGCCTTTTCAGACGCTCAGGTAGAAAAGAAAGCCATTAGGGTGTGCCAGAGGCACAGGTGGAAGAGAAGGACAAAAGGAGGCCATTAAACTCGCTGTTGACAATTCTTTGTAGAGGGCATCGCTAATGCGACACGCTCGTTACTTGAAAACATATGATTTTTGTAATGCGTTGTGGGCACACAGCTGTGTCAAACACCTGGAGAACAAGCCATTAGGGAGTGCCTTTCATCGCTAATGCGACACCCTCGTTACTTAAAAACATATGATTACTCGCACTTTGTGCTAATTACTGAAATGCTTATGAATTGATGGGAAATATTCGTACATCTGCACACCTGATTATGACAAGTGTCTTTTTACGAGAGTTGAGAGCAATTAACTTATGAAACGAAATGCCACATGACTATTGAATGATATTTTTATGCTTTGCTTTTCGTAGTTGCTTATTTCATTTGATATCTGGTTTCCAGCTGTGTTACAGCATTGCTTTGATAAAATAAAATGCATTTGATAATGTGAACTCTTTCTGTCAACAGATCTATTAAATAATTATTTTATGATCCACATTCTTTAAAAAAGGAGCACTTGGAAAGGAAAGAACAATAAGAAGGAACTAGTAACTGGACACATAGTTTTCTTTTCAAGTACATGGTAATATTTTTTTTTACAATAAGTTGTTATGGTGCACCACTTTAATTACATAGACATTAAGATGTGAATATACATTTCCCTTGTCTGCATTATCGTCTTTACTGTAATATTTTTTCTGCTTGAGCTATGTCATGTTTAGGTATAAGTTGCTGCTGTTTGCCAGGCATAGTGTTACTGAATTGTACTTTGTGTTACTCTTCTAAGCTAGTTTTTCTTGTTTCCTGCACAGTGCCTTATATTAGTTGTAATATTGCACTTGCTTTGCTAATTTATGCTGCTAGCTTTGCCAATTTGCATTTTTTGTCATTTCTGTTTGTGTTGATTTGTTGTCATGCTGCATTGCCTCGTCCCTTGGTATATATATCTGAGCTCAGTAGATTTAAGTTAGCTTAAGAGGGGGTAGACTATATAAGAAACTGACTATGGAGAATAGGTAATGAATGCATTGCGAAGAAAGATTTGGGCCCAAATGAGTATGGTACAATCAGAAATAATTATTTTGAAAGAAATATGAATAGAATACGGGAACGAGGTATAGGTAGGATTTTCTTGGAAATAAATGATGAGGTAAGCAATGTGTGAACATATAAATACAGAAAGCATGCTTAGATAGAATTTTTTGGTGGAAACAAAGGATGAAATACGAGGAAAGATATACGAAATGAAGTTTTGGGGTGGACTGCAGTACCAAATGTTACACTGAAAACAAACCCTGTCCTTTCCTTTTGTGTTATCCCACTATATGTTTGTGTACCCTTGTGTATTTGTGTTTTTCCTGTCTTTATGTGTTTAGCTGATGAGAGCTATGCTGTAGAATTTTTCTAATACTCTGTTATTTTCTTTGTAAAGATGTTTAGACATTATTTATTCTGTTTTAATGCTCATGTGTGAAGTTGATGTTTCAAAAGTGATTCTGATCTTTTATTTTTGTACTCATGTCATAATTCCTGTAACACTGATGTATATGTTTATTTCTATTCTTTTGTAAAGCCCCTATTACCACAAATATTATCTGTATTGTTATGTTTTTAATGATGTTTTTTGTATCTTTGTAATTGTATTCTTATGTTATATAATTGTAATTGACGCCAGTTAATCTAATTAAGTAACTTGTAAGCATTCATTTCACTGCACACATTCTGTTGGTCATAGTTTATGGACAATATGTGAGAAGTAGGGACTGATAGTGTTTGCACGTGTGTTAATAATTCAGCAAGGGACTGGATAACAGCATTGCTGGTTCTAAGGACAATTCCACAAACTTTGTGAGTGCACAAGTGGGGGTATATGGACTTGCTATCTTCTCTGCAAGACTCTTCGATGGTGATTGTGCACCTGCACAGTCGCAGCAGATGGCTGCTGGCCATCTCTACCAGGACTACAGTGGGTCTACACCTTTGCTGACTCACCAGTACCACAATTTCTACAAGGACTACAGTGGGTCTGCACCTCTGGTGGCCCACCAATACTCTCTACCTGGACTGCAGTGGGTCTGCTCTGTGATGACCTACCTACCAATATACTTCAACACGTCGACTGACTCTGCTGTGGGTTTGCTCCATTGTGGCGCATTACCTGTCAGCATGTCAAGAGTCAGCACTGTCTTTCTGTTAGAAGGACAACACTACTTCTTCAAGACTGCATGGACATCCACTACTTCCATGTGCATTGTCTTTATTGCTCAGACTTTGATAAAAGAAACGGCAGTTTTACTGTGGTGAATGATCAGGACTGTCTTTATTGACTGTGAGAAAATTTTAGCTTTTGACCAACATTGTATTAATCAGTGTGTGCATTTGATATCTTTGTGATTGTAATTATGAAAAAATTTTTCAAATCTGTATTGGCCAGTGCCCAACACCATTTGTAAAATTTTTTGTGGGGAGCATGGGGGCTATGTAAGTAGGCTGTTTATGTTTTCTTTATGTAAGTTTGCTGTTTATGTTTTTTATTGGCAACGTTACATAGCACTCTGTATGAAAAGCACTGGCTGTGCTGTGTGCAGTATGTGGCTAGTTTGCATTGTTGTCTGCCATTGTTGTCATGAACTGCTATAGCTGGATGCGAACAGCGCGTAGCGCTTGGCAGTTGGAGGTGAGCCGCCAGCAGTGGTGGATGTGGGGAGAGAGATGGCGGAGTTTTAAAAAATGTCATGAACTGCTGTATATATTATGAATCTTGAGGTAAATACATTGTTTGTTCTCTATTAGAATCTTTCATTTGCTAAGACTATCAGTAGTTAGTGCCTTCCGTAGTTTGTATCTTTTATTTAGCTGGCAGTAGTGGCGCTCGCCGTATTGCAGTAGTTCGAGCAACGAAGATTTTTGTGAGGTAAGTGATTTGTGAAAGGTATAGTTTAATGTTTGTCAGGGCCATTCTTTTGCAGGGATTTTTGATAGTTGCGTTGCGCTAAAAACATTGTGTGTCAGGTTAAGCACAGTCTTGTACAATTGTTCTAAGTGGACATTTCATATGCATAATTTGTTCTAAGGGGACGTTTCACCACAAACTAAAGGGTTCCGATATTGAGAAGGCTATATACACATATAGTGAGAATTTACATAATTTGTCAGACAATAAATTACAGGTTAATGGAATATTTTGTGATCTGCCAAAGGTATTTGAGTGTGTAAATTCACAATATCCCTAAAAGTAAATTTGAATATTACGGGGTAACAGGAAATGCTGTAAAATGGTTCAAATCCTATATGCCTGACAGAAAACAAAGGGTGTCAATAGGAAAGATAAGTGTATTAAGCTATCAGGCATCATCCAACTGGGAACCAATAACATGTGGTGTCCCCCAAGGTTCCATCTTAGGGCCCTTAGAGCCTTAGAAAGGTCGGCTAATAAAATTTTCATGAACATTAATAAATAGTTCCTAGCCAATTCTCTGTCACTAAACCTTGAAAAAACATATTATATGCAGTTCAGAACTTGTGAAGGGTTTCCTGCCACTATATGTCTAAAATATGACGACAAGCAGATAGAACAAGTTGACAGTGTTAAATTCTTCGGATTACAGCTTGGCAATAAATTTACCTCGGAGGAGCATACCGTATAACTAAATATCTGTTTGCTATGCGAATTTTGTCAGACGTGATTGATATAAAAATAAAAAAGCTAGCGTACTATGCTCACTCTAATTCCATAATGTCATATGGGATTATTTTCTGAGGTAATTCGTCAAGACAAGCCCAGAAACGTGCAATATGAATTATTTGTGGTTCGATCTCCAGAACGTCCTACAGAGGGCTGTTTAAGGAACTGAGGATACAGTTTTCCAACATATTTATTCTTTAACGAAATTTGTTTCTAAAATACATCTTTTTTTTTCCAAACCAACACCTCAGTTCATGGAATCAAAACTAGAAATAAAATAAATATCACAAAGATTTAAAATCACTTACTTTGGTTCAGAATACACATTTTCAATAACTTGCTAGCAGCCATAAAAAGTTTAACTAATAATAAAGTTCAGCTTGAGAAGAGTCTAAAGGGTTTGTTGACAGCCAACTCCTTCTACTCCGTTAATGAATTTCTTAGCAGAACCAACTGATGCATGTATGTCATAAATAACTTCACATAATGTGAATATTGTGTATAATCTGACATCTGTACTAAATTTGGCCAGTAATGCGATCTGTGCTGTAAAATGTTTTCTTTTATTTTATTTTTTTATTTGATTATGCGTGGCTACAATAGCTTAAGAATTATAATATGCATGTATGTGCACTGATCGTGTAATATTTGGCGACAAGTTTTACATTCTTTCAAATGAAAGTATGCTAAGACTTTTTTGTTGACCGATTCCACATCCAGAATGGGAATATCATATTGGAGTCTGTGGAAGGTACAGTAACATAACAGTTCTTATTTTGTAAATACTTATTGCATATCCTTGTTTCCTGACATTGAAAGGTGGCTACACTGAGTCACAGCGCCAGAGATTGAGCCAAAGAGTATTATTCCGTCGCCTCCACTGGCGTAGTAGTAGTTCAGAGAATGTCGAGGGCAGTTGTAGTTCAGAGGTTGCCGTGGGCAGTGCGTGTTGAGAGGATGTCGAGAGCAGTACTAGTTGAGACCATGTCGTGTGCAGTTATTGTTCTGTTGGACGAGAGTGTAGATGCTGTTCGGTTGGTGTAATGTATGTATGGAAGATGTTGCAATGATCAAAGTGTATTTTTCGTCAATATATATGGAGCGAAAAAATTTTCTTTTATTTAAAATTTCCTAAATAACAATGTCTCTTGGTCACAGGTCCAGTCAACAAAGCATCTGGCTCGTCTTCATGTATTAGACTTGTAACTCTGGTTTCTATGTGCAATTATAGTATTTCTGGTTTTTCAGTTAGTTCATTGTAAATGGTGTTTAAAATTTCTTGTCCTATTGAGGAAGAACCGTGCCAGATACATGTACGTTGAGTCACACTACCACACACAGAACTGTTACACTTGTGCTATGTTGTTTCGTAGCTTTTATAGTTGCTGAGGACTTAATTAATCAATTGTGTTAACGGAAATTTCCCTTCATTCTTTATTGTTATTTTATGCAGTCAGATTGCGTACTAATACTAATCGGGGCCAACCGGTTACGAGACTTCGTAACCGGACACTCAGCTACTAAACTTATTTTCATTTTTTTTTTAATAATTAAGCCCCCATGCACGTGGCGACAACTGCCAGGATCGTCCCTTTGAATTCTTTTTATAGTAAAAATAGCAGACAGTAGTATTGTTGTAGTAATTTGTAGTTTAGTAATTGTAGTCTATATTGCGTGTGTAGATTTGGTAATTGAACATTTGTAGTTGTCTTGTCATTCTTCTAATGGTATTTTTGCAGAATTTAATTTTTGATGTCTCGTATACGGGTTTGACAATTAGTGCAATTATGAAGATTTCAATTGTTCGTTAATCGTGTTTGTCGGGAAGCATTTCGTGTGACTGGTATTGTTGGTGATAAAGTGTTATATTGTCTGTAATTTTCGTATAGTGACGAGTTTTCTATGTTTTGTGAATGATTACGCGATCGATGAAAAACGCAAAAGTGATGGATAGTCAGAATTACGAAATTATTAACATGGCGAACTCGCCAACGCAGGAGAACAGTATGATGAATAATGAAGTAGAAAACAATTTAATAACCAGGGAAAATAGTCCGGAACCAGTTCAAAATTTTTCACAATCAAAAAAATTTTCAGAATACGAGATTAACGACATAAGATTCTGGAATAGTATCGAACACAGATAGCTTTACAGCTATGACGAAGGAAGTTAGTTTTACGGGAAATGTTAGGGGCGAAAAGAATTTCGAACCAGTTAATATGGAGCAGTTGATGAGTCCAATATTAAATTTGGGATCACAGTTAGGATTTGAATTAAAAACAGTGGCAACACGGTTAGAAAATGATATGGGAACAATGGAAACACGGTTAGACTCACGAATAGGGACATTTTTTAAAAACATGAAAGATGAATTAAAAAAGAAATTAGAGAAGAAGTACAACCGTTTTTGAATGTTCACAATAATAGTTTAATTTCAATAGAAATTAGACAAAAGGAACAGGATAGAGAACAGGAAGAAACAGATAGTACAAAAATTTTCAGAATTAAATCTTCAACGTGCACACGACAAGGAAGAAATATTTGAAAGAATTGAGGAATCCGTACCAAATGACAGAATAAATAACCTAACACAACAATATGAACAGTTAACTACTGAATGTGTCAATACTGAAACTCGAGTCGCGACACTTACAGAAGACGTAAATAAACACAAAGAACAAATAGGTGACTTATCGGAAAGAGTTGAGAAGATTTCAGATAAATTGACAAGTCTTAGTTTAAATGGAGACAGAGGTTCAGATGATACAGCTCCATTGCCATTTGCAGAAACAGAAGAGTATCAAAATATAAATAAACATGTTGAAAATCAGGGAAAATTTAATGAACGCGTTAAAAGGGAATTTGAGACGTTACTAAAGCAAGTTAAACAAATTGAAAGCGAAATCGCAGGAAAAGACAGTAGAAGAAATTTAGAATCACTGGTAGCAGCGGGTTTTGAAGAAAATAATTTATTTCATTTACGAGATGGAACAAGAGAGCGCCAGGCGCGCGAACTTGACAATAATCGACATTCGGACTGGGACAGACGCGGTAGGTCTTTGTCGCCACGAGGCGAAAACTTTGACTATAAACACTTTTTAACTGTTCGGAAATTTAAGATCTTTCGCAATTCTAAGAATGGCATACATCCATGTTCATGGTTAGATCAATTTATGTACGCACTTCCACCAAATTGGCCACTAAGTCACAAACTGGAATTTATGTGTGGCTATTTAGGTCCTCAGGGGATTCACTACACGAAGTGAATATGTGCCGTAACGTGCACAGGGCCCTGAGCTGTAGTGGTGCTATTTCCCATTTAGTTTTCTGCACTGCTGCCTACTCTTTTACTACTCTTTGTATCTATCAAAACAACTCTTCAACTATCAATCTATCTAGAAAAGGAGTCGGTAAAGAATAACCGGATATACTATTTTACCCAAAAGTGATTTCGGAAATTACCGTTTAGACTTACTGTATCTTCAGCAGCATTCATTCGTAGTTTAAACGAAATTTTACCTGTTTATCTTCGTGACAATATTACTTCATATGTTGACGATATTCTTATTGCTAAACGTTCTTGGAGTGAGCATAACAAAATTTTGGATTGATTATTACGTATTTTTGCAAGAGTTGGCATTACAATGAACTTGGAAAAATCTGAATTTAGTCGTTCTCAGGTGAAATTTCTTGGTCATATTATTTCTACAGAAGGTATTCTTCCTGATCAAGAGAAACTAGACGCTTTCGTGAATATGCTGTTCCTACTACAAAACGTGATGTTCGTAGTTTCCTTGGTGTCTGTAATTTTCTTAGACGCTTTGTTAGATTGGACAATTTGGCCACACCTCGTTTATGTGAACTATCTGGAAAGAATTCTAATTGGTGTTGGGATGAGGAAGCTCAATCAGAATTTGAACAACTTCGTGATGCTTTAGTTGCTGCTCCACTTTTTTCACATCCAGATTTATCTAAAGATTTTTGTTTGGCGACGGACTCATCATACAAAGGCTTAGGTGCGCACTTATTTCAAGAGATAGAAGAAAACGGCGTTGTAGTACAGAAACTATTGCATTTGGAAGTCGTGTTCTCTCTAAATCAGAAAAGAATTATTCGATTACGGAACTTGAAGCCTTGGCTGTTGTTTGGGCTTTCGCAAAATTTCGCATCTTTTTGTATTGCAGACATACTAAGGTTTACACCGATCATCGGGCTCTGGAATTTCTTATGTCAACAAAATTAACATATGGAAGATTGTCACGATGGGCGCTGTATCTACAGGAATTTGATTTGAGTATTGTTTACATACAGGGTTCTTCAAATATTATTGCTGATGCTTTGTCACGTGCACCTATGAGTTTGAAACAAAGTTCTGAGGAGGACTGCAAAGAAAACAATTATTGTTTGATGTATATTCAAGGTGTTGCGTTTGAAAATTTTGTTTCGTCTTCGCTCCAGGACATCGCTGAGGAGCAAAACAAGGATCCAATCTGGATGGACATTAAGGAGAAGTGGAAGAGAAAGGAAAGCGTAGCGATTAGACAGTATTATTTAGTTCGCAATGATATTATTTTTAAACGAAAATCGGTTGACAACTCTGTTTGGTTAGTTTGCATTCCTGATGAGTGGGTTAGTAAATTGATTTGGTATACACATTTCAGTTATGCACACTTTGGTCCCAGAATATGTTTTTATAAATTACGAGAAAATTGCTACTTCAGTAATATGGAAAAACGTATTCGATTTGTTCTTGCCAAATGCAAATTATTTCAGAAGGTTAAGCCGCCAACTATTTCTCACAGAGCACCGTTGTTTCCTATCATTCCAGCGAAAGTAAAGGAGGTGGCTGCAGTCGATTTGTTCAGTCCAGTGGTTCGTTCTACTAATGGTTTTGCGTACATTTTGATAGCAGTGGAGTTGACATCAAAAAATGTGTGTTTTACACCTTTACGCAAAGCAACAGCTCGTTCAGTATCTAATGCTTTCAGCAAACATTTTCTTAAAGAAGTGGGTCATGTTGATAAGGTTATATCAGATAACGGATCACAGTTTCGCTCTAAAATTTGGCTTCGTACTCTACGGCGTCGTAAGATTAAACCAATTTTCATTTAACTTTTTCACCCTCAATCTAACGCTTCAGAGCGATGGATGAAGGAAGTCAATAAATTGTGTCGACTTTATTGTGATCAGAATCACAGAATGTGAGATCAGTATCTTCATATTTTTCAAAACATTCTGAATGAACTCCCTAATGATTCAACTTCTTTACCGCCTATATTGATATTAAAAAATAAGGCACCGACAAATCGCACTTCTGAAATCGTTCCTTTTCCGCCTACACGGAAACTGCGGCATTCTGAAGTTGTCAACCTGGCTCTACAAAATATTGCATCTGCGGCTGCTAGAAGAGAGAAATCAGCTAAACGTCCTGGTCGTTTAAAAACCTTGTCAGTTGGTCAAAAGGTGTCAATTAAGTCTCATCGTTTGTCTCACAAAGGAAAAGGGTTGTGTCGCAAATTTTTTCTGCTTTATAACGGTCCATATAGAGTTCGCAAAATTATTCATGATAACACTGTTGAGGTAGAAACTCTTAAATCACGGCGCTCTGAGGGAATACATCATATATCGAACGTTAAAATTTTTGTGGAATGACATACTTTTGAGAAATTAACAGTTATAAGTAAACATACACAGTAGTACTTAATATGTGGATGAAAGATGAGTGAGTGTGTTTTGTGTTTTCCTTTCCTAATCCCAAATGATTGGTACCGACCTATCTCCTAAATATTATTTTACTTGTTTGTTGTGGCTTGCACTAACACCCAGAAATATTATAGGTTTACTGCTATTTGTGTATTTGTAATAGTTAATATGACAATTATCTGATATCGTTAGTGTGTTTATTATAATTTGTATGTTTAGTGTACGAGCATTGATATCAATTTTGTAAAAGCAATTGTGTGTGCATTCAAACTGTTGTTCGTGCTTGCACCTGTTCAACATTGATGGGTGCCACTTGGAAATGTTCAATTACTGCTGATGAACTCTGATGAACTGTTTAATTAGTGATAGTGAATATTATGGACTGTTACCTGCGCTTGTTCAGCATTGATGGGTGCCACTTGGAAATGTTCAATTACTGCTGATGAACTCTGATGAACTGTTTAATTAGTGATAGTGAATATTACGGACTGTTACCTGCACTTGTTCAACATTGATGTGTGCCACTTGGAAATGTTCAATTACTGCTGATGAACTCTAATGAACTGTTTAATTAGTGATAGTGAATATTATGGATTGTTACCTGCACTTGTTCAACATTACTGGGTGGCACCAATGGAACTGCTTCTACTGAAATGTTCTCACTTGTTGCTGTCTGCACCTGCTCGCCATTGCTGGGTTTGGAGCTGTTTAAATATTGCTGATGAAATGTTATGAGACTGCTACTTGCACCTGTTGACCATTGCTGGGTGCTACTGTTGGACCTATCAACTACTCTGAGGAGCGCTACTTGTTTATTGAACTATTGAAAAGATTTTATGTGATTATTTGTATAAACTGATTTTTTTTGTGTATTTACTGTTTATGAAATGTTATGAGAGTCTTACCTGCACCTATTCGTCATTGCTGGTGCCATTGATTGAATAATACTTGTGTAAACTATTATGTAAAATCACACGTATGCAAGCATTTGTATTCCTTACTGTATTTTATACATTAGGTTATTGAGGGGTCAGTGCAAAGCCAAAATTTATTTAGTTATGTGATATTTACTTATTAATATCATCTTTTATTTTTGTCTGTATATTTTTATGCACGAATTTGGTGGTATTTTCTCCACCAATGCTGGTAAAAATACCATCAAATTCTAGCCCGTGGAGGAGGGGCATAAGAAAGGTGGCTACTCTGAGTCACAGCGCCAGAGATTGCGCCAAAGAGTATTATTCCGCTGCCTCCACTGGCGCAGTAGTAGTTCAGAGAATGTCGAGGGCAGTTGTAGTTCAGAGGTTGCCGTGGGCAGTGCTTGTTGAGAGGATGTCGAGAGCAGTACTAGCTGAGACCATGTCGTGTGCAGTTATTGTTCTGTTGGGCGAGAGAGTAGATGCTGTTCGGTTGGTGTAATGCATATATGGAAGATGTTGCAATGATCACAGTGTATTTTTCGTCAATATATATGGTGGTAAAAAATTTTCTTTTATTTCAATTTTCCTAAATAACAATGTCTCTTGGTCACAGGTCCAGTCAACAAAGCATCTGGCTCGTCTTCATGTATTTGTCTTGTAATTCTGGTTTCTATGTGCAATTATAGTATTTCGGGTTTTTCAATTAGTTCATTGTAAATGTTGTTTAAAATTTCTTGTCCTATTGAGGAAGAACCGTGCCAGATACATGTACATTGAGTCACACTACCATACAAAGAACAGTTACACTTGTGCTTTGTTGTTTCGTAGCTTGTATAGTTGCTGGGGACTTAGTTAATCAATTGTGTTAACGGAAATTTCCCTTCATTCTTTATTGTTATTGTATGCAGTCAGATTGCATACTAATACTAGTCACGGCCAACCGGTTACGAGACGTCGTAACCAGACACACAGCTACTAAACTTATTTTAATTTTTGTTAATAATTAAGGCCCTATGCAACATGTTCGACCTCCCAGAGGATCTCCTCATTATGGATCAATTGGAAGGGGAAAGTAAACCTAATCTAATATAATGTAATGTAGGCTTTAATCGTCGCAAAATGCTCTCCCATTGTCTGATCGATGTCTCTAAGCGTTGTTTGGAGACACCTGTCCTGCTGCACCACTGCTATAGGTAACTGACTGAATTTACTGGAAATCATCTTGGTGGCTTCCCATCCTTGCGTATAACAATTAGAGAGGTTGACAGAGTCCAGGAACATTTGCCATGAGCTATTCTTGCTCTCCTTGATAATCCATCCCGCTTGGGCTCTCGCTACTCGAAAGGCTCGGAGGTCTTCTGCCGTTGGGCGGAACTGAAACCGCCGCAGAGCCACACTCCTGACCAAGATTGATGAGCGGCACCCATCAGTCCACAAAAGGTACAGGCTACCTTCCAAGCTGACTAGAGGACTTCTGGATGGATCACACGTGATCCACCCATTCCTGGACGCTGCTTCAGTGTGCATACCCAGCCAGTTGGCTGGGCAGCACTCAGTTAGTTAAGCTGATCATCCATCTTGGCAGCTTCTTCTCAAAGACTGCTCCATCTGGTAAGTGGAACTAGTCTGGGAAGTGGTAACTGGAATGAAGTTCATCAGTAACATCCCACTGAGCAGAATTAGCGGAGACTGGGAAGCAGAAAAAGAGGGCTGTGGACGACTATGATTCAATACTAGCGTTAAAATGGATGAGACTGTCCAAGTCAAGAGTGTACAGCTCCAGAGACATTATGAGGTTCTATACAACTCGACCCCAAGGGAAAGTAGAGTGGAATCTCCATAATTGACTATGGGCATTGAAGTCTCCCAGATGGAAAAATGGTCAGGGGAGTTGGCCTATAATATCTACGAGAATCTCAGAATCTGTCGCTTCTAATGATTGTAAATGCAGGGAACATATAGTGATCCTTTGACTTACATCAACGTCAGTGGCCACTGCTAGCAGTGGAATGGTACGTATTATTGACAAACACAGCTATCTGTCCCTTGCAACTTTTACTAGTCAGGTCATCTTTGAGCTGGAGATAGATAAGTATAAAATGTGTTTCTTGTGGACACAAGCACAGGGGACGCTCCTGTCCAAGGAAGTTCAGATCCTCCACATGCATCCTGAACCTACTTATGTCCCACTGTAGTACCGGAGCCATTTATTGGTGAGGTTTGTCTTTCACCCTATGTCTCCACAGGGTTGTGGAGAATTGGAAGATTAGCCATGCAACTCTAAGTTTTTCCTGGGCAGACTTCAGATTGCATTGTCTCCAAGCCGAATCATCAGAACCATCACAGAGAATTATATCTATATGATCAGACGGTTTACAAATTGCCTTCTTTTGCTTCTTGCTTGGCTTAGTTACCAGAGTAGACTTTGGAGGAACAACTGTGGCAGTGGTAGTGGCAGTGCTGCTCTGTTTACTGGTGTCTGCCTTTTGAGGTGCCAGGAGCTCTAAAACGTCAGTAACTGTGGCCTGTACCGATATACTCACGAGACTTATAGTCTCCGAAATAGCAGCACCTTTACAACTGCATGTACAAACGCAGGTATTAAAGCTGACACTGGGAACCTCAGTTTGTGAAAAGGTTGTTTTGAGAGCTGAAGCAAACGAAGCAGGGAAAGTGGAAGATTTCATTGCTTTATACAGCCTTCTTGCCTCACCATAATGAATATGCTTCCTTTTCAGCTCCTGTATTTTCCTTTGTCGAAGGCAGACACTGCAGTTCCTACTTCAGGTAGGGTGACACGCAGCTAAATTAACACACTTTGGAGGAGATGAGAATACGACCCCTCCATGTGTGGCCTCACTACATACAAAGTACGATGAAAGTTCCATCCCCCTTACTTGTTAGAATGGTGTGTCCAAAGGGCTGACATTTATGAGAGCACACTTGGTTGGTTATTCAAGGTCTCAAATTTAAGCGAATTACGCCCGCCTTAAATTACTCTGGAAACTTTATGCTACTGAACGTCAGAATAAATTAATCATCCTTCAGTTCTTCTTTGAAAACATCTGTACTATCCCCTCATGACACAACACCTTTGCTATATTCAAGCTCGGTTTCGATGGCACTTTCCACGAGCCATTTAGCTGTCTGAAGGAATGTTGCTAGCTAGGAATCAGACATTTCAATCAACAATGTCTCATTCCTCAATTCACTTAAAAGTTTTTGAAGGGCCAGGAATGTCCTCTAAATTCTTCTGAATGTGGAAAGCTGAAGCGTTTTCATTGCTGTCCTTTTTTAGCTAGCAAAAACACATTCTGTTACCAGGCTGTTTTCCATTATTAATAACTGAAGTACTGGAAATAATTCCAGTATTGTAAGGACTGGCAACACGAGCCCTCTTTTTGAGTTGGGTGTAGATACCTGTATCGGTCCCACACTCAGCTAGGGAAACAAGGGTCCCCCCAGACAGAGCCCTGCTTGCCTGTGTAAACCTTATACGACTCAGGTATAGTAGGTTTCCCTGACTTTGCCCGTTAACGACTATTTCACATCCAACACCCATGCCTCTCGTCGGCGTGCGACACACCAAGACATTAAGATTTTTTTCTGTAGAAGTCTGTACCATCATAACGATCCAGGCAGCTAATACAAGATTTCCGTTCTCTGCAACGCACAATATTCCAGCACCGTGCTGCACAGTGCATGCTGAAGCATACTCATAGCCATGTTAACACTTTCTCCTACTACAGAACACTGATCAGATGCAGCTATCAGGGCTTGTTACATACTGTAGAAATCCAGCTTTGTTGAATTTTCGATCACATACTCACAGTATTATTGTTGGTTATATCATCTAAATTTAGAAAACTGCCGGGTGCTTCTCTTTGTCCCAATCAATTAAAAAAATCGTTACATAGAGTATGTGAGCCACGTATGTTGCCACAACACAAAATACAGTATCTCTATATGCCTATATTTCCGGCAACTGCCTGCAATTTATTGGCGGCTGGTCACGTTCAAGCTGTGTCAGGCCCTATACCATAGCTTATTAACGTTACCATAACGGTAGCAGACGCACTGACAGCTACAGGACCAAGTCCGCGCCTAATATGTAAACAGAAATTATGCTCTAGAGATTACTTAACCAATGTATTCCATTTTCATATCGAACAAGGGAAAGACTGACTGTGCCATAACCATCCTCATCTTATGGTCCCTCCTAGAGATATATGTGTACAACTGCAGTAGAAATAAGATGCCACATTCTTCTTCGACTACATGTTATAGAACTTTATCTTACATAGTTTCGCGAGAAATATATTATATTTTTCCATGAAATCCCTTTTCGTTCCCCGAGCATTTCTGTTACTTCTTCGTATAGGACTGTATCAACTCGTTAATATTGTAGCAGCACGTCGTTCGGCTCGATGTCACTTGTCGTACCTTCTTGATACAATACTCCAGAATTGTTCGCACTAGCACCTTGCATACGATTTCCTTTCCAGATGCAACACCTTTTCCCAGTGAACTTCCAGTTGCCTTCCCTAATACTGATTATTCCATTTAATACTTGTCAGTCTACAATATATGCGGGCCTGAGTCACCTATCTATGCTTTAATAAAAATAAAACACTACATTTTCTCCAGAAGTAGATATTTTGTGGCAGAAAGTAGCAGTATGTCTACAAAACACACGCATTTTCCTTGTTGTAATATAAGAGCAATTCCAAATCTATGGCTGTGAAAGCAGAATTCGTTCATGTGCTAAAAATAAAAATGTGAAAATAAATTTCGAGAACAGAGTGGCACTACTGCTGTAACTTAATTGTTCTATAGCAGTAAAAAAATCATATGGCTTGCGTACTGACACTACTGAAAATCAAAATATCTTCTATAACATTACAAAATACACAAGGCGCTACTGCTGACCTATATTGCAGTTTAAAGTGTACTTGTCAACTGCAATAGTAAACAATGCTATTTCCACCTTCAAATTACTTGTATTATTTGCCAAAACGTGTCCTACTTCTGCAAAAATTGACAGCACAGTCGACCATACTTTACAACACTCCCCATGTTAATAAAAAATGTATCTTGCAGTAGAAAACATTTGTTGTCTTTTGCTAATAATGCTAAATCTAAATTTTCTGTAGTATTTGTCAAAAAATCGTCCTAGTTCGGCTGAAAATCAATATCAAAGCCAACCATACATTGTATCATTTGTTGCCTTCACATATTTATACACACAGTGCATTACATTTATTTACATTCAGGGTCAACTGCAAATCCTAGCACCAGTCATGGATTTTCTGCACGTCTTCCTGTATTCCGATACAGTCTTTTGAGATTGCAACATTCATACGGATGAAGCTCTGACAGAAGCTTTATGGGGCTTCAAATCTTATCTGTTGCAGACAACAATCACCCTATAATAAGCCTTTAATCCGAAATCTTGTAATGATTTATATTGATACAGAGATAGCAGAAGCGTGGATTAGGTCTGTGCAAATTCATTATTAAACATAGCGTGAGTACAATTGTTTCGCTGTCGTTCCAGTTGATTAAATGATGGTGGTACTCAGAGTCGCTGCCACTCAATTGTGGTGGTGTTAAACAACATGATAAGTGGTTAAATACGATGTAGGTGTATTCTACGTCAAGATTATTGAAAAAAGATTTATTTTGAGAAAATTAGACAGAACATCATGGATCGAACATGATTCACATCAGCCCATTATATTTATTTATTTTTGAAAAATTAGATATGTGCAAGTACAAAATATTAAGATAAACCTGATTATTAGCAGGGCTCTTACTTACAACAGTCGCCAGAACAAGGCGACCCATGGAAGGAGGAGATAATGTATAAGCTGGCGACATATCTTATGGTCTTTATGCAAGTGGATAACGTATCTTATGTGCCAATCGATAATGTATCTTAATTGTCTTCTCAAGCCCAGGGAAGTAAACAGGCATTCCACATACCTATAAATTTTGGCCCTGTCTCAAAAATAATTAAAATGCCACTGTGACATTACAAGAATACTCAAGTTAATATAAATGTCAAGTTTGGGATTTATCCTAAAATGATAACACAACCTTTCCCTTTCTAATTGTACATTTTAATTTATCAAAGTTTTCAAGGTTCAAGTCAAAAACAACAAGAGGGTTAAATTACTTTCAACTCTCAACAAATTAATTAACATTTAGGTATTGAATATGTGATTATTAAAACTTTATCTCTATATATGAAAGTATTGTAAAACTGAAACAATTAAACTTTTATCAATGATATTTACATCTACGTTGTCGTAGCTGAGCAATGGGCTAAGTTGGTGGAGAATGAACTTTATCTTTTGATCTAATCAAAACTCTCATGCACACAATGGAGGATATGTTAGTAATTAACTCTTGAATTTCTATATTCAAAGTTTACGCAGGTTGGGGTAAACAAAATCTCGACTCAACATTTAATCTCGCCTACCGTGCATTGGTACGTTACCAATCGGGAACTGCGGTGGCGTTGTCTCCGCTAGTTCCCTACTCTGGCCTTGACTGAATTCAATCAGTCTTAAGTTTCCTGCGTTCTGTAGAACGTTAAATTTTCCCTAGTCGAAATTAACGGCAATTGCTCACTCGCTATGGGATGGAGCGACATGCACAAATCTCAGCCCGCAAAAATTCCCGCAGGAATATGAACTAGCGCTTTACGTTTGTCGCCACGATACGTGAAGCATACCGCCCTCACTTCGCAAACATTAAGTCTCAGTCTCAACGTCTTCACGCATGTATGTGGCCACCCGCGAGACGAGAGCTCTCTGTGTGTTAATTTAATTCTCAACATGCTTTTATATGACGCTACTCTCCCCACCGCGATTCTATTATGTCACACAGCATGGCTTCGGCCAACTGCTTCCTCTTTATAGTTGAATTCTTATTTTTCTTGCCCGGGTCGCCGCTAGCCTCCTTAATAAAGTACACTCCTGGAAATTGAAATAAGAACACCGTGAATTCATTGTCCCAGGAAGGGGAAACTTTATTGACACATTCCTGGGGTCAGATACATCACGTGATCACACTGACAGAACCACAGGCACATAGACACAGGCAACAGAGCATGCACAATGTCGGCACTAGTACAGTGTATATCCACCTTTCGCAGCAATGCAGGCTGCTATTCTCCCATGGAGACGATCGTAGAGATGCTGGATGTAGTCCTGTGGAACGGCTTGCCATGCCATTTCCACCTGGCGCCTCAGTTGGACCAGCGTTCGTGCTGGACGTGCAGACCGCATGAGACGACGCTTCATCCAGTCCCAAACATGCTCAATGGGGGACAGATCCGGAGATCTTGCTGGCCAGGGTAGTTGACTTACACCTTCTAGAGCACGTTGGGTGGCACGGGATACATGCGGACGTGCATTGTCCTGTTGGAACAGCAAGTTCCCTTGCCAGTCTAGGAATGGTAGAACGATGGGTTCGATGACGGTTTGGATGTACCGTGCACTATTCAGTGTCCCCTCGACGATCACCAGTGGTGTACGGCCAGTGTAGGAGATCGCTCCCCACACCATGATGCCGGGTGTGGGCCCTGTGTGCCTCGGTCGTATGCAGTCCTGATTGTGGCGCTCACCTGCACGGCGCCAAACACGCATACGACCATCATTGGCACCAAGGCAGAAGCGACTCTCATCGCTGAAGACGACACGTCTCCATTCGTCCCTCCATTCACGCCTGTCGCGACACCACTGGAGGCGGGCTGCACGATGTTGGGGCGTGAGCGGAAGACGGCCTAACGGTGTGCGGGAGCGTAGCCCAGCTTCATGGAGACGGTTGCGAATGGTCCTCGGCGATACCCCAGGAGCAACAGTGTCCCTAATTTGCTGGGAAGTGGCGGTGCGGTCCCCTACGGCACTGCGTAGGATCCTACGGTCTTGGCGTGCATCCGTGCGTCGCTGCGGTCCGGTCCCAGGTCGACGGGCACGTGCACCTTCCGCCGACCACTGGCGACAACATCGATGTACTGTGGAGACCTCACGCCCCACGTGTTGAGCAATTCGGCGGTACGTCCACCCGGCCTCCCGCATGCCCACTATACGCCCTCGCTCAAAGTCCGTCAACTGCACATACGGTTCACGTCCACGCTGTCGCGGCATGCTACCAGTGTTAAAGACTGCGATGGAGCTCCGTATGCCACGGCAAACTGGCTGACACTGACGGCGGCGGTGCACAAATGCTGCGCAGTTAGCGCCATTCGACGGCCAACACCGCGGTTCCTGGTGTGTCCGCTGTGCCGTGCGTGTGGTCATTGCTTGTACAGCCCTCTCGCAGTATGAAGATTATGTAAGGTCCGAAAAATGTGTAAACCTTCCAAATGAGTTTTAGTACATAGTACAGCCAAAATAAAAGTGCATATATTAAACCCCTAAATCTTTTCATGTATGTTCTGATTTCCCTTAAGGTACCCTGTGATGGCCTGCCACCTTGTGGTTGGGTTGTGCAAAAGTAAATGCAGCTTCCAAAAGATGTAATAAAAAGATAATATTATAACGTCTGAAAACTCTGTCTGCGTCTATGCACAAGAAGCGAGGTGAGACAGAGGCTTTGCGGTCAAGTCCTCCGACCATGTGCGGCTGCAGCTGGCAATATCAGAGGTGGTGGGGAGAGGGGGTGGGGCTCAAAGTGGCCTCACAGTGGGAGCTCAGGAGACCATTGCCAGACGGTATGCCGCTGTGTCTCTCGCATTGTGCTGGCACGCGCCCCCCGTGCCGTAGTTCATGGCACAGACAGTCACAAGCGGCATGAATCTAACTGTTTATAACAAAACCGCCGTAACTGTCTACAAATAACAACCCTGATTTCATTACTTCCTACTACTCCTAGGGGATGCCGCTGCAGAGCAGCACTACCACATAACAGCGCAATAACAATTTAAAAAACTAATGTCCAAACGCTCTCTCCACGCAAAATCTGCAGTAGTCTTGTGTGCGAGGCTGGGTTACATGCTATGACAGTCCTATGTACAAGATTACAACAGGATTGGTTTCCATTCTCTGCCTAAAATTCAGTGGTGCTTACAGGATCCTGGCTGTCAATTAAATCTGACATGTCTAAAGGTGACGAAGTTAAGTCTACGTCAACCTAAAATGCTCAGATGCGGTCAACAGGAGGGCTCTCAACATACTTTTAATTTTACAGGGTTAACTGTTGTGCCACTTACGAATTGGTTTTAACTTGAGCTTTGATTGTCTGGAGGCCATTTGACCTTGAGGAAACGTTGGCTAGTCTACCATCAGGGAGAGGGAGATGGTGAGGGGAATGGGGAGGGGAGGAGGAGTGGAGTGAAGCAAGTGTGACAATAATGCTGAATTGACGCATGGTGCAGGGAATGACAATTGAATCTCAGTGTAGACAAGTGTTATGTGCTGCGAATACATAGAAAGAAAGATCCTTTATCATTTAGCTACAGTATAACAGGTCAGCAACTGGAAGCAGTTAATTCCATAAATTATCTGGGAGTAGGCATTTGGAGTAATTTAAAATGGAATGATCATATAAAGTTGATCGTCGGTAAAGCAGATGCCAGACTGAGATTCATTGGAAGAATCCTAAGGAAATGTAATCCGAAAACAATAGCTTGAATATTGCTCACCAGTGTGGGATCCGTACCAGATAGGGTTGATAGAAGAGATAGAGAAGATCCAACGGAGAGCAGCGCGCTTCGTTACAGGTTCATTTAGTAATCGCGAAAGTCTTACGGAGATGATAGATAAACTCCAGTGGAAGACTCTGCAGGAGAGACGCTCAGTAGCTCGGTACGGGCTTTTGTTGAAGTTTCGAGAACATACCTTCACCGAGGAGTGGCTCTGAGCACTGTGGGACTCAACATCTATGGTCATCAGTCCCCTAGAACTTAGAACTACTTAAACCTAACTAACCTATGGACAGCACACAACACCCAGCCATCACGAAGCAGAGAAAATCCCTGACCCCGCCGGGAATCGAACCCGGGAACCCGGGCGTGGGAAGCGAGAACGCTACCGCACGACCACGAGATGCGGGCCACCGAGGAGTCAAGCAGTATATTGCTCCCTCCTACGTGTATCTCGTGAAGAGACCACGAGGATAAAATCAGAGAGATTAGAGCCTACACAGAGGCATGCCGACAATCTTTCTTTCCACGAACAATACGAGACTGGAATAGAAGGGAGAACCGATAGAGGTACTCAAAGTACCCTCCGCCACACACCTTCAGGAGGCTTGCGGAGCGTGGATGTAGATGCCTAAATCTCCCCTACTTGCAAGCTGCGACTTTTGGTGGAACCCATCACTTTTCCATTTAAAGAATTATGTGACTTTCTGACCGACCATTTCAGTCATCTAACCTGCGTTGTGGCTGTAAGACTTAAGTTTAATCGAGTATGGTGAATGGTACAGGGCCTGGACCCCAGATATTCACTGCCTCTCTCATGAAAACCTTGTAAAGCACCATATGATCATATGCCAGTCACTGATCAAAGTCACCATCAGACTGGCTCCCAATAGTAAGGTTACAGCTAAGACACTGGAATTGTCATGCACTACTCTTAGTGATGTTCTTAAAATGGTTCAGGCTTTCGAAATAGTATCCACAGAACAGCAAGCATTCGTTGATGAAGTAGAAGTAGCACAAATGGCAGCGTTTCAACAAGCGCGCATCTGAAAACACTTTGCTGTCATCATCTTCTGATTTACCACCACTTGCCACGACAGCAACAACGGTCAATAAAGTAATTACACAGAGCCCCCTACCATCGATAACAAAGTGGGCTTAGTACGATGTCGATCTTGTGTAATCTTTGTGACAGCAGATACAAGTCACCCTTTCACTTCACTTCTGGAAACGTAGCCCAGTAGCACAAATTCCTGGAAATCATGTCCGCACTGCCTTCACATGCACTATAAACATCAACGCCTGTGTTATGACAGGGAAATGAGCAACATGATAGGGTGCCAAGCGGCTCGGTCGTGGTCTGATGCCCGTGTCAGCGCTGTCACACCGATAGTCTCGTCAACTTACGGAGCTCCGGCCATGTTAATGATTATGTTAGTCACCGACAACACTGAGATGAGGTTTCAGGTCGATAGTGGTGCTGCCGTACTTCTTATCAGCCGTTGTATGGCCTCCGTTCACCGCTGCTACACAAGCTTTACTGGCTAGTTGTGAATTATAGCAATGAAAGTATTGCGTTAAAAGCCCAGTTGTCATTACCAGCTAAGTACAGAAATATAGTTTCTCGCACACTGTTTTTGGTAGTGACTTCACCGTCGGCTACTTACGGATTTAGGTTGGATATATTTCCTTTATTAGGTATTGGTATAGATGGCAGTATGATGTCAACGTGTATACCATTCAATGACTTAGGTAAGGTATCTGAGTTTAAGGAAACTCTTCTCACTCACTTCGTTGTGCTAAGGATTTCGCTACGCTCACATCCTTTAAGGCAAGGATGCGACCACGTTTTTGACACTCCCTTCCATTACCACTCTCAGTGTGAGACACAGTTAAAAAGGAAGTGACTATTCAGAAGAACTCATTGTCATCTCCCAAATTTCTACTGACAGATGGACGACGTCAATGCTCGTCAATAAGAAACCAAATGGTTCTCCATGTATTTTTTCCGATTTTAAACAACTATTAACTCCCACTTTACTATAGACGTCTACCCAATTTTGTGTGCAGAAGAGGGGGGGGGGGGAGTCAGTTCTTCTTTAAAACAGACCGAGCGGGCGTTTATTTACTGTTCCTGTGGACGCAGGAACAAGGGATGTACTGGTGTTCAACGCCCCTTTTGGGTTATATCAAAATAACAGGCTCCCATTTGGTGTGGAAAGCAAACGCCCCCCCCCCTTTCCCCTCTTATTTGAATGAAATTTAGAGCAACTCGTCACGGACACATTTCGGTGTGAGAACTACCTGGATGACATGGGAACAGGAGCAACACCCAGCAAATTTGAAAGCCCTATTAGAGAAATCGAAATAAAGTGGCTGGACAAATGCAGTTTCTTCCAACATAGCATTAAGTACCTCGGCCCTGTTTTTAGCCGGAAAAGATAGAAACCAACAGACGAGGATGTCAACGCCATACTTCACTTACCTGCTGCCAAAAATCTTAAGGAGCTACAGCGTTTCTTGGATAAAATTAACTATTACACCAAGTTTATACCGAAGGCAGCACAAATAGCGCACCAACTAAACCATCTGCACACAAAGGGGTTAAGTTTGTATGGTCAGAAGCGTGCCACAAAGCATTTCTCATTGAAGAAGGTCTCTGAAACTCATTCCCTGTCTGGTTACTTTCACGCCAGGTAACCACCTCGTACTTACGGCAGACGTATCACTCTATAGAATAGAAGCTGTAATTCCACGCAGAAAACGCTGTCGGTGAGAGTGATGTGTCAGATCACCTTCATATCTTTTTGCTTTTCTAAACTGTTGTTGGCTCTTGTCACTTGCTAAATATTTGCGAAAAGAACCAACTTCTCGGGAAGAAGTGTGCCACTGTTTCCTTTAGGTTTGCATGCTTGATAAATGATAATCTGTGACAGCAATCCTCACGCCCTTCCTAATTCAACAAATACACTCCTGGAAATGGAAAAAAGAACACATTGACACCGGTGTGTCAGACCCACCATACTTGCTCCGGACACTGCGAGAGGGCTGTACAAGCAATGATCACACGCACGGCACAGCGGACACACCAGGAACCGCGGTGTTGGCCGTCGAATGGCGCTAGCTGCGCAGCATTTGTGCACCGCCGCCGTCAGTGTCAGCCAGTTTGCCGTGGCATACGGAGCTCCATCGCAGTCTTTAACACTGGTAGCATGCCGCGACAGCGTGGACGTGAACCGTATGTGCAGTTGACGGACTTTGAGCGAGGGCGTATAGTGGGCATGCGGGAGGCCGGGTGGACGTACCGCCGAATTGCTCAACACGTGGGGCGTGAGGTCTCCATAGTACATCGATGTTGTCGCCAGTGGTCGGCGGAAGGTGCACGTGCCCGTCGACCTGGGACCGGACCGCAGCGACGCACGGATGCACGCCAAGACCGTAGGATCCTACGCAGTGCCGTAGGGGACCGCACCGCCACTTCCCAGCAAATTAGGGACACTGTTGCTCCTGGGGTATCGGCGAGGACCATTCGCAACCGTCTCCATGAAGCTGGGCTACGGTCCGGCACACCGTTAGGCCGTCTTCCGCTCACGCCCCAACATCGTGCAGCCCGCCTCCAGTGGTGTCGCGACAGGCGTGAATGGAGGGACGAATGGAGACGTGTCGTCTTCAGCGATGAGATTCGCTTCTGCCTTGGTGCCAATGATGGTCGTATGCGTGTTTGGCGCCGTGCAGGTGAGCGCCACAATCAGGACTGCATACGACCGAGGCACACAGGGCCAACACCCGGCATCATGGTGTGGGGAGCGATCTCCTACACTGGCCGTACACCACTGGTGATCGTCGAGGGGACACTGAATAGTGCACGGTACATCCAAACCGTCATCGAACCCATCGTTCTACCACTCCTAGACCGGCAAGGGAACTTGCTGTTCCAACAGGACAATGCACGTCCGCATGTATCCCGTGCCACCCAACGTGCTCTAGAAGGTGTAAGTCAACTACCCTGGCCAGCAAGATCTCCGGATCTGTCCCCCATTGAGCATGTTTGGGACTGGATGAAGCGTCGTCTCACGCGGTCTGCACGTCCAGCACGAACGCTGGTCCAACTGAGGCGCCAGGTGGAAATGGCATGGCAAGCCGTTCCACAGGACTACATCCAGCATCTCTACGATCGTCTCCATGGGAGAATAGCAGCCTGCATTGCTGCGAAAGGTGGATATACACTGTACTAGTGCCGACATTGTGCATGCTCTGTTGCCTGTGTCTATGTGCCTGTGGTTCTGTCAGTGTGATCACGTGATGTATCTGACCCCAGGAATGTGTCAATAAAGTTTCCCCTTCCTGGGACAATGAATTCACGGTGTTCTTATTTCAATTTCCAGGAGTGTATAAAAATCCAATCTGACAAGAGACTTCAAAGAGGTAGATTAATAAAAGGAACATAGGAAGATGCTGGCGTATGTCTCTATACTTCCACCTGATGTGATTACAAGTGGTTAGGATTGATTCCCATCAGTAATTTCAATGTGAACAATCCAGAAACAATAGCAGTCACCCTCATAATTAGCTCCTTTTAATGGAATCTACACTAATCAGCCAGAACATGGGGATAGGGGTTCGTTAGTTATTGGGAGCTCCAACGTTAGGCGGGCCATGGAGCCCCTCAGGAACATAGCGGCTAGGGCGGGGAAGAGCTCCAACATTCAGTCGGTGTGCTTGCCGGGGAGCCTTGTCCGGAATGTTGAAGAGGCTCTTCCGGCGGCTATCGAGCGTGCGGGGTGCAGCCAGCTGTTGCTTGTTGCACATGTCGGCACCATCGATGCCAGTCGTTGGGGTTCCGAGGAAATCCTTGGATCATTTCGACTGCTGACTAAACTAGCGAAGGCGGCCTCCATCTCTCGAGGAGAGGAAGCCAAGCTGACGATTTGCAGCATCGTACCCAGGGTAGACGGGGGTCCTCTGGTTCGGGGTCGAGTGGAGAATCTAAACCGGAGGTTGCGTCGACGCTGTTACGAAAATGGTTGTAGACTCATCGACCTACGCTATAGGGTGGAAGGTTGTAGGACGCCCCTCGGTAGATCAGCGGTGCACTACACACAGGAAGCAGCTACATGGGTAGCACAGTACCTGTGGCGTGCACATGGCGTTTTTTTTCAGATTAGATTCCTCCCCGCTGGAAACAAACCGTTGGCCTGAAAAATTACCACTTCAGGACACTGATGTGGGTGTGCCAACTGTAATTCTAGGAGCGCTCTCAACATACAACCTTGAGCAACTAATTAAAAAACCAACTCGAAATGGGAACATATTAGATATTGTGGTAACAAACAGACCTGATCTTTTTGAGGAAGTTAATCTAGAAGATGGTATTAGCGACCATAATGTCGTTGTGGCTTCTATGTCAGTGGCAGTTGCAAAAAAAACCAAAGAAACAGCGTAGAGTTTTCTCCTTTGGCAAAGCAAATAAAAGTGTCATTAATGAATATCTTCATAGTCAGCTCCAAGCATTCACCGCGGAACACAAAGATATTGAGTATCTTTGGTCGGAATTTAAAGGTATAGTTCACCACGTGCTAGAGAAATACGTGCCTAACAACGATTAGGGGAGGTAAAGGATCCACCTTAGTTCAACAAACGTATTAGAAAGTTTCCAGAATGAGATTTTCACACTGCAGCGGCGTATGTGCTGATATAAAACTTCCTGGCAGATCAAAACTGTGTGCCGGACCGAGACTCCAACTCGGGACCTTTGCCTTTCGCGGGCAAGTGCTCTACCAACTGAGCTACCCAAGCACGACTCACGCCCCGTCCTGACAGCTTTACTTCTGCCAGTACCTCGTCTCCTACCTTCCAAACTTTACAGAAGCTCTTCTGAGAACATTGCAGAACTATCCCTCCTGAAAGAAAGGATATTGCGGAGACAAGGATATCCTTTCTCTCAGGAGTAGTAGTTCTGCAAGATTCGCAGAAGAGCTTCTGTAAAGTTTGGAAGGTAGAAGACGAGATACTGGCAGAAGTACAGCTGTGAGGACGGGGCGGGAGTCGTGCTTGTGTAGCTCAGTTGGTAGAGCACTTGCCGGCGAAAGGCAAAGGTCCCGAGTTGGAGTCTCGGTCCGGCACACAGTTTTGATCTGCCAGGAAGTTTCATATTAGAAATTTGCTGAAAAGCACAGAATGTTGCAGTCGTTTTAAATGTAGTCACTGCCCCGCTAACAAAAAGATATTATTCGAAATGAAAGCAGTTTGTCACAAGGTCAATGAGAGAGTTTAACGAATTTGAAAGCAATATTTTATCTGCAGATTCTAAAAATAACCCCAAAAAATTTTGGTCGTACGTAAAATCTATTAATGCTACAAATAATTCATTACCTTATCTTGCTGACAGTACGGGTACTTTAACGGATGATGATAAACAGAAGGCCGAAATTCTAAACCTAGTTTTCAAAAATTCGTTTACAGTAGAGCACTGCAGCACCATTCCCCATTTGGATTATCGAACAAACGTAAGGATGGCTGACATAATGTTTAGTGTATCTGGGATTGTAAAACAGTTAAGATCCTTAGATGCCGGAATGCATCTGGCCCAGACGGTATCCCAGTAAGATTTGATGTTGACTATGCTACAAATATAGAACCATTCTTATCCATCATCTATTAGAGATCATTGGAACAGTGGAAAGTTCCACGGGACTGGAAGAAGGCCCAGGTCATAGCAATCTATAAAAAGGGTAGAAAACCGTGCCGGCCGGTGTGGCCGAGCGGTTCTAGGCGCTTCAGTCTGGAACCGCGCGACCGTTACGGTCGCAGGTTCGAATCCTGCCTCGGGCATGGATGTGTGTGATGTCCTTAGGTTAGTTAGGTTTAAGTAGTTCTAAGTTCTAGGGAACTGATGAACTCTGATGTTAAGTCCCATAGTGCTCAGAGCCATTTTTTTAGAAAATGGGATGCACATAATTACATGCCAATTTCACTGACGTCCATATGTTGTAGAATCATTTTGTGTTCAGACATAACGACCTTTCTAGACTGAGAAGCTCATCTGCAGAAACCAGCAGGGTTTTATGAAACAGCAGTCATGCGAGACACAGCTGGCCCTCTTTGTGCATGATATACAACAGTCTCTAAATACCGGCTCCCAGGTTGATGCCATATTCCTCGACTTTCGAAAGGCGTTCGACTCAGTTCCGCACTGTCGCTTGCTCCAAAAAGTGCGCGCTTACGGTCTGTCCGATGACATATGCGGTTGGATAGAAAGTTTACTAACAGACAGGGAGCAGTATGTCGTCCTGAACGGGGTGACTTCAACAGAACTAAGCGTAACTTTAGGTGTGCCCCAGGGCAGCGGAATAGGTGTGCTGCTTTTTACGATTTACATAAACGATCTAGTTGATGGTATTTACAGCGGCCTTAGACTGTTTGCCGATGATGCTGTAGTCTACAGGAAAGTAGTATCGCACGAGAGTTGTGAACAAATCAATGAGAATTTGCAGAAAATAAATGCGTGGTGTAATGACTGGCAGTTATCTCTCAATATTAGTAAGTGTAACCTACTGCGTATAACAAGGCGAACATCCCCTTTAATGTACGAGTACAAAATAAATGCCCAATCTTTGGAAGCGGCAACATCCGTCAAGTATCTGGGTGTGACTATTCGAAATGATCTCAAATGGAACGATCAGATTACACAAGTAACGGGTAAGGCGAACTCTTAATTGCGGTTTATTAGCAGAATCCTGAAGCGTTGCAGTCCTGCAACAAAGGAAATAGCTTACAATACTTTAGTTCGTCCAGTCTTAATGTATTGTTCGTCTGTATGGGATCCTTACCAGTTGGATCTGATTCAAGAGATTGAGAAGGTCCAAAGAAGAGGGGCGAGATTCGTGACTGGTACGTTTAGCCATCGCGAGAGCGTTACAAATCTCATAGAATGTATGAAGTGGGACACACATGCAGATAGATGACACGCCAAACGGAAGGCTCTGCTCTCTAAACTCCAAAATGGGATCTTCGCCGAGAATGTAGAGAACATATATTATTACCACCAACTTTCAAATCGCGCAATGATCATCGTGCAAAGATAAGGGAAATTAGACCTCGTACTGAGGCGTTCAGACAGTCGTTTTTCCCGCGCTCGATCCGCGAGTGGAACAGAGGGGGGGAAAATATGACTTTGGCGCGAATAGTGCCCTCCGCCATACACCGCTTGGTGGCTAGTTGAGTATATATGTAGATGTAGAACATTGCGACCACTTACGTAAGCCGGTAGCGCCGGCCGGTGTGGCCGAGCGGTTCTAGGCGCTACAGTTTGGAACCGCGCGATCGCTACGGTCGCAGGTTCGCATCCTGCCTGCGTATAGGACCACGACAACGGCGGGGGAGGCAGGAGCGTGGATGCTGCGATGGACTGGAAGCTGTGGCAGCAGGGGACGGCAGACCTTCAGTCGGACCTTGCCATCCGGCCACTGATCTGGTGGGAATGTCATCCGGAAAACGACTAGAAGGGTAGGCGTCCACCTCCTGTGGCCGAAATACAGATGTAGAAGGCGTCGACTGCTGCGGCGTGGGTGGATCCAACTCCATCGGTAGGACGAGAGGAGCAGGAGGAGGGTCATTCTGCGGTGTCGTGATGACACCCTCTGGTGGCTGCTGTGGCCGCGCTGTCCTCGGGATCCGTCAATCTGGGGGAAGAGAGACAGAAGGATCAACGTGCACATGACAGTGGCGAATTTGATTGTGATGTCGGCGCTGCAGTCCGTCTGGGCCTGAAATGAGATACATGCATGCGCCGGCCGGAGTGGCCGTGCGGTTCTGGGCCCTACAGTCTGGAGCCGAGCGACCGCTACGGTCGCAGGTTCGAATCCTACCTCGGGCATGGATGTGTGTGATGTCCTTAGGTTAGTTAGGTTTAATTAGTTGTAGGCGACTGATGACCTCAGAAGTTGTCGCATAGTGCTCAGAGCCATTTTTTACATGCATGCGCCAAGTCGATGAACAATCTCGCCTCGCGCTCACCGTCTGCTGCGGCTAAAAACACAATATCATGTGGTGCGAAGCAATACTTGCGGCCTTCCTTGGGCGCCGGATGTTGAGGAGGGCGGAACAGGTGGAGCAGTGTCCGATGGCGGCGGCCGTGAAGCAGTTCCGCCGGCGATGGTCCATCTCGTGGATGCGAACGATAGGAGGCGAGAAACAGTTGTAATGCATGATCCCTGGTGCGTGCGGTGCGAAGTTTGGGCATCTGATGCTTGAATATTCAGACAAAACGTTCTGCGTCGCCGTTCGACTGTGGATGGATCGATGCAATTGTTAGATGCTGTATGCCACTGCGTTCACAGGATGTTTCAAATTCATTTGACATGAACTGAGGACCGTTGTAAGACACTACGACTTCACACAAATCTTCGAGACAAAAAATAGAGTACAACGCCTGAATTGTGCTACGTGATGTGTTCATTGGCACAGCAAAAGGAAATTTGCTATAAGTGTCAACCACAATCAACCAACGAGTGTTCCAAAAATGACCCGCAAAGTCTATGTGAACACGTTTCCATGGTGATTGCAACTTACCAAGCAGAGAATTTTTGTGACGGAGCGGACTGATTTTCCGCACATGTTTGACACTGTTACGTCATCTGTTCAATTTGGGTATCCATACCCCGCCAGGGTTTAGTGTCGACGCGCTAACTGTTTCGTAGGAACAATCCCCTGGTGTGCAAAGTGAAGTAACAGCAACACTTCTTTTTGCAAAGTTTTGGGGATCAATACACGTGACTGTCCACTGTCGTTTTGAACAAGAATCATACCTTGCTGTATAGCGAGACTATAGCGACGTGCGAAGTATCGGCGCACTACAGAGTTCTTTATGCTATACAATGAGCGAGGCCAAGATAAGCGAATGTATTTTAGCAAAATGTTCAAATCTGAATCAGCTTCCGTGGCCTGTGCAATTTTCCTGTAGTTGAGAGGAAAGGATTGAAGCAATTCAGAATCCTGAGCATCGATGTGACAACAAGATGCAGCAGAAGCGTCGAAGTCTGTATCAGGGTCAATCGGAAGACGTGAAAGTGCGTCCGCATTACCATGTTGAGTTATCGGACGATACACAATCTCGCACTGGTACTGAGACAACAACAAAACTTTTTGGCAGTTCGTACAGGAACCGGCTTCGTCGGAGGAAACAAGGACTGCAATGGCTTGTGATCCGCTACTAACTAGAATTTTCTGCCTCACAAATAGTAGTGGAATTTGGTGACACCATACAAAATACGCAATGCGTCTATCTCTCTTTGTGAATAGTTACATTGAGCTTTGGGCAACACTTTTGATGCGAAAGCAATAGGCCTTTACGTATCACCAGTTCTGTGCGAAAGCACAAAGATTCTGTAAGAAGCGTCAACTTTGCAAAACAACTGATTTGTCAGGATCAAAGCGAACTAAGCATCGATCACTGAGCAATGCATCTTTAAGTTTTTGAAAAGATTCTTGGCACTCTTCTGTCCAAATAAAGGGAACACTCTTGCATCGTAAGCGATGCCATGAAACTGCGATTTGTGCAGCATTCGGTATCGGTATGAACCGAATATAATATTTCATTTGCCCTAAAACTGACTGCAATTCTGTAAGATAGCGAGGAACTCGCAGGTCACGAACGGTTAACAAATGTGACTGAAGAGGATGTACAACTTGACTGTTTATGACATGACCAAGATACTGCAACTCAGGTTTAAAAAAATCGCAGTTGTCCAGTCTACGCTCTAGTCCTGCATCAGATAAGACACGAAACAAAGCACTCGAATTTGCAATGTGTTCTTCAGGTGTACGACTTGCTACGACAATATCGTCCAAATAGTTTGAACAGTTTGGTAATTGAGCAGTCAAAGGTCCCAAATACCGTTGGAAAATAGCAGGTGCGGAAGCACTGCCTAAAGGCAAACCCAAATATTTAAACAAGCCCAAATGAGAGTTCACAACACACACTTTTTGAGATTCGTCATCTAGTGATATTTGTAGATATGTGTCACGCAAATAAATTTTTGAAAAGTAGCGACCAGCGCCTAATCTGTCCATGAGATCCTCCGGGCGTGGCAATGGATAAGTATGAATCACAGTTTGTGGGCTGACTGTAAACTGAATGTCAAAACAGAGGCGAATGCGACCTGAAGGTCTGGGGAGCAAAACCAGTGACCATCCCCATTGACTAGCTTATATGGGCGCAATAGTCCCACTATCTTGCAATTCTTTAAGTTCAGCAGCTACTTTGTTTCGGAATACAATAGGAACAGTTTTGAGCCGACAAAATTTCGGCTGAGCATTGTCTTTCATAGCAATATGTGCAACAAAACTCTTAGCCTAAACCTTCAGAAAAGAATTCAGGGAATCCTTTCCGCAAACTAGGTACACTGTCTTTGGCATTGAGTGCAGTTACTGACGACATATTCTCCTGAATTTGAAAGCCAAACAAATCAAACGAATCAAGGCCAAATATGTTGTCACAATCGCGTAATTGTAACACAATGAAAGTCTCTGTTTGCGTATGCGAGCGATACATAGCAGCCAAAATACATTTTCCGAGAACGGGAATGTCTTGTCTATTATAAGCTGTCAGGTGTGTGCCAGTTTTAGACAGGCGTGGGAAGCCTAACAGTTCATGTGTGTTACGATTCAGCAATGTAACAGAGGCACCCGTGTCCAACTGAAAATTCACATGTTTTCCACTAATATGCAAATGAACTCAAAGTTTGTTGGACTGCCGTAGTACTGAAGAAACTGTTCGCTTGCGAGTTTTGCTAATGTCTGTAGCGGGCTTTGAATACACTGCATTGATTACATGGGCCTTGTGACTAGATATTTGTGAGTGGGCAGAATTCTTATGTCTGTTCTGTTGCAAACATACGGATTGTACGTAACCTTTCTTGCTGCAAGCATAACACTGTGCCTGTCTGGTTGGGCAGTCGTGGCGTTTGTGCCGTGAATAACACCTAGGACATTACTTAATTCTGTTTGCCTGTGTAGAGAACTGTTTACATGCCGTGGCGCGCACAAGCTGTTGCTGCCTAATGGGCCGATCACCAACAAGAGACGACTCAACTCGACAGATTGGTGGGTGCTCAAACTTATCGGCCAACATGGCACCTGAATCGTACTGGTCTAGAATATGCACGACGTGCTGAAATGAATGATTTGAGTGTTTCAAAATCTGTTCTCTAAGTTTGACATCAGCTACATTGTACACGATCGCATCACGCAACATAACATCTGAATATAAAGCCCCACAAGCACATTTGAATTTGTATTTCCTCGTCATACTCTGCCAATCTGCTACTCACTCACGATAAGTTTGTTCTGGCCTTTTATTGCAACGAAAGAATTGATGCCTAGCTGCCACCACATTCACTTGTTGGTCATAACAGTTAGTTAGAGATTCTACAACCTGATCGTAGGAAAGCTGACTCGGAGTGGGGTCATCGCTCAACCCCATGACGCCTAGACGTGGTCTCACCTTAAGCCGTCGGCACACGGACCGTGCTGGCGAACGTTAACGTTGAGCGTGCCGAGTTCAACGTGCTGCTGAACGCTCAGGAACGATGCGACTTGTGCGTACGGTACGTGGGCCCCAACGGGGTATACGCGATTGCAACGCACTCCAGCGGCAGTTGAGAAATGTTTCTAGTTCGTAAATCACACTGTTTACTCAACGGGCGCGCGCAAAATTCCCACGTTAGCTCTCTTAAAACGCACATTTACTCCATCGTCGACGAAAAGGAAAGTGCCATGTCAATCAATAAGGACCGGGCTTATAAAAGTTCCATTACAAACAGTACGGTAAAAATTTGGAATACTTCTCCGCATAAGATAAACATTATTTCGTCATTCCAACATTTTAGTAAAACCCCAAGGTCAGTCTTACTTGATCACTGTTCCTACCCAGTAGCAGAATCTTTGCAACATGTGAATTACGAAGCGGTAAAGAAAAAAGAGCAAAATATCTTTATACAAATTGCGCAAGCAATCGAACAGCCACCCCTCAAAAAAAGGTGAACTTATATTTACATAACATCAAATATTATTGTATATACTTATATTAAACTAATAATAAAGTATCAGAACCTAATAAAAACGTAAACGGTAGAGAAAAAAAAATGCCTGTGTCAAGTTGCGAACCACCGCCCTAAGAAACAATCCAATATTGAACAGCGACGCTTCGCATTACGCTAAACCAAAATCACAACCTTTATATCTAATCACATTATGTTAGCGTTGCTGGAAAACTTAATCGATAGGTATGTTATTAATTGAAATTTAATTGTAAAAAATTCTACCAAGAACAATGCGTTTTGGGTGGATCTTCAGTGTGTGGCAGCCTTCAAATAGCCTACTCTCATAATACGCAAGTTACAATAATTCTTTTGCCACGAATATGATGTTTCTCATTATTTTATTGGAAAGAATCACACAGTTAACAACGGGCTTTCCAGTGATTCTCAATTTTCTGGTGCTCAGAAACGGCATATATACATATAAGCTTGAAATGAATGCCAATATGGCGCCTCACAACTCTGTACTCAAGGGAGACGCCGTGCGTGTGACGTAGGTGGCGTTGTGCCATCTCATTGGTCAACGCTCAGGCGCACGGTCAGAATATCTGACATGCCATATATCGCTCTGCAAGTTCGGAAAGACTCCCGAACCTGCTATTCCACGCTATGACGTCAGAAACTCGGCACGCTCAACGTTCAACGTTCGGATGCACGGTCCGTGTGCCGACGGCTTTAGTTTCGACACGTATTGAAGACACTCATCACAGCGCTCCTCGAACATCCGACAAGTCGTTCAGTATCCGAAATGCTCGTGTGGAGCCTCCGGGCAATCATAAACTGCCCTCTGTCAAACTCAGATCGCGCGCCTTCCCCATTCTACACACGGAAAGAACGCTCACTTATACTACAAGCACCGTGCGTGTGTCTCAGTAACAGTCACACCTCACCAGATGACGCTGCTATCGTCTGGACGGGTTTATATCGATAGCAGGTTGGTGGTTATAATGTTCTGGCTGATCAGTATAGTTAGACAATTTGATACTCCTCCTTGCAGGCCAAGGAACAAGCAAGTCAGGTCTTATTGTAATAATAGCTTTTCATTCGTATGAGGTAATGTTAGGATGTCCGAGCTTCACATGTGAGTCACGCGCCCTTTCCGACAAGCTGGCCTCCTTGCTTCCTTCAGACTATGCTTAACCTTCGCATAATACATTCAGAAGATCCACTGCTCAGGGCAGTCGATTTACACACTCAGCTCGAGTTCGGCACAGTCCGTGCTCAGCGGAATGTACCGGGCAGGACATTTCACTGATTAACGGTGGAGAGACTCCTCTTGCAGACGCAATGGCTCCAGCCCTGAAAGACAGCTCCCCAGCCGACATACTGGCACCAATGGAAAGTAATCAGCCTGCTAAGTAGTTACGAAGTTACGTCCCCGTAAGACGTATTGATGGCAAAGGTGTTTACCAAAACTCTGGGAAGAGTTAAGACGCTTTCGAAAAGTATTCAGGATAGTAGAAAGATAAACGAACAATTTGCTCGTGCCTCATACGTTTACGCGTAGACTACAGCTCACATTGGCCGCTAATATGTAGTGTAAATCTTTCTGATGTTCTTAAGACTAGAAGAGGAGATTCACGTGGAAAGTTTTTGCTCTTCCGATAGGTAAAACAGGGCACGAGCCCTGATTGGCCAACGCGAATTTTTGGTGGAATTATGCAAAACTACCTAGAACATTCTGTTCTGTCAGTGGTGAAAAGAGGATTCCGCTTCAGCAAGCAGTACGATGAAGATTCGATTTCGGAGAGCGACGGCGAGAATATTCTATTTCGGAGAGTGTTAGAGAGAAGATTCTGTTCTGAGATTGATGGAGAGCAGTTGGTCTTCGTTCAACAATCAAGGCGGCAACCAGAACAGTGAGTGTTCTCACTGCAGTATTAGGATCTAACTAAGATCGGCATCGTGTGAAGTTTAGGAATCTTGCGACCAATTTAAGGTCGTTTCACAGCAGTAGTCATGATTTTTAAATTTTAATTTCAGTTCTTCCTTATTTCGGGTCTCTACGTTTGTTACAGTGCAAGTTGTTTGTTTCTTATGACAATTCTGTGGTGCATATCTTCTTTTTAAATAAAAGATAGATTCTTATCATCCTATAGGACATAGGATATATTCATTTTATTTCTATTAATTATTTATGATCAGCCATCTGGTGACCCTTGTGTCCCTTGTATAGACTCGCTAGGAGAATGTAAGACTAACAGGATACTTACCATCTTCCCACACGATCAGTGTTAGTATCTCTCAACAGCACTCAAAAAGCCGGCCGGTGTGGCCGTGCGGTTAAAGGCGCTTCAGTCTGGAACCGCGTGACCGCTACGGTCGCAGGTTCGAATCCTGCCTCGGGCATGGATGTGTGTGATGTCCTTAGGTTAGTTAGGTTTAATTAGTTCTAAGTTCTAGGCGACTGATGACCTCAGAAGTTAAGTCGCATTTTGCTCAGAGCCATTTGAACCATTTGAAGCACTCAAAAACCATTTGCTTTCGCTTCTAGCCCCACAGTTAAATCACACACAGGTGGAAAAAGCCCTGGCAGTACTCTATGGTGTGAAAAATTTCATGTTTTTCTGTACAGCACCAAATTACAGTTCATAGCTGACAATAAGACAGGCCACCAGTAGTGGCTGCTAGAGAAAATGGGACAGTGGTCACAGCGGTGGATTTTGCTTTCGTGCAGTTACAACTGCGACATTCATTTTAGGACCACTTCAAAGAACACAAACGCCAATGCTCTGTCTCACCTGCCTATGGGCCCTGAAAAGGACTTCGATAGACGGGAAGCCGTAAGCTTTGACACCACTGACAGTGTGCGCCAGACACTGTAGCCGTTCGCTGTACTTGTACACGAAATAGCCCATTCCACGGTTCAGGATTCACTACTACGTAGAGTTTTGTTGTCAGTCCAAAGTGAGTGGTCAGAGAAGTTACTCAAGGAAATAAACCAGATTTCAATATGTACTTTTCACCCCTATATCGACTCAATTCTTGTTGTTGGCCACCAATAGGTCAGAATGCTGGTTCGTCAGTCGCCCTTCGTTTCAGCCCCACATCCTCCAGATGCTGCTTCAGTCACACTTGAGATATGCTGAATTAAGGCAATGGTCTGACGTCATGTTTACTGGACCAAAGTTGACACTGAGCTAGAGCATGTGCGCAAAATCAAGTGGCTCGGCCCAAACGTTTTTTGTTCATAGCGCTCCTGAGAACCACATGAGGGTATACACAAAGAGTTTTCTGTGTGTCTCAAGCGGCACAATGTGGCTTTCAATCGTGGATGCACTGTAACATTTCCCATAGGTGGCCTAGATGTCATCTACAACAACAGCGATTGTAATCCAGCCCTTAGCGACAATGTATGCAATAGACGCTGTGCCACAGACCCTGACATTTAATAACGGCCCACAGTTCCCCTCATCTGTCTTCCAGAAATACTGAAGAAGGAAGGGAATCATGCACCGGACTAGTATCCCCTTTCACCTGGCCTCAAACTCACTCACAGAGCGGTTGGTCATAACATTCAAGTCACGGATGAGATAAATTCTTCTAATGGTGCCAAACAAGTATGTATATACCATCTTCCTCGCAACATATGGGTCCTCCCCCCCCCCTCTCCCTGTTGACGATAGTAGCCTGGACAAAATCTTGCATGAACACACACTTCAGTCGCCCTTCCATCTTTTACCCCTATCACATCAATCCCAAAGCCCCGTGCAAAACTGTATTTCCTTGCATGTCCTCTGGTTTGAGTTTTCACCTTTGGACAGACCCCTTGGTGGAACGAAGGTGTCGTTTTAGGGCTCAGGGGGCGGCAGTTGTTGATGTTGCAGCTGAGGAGGAGCAACTAGCCTGGCATCTCAATCAACTCTGTCCGCGTCACCTAATACTGAACATCCTCCAAAGACAGCTGACACAGCGCCAGAGCCACGAGCAGGCGCCCCCAGCTCGCTGGCACAGGCCGCAGGACCGCCATTGCCTCCTCTCACAGAAGATAAATCTTCCCTAACTTTCCTCACCTGAAGGTTACATCCACGCAGAGCAAATCTACTTACTGCCAGTGGTGTGGAATTGCAATCTTAAGTCAGTAAATTGCCTCTGCTGTATCAAAATACACTCCTGGAAATGGAAAAAAGAACACATTGACACCGGTGTGTCAGACCCACCATACTTGCTCCGGACACTGCGAGAGGGCTGTACAAGCAATGATCACACGCACGGCACAGCGGACACACCAGGAACCGCGGTGTTGGCCGTCGAATGGCGCTAGCTGCGCAGCATTTGTGCACAGCCGCCGTCAGTGTCAGCCAGTTTGCCGTGGCATACGGAGCTCCATCGCAGTCTTTAACACTGGTAGCATGCCGCGACAGCGTGGACGTGAACCGTATGTGCAGTTGACGGACTTTGAGCGAGGGCGTATAGTGGGCATGCGGGAGGCCGGGTGGACGTACCGCCGAATTGCTCAACACGTGGGGCGTGAGGTCTCCACAGTACATCGATGTTGTCGCCAGTGGTCGGCGGAAGGTGCACGTGACCGTCGACCTGGGACCGGACCGCAGCGACGCACGGATGCACGCCAAGACCGTAGAATCCTACGCAGTGCCGCAGGGGACCGCACCGCCACTTCCCAGCAAATTAGGGACACTGTTGCTCCTGGGGTATCGGCGAGGACCATTCGCAACCGTCTCCATGAAGCTGGGCTACGGTCCCGCACACCGTTAGGCCGTCTTCCGCTCACGCCCCAACATCGTGCAGCCCGCCTCCAGTGGTGTCGCGACAGGCGTGAATGGAGGGACGAATGGAGACGTGTCGTCTTCAGCGATGAGAGTCGCTTCTGCCTTGGTGCCAATGATGGTCGTATGCGTGTTTGGCGCCGTGCAGGTGAGCGCCACAATCAGGACTGCATACGACCGAGTATCACACAGGGCCAACACCCGGCATCATGGTGTGGGGAGCGATCTCCTACACTGGCCGTACACCACTGGTGATCGTCGAGGGGACACTGAATAGTGCACGGTACATCCAAACCGTCATCGAACCCATCGTTCTACCACTCCTAGACCGGCAAGGGAACTTGCTGTTCCAACAGGACAATGCACGTCCGCATGTATCCCGTGCCACCCAACGTGCTCTAGAAGGTGTAAGTCAACTACCCTGGCCAGCAAGATCTCCGGATCTGTCCCCCATTGAGCATGTTTGGGACTGGATGAAGCGTCGTCTCACGCGGTCTGCACGTCCAGCACGAACGCTGGTCCAACTGAGGCGCCAGGTGGAAATGGCATGGCAAGCCGTTCCACAGGACTACATCCAGCATCTCTACGATCGTCTCCATGGGAGAATAGCAGCCTGCATTGCTGCGAAAGGTGGATATACACTGTACTAGTGCCGACATTGTGCATGCTCTGTTGCCTGTGTCTATGTGCCTGTGGTTCTGTCAGTGTGATCATGTGATGTATCTGACCCCAGGAATGTGTCAATAAAGTTTCCCCTTCCTGGGGCAATGAATTCACGGTGTTCTTATTTCAATTTCCAGGAGTGTATTTACGTGTCGCAGTCGTCATCGTCAAGTAATAGCAATGTGGCGGCGAGGCAACGCAGCGCGGTGTCACAAAGAAAATAGTAATGATGCAGCTGAATTACTAGCCGACGTGAAACCACAGAGCACTGAATACAAAAGTTTAAACAAAGCTATGACTCTTTCAAAATTGAGGAGAGGATGATAGCTGTGAATCTAGAGCACGACCGACTGAAAAAAATATTTGCCCCTATAATCAGCTTCCACTTCACAAAAGTGAGCGACATGCGAGATTCTATTTCATCACGCATAAGAAGACCACCTCAAGTTGGTACCGGGAGAAACTGTAAGTAAACTGCGGAGAAATTCAGATGCACTTCCGAAATAACCCGATCAATTGTCTAACATTCACAGCGGAATATAACTGAAATGATCTCACCCAATTTCTTCATCATTTTAAAATCTCCAAACCAGCTTAGATCGATACCAGACAAAGCCAGTTCTCCATCTAAAGCAAAAATAGAACAGAACTCGGCGAAGTACGGCTCTAGAATGAGAAAAAACACAGAATGGCGTAAGCAGTTTCAAGCAAGGAACACATCGTGATTTCCAACCAGTGGAGGTTTCTTATGGATTAACAGACAAACTGACCTCCAAAAGATGCGGAACTTCCTCAGTGGGCATGTAAGCAGTTTGCTCAAAGAGCTTACTTCGGTCAGTCGAAGCTGAGTGTAAGGGAGATACGCAAAGCACTACAAAGCTAATTGTTGCGATCTACTAAAAGCAAAATACATTCGTCAAAAATGAAATTTCCGAAACAAAAACAGGCAACTTTCAACGTAAGGTACTAAACTGCTGAGCATTCAGAGATTCTGTCCTGAATCCTTGGCAGCGGCGCTACAACGCCACCCACACAGATCTACTAATGATGTGCAGAGTTGCCACGTTCTGCGATAGCAAACGTTAATATGAGCAAGTAAACAGATCTAACCCAACACAAATTGTAAATGAGACTGTAAAGATTACACAGGTGCCACGTATGATGAACAGCATACTTATGTGCTTTCCCAGTCTCTTTCGCTTTTACACAGTCTCTTTCTACATCTACATTAACCTTTACATGATTACTCTGCAGTTCACAATTAAGTGCTTGGCTGAGAGTCATCTATCGTTCCACTCTCGAACAGTGCGGCCGGCCGCGGTGGCCGAGCGGTTCTAGGCGCTTCAGTCCGGAACCGCGCGACTGCTACGGTCGCAGGTTCGAGTCCTGCTTCGGGCATGGATGTGTGTGATGTACTTAGGTTAGTTAGGTTTAAGTAGTTCTAAGTTCTAGGGGACTGATGACCTCCGATGTTAAGTCCTATAGTGCTCAGAGCCATTTTTGAACAGTGCGACGGGAAAAAACGAACACTTACATCTTTCCGTGTGTGCGCTCATTTCTCTTATTTTACTGTGATGATTACTTCTCCCTATTTAGGTTGGCGCCAGAAAAATAATTTCACACTCTGGGGAGAAAGTTGGTGATTGAGATTTGGTGAGAAGTTTCTGCCGCAGCGAAAAACGCCTTTGTTTTAATTACTGTCACCCGAGCTGCATTACATCCGTGCTGCTGTGTTCCTTAGATCGCGATAACACAAAACGAGCAGATCGTCTTTGAACTTTTTCGGTGTCCTCCGTCAATTCTATCTTATGTGGATCCCACACTGCACAGCGGTACTGCGAAAGAGGGCGGACAAGTATAGTTTAAGGAGTCTCTTTAGCAGACCTGTAATATTTTCTAAATGTTCTGCCAATAATGTTCTTTGGTTTTCTTTCCCCACATTATCTATGTGATCATTCCTGTTAAGTTACTCGTAATTGTAATCGCTAATAATTTAGTTGAGTTTACATTCTATACTTCTGCTTTCTTAAATATAAGTATTTTGTGCTTATTTTTGGTGTGTTTGGATGTTACGGTATTAAGTCTAGTTTCAAGGCTTCCGGATTTTTCGGACCTTCCATAGGCTTAATCAATGACAACAGTACGATACATTATGAGATCCTCAGAAAATAATAACTATATTATGTCAGCAAAAGGCAAATGCAGTTAATCTCAGGTACCGAAAACTAACAAAACAATATCTACCAATATATGGACAGGGGCATGAATAAACAAGTTAAAGTGAAACGCATTTTGGAGACGAACCGAGCAGGTAGTTAATGACATAAGAAAACCCCATTTAGCAAGAGAAAAGGGAGCTGCAGCACAGAAAGGGATAAGGCCAGACCAATGCATTATTCCTTTTAACGTAAATAAGACCGGGACCGAAGGTAAGTGGCTGCACGGCATTAACAGGGCTAAGCTGCAACCCAGCAAGAAAAATAAAATTCACCTCTAGCAAGACGGTGATTGGCTGAGGACATACTGGACGAAGCAGACGCAGCACAGTGGGTAGATCCCCATTATATAAAAGCATTTTGAGAACTAATATAGCTAGATCTCTCTCTTGTCTCGCGGCGCACCGGCCAAGAGTGTGGAAATAAGCGAGAGTGTTGAGAGCTTTGCTTTCTGCGAAGTGAAGACGATACGCTTCACGTATCGTGGCGACAGATGGCAAAGAAGTAGATAATTATTCTCGTGGAAATTTTTGTGGGCAAGGAAATTGTGCACGTCGCTCCAACCCTTAGCGATTGTGCAATAACCATTATTTCAAGCCGGCTGAGTGGCCGTGCGGTTCTAGGCGCTACAGTCGGGAACCGCACGACCGCTACGGTCGCAGGTTCGAATCCTGCCTCGGGCATGGATGTGTGTGGTGTCCTTAGGTGTCCATTCGTAGTGATGCGCTGCGCTGTGTCACCTGTTATCAAAATAAACCATTGCTAAATTATATTCCTTACGTGCTAACATCTTCATTCTCCTCTCTCCTTTGTACCTCGTGTCATCTCCCTTCATAGCCTGTAATAAAATATTAACTGTTAATAATTGTCAGCGCACGGAATGACTTCCATATCTCTCTGCATTACCTATAATAAAATATTCATGGTTAATAATTGTCAGCGCACGGCATGACTTCAACATCTCTCTGCAGCTGGAAAATCGCGTCAGCTCTCGGAATGACCTGTAAAGCATTTATCCATATTTCTCCATATTCAATACTTATATTATAATTAAAACTCCGTTTATTTTGGTGAGCTACGACGACAATGCTGCATGCACAGGTTAAAAAATACATCTAATTGCCCGCATCTTGTGGTCGTGCGGTAGCGTTCTCGCTTCCCACGCCCGGGTTCCCGGGTTCGATTCCCGGCGGGGTCAGGGATTTTCTCTGCCTCGTGATGGCTGGGTGTTGTGTGCTGTCCTTAGGTTAGTTAGGTTTAAGCAGTTCTAAGTTCTAGGGGACTGATGACCATAGATGTTAAGTCCCATAGTGCTCAGAGCCATTTGAACCATTTGAACATGTAATTGCTACTACTGTATGAAAATCATTTTACATTGAAAGCAGTCCTGTCAATTGCTTCACTTACCTTATATAATGGGAAATAAATGTCCTGCGAGAACGCCTCTAAGGCTGCTATTCAGTGTAATTATCTACGGTCGAATCGAGGCGACCTGTTGTGACCGTAAATAGCCGGCCACGGTGGCCGAGCGGTTCTAGGCGCTTCAGCCCGGAACCGCGCGACTGCAACGGTCGCAGGTTCGGTTCCTGCCTAGGGCATGGATGAGTGTGCTGTCCTTAGGTTAGTTAGGTTTAAGTAGTTCTAAGTTCTAGGGGACTGATGACCTCAGATGTTAAATCCCATAGTGCTCAGAGCCATTTGAACTATTTTTTGCACGTAAATAATCCATTAGTAGCTCACTGTGTTCGGGCTTGCTGGAATGTGTCGAAAAGCTCATTGTTATACTCTGTCTATATGTATTCCTGTAAGAAGCTTTTCCTATTTTCAGAATTTCTTTATGTTTGACATATGATGGTTTCCTCTAGATTTTTTTGTTCTGAATGTCTCAATGTGTACTACATTAGCGTGCGGAATATTTCGAATTCTGTACGGTCCTGCATATAAAAGTTCAAATTTAATGCATCGGTTCTTCCCTTTATGTGACAGATAATGGGTACGGACTAGTACCTTATCGCCAATCTCGTACTTGCGTAATCTACTCACCTGCTTCTGCTGTCTCTTCCGACAATCTGCAGCTCGTTTAATGGTCGCTAGTGCCATGTCTATTATCTCACAATGATGAAGTCTACGCTTCTTTGGAAAAGTAATCATTTCAGTAAGTTTATTCGGTGGCTCCTTACTCGTCAGTATTAGAGTTGGTGAGAGCGTCGTTGACTCATTAGGTATTGCATTTATTACTTCCTGAAACTGAGAAATGTATTCGTCCCATGTTGTATGCTTTCTGTGGCAATAAATTCTACATAGTTTCCCGATCTCTTTCATTATTCTTCGGGTTAGAAGAACTGTGGTATCTTGATATGTGTATTGGTGTTATGTTCTTACTCTCTAACGTTTGTTTCCATATGTCTGACCTAAACTGCGGTCTGTTATCTGAAATAACCTTCTGTACATGTTCTACTACTGATATAAAATCTCTTACAAATGCTCTTGATAATGGATCTAGCTGTTGCTTTCCTTGGTGGAGAAAATGTTTCAGATTTGGATTGCAGTTCTACGGCTACTAGAATATAAATATAACCTTTACTTGTTCTGGAGATTTGACCGGAAAGATCTGCTGCTGCCATGTGTCTTAACTTAACCGGTATGATGGGATACAGTGGTGGAATATGTGATACTGTTGATGATTTAGCTTTCTGACATATCTTGCAGGATGCTATAACTTTGCGAATGTGTTTTTCCATATTGTTGAAGTGACAGTTTTGTCGAAGAATTAGAAAGCATTTCCTAGCTCCGTAATGTGCATAGCTTAGGTGCGTATACCGTATCAATTTGTTTCTGATCATTTCTGGAATCCATAAAAGCCAATTGTTGCCGTCTGGGTATGAGCGAATAAACAGAATATTTTGATGTATAGTGTAATTATGTCTGATTTTTGCGTTGCTCCTGTCTGGCCAAAGCGTTACAATCTCTTTTAGTGTTTCATGTTTCTGCTGTTCTCTCTCTATCTCCTGTAATGCTGATGATATAAAGTTTCCGAAAGCTACTTATTTGATATACATAATACTATGGTTGTTGAGGCAGAAGGTATTTTCTGTCTCTAGTCGTTTATGGTGTATAGATCTCGATAGTGCGTCGGCAACAATATTCTGCGTGCCTGGAATGTGTACAATAGTAAAGTCGAACTCTTGTAGATATAATTTCCAACGGCTTAATCTATCATGCGTAAATTTTGCTGATAATAAAAACTGGATTGCTCGGTGATCGGTATATACTGTGGCCTGTCTTCCATATAGATAATGACGGAATCTCTTAAATGCCCATAATATCCATAGCGTCTCTAATTCTGTTACAGAATAATTGCGCTCTGCTGGAGAAAGTATCCTGCTTGCAAACGCAGTGTGTTCAACGATTGTCTTACCTTCCTCCTCTACTTCCTGGAAAATATGTACTCCTAGTGTTGTAGTTGATCTATCTGTTGCAATGGAAAAGTTTTGTGTTGGGTCAGGATGTGATAACAAAGGTGCCCTTAGTAACGCTTCTTTCAAATTCTCGAATTCAGCTTCACCGTCTTCATTCCATGATCAAATTATGTTTTTACGTGTGAGCTGGTATAGCAAGGGTGTGTCTAATGCTTCATAATGAATGAATTTTCTAAAATAATTAATAAGGCCTAAAAAGCTCCGTAGTTCCTTCTTATTTGTTGGAACATCGATATCTTTCAATGCTTGCAATTTCTCAGAGTCTGGTGCAATACCTGTTTGTGAAATGATATGACCTAGAAATTTTATTGAGGCGTTTCCAAATTCAGATTTACGGAAGTTTATAGTTCCACCGTTCTGCTCGAATGTATTCAGTAATTGTTGAAGGGTGTGGTTGTGCTGTTCCCAGTTTTCTGCTGCGATTAGAATGTCATCTAAATATGTAGTAATTTTGTTTTTAAGATCCTGTGGGAGAATTGTATTCATGCCTCGTATAAAGGCTGCAGACGAAATCGTTAGTCCAAACGGAAGTTCACAAAATTGGTAACATTCACCAAACCAAAGGAATGCCGTATACTTTCGGCAATTTGGATGCAACTGGATTTACCAAAATCCTGATTTGAGATCGAGGGTGGTATATATAGAGGTGCCATGAAGCTTTTGCAGGAGCTCTTCTAATGTCTGTGATCGGTTAGTTTCTGTAAAGATTATTTTATTAACCTGACGTGAATCTAAAACTAAACGGAGTGATCCATCCTTCTTTTCAACGATGTGTAATGGATTTGTATATTGGCTTGCTGCTGGTTCAATTATACCCTGATCAATCATTCCTCGTAACTCTTTCTTAACTGTTTCTCTGTGTATATGGATAGTGTTTTGCTTTGAAAGTTTCCTGTGGTTTCACCTGGAATTCGTACATAAATCCTGTCATCTTTCCTGGAACATTGTTAATAACTGTTTTATGTTGCACAAGAATATTCTCTAATTCTGTGGTTTCTGTGTCGTCTTTTGCTATATTGTCTCCAATCTTGCGTGTAATTGTCTCTAATACTGTTCCTCTGCCATGTCGTTATTATGTGTATTCGTGAATAGTGTGACATAACAATTGTTATCTTTAGAATCTGCAATAATCTCGATCCTGTGTTTTGAAATCTCACTACACTTCACTGTCTTCCTTCTGTAATGTTAGGTATGACGATTTAAAGTCAATCTTTGCATCGTACAGTATGAGAAAATTCATTCCTAATATTATATCAATTGTTAAATGTAGAACTATCCAACAATTGCTGTGGACAATTTGCCCTGCAAAATCAAACGTTAATTGCGTCTGTCTTTTGACTTCAATGCTTTTTCCTGGAAATGCTCCATTAACTTCAGTTTTGTTTAACGAGAATACTGGGTAATCATTATTGCTATTGCAACTGTTAAATGTGTCTTCGTTAATCACACACATTGGTGAGCCTGAGTCAATTATTGCTAAAATATTTTGTGACTTTAAATTTCTCTGGATTAGTGGGTGGCATATAGTTTTCTCTATGATCGGTTTTTCGTGTAACAAAGTGTCTCGCACATCGTCGAATGTAATGGCATCCTTTATCGTTCTCTTTTCTCTGTCCGTATCCACAGTGTCGTCATTTAGAGATTCATCACAGTCTATCTCTAGTCATAAATGCTGTGACATTTCATTTTCTGTCGCGGAATGTTGTGTGTTTTCTATGAGCTGTACTGTTCTATCGTTTTGACTATTATCGGTAGGTGGCGGATGAAATCTTGTGTCTGGTACATTCGTACGATGACTTGGTTGTTGTGCACTGCTTAAATTTCTATGAAAATTATCATTGTAGAATGTCCTTTGCTGTCAGTGCTCGTTTTCTCTCCTTCTGTCGTTTTAGCTGTGGTTATATGGCGAGGCACGTGTGTTTCTCTGAAAAAGCTGTCTTTGTTCTTTTTGTGTATTTTGCGGGTAACCCGTGTAATGGCTTGCACCTATCTCATTATCTGGGCGATGAGTCATGTGGAAGTTTGACCGGTTCGGCATTTCCTGTCGTATACGTGTTATGTTATTTGGATGGCTTTGTTGCTGTCTTGAATTGTAATGTACATTGTTTTTATACTGCTGTTCATTAAATCCCAGTGTTTATTCTCGATTAAAATTTTCATTTTTGCTGCAAAAGCGTTTATTACGATTGTTATTGCTAAATCGTGTTTGCACAAAATTAGCATTGTTTGTCTGGTTTGCGTTATGTCGTGAAAAGGTCTTATTAACAAATGCATAATCTGCCTGGTGTACCTCTAGCAATTGCAGGATGTCTCTAAATGTATACACACTGTCCTTTTGCTGGCCTGTTAATGATGACACTTTTAATGCTCTGGGGAGTTTTGAAATACACAGTTGTATTAATGCGGATTGACTATATGGCTCATTGCGGTATTGGTTTTGTTCAACCATATACTCGAAAAATTGTGTGATTGTTGGGAAAGTAGAATTCTCGACATTTGGCAGACTAATTAGCCGACCTTTAATGCTACTCTGTCTGGTATCTGACCAATATGCTGCTAGAAATGCTTCCTGGAATGTTTCTACTGAAACACACTGTCTAGCAGTTGGTCGCATTCTTCTCGCTGGTTCCCCATCAAGAAAACTAGTAATAAATTCTAGCTTATGTTGAACTGGCCATGACGGTGGGAGTGCCGCATTGAATTGTTGGATCTGGCGCAGCGAATGTATTTGTGTCCTGTCGTTTTTAAATGTTTTAAACTTTGTCACTGAAAGGAAATGCTTGTGGTCGAAACCATCATGTCTTTGTGTGTAATTATTTTCGTATTGTTGTGCATATGAATTTATGTGTCTTTCTACCTGATTAAGATCTCTTACTCTCTGAAGTCTACCGACATTATATGTATTCCGCATCTGAAGCATGTCGTAATGGTTTGTGTTCTGTTGGAATTGATTGTTTGCAGTTGTTTCTTGTGTTTCAGCTATCCCCTGCTTTATAGAATAGATTTTCTGATTTCACAAATTATTAAGTGATTCTAGGTCTGCGATTGTTTGTTGCACATTTGTAATTTGCCTATCTTTACTATTAGAAATCCATTGAACTGAGACTGGTTTAGTGTCATCTGATTTACTGTCATTGTTAGTATCTAACAGGTCTATTCTTATAGTGAGTTCGTTGATCTTTTCTGTCAGTTCGTTTCGTAATTTACGATTACTTTTGGTTACTTTCTTAAAATCCGCATTCAAATTTTCTGAGTCTTGATTGATTTCTATGTGTTCTATTTTGTCAGTTCGTGTCTGGACTTCTTCTGTTAATTTATCCCTAATATTCTGGATTTCAGTGTCTGTAGAAATTTTCGCCTCAATTGTGTGTGATTGGATTACCGTGAGCCTCTCTTGTATTTGAATATTTGTCTCCTTAACCGTTTCGATTTCTTCCGAAATCGAGTGTATGTGAATGTCCACGTAAGTTTTTCCCTGAGCAAACGCTTTCTTTTTGTCGTCCTGTCGCTGTTAAGTAATTGTTTGTAATAGTTCTTTTCGTTCTTTATCCTGCGATCACACCAGTTTGCGGTGACGGATCAAACCGTTTTCTGTGTGATTGTTAAAACGTTCATCAATGTGAGCGTTTTGTTTAAAAAAGTTCTCTGCTATTGTTTCTCGTATGCTAACCGCGAATGCTTCTTGTTTATCTGTTAGTTTTTGAATCTTGGTTTGATTGTGAACATTTTTCAGCGACTGCTTGAATTTCTACTTTGATTTCGTGTTTTAGATTTTGGTACATTTTGTCTAATTTCTGATCTGTGTGTGTGCGTTCTGCTTTGATTTCGTTTTTTAGGTCTGCTGATTCTTGTGCCCTTCTGTTAATGTTTTGATTCATGTCTTGTCTCATTTGTAGCAAAAATGCGATTATTGGATTCGTTTCGGATTGACTTCTGTGTGTATATCTATTCGTTGTTCAAAGGTTGTACATCTGTGTTCATTGGAACATCCTCAGATAATTGTGATCGTGTCACCTCTTCCGTTGTTTCGGAATTTTCGTCAATAAAACTGTGGTATCTGCTATGCAGTTTGTGTAGCTGTGTACCGTTTCAGTCTGTTTCGGCAGGTAATGGAGTCACACTCTTTGACTGCATTGTAGTGGTTTCGTTACTGAAACTATTATGTCTGCTACGTGTAATATGTGGCTGTGTTCCGTCAGTTGTATTGAAAAACAAATTATTTTGCGCTAATGTCTCCTTATCAGTTGGCATTTCTGAAGTTTGTTCGTCAAAACATTCCATATTATTACTACTCTCGAAGGTGTGTTCACCTAACGTTTCACTATCGGGTTTTTCACACGTATTATTTCTGTCTATTCCTGAAAAGAAATTTTCGTCAGTATTTTCTACACTTTTATCACTTTGAGAACGAGTAATTATTCTGTGGGACATTGTCTATAATTAGCACACGCAACAAAATATATCACTATTCAAGGCGGATTCAACACTGGACAAACACTTTTCAACACAGAATCAATAGAGCAAACAGAATTGCCGATGGGCTGTGAATTAAAGGTATACAGTTTAGTATAAGCGTTGCGCCACTTAACACTAACTTATTCACACAATTGTCAGAGTTAGTATATTCATTTTCACAGTAGATTCACTAAAGAGTCTTACTGATTGGATGTCGCCAAGTGAAACCTTCCCGTCTCCTCTATATCTCTTTTGTTACGCAACTTTCCTTCTACAGTAACCTATGAAACCTTCCCTTAGGGTTTCTATCTCTTGCTTAATAATAACAAATGAAATCTTCCCTTTGGAATTAATTCTCTTTCTCAATATTCGCATACAAATTTAAATGCTTCTTATTAAAAGTGATTTTCTGATTATTTCGACGAAACATAGAATGTGTCGTCGTCGTGGCCCTCAGTCGTTATCTGCAATAACCCAAAACTGTTCCTTACCTTTTTTTACTGTTACTGGATCGCCATCTCACTGCTACATCGAACTGCGACATGAATATACTTACTCTGTTTTACTATACTCTATTAGCTGCTGGTGGGCTGTCATAATAAGTGGCTGTATTTATTACCAAAGCTGACGTTATTCTTCAATAGCAAAGCTGACGCTATTCTTTAATTAATTTGACTGAAGTTACCTAATTCATAGTTAAACTTTTTCTTGACAACAATAAAATTTTGCAGAGTTTTACGTTGATGGTTTTTGGGATGGATTATAACCACCAATGCAATATTGCTGGCAAAAATTAATTATATTCTGAATGAAATGATTTTACAAACGTTCAAATGGGGCTTACTTTTTACAATAATCTTACAACTAGCATTGCGCAAACATACCTTCAGTAGTCTTGAGTTTCTCAAAAAAATAATTCAAAAAATGGTTCAAATGGCTCTGAGCACTATGGGACTCAACTGCCGAGGTCATTAGTCCCCTAGAACCTAGAACTAGTTAAACCTAACTAACCTAAGGACATCATAAACATCCATGCCCGAGGCAGGATTCGAACTTGCGACCGTAGCGGTCTTGCGGTTCCAGACTGCAGCGCCTTTAACCGCACGGCCACTTCGGCCGGCAAAAAAAAAAAAATTCAATAATATTAGTTCCTCTTATGATAATAGTTAGCTGATGTCTCTGTACATCCGTTTATAATCTCTTCTAAATCGTAGCTGGTGGCTGGCAGGCACACCGCTCCTCTCAACCTCTCACTTCAGACCTGCTACTGACTCGCTTCACATCTCGCTTTCTACTGACTTCCTACGAACGCTAAAGTGCGGTCTCTCCCGCTTTCTGGTGCAGACAATCCCTGCTACCATTACAAAGTGTATGAGTGCGCGGTCTTTCCCGCTCTTTTCTTAAAATGTATCCATACGCGGTCTCTCCCACCCATTTTAAAATTACATCAATGTGCGGTCTCTCCTGCCAACAATACTTTGGTGTAGACATTCCCTGCTACCACAATTACTTCCAACATGACAAGTATTGATTATGCCTACTTAATCCTCTTCATAAAATATAAACATCTTTCATAAATTATTGTTTGACAATAGACAATAGAAATATACACGTCTTATATCTTCTCTCTCAGAACTGAGAACAGCTCTAAAAACATCTGTTCTCAACACCCTAAGTGGACGACCTTTATCACATTTCAAAGACAATTACATACCCATCTCTGGTAAGGCCTTGGAAAAGGTTTTACGTTTAATTTTACATAATATCCTTTACGAAAATTAGCACATTTATCCAGGAATGTGATTTATCCAATATATGTAACAAAGTAAGTATGTAAAAGTAGGCTTCTAATGTAACCCGCCAGTTAGTCAGAATCCCGATGTGCTGCTATCTGTGTACAAAAACCATATTCCTACGCTCTATTAATGCTATTAAAATGAACAGCCGTAACGAAATTGTTAGTGCACTGTCTGACTGAAAGAATTTGTACACTTATTAGTGTACATTAATACCGATTGTTTCCATCCTTCACCTTTATGATGGCTTGAACTCTGCTAAGGACACTTTTAATTAGGTACCTGAATTTCTATGGAAGAATGGCAGCTCATTCTTCCGGAAGAGCTGAACCAGAGGAGACTGCGATGTTGGACGCTGGAGTGTGGAACGAAGTCGACGATCTGCCTCACCCCAAAGGTCTTCCATTGCGTTCTGGTCGGGACCCTGGGCAGGACAAGCCATATCGGGAATATTATTGTCCACAGACCATTGCCTCAGACATACTGCTTCATAACATGGTGCACAGTCATGTTCATAAAAGCAAAGCCGGCCGGTGTGGCCGTGCGGTTCTAAGCGCTACAGTTTGGAACCGCGTGATCGCTACGGTCGCAGGTTCGAATCCTGCCTCGGGCATGGATGTGTGTCATGTCCTTAGGTTAGTTAGGTTTAAGTAGTTCTAAGTTCTAGGGGACTGATGACCATAGATGTTAAGTCCCATAGTGCTCAGAGCCATTTGAACCATTTTTTTGGACTGATGACTTTAGAAGTTAAGTCCCATAGTGCTCAGAGCCATTTGAACCATTTGAACCATAAAAGCAATCATCGTCTCCGAACTGTTCCTCTACTCTAGGCAGTACACAATACTATAAAGTGTGTTCATATCCATCCGAAACTAGCATTTCCTTAAGCGCAGTAATTAGACCACACCCTGTTCATGAAAAACACAGTCACACCGCAACAGCAGTATGGTATGTCCGTACTTTACTGTTGGCACCATGCATGACAGTAGGTAATATTCTCCAGGCATTCACCAAACCCGTACCCTTCCATCGGATTGCCACACTTATCACACGTTTCCAGTCATCCGCTATACGGTGGCGTCGCTCTTTACACCATCTCAAGCGACGCAATGAATACACAAATGCGTGGCTTCCAAGGGGCTTCTCGACTGTTGTACCCCATTCTTTCTAACTCCCTACACACAGTTATTGTACTTGTTGGACTGCTGCCAGCACTCTGGAACACACGAATGATTCCTTCCACCGATTTCATGAAACTTTTTACAACCACCCTCTGCAATGCTCGAGGACCCCTGTCAGTCAAAGCATTAGCCGTGCCTAGCCTTCTATTATCTGTGGATGTTCCTCCGCGTTTACACTTAACAAACACATCACATACTGTCAAGTTTTCTTATGTATAGAAACCAAGACATCAGAAACTCTAGAAAAGAAACACATGTTTCATTCTTGACATTCAATTATATGCAGAATCTTAGCATGACTAAGTTCACAGTTCAGAGAATATTTTCTTTTAGACATAAAAAGCCAATGTGGCCCGCGTTCATAACAAAAAAATTTATACATATCATAATAAAGTGGAGAGTAGCTGCGAACGAGTTACGGTCGTTTATCTGTGATTAATCTACATCTACCTCTACATTGATACTCTGCGAATCACATTTAAGTGCCTGGTAGAGGGTTCATCGAACCACCTTCACAATTCTCTATTATTCCAATCACGTATAGCGCGCGGGAAGAATGAACACCTATATCTTTCTGTACGAGCTCTGATTTCCCTTATTTTATCGTGGTGATCGCTCCTCCCTATGTAGGTCGATATCAACAAAATATTTTCGCATTCGGAGGACAAAGTTGGTGATTGGAATTTGCAATTTGTTTTAATCTTCTGATGACTTTATTAGTCTATAAACGACAGCGTCATCTGCAAACAACCGAATGCCGGGAAATAAATCGAAACTCCGCGTTTTCTCTGTCAACAGCGTGATCAAATTAAAATGTTGTGTTTTAACACGCGAGTAGGAAATGAGTTGTAAAAGAACTCAGCAGAATTTTCCTGTCAGCAGTTATAATTTTTTCGCATCTGAGCGTGTTTTTGTAATCGCCTTAACATATTCAGGGACATGAAAGAGTTGTCACCGTCCAAGACGTTACTAGCAACATTATGCAGAGTAGTGGAGCCAGGAAGTTCGTAGTATGAGGTATAAAAGCCAGCGATGTACCTGGTATTAAAGACTGGGCGCCTCTTTAAAGGAAAACGCAGAAGCTAAAACTATAAATAAAGGAATAAGCGTCTCAGTCATCGATTTGTACCTTTCGTGTGTACTTCGGTGAAACTGAAAGTACGGCGTAGAAGGATATCTTGCTACTGGTGCTTTGATCAATCATTCACTGCTCGTCACTTTGAGAATGTTAATACTACAATAAATTTCAGATCCTGTCTGCACCACTGGAAACATTCTCACCAAGACAGCAGGACCTCGGAAGTCTGTATGAGTACATTTGCCATAAATGTAATGAATTCAGCCCTGATGTAATCTTCTGGCAAACAGAAGGCTGGAACAGCATGCTCGAAGAATAGGGAAATAATCTAACAATATATAAATACAAAAAGATGTTCAGCCTACGTCATGACTTTTGTGAATGTATTGTCACAGTAGTCACTGCTTCCTATAAAGGTAAATAATATGATACCACATGTTTACCTCAGTGGTTAACAACGAACATAAAACGAACTATAGCCCCTGCAACCCAACACCTGTAGCAAATAAGATGATAAGCAACATAGTTTGTATATATATATATGTGTTTGGTCTTTCTTGAGTATTGATATGCAATTCATTGTTATGTTTATGCAAAGTCTTTAAGAAATATATGAAAAAACTACTAATAATTTAATATCTCTTTCAATTATTTTCTAAAGCATTTCATCTGTAAAGTCATAGACATTTACCCGTTGACTAGTATGAAAGTCTTTTGGTAGCATTTTCTGTGGGTTTTTTGGTGGCTAAATAGTCTTCTTCTGGAGCCACAGACTCTCCCGCAGTAATGGCATGCCCAGCTTGTGTTGACTGAATGGTGTACCAGGTTTGTTCCTTTCAAGAGATCCTGTTCCCTTCTGCAATCTCTCTTCCTATTTTCCATCAATTGTCTCTGCTTCTCAAAATTAAATGTCCCTTGGTGAACAATTTGTCACCATTTGGGTCCATCTAGGGCTGCAGTTTCCCAATCATTTGTGTTTATTTGGCATTTTGTCATATTTGGCTAGAGGATATCTTCATATCGTTTTGTTTGCCCTCCCTGATTGCGTTGGGCATTCTTCAATTGGGAGAAGTTGATTTGCTTAGGGAGACAGGAGTTTGGCATACGGATGATATGACCAGCCCAGAGAAGGTGGTGTTTGGCAATTTTTGCTTCAATGCTGGTGGAGACGGTTTCTTCCAAAACGCAGTTGTTTGTTCGCCGAGTTTTCCATTTTACTTTCAATATTCTCCTTAGGCACCGTTGGTGTTATTTATCTAAGGACATTAAATGACGCCTGCAGGTGGTCGAGGCTTCGCATCCATAAAGAAATGTAGGCGTGATAATGGCATTGTAGACTGTAAGCTTAGTTTTAACACTCAAATCATGTCGGCCGGAGTGACCGAGCGGTTCTATGCGCTAAAGATTGGAACCGCGCGATCGCTTCGGTCGCAGTTTCGAATCCTGCCTCGGGCATGGATGTGTGTGATGACCTTAGGTTAGGTAGGTTTAAGTAGTTCTAAGTTCTAGGGGACTGATGACCTCAGAAGTTAAGTCCCATAGTGCTCAGAGCCATTTGAACCATTCGAACTCAAATCATGATTATCAAATACTCTTTTCAAAAGGCGGACATATGCAGTACTTGCACACTTTAATCGGTATTCAATTTCTGCATCTATGTCTGAATTTGCAGATGGCTTCCCAGGTATGGAGAATACTCTACAATCTCTAGAGGTCTTCCATAAAACTGCTACTGTTGCTGCTGCAGTGGGATTTGGAGATGGCTGACAGAAGTCTTTCGTTTTTTCTGTATTAAGCTCCAGACCAATGGATTTGTATTCCAGACTGAATGCACTTAGGGTAGTTTGTAGATCCTCCTCTGTGTTTGCCAAGATAACGTTATCATCAGCGTACTGAAGTTCGATGAGAGCTGTTATGGTTATTTTGTTTTCAGCTCGGAGTCTGATAACGGTAAATAGCTTACCTTCAGTGCTATAAGCTATTTTAATACCCAACGGTAGGTTTTCCTTAAGAAGGTGAAGTAAGGTTCCCACAAATATCGAGAATAGGCTAGGTGTGAGAACACATCCCTCCATGACTGCTGTGGTAACCTTAAACATTTCTCCTGGTCCATTGCTGACAAGGAAAGAGGCATTCATGTTGTCATGTAGAAGCCGAAATATTTCGATGTATTTTCCAGCACATCCATTTGATGCCAGAATTTTCTACAGTGCTTCTCGATTAACACGGCCTATGAATACCATGTACAGGGTTTGGTTCTTTTCTTCAGATTTTTCTTGCATTTGTCTTGCACTGAAAACATATCCACCTTGCCTCGTTAGGTCTAAAGCCGCACTGAGTTTCAGGAAGGGTTTTTTCAATCAGAGGAAGTAATCGGTTGGAGAGAATCCTAGCAAGGATCTTTCCAGCTGTTGAGAGTAGTGATATTCCTCGGTAGTTTCCTCAATGGGTCTTATCGCCTTTTTTGAATATAGTAATAATAGCGGTGTCTCGCAGATCTGCAGGTATTGTCTCAGTGTTCCATATCTTGGTAATCAGGATGTGAAAGTTTTTGATTAATTAGGTGCCTCCATTTTTAAATTGCTCAGCCGGGATCCCATTCAGTCCAGGGGCTTTGTCATTCCTCATCTGTTGGATAGCTTCTTTAAGTTCTTGAAGGGGAAGGTCATCACTCACATGGTCTTGAATGGGTTTTTATAGTATTTTTGTAAAAACCTCCTCGTGCAACTTGAATCTCTGTCTAGAAGTTCTTCAAAGTGCTCCTTCTACTGAGAGCCGATGGATGCCGAGTCTTTAAAAAGTTGTGTACCGTCTTTAGATCGAAGGGGGTTTAGGTCTATATTGGAGGGGCCATAGATCGCTTTTGTGGCAGTGAAGAAGGCTCTGGAGTTGTTGGTTGCTGCTTAATTTCCATTTCGGTTCATTTTATAGGCCACCATTGGTTTCTGAGAGCTCTGGTTTTCCGTTAAACATCACCTTTAACATGGAGATAAGCTTGTTTTTTGTGGACTGATTCTGGATCATTTTGCCAGGCGTTGTTGGCCTCTCTTCCTTTTTTTTTAACATGCTTTGAATTTCATCATCATTTTCGTCAAACCAATCTCGGTGTTTTCCTTCAATGAATCTAGTTGATTCTTGGCAAGCAGGAAGCATGACAGTTTTCAGGATTGACCAGTGCTCTTCAACATTGTCAGAATACTCAGAAGGAAAATTTTGCTCCACAATGTTCTGGAACTTCTGTGGACCTCTTCATCTTGTAGTCGGACAAGATTTAGCAGATGTTTTGCTTGTTTCTTTTGCTTCCACCGTTTTGGTGGCACTTGTAGAGCCATTACTGAACGGACCATTCGATGGTCTGTCCAATAGTCATCAGCCTGAGACACAAAAACTGCTGAGTCTGTTCAGCGCCTGGGACAGGCTGTGGTGGAGGGAAACAGTGGTGGGTAAAAAAAGGAAAGAAAGACGAGTCGTTGTAGGGTGCACTTCGTCTGGCTCCGCTGCTGAGACCTGTCCGGCTAGGCTGGACATGCCAGTAGCTACGCTACCGCCGGCATGGCTTCCAGCTTCACTGGAGCGCACAAGCTCTCCCACCCGCAGACAGTGCTACGATCTGTAAAGTATACAATATGTTATCTACAGTTTTCCTTCATAACAATACAAATATAAGCACCTACAATCTAATATTGTTTTGGGATATACACTGAAGAGCCAAAGAAACTGGTACGCCTGCCTAACATCGTGTAGGGCTCCCACGAGCACGCAGCATTGCGCAGCACGACGTGGCATGGACTCAACTAAAGTCTGTAGTAATACTGGATGGAGCTGGCCGGTGTGGCCGTGCGGTTCTAGGCACTTCAGTCTGGAACCGCGTGACCGCTACGGTCGCAGGTTCGAATCCTGCCTCGGGCATGGATGTGTGTGATGTCCTTAGGTTAGTTAGGTTTAAGTAGTTCTAAGTTCTAGGGGACTGATGACCATAGATGTTAAGTCCCATTGTACTCAGAGCCATTTTGAACCAATACTGGATGGAATTTACATCATGAATCGTGCAGGGCTGTCCATAAATCTATAACATTACAAGGGGATGGAGATCTCTTCTGAACAGCACTTTGCAAGGCATCCCAGAAATGCTGAATGATGTTCATGTTTGTGGAGCTTGGTGGCCACTCAGAAGAGTGTTCCTGGAGCCACTCGGTAGCAATTCTGTACGTGTAGAGTGTCGCATTGCCCTGCTGGAATTGCCCAAGTACGTCGGAATGCCCAGTGGACATGAATGAATGCATGTGATCAGACAGCATGCTTACTTATCCCTGCCACCTGTCAGAGTCATATCCAGACATATCAGGGATCCCATATCACTGCAACCTTACACACTCCACGCCATTACAGAGCCTCCTTCGGCTTGAACAATCCCCTGCTGACATGCCGGGTCCATGGACTCATGAGATTGTCTCCATGTCCGTACACGTCCTTCTCCTCGATACAATTTGAAACGAGACTCGTCGGATCAGGCAACATGTTTCCAGTCATCAACAGTCCAGTGTCGGTGTTGACGGGCTTAGGCGAGGCGTAAAGGGTACACGAGTGGGCCTTCGGCTCCAAAAGCCCGTATCGTTGATGTTCCGTTGAACGGTTCGCACGCTGACACTTGTTGATGGCCCACCATTCAAATCTGCAGCAATTTGCGGAATGGTTGCGCTTCTGTTACAATGAACGATTCTCTTCAGCAGTCGTTGATCCCGTTCGTGCACGGTCTTTTTCCACCTGCAGCGATGTCGGAGATTTCATGTTTTACCGGATTTCTGATATTCACAGTACACTCGTGAAATGGTCGTACGGTAAAATCCCCTCTTCATCGATACCTCGGAGATACTGTGTCCGATCGCTCGTACGCCGAATATAACACCTCTTTCAAACTCACTTAAATCTTGATAACCTGCCATTGTAGCAGCAGTAACCGATCTAACAACAGCGCCAGACACATAATGCCTCATATAGGCGTTGCTGACCGCATCGCCGTATCCTGCCTGTTTACATATCTCTCTATTTAAATATCCATGCCTATACCAGTTTCTTTGGCGCTTCAGTATATGACCAGTATTGTATAAACCCAACTTTTTTTTTAGATGAAATTTGCTCCTAAACACTGGTTACATCGATTCATGAGTCTCATTTGTCTGTTTGAGGACATTACCAGTTGAGTTTAATACAAGAGATACAGGAGATCCAAGAAAGATAACGTGTTATGTCAATGGTTCGTTCAGTAAGAGGGAGAGCGTTATGGTGATGTTTATCAGATTCAGGTGGCAGGCGGTACAGTAGATGCATAGCGTTTGTATGTGAAAAGCATTAACACAAAATAAACAGTTGCTCAATGACTGGATAAATATTGTAAACCAGATTCTATATAGAATAATTGGCGAAATTACATGAAAAAAATAGCATTTTCCATCCTTCACCTCCTCCCACACTTCCACAACCCCTCCCCCCCCCCCCTCCCCTCACAGTTTCGTTTCACTTCTCGCTCCTCGCCTTCTCCTCTGACTCACACTCCATCACACTCCTATGTACTTACGTCCACTCATCATAGTTTCCCCCTCCCCTTAAAAAAATCTTCCGTCGCTATTCCTTCTCTACTCTTACACAGTACATAAATACACAGAAACAGAATTAAATAAAATCACGCACATAAAATAATGTAATTTAAAAAGAAAATATGTTGTAGGTCAAAGACAAAGTAGTGGAAAGGTTATGTTGGCAACACTACAAAACACAAACAAAGACACATACTTGAAGTACAAAAACAAAGAGAATACAGGGGTATGTGTTGTGAATGGGCAGGAGCCAATTCACGGAGTTTGGAGGAAGCCGAAAGGCACGCGATTAAGCTCACGCAGGCTGGCGTGATGTCTGGAACAGGTCAGAGAAATAAGACTAGCAAAACAAGAGTAACTGGTAGAATACTTAACTTTAATCCACAATTGGTGAACATCTCTCGTTCCCGTACAGGCTTCACAATAATAATTATCAAATGCTATGGCGCCTTGCTAGGTAGTAGCAAATGACGTAGCTGAAGGCTATGCTAACTATCGTCTCGGCAAATGAGAGCGTATTTGTCAATGTAGCATCGCTAGCAAAGTCTGCTGTACAACTGGGGCGAGTGCTAGGAAGTGTATCTAGACCTGCCGTGTGGCGGCACTGATAGTGACGACAAGCGGGTCCGACGTATACTAACGGACCGCGGCCGATTTAAAGGCTACCACCTAGCAAGTGTGGTGTCTGGCGGTGACACCACAGTATGTACAAAAGTGTGTTGTGAAAAACATAAGAAATGCATAGTGCTGCAGAACATCTAAAAATTAGACCAAAATTATCAGTGCCTAACACAGGAAAACAACGATGTGCTAGCAGACGGCATATCCCGATGTAAGCGAGAAATCAGCCGAAAAATCACAGTAAGTACAAATCAACCTATTCTTAACGAACGGTCTTTCGATCGTAGGCAAATCAAAATGTGAATAACTTAATTACACACCACTGATGATGCTTTACCTCAATAAAGCGAAACGCGTCTGGTGAAAAAATCACTCATTTTTGTAGTTGCAATGACAAAACAAAAATACCTTCAACCATTACAAAGATTTGCTTACAGGTCTTAGTTCGCTTAACAATTTCTTTGGGTTCTAATTGATCTGCCGAGAGTTTAACATATAAATTCTTAGAATTGTCTAATAATAAACACTCTTCCGCTGGCTGTTTGTGAATGTAGCTCGCTGTATCACCTCTTGGTGTGATTGACAGTGACAGCATTCTGTATAAATTTAACTCTTTGTTTTCTAATTGTGGAACGCTACTAATATAAACTAATACATTATCCTTCACAAACATGTTTGTGTCAATTATTTTCAGAAGTATACATCCACATGCTCGTTATAATAATCAGTATATCGTATATTTCTAAGTTTGTCTTGAATTAACCTTAAATATTTTACTTTCTCGATCGGATTCACGACACGTGGTGCTAGGATCCATCTTTGTGAGTGCGCGATGGCACTTACTAGCTGCTCTTACTCAGTACTTAATTGTCTAAATAGTGAGGCTAATTATATCACCTGTTCAATGACCGTGACATTCGTCGTCTTTAGTGAATACAACATATTCAAACCATTCTTTAATATTTGCTCATTAGTCACGATGTAACCCCCCGTGTGATTCAGTACAGACAACGTTGCTCGTACTACGGTAACTTGTTCTTTTAATAGTCTCAGCAAACCTTACGATCACGCTTATATTGCATCTATGTGTGTTTTGTAATATGAAGCGTCTACTTCGTCCGCATTTGTGAATAGTTTTCTCTATGTCAAGTGCGAAATTGCAAACCACCTTCTTGCATCTGGAGGTATGTTTCGTTAATAGCTGAACTAATTCTTTAGTTTGTTCTAATCTGGCTATATTCCTAGCAGCCTCGTTGCTTACAAGGCTACACGCTGTTCTGCTGCTATTTAATTTGGTCAATGTTTCTCTGCACTGATAAACGGCCTCGTTTTCTACTCGAGCAACTCTACAGAATTTCCCATCAAGCATTCTCAGGTGCACACACGTCATAATTTTCGGTATTTATGATCGATACCTTGCCCTGATGTCGATAACAAATCCATGGTGAGTCTTCTATTTTTCGGATTTTCACTGCCTCTTCACGTGATACGGTACTCAAACACCTGCTTAGCAGAATCAGTGCCAATGAGATACGTTTCGTTAGGAAAATGGATCCTTGGTTCTGTAAAAAATTTCTTTTTGCTGCCGTCCTCTCTCGACTCTTCTGTTCGTTAGTACTGATTTCCACGTACTTTCATATGCTTATTTCTAGGCACCTTAACTGTCACACTGGGTAGGTCTACTGCATTCACTTCGTACGGTTACCTTTTTACATTCGGCTTCCGTGTGCCCTGGTTTATCGCACTGATTCTGCAAGCTCTTCGCTTCTTCCTTCTTCGTGGGTGTCGTTACCCATCGTACCCTAATGCTGCTCTTTGGCTTCCTATAGTCTCTAACCATATGACCCCTCAGCCCATTATTATAAGACCTTTCTCCTCTGTTACTTCGAATTTCAAATGCGTTACGAGCTACCCCCGGGAACTGGCCCTTTTCTTTCATTGTCATCTTCGCTCTTTCCTATTGCAACGCTCCTTCCACTGAGTCGCCTAAGCCAATTTGTTCACCTCGCCTCCGTGAAACTGCCTGAATGCTGTCGCTTGCTAGGCTTTCTAGCGAAAATATCAGCCCAAATTCACCTTGTAGCTTTGCCGCCCGTGTCACTCTCGTGACCGACTCTCTGAATGAATTTGATAATCCATGTGTTCGATTTACCCACGATGCAATTGCTTCCCCTAGGTGTTCTCCAGCCTGAAATATGCTACAGGCGTAAAAATGTAAAGTGTGCTTGGGTGAATAAGTTTCTTCCAAGAGTAACTTTATTTGATTTCAATTATTAGCTCTATCCCGGACAGTTAAGCTCGCCCTAGCATCTTCCGTAATTTCAGACTTGATGTACTGATATCATTCGTATGGACTACTTCAAACGCCGGCTTCCTATTCTCAATGAACTCCCTAGGTTCGAACGTAGTCCCACTAAATGAGTCATTTGCTAATGCAAGAGCATCCTTCGTACTGATGTTTCTACACATAAACTACTGACGAAGTCATCTTACGTTGATACAATGTTATACACAAGTCTTCAAACTATTGCTGTCGTCGCTTGTCTGAACTCTTTGTGTAAAATTCGATGCTGTAGTTCCACTGGTTTGCATTGTAGTTCTTTCTACATCTGTTTCTTCCTCTGCTGGGTTCTTCTACAATGCTTCTGCCCTAGAAAAGTTCACCAAATTTCTGGTGGGCTCTCAGGATGGTTTTTGCTTCCTTTCATTGTTCCACAGGACTGGTTGTCAACCTTCTTGCTCTTCACAGTTCGCCGGCTTGGGTAGCCGAGCGGTTCTAGGCGCTACAGTCTGGAACCGCGTGACCACTACGGTCGCAGGTTCGAATCCTGCCTCGGGCATGCTTGTGTGTGATGTCCTTAGATTAGTTAGGTTTAAGTAGTTCTAAGTTCTAGGGGACTGATGACCTTAGAAGTTAAGTCCCATAGCGCTAAGGGCCATTTGAACCAATCTTCACAGTTCGAGCATCTGATACCAATTGTCTTCCTACTTCTCCTCCGATATTCTATCACCTGATTTTCTATTTGGAATGCCTCTACGACACACACACACACACCACACACCTCACACCAGGATTATGTCACGCCCTGGCACAGCCCCTGCTACTAGCTTTGGATAGAGGTATGGCCTGCGTGACGCAATTATAATTTTTGACGACAATGTGGAACAAGGTCTACTAAGTTATCTTTGAAAGAGTGAGCGGGAGAAAGTGTCCTAGGATGCATAGCACAGGCGATTTTTAAACGCAAAGGAGAAGTTTTTGTCTTTGTAGGAAGTGAATAAGGGTACAAACACTTAAGAATACGATTTAAGAACAAGTTATTTCCCAATAGTTCAGCCTCATTCGGAGAGGTTCCTAAAATTGGATCCATACTTTATACATCAATGATTACACCCCACTACTCTGAATGTTAGTCCTTTCTAGCAACTTCTGGTTCCGGAGCTATAGCCGGCCGGAGTGGCCGTGCGGTTCTAGACGCTACAGTCTGGAACCGCGTGACCGCTACGGTCGCAGGTTCGAATTCTGCCTCGGGCATGGATGTGAGTGATGTCCTTAGGTTAGTTAGGTTTAAGTAGTTCTAAGTTCTAGGGGACTGATGACCACAGCAGTTGAGTCCCATAGTGCTCAGAGCCATTTGAACCAATCCGGAGTTATACCTTTCACTGTCAGGTATAGGCGATCTGCTTGCAATTCGTTCCGACAGTACACAAACACACACTTCAACCACAGTAGGAGACAAGCACGAGACAGCACTCAATTCTCTCTATATTCCGACACACAGAAAATGTAAACTATTGTCCTTTGCTACTACTAGAGACAAATTCTAGAGAGATAGTTGTTTACTAACAGGCTGGAAATTCAAGATGAGTACTGCTGCTCGGGCCTCAGTTTGTATCCTCCCCCTTCCCAATCAGCCTACTGGATTGCGATATAATTGACCGTGATCGCGTATGCCTAATGAAATTTTACAATGAGTAGTTACCGTACGAAAATAATACCGGTTAGTAGGAACAAAGTGTACGACTATTCTAAAAATAATCTAAATACAGATGATTATTTTGAAGTGGATGGAATACAGTGCAATCGCTCACAAACCACAAACAGGGGAAAAGGATACCACGTAATACATTTAATACAAAATTACTGATAACACAAAAAATACTGATTAGCAAAAAAAGGATAATTAAAAGGTCGCCAACCCACTAGCGTAATGAATCTCCAGAGTCTTAAGGAAGGTAATGGGCAGAAAATTAAGCAAGTAATCACTGACGTAGCAACAGATGGTTGTTGCGCTTTACCGCAACGCAACAGTTCACGAGAAAATAAGTGAATCAAAAAGAACTGAGTTTGCTGTAACCTATTCTGAAACATTAAATTTTGAAAGTAAAGTTAAATGAAGCTGCTTAAGCTGGTTAAATAAGCTGCTTGAATAAATTAGCTGGTTAAATAAATTACTGGCTGTTACTGAAACTTCGTTTCATAAAACGTGACTTTCAGTGACCTGAGCATAACATTATGCAAATATTGGGAAAAGACTAGCAAGTTACTTATAATTATTGACAGATTGAAATGAATTTACTTTAAGCAGATGAACAACTGATTTGCTTGTAACATAATAATAAGATGCGTACAAACCCAGTAGAAGTCACTCGCTTAGCTAAATACAGAATAAATGAAACGGCGCACTCTTAATTTGCGCTGTATCTTTAGTTATTAGTTTTACCAGTGAAATTTTACATTACTTTAGTGAGTGAAGTTAATACTCAAAACTGCAAATTACTTGAGCCTCTGTTATGAAATACAAGAATAAACAGCTCCTAAGGGAGCAAAATTTATAGTGAAACTGGTCATTAGCAAAGAAGCAAAATTTACCGGTTGTAGTAAATCAATTTTCATATATTTACGACACTCAGCGATTTGCATGAAAGGAAAATGACCCATTCTCCTAGGACAATGATAACACAGGTGCCATACAAGTTTTAACTATTGCAAGTAATTATTGAGGAAAATTATTGAGGTTCGTGACAGAAATGCAACTGGGTAATGCCTGTACAATATTAGTTAACAGTCTTACGAAGAATGTAGTCGACGACAATGTTGAAGTGCCGCTGTTGCTGCTGCTGGTTGAGGACTAAGAGTCGTCTCCTGAGTCACGGATAGTTATGGGACCGTCAATACTGAGAATCGCAGCTTCCTCTGCCTTTTCATTCCTACTATGGTCTCAATACCCGCGGGTTAACGAATTAGGTGCGCCTACACTTGCGCGATCATAGATGCACACCGCGTCTGCGGGAGAGCCCAGCGAACGCTTCCGCGCTCTCTCATGACTCGAGCTGCTCTGCTTCCTCTCTACTCACCGTGCCACAGAGACTCTCCAAAGATAAACAAAGCCCAGCTACTGCCGTTTCGTCGTTGCTATCGATACATTGAAATAATGTTCCCTTGGCTGTTACCCAGCAATTTACATTTTGATTACAATCAATTATTTACAGCAGAAATAAATGCACTGTTGTATCCATTACATACTAAATATACACACATCAAAAAATTTTTTGCATCATTCCGATTCCGAGAGTTCCAGAACCTGTACAGAAAATTCGAACACAGATCAACATAAACATCATTTCCGCCCTTTTTATTGCTCATGAAAACCACACATTGCCTGTTGTATCACCATACAGCGAGACCTTCAAAGGTGCTGGTCCAGGTCGCTGTACCCACCGGTACCTCTAATACCCATTAGCACGTCCTCTTGCAAAAACGGTTCAAATGGCTATGAGCAATATGGGACTTAACATCTGAGGTCATCAGTCCCCTAGAACTTAGAACTACTTAAACCTAACTAAACCTTCTAAACCCAACATCACATACATCCATGCCCGAAGCAAGATTCGAACCTGCGACCGTAGCGCGGTTCCAGACTGAAGCGCCTAGAACTGCTCGGCCACAGCGGCCGGCTCCTCTTGCATTGATGCTTGCCTGTATTCGTCCCGGCATACTATCCACAAGTTCATCAAGGCACTGTTGGTCCACATTGTTCCACTCCTCAACGGCAATTCGGCCTAGATCCCTCAGAGTGGTTGGTGGGTCACATCATCTATAAACAGCCCTTTCCAATCTACCCCAGCTATATCCGATAGGGTTCATGTCTGCAGAATATGCTGGCCAATCAAGTCGAGCGATGTCATTATCCTGAATGACGTCATTCACAAGATGTGCACGATGGAGGCCCGAATTGTCGTCCATGAAGACGAATACCTCGCCAAAATGCTGCCGATGTGGTTGCACTATCGGTCGGAGGATGGCATTCACGTATCGTACAACCGTCACAGTGCCATCCATGACAACCAGCGTCGTACGTCGGCCCTACATAATGACACCCCAAAACATCAGTGAACCTTCACCTTGCTGCATTCGCCGGACAGTGTGTCTAAGCCGTTCAGCCTCACCGGGTTGCCTTCAAACACGTCTCCAACGATTGTCTGGTTGAAGGCATATGCGACACTAATCGTTGAAGAGAACGTGATGCCAATCCCGAGCGATCCATTCGGCATGTTGTTGGGCCCATCTGTACCGCGCTGCATGGTGTCGTGGTTGCAAAGATGGACTTCGCCATGGACGTCGGTTGTAAAGTTGCGCATAATGCAGCGTATTACGTACAGTTTGAGTCGTGACACGACGTCCTGTAGCTGCATGAAAACATTATTCAACATTGTGGCGTTGTTGCCAGGGTTCCTCCGTGCCATAATCCGTAGGCCTGAGCGAGGCATTTCATCTACATCTACATCTACATATATACTCCGTTAGCCACCAAGCGGTGTGTGGCGGAGGGCACAATTCGGGCCAAAGTCATATTTCCCCCCATCTGTTCCACTCACGGATCGCGCGAGGGAAAAACGACTATCTGAACGCCTCAGTACGAGCTCTAATTTCCCTTATCTTTGAATGGTGATCATTGCGCGATTTGAAAGTTGGTGGTAATAATATGTGCTCTACATCCTCGGTGAGGATCGGATTTCGGAATTTAGTGAGCAACCCCGTCCGTTTAGTGCGTCGTCAATCTGCAAGTGTGTCCCACTTCAAACTTGCTATGAGATTTGTAACGCTCTCGCGATGGCTAAATGTACCAGTCACGAATCTTGCCGCTCTTCTTTGGACCTTCTCAATCCCTGAATCAGACCGAACTGGTAAGGGTCCCATACAGGCGAACAAAACTGGACTAACTAACGTATTGTAAGCTATTTCCTTTGTTGAAGGGCTGCATCGCTTCGGGATTCTACCAATAAACCGCCATCTAGAGTTCGCCTTACCCGTTACTTGTGTCTCCCTGTATCTCCTCCGTGTCCGAACAACATCGCTTTGGTTAATTGCGAGACGCCTGGACATTTCCTTGTTGAGAGCCCTTCCTGGCACAAAGTAATAATGCGGAAGCGATCGAACCGCGGTATTGACCGTCTAGGCATGGTTGAATTACAGACAACACCAGCCGTGTACCTTCCAGGTGAAATGACTGGAACTGCTCGGTTGACGGACCCCCTCCTTCTAATAGGTGTTGCTCATGCATGGTTGTTCACATCTTTGGGCGGGTTTACTGACATCCCTGAACAGTCAAAGGGCCTGTGTCTGTGATACAATATCCACAGTCAACGTCTACCTTCAGGTGTTCTGGGAACCGGGGTGATGCAAAACTTTTATTGATATTGTAGTTTCTTTATGAAACCTTACACATTCAGAATTAGCACTATAGTACAAGTTCTCAACAGATATTAAATGCCAGAAAATTTTGGATTGTGCAGAAGGTATTTTATCTGCATTCTCGGTGCTACATGTGCCCCAGATTCCATGAGGTTTTTGCTGAAGGGAAACAGAATCAGGGAATGTGCGAAGACATACGAACGGAAATGCAGATGCGTAAGTGCATTCAATTTTGTTTACATTAATTTTGCTAATCTCCCATTAAGCTTCTCATTAATTATCATAATTATCTTTGGTTACGTAATTAGCACGAGAAACTGCGTCATTATTACACAAAACATCATAGTGTACTGTAACACATTTTAAACAACAAAATTACGTCTTTCAAAAAGTCATTACGTTTGAAATGAAAACGTCATGTCAGTACGGTGTAGGAAAACCTAAGCAATGTAAATAAAGGTACACAAACGAATAACTGAAAGGATTAAAAACAATATAACAAACACACCACAGCTTTACACTGTTTATGCTGAAAAGGAAAACGTGTTCCACAGGCATATTTACAAAAAAAGCCACAGCGTTCTAAAGAGCCCACTGCGGCTGAGTCCAGACATTGTATTGTGGCGTGTGCCACAGCAGCACCCTTGTTCTCTCTATTTGTTTGTGCAGTGGCATTCCAGAACATTCACCTGCCTTGTATTCTTTGGAAACTGGCTCCAGGGTAATCTCAAGGAGTCCCTATATTTTTATAACAGTGGATAAGTCAACACTGTCCATATTCACACAAATAAACTTAACATTGTCTGAGTTCATCGGCATTCACTTACATAATACATGGCATAAAAGAATTTTTACAAGATATTGTTTAAAATATTAAAAATGGTAGATACACCAGAGTTGCGTCATTGGTCATAGCTTGGAATTTCCTTTCATTTCAGTTGCTTTCGGGACATTTACTCTTTAAGTTAAATTTCTCTTTATACTCTCTGAAAATTCCTTGATGACCGTCAGATCCTAGAAGTAAATTTGGAAAAAAGTTTTGGAAATTACATTAATAATTAAATTTTTTACGGAAATTCTTTCTGAGATTAATCAGTTCTTGACTGATACAATCCCAAGTCAACAATATTATGTACACCTAACAGCCTGTTAGAATTAGGAAAAACTAAACAGTAAGCGTTAGTGTGAGGTATACAGAGAATCTTAAATGGTCCATTCAGAATGAATTTATATTCTGAAATCTCATTATCAATCTCGCTCGATTTCTCGTTCGCTTTAACAAGATCGAAGTCACCAATTGCAAATTTAGCAAACCGCGCTTTCGCTTCATGACGCTGTATTCACAACTCGGCTTTCTTTTTCATTACCATTCTTAAATGTTCTTCCTTTACCTCAATATCACTACTAACTTGCGGAGGGAAATCAATTATCTCTTCTACCAAACTGTTAGGCTTGTGATCTAATATTATTTCTCCGGAGTGAATCCTGTAAATTCGTGCGTCAAAGCATTCATAATCTATTCAAATTTCTTTATATATTTGCCCCACACCTTGTGATTGTGGTGACAATACTTTAGGCAAAGTCGCACCATTTTACGCATGTATCGTTCCGTTGGATTTCTGGCCAGATAATAGGCCGACATGGGTATCACTTCAACCCCATTGCTTTCCATACCTTAATTCCATAATCACGAAGTAAACTGTGGCCTATTATCGGACAAAATCGCTTTTGGTTTCCGACACGCACAAAGTAATCTTTTAGATCACTTCTATCGTAGTATTCTGTATGTCTGCCTAAACCTATCTTATCTTTTGAAATGCACATCATTGTTTTATTATTGCAGTCAATTACTGCGTCGAATTTCAATAACCAATCTGCTGGTCAAATCTGGCACGACGGCAACTGCATGTTCATATTGTTCCCCTTGAATTTCGGAACAGGCAAATATTTTATGAGTTATAGGTTTGCTACTCTCTCCGGTAGCACCTATTATTTTAACTCCCGTTACGGGTATTACTACTACTCCCGGTCTTTCTTTTAACAAACCGAAATTTTTTCTGGACATAGCACATAGTTCTGCCACGGTATCTATGACAATGTGCATTAATAGGTCGTGCATATCGACGGACACTATTATTTGTCTACACTTATCTGTGTTTAGTTCTGGATTTTCCCATAACAAGTCCTCATCCACATCAAGAGCATTCCAGAAAAATCCGTCCGGCTCCGGCACCGATAGCGGTTTACCTGGAGGCTTTTTAATTTTCTGATCTTGGACATTCTTAATTTCTGTCTCCTTGTTCTGCGATTGTTTAAGCCGTTTTGATCCCAACACTGAAACCTTTTTATCAATTTCTTCGATTAACACATCTTGTACACTACTGGCCATTAAAATTACTACACCACAAAGACGACGTGCTACAGACGCGTAATTTAACCGACAGGAAGAAGATGCTGTGATATGCAAATGATTAGCATTAGGTCGGCGCCGGTGGTGACACCTACAACGTGCTGACATGAGGAAAGTTTTCAACCGATTTCTCATACACAAACAACAGTTGACCGGCGTTGCCTGGTGAAACGTTGTTGTGATGCCTCGTGTAAGGAGGAGAAATGCGTACCATCACGTTTCCGACATTGATAGAGGTCGGATTGTTGCCTATGGCGATTGCGGTTTATCGTATCGCGACATTGCTGCTCGCGATGGTCGAGATCCAATGACTGTTAGCAGAATATGGAATTGGTGGGTTCAGGAGGATAATATGGAACGCCGCACTGGATGCCAACGGCCTCGTATCACTAGCAGTCGAGATGACAGGCATCTTAGACCGCATGGCTGTAACGGTTCGTGCTGCCACGTCTCGCTCCCTGAGTCGACAGATGGGGACGTTTGCAAGACAACAACCATATGCACGAACAGTTCGACGACGTTTGCAGCAGCATGGACTATCAGCTCGGAGACCATGGCTGCGGTTACGCTTGACACTGTATCACATACAGGAGCGCCTGCGATGGTGTACTCAACGACGAACCTGGATGCACGAATGACAAAACGTCATTTTTTGGTATGAACCCAGGTTCTGCTTACAGCATCATGATGGTCGCATCCTGGTTTGGCGACATCGCGGGGAACGCATATTGTAAGCAGGTATTCGTCGTCGCCATACTGGCGTATCACCCGGCGTGATGGTATGGAGTGCCAATGGTTACACGTCTAGGTCACCTCTTGCTCGCATTGACGCGCACTTTGAACAGTGGACGTTACATTTCAGATGTGTTACGACCCGTGGCTCTACCCTTTATTCGATCCCTGTGAAACCCTACACTTCAGCAGGATTATGCACGACCGCATGTTGCAGGTCCAGTATGGGCCTTTCTGGATATAGAAAATGTTCGACTGCTGCCCTGGCCAGCACATTCTCCAGATCTCTCACCAACTGACAACGTCTGGTCAATGGTGGTCTAGCAACTGGTTCGTCACTATACGTCCGCCAGTCACTACTCCTGATGAACAGTGGTATCGTGTTGAAGCTGCATGGGCAGCTGTAACTGTACACGCCGTCCAAGCTCTGTTTGACTCAATGTTCAGGCGTATCAAGGCCATTATTAGGGACGGAGGTGGTTGTTCTGGGTACTGATTTCTCAGATTGTATGCACCCAAATTGCGTGAAAATGTAATCACATGTCAGTTCCAGTATATGGGGTGAGAAGTTCCGCCTTATGCAAGACACTTTTTTTCTTTTATTCACCCATACATGTTTCAGCAGTTTTGTGCTATCGTCAGTGGGTTCTATTTTTATTTTTAACTGTAAATTTGTTGTGAACATATTAACATTTGTGTCGTTTACAACATTATGTAAAAGCTACATTTATAACTTAATTGGCGAAAAGTGCGTGAAATCATATGTAACATACCTTACATGATGTTATTGTCCACTTAATTTGGTAGCTGTTCTGCTACACAATGCACAACTTGTCATCTGCAAACAGCAAAACGTAATTCATTTTCTGTTTGTTATGCATTTACGAACGGAAATAAGACTGTATCACGTTTTCTTTCTGTAACTTACAGTTTTGATGTTGTGGTACGCTTTCCTGTGTTGTTGGCGAAATAAATAGGCTTACTTCATTGCCTGTGTTCGCGTGGCAATGCAGTTTTTCCGGTTACTCAAAACATAGGCGGAGTTTTCGTTGCCATTACGTGTTGTTGTGGCTGTGTGGCGTTCATTCGTTTCGTAGCGTGTTCTGCTGGGTGTAGCGCACGAGTTTTAATTGTATTTGGTGTTAGTAGTGTGTCGTTTCTGTGGGTTTGCGTGTGTGTGATGAGTGCTGGGGCAGAGAGAGAGAGACTGAACGAAAGAAAGAAAAGAGAGAGAGAGAGAGGATTTTATATGTGTGTGTGTGTGTGTGTGTGTGTGTGTGTGTGTGTGTGTGTGCGTGTGTATGTTACTTGTATAGTTCTTCTATTGTGGCGAAGAGGGTTTTGTTACACAGTGAGTACTTTCTTTCTTTGGGCTATTGATTTTTGGATGTGGTAGTTTTCTTCTATAGTTTTCGTATAGACTGCTGCTAGTTTTTAGGATGTGAAGGTCAGTTTCAATGTTCGTTGGGTGGTGGTTGTGTGCTACCAGGTGCTCTGCAAATGTTGAGTGTGTGCTATCGCTTTTCAGTGCTCTGAGGTGTTCATTATATCTGGCTCTGAAGGTCCTATATGTTTGGCCCACATATATAGATTGACAGCAGTTGCAAGTAAGTTGGTAGATGCTGGTCTGGCTGTATTTGTCAGTGTTTGTGGTATTTCTTCGGAGTCTGCTCTGTATTGTGTTGGTGGTTCTGCATGCTATGATGAGTCCTTGTTTCTTTAGTATATTACCCACCCTGTGTGTGACTTTGTTGTTATAAGTCATTATGTGCCATTTGTTGCTTACTGTCGGCTGATTTGTTGTGTGATGAGTTGTGTTTGTATGTATGTGTGTTTCATGGTTATGTGCTGTTTGTTTTTGTATTTTGTGGTTTATTTTGTCTACTCTCTTTGCGTCACATCCATTCTCCTGTGCAATTTGTTTTATCACGTTCAGTTCTTGTGTGTAGTCATGCTTGTTCATGGGTATGCTGTTCAGCCTGTGAAGTAAATATCTGAAGCTGGCTTCTTTGTGAGTTATGGGGTGATTGGATTGGTTATGAAAAATGGTGCTGGTGAGTGTGGGATTTCTGTAGATTGTGAATTCATGTTTGTGTTTCTCTTGTGTATAGTGAGATCTAAGAAATTACGTTTTTCATCTGTTTGTGTTTCTATGGTGAATTGTATTTGTGGGTGGATGGAGCTTTCGTTATCATGAAGTTCTTTTATGCGCCTCCCACCCTAAAATCATTGCCTAAAGTTTACAAACCCCATAATACCCATACGTCCATTAATAAACTTCACCAAAGCACCAACATACCACTTAGCCAAACACACACACACTCTGCTACAGACAATATACAAATACACTGACAACAGAAGTCTAAAGAACTCAAAAATAAGAAATGAAAACATACTAAACACAGCAACATTGGTTTCATTTGATATAATTTCAATGTATACACATATCCCAACAGAAGAAACCACCTACATAATACACTCCTGGAAATTGAAATAAGAACACCGTGAATTCATTGTTCCAGGAAGGGGAAACTTTATTGACACATTCCTGGGGTCAGATACATCACATGATCACACTGACAGAACCACAGGCACATAGACACAGGCAATAGAGCATGCACAATGTCGGCACTAGTACAGTGTATATCCACCTTTCGCAGCAATGCAGGCTGCTATTCTCCCATGGAGACGATCGTAGAGATGCTGGATGTAGTCCTGTGGAACGGCTTGCCATGCCATTTCCACCTGGCGCCTCAGTTGGACCAGCGTTCGTGCTGGACGTGCAGACCGCGTGAGACGACGCTTCATCCAGTCCCAAACATGCTCAATGGGGGACAGATCCGGAGATCTTGCTGGCCAGGGTAGTTGACTTACACCTTCTAGAGCACGTTGGGTGGCACGGGATACATGCGGACGTGCATTGTCCTGTTGGAACAGCAAGTTCCCTTGCCGGTCTAGGAATGGTAGAACGATGGGTTCGATGACGGTTTGGATGTACCGTGCACTATTCAGTGTCCCCTCGACGATCACCAGTGGTGTACGGCCAGTGTAGGAGATCGCTCCCCACACCATGATGCCGGGTGTTGGCCCTGTGTGCCTCGGTCGTATGCAGTCCTGATTGTGGCGCTCACCTGCACGGCGCCAAACACGCATACGACCATCATTGGCACCAAGGCAGAAGCGACTCTCATCGCTGAAGACGACACGTCTCCATTCGTCCCTCCATTCACGCCTGTCGCGACACCACTGGAGGCGGGCTGCACGATGTTGGGGCGTGAGCGGAAGACGGCCTAACGGTGTGCGGGACCGTAGCCCAGCTTCATGGAGACGGTTGCGAATGGTACTCGCCGATACCCCAGGAGCAACAGTGTCCCTAATTTGCTGGGAAGTGGCGGTGCGGTCCCCTACGGCACTGCGTAGGATCCTACGGTCTTGGCGTGCATCCGTGCGTCGCTGCGGTCCGGTCCCAGGTCGACGGGCACGTGCACCTTCCGCCGACCACTGGCGACAACATCGATGTACTGTGGAGACCTCACGCCCCACGTGTTGAGCAATTCGGCGGTACGTCCACCCGGCCTCCCGCGTGCCCACTATACGCCCTCGCTCAAAGTCCGTCAACTGCACATACGGTTCACGTCCACGCTGTCGCGGCATGCTACCAGTGTTAAAGACTGCGATGGAGCTCCGTATGCCACGGCAAACTGGCTGACACTGACGGCGGCGGTGCACAAATGCTGCGCAGCTAGCGCCATTCGACGTCCAACACCGCGGTTCCTGGTGTGTCCGCTGTGCCGTGCGTGTGATCATTGCTTGTACAGCCCTCTCGCAGTGTCCGGAGCAAGTATGGTGGGTCTGACACACCGGTGTCAATGTGTTCTTTTTTCCATTTCCAGGAGTGTAGAAAGAAACCTCCAACTGCAAGAAAACATACCCACAACAAACATACAACAAATATTAGCCATACTCAGACTCATCACAGAACAAAACTACTTCACATTGAACAACAGATTTTACTCTAAACAAGATGGACTACACATGGCATCCCCAATCAGTGGCCTCCTAGCTGACATTTTCCTCAATCAGATAGAAAAACAAATCTTTCACAAAACAGTAATACCAAAATAGTAAAAAATAATATATTGGTACAGATATGTAGATAACATAATTTGCGTAATAGATTAAACACTGTCTCGCATAAAAGAACTTCATGATAACATAACCTCCATGCACCCACAAATACAATTCACCATAGAAACACAAACAGAAGAAAAACGTGATTTCTTAGATCTCACTATACACAAGAGAAAGAACAAACATGAATTCACAATCTACATAAATCCCACACTCGCCAGCACCATTATTCATAACCAATCTAATCACCCCATAAGTCACAAAGAAGTCAGCTTCAGTTATTTACTTCACAGGCTGAACAACATACCCATGAACAAGCATGATTACACACAAGAACTGAACACGATAAAACAAATTGCATAGGAGAATGGATATGACGCAAAGAGAGTAGACAAAATAAACCGCAAAAAAAAAAAAAACAGCACATAATCATGAAACACACACACATACAAACACAACTCATCACACAACAAATCAGCCGACAGTAAGCAACAAATGGCACATAATGACTTACAACAACAAAGTCGCACACAGGGTGGGTAATATACAAAAAAACAAGGACTCAACATAGCATACAGAACCATCAACACAATACAGAGCAGACTCCGAAGAAATACCACCCACACTTACAAATACAGCCAGCCCAGCATCTACCAACTTACTTGCAACTGCTGTCAATCTGTATATGTGGGCCAAACATATAGGACCTTCAGAACCAGATATAATGAACACCTCAGAGCACTGAAAAGCAATAGCACACACTCAACATTTGCAGAGCACCTGGTAGCACACAATCACCACCCAACAAACATTGAAACTGACCTTCACATCCTAAAAACTAGCAGCAGTCTATACGAAAACTATAGAAGAAAACTACCACATCCAAAAATCAATAGCCCAAGGAAAGAAAGTACTCAATGAATACACATCACTGTGCAACAAAACCCTCTTCGCCACAATAGAAGAACTATATAAGTAACACACACACACACACACACACACACACACACACACACACACACACACACACACAAACAAAATCCTCTCTCTCTCTCTTTTCATTCTTTTGTTCAGTCTCTCTCTCTCTCTCTCTCTCTCTCTCTCTCTCTCTCTCTGCCCCAGCACTCATCACACACACACAAACCCACACAAACCACACACCACTAACACCAAATACAATTCAAACTCGCGCGCCACACCCAGCAGAACACGCTACGAAACGAATGAACGCCACACAGCCACAACAACACGTAATGGCAACGAAAACTCCGCCTATGTTTTGAGTAATCGGAAAAGTGCATTGCCACGCGAACACAGGCAAAGAAGTAAGCCTATTTACTTCGCCAACAACACACGAAAACGTACCACAACTTCAAAACTGTAAGTTACAGAAAGAAAACGTGATACAGTCTTATTTCCGTTCGTAAATGCATAACAAACAGAAAATGAATTACGTTTTGCTGTTTGCAGATGACAAGTTGTGTATTGTGTAGCAGAACAGCTACCAAAATAAGTGGACAATAACATCATGTAAGGTAAATGCAACTCTTACATAATGTTGTAAACGACACAAATGTTAATATCTTAACAACAAATTTACAGTTAAAAATAAAAATAGAACCCACTGATGATAGCACAGAAGTGCTGAAACATGTATGGGTGAAACAAAAGAAAAAAGGTGTCTTGCATAAGGCGGAACTTCTCATCCCATTTTCTTAGCAAGCACGGTGACAAGAAGAAGAACTGCACCAAAGGAGATTAGTTGTAGTATAATACATTTTTCCAATGAATACCCTTTTATTATCTGCATTTCTTCTTGGTGTAGCAAATTTAATGGCCAGTAGTGTATTAGCAATAATTCGCTAATTGTCAAGTCAGGTAAATTTTCTTTGGACAAATGGCTATCATCCCAAACTGCTTGGAGAAATATGCTCTGTTTCTGCTCCTAATTCTTCTCCCCAGCTTACGCAACCCATACCACTCTCGTCTGACGATATGACGTCAGCCTGAAGGTCGTAGACGTTGTAATCTACGTGGCCTTCAATTAGTCGTGCCTGGTCGTTATCGGCAAACACGTTTTGCCCCTATTCAGAGATTTCACCTCGGTTTTCAATAGGACCAGCGTCTTTTGGGAGGGCTACTTCAATTACTTCAACGTCTGGACAAGTCTGCCTCTTCGGTACGGAGCTTTCCGTTTCTTCATAAAAGCTGCTTTCTTGTGGGTTGAGGTGGTCAATTATTGTGCGCTCTCCCCATTAGCACACCTTCCATACAATCCTCTGTAATTCTTCAGATTGTCGTATATCCGACCGAACTGACCTAGTCACACCACCTCGCGTTCAGCGTTGCCCTGCTCAATAACGGAAGTTTTACCCGATATCGGCTTCTTTAATTCCACCGGCGAATCACACTGTATTGGAGCCGGCGGTACCGTTGTTGCTTTAACCGCTGCCACATCTTACTTAATGACCGGTACTCCACTTTCATCGTTATTACGGACAGCGATCGCTTTGTCGACTGCCGTTCCATTTTCAGTTATTGTTACTGCGGCTTAGTTACTCTCTCTATCTTCTTGCACATCCTCACATCGCCGATATATCCAGTCGGATCTGTGCTAGTGACGTTGCCTAGTGTGGTGTGCGTACTGTAAGACCTTCGGTACATACACCATCAGATTATTTGACTTGTCGCTCTAGCGAAGTAGGCAAGTGTCAGCAATATGTCTCGTGGTCTTATCGTGGCGTGCTTATCTTCTGCCGTTAGGTCAGACGATACAAATGCCACTTGCACACTTAGAGTAGCAGATTGACGGTGACCAACTTTAAACAGAACTTGATTAATTTTCACACACATTTATTAAAATAATAACAAGCATAAAAATAACTTAACTTGGTTCTGGATGCTATTTACAATGGACAATCTGAAGTTCCTTTGGTCTTGGTACGTTAATCTTATTCTCACATATCTCTGATACTTGACAAAGTGTCTATACATTTCTCTTCATGGCTATGTACAGGAATATGGTAATCTTATTAGTCGCAGATGGTTCAAATGGCTCTGAGCACTATGGGACTTAACATTTATGGTCATCAGTCCCCTAGAACTTAGAACTACTTAAACCTAACTAACCTAAGGACAGCACACAACACCCAGCCATCACGAGGCAGAGAAAATCCCTAACCCTGCCGGGAATCGAACCCGGGAACCCGGGCGTGGGAAGCGAGAACGCTACCGCACGACCACGAGATGCTTAGTCGCAGACTGAAACTTGACTATAGACTGGTGCAGACAAATGCAGACTAATGCAGACTGACTAATCAGAGGTCTGTACACTCGTTATAATACCTCGCGCGTTCAGGTATCACTGCGCGAGAGTGATCCGCGAGGAGATAAGGTTCTACATTAGCAGCAATCTCATTGGCTGCGTGATATATTAATACGCGGATCGGCGGAAGCAGAATTTGGTCCGTCTCTAAGACAGCGCCATCTCGTAGTGCGGAGACGGACGAGCGCTGCGCCTGCGCTGTTGTGCTTAGCAGGGCGCGCTCTAGTGGGAAAGTTGTGTACGCGCTGACTACGCAGAACTATGTACACAACACCTAGGCTTTCTACTGGGCCGCCAAGGTCTTCCCACGCCCGGTGGGCGCCAAACCGGCGCGGCTAATGGTTTCCCAGATTAGGTTAGGCAGGTCCGCTTCTATCCAGCTGTCGCAATTGCTAAATTTGCTCCTGCCTACTATCATTCTGCTGAGAACCACGTACCATATACACTTGATACACACACACACCCATGCCCGAGGGAGGACTCGAACCTCCGCCGGGATCAGCCGCACAGTCCATGATTGCAGCGCCTAAGACCGCTCGGCTAATCCCGCGCGGCTGTTAACTGTTGCTATTACCATGGCGTTTAAAATTTTCGCGGTTATTCCGCCAATTACACTACTGGCCATTAAAATTGCTACACCACGAAGATGTCGTGCTACAGACGCGTAATTTAACCGACAGGAAGAAGATGCTGTGATATGGAAATGAGTAGCTTTTCAGAGCATTCACACAAAGTTGGCGCCGGTGGCGACACCTACTACGAGCGTAAATGAGGAAAGTTTCCAACCGATTTCTCATACACAAACAGCAGTTGACCGGCGTTGCCTGGCGAAACATTGTTGTGATGCCTCGTGTAAGGAGGAGAAATTCGTAGCATCACGTTTCCGACTTTGATAAAGGTCGGATTGTAACCTATCGCGATTGCGGTTTATCGTATCGCGACATTGCTGCTCGCGTTGGTCGAGATGCAATGACTGTTAGAAGAATATGGAATCGGTGGGTTCAGGAGGGTAAGTACAATCAAGTTATCAGTTTTTTCATTTATGTTCATCGTGTAGCCTGTTTTATTGATTAGTACCAATTTATAAATTTTGTGTCTTATTTCCACCGTACGTGAGCGACCTTTTCGTAGCGAAAGGGTTTAATTCGAAAAGAATCTGCACAATGCGAAATTCGTGCCAAGCATAGCACCAAACTCATACTGTCCTGTCACTGTTGCCGCGTGTAACCTCCTCCTTCCCAATCGGCCTACTGGACTGCGATATGAATGAATAAATGAGCGTATAGCATTGGTGACCGTGAGACCCCTCGCGGGGCGGTTCGGCCGATGCTCCACAAGTTCTTTAATGCCACTACGGCGATTTGCGAGTGAATGAGAATGAAATGATGATGAAAGATACACAACACCCAGGAATCTCGAGGCAGAGAAAATCCTTGACCCAGCCGGGAATCGAACCCGGGACCCCGCACGCGGGAAGCGAGAACGCTACCGCAAGACCACGAACCGCGGACGACTGCAATATAATTGACCGTGGTCGCGTATGTCTAATGAAATTTTACAGTAAGACTATCGTTAACGAACGAAAACAATACCGGTTAGTAGGAGGAAAGCGTACAACAGACCCTACTGAAGGAAGAATCTATTCTAAACTTAATCGAAATACCGATGATAATTTTGAAATGTGTGGAATATAGTGCAAAAAATTGTTCAAATGGCTCTGACCACAATGGGACTTAACTTCTGAGGTCATCAGTACCGTAGAACTTAGAACTACTTAAACCGAAATAACCTAAGGACATTACACACATCCATGCCCGAGGCAGGATTCGAACCTGCGACCGTAGCGGCCGCGCGGCCACAGACTGTAGAGCCTAGAACCGCTCGGCCACTCCGGCCGGCGGAATATAGTGCAATCGCTCACGACCCACAAAGGGGGAAAAGAGGTACCACATAGTATTTTCAATACAAAAATATTGATTAGAAAAAAAGGATAATTAAACGGTCGGTAACCCACTAGGGCAATGAAACTCCAGAATCTTAAAAATAGTAATGGCAAAGAAAATTAAGCAAGTAATCACCGGCTTGGCAACAGAAGGTTGTCTCGCTTTTCAGCAACACAACAGTTCACGAGAAAATAAATGAATCAGAAAGAACTGAGTTTGCTGTTACTTATTACGAAACACTAAATTTTGAATGTAAAGTTAAATGCAGTTGCTGGTTAAATAAATTACTGACTGTAACTGAAACTCTGTTTCGCGAAAAATGTCTTTCAGTAATCTCAGCACAAAGTAATGCAAAATTTGGAAAAAGGCAAACAAATTACTTCTAATTATTGAAAGATTGAACTGAATTTACTTTACGCACGAAGCCAGCAGAAGTCACCTGCTGAGTTAAATACAGAATAAATGAAATTGCGCGCTCCTAATTTGTGCTGTATCTTTAGTTATTAGTTCTGCCAGTGTAATTTCAATTACCTCACGTGAGTGAAGTTAATGCTCAAAACTGCAAATTATTTATGCCTCTGTTACGCAATACAAGAATGAACAGTTACCGAGGCGCAAAATTTGTACTGAAATTGGTCGTTAGCAAACAAACAAAACTGGCAGTAAGTAGTAAATCAAATTTCGTACATTTACCACACTCGGCATGTAAAGGAAAAAAGACCCGGCTTGGTAATAATGTCTGAGGTCAATAACAACACATGTACCTTACAAGTTTTAACTATTGCAGGTTATTATTGAGAAAAATTATTTTAGTTTGCGAAAGAATTGCCACTGGGTAATGCCCGTGCAATATTAGTTATAATTTGTCACTTAACAGTCTTACGATTTCGTAGCTGTGGGGTCGAGGAAGTATGTAGCCGACAACAATGCTTAGCTGCTACTGTTGCTGCTACTTTTAAATACCTCGAGTCGTCTACAGAGCCACGAATAATTGTGGAACAGGCAATGGTTAGAATTGCACCTGGCGCGAACGTAGCTGCACACCACGTCTGCCGGAGCGCCCCACAAACACTTCCGCGCTCTTTCATGACTCAAACTGCTCTGCTTTCTCTCTGCTCGCAGCGCGGCAGAGACTCTCCATCAGCAAAGGAATGGTACAGCTACTGCCACTTCGTCTTTGCTGTAGATATATTTAAGTAACGTTCCCTTCGTTATTACCCAGTAATTTACAACACTTTCGTTATACAGTGCAGAGCCAAATAAACTGGTACATCCGCTTAATATCGTCTAACGCCCCCGCGAGCACGCGGAAGTGCCGCAGCACGACGTGGCATGGACTCGACTAATGTCTGAAGTAGCCCTGGAGGGAATTAAAACCATGAATCCTGTAGGGCTGTCCATTAATCCGTACGAGTACGAGGGGGTGGAGATCTCTTCTGAAGAGCACGTTGCAAGGCATCCCAAATATGCTCAATAATGTTAATGTGTTGGGAGTCTGGTGGCCACCGGAATTGTTTAAACTCAGAACAGTGTTCCTGTAGCCACTCTCTAGCAGTTATGGACGTGTGGGGTGTCACATTGCCCTGCTGGAATTGCCCAAGTCCGTCGGAATGCACAATGGACATGAATGGATGCTGGTGATCAGACAGGATTCTTACGTATGTAAAAAAAAAAATGGAAATTTGTGGTAAGGAGTGTGGGACCAAACAGGGTCCATGGATTCATGAGGTTGTCCCCATATCCGTACACGTCCATCCGCTCGATACAATTTGAAACGAGACTCGTCCGACCAGGCTACTTGTTTCCAGTCATCAGTAGTCGAATGACTGTGTTGACAGGATCAGGCGAGGCGTAAAGCTTTGTGTCATGCAGTCATCCGAAAGGCCATATCGATGATGTTTCGTTGAACGGTTCGCACGCCGACACTTGTTGGCCCAGCACTGAAATCTGCAGTAACTTGCGGAAGGATTGCACTTCTGTCACGTTGAAAAATTGTCTTCAGTTGTTGTTGGTCCCGTTCTTGCAGGATCTTTTACCGCCCGCAGCGATGTCGGAGATTTGATGTTTTACCGGATCCCTGATATTCAAGGTACAGTCGTGAAATGGTTGTACGGGAAAAACCCACTTCACCGCTACCTCGGATATGCTGTGTCCCATTGCTCGTTCGCCGACTATAATACCACGTTCAGACTCTCTTAAATCTTGATAACCTGCCATTGTAGCAGCAGTGACCGATCTAACAATTGCGCCAGACATTTGTTGTCTTATATAGATGTTGGCTACAGCAGCACCGTATTCTGCCGGTTTACATACCTCTGCATTTGAATACGCATGCTTATACCAGTTCTTTGGCGCTTCAGTATAGTTACAATCGATTATATACAGTCAGAAATAAATACACTATTACATATTGTATATTAAATACAGTGTCTTTAACGAAGCTTACAGATTCAGACTTAGCGGTACAGTACAAGTTATCAACGGATATTAAACGGCGAAAAATTTTGAACGGTGCAGAAAGTATTTTATCCGGATTTTCGGGGCTACAAGTTGTCCTTCCTAGAATGTGTACAGACTTCTTTCAGTTTTGACTGTGTGTGCATCAAAGTGTCACTCTGTAGTGACTTCTTGTGACGACCCGGCTGTTGTGCTACCTGCTTCCTGGCCGAGATTTGAACGTGTCCTCTAGTTTATCTTACACGAATCATTGAGGGAGTTTTGGATTAATTTCTCTAGCAACGTTGCTTTTCCCTGATGCTTCCAAATGGCTTTCTGATTTCTTTGAATGTTCAACTTCAGTTGCAGTGTTTCTCAAACACGACAGTCGTTTTACCATTTCCGTGTCTGTCTCCGTCACCTGGCTGTGGTTTCAGCTATTGTACGCAGGTGTGTTACTGCACAGGCAGTGACCCTCGTTGTGATGCTACACATTCGCCTTTGTGTGTTGAGAGTTACACTCGTTCTGCTTTCCGCCGGCCTTAAGTTATACGCATCTTGCCTTCCCAGCACCATGCCTTTGGAGTGCCTTAATAGTAGTTTTAATATAGTTTCTCTTCTCTCCTCGCAGCCGTACCACTTCTTAAATTAATAAAATGTGATAGCCATAACACCTCTTACATGAGCAAAATTCGACAGCCATCACAGCTCTTAGATTAATAAAACGTGACAACCATGACAAGATGTTCGAGTTCTGATCGGTTGCGGAGTCAGGTTATTTTCACCAAATACCAAGCTAACTGGTAGTGAGGCAGAAGTAATCTTTGGGAGGGGTTTCCAGTTCCGGAATTTCCCTTTCAACCAAGGAAACCTTCTAAAATCATTTTCAGAGCCCGAGAACGCTAACGTTTTGGAATTTAATTCTGGGACAATATGTCCCAGACAAGAAATGAAAGGTTTGTGGAAGTGTATTTCTTTGTGTACGTAGAGAGTAAAGTAAATGACTTTCTCGTCATTTGGAGTTCACCTATGCCTCTGTCAGTGTCAGGCAAAACTGTGTGCATATCCAACTGGGGCAATCCAGCTTTAAGTTTAATGTACGGTCTTTTCTCTTGCCCTTATAACTGCTTAGAAGGACTGCACATAAAATAAAGGAGCTGAAGTTCCGTATTCATAGTAATTTGTGATGGAATGTAATTGACCCGCATTGGCAAACCAGGGGAAGCTGCTTTTGTGATACGGTGTAACTCCTACGGAGTGAGGTGGTGGCTAGGTGGGCGCTGTGTGTTGTTCGACATTTACGCTACAGTCTGATTTAAACTAGCTTGACTAACTTGGCAGTTAGCGGGCTGCCCGCCACGAGTAGACCAGTAGGTGCCTGGCACTGTTGGCTCCCTCTGCGTTGCCACTTCCGCTGCGCTGCCTGTGGCATTGTGCCAGCCGGTAGCAGAGGTCTACATATTCCGCTTTTAACTCGCCCACGCATGCCCGTTAGCCAGGCAGGCATACTATTTCACGGTATCAGCAGAACGGGCAGGCTGCTCTACTTCCATCGTAGCCATGCTGTGCCCAACCCAAGCAGGCTTCAGGGGACTTACTTGCCTGCCCGTCTTCCCGTTGCGCTACGCTATGTAGCAGTTTATTCTGTACGCTTTCATTGAAGCGTTATGCGTGAGGCTCGGAAGTTGTTGAAAAGGGCTTTTTCCTTGAATATCACAAGACGAGGTTCCACTGAAATATATATTCATTTTGGATCATTGTAGGCCAGGAAACGGTGGATTTTATTCGTCCTTCTTCCTCTACGGCGTATTTCGAACTTATTTATTTACTTCTGTATGAACAGTTTTCTTTGCAACTTCACCCTCTTTCGACTAGTAGCGGCTATTCTCAATTCGAACCGTCATTAGTTCATCTCTGATACATGTTTTCTGTAGTACTGAGAACCATCGCTGAAAGTCGAGATCCTTTGTGCCTCAGAACCTGAACATGTCTATTATACTCCACCGCCAACTTGTGTAAGTTTTTAGTAGTCTATTTTCTGTAACCTTAGCGTTTTCCAGCCAAACATGGCTCCACTATACCAATTTTAATTAGTTTTTTCCAGGATGTGTATTGCAGGTTCGCTGACTTCATTTTAAGTGCCGAAATAGTTCATTCTAAATTTTCCAAATACGTTTCAGCAAACACGAACTTTGTTTTTCATTTTATGTTAATCTAATAAGTGTATGTCTGAGAGAAGAAGCTTTTCTTTCATTATTATTATTATTATTATTATTATTATTATTTATTTTATGGCCTTCATTGGACGACTCTAGTCAAAAATACAAAGTTGTAAACAAGTTGTTATACAGGGATACAATTTGGCTCAACAATAACTTAATATGATATTTAGGTAATATAATTATTAGAGTCTATTCTTATGTGAAAGGTGTTTTGCTCTTCTGTCTGCCCAATATTTCTTCATTCTTTCAGATATTTTCTTTCTTTCTTCATCTGAGACCACTCCTGTACTCCTTTTATTGATTTTCATTTGTAGTCTGGTTTGCGGGTCTTGCAATATTCTGGTTTTCTCTGTCTTTTTTTTTAGGTCATCTACTGTAATTTGGAGTTCTTTTATATCTTCCTTAATTTCTGTGATCCATTTAATGTCGGTCTTGCTATTCCACAATTTTTGTATTATTTTTTTTACTAATTCTGTTTTTTGGAGTTCTCATCAGATGTTCAAAGAATGACATGCGTTTCTTCCTGATCGTGCTCATGACTGGTTCTATTTTCTTATATACTGTTCCATTTGATGCTATTCTCCAATGCCCATTTATTTTATAATGTTTATTTATACATGTCCTACTTATTCTTCTTTCTATTTTTAGTATTCTGTCACTGCTGTATTAGTTGTTTTGAAGATAGTTTCAGCTGCATACGTTATTTCTGGTTGTGTAACTGTTTTATAGTGTTTTAATTTTGCTTCTATAGATAGGCTTTTTTGTTGTAATTTGCATAGTTCAGTTTTTTTATTCTATTCTGCTTTTCTTTCATATTAAGCTTTCTTTGCACTACTTTGCATACTACCAGAACGTGGTTTCCAATATCCACAGAGCCACAATTTTTTGTATCTCGGTCAATGTTTGCCCAAAATTTAGAAAGCTTATATAATGATAAATGGTCTCAAGTCCTTGGCATTAATCTCCACGCACGTGTCAGCCACTCAGTCTTTGTCCTCGTTCCAAATATTCATGGAGTGAGGAAATTGTCGGTCAACTTTATAAACATGTAACGTATACGAGGTTCTTCATTGAGTTTTTAGTAACTTTCCATACAATTTGCATTGGGAGACACCTACCGATTTATCTACTGCTGCCTCATAAACACATGAAAACTTTTCCCATGCTGGACGTGGGCTATGTTTCGTGACTTGCATATATTTCCCAATTCTTAATCTCTCCTCAGTCTGATTTAAGTTTGGTTTATTCATTTTGCTGCGTCCACCGTCGTAATAACTAAGCTGCAGAGAAACTACCTACGCAGACATATAGCTGGCTGTTCTGTATTCACGTTGGATTGACAGCGCAACCTGTTGCTAGGTGCAGCAGGTTTTCAGGTGCAGCAGGCTGAACGGCTCACGTGAAGCTCGCCAGACTAGCGGTAATCCAAGATGGCCTGCTTTAACCGGTTTTTCAGTACACGTGTACTCTTGTGTCTCCGTTGCGGTAGACTGAGCTGCTTTAAAGGTTGCGGTGGAGATAGGGGCAGGCAGGCTGGAAGGAGAATTTGTACGCCTCTGGCCAGTAGGGAGGGACATTTAGCTTCATGTGCCTTACGATGTGTGATGAAAGTAGTTGAAAGAGGGGCAGATCTAAGCTGCACACACCTAGGAAACTTTTAAAAAGTGTCGGAAAAGGCGTGATTATACACAGTCTGTCGCGTGAATTCGTGTGTTCCTGGCGGAGTATTTTGACAGAGAGAGGGCAGTAGGAGTGCCTTTAGTTCCTTTGGATAAAGTGATGGACCAGACTGCAGTTGCTCTACATATCAGCAAACGATCAGTGATAAGAATCTACAAGGAGAAATTCGCGAAAGAAAAATCAGGAGAATCATCTACACTGCAGACACCTGGGAAGAAGAGGCGCCTCGAGAAGAGGGTCACAAATCTCGACTCTTTTCAAGAAGATACCATTCGTCGTCAGATGTAGTCAGATTATTCAAGGAAGCAGCATCCGACACTCAAAAGGCTACATGCTACTTTTGTAGCAGTGGACCTATTTTACGGAAGTAAATCGTCCTTGCTACGAGTTGTGAAAAAATTAAAATTCCACTATCAACCCATTTCTGGCCTCATGTTAGTAATGAAACGCCAAGATATTGGAGCCTGGTGATGCCGCTTTCTTAGAGAATCAGTAATGTCAACTTTTAACGACATCGTTTGGTTTGATGAAAGATGGGTGAACGCGCGGCACAATTTAAAAAAAAGACGGACGGACGATACCGTCAGCGGTAGTATGACGTCCCCGATCGGCAGACGAAAAAAAATTAATACTTTTGTGGAATGGTTTGAGGACACTGTGCTCCAAAACCTAACGAAAAACTCTGTAAGTGTTATAGGTAACGCTCGATATCATTAGGTCATTCAGGAAAATAAGTCCACAAAGGCAACGAAGAAAAATGGTATTGTATGCATGCTAGAGAACCGTAAGATGCAGTTTGACGGTAACTTGGGAAGGGCAGGATTACACAGACGGAAAAAATCGCAGCACCAAAATAATAATTAATGTTCAGTAATAAAATTTCGGGAATACTTTTGTCTAGGTGAAATATATAATTGATAAACATTGCAAGATCTCAGGTTAATGTATGCGGGAGATGAGCGATTTCAAATGTGAATTGCTGGCACATTATAACCGGTGTACCCGCCAGAATGTTCAATGCAAGTACACTCCTGGAAATTGAAATAAGAACACCGTGAATTCATTGTCCCAGGAGGGGGAAACTTTATTGACACATTCCTGGGGTCAGATACATCACATGATCACACTGACAGAACCACAGGCACATAGACACAGGCAACAGAGCATGCACAATGTCGGCACTAGTACAGTGTATATCCACCTTTCGCAGCAATGCAGGCTGCTATTCTCCCATGGAGACGATCGTAGAGATGCTGGATGTAGTCCTGTGGAACGGCTTGCCATGCCATTTCCACCTGGCGCCTCAGTTGGACCAGCGTTCGTGCTGGACGTGCAGACCGCGTGAGACGACGCTTCATCCAGTCCCAAACATGCTCAATGGGGGACAGATCCGGAGATCTTGCTGGCCAGGGTAGTTGACTTACCCCTTCTAGAGCACGTTGGGTGGCACGGGATACATGCGGACGTGCATTGTCCTGTTGGAACAGCAAGTTCCCTTGCCGGTCTAGGAATGGTAGAACGATGGGTTCGATGACGGTTTGGATGTACCGTGCACTATTCAGTGTCCCCTCGACGATCACCAGTGGTGTACGGCCAGTGTAGGAGATCGCTCCCCACACCATGATGCCGGGTTTTGGCCCTTTGTGCCTCGGTCGTATGCAGTCCTGATTGTGGCGCTCACCTGGACGGCGCCAAACACGCATACGACCATCATTGGCACCAAGGCAGAAGCGACTCTCATCGCTGAAGACGACACGTCTCCATTCGTCCCTCCATTCACGCCTGTCGCGACACCACTGGAGGCGGGCTGCACGATGTTGGGGCGTGAGCGGAAGACGGCCTAACGGTGTGCGGGACCGTAGCCCAGCTTCATGGAGACGGTTGCGAATGGTCCTCGCCGATACCCCAGGAGCAACAGTGTCCCTAATTTGCTGGGAAGTGGCGGTGCGGTCCCCTACGGCACTGCGTAGGATCCTACGGACTTGGCGTGCATCCGTGCGTCGCTGCGGTCCGGTCCCAGGTCTACGGGCACGTGCACCTTCCGCCGACCACTGGCGACAACATCGATGTACTGTGGGGACCTCACGCCCCACGTGTTGAGCAATTCGGCGGTACGTCCACCCGGCCTCCCGCATGCCCACTATACGCCCTCGCTCAAAGTCCGTCAACTGCAAATACGGTTCACGTCCACGCTGTCGCGGCATGCTACCAGTGTTAAAGACTGCGATGGAGCTCCGTATGCCACGGCCACTGACGGCGGCGGTGCACAAATGCTGCGCAGCTAGCGCCATTCGACGGCCAACACCGCGGTTCCTGGTGTGTCCGCTGTGCCGTGCGTGTGATCATTGCTTGTACAGCCCTCTCGCAGTGTCCGGAGCAAGTATGGTGGGTCTGACACACCGGTGTCAATGTGTTCTTTTTTCCATTTCCAGGAGTGTATGTAAACGTGCATGCATTGTTTTGTACCGGTGCCGGATGTCAGCTTATGGGATGGAGTTCCATGACTGTTGCACGTGGTCTGTCAATACAGCAACGGTTAATGGTGGTTGTGGATGACGCTGGAGTTGTCTTCGGATGATGCCGCATATGTGCCCGAGTGAAGACAGTTCTGGAGATAGAGAACGCCAAGGCAACATGTCGACACGCTGTAGAGTATGTCGGATTACAACAGCGGTATGCTGACGAGCGTTATTCTGTTGGGAAACACCCCCTGGAATGGTGATCATGAATGGCAACACAGCAGGTCGAATCATCAGATTGACGAACAAATCACTGGCAGCGAGGTAGAACTAGCTTTCATCAGAAAACACAACAGACCTCCACCCTGCTCTCCAGTGAGCTCTCGCTTGACACCACTGAAGTAGCATAAGCCGGTAGCTTCAGGTCATTGGAATGGCCGCTTTAAGGCGCCTGGCGCGGAGATGTCCTTGACGCAACCGATGTCAACATTGTGTCACTTTGGTGGTAACTGCTGCACAAATTGCTGCTGTACATGCACTGCTATGCGCCAGAGCCATATACCAAACATGATGATCTTCCCTCACGGCACTGCCACGTGTCCATCTGGAGTCCGGTCTTCTTGTGACCGTACATTCTAGTGATCACCGATGCCACTAATTTTGTACAGTGGCTACATTCCTGGTAAGTCTTTCTGTAACTATAGCGGAAGGTACATCCGGATTCTCGTAGTCCTATTGCACGCCACCATTCAAACTCACTGAGGGGCTGATAATCGCGTCTTAATCGCTTTAAAGGCATTCAAGACTAACATCAAGTCACCACGTCAATCTCAAAGGCAAATAACGCTCACGACAGTTACAGCATGTATTTAAGATAAACCGGATTTGCATCCCCATAATGACGCTACTAGAACCACTCATAAGCGACTAGCGCTAAATATTAATAAACATCATCCTTCAGATGTAGAAGCACGCCTACCAACTTTCGTTTATGTCGCAGAACTCCTTCTTGGTTTTGTGTTTTTTTTTTCTTTTCGTCAGTATATTATCACTTGTGGCAAAGCGGAAGCCAAAACAAAAATGACGACTATGGGACTTAACTTCTGAGGTCATCAGACCCCTAGAACTTAGAACTACTTAAACCTAACTAACCTAAGGACATCACAACATCCATGCCCGAGGCAGGATTCAAACCTGCGACCGTAGCGGTTGCGCGGTTCCAGACTGTAGCGCCTAGAACCGCTCGGCCACTCCGTCCGGCCGCGGAAGCCAAAGAACCCATTTTATATTGTGAATGAAAAACACACGTAAAGTGCCCTCCGCCACACATCGTAGGGTGGCTTGCGGAGTATAAATGTAGATATAGAAATAAATAAAAAAAATACTGGCATAAAGTGTTCAGATTGCCTCCATACCATTGCATATCAAAGCAACAGAACTGATTTGGGTTCAGGTTAAACATCATATCGCTGCGGAAAAAAATATTTCATTGACCGAAGTGGAACGACTTTTGAAGGAGGCAGTTGAAAAAGTGACCCCAGAAGACTGGCAGAAGGTAGTGGATCAGGTGGCAGGAGTGATACAGGAAGCATGCAGCAGTGAAGGTAGGTTTCAATAGTGTTTCGAAATGTGATAATATCTGTCACTACGAATAGCGACACCGGTAGTTCCACTGAATCTGAATCAAGCGGTGTCTTCCCATTGTCTGATTAGTATGTATTGTATAGTGTACCTCAATGAACGTCTTACTTGTATCTGTGACATTGTTTCGACCAGTTTCTGTTTCCTGTTATGAGACTAAGGAATACTATTCAGCCAGATGCCATAATCTCCTTATGGTAAGTCAGATTGCACTTTAAATATATTTAATTTTGTGTAAACACCAAGACGTCATTTCATGTGTATAATAGTTTCTATATATGCACTGATAAGAAGGAAACTTTTCTGGACGCGAAAATTTTTCCTCTTTCAACGTAGCACCTAATCTAATTAAGATTAAGAAAATGTTTTTGGTGTGCTTAGAGATACCACTGACAGATACGTAAATGTAAGAATTTTTAAATCATTTTTGTACGAGATAGAGACTTTAAACTTCATTATTGTTGTCAGTCAGATACCAACATAAATATATAAAAACGCCGTTTTCAGGATGATACATACCCTAAGGTGACAGATGTCGTGGGATATCTCTTAATATCGTGTCGGATCCCTTTTTTGCCCGGCCTAGGGCAGCAACTCGATGTGATGTGGACTCAACAAGCCGTTCGAAGTTCTCTTCAGAAATAATGAGCCATGTGGTCTCCATAGCGGTCCATAATTGCAAAAGTATTGCCGACGCAGTATTTTGTACAAGCACCGTCCTTTCTATTATGTCCCATAAATGTTCGATTGGATGCACGTCGGGCGATGTGGGTGGCCAAATTATTCACTCGAATTGTCCAAAATCCTCTTCAAACCAATAGCGAACGATTGGGGCCCGGTAACATGGCACACTGTCACCCATAAGAATGGATGGTCTCCAAGTAGCCGAACATAAACGAGGACCCAGTCCATTCCATGTAAACAGAGCCCACGTTATTATGGAAGCACCACCAGCTTCCAGAGTGCCTTGTTCACAACCTACATCCATGGCTTCGTGGGGTCTGCGCCACACTCGAATCCAACCGTTAGCTCTCACCAACTGAAATCGGGACTAATCTGACCTGGCCAAGGTTTCTTAGTAGTCTAGGGTTTAACAGATATGGCCACGAACCCAGGAGAGACGCTGCAGGCGATGTCGTGCTGTAAGCAAAGGCACTCGCTTCGGTCGTCTGCTGCTATAGCCTATTAACGCCAAACTTCGCCCCATTGCCTTAGCGCATACGTTCGTCGTACGTCCCACATTGATTTCTGCGGGTAGTTCAAGCAGTGTTGCTTGTCTATTAGCTCCGACAGCTCTACGCATACGCCGTTGCTCCCGGTCTGTAATTGAAGGCCGTCGGCCACTGCGTTGTCCGTGGTGAGAGATGATGTCAGAAATTTGGTATTCTCGGCACACTCTTGGCACTGTAGTTCTCGAAATACTGAATTTCCTAACGATTTACGATATGGAATGTCCCATGCGTTTACCTCCAGTTACCACCATCATTCAAAGTCTGTTAGTTCTCGTCATGCGGCCATAACCACGTCGGAAACCTTTTCACATGAATGACAACTCCTCCAATGCACTCCCCTTTTATACCTTGTGTATGCAATACTAACGCCATCTGTACATGGGTCACCTCAGTGTATAAGAAACTTAATGCAATACTCCGTCCGAACAGGCCTAGCAAGGCCCAACGATACCAACAGGCCGCCGTGTCATTCTGAGCCCACAGGCGTCACTGGATGCGGATATGGAGGGGCATGTGGTCAGCACACCGCTCTCCCGGCCGTATGTCAGTTTACGAGACCGGAGCCGCTACTTCTCAATCAAGTAGCTCCTCAGTTTGCCTCACAAGGGCTGAGTGCACCGCGCTTGCCAAAAGCGCTGGGCAGACCGGATGGTCAGCACGACAGCCCTTAACTTTGGTGATGTGACGGGAACCGGTGTTACCACTGCGGCAAGGCCGTTGGCTCGTAATGCAGTACCAAAACTTCAGTAGATTTCTTGCCGAGTGATATATTTTGGTAATCAACGAGAAGGAAAGTATTGCTGTGAGAGCATTAGTTTTTGAGATATGACGAGAAAAGTTTGAAGCTGTTTACGAACAAGAAAATTTAATCTGATTCAAAAAGATTAACTTAACTCTTTCCCTAATTAAAATTAAGAACAGGTTTTTGAGATGCTGAGAGGTATTATTGAGATCTACATCGTATGTACATTAGAGGTTTTTATTTGATTTCTGCAGAAGCTACAAGCTTTAAGGCGATTTTCTATTAGCGCGGCAGAGCGATGCGCTGTTGCGGCTGACTGCGAACGGTACGTCACGCAACAAGGCCGCAACTTTGGAACTTAAGTGTTAAGTGACAATTAGTTTGAATCAGATTATCGTGTGTGCGGACGAGAAAGATAAAGCAGCCACGCGAGCGCTCTCTAACCACATGCTGGCTACTGCTGCAAGCACGTGAGCTTCTTCGAACTGTATGTATTTACTTCACTCATTCTGGTGTTCTGACGCCACAGATTTGTAATATAGTCCGAGGAGCAAATGACGCTTATGTTCTTTTAGTCATGTTGTGATAGGTTGCCCCGTCTCCCCGATATAAAGTACTCATCACTCTCAGCAAAAAAGCTCTCAAAGCTGCAGAGCGTGCAGCGTTTCGGCATCATCTCTAGTGGGTACCAGATTATTAAAAAATGTTTCTGACCACTATGGGACTTAACATATGAGGTCATCAGTCCCCTAGAACTTAGAACTACTTAAACCTAATTAACATCCATGTCCGAGGCAGGATTCGAACCTGCGACCGTTGCGGTCGCGAGGTTCCAGACTGAAGCGCCTAGAACCGCTCGGCCACCACGGACGGCACCAGATTATTGTGTGGTTATTTCACCACCTCCTATCTGTTGTTCTAGTTATTTGTGGAAGCCACGTTATCTGTGGATTCTTCATTGTATCCATTAGCTCTGAAGGTGATACATAGTTTCAGTAATTCCATCTTTGCGTTGTCTATACCTCAAATTTGGTAAACTCCCCTAGTGAGCGTATTTAATACCGAATTCTCCTGTCGTGTGTTTTATTAGAATGATGTTGGTTCTTTATTATGATAAGTGCCGTATTATTGTTGGTAATTTTTGTGTTACGTTCCTATGGGAACAAACCGCTGAGGTCATCGCTCCCTAGGCTTATACACTACTTAATCTAACTTAAACTAACTTACCCTAAGGACAACACGCACACCCATACCCGAGGGAGGACTCCAACCTGTGGCGGGTGGTGGGGGGAGGGGGAGGGGGGTTGAGGGTGTTGCAAGGCGCCTCAGACCGCGCGGCTCTTGGAAACTGTGATGAAAGTGCGATTAAGATATAGTCTTGCGTCCGACAATAATTTTTAACACGTTAGCCACAACTTCCGAACGCTGATCAAGACACGCAGAATTACCGCTGAATACTCCCAAATACCCTCAGAAAATTCTCCCTGTTGATGGACTAGCAATGGCAAAAGTGACTTCATGTCAGAGAAACCAAAAGTCCTAGATCTCCCGGAAAAAGTGACTTCATGTCAGAGAAACCGAAAGTCCTAAATCTCCGGTACAGTACATCTACATCTACATCTACATGGATACTCTGTAATTCATACTTAAGTGCCTGATAGGGTGTTCATCGGACCACCTTCACAATAATTCTCTGCTATTCCACTCTCGAACAGCGCTCGGAAGTAACGAACACCTACCTCTTTTCCCTTAATTTGTTATGATAATCGTTTCTCCCTATGTGAGTCGATTTCAACAAAATATTTTCGCGTTCGAATGAGAAAGTTGATGTTTGAAATTTAGTGAGAAGGTTCCGCCGCAGTAAGAAACACCTGTGTTTTAATGATCCTGTACCACGTCCACGACACTCTCTGCATCCTGTAAATGTTCTGCCAATAAAAAGCAGTCTTTGGTTCATCTCCGCCCCCGCCCCCCTCCCTAAAATTTTCTGTGTATTCTTTCCAATTTAAGTTCTACGTAATTGTAATACCAAGTATTTAGCTGAATTCACAGGCTTTAGATTTGATTGAGTTATCGTGTAACCGATGTTTAACGAATTATTTTTAGCACTCAAGTGGATGACCTCACATTTTTCATTATTTAGGGTCAACTGTCAACTTTACCGCAATACAGATACCTTTTAACAACCGTTTTGCGATCTGTTTTGTCTTCTGATAACTTTACTAGACGATAAGCGACTGCATCATATGCAAACAACCTAAGACGGCTGCTCACACTGTCTCTAAAACCGAGTCTATAGAAAAGGAACAGCAGAGGGCATGTAACACGCCAGAAATCACTTCTGTTTTGCTCGATGACTTTCCGTCAGTTACTATGAACCGAGACCTCTCTCACAGGTAATAACGAATCTAGTTACATAACTGATATGGTATTCCATAATCCAGTCAGATAGGACGATATTCCACAAGCACAAAATTTGATTACAAGCCGCTTCTGAGATACGGTGTCAAAAGCCTTCAGGACATCTAGAAATACAGAATTAATTTGAAATCCCTTATCTATAGCACACAACACTTCCTGTAAAAAAAGAGCTTGTTGTATTTCACAAGAACGATCTTTCCATACTCCATGTTGACCACGTGTCAGTAGACCGTTCTTCTCGAGGTATTTCTTAATGTTCGAACACATATACGTTCCAATAGCCTTCTGCATATTAACGTTAATGATATGGGCCTGTAATTTAATGGATTACTCCTACTGCCTTTCTTGGTTACTGGTGTGACCTGTGCAACTTCCCAGTTATTGCTTACGTATCTTTCATCGAGCGAGCAGTTGTGTATGATTGTGAAGTATGGTGCTATCGCATCCGCATACTCTGAAAGGAACCTAATTGGTATATCGTCTGGACGGGAAAACCCGGAAGTTTTGCTTTTATTCAGTGATTTAAGTTGCTTCATTCTCAGAGAATATCTACTTCTAAGTTACGCATTTCGATAGCTGTTCTTCATTCGAATTCTGGAATATTTACTTCGTCTTCTTTGGTGAAGGAATTTTGGAAAGTTGTATTCAGTAACTCTGCTTTAGCAGCACCTTCGTCGATAGTCTTTCCATTTCTACCGCTCAGAGAAAGCACTGACTGGGTTTTGCCGCTTGCGTATGTCCAAAATCTCTTTGGATTTTCTGCCAGCTTTCGAGCCAAAATTTCGTTGTCGAAACTATTATAACGATCTCGCACTGAATTCCGCGCTAGCTCCCGAGCTTCTGTAAATGATGACGAATCTCCGGGATTTTGCGTTCGTTTAAATTTGGCATGCTTCTTTCACTGTTTCTGCAACAGTGTTCTGACCTATTTTTTGTACCCTGGGAGATCATCTCCGTCGTATGTTTATTTATTTGGCATAAATCTGTCAATTACTGTGCATGCTATTTCTTTGAATTCAAGCCACATCTGGTCTACACCTACATTGTTAATTTGGAAGGAGTGGAGATGTCTCTCAATAAGTCGTCAAGTGAATTTTTATCTGCTTTTTTGAACATATATTTTTCGTTTGTTTTTGGTGGATTTGGGTGTTACAGTATTCAGTCTCGCTACGAAACCTTGTGTTCACTAATCCATGTACCCGTTTTGACGCTCGTAATAAGCTCAGGATTATTAGCTGCTAACGGTTCAAGAGAATTTTCACAACTGTTAAACTATTCGATTGGGCTCATGGACTAATTGCTCATAATACTGCGTCTAGTACAACTACAGATGACGATTTATGCGTACCTCCGAATTTAAACATGTAGTTTCCCCAACGTATCGAGGGTAAATTGAAGTTACCACCAACTATAATTGTACACTCCTGGAAATTGAAATAAGAACACCGTGAATTCATTGTCCCAGGAAGGGGAAACTTTATTGACACATTCCTGGGGTCAGATACATCACATGATCACACTGACAGAACCACAGGCACATAGACACGGGCAACAGAGCATGCACAATGTCGGCACTAGTACAGTGTATATCCACCTTTCGCAGCAATGCAGGCTGCCATTCTCCCATGGAGACGATCGTAGAGATGCTGGATGTAGTCCTGTGGAACGGCTTGCCATGCCATTTCCACCTGGCGTCTCAGTTGGACCAGCGTTCGTGCTGGACGTGCAGACCGCGTGAGACGACGCTTCATCCAGTCCCAAACATGCTCAATGGGGGACAGATCCGGAGATCTTGCTGGCCAGGGTAGTTGACTTACACCTTCTAGAGCACGTTCGGTAGCACGGGATACATGCGGACGTGCATTGTCCTGTTGGAACAGCAAGTTCCCTTGCCGGTCTAGGAATGGTAGAACGATGGGTTCGATGACGGTTTGGAGATCGCTCCCCACACCATGATGCCGGGTGTTGGCCCTGTGTGCCTCGGTCGTATGCAGTCCTGATTGTGGCGCTCACCTGCACGGCGCCAAACACGCATACGACCATCATTGGCACCAAGGCAGAAGCGACTCTCATCGCTGAAGACGACACGTCTTCATTCGTCCCTCCATTCACGCCTGTCGCGACACCACTGGAGGCGGGCTGCACGATGTTGGGGCGTGAGCGGAAGGCGGCCTAACGGTGTGCGGGACCGTAGCCCAGCTTCATGGAGACGGTTGCGAATGGTCCTCGCCGATACCCTAGGAGCAACAGTGTCCCTAATTTGCTGGGAAGTGGCGGTGCGGTCCCCTACGGCACTGCGTAGGATCCTACGGTCTTGGCGTGCATCCGTGCGTCGCTGCGGTCCGGTCCCAGGTCGACGGGCACGTGCACCTTCCGCCGACCACTGGCGACAACATCGATGTACTGTGGAGACCTCACTCCCCACGTGTTGAGCAATTCGGCGGTACGTCCACCCGGCCTCCCGCATGCCCACTATACGCCCTCGCTCAGAGTCTGTCAACTGCACATACGGTTCACGTCCACGCTGTCGCGGCATGCTACCAGTGTTAACGACTGCGATGGAGCTCCGTATGCCACGGCAAACTGGCTGACACTGACGGCGGCGGTGCACAAATGCTGCGCAGCTAGCGCCATTCGACGGCCAACACCGCGGTTCCTGGTGTGTCCGCTGTGCCGTGCGTGTGATCATTGCTTGTACAGCCCTCTCGCAGTGTCCGGAGCAAGTATGGTGGGTCTGACACACCGGTGTCAATGTGTTCTTTTTTCCATTTCCAGGAGTGTATGAGTCAGGTACCTGTTTGAAATTAGACTCAAGTTTTCTATGAATCTTTCAGCAATTATATCATCTGAGTTGGAAGGTCGGTGAAAGGATCCAATTATTATTTTACTCCGATTTCCAAGAACGACCTCTATCCATACTAACTCACAGAAACCATCTACTTCAGTTTCGCTGCAAGATAAATTACTTCTAAGAGCAACAAACACATCACCACCAATTGTGTTTAGCCTGTCCTTTCGGAACAGCGTTAGGTTCTTCGCAAAAATTTCGGTTGAACTCATCTCCGGCTTTAGCCAGCTTTCAGTGTTTATAACAATTTGAGCATCTGTGCTTTCTATTAGCGCTTGAAGCTCTGGTACTTTCCCGACACAGCTACTATAATTTAAACGGGTATATTGATTGTTCCTAGACCTACGTTCTTCCTGTGCTCGACCTGCGCCTTTGAGACTGAAGTCCGTTTTGTGTTTCTCGAACACCCTCTCACATAAAGAACTCCCCAGTTCATGCCACACAGCTCCTGCTACCTGTATAGCTGCGTCTTGCGTATAATGGGCTCTTGACGTATTTAGCGAAACCAAAAACACCACCACCCCATGGCGCAAGTCGAGGAATATGCAGCCTACACGGTTTCAGAACCATCTGAGCCTCTGTACCAGAGATTCACAATCGGTCCTGTTGACTATGCTTCAAATGGTAAGCTCTGATTTCATCTCTCAAGCAAGACTAGCAGCCTTTATCACTTCAGCCTGCCGCCTGAAATGCGACAGAACCTCCTCCATTCCAAAGCGACACACATAATTGATACTGATGAGAGCAACCACCTGCAGTTGGCTGCACCCTGTGCTCTTCATGACATCCGGAAGGACCCGTTCTACGTCGGGAATGACTCGACCGGTATGCACATGGAGTGCGCATTGGCTTTCTTCTCCTCCTTGGCAGCCATGTCCCTCTGTCTCTCTGTGACTGCCTGGGTCTTGCAGGCTGAGAGGTCTCCTCAAAAAGAGGACAAGCGACTGCATCTGGCTTAGGGACATTGTCAGCTTCAGACAGCACCTGGAACCTGTTTGTCTGACTAACTGCGGAGGCCTTACGTTCAGCCCCCTGGGAAGTGTTTCGCAGCCTGTCACGCCCATATGTGGCCTCCCACTTGCACACACGTGAGGGGTCAACGTCAGTGCGAGCAGTAACTGGGCTGGCCACTGGTGCGGACCGATCGGTCGACTTGTGGGTCACGTTGAACGTCTGCTGGATACCCACGCCCTGCCCACAATACTAATGCTTATCCACTGCAGACTCAAGCTATGGAACTGAAGCTAACAGGGACTGGAGCTGGGAGCGAAGCTCACCAATTTAGGTAACATCTGCACACAGCCATCATAGTACCTATCCATACTAAAGACTGTGGAAGACTACACTACACAGACAAACAAACGACTATCGACACACTCTAACAAACTCTACTGTAGACACTGACGAAAACGCAAGAACTGTGTCTAATAAATTAGATGAACACGTAGAGATTCAGAAACTAAACTACCAAAGCACATAGACGAGACTAAATAATTTTCTCCCAGTTAGGAACTCGTAAAATGTCACAAAATCTATTTACTTTCTGACAGAAACGAAAACGCCAGAATTGTGTCTGTTAAATATGAAATTAACATCCATAAATTCAGAAACTTTAGTTCCAAAGCACACAGATGAATTATCACTCGTGGTTAGGATCTCATAATATGTCACAAAATGGGTTTCCCCCCTGTTGCTGCTGTTTCTCGGCCGACGGCTGCAGCCAGAATTCCATTTACCTGCACAACTTTCACAAGCCGCTACATTTTCAGCAGCTGATCCAAATGCCGTCCCCTCGCATCAATGCATGCATGACATTGCCGCACAAAGCCTTGTCATACCCATTGTAATACCCCGGGAGGCGTTTGAACAATTTCGCAGACAGCACATTTTCATGCCAGGAAATCCTCTTCAGTCTCGACAGGCGTCTCGTACACAAGACTTTTCACATGCCTCCACAAGAAGAAAGTCAAGTGGGGTGATATCAGATGAACGTTCTGACCACGAAAGAGGATATTCTCTGCCTATGCACTTTTCATGGAATGTCTGATCCTAGTGTTCACGAATCCACATCCTGCAGCGGATCGGGGTTTTGTGACACTAGATATTGATCGTCAGTGACAGAGGGGAGCAAAGGTTATTATTTTGTCAGGGATTGCGGGAGGGAAAGCGACACTTGTGGCCAGTAGAGTGGGTTCATTCCTTGGCTCAGTGGGTAAGATGTGACTGAAATATTGGTGGTTCCACTATCAGTCATATATTAAGACATAAGACCCTTTAAACAAACGTGTTTTAGCTCGCTCAATTCCTCGCGGAAGCGTAGCGGCGCGGCGTCGTAGCGTGCAGATTCCAGTGACCGCTGATAAGGCAACGGCTCGTATTATAGCGGAGCGCCGGGCGGCGTATTCTTCCCTCAGTACCGTGCCCCTCACTCCCTTCGGCGGCGGAGCGGTCTTCTTGTTAATTCGCTCATTATGTTATTAACAAGAGGCTATGGCGTGGCGCGGAGTGTTCCGTCCCGGAATCGAACCAGCTACCCTCAGGTTCAGCGTATGCTGGGGGTTCCTCCACCTCTACGTTCACAGGTGACCCATTTGGCGAGGCCGCAGTCCCTCCGTCCTCACCAGCCACCTGGGTAAGTATCACACGAACGTCTTTCTGGTAACATCTGGAAGGGCATCTTCTACATTGACCTATTGGCGCAGTACCGACATATTCTTCTGTCCAGCAGCGTAACGGCTAAGTCGTTGCAGCGAAGTATGACGTCCGCTGACCAGTGGCAGATTTAAAAATTTTGCACCCCTAGGCACACCATATTATATGCGCCCCCCCTAAAAAAAATCTTTTAAATAATAACTATTACCCGATCATTTCACAATTTCAGTTTTGGGTGGGAGTGCTGTGAGCTGTTTCCATACTCTGCTATTCGTCGTTCTGAAGGACGCGTCAGCGGTCTGGTAGCGCTCAATCAAAATGTAACACGATTGATGAGCTGTACTTGGTGTACAGCAGCGGATAAAACATACTTAAAACTGCATTGTGTTAACACTTTCTTGTGCCGAAAGACAACAGAAACGCACACATGGAAAACAACTTTTCTTTTATGGCCTAAAAATTCAGCAGAGCGTGTAGGAGACAGAGGATTTTTTTTGTACATCCACTTTTAATACGTTCTTTTACACGAAACCGTTAAAAATGAAAATAAAAAAGTTGCGTTACGATCTAAAAATTGAAGCGAACGTGTCATGCAATAGAAATTAATATGTACTTTTACAGGCATGCGTTCAAAATTAAAATTTTACGATGTATAACTTGAATGTGTAACAGATAAAAAACACACACACATTCGGTATTAATACGTGAATCAATAGGAAAGCGTAAGAAATAAAAATGAAATAGAGATTTCGGTGCACGAACTACTGTAATAACTAAATACAAACGAACAAACACAGAACTGTATTTACTATTACATAATTCTACAGACTAGCGTGGAAAAATTTAATTTGTTTTGTAATCTAATAGTTAACGTCTAAAGCATTAGGGTCTGTGTAGCTAGATGCTGCATAGTAAGTGAACACAATACCTTTAATCCATGTAAGGGCTGTACAGTTTTGTACTGCAGCTACTGCTCTCACCATAACTCTATCTAATGGCATTAGCAAAGCTTTTGCGTATTTATCGACAGAACTGAACTAAGTTATTTATTAACCCTTTTTCTTCTGAGCGTACTCTCCGATAACTATACATTTCAGCAGACGCCAAGAATATGCATCAGTTGTAATATACTGTAGTATCAGTATAACGACTGTACAGCGCCGAGCGGCCTGGGTCATTCGGGTATTGTTTAGTATTGTCGGGCGCCTTCGGTCACTTCTGCACGTAAACGAGGTTTAGTTCTGTGTGTTCTACCATCGGCAGTTGTAAAATAAACAGGTAATACGTAGTTTGTAAATCCAATGAATGTATTCTAAGTTGTAACAAAAGTCACATTATAATCTTAAATTTTTAAAACTGATATGAATAAATAAACAAACTCATCAGTCAGCAATATTTGCGTCTAGCTTTGACAGCAGAAAACTCGTTGATCATATCTTCATAGTTAGGAGGTCGGCTTCGATGTGAAGAATGGACAAAAAGCGTTCAATCTTTCCTCAAACAACGTAGAACGTAGGTAAGATTTCAGTCTTTTAAGAGCCGAAAACGAGCGTTTTTGTAAGTGTCATACATAGAGCAATGTCAACATTCTGAAACACGGGCTGTAGCCTCTCTGTTGGTAAAAATTTACTCATTTAGACTGGTATGTCACTAATCTCAGAAGATTTCAAACGTTCCGCGAAATTTACACATTGAATAGGGAAGGAAGGCTCTAAATCTGTGTCATATAACGCTTGGAGTTTTGCTGCACGTTTACCAGTATCGTCAGGTGAACTGTTCTTAACGTTACTGAAAACTGTGAAGGAGTCCAACAGTGTTCTGTAGCTTTCCTTCCTCCTCACTAATTCGGCGTACAAGCTGTCGAGTACTAGGAGAAATATTTCGACTCTATATTTTTCCCTTCCAGTCAAAAAAACTTCTTCAGAGTGCGCTTCTTCGTCATCATGAAGTTTGTGTTTTCGTGATCTTTTATAGGTTTATTCATAGTCTATATCAGTCACAATCTCCATGGATTTATTTTAATAATAGTCGAACGTGCCTCGAATAGGTGCAATAAATCCTACTAGTGATTCATATAATTCATGCACTATTGTAGTATCAACATTTACACTTTGCAGTTTCATATTTACACTATTGAATCTCTGGAGTATGTCCTTACAAATTGTCATCATGAATAGTGTTTCTAGACTGCTGAGTTGATTCAATAAAGCTGAAACCTCATTTCGCACAAGTGGTTTTTCAAACGTACTATTGGCAATATGTGTGAGGGCATTGATAACGCTCTCACGGTTTTCATATAGACCTACACACGCTTCCTCTCTTGCTGACCAACGTGCTTTTGATAAACTTTTTACCGTTTTGCTTCCTGGTTTCATGAAAGAAAATTTATCCCAGCGCTGTGTAGAAGAACAGAAAACATTATAAAAGTTTTGCACTACATTGAAAAATGAACATGTTTCCCGAAGACAGCTTGCAGCACTAGAGCCGATTAAGTTCAAAGAATGTGCTGCACAAGGCACATAACGCGCGTTAGGATTTCATTCTTTAATGTGTGCCTGCAAACCAGTGTAGGTTCCTGGCATATTGCTTGCGTTGTCATACGACTGGCCACCACAGTGAGTAATATCAATGGAATTTGTAGACAGGACTTTTAGTACGGCCTCAGTTAAATTTTCGAACTTGTGTCCCGGGTTTAGTACAACAGAAGGAAACGTTAAACAGGTACACCATTCTTGTTCACATATCTTAATATGAAAGGTAATTAATCAATATGTGAAATGTCCGCAGTAGATAAAATTTGGCCTGTTTTATTTCACTTATGATGATTCTGTCTTATTTGTTCAGAAAGAAACTCAATTATTTCATCACAGATTGTTGACGAAAGATAAATTGTATGTCCCTGCCCTGGATTTCCATATTGTTCAATGTGCTATTCGAGAAAAGGATCAAACTCGGCTATATGTTCAAGAGACATCATAAATTGACCATTATGTAATGAATGGAATCATTCAACGTGTCCACGTAAGGCAAGTCCATGACTTGTTAGCTTCTTCACTACTGCAAACATCGTTTTCTATTAACTGCGCCAGTACATTTTTTCTGTCTCAACATATGATCCGAAATGGTTATCTATTGTTCTAAGCGACTTTTTCTTGTTAAGAGTGATAACTCAGAATTTTTGTGTTCAAGTGAATTGTCATGCTGAGATAAAATATTAGAAATATTTTTCCAATCTGCAATTCCATTAGTAGCAATCGCCGCCTTACCTCCGAACAATTTACATTGTGCACAAATAACAGCACCGGTGCTACAGGCGTATTCTAGAAAATCGCGCAAAGTTGATTTACCATTTAAAAGTTTACTGCAAAATACAATTATGTTCAAATATCTCATCTTATCGCCTACTGATCTTCTTGAATTAGAAAAATCATCGTTACAATTCTGATTAATGCCACGTCGTAAGGGAATGTCGATTGTTTTTTCATTGACAAATCATTCTGCAGGACCATCACTAACGAGGTTATTTCTTTTTGTAATGTCTGACCCGATACTTAGCTTTTCATGAAACTCGAAATCAGGAACAATTTGGTTTTCTTCATTTTTAACTTTTGTTTCGTCTGTATTTACTTCTTTTACAACGGCTGCAGTGCCAGAAATATCATCCGTACTACTTGAAAACGACGTCGAACCAGCAACGTTTTTTGTGAAAAATTTATCTACTCTGCCAAGCGTTTTTAGCACATTTGCTTCTCGTTCTCGCCTCTCCTTCGATAATTTCTGAAATGCCGCCCCACTTAATTCTGCATGTTTGCTTTTATCACTGTTATTCATGTTAAGGCACTTACAAAATCGTCAACCAACAGTCAAAACACAAGAAAAAAATTTGTAAAAGGAAAGTTCCAATCGTACTACACTGCAAATGAACACAAAGCTTTTTACTTTAAACACGGCACACGAACACAAACATTTTTCCTTTAAACACGGAGTGATGAACTGACCAACTCGGATTACTAGACGTAACTGTGCTATGAAAGAATGACAATGCAGAATAATTTAATTTCATTGTCGCCTGTTGCTCTGTTGTCAGTGAACAGTAGAAGCACACCTGCCGGCTAAAATTGTCTTGTAAAGAAAACAGGACAGTCCCTTTTTTGGCTTCTGTTTCCCGCGTCGCTGGACTTTAACTGCATCGCAAATATGTTCTAAATATTCTTGACGCTGTCTTTCTAATTTAAAAATCAAATAATTTTTGCAATTTCTTGCAGTGAGGTGTGCTGGATCGACTCTTATCCCACTTATTCTTATAACGTTTTAGCGGTTTCTGTGGGCAGAGAAGACAGACTACAAAGTTTAAGTAGTCTTGTTTTCAGTTGATGTGGTGTGTTGTCATTTGTGTGAACACTGCTGTTACATCTACACGCAAATGCACCTTTTATTCCAACATAAAATAAATAAAAATAGCCTCTCCTCGAAGAAAAAAAGCTTAGTTAAGAAGTTTAATATAAAATTTGCAATGCCACGTACTATTCGATTGCACAGAGTGGGAACTTTGATATCGTGCAGGCTGCAGCACAATAAATGAGACAAACGAAAGTTGGTTTCTTCTTCTTCTTTCTCCAAAAGATAACTAAGTAAATAAATAAATTAAATTTAAAACTCTTGTGAAGTGTATTTCACACATTATGAGATATTCTGCTTATGTTCTTTTCCTACAAGCATGTGTTTAAAAATGTAAAACATTCCGAGTATCAACATGTTTTGTTAAACGGGTGTCATTAAATCACAGCTCAGATATTAAAGCCCACAGAGCTTTCACATTAATTACAGTAATGGATAGTTGACATGATACTTACCCGTAATTTCTACAAGAAATTTAATTAGAGTCGGGTTTTACATACTGAGACCCACACATGTTACAGTGTTTAAGAAACTGCTGATTAGTTTATCACAGCTTTTCAGAGGTCCCGGTATGGTAGGGTTAAGTAGAAGCCGATAATAACGTTTCAAACATTCCATTGTAGATTGCCATCCAGACAGCTTACTTCAAAATATTTTGAACAATCATGAAGATTATACCAGACAGAAAGCCAATGTTAAATTTCCATTCAGTCACCAAGTAAACTATGTATATTTCCAAGCTTGTATTCTCGAATTTCGTTCTTAAGGCTTATTTAAACTAGCGAGTTGTTTAACAGTATTAAAAAAATTTTGTCGTTTGTAAGCGCAGTTATTTTAAAACGTAAAAGATTGAAATGAGTACAGAGCAAAAAATGCCGCCCCCTTTAAGGTGCCCCCCTAGGTCCGTGCCTAGTGGGGCTATATGTAAATCCGCCACTGCCGCTGACTAACCATAGGAGAGGTCTGTCCATCCAGGCGACGTTACTTCGTCTCTTCTTTCTCCCCTCAAAGGACCACCTCATGCCCGTTTGTCGGAGATATTTATTCGGTGTTTTCACCAATGTCGCGAAGTTTCTAGGGCGGAGTCTGGCTCTTTGGTCGTTGATCTGTGCTTCTCACGTTTGGCAGAAACGTGACCAATGTCGACACACGTGCCAGCTTTCCTTGTTTTACTCCTATGTTTGCGCGGTCGGGCATTGTTCTGTCGTTCTCCTCCGCACCACCAGATACGTCACACAATTGAGTTCAGTACGATGACAGTTCCTGGGACATTGACCGCTGATGTGCGAACTGCACTGATCGTTGTTCTCTTTGGAAGCACTGCCCATCTGCTCGGTTACTGATCTGTCGAAGTGCTGACTGCTCCTGTGCAAACTCCGCTGGTCATCGGCCTTCATGTTCGACTGCTGCCGCTTCCGAATATTGTGCCTTAACGTGTCAAAGTCTCTAAAATGTTCAGTTAACCTATAACAAGTCTTTACGTATTTTTCTGCCGGATCTCTGCTTTAAACAACGATAAATAACACCTAATTATTATACACAATCATAAATAACACATAATTATTATACACCCTACAGTCCAAAGTGAGGTGGTGATCCACCATGTTGGAACCACATCTGTTGACGAATAACAGGTGGGATCTGCCTACTGTAGAATCTTAGCAACAACGCTACCAGTACGTGTGTTCTACTGTGAGAGTTTAAGACCGATTTCGCTTATAATTTTCAACCCGTTCGTTTCCAGACCGCTATTCCTTACCTCAAATTGATACATTTAGCCTTCTCCATCATCCCTCAGAATTTCTAACATCATCACGGGATTACCTTGCATACAGAAGAAAAATGAAGACTGGAAGATACAAGCCGGCTGGAAGGTTAGAAGGTAGTATGAAGAAGGCAAGTCACATTTATAACGTTTGTAGCTGTAGAAAAGGCTTTTGGAAATGCTGCCTGGAATACATTTATTTGAAATTCTGAGGTTATTGGCGATGAAATACAGCGAGCAAAAGTTTATCGGCAACATCTACAGCATCCAGACTGCAGTTAGAAGAGTGGAAGCACATGAAAGGGAGGCAGTAGTTAAGGAGTTATTCTACATCCACATCTACATCCATAGTCCGCAAGCCACCTGACGATGTGTGGCGGAGGGTACTTTGAGTACCTCTATCGGTTCTCCCTTCTATTCCAGTCTCTTATTGTTCGTGGAAAGAAAGATTATCGGTATGCCTCTGTGTGGGCTCTAATCTCTCTGATTTTATCCTCATGGTCTCTTCGCGAGATATACGTAGGAGGGAGCAATACACTGCTTGACTCCTCGGTGAAGGTATGTTCTCGAAACTTCAACAAAAGCCCGTACCGAGCTACTGAGCGTCTCTCTTGCAGAGTCTTCCAGTGGAGTTTATCTATCATCTCCGTAACGCTTTCGCGATTACTAAATGATCCTGTTACGAAGCGCGCTGCTCTCCGTTTGATCTTCTCTATCTCTTCTATCAACCCTATCTAGTACGGATCCCACACCAGTGAGCAGTATTCAAGCAGTGGTCGAACAAGTGTACTGTAACCTACTTCCTTTGTTTTCGGATTGCATTTCCTTAGGATTCTTCCAATTAATCTCAATCTGGCATCTGCTTTATCGCCGATTAATGTTATATGGTCATTCCATTTCACATCACTCCTATTGTGACGCAGTTGTAGCCTATCACGCTTGTACATACATCAAATAGCAAATGAAACCAAGCAGAAATTTGGGAAAGGAGTGTAAGTTAAGGGAGAAGAAATAAAAACTTAAAGGTTTTGCTGATGACACTGTAATTCTGTCACAGGCAGCAAAGGACTTGGGATCAGTTGAATGAAATGGACGGTATCTTGAAAAGAGGGTTGTTGTTCTAATCTTCAGTTCGAAGAGTGGTTTGATGCAGCTTAGAAAAAGCTATGACGTGGAGCATGAAAGGACCCAGGTGGGGAACAGTTTTGCTACGAGAGAGACAAGACCTAAACTTTCGGGGACTCTCCTCTGAACTGGCGTCAAGTGCTGAACGGGGTGCATAACGCTCAGTACGATGCAAAGGAGGAATTTGGTGTGAACACTGCATTCACTACGGTTGACATTCATCTAGTTATTAGCTGTAGTGCCGTTGAGCTCCAACAATGGAGAAACTAACCAGCCACATAGTTAATTGTTCTTGTGAGAACTCAGAGGGCATTGTAATATGCATGCTGCTCCTACCATGCTCGTGCATTACGCCACATTTCAAGACTAGGGATGAGTGCATGTTTTCTCACCTAACAAGATACATAGGAGAACTTCTGCTGATAAAATCAGCAAAGGTTTTGATTAGCTTTTATAAGAATTTCAGAGGACGAGAGCAGACATGCAGCTGACAGCTCATCGCAACTAAGGTAAATAGAGTGAGCACAGGCGTAAACTTGTTGGTTCACCAGCTTGTGTCTACTGTGAACTAGAGCAATCTTGAGTAATCTTTTCCTCAGCTTGTCACAAAAAACTAACCATCCTCCGTAGGCTTTATTGCCATTATCAATAGTACCGAACTTAGAACTGGAATCAGATGATTTGTCGTAATATTTGCCAACTTCACGACGTAGCAGTAAGAAAAATTTTGTAAAGAAGCTTCTGGTAAGAAATTTGATATTGTTGTGTTTAGAGTTAATTCGAATACTCAGGACGAAATGCGTTATCTTAACAACTGTCCTAATATTTTCACTCTACAACCTATTTAAATTCGTGTATTTCCTTGACAATAATTCTGCCTTAATACCAATTTGTGTACAGCTCAAACACCATTGTGCTCTGTCATAGAATAAGGGTACACTCCTTACCACAGTCATTTATTCTATAGACGCTTATGCACTCACAGGCATTTCTGCTGATGTTTGACGAAAGAGGAAAGGAGTGGAGTGTCAGATAATGGCGACCCTGCCAGGATGACAATTGGTCTGCTAGGATGGCAATTAATCAATTTAGAAAGAGAAATTAAAGTTTAGTACTGAAAAAAAGGGAGAAACAAAAAATTTTTGTTTTTATGACAGGGTTACTCAATGTATGTTTCTGCATAGTAGTCAGAATACTGTAAATGTGTGATCCACAGAGTAGAAAAAATGTAATAACTAGCAAAGGTAAAGTTTTGTGTTTGTGTAAAAGTAGCTTGTGCATGACCTTGCTTGCACACGTGAAGTTATTCACGGCGTTGTTGAGTTGTTTTGTATATTCACGAACAGTGAACGGCATTGCTAATGATATGTTCATAGTCAAAGAAACTTACTATGATATAGTGGAGACGTGTCAAGTCATATAACTGAATGTTGGCGAGACCTTACAAGGGAACCTCCCCATCGCACCCCCCTCAGATTTAGTTATAAGTTGGCACAGTGGATAGGCCTTGAAAAACAGAACACAGATCAATCGAGAAAACAGGAAGAAGTTGTGTGGAACTATGTAAAAAGTAAGCAAAATATACAAACTGAGTAGTCCACGTGCAAGATAAGCAACTTCAAGGACAACCTAAGCCGAGGAGCGAGTTGGTCTTGTGGTTAGCGTGAGCAGCTGCAGAACGAAAGGTCCTTGGTTCAAATCTTCCCTCGAGTGAAAATTTTAATTTTTTATTTTCAATTATGTGACGCACATGCCGTCACCAGTGTCGTATAGAATATATCAGACGTGTTTTCCTGTGGAGGAATCGGTTGACATATGACCTTGCTATCAAATGTTATCGGTTCCCATTGGAGAGGCACGTCCTTTCGTCTACTAATCGCACGGTTTTGCGGTGCGGTCGCAAAACACAGACACTAAACTTATTACAGTGTACAGAGATGTCAATGAACGAACAGACAGATCATAGCTTTGCGGAAAAAAAAAATTAAATTTTTCACTCGAGGGAAGACTTGAACCTAGGACCTCTCATTCCACAGCTGCTCACGCTAACCACGGGACCACGACGCTCCTGAGCCTACGCTCTCCATGAAGTTGCTTATCATGCGCATGGACTACTCAGTTTGTATATTTTGCTTATTTTTTTCATAGTTCCACACAACTTCTTCCTGTTTTCTCGAGTGATCTGTGTTCAGTTTTTCAAAGCCTATCCACTGTGCCAACTTATAACTAGATCTGAGGGGTGTGCGATGGGGAGGTTCCCTTGTTAGGCTCGCGCGAATCGAAAAAGACAGAGATTAGTTAGACGATCGGGGTGGCGCAAAGATGGAGAACATCGCGTATAGCGCAAACTGAAGATCTTGATAGGATAGAAATTGATATACAAAAGAGGTATAGAGAGCAAGTCACGATACCGAACGAGGTGACAATGCAGAGGGAATGGTGTCAGTTTCGTGATTGGTATCACAGTCTGAGACTGCACAAAAACGAACAAATGACGGATCTAGTGCATCAGAAGTAGAATCAGAGGACGAGGAACTTCGGTACGTTGAACCGAATGTTGTAATTCTGAATCCAACGGGACAGTTTGCTACGGAAAGAATGTGTGCAAGTGCGTCCGCACTATGCACGGAAGTCGGTGAGACATCATGTGAAAGAGGCGAACGGCAAAATTTGCACCAAATGATGACAAGTAACGATGACGAAGAATCTGATAGTCATGTTTACCATTTTGAAGCAACAATACTATTGTCGTAAAGCAAACACTAAAAACAGTAACAAATGCAGGGTTAGCAGACTTAAAAACTGAAACGATGAATTTGGAAACCGAAATGGCGAATTTAAAAATAGCAAAAAATGCAGGGTTGGCAGATTTAAAAACAGAGACAAATGCTCCATTAAATGGTCTCAAATTTGAAACAAATGCTGGGTTCGAAAAAGTCCGCAAAGATCAGCAAAATCTGCAAACGGAAGTGAATGAACAGTTTACTGAAATCTGGAAAGAGGCGAGAGACTCGTGAGAAATAATTCAATCGCTAATGGCTGACCAGAAAAAGATGCGTTCTGACATTGACCAGGTGCTGGATACAGTGTCTAATGTTACCCAAAGAGTTGATAAGTTGGCACGTAAGACGTCTGGTAAAGCGCAGCAGATCGTGGAAGAACTCAATGTCAGAAAACGTGCCACGCGAGCCGCATTAAAAAGATTCGATACACGCATTGAAAACACCGTCTAGAAAAATCAGCATCAGTATGAACAACTTCGTACAGAACGGAAGCAGTGTATCGAGAACCGTACGGAAAGCAGTAGTGAAGCAACGAAATCGGTATTATCATCCGACATAGTGGTGGAAAAAAATCCCGAGGTAAACAAGTCAGTTAAACAATCTTACGTGGCAGCAGCGCAAACACAAAAAAGTCATGAGATCCCACTTGTATGTCCACAATAGATTGCGTCGGTATTTTCCGAACCGAAACAGAAGCAAGTGGGAGGAGAACAGTTGAGACAGGTGAGCGAAGCTGGTAATGTGCGTTCACAGCAGACAGTGGTGCGGGAAGCGGCAACTGCGCGCATCCCAGCAGAGCGACACCCGACTCTCCGAACGTACGCGAATGGCTCGATAACAGAGCAATTTACGGCGTCACATATACCAAATTCTCAATTACCGAGTTACAGTACAACAGGTCATATATCGCAGGTCCATATAAACGAAATACAAAGACAGAAGACTGATCCAGTAACCGGAAATGTAAACGTATCTTTCAGTCCGATACACGAGGAACGGTACGGCAAATTTGACAGTGATCACTTTCTGACAGACAGAAAATTCCAACATTACAAAGAAAGCAGGAACGGTTTATACCCCCGCACGTTTATACATAAATTCCAGATCGGTTTACCAAAGCATTGGCCACTTAGCCATAAACTTGACTTTATTTGCGATCATATGGAAGGCGCAATAGCGGAAACCGTGCAAAGAGTCGCTGCAAACTGTCAGCCGTATGAACAATTTAAGTCTGCATTCTTGCAGCAATGCTGGTACACGGAAACCCAAAATAGGTTAAAATATGAATTGTTACAAAAATAGTCATTCGAAAATTTGGGAGAAAAGAAGACAGTTACATTTTTTGAAGAAATGACAAAGAAGAATCAGTGTTTAGATAATGCACACAGTGATGGGGAGCTGATACGTATGTGTACAATCAAGTTACCGTTGCGTTATCAGCAATCGTTGGTTGGTAGAGCAGGGGATAATACACAAGCATTTAATGGGATGTTAAGAGAGCTTGAATTCATCTCCAGTGAAGATGACGCGAAGAAACAACGTCCAGTGAAAGAAACCAATGGTAGGGGAATAATAGCTACCGATTAGGCTTTAATAATGCTTACAATGGCAATAATAACGTAGGGACAGGTAACCGTTTTGGGAAGAATAGTAATCGCCCATGGGATAATAATAGCTATGGTTTTGGAAACTCACCGAGGTCAAATAATAACATTGTTTTTGGTCAGCTGCGGAATTACAATAATGGATTTGGTCCCAGAAACTATGGTGGTAACTATAATCCGCGTTATGATCACCGTGCAAACGAAGCAGGAAGGTTTAGGAGTTTTCCACCACTAAACCCAAGTTATTCAGGTGGAACTGGGATGCCTAGAACGCAGACAGGTTGGGAGAATTAGACTTCAGCAGAACAAAACACGCGAAATGAACCGGTACAGTATTGATACCCAAGTCAGAATTAAATTCCCACCAGTAAACAGCGTATAAAATCAACATCTAGTAAAATTAGCACTGAGCAATCTGAAGACTGCGGCGTTAAATAGAAAGAGCCGAGAAGACAATGCCGCAAACTCACGAGTATTTTCACTAGGAAAAAAGGTACTTGTAAAAATTCACCATCTCTCTATCAAGAAAAAACATCAAAGCTACAAGTTCTTTTCGATACACAAAGGCTCTATGGAAGTATGTGAAGTAGTCCATGATAATGCAGTCGAATTGTTTAATCCAAAAACAGGAAAATCATTGGTTTTGCACCATGTGAGTCATTTGAAATGGTATAAAGGGTAAAACAAAATAAAATATTAAATCCACAAGAAAGTTTAGAACAATCAAGTAAGCACTAAAGTAACTCTTCGGTAAACGAAATGTGTTCTGGGGAAAGAGTAGAAAGTAAGGAGAAAGATAGAGATCAGCATGGGGATAGTTTGACGAAATAGTAGCAGATTCTCTTTTAAAAAGATAGAATAAAGTAAAACAGAAGTTGTTTGTGGATGAAATGAAGTCAAGAAGTTCGAAGGAAGTAAAGAATTAGGTAAGAAGGAGATAGTCATTTCTAATTTGTATCATTGAGGACTGTTGAAGAGATGTTTTAGAGGAAAATAAGAAGCGTATATGAACTGTGGAAAGTACCACAAGTTGATATTAAAATGGAGATATGAGGGAAATAAATATGAAAGGTCGTTAGGAGGTAAGAATCAAGAAAGAGAATTGAATTATTAGGCTAACCGAGAAACATATTATTTCATGGAAGGTGGTAGAGAGAGGGATGTAAGTTTAACCCGAAGAAGATTTCAAAAAGAAACAGTATGATGGGGAAAGAAAGGAATATAAAAGTTTACTATTTAGGAAAAGGAGAAAGGGATAAGTAAAACTAAGAAAAATAATCTCTAGAACAATGCAACAGAACAACAGAGAAAGTTTTTGGAAAAAAAGTGGGGGAGAGATATATTGTATTTCGAAGTTCTGTTGCAGCTAATGCCGAAAAGAAGAGATTGCAGAGAAAAAGACGCTGGAGTCGGAGTCAAGTGGCGAAGCTTTCACGATAATGTGATGTACCTGTAGTTAGAAAAAAAAGGGGGAGGAAGGAACTTACTAACGCACTAACCTTCATCATTATCAATTCACTCTTACTATCCATCGTGATGAAGATGAGGAAACCACGATCTAATACTAATAAAATGTTGCGTAGAATGGGGATAAGAGATGTAGACTAATAAAAACGGTAATACGAAAAAAATGGTATAGTTTAAATTAGGACTCTTGTAAAGTTTATTAAGCATTTAATGTTTGTAAAGCCTGTAAAATATTTTAAGGGAGTAAAAATTACATAAGATAGGTAAAAATATCATGTAAATTAGAGAATGTGTGAGGATATAAGAAAAGTAATATAGACAGAAGTGGACAATATAGTGTCGTCAAGTGTGATGTAGCTTTATTGCAGCCAGGTCGACAGCAGAACTGAGGAGAGTGGCTAGCCATGAGAGGAAGGGACACTGAGTGTGAGTGCCTGGTACGTCAGCCTACCAGATGAGGAAAGAAGAGGCCTTCATGAAAGCAACAGTCCAAGATGATAACACCTCTGCGGAACAGTCTGGAGATCTACAACGCATCCTGGATACGATCAACATGTACCATAACGCAAGCTTTATTCAAGTGAAAGCCACATGCAATCGTTATAACAACGGTTTTGTGAAAGTGATAGGTACTTAGCACTTATATCGCGAACTGTTAACAGCAGCATAAGGAGACATGATGGATGTCCACGGAAACGGAATGGAGGCGGACATATTACATCAAGGATGAGCGGGTGTTAGAATTCACTGGAAAAAGAAGAGGCACATTTATGTAACTCAAGGTTCAGAATAGCTAAAACTGTTATCATACTATACGGAATTCAACAACTGCGAAACATTCCTTGAACACTCATGGGAGTAAGCAAGAAAACGATGGAAGGCTGCCCAATCTAACTTGATGAACAACCGGATACAAGGGAGGAGACACAATAATTTGAAAGAATACACCATAAGAACTGATTAAACAATAACCAGGTTAAACAGGTCTTCAGCCCAAATTCCCAGTCCAGGAAAGAGCAAAGACACAAGTGAGAAGACAGCAAGATGCAACAAGAACAAAAGATGCAATGCAAAAGATTTGGCAGAAAGAAGAGCCTGGACCAGAAGAGATCAAGAAACCTTTCCAAATCCCTTCCCATACAAGACCATTATTGCATTTACCTACCAACAAAGAACAGTTGTATGAGCACGAATGTCCAACATACCTTATTGCAAATTGCAACACTTTCCAATCTCATACCGAGAAATGGGAGAAAACAGGAGACGATTTGACCAATGGTGAATCGGCATAAAGTTTCGAAGAATAATGAAGATAAGTCTTTATGCTCCCAAGAATAGTTCCTAATAAAATTTCGCCATGGGTGAGGTGCGGCGTCCCTGGCTCACCACGGGCGGAGTACAACAGAAAGCTCTTAAAAGTGACGTGCAGCGGAAGAAAATGAACGGGTCAGGCGACTCATCGAGGAGGGCAAGTAGGGGGGCCATTGGACTAGTACGGAAAGAAGCGTTAGAAAACTGTGTTGGGGAATTTCCAGATTGATACGAACAAACCAGTGGTGCTGTAGATCCCGTGAACTGTGCGTGGTACGCTCGTGACGTATGCATGTAACTTTTAGGCGTCTGGAGAGAGCAAAAAATGTCCGATTGACTGACACGAACTAGGAAGGAGTAAAGTGCCGAAATTTCGACGCAGTTTAATGGTAGGCCCTTTGCGGTTGGCTGAGAGAGTTTCCACAAAATAAGAAGAACGTTCCTATTGGTCAGAAAAAGCTATGACGTGGAGCGTGAAAGGACCCAGGTCGGCAACAGTTTTGCTACAAGAGAGACAAGACCGAAAACTTCTGGGTCTCTCCTTTGAACTGGCGTCAAGTGATGAATGGGGCACATAACGCTGTGTACAATGCGGAGGAGGAATTTGGTGTGAACACTGTTTTCACTGCTGCTGACATTCAGCTAGATATTAGCTGTAGTGCCGTTGAGCACCAACGGCGGAGAAATGAACCAGCCACATAGTGCTCCTGTGAGAACTCAAGAGGGCATTGTAATAGGTACGCTGCTCCAGCCATGCGCATGCATATCGTCATATTTCAAGACTAGGGATGAGTGCATGTTTCTTCGCCTAACGAGAAACTTGGAGAGTTTCTACTGATAAAATCAGCAATAGTTTTGATTAGCTTTTATAGGAATTTCAGGGGATGAGAGTAGACATGCAACCGACAGCTCATTGAAGCTAAGGTAAATAGTGCCAGCAGAGGTGTAAACTTGTTGGGTCACCAGGTTGCGTCCACTGTGTAATCAAGCAATCTTGAGTAATCTTTCCTCAGCTTGTCACAAAAAACTAACCATCCTCCATAGAGTTGATTGTCATCCTAAATACACTCCTGGAAATTGAAATAAGAACACCGTGAATTCATTGTCCCAGGAAGGGGAAACTTTATTGACACATTCCTGGGGTCAGATACATCACATGATCACACTGACAGAACCACAGGCACATAGCCACAGGCAACAGAGCATGCACAATGTCGGCACTAGTACAGTGTATATCCACCTTTCGCAGCAATGCAGGCTGCTATTCTCCCATGGAGACGATCGTAGAGATGCTGGATGTAGTCCTGTGGAACGGCTTGCCATGCCATTTCCACCTGGCGCCTCAGTTGGACCAGCGTTCGTGCTGGACGTGCAGACCGCGTGAGACGACGCTTCATCCAATCCCAAACATGCTCAATGGGGGACAGATCGGGAGATCTTGCTGGCCAGGGTAGTTGACTTACACCTTCTAGAGCACGTTGAGTGGCACGGGATACATGCGGACGTGCATTGTCCTGTTGGAACAGCAAGTTCCCTTGCCAGTCTAGGAATGGTAGAATGATGGGTTCGATGACGGTTTGGATTTACCGTGCACTATTCAGTGTCCCCTCGACGATCACCAGTGGTGTACGGCCAGTGTAGGAGATCGCTCCCCACACCATGATGCCGGGTGTTGGCCCTGTGTGCCTCGGTCGTATGCAGTCCTGATTGTGGCGCTCACCTGCACGGCGCCAAACACGCATACGACCATCATTGGCACCAAGGCAGAAGCGACTCTCATCGCTGAAGACGACACGTCTCCATTCGTCCCTCCATTCACGCCTGTCGCGACACCACTGGAGGCGGGCTGCACGATGTTGGGGCGTGAGCGGAAGACGGCCTAACGGTGTGCGGGACCGTAGCCCAGCTTCATGGAGACGGTTGCGAATGGTCCTCGCCGATACCCCAGGAGCAACAGTGTCCCTAATTTGCTTGGAAGTGGCGGTGCGGTCCCCTACGGCACTGCGTAGGATCCTACGGTCTTGGCGTGCATCCGTGCGTCGCTGCGGTCCGGTCCCAGGTCGACGGGCACGTGCACCTTCCGCCGACCACTGGCGACAACATCGATGTACTGTGGAGACCTCACGCCCCACGTGTTGAGCAATTCGGCGGTACGTCCACCCGGCCTCCCGCATGCCCACTATACGCCCTCGCTCAAAGTCCGTCAACTGCACATACGGTTCACGTCCACGCTGTCGCGGCATGCTACCAGTGTTAAAGACTGCGATGGAGCTCCGTATGCCACGGCAAACTGGCTGACACTGACGGCGGCGGTGCACAAATGCTGCGCAGCTAGCGCCATTCGACGGCCAACACCGCGGTTCCTGGTGTGTCCGCTGTGCCGTGCGTGTGATCATTGCTTGTACAGCCCTCTCGCAGTGTCCGGAGCAAGTATGGTGTGTCTGACACACCGGTGTCAATGTGTTCTTTTTTCCATTTCCAGAAGTGTAGTACCGAACTTAGAACTGGAATCAGATGATTTGTCGTAATATTTGCCAACTTCACGACGTAGTAGTAAAAATAATTTTGTAAAGAAGCTTCTGGTAAGAAATTTGATATTGTTGTGTTTAGAGTTACTTAGATTACTCAGTACGAAATGCGTTATCTTAACAACTGTCCTAACATTGTCACATTAGAACCTATGTAAATTCGTGTATTTCCTTGACAATAATTCTGCATTAAAACCAGTTTGTGTTCAGCTGAAACATCGTTGTGCTCTGTCATAGAATAAGGATCCACTCCTTACCCCAGTCATTATTCTATAGACTCTTGCACACTCACAGTCGTTTCAGCTGATATCTGATGAAAGAGAAACGGAGTGGAGTGTCAGAATAATAATACTGGAGATTCGGTGGATAGATTGGATAACCGATGAAGATATATGAAACAGAATCAGAAAATACTGCAAAGGTAAATTAAGCTTCGCCTTGTCACATCAGGACCACCAATAGGAGCTGTGAATAGCAGCAATGTGTGGTCGATGGCTATGACTTATAGCTAGCAGCAAACTGCATACGATTTTGAATGCTGCCCGATTCAGGAAATCTACAGGAAGATGCCTTAACAATTAATTTCAAAGCAATTGCCCCCTGAATTACGATGGAAGTCTTTGAGAAACAGTATCAGGATGGATATTTTGTTTTGTGCATACGTACATAATCGGTTCATATAGGCAGTGGTAATTGATTATGATAATTGCTTATTGATTTGGACCTTTAAGCTGAAGCGTTACAGCAGATACCATCAAACATGAAATTTTGTTTCAAAAGTCGACTACATTTCAAAAGAAATAATTATCTTCACCATTATGACTTTCAGTCTTATCTTTTAAGGCTGATTTTAGTTCATAAAGGAGGGAGTGATGTATTATCAAAATAAGTGACAATGTATTTAACGACATAAAATGTTTCTTTATTATAGGACCTGCAGCATATGTTATGTCTCAGTAGGACATAATGTAGAGAATTAGTAAACTGTACGCAGCTAGATATTTGAATTTCGTATATAAGCTTATTTCGGCTTTATTGCCTTCATCAGTATATGCCTTAACATTGTAAAAGGACACGTGTAAACTTCGAGTAAGCTATTGCTGCTCTCTGTAGTTGTTGGATGTTTGACAACTAGAGCAAACAACTAGCTATCAAACTTGAATTTCTATGATTTTCAGAGTAACAAAAAGACCTATTATAATATAAGTGAAAATCAGGTCGTCAGACAACTTTAAAACGTTACTGAAAAAGAAAGAAAAAATATTACATCCAACTACTAAGGACATCAGCAATAGTTTAGTCAGAGTTGACATATGTCCGTTTAAGGGGTATGACATGTGCTGATGAAGGCAATAAAGCCGAAATAAGCATATATACGAAAATAAAATATCTAGTAGCATACTGTTTATTAATTTTCTGCATAATATCCTAGTCTGATACGTCTTCTTCTTCGTCGTCGTCTTTCCAGCCCTATCACGTATTTCCGTAGGGTCGGCATGTTATTCTTGATTCGGCAATGTTAGTGGTAGAGGTTGGCCGGAGGGCCTTCCTGTTGCCACCCCATCGCACCACCACCTGTCCCCCCCCCCCCTGCCCCCCCCCTACCTTCCAGCAGACGGAACTTCTGCACCTGGTGTTACCGTATCACAGAGTGTGAGGACTTTTTCGAAATGTTTGCGAATCGTGTAACTGAAGCGGGACGTGGGTAAAATCCTGGTTTTCACCTAAAGTAGAGCCGAAATACGACGAACCCTGGTGCTTGCTAAAATTATCACTGATTGTTCTTCTAGCCGGCCGGGATGGCCGAGCGATTCTAGGCGCTACGGTCGCAGGTTCGAATCCTGCCTCGGGCATGGATATGTTCGATGTCCTTAGGTTAGTTAGGTTTAAGTAGTTCTAAGTTCTAGGGGACTGATGACCTCAGAAGTTAAGTCCCATAGTGCTCAGAGCCATTTGAACCATTTGATTGTTCTTCTAATACACATTCTGTCGAGGAATCACTTTCAAACTGCGGTAGTGAAGCGTCAAAGAATATTACAAAGCTGTATCATTTATTAAAATCTTACCCTAAAAGTAATGTAACAGGTATTCGTGATAAATGTCGAAATAAGTTTTCTGAAATTATTACTTTACAGAAGAGGGTAGTTCACGTTTTTGCATGAGAATGTAAAATAAGAATAACTGAATTTTGAACTCACCATGTACTGCGTTAAACCGATAACGGAAACACGCCAAGATTCTCGTAATCGGAGCAGGCGCTGGAAATTTCACGATCAGCTGAAATCTCGTCCCCAGAGCTGCTGCTGGCACTCGTACCATCATCTGCTTCACCAAGATTAGCAATAATGTTTTCCATGTGGGTCTCCACAATTCCTTCTCTCTCCCAAGCGTATTCAGTGATATTTCGTATGTAGAACCGCGGGCCGCCACATATCTGGTGTAACTTCATTCAAAGGTTGATGAAGCAATTTTAACACCTTGCTTTGTGAGAAAGGTGGACGTGTATTATTTCTTGCTACATTTCCTTTCACTCGAGCCCAAATAAGCTCAATCGCATTGTATGTGCAATGGGATGGTGGCAAACGAATAACTTTGTGACCAGCATCTCTAGCGATTTCGTCGACCGTGTATACAAGAGTTTGTGGCTTGTTAAGCTTAACAAGCTGAAGCAGCTGTGCCTTTTTCATTTCAGCAGTGCAAGAAACATTATGTCGCTGCAACCAACTTAACAAATCGTCTTTTCTATTTGACATAGTCGACGCTTTGTCCACCTGAGTAGAATGATAAGGTGCATTGTCTATCATTATGACAGACTTGGGAGGAATATTCGGGAAACGTTTGTCGCGAAACCATGAGATGTAACTCGCGGCATTCATTTCTTCGTGGGAATCTCCCGAAGCGAAAGCCCACAAAGCACCGTTTATGAATCCTGCACTTCCTCCAGAGTGGCAAACAATTAATATGCTACCTTTCCCACTTGATTGTCGTAGATCTGAAGAACTATTGTCGTCAGTCCAAATGAGTGAAACACTGTGGTTTGTATTAATCCAAGTCTCATCCTTAAATATGACTTTGTCAAAGTCAATAGTGCACGTTTTTCTGAGGAAACTGCAGCGCAGAATTACTATGTCCGTCCTCTCCATTACAAATTTACAATTGTTGTATGTTTTATACCTGAGGCCTAAAGAATTCAGAACCGAAGAAAGTGACGTCTTACCGCAGGAAAGCAGCCCTGCTTTACGAATAGAAACAATAATTTTTTTCCTAGTTGGTAATTCATCTTTACAGTAATAATTGTAAATGTGGTCCCGAATAGCACACTGATTAAAATTGCCACTCGCTTCGTATCCTTTCTCGTTTACCTGGCGTGCTAAGCTTAAAGTCGTTCTTACCACTATCAAGGCCTACATGTTTTTCCTTAGTCACACGTTTCACTATAGCAGTACCAATACCAAGGGCATCGGCTGTTCGTTGCACTAAATTTGACAAAGGGAGATTAGGTCTTTCATTACGCCTCTCACTTTCAAAGTAATCTAGCACACGAATAGCAAATTACCTCGCTTGAGAATGCAGGACCTGCCGTCCACCACTAGCTATCGCGACCGTTAAGTATACTCTCCGGCAGCAAACTAACCATTTGGCAACAGGGTTGCTTTCCGTTTCTGCGACCGGAGAGGTCTCCCGGCCCAATAGGCGGAGTAATGGATCGTCGTGTTACGGCCCGATCATAGTCGGATGTAGGAAACCATCTAAAAACCACATCCAAGCTGATCGGCACATCGATCCTCGCCGTTAATCCGCCGGGAGGATTCGATCCGGGACTGGAGCGCCTCCCCGATCCCAGACGCGTAGCGCTAACGCGTGCTGTTATCCTGTTTTCCCGAGATGTATTTTCAGTCCTTAAGCATAGCTTGTGTAGCGCGAAATAACTGTATACACTATAATACTTAATGATGTTATTAAGAATATTGTTTACTCTAACGTGAACTCACTTGTGAAGGGTCAGCTTGTAGCCATATTTTAAACAGCAATCACTGTGTATAATTACAACGTATCGTCAAATGACCAATGGATGTAAGGTAACTACAGAAACTAAAATAAATTGTTGGTAATGAAGAGCTTAAATGATCTCGTGACTGTTTAGCGTCCTTATAAAATCAGTAAATGCCTCATATCAGAATTATGACAAATCTTACGACAGACGTCAATGAAAACATTCAGTTCAAAAATGATACTCATTGTTTCTATATCGACTTTTTATTATTTTATCTGCAAAGGCATATTCGTGCGTGTAGACGAGTTACCAGTTCCAGCCTCATAGGTCATTTTCGAGTGCGGCACGCATATGGAATCAATGAGAGCGTATAAGCAAATTCAAAATATTGGCTCTCAATATCCGACATGGCAGGTGCATGCACGAACAGACACGTTATATTGGAATACACGAACGCTCTTCACTGACGTCACATGTACTGTGCACTCCATGTGTTCACTTTCATTTCAACGTACTGCAAAATGATGCCTTTATCATTTATTATATTCTGGGTTGTCGTACCCCATGTGAATATATTGGCTGTTCGCAAATTTAGAATGCGAGGAATATTTAAACATCCCGAGGAATTTCGTAGCATCTTTTCTCATATCTAATTTCAGCTTCTTAGGCATTCATTCGTTACTTATGAGATTAATTAAAAACAATCACTTGCAGCATGTTAGTTAATATTGAGTGTAGGTAGCAGAAACGATACGGAAGTAAGGAGAGACTATTAGATAATTGCTGGGGTGTACGAAGGAGCCGCATTTGGAGGACAGTTTAGCTGTGCAGTAGGCAGAAAATATAAGAACAATTTACACGCTTTTACTAAACAGTGACGACTAATTCCGTTTTAGAGCCACTAAAATCATGAACGTGCGAGAACATCGGAAACACTTCCTAAGTGGCGGTGGCTATCTTTTCCGTGAAATAAATACGCAAAGAAGAGAGGATCCAGTAAAAATTAACTTTCTTGTTTGACTTACTACCTACTACTTTTTATTAACACACTGAAAGACACCAACCGATCCGGTCATGCGTTCTGGCATCCACAACGGTCGGCCCTTGGTTGGACACAGATGTAATCAAAACTGTCCTGCAACGGAATAACATGAAGAAAGGGTGGCTCTGACAAGTAAGTCGTGGGTGTTGGTTCTTTATAAAAGCACTAATAATGTCTATAAAAAGTGAGTTCATATATTTACTGAAATAAAAGACGGCCAATTTGACCCCTATTTACTACGAAACCTCTGTGTAAAATACTTAACACAAATTTTCTGACAAAATGGTATCGAGAGGAAGTTAAGTGCAAAATTCCCACTCTTCACAAACCTTTTTTTTTTTTTTTTTCCCAATCCGCTGCTCTCGCGCGTCTGTAATTATCACAAACAGGCCTGCTACGTCCCATTTCTGGTAATTTTTTCAGGAGCAGCCAATGGAGCTCTTTTTCGCTTTTTGTAAGAGATAAGAGATTATTCACTCTTCCTTGTGGTGTCCGACTGATGGCATCTCGCCTTCACTAGGACAGAAAAGAAATACTAAAACAAAGTCAGCTATTACTCTTCCCACGAAGAAGACAGAGATCTTTATCTGCGAGTAGCGTCCCACTCTTCTGCTTTATAGAAAGGCTGCCGGCCAGGGCAAATCAAATTCTACAAAGCTATGCTGTGACTCAGTAACTTTGTATTGTAAAAATAGAGAGTATTCTGTACCTAGCCAGTTTTTCACCATAGCTCGCTATACCGCCGTTTTAAGGTGGAGTAAATGCACTCTAATGCTGTAACTGACCACCACGTCCAGGGAAATTTTAAAGCGAACCATAGATATAAATTAAAAGGTACCTGTTCAATAAATCGTATATTACTGTCCCCTTTCCCATACGCACAGACAAAAATCTAAAAACAATTTCATTCGTTAGTTCTAAAATTTTAACTAAACGAGAAATAACGTAATGATAGGTGTAAAATAGTACAGCAGAAATCTTGGCTGGCTGGTAATTGGAGTAAATAAGACAAGTCAGCCACACTGCAACGCAATGAGACTTTCCAACGTATCAGGCTGTGCTAGATCTGGGCAAATCACAAAATTTGAAAAAGCGTTCCACATTCGTCTTAGCGTCCGGTCTTCAGAGGATAAGGTGCTCTCCATTTAAATATGACGTACCGAAATGTGTAAGCCACAGGCACCACAAACGGGGTGGCTGCTCGCGCCAGACCAAGATGCCCTTCGTAAGGGAGCTGTGTCCTAAATGAAGATGGCTGAGTGAGCCTTCATCCCACCTGTGTGATTGGAAAGAGAAAATCCTCGGACAGGTAACTGGTTTCACATTACAAAGTTTGTACCCTGCGCAACACTACCTTATTTCTAAGCTTTTACAGCAATAGAAGGGTGTCGTACCTGTGATTGTGTTCATTATAAATCATTTTATGAAAGTCTGCGACTGTGAGAACAACGGGTTTATTTATAAATATCTAACAGTCACAATTTTCTTTTATTCATATTTTACACGACGCGTTTCGGGAAATGATCCGATTTTCAAGTGTTTTTCTCTTTGTACTGTGCCGCTTTGACGTAATGTTTTCATTGCGTGAAGTTCTGCTTTGTGACTTAGAAGAAGTTCTGCTTTGTTTTGTTGGCTTTACTGCAATGCAACTGTAGTTATTTGTCGGTTGTGGCGAAATTTGGAAGAAGTTGTACTTACAGTTTTGTTATGGTCCATTTGCGCATAGTCACACACAATTTTCTGTGCACAGTGTACATCGAGTATAACTGACATAAACAAACAGTTACAAAGATGTTTTTAGATGTGGTTGACAGAGATAATGTTACATTCCTTCCACAAGTATGATATGCTTTTGTACATAGGGTACTTATCTTAACGGTATGGATCATAATTTGCTTATATCTGTTTTACGATATTGCTTATTTCTATGTGTTGCTCTTTTCATATTGTCAAAGCATCTGAAGAAATTCACTGATTCACTTTCACGTTTTTCGTCTAATTTTTGTCTTCACATTTTCTGTAATGTGACTATATCTCCAGTTCCTATAACAAATCCATTTTACGCTCTTTATTTAGTCAGGTGAGTACCTTGACATTTTACTCTACTTTTCCTAACAGGTATGTATGTGTGTGGCTATTGCTGACGTTGTGAGTCTGCTGTGCGTGTAAGCTTTAACGTGCTCTGTGTACCTGGTGTTGAAGTTTCAGTCTGTTTGTGGTAGTTGGACATGGAGTATTCTAGGCATATTAATTTGTATATTCCAGAATCTGAGTATGTGTTATGATTACAATTTATATTGTGTATTAGTTTTGTTGTAGTTTATTTGATGTAGAAAATTCAACTTTTACTTTTTGATTTTTGGAAATATTTGCAATTTTCTGTGATGTAAGGAATGCTAGATATAAATTTGTTTTTTCTCTTTTTCTGTAGTGCATTTTGTGTTTGGGCCTTTCTTCACTTTGTCTAGGAGTGTGTCAACTATAGAAGCAGTATAATCATTGGCAAGTGTAATCTCTTTCACTATATGTATTGCCTGTTGCATGATTTTTGGTTCATAGGTATTTTAGTTGCCCTATGTAGCATTAACCTGTATGCTTACTGTTTGTGGTTGTTTGGGTTATATGAGGATGCAGGTGATTGTGGTGCTTAAAGGCAAAGAAATGAAGCAGCCTCTCACACATCAACACCAAACATAAATGGCATAATACACACAAAAAAGCACTTGAAAATGGAAAACATTTCCCGAAATGCGTCATGTGAAAAGTAAATAAAGAAAATCGTGACTGTGAAACGTCCCCTTATGAACAATTATACATGACTGTGCTTAAACTGACACACAATATTTTTAGCGCAACGCAATCTGACTTTCAAAAATCCCTACAAAAGGATGGCCCTGACTAACATTAACCTATACGTTTCACAAATCACTTACCTCACCAAAAATCTTCGTTACTCGAACTACTGCAATACAGCGAGCGCCACTACTGCCAGCTAAATAAAAGATTCAAACTACGGAAGGCACTAACTAATGATAGGCATAGTTAGCAAATGAAAGATTTTAATAGAGAACAAACAATGTATTTACCTTAATAGTCATAATATATATAGCAGTTCATGACATCCAGTCTTACAAATTTCAAAACTCCGCCATCTCTCTCCCCACATCCACCACTGCTGGCGGCTCACCTCCAACTGCGCAACACTACGCGCTGTTAACAGCCAACAGCCCAACACTACAATGGCAGACAACAATGTAAACTAGCCACAGACTGCAGACAGCACAGCCAGTGATTTTCATACAGAGCGCTACGTAACGTTGCCAATAAGAAAACATAAACAGCCTACTTACAACTGGTAGCAGAAGATTTATCTCTAAACAAACCTATCGAGGATATTCTGTTGGTCACGTCGAAGCTTCCGGCGATATGGCTGTATCTTGCCTGCCGTGAGTGCTCGAGTGCTAGCTTCTGATCGTCCGAATACAAAGCATTGCAGTCCATTATCCTATGAAACCCTGAGCAGAGGCATGCAAGCGAGACATATCCACCCCCCCCCTCCTCCCAAGAGCCGTAGACACAACCAAGACTGTTTTTAACCAATACTTGTTATCTGTTACATGGGCAGAGAGAGATCCGAAAGAGGCAAGTGCACTTCGTGTAGTTCAGTAATGCACCCGGAAATACGAGAATCAGAATTAGCCGCTTGGGCCCCTTCAGAGGAAGATGGTGAAGAGTCCATTTTTTTAAATGGACACCTATTCGTGGTCGGGATAGTTACACCGTATCTATGACTGTCGACTCTCACTTCGTTTCATCTAGGGCTTGGGATTCTCGTCTCGCTTCCCCGCAGTTAGCAGTGACTATATCCCGTATAGTCCAGTAAAACTGTCGGAAAGAGAGCCCATACATTGCAAAATGTGGGATAGAAGATTTTATTTTTTTTAACTCGTTCACATGGTTGGAAAGTTGGGAAAACCAAATGTATCTTAGCTACGTTTTCTGTAGTCAAAAACTTTGAAAACTTCAGAATTTTTTCAGTTTCTTCAAAAAGTTTCAATTCCTTGTTCGCCCAGCGCTTTGACGTTTATTTCCTTTTTAAAAGAGCAGAAAATTCTCTACAAATCTGATTACTACATGTACCCAGTCTGTCAAAAAATACCGATTTTTCAAACTTTGTGCAAAATGGCAAAATACCAAGTTTTTGAGCACTTTTATTTCAGATTTTGTTTATGTAGTAGTAACATATAATATGTCATGTTGTACATTGGAACTGAACATCTTACTTTGCGGTGTGCCCAGGGTACTTTTTTTCCCACATAAGACTGACTAATTGGACACAGGTGCCGTACATATTTTGTAGCTGAATGACGTTAATGACCAGTTACAAGAAAAAAATGTGTAGAAATGGTAATTTAGTGGACAACATTGCATTTATTCCTTGGTGATTCTTTAGCTCCTCTCCGAAGGATTTGTTTAATGGAACAAAGTGAAGAAATATGAATTTCCTAGTTATCTAATTTCCCTATTCTCAAAAAAAGGCATGCGAAAAAGGGCAAAATCTTCATTGTACACCGCCTTTGTTCTAAAGGAAGATGTTAAATCAATGGCAGCAGATTAATTTTTTGTCGTTAATGGAGGGGTCCGTTTAGACAATATGACATAACCTTCAAATCAAAAGCTCTAAGTTACGCTTGTTACCTGTAACATCATTTTGGATCTCAGTATGCCATTGTATTTTATGTGAACCCACGCGTGGTATAGCAATGTAGCGCAAAGAGTGCTGAGAGTAGTCCCAGGTCTGGGAAACATTCTTCGGTTGAAGGTGTAGTTGAATCGGAGATGGTATACGACGTCCATCAGAACAAGTTTTTGTACAACGAAAGAAGCAAGAATTGCTTGATCACACTTCTTAAAAAGGAATTTTGAGACTGTAGCATTGACGTGAACCAGGCACAAGAAAATGCTGACTCCATGATTGTAAAATCTGTCGTTTCAAGAACCGACGGTTTTGAAAGCGTGGTCATAGTGGGGAAAATACTGACCTCCTTGTAGTCAAGACTGGTTTAGGACAAGACATCGAAAACTTATTTTCTCTATGGCCAGGAACAGGAAGTGCTAACAAGTAGTTTTGCACTGCATCCTACAAGTTCTACAGTGGATATATTCTGTTCACCCACGCCACTAGTGGATGTCATACAACATCCGCAATTTTTGTCAAGGAGAAATGAGGTTTAACAGCAAATAACAGCTGGAGAACAGTTTATTACCGCTTAGTATATCAGACACGGTAAACCAAGTTCCTCAGGACAAGTTTTTGCACAACGAAAGAAACAAGAATAGTTTGATCACACTTCTTAAAAAGGAATTTCGAGAGTGTAGCCTTGAGGTGGATCAGGCGTAAGACGTCAGTTTCCAGACGCTACACGATTTTCGGTACCAGCTATTCCCTAAGTCTGCCACAAAAAGCAAGTTGAATCTTGCAAGGTACCCTCCCAAAAACAAGTTGCGTCACACCATTCATTACGGAGTTATCAGCAAGTTCGAGGTTTGATGGAAAACCTGGAACCTCCTGAGAAATGGGGCTAAACTCACAGTAACCATGATCAGAGGTCTATTGTAAAAAAGCCAAGATCCAGCGCCAGACATCGAAATCAAAGAACTGGAAAGTGCTGAATCACTGTGGTAAGAACAGGTCGATCTGGGACCCATTCGATATCCCGATTCATGGCATTTCTGGCGCTACCGAGGAACTTGATCCGTCAGAACGTCGGAAGTGACTCACATATCCACCTCCTGTGCACGAAATGTTTAAGCAAAGGAAGGAAGGACGACTGAGCTTGACGTCCCATAGATATCGAGGTCATTAAAGACAGAGCGCAGACTCGGATTGGGTCAAGGATGGGGAAGGAAATCGGCCGTGCCCTGTCAAAGAAACCATCCCAACATTTACCGGAAGCGATATAGGGAAATCGCGGAAAACCTAAATCTGGATGGCCATTCCCGCGTATGAACGCTCGTCCTTCCGAATGCGGGTCCAGTGTGCAAACCATTGCGCCACCTCTCTGGGTAAAGGTTGAAGCACACTGTGTCAGAAGTGTTGCGGATCCAGAACTGATAATAACAACTTTCAGTAAATGTTAACGTCTTTTTAATTGTAATTAAGCTCCCAGTGTTTTAGTTGTACTGAATGGTTTTTCTTATACAAGTGTAATAGGCTACCTGTTTTGATTTGCCTATTTCAGCTAATAATATTTTAATTTTCTGTCACTGGTTACTTAATACATACAACATAATGAGCAACTGATACAGTTATCATAAAAAATGCATGAATCATGGCTGAAATGCCCTGCAACTTATCTTCGACTAGTGATGTATGAATCACGTGAGATGGATGCCCAGGATCACCCGACTGCACATGGAGTAACTAAATATCTCAGAACGAAATGTTCAGTTATAATACATAAAATAGTATTAATATAGTTCTACTATGTAAATAGAAACTGAAATAAAAATGCTCAAAACCAGGAATACTGCAATTTTGAAAAAATTTGCAAAATTGATATTTTTTGACCGACTGTAGCGCCTGCGACACTGGGTGCATAAAAAAGACGTAGCAATCGGATTTGTAGAGAATTTTGTGCTCTTTTAAAAAGGAAATAAAGAGCTAAGCGTTAGGAGCTAAGGTTTTTTTCGAAAAACTGGATAAAGCCCTAAACCCTCAAATTTTTTTGACCACAGAAACTTTAGTGGACATATATTTTGTTGGCAAAACTTTGTTTTTCAATCTTTCCAACCTTATGAACGCGTTAAGAAAATAAATTCTTCCAGCCCACATTTTGCAAGGTACTCTGCTGTTTGTCTGGACTAGTAGGACTTGAAATTTGTGCAGTCCCTCTGCACTGTTTCTACAGTTCCTGTATGACTCCATTGTCGATTCTTTAGGATGTCCTTTCCAGACTTTCCTAATGTGTCCTACCATAGTACACATAATGGCGTCAACTTTTAGCGTTTCCCTAGAGCCGACAGGTTTGAACCGCTCGCAACATCTGAAGGGGACGCGCAGACTTTCCGGCTATGATTCGCTGTTAACGAGCTGAGGTGGTGATTTCCTCGCGTACGACTGTTTAAAAGACAGTCACTGTATAGGTGAGCAGCATGAGATTATGCAGGCGCCTGGCGTACGAAAAATACAGGGTTTATCCAAAAGAATCATCCGATTTAAAAAAATCGTAATTATTATGTTGTCTAAGATATGTGCGTGAACAATGTACTGTTGGAAAGAGCAATCTGTCCAGTTTTACATGGTTACTACCAGGTAGCAGCAGTGTGCGCCCACTTCAGTTCTGTTAAATATGGTGTCGGGAGAAAAGAAAGCGTTTTGTGTTCTACGTTTTACGCAGTGCACGACAGTAATAACAGGCCAGTGTGACTTTCGTACTAGATATGGTGTGGATCCTCCTTCATCACAGAGCATTAGACGACGGCATGAACATTTCCAAGAAACAGGTTGTATGTGTAACGGCAAATCGCCGGGCCGTCCCCGAGTATCTGACGCAGACGTTGAACGCATCCGCCATAGTTTTCACAAGGAGTCCGCAGAAATGTGTTCGCACTTTCTTTTCCCAAAACTGGAGACAGATTTGAATGACTTCATTTGCCAACAGTATGGGCCTCCGCCACACTGGCATCTGGAGGTACGGGAATTTTTAGATCAAAGGGTTATTGAACTATGGCTCGGTCCCACTGGACCAAAAGCCTTACATTACTGGCCTCCAAAGCAACCAAGCTTGACTGAATGTGATTAATTCTTGTGGGAATTTGTAAAAGACTCTGGTTATGTGTCATCATTACCAACAACAGTGAATGAACTGAGACATCGCATAACAGCAGCCGTGGAAGCTATAACTCAAGACTTGCTCTCTGTAGTGTGGCGACAATTGGAATGCACCATTGACATATGCCGTGCATCTAAAGGGAGGCGTATTGAACACCTATGAACAGGTATGAAGAAAAACGTTTTGAGTTTCCCGTTCATCAAAACACAAAATTAATTGTATACGTTTATTAGTTTCAGAAATATAGATGTACCCAATCGGGATATTATATTTGATACGCCCTGTATTTCGAGTACCTGTCGCAGCGTGTGTAGTCGCCATACGATGTTACGTGGAGGATCACAGGATTCGGCACTTATGGTACGTACTGTACAGGTTAAGTTTTGTACTTTCACTCAGTGTCAACAGCAGGCGAACAGCTGTAAGTAGTTGTCTCATTTCGTTGCAGCCTAATGCGCAGTGATGAGAAAATCATTTCATTTCGGGAGTACAGATAGGTATGTATCTGGGTGTTTTTTACACCACAAATGTTCAATGGAACAATCACGGCAAATTGTAGCTGTAATTGAAGTTAATTGTTCTGAATTGATGGGTGGCGTAATTCACAGGAATTGTTCGTATCCCGACTCGTTTAGTTTCCAGGAAAGAGCTGCCAGCTGCAGCAGTGATATACGTTAATTCCCGCCGCACATGCCACAGTTGGCAGCACTGCGGCCCAACTCGCAGCTGCCTCCGCCCCCGCAGCTGTATTTGCTTCCGACAACTCTACTGCGCGCCCACGCTCTTTCCCCCGCCTTGCTTACGTCAAACACTTGTTCAGCCCGTAATTACTATTCGAATAAATGTTAAGCACTGCACAGCGCAGTTCGAAACCATTCGGCCGATTCGTGTGCTCAGTCACTGGTTAGAACGCCGACGTTGTGGACTTCTGTATTTTGAAAGTTAAGAGAACATATTAACTGAGGCAGGTCCTCTCTCTCTTTCTGAGCATATTACTTCCGGAGAGAATCTGCGCTGTGCGGACGACTGTAATGATAGGATATACGGGATCACGTAGATACAAATGGAGTTAAATGCGATGACGTTCTTCACCAACGGAAAAAAACACAACATCAAAAAGCAGTTAATGAAGCGCAATGAAATTTCGGGAATACGTTTGTCTAGTTAACATACTGAGGTAATTTACATTGCAAGATCACAGGTTAATGTAAGCGCGAGGTAAGCCATTGCAAATGTAAAATGCTGGTACATTCAAAACTAGAGTAACCGCCAGAATGTTAAATGCAAGCACGCAAATGTGCATACATTGTGTCGTACAGATGCTGGAGGTCAGTTTGCGGGATGTTGCAGTGTTGCAGTTGGTCGGTCAATAGACTCTATACCCCCCTCCCCCACCCCCACCCTCCCTTCCACAGGGGCTCGCAGCTCTTGGCGGGTTCGTGCTTGGCTACCACGGCGCCCAATCCTTTGCAGCATCTTTTCCCTTTCGTGCTGCATGTCTATCCTTTTGCTATTCTTTTTCCCTCCCCTTGTGTAACCTGCCTGGGGTATTCAGGGAATGTTCCACACTGTCGTGGCTGACATACGAACAGTCTCACCACTGTTTTTCGTTTCTTTTTCCTTTCTTCGTTCACCTTCTCCTATCCTTTCTCCGCTTCGGTGTTTGAGAGTCCTCTTTTTTCTTCTTCGTCCCTGTGCGCTCCTGCAGGCCAGACCCCCGCGTCTGCGCGTAACAGGCGACTAGGTAATGCGTAATTCCCATCACATGGGCCGACATGTAGGGTTCGTACATACTCCCTGGTACAAGCCAGGACCAGGGGAGGGGTGAGTGCCTGAGCTGCTGCCTTCCCTTATTGCTGATTGCTCCCTTTGTTAGGTGTTTGGGAGGCGTGAACTGAGGTGTGAACGATCACATAAGACAGGTGCGCCCCCTTCTACAGTGGGTCCGCAGTTGGAAAGAACGCACCATCGGAGACACTAGAAATCAGTAGAGATTTCCTCGAAATGAGCCAGTCATCATCTTTGTAGTCCACGTCTACCAAGCGTAAATGGAATAAAGCTCCCGATTCAGAGACCCTCCCAGCTGCACCACGGTTTCTCGTGGTTTCCTATACTGAAGACAATCAGTCATTCATAATGTGAAATCTGTTTATTATTCAGAAGAGTGCTGATGCAATTGCCGGCCCTGTGAAATCCTGCTCTCGTTTACAGAATGGGACTTTGCTTTTGGAGACTACTTCTGATTCTCAAGCAAAACAACTACTTGCTGCTTCACTTCTCCATGACTATCCTGTTCATGTCGAAGCCCATGGAACTCTGAATTCTTTCCATGGTGTTATTTACACTAGACTGCTCGATGGTCTGACCCCAGCCAAATTCCAGCCATACCTCTCTGATCAGGGTGTCACTCCCGTCCATAGGGTGATGAAAAAGGTAGATGCCTCCTTAGTGGCCGGCCACGGTGGCCGAGTGGTTCTAGGCGCTTCAGTCCGGAACGGTCGCAGGTTCGAATCCTGCCTTGGGCACGGATGTGTGTGATGTCCTTAGGTTAGTTAGGTTTAAGTAGTTCTAAGTTCTAGGGGACTGATGACCTCAGATGTTAAGTCCCATAGTGCTCAGAGCCATTTGAATCATTTGAACCTCCTTAGAGCAGACACGATCTCTTTTTCTCACACATGATAGAATGGTGCTTCCGTCCAAGATCAAAGCAGGCTATGAAGTTATCACACTCCGTCCGTACATTCCAAACCTGATGCACTGCTACCAGTGTAATCGTTTCAACCACACTCGAATGTCTTGTTGACATGCGACCAAATGTGTAACCTGTGGTAGGGATGTGCACAAGGGCGATTGTCCGCCTCCTTCTCCCCACTATATCAACTGCATTGGCGACCATGCCGAATCGTCTCGAGATTTTCCCATGTATGTCGATGAGCGACCTGTTCAAGAAATCTGCTTAAAGGAAAAAGTACTTTACCCAGTCGCTCACAAGTTATTGGCTAGTCACAAACCCTGTGTTCCATCATCTAGCACTCATAGTACTGTTTTGGTACATCTCGCTCCATGAAGGACATGGCCATGCAGACATGCGACCTCAAATTCAGCTCTGATGTTGTGAAATCACCCAGTGTCATGGTAGCATCGCTGTCCCCTCGTCCAGCTGTGCGACAAGGAATCAAATTCTCTCCTCATGAGGCGAAGTCCCAAGCTACACATCTGCCATGCTGGAAAGGACAGAAGGAATACTCCCATGAAGACTTCCTATGTCTCTCCAGCCAACCAACACCTGAGTCTTCCTCTGCTCGCCTGAAAGACTCGAAGAAGTGCGACAAAGGCAAACGGTCTTCTCTTTCATCGACTTGAAAATCATCTTAGACGGTGTCACTACGTGATACCCTCGCCTGGCCGGCCTCCATGTCGCCTGTGCGCTCCACCATCCTTTTTTCTATGTTGAACTCCACAGGCCGACAACAGAAGAAAGCTGACGCTTTAGTGGACCTCATGGAGCAGGATCCTCCTGCCTCTGTGCTCTGTAGCAGCGAGTCTTAACAGGCTGGTACTCAGCAGCCGCCGAGGTGACCCCCCATCACTTTTTCCTCATAATGACTCGCCTCAATGGAACGTTCGCGGTCTTTGATCCAACAAAGAGGATTTACAGCTGCTTTTAGATAATATCAGTGTCCAACTAGAATTTCAGGCAGGCAGGTGCTAAAGAGGTCCAAAACTCACAAAATTCTCACAACAGGAAAGTAAATAATAATGTTACCATATTGAACCAAAGTATTGGTGGATTAAAGAAAAAAGTAGATTCTCACAAAAGTAAAGTAAAAAGTAATGTTACTATTTTTCACCGAAATATTAGGGTTTGAAGAATAAAGTAGATGAGCTCCTGGTTTGTTTAGATGACACTGAATCTGATAATGTAATAGATATACTATGCCTGTCTGAGCATCACATTGTGTCTGATATGCAAAAGGTAAATATCAGTGGTTATAAACTAGCTGCACATATGAGTAGAGAGAGTAAGGTAGGCGGAGGAGTTGCCATATATGTCAAAAGTTATCACTGTGTGAACATGTGACTGTCAACTTAAACTGAAGGAGAGCTGTTTTATACACTCCTGGAAATTGAAATAAGAACACCGTGAATTCATTGTCCCAGGAAGGGGAAACTTTATTGACACATTCCTGGGGTCAGATACATCACATCATCACACTGACAGAACCACAGGCACATAGACACAGGCAACAGAGCATGCACAATGTCGGCACTAGTACAGTGTATATCCACCTTTCGCAGCAATGCAGGCTGCTATTCTCCCATGGAGACGATCGTAGAGATGCTGGATGTAGTCCTGTGGAACGGCTTGCCATGCTATTTCCACCTGGCGCCTCAGTTGGACCAGCGTTCGTGCTGGACGTGCAGACCGCGTGAGACGACGCTTCATCCAGTCCCAAACATGCTCAATGGGGGACAGATCCGGAGATCTTGCTGGCCAGGGTAGTTGACTTACACCTTCTAGAGCACGTTGGGTGGCACGGGATACATGCGGACGTGCATTGTCCTGTTGGAACAGCAAGTTCCCTTGCCGGTCTAGGAATGGTAGAACGATGGGTTCGATGACGGTTTGGATGTACCGTGCACTATTCAGTGTCCCCTCGACGATCACCAGTGGTGTACGGCCAGTGTAGGAGATCGCTCCCCACACCATGATGCCGGGTGTTGGCCGTGTGTGCCTCGGTCGTATGCAGTCCTGATTGTGGCGCTCACCTGCACGGCGCCAAACACGCATACGACCATCATTGGCACCAAGGCAGAAGCGACTCTCATCGCTGAAGACGACACCTCTCCATTCGTCCCTCCATTCACGCCTGTCGCGACACCACTGGAGGCGGGCTGCACGATGTTGGGGCGTGAGCGGAAGACGGCCTAACGGTGTGCGGGACCGTAGCTGAGCTTCATGGAGACGGTTGCGAATGGTCCTCGCCGATACCCCAAGAGCAACAGTGTCCCTAGTTTGCTGGGAAGTGACGGTGCGGTCCCCTACGGCACTGCGTAGGATCCTACGGTCTTGGCGTGCATCCGTGCGTCGCTGCGGTCCGGTTCCAGGTCGACGGGCACGTGCACCTTCCGCCGACCACTGGCGACAACATCGATGTACTGTGGAGACCTCACGCCCCACGTGTTGAGCAATTCGGCGGTACGTCCACCCGGCCTCCCGCATGCCCACTATACGCCCTCGCTCAAAGTCCGTCAACTGCACATACGGTTCACGTCCACGCTGTCGCGGCATGCTACCAGTGTTAAAGACTGCGATGGAGCTCCGTATGCCACGGCAAACTGGCTGACACTGACGGCGGCGGTGCACAAATGCTGCGCAGCTAGCGCCATTCGACGGCCAACACCGCGGTTCCTGGTGTGTCCGCTGTGCCGTGCGTGTGATCATTGCTTGTACAGCCCTCTCGCAGTGTCCGGAGCAAGTATGGTGGGTCTGACACACCGGTGTCAATGTGTTCTTTTTTCCATTTCCAGGAGTGTAATTGTAACAGTATATAGGTCCCCTTCAGGAAACTTTCATTTATTCCTTGTTTATAAGTTATATTTTAAATTAGCGTCGGGTTCCTTGTACACCTCATCCCAGTCTAACTGCTGAAGACTTTCTCTGAAATTTCTAATTGTTGAGTCATTAATCGAACGCACAACTTTGGAGGGGAGTTTTGAATTACTGAATGGAGCTATGTCATATACTGTAACTAGCTAAGCATCATGATCGGAAAGCCCATTCCCAACAGGACAAGAATTTATGTTTTTAAACCTATCTTGGTCTATAAAAGTGTTATCTATCAATGTGCTGCTGTCCTTTACTACCCGAGTAGGAAAATTAATGACAGATGTCAAATTGAAAGAACTGAACAAGACTTCCATGTCATTCTTCCTATTACACTCTTTCAGTGAATCAACATTGAGGTCCTCACAAAGAATAATTTGCTTTCGCCTATCTGACAGATAGCACAACAAGGCATCCTTGGGTGTGACAGCTGTACTTGTATCATCGGCTAAAAGTACCATTTCTGCATCTTCGTGAATATAGAATGGCAAGTCATTAATATACATTAAGAACAGCAATTGAAATTCCACCCACCTCTCCTTCTGAAATTAAGAGGATAATAAACTCTCTCCAGAATAAAAGCTCACATGGAATTGATGGCATTTCCAACAGGATAGTAAAAGCTTGTTCCCAAGAAAATTGTGGAATTCTTAGCCACATACGTAATAGCTCTCTGAAGCAGGGTATTTTCCCAGATAGACTGAAGTATGCCATTGTTAAACCACTGCATAAAAAAGGGGATACGTCTGATGTCAACAACTATTGCCCAATCTCTCTTCTGACAGCCTTATCCAAAATTCTTGAAGAAGTAATATATTGTAGAGTAGCTTCCCACCTTTGTAAAAACAAAGTTTTAACAAAGTGTCAGTTTGGTTTCCAGAAGGGTTATTCCACGGAAAATGCTATATATACTTTCACTAATGAAATATTAAATGCTCTGACTAACCGGAAGTCACCCGTTGGTTTTTTTGTGATTTATCAAAGGCTTTTGATTGTGTAAATCATGGAATTCTTCTAGATAAGCTCAACTACTGTGGTATGAATGGGACAGTCCTCAAATGGTTTAAATCATACCTAACTGGAAGAGTGCTGAAAGTTGAAATAAACAGTTCACATAATATGCTGAAAACTGGTGATTTCTTAAACTGGGGAACAATCAAGACTGGAGTGCAGCAAGGTTCGGTCTTGGGTCCTCTGCTGTTCTTAATGTATATTAATGACTTGCCATTCTATATTCACGAAGATGCAGAAATGGTACTTTTAGCCGATGATACAAGTATAGCTGTCACACCCAACAGACAAGAATTAACTGGTGCAATTGTAAACGATGTTTTTCAGAAAATCATTAAGTGGTTCTCTGGAAATGGGCTCTCATTAAACTTTGACGGAACACAGTATATACAGTTCCACACAGTAAATGGAATGACACCATTAATAAATATAGACTTTGATCAGAAGTCGGTTGCTAAAGTAGAACATTCTAAATTTCTAGGTGTATGCATTGATGAGGGGTCGAACTGGAAAAAACACACTGACGATCTGCTGAAACGTTTGAGTTCAGCTACTTATGCTATTAGGGCCACTGCAAATTTTGGCGATATACATCTGAGTAAATTAGCTTACCACGCCTATTTTCATTCACTGCTTTCGTATGGCATCATATTCTGGGGTAACTCATCGTTGAGTAAAAGAGTGTCCATTGCACAAATGCGTGTAATCAGAATAATTGCTGGAGCTCATCCAAGATCATCCTGCAGACACTTATTTAAAGAGCTAGAGATCTTCACTGTAGCTTCACAATATATATATTCACTTATGAAATTGGTTATTAACAATCCAAACGAAATCAAAAGTAATAACAGTGTACATGGCTACAACACTAGGAGAAAGGATGATCTTCACTACTCAAGGTTAAATCTAAATTTGGCTCAGAAGGGGGTAAATTATGCTGCCACAAAAGTCTTTGGTCACTCACCTAATAGCATCAAAAGTCTGACACATAGCCATATAGCATTTAAAAGGAAATTAAAAGAATTTCTTAATGGCAACTCCTTCTACTCATTAGATGAATTTTTGGATATAGTAAGTGGGTAATTTCCCAACCTCCACAAAAAAAGAAAAAGAAAAAATATTGAGTGTCATGTAATATTTTGTGTATCTTAATATCTTGTATAGACACCTTTTATTAACCTGACACGTTCCACATCATTACGAATTGTCGTATTCATGATCTATGGAACAAGTACTAATCTAATCTAATCTAATCTAATCTCCACTTGTACACTGCCTCCACAAAACAAAATTCCGTCCTCACGACCGGTTTGAGCTTTCGCATTTCTTCCTGGTCTGTTTTGACCTTCCTCCTGAAGTCGGCATCCCGTCTCATGGGGGAGTCACGCTGCTAATATGGGATGACGCTCATAGTGAACCCATCTTCCAGACTACCTGTCTTCAAGCTATTGAAGCTCACCTTTTCCTTCCTCACCTCACCTTTTCCCTTTGTACTGTTTACATCCCTATATCATTTGATGTCGCCAGGGCAGACTTCCTCCAGCTTATTGGGCAGCTATCTCATCGATTTCTGCTGCCCAGTGACTTTCATGCACACCATCCCCTTTGGGGTTCTCCCAGAAACTGTCTGAGAGGTGTCCTCTTGGCTGACCTTCTTAATCAACTTAACCTCTTCCGCCTTAACAAAGGAGCACCCACGTTCCTTTCAGACTTCTTGTACGCCTATTCCCATTTGGACCTATCCTTCTGCACTGCTGGAGACGTGCCCTCTGCATTTTAATCGTCATCCTACAATGGCAAACTGCATTCATTATAAACAGATGCGTGCACATTGTTGTCACGTTCTTTGGGATAGCTAAAAACCTAGCTGGATTTAATTCACTAGTTCTTTTAGCAGTTCCAATCATATTTCCGTCGTGTAGGCCAGCCTCCAATGGCTGTCTGGGACCAAGATCGAGTCTTCAATTACCGACCTGAGAGTAGTAGACTATAGTATCACTTCATAGCGGGTGATCCAAACTGTGACATAAACTAGATACTGAGTGCTGCGACAGCTCAGAAGACATTTTCCAATAACAATGTTCTGTTTATTTATCAGTAAAATGCTGTAAAGGGGTCAATTTAGTGGAGCAGGACGATGTTTTGATTGTTTGGTAGAACATTGTGAGGTAGAAGCAGCGGAAGGGCTCTTAGGGCGTCTTCGCTTTCGCCTGCGAGAACGCAGCACTGTAAATAACATCGTCGGCTTGTCAGCGTTCCACGATTTTTAATAAACTTGTGTATTTCTTGACTTTACTAACGATTCTTTTTTTCTGACATTACACTTGACTACGGAAGGACGTATTTTCAACGGAGGTGTACTTCTATTGTTAGAATAGAGAACGACAGCCGCCAATGCTGCGAGATATCAGAAAATATTAATTTTAGTCAATATACGCTCTTGTAAGAAGCTGAATATATACCGTAATAGTTGAGCACTGAGAAAGACGTTTTTATGATTATTATCTTAAAAGGTACAATTTCTCTCATTTCTGAAGTGGGTATTATGCTCATCTTTCCTCTCTACGTCTACATCTACATCTACATCTACATCTACATGGATACTCTGCAAATCACATTTAAGTGCCTGGCAGAGGGTTCATCGAGCCACCTTCACAATTCTCTATTATTTCAATCTCGTATAGCACGCGGAAAGAACGATCACCTATATCTTTCCGTGCGAGCTATTATTTTCCTTATTTTATTGTGGTGATCGTTGTTCCCTATGTAGGTCGGTGTCAACAAAAATTTTCGCATTCGAAGGAGGAACTTGGTGATTGGACAAGAGTAGTGTGGGCAGTCTTCTCAGCAGATCTGTGACATTTTCTATGTGTCATGACAATATAACGCAGTCTGTGGTTAGCCTACCCCACAAGATTTTGTGTGTTCCCTCCAATTTAAGTTGATCGTATTTGTAATTCTTACGTATTTAGTTGAATTTATGGCCTTCAGAATAGACTGATTTATCGTGTAACCGAAGTTTAACGAATTCCTTTTAGCACTTATGTGGATGACCTCACACTTTTCGTTAATTAAGGTCAACTACCAGTTTTTGAACATTCAGATATGTTTTCTAAATCGTTTTGCAGTTTGTTTTGATCTTCTGATGACTGTATTAGTCGATAAACTACAGCGCCATCTGCAAAAAAACCTAAGTCGGCTGCTCAGATTGCCTCCAAAATCGTTTATATAGATAAGGAACAGCAACGGGCCTATAACATTACCTTTGAGAACGCCAGAAGTCACTTCTGGTTTACTCGATGACTTTCCGTCAATTACTACGAACTGAGACCTCTCTGACAGGAAATCACAAATCCAGTCACATAACAGAGACGATATTCCATGTTGTTGTTGTTGTTGTGGTCTTCAGTCCAGAGACTGGTTTGATGCAGCTCTCCATGCTACTCTATCCTGTGCACGCTTCTTCATCTCCCAGTACCTACTGCAACCTAGATCCTTCTGAATCTGTTTAGTGTATTCATCTCTTGGTCTCCCTCTACGATTTTTACCCTCCGTGCTGCCCTGCAATACTAAATTAGCGATCCCTTTATGCCTCAGAATATGTCCTACCAACCGACCCCTTCTTCTAGTCAAGTTGTGCCACAATTTTCTCTTCTCCCCAATTCTATTCAATACCTCCTCATTAGTTATGCGATTTACCCATCTAATCTTCAGCATCCGTCTGTAGCACAACATTTCGAAAGCTTCTATTCTCTTTTTGTCTAAACTATTTATCGTCCACGTATCACTTCCATACATGGCTACACTCCATACAAATACTTTCAGAAAAGACTTCCTGACACTTAAAACTATACTCGATGTTAACAAATTTCTCTTCTTCAGAAATGCTTTCCTTGCCATTGCCAGTCTACATTTTATATCCTCTCTACTTCGACCATCATCAGTTATTTTGCTCCCCAATTCCATAACCACGCAATTTCAAAAAATGGTTCAAATGGCTCTGAGCACTATGCGACTTAACTTCTGAGGTCATCAGTCACCTAGAACTTAGAACTAATTAAACCTAACTAACCTAAGGACATCACACACATCCATGCCCGAGGCAGGATTCGAACTTGCGACCGTAGCGGTCGCGCGGTTCCAGACTGTAGCGCCTAGAACCGCACGGTCACTCCTGCCGGCACGCAATTTCAATACAAGTCCCTTGTGTGGTACAGTGTCAAAACCTTCCAGAGATCCAGAAATACGGAATCGATCTGAAATCCCTTGTCAAAAGCATTCAACACTTCATGCGAATAAAGAGCTAGTTGTGTTTCACCAGGAACGATGTTTTCTAAATTCATGTTGACTGTATATCAATAGACCGTTTTCTTCGAGGTAATTCATAATGTTCGAACACAATATATGTTCCAAAATCTTGCTGCGTATCGAAGTTAACGATATGGGCCTATAAAGTGCCTCAAATAGCTCTGAACACTATGCGACTTAACTTCTGAGGTCATCAGTTGCCTAGAACTTAGAACTAATTAAACCTCACTAACCTAAGGACATCACACACATCCATGCCCGAAGCAGGATTCGAACATGCGACCGTAGCGGTTGCTCGGTTCCAGACTGCAGCGCCTAGAACCGCACGGCCACTCTGGCCGGCTTATGGGCCTATAATTAAGTGGATTACTCCTACAACCTTTCTTGAATATCGGTGTGACCTGTGCAACTTTCCAATCCTTGGGTACGGATCTTTCGTCGAGCGAACGGCTGTATATGACTGTTAAGTAAGGAGCTAATGCATCAGCATACTCTCCTAGTAATTATGAAATAAAGTGCAATCAAGCAGAAGACTTACGATTTTGAATGCTAGGTAGTACTGTGCGATCCCTATTTAAAAGTACGGTCTTTTGGAATGAACAGATTGTCTTCTGTGAAAAGCGAAAATTTGTGGAACTTGCCCTATCGGCACAGACTATCATACACTACTGGAAATTGAAATAAGAACACCGTGAATTCATTGTCCCGGGAAGAGGAAACTTTATTGACACATTCCTGGGGTCAGATACATCACATGATCACACTGACAGAACCACAGGCACATAGACACAGGCAACAGAGCATGCACAATGTCGGCACTAGTACAGTGTATATCCACCTTTCGCAGCAATGCAGGCTGCTATTCTCACATGGAGACGATCGTAGAGATGCTGGATGTAGTCCTGTGGAACGGCTTGCCATGCCATTTCCACCTGGCGCCTCAGTTGGACCAGCGTTCGTGCTGGACGTGCAGACCGCGTGAGACGACGCTTCATCCAGTCCCAAACATGCTCAATGGGGGACAGATCCGGAGATCTTGCTGGCCAGGGTAGTTGACTTACACCTTCTAGAGCACGTTGGGTGGCACGGGATACATGCGGACGTGCATTGTCCTGTTGGAACAGCAAGTTCCCTTGCCGGTCTAGGAATGGTAGAACGATGGGTTCGATGACGGTTTGGATGTACCGTGCACTATTCAGTGTCCCCTCGACGATCACCAGTGGTGTACGGCCAGTGTAGGAGATCGCTCCCCACACCATGATGCCGGGTGTTGGCCCTGTGTGCCTCGGTCGTATGCAGTCCTGATTGTGGCGCTCACCTGCACGGCGCCAAACACGCATACGACCATCATTGGCACCAAGGCAGAAGCGACTCTCATCGCTGAAGACGACACGTCTCCATTCGTCAATCCATTCACGCCTGTCGCGACACCACTGGAGGCGGGCTGCACGATGTTGGGGCGTGAGCGGAAGACGGCCTAACGGTGTGCGGGACCGTAGCCCAGCTTCATGGAGACGGTTGCGAATGGTCCTCGCCGATACCCCAGGAGCAACAGTGTCCCTAATTTGCTGGGAAGTGGCGGTGCGGTCCCCTACGGCACTGCGTAGGATCCTACGGTCTTGGCGTGCATCCGTGCGTCGCTGCGGTCCGGTCCCAGGTCGACGGGCACGTGCACCTTCCGCCGACCACTGGCGGCAGCATCGATGTACTGTGGAGACCTCACGCCCCACGTGTTGAGCAATTCGGCGGTACGTCCACCCGGCCTCCCGCATGCCCACTATACGCCCTCACTCAAAGTCCGTTAACTGCACATACGGTTCACGTCCACACTGTCGCGGCATGCTACCAGTGTTAAAGACTGCGATGTAGCTCCGTATGCCACGGCAAACTGGCTGGCACTGACGGCGGCGGTGCACAAATGCTGCGCAGCTAGCGCCATTCGACGGCCAACACCGCGGTTCCTGGTGTGTCCGCTGTGCCGTGCGTGTGATCATTGCTTGTACAGCCCTCTCGCAGTGTCCGGAGCAAATATGGTGGGTCTGACACACCGGTGTCAATGTGTTCTTTTTTCCATTTCCAGGAGTGTAGTTGTTCAGAATCGTATCCGTCTGACTTGCTCTTCAATAACAGCGTCAAGAATTTTTCAGAGCTGTATTACAACGCATATCGTGAAAAGCTGTTTCTTACGCTGGCTGCTCAGGAGAACTTCAAACTTGGGTGCGCTCGATTGCACTCCGGAGACGCCACTCATTACTTCAAAATTAATAATTTTCTCTTTTTCAGCCAAGAAGATAGTAATTAAGATCCACAGCACTAAATATTTTATTCCTGATGAAAGAGTCAGTTTCGATTGTCATGTTCAAAAGTAACACAGAAGGATAGATTTATTTAAATCGTTTAATACTAGGAAGGAAAGAGAGTCTGGTAAGAGCAGGGAACAGTAGTTACAGTCAATTTTGCAGCGGAAAGTTTCGAGGCTGCCTGTCTGTTTGTTCTTTTTGCTCTTATCAGGAATTCCTAATAACTTTTCTAGTAGCCAAAGGAAGGTCATTAGAAGACGATGTCATTGTGAATCCTGTTGCTATCTGCAACATCTTGGGCCGCCGTTTTGTGGAAATTTCGAGCTCCTCCCACTATCACCCTGCCTTCCCACAACGGAAACGAGCGGAGGAGGCTCACTCAGGTGATACCCTTCTCCTCTCAGAATCGTGAGTGCTACAATGCCACCTTTACTAGGAGGAGCTACATCGTGCTCTCTCTCTTCATCCCGATCCTCCACCCCAGGGCCAGACGCTGTTCACATTCAGATGTTGCAGCACCTTTCTCTTGCGGGCAAACGTTCTCTGTTTAGTACACACAACCGCACCAGGGCAGAGAGCACGTTACCCAGACGCTGACGTGAAGCCACTGTCATACCCATACTTAAGTTCAGTAAGGACAAACACCTTCCTTCCAGCTACCGCTCCATCTCTCTCACCAGCTGTGTTTACAAGGTGATGGAATGTATGATTCATGCTGGTATGGTGGCAAGAGACTCGCTATTTACTAACCAATGCTCAGTGCGGATTTCGAGTGCGCCGTTCTGCAGTTGAACATCAGGTCACTTTGTTCACCCATGTCACGAATGGTTTTCTGCCGAAATCTCAGACTGTGGCCGTGTTTTTCGATTTGGAGGAAGCCTACGACAACTGCTGGAGGACTGCTATCAAATGGTTCAAATGGTTCTGAGCACTGTGGGACTTAACTTCTGAGTTCATCAGTCCCCTAGAACTTAGAACTACTTAAACCTACCTAACCTAAGGAGGCAGGATTCGAACCTGCGACCGTAGCGGTCGCGCGGTTCCAGACTGTAGCGCCTAGAACCGCTCGGCCACCGCGGCCGGCGAGGACTGGTATCCTCTGTACTCTCCACATGTGGGGCTTCCGTGGCCGCCTGCCCTGTTTCCTTGAGGAATTCTTAAAAGGCGGAGTTTTCAATGTACGTGTGGGTTCTGCCTTGTCGGACATCTTGATCCAGGAAAACGGTGTGCCTCAGGGTTCCATCCTGAGCGTCGTCCTCTTTGCCATCGCCATTAACCCTATAATGGCCTGTCTCACGCCGGGAACCTCCAACTCCCTCTTTGTTGACGATTTTTCAATCTATTGCAGTTCTTCACGGACCTATCTTATTGAGCGGCGTCTTCAGCTATGTCTCGATCGTCTTTACTTATGGAGCATCGACAATGGCTTTCGTTTTTCCACTGACATAAACGTTTGTATGAATTTCTAGCGGCACAATTGACTTCTCCCACAATCGTTATATCTTGGGCCTGTTGCTCTTCCATTCGTTGAAACTACGAAATTCCTGGGGCTCCAGATCGATAGGAAAATCTCTTGGTCCTCCCACATGTTTTACCTGGCAGTCCGCTGTACGTGGTCCCTCAAAGTCCTATGTGTCTTCACTGGTACTACGTGGGTTGCAGATCGAACGACCCCTCTCCATTTGTACCTGTCCTTTGTCCATTCGAAACTAGAGTATGTGTGCTTTGTTTATGCATCTGCACGTCCGTCTCTCTTACGCCATCCCGATAGCACTCATCATCGTGGCATCCGTTTGGCCGCTGGCGCCTTTTACATTAGTCTAGTTGAGAGTCCATATGCGGAAGCAGCTGGACTACCGCTGTCCTACTGCCGTGACTTTCTCCTCGGCAGATGCGCATGCCATTTGTCTGCCATGCGTGGCCACCCATCCTATGGCTCCTTCTTCGGTGACTTCTTTGATCACCAGTATGGAGCGCGTCCCTCTTTTCTTTTAGCTCCTGGAGTTCGCTTTCGGGTCTTGCTCTGGCAGATTAATTTTACACTTCCTGCAACTTTCCTGGTGGGTGTGAACCCTTCACCACCTTGGCTCCGTGCAGCGGCCCATGTTTACCTTGGCCTTCATTCGCTTCCCAAGGACAGTACTCCAGCCTCGCTCTATCGCCTTCACTTTCACAACCTTCGCATGGATCTTAGCGATGGTACTTTTGTATATATTGATGGCTCACAGACTGAGTGTGGTGTCGGGTGTGCCTTTGTCATTGGCACCGACGTTTTTCAGTATCAGCTTCCGGCACACTGCTCAGTATTTACAGCAGAGGTCTGTATCAGGCCACGGTGTACATCCAGCAACACAGGCTTTTCAGTTTTGTCATCTGCTCAGACTCTCTCTGTGCTCTTCAAAGCCTCTGCGTGCTGTACACCGTCCATCACTTAGTGCAACTGGTCCAGGAAAACTGTCACTTGCTCGCTCTTGATGGAGCCACTGTGATGTTTATGTGGGTTCCTGGTCATGTCGGTCTGACAGGAAACGAGGCTGCTGGCGATCTCTGTCTTGCCATCTGTCAGGAGGTGATGTCACTTTGGCGTCGCCACTGGTCCTCCCTTCATGGGAATAAGCTCCGGGTTATTAAGCCTCTCCCAGCGGCTTGGACGATCTCCTCTCGGCCCTCCCGCCGCTAGGAGGTCGTTTTAACTACACTCATGCTCATAAATTAAGGACAATGTTGATACACGGTGAAACCATGCTCTGGTGGGTGGTTTGCGGGTTTAAATCACCTCGGAGTATGACCATGCGGTGCATTTGACCTGCGGTCGTCGCACGGTGGCGCTGGCATCAGTTCACATACGCAGAGGAGTGTTGGTGCATGTCAGAGTACGGTGCAGCGAGTAAGTGTGCAGAAGTTTTCTGACGTGCTAATGGTGACTGTGCGTTGAAAATGGCTCAAAGAACAGATATTGATGGCGTTATGAGGGGTAGAATACTAGGGCGACTGGAGTCTGGTCAAACACAGCAGATCGTAGCACGGGCCCCCTGTGGGCCACAAAGTGTGATCTCAAGATTAAGGTAATGATTCCAGCAGACAGGAAACGTTTCCAGGCTTTACAGTACGGGACGTCCGCAGTGTACAACATCACAAGAAGACCGATATCTCGCCATCAGTGTCCGCAGATGGCGACGGAGTACTGCAGGTAGCCTTGCTCGGGACCTTACCGCAGCTATGGAACAGTTGTCTCCAGACACACATTCTACAGACGACTGAACAGACATGGTTTATTCACCCGGAGACCTGCAAGGTGCATTCCACTGACCCCTGGTCACAGGAGAGCCCTTAAAGCTTGGTGTCAAGAACACAGTACATGGTCATTGGAACAGTGGTCCCAGGTTATGTCCACGGACGAGTCCAGGTATAGTCTGAACAGTGATTCTTGCCGGGTGTTTTACTGGCATGAACCAACAACCAGATACCAACCTTTTAATGTCCTTCAAAGGGACCTGTATAGAGGTCGTGGTTTAATGGTGTGGGGTGGGATTTTGATTAGTTCACGTACACCCCTGCATGTCTTTGACAAAGGAACTGTAACAGGTCAGGTGTACCGGGACGTCATTTTGCACCAGTATGTCCACCTTTTCAGGGGTGCAGTGGATCCTATCTTCCACCTGATGGATGATAATGCACGGCCCCACTGAGCTGCCATCGGGTAGGAGTACTTTGAAACAGAAGATATCAGGTGAATGGATTGGCCTGCCTGTTCTCCAGACCTAAAACCCATCGAGCACGTCTGGGATGCGATCGGTCGACGTATCGCTGCACGTCTTCAAACCCCTAGGACACTTCAGGTGCTCCGACAGGCAGTGGTGCAACAATGGGAGGCTATACCCCAGCAACTGCTCGACCACCTGATATAGAGTAGGCCAACCCGTTGAGTGGCCCATGTACTTGTGCATGGCGATCATATCCCATATTGATCTCAGGGTACATGCGCAGGAAACAGTGGCGTTTCGTAGCACATGTGTTCCGGGGCGGTTTTCTCAATTTATCACCAATACCGTGGACTTACAGATCTGTGTCGTGTGTGTTCCCTATGTACCTATGCTATTAGCGCCAGTTTTTTGTAGTGCCACGTTGTGTGGCACCATATTCTGGAATTATCCTTAATTTATTAGCATGAGTGTAGGTTGCGTATTGGGCACTGCCTTTTTAGCCATCGCCATTTGTTAAGTGGTGCTCCCCCACCACTTTGTGTACATTGCTCCCAACTTTTAACTGTCAGCCATTTCATGACGAAATACTCTTTTTTTAACCGTTAACGTTCCCGTTTGGGTTTGCTGTCTGAGTTATCGGCCGTTTCAGCGAACGACGCGTTTTACTTTTTATCCATTGAGCAATATGGTGAAGACTACTTAATTTTTAGTTCTGAACATCCGCTTCCCTGTGGCGTATTTTATAGACCTTTCCCCACGTCCCTGTGTTCAGCTGGCTTATCTTGCGTCGATTGGGATTGACGTATAGTCGTTTTTAACTCCTCTCTTTGTCTTCGTGTTTCACAGGTTTGACATGAACGCCAATTACCCTAGTTGTTTTTGCGCCTTAAAACAAATTAAACAAACAACCAATAGACTCTTTAGGGCATGTAGGGTTACAAGAGCGGCATGTGAGCGAGCGTTATCCTATTGGAAAACACCCCATGGTATACTGTTCATTAATGACAACACAACAGATCTAATCAGCGAACTGACGTACAACTTTGCAGTCAGAGTGCGTGGGATAAATACAACAGTGCTCCTGCTGCCATATGAAACCAGATCCCAGACAATAACTCCAGCAATAAGTCCAGTGCATCTAGTACGCAGACCGGTTTGTTTCAGGCCCCCAGCTAGCTTCCTTCTAACCAACACAGGTCCATAACTGGCACTGAGGCAGTAGTAAACACAATAGATCTCCACCCCGCCCTCCAATGCGCTCTTGTTTGACACCACTGAAGTCGCAAATGGCGGTGGTTTGGGGTCAGTGGAATGCACGCTACAGAGCGTCTGGCTCGGAGCTGTCCTTGAAGTAAACGATTTGTGACAGCTCGTTGTGTCACTGTAGTGCCAACTGATGCTCAGATTGCTGCTGCAGATGCAGTGTGATGGATGTGCCAGGCCGGCCGCTGTGGCCGATCGATTCTAGGTGCTTCAGTCTGGAACCGCAATGCTGCGGTCGCAGGTTCGAATCCTGCCTCGGGCATGGATGTGTGTGATGTCGTTAAGTTAGTTAGGTTTAAGCAGTTCTAAGTCTAGGGGACTGACGACCTCAGATGTTAAGTCCCATAGTGCTTGGAGCCATTTGAACCATTCGATGTGCCAGAGCCATACGCCGAACGCGATGGTCTTCTGTCTCTCGGTAGCACCACGTGGCCGTTTGGAATTCGGTCTTCTTGCAACCGTATTTTCTCGTGACCATCGCTGCCAGCAAACATGTACACTGGACACATTCCTGCCAAATCTTTGTGAAATATCGCAGAAGGAACATCCTGCTCCTCGTAGCCCTATTTACTACCTCGTTCAAAGTCAGTGAGGCGCTGATAATGTGTATTTGTTTGCGCCTTAAAGGCATTATTGACTAACATCAACGCACCGACCTGTCTCAAAGGTATGTAATGCGCACGACCGTTATAGCATTTATTTAAAGCAAATCTGATATGTATCCTTATAGTGGCTCTACTAGCGCCACTCTTATGAGACTGGCTCGAAATCTGAATAGGCATCACCTTTCAGATGTATAAATGCGCCTACCAACGTTATCTTATGTCGTGTAACTGCTTCTTCTTGTTGCGATTTTTTTTTGTTAGTGTATTTGTAAAAGTCCATACAAATATACCGTCAGACTTCGGTAAGGCATCAGACTAGTGCAGAGATATGCAACTTGCTTTGAAAGTTCAGAAACGAAAAAGTATGCACTTCACAAAACGGAAAACATACCCTGTGACGACAACATCAGTGAGTCACTACTGAAAACAATTAACTAAAATAAATACCTAAGTGTACACATTTGTGGGAACGTGAAATGAAATGGCGTAGTCTTAGTCATGATTAAGTCGGTGGACAGACCACGGTTCATTGGTAAGGTACTGGGAAAAAGCAGTCACTCTAGAACGGAGATCACTTTACAAGAATTCCTTCAACTCATCCTAGAATATTTCGAAGTATTTGGTACCCATAGGAAACAGGACTAATGAGAGTTATTAAACGTATGCAAAGAAAAACAGCATGAACGGCCACATACACTCCTGGAAATGGAAAAAGAACACATTGACACCGGTGTGTCAGACCCACCATACTTGCTCCGGACACTGCGAGAGGGCTGTACAAGCAATGATCACACGCACGGCACAGCGGACACACCAGGAACCGCGGTGTTAGGCCGTCGAATGGCGCTAGCTGCGCAGCATTTGTGCACCGCCGCCGTCAGTGTCAGCCAGTTTGCCGTGGCATACGGAGCTCCATCGCAGTCTTTAACACTGGTAGCATGCCGCGACAGCGTGGACGTGAACCGTATGTGCAGTTGACGGACTTTGAGCGAGGGCGTATAGTGGGCATGCGGGAGGCCGGGTGGACGTACCGCCGAATTGTTCAACACGTGGGGCGTGAGGTCTCCACAGTACATCGATGTTGTCGCCAGTGGTCGGCGGAAGGTGCACGTGCCCGTCGACCTGGGACCGGACCGCAGCGACCCACGGATGCACGCCAAGACCGTAGGATCCTACGCAGTGCCGTAGGGGACCGCACCGCCTCTTCCCAGCAAATTAGGGACACTGTTGCTCCTGGGGTATCGGCGAGGACCATTCGCAACCGTCTCCATGAAGCTGGGCTACGGTCCCGCACACCGTTAGGCCGTCTTCCGCTCACGCCCCAACATCGTGCAGCCCGTCTCCAGTGGTGTCGCGACAGGCGTGAATGGAGGGACGAATGGAGACGTGTCGTCTTCAGCGATGAGAGTCGCTTCTGCCTTGGTGCCAATGATGGTCGTATGCGTGTTTGGCGCCGTGCAGGTGAGCGCCACAATCAGGACTGCATACGACCGAGACACACAGGGCCAACACCCGGCATCATGGTGTGGGGAGCGATCTCCTACACTGGCCGTACACCACTGGTGATCGTCGAGGGGACACTGAATAGTGCACGGTACATCCAAACCGTCATCGAACCCATCGTTCTACCATTCCTAGACCGGCAAGGGAACTTGCTGTTCCAACAGGACAATGCACGTCCGCATGTATCCCGTGCCACCCAACGTGCTCCAGAAGGTGTAAGTGAACTACCCTGGCCAGCAAGATCTGCGGATCTGTCCCCTATTGAGCATGTTTGGGACTGGATGAAGCGTCGTCTCACGCGGTCTGCACGTCCAGCACGAACGCTGGTCCAACTGAGGCGCCAGGTGGAAATGGCATGGCAAGCCGTTCCACAGGACTACATCCAGCATCTCTACGATCGTCTCCATGGGAGAATAGCAGCCTGCATTGCTGCGAAAGGTGGATATACACTGTACTAGTGCCGACATTGTGCATGCTCTGTTGCCTGTGTCTATGTGCCTGTGGTTCTGTCAGTGTGATCATGTGATGTATCTGACCCCAGGAATGTGTCAATAAAGTTTCCCCTTCCTGGGACAATGAATTCACGGTGTTCTTATTTCAATTTCCAGGAGTGTATGTGTTTGACCCATGGAGAGCCTCACGCAGATGCTGGAAATCTTGGACTGGCAGACACCTGAAGGCAGATGCCAATTATCCTTCGAAAGCCTACTTACAAAGTTCAGAGCAATAGACATGTAAGTGGAAAAATAGACTAGTTACAGCGCGCACCGAGATTCTTAAGCAAGCATTCCTCTCGCGTTGCGTAGGCGAACGAACAATCAAAATCGCTGAAAAGTGGTAGAACGCGATGTACTTTCTCCTTCACGGTGGTTTGCAGATAATAGATGTCGAATGGAAGTATCCCACGCTATTATTAAACTTTGATACAGATTAATTTTATGATCTATCGAGAAATTATTTTGAAACAAAAATATAAACAAATGGGAAGTATATCCCAAGTGATTGGAAAGTAGAACATGTTTCAATAACGCATATCAAAGGAAGATAAGACTACTACAGATATTATGTATGTACAGCAGTTGCCAGCACCCTGAGTGGATATTATGGAAGAGTTATTAATTTTTTCTTGGCACAACAATACGAAGAAATTAAGCCTGAAGAACAAACAGGCTATTAAGTTGGCAGATCAACAATTAATCACTTTTTCGCCTACGACAAATAAGTGAGAACATAGTTTCAGCACAACCTTTTTATTTCGTGTTTGAAGGTACAGAAAAAACCTATCATAATGTGTCTTTAGCCAGTCTGTCGAAGGCTTTAAAATCAGTAGCATAAATCCAAAAATAATGAAAGCAATTCTAACATTATACAGAGTCGTTCCACAAGTCATGGCAACTGTAGTATATCTTGCGGCAATGGGACTACATGAGAATTCCACGATGTGTATTATTGAACCGGTGCGGCATGGGATATCTGAATGCTATCATAAAATATGGTACCAGAAGAGGAGGTGACAGTAAAGATTGAAATGAAACACATGCTTTGAAACTCTGTGTAAATTTATGTGCACGAGTACAAATGGAACAAATGAATCAAACTCAACTACCGTGCTTCAAAATAGTCCACCAGTGCATACACTCAGCGTTGCCAACGATGATGAAGACTTTGAATGCCACTGACATTGCCATCAATGTGTGATACCTGTCGCCGAAATGCCGTTAGGACATTCGCCCTGTTGGCGAACTGGTTTCCTCAGTTGTGGAATGAGGTCAAAGTCGATTGACTGAGGTCTGTTGAGTAGGGTGGGTGGGGAAATATCCGTCTTGTATCGCGGCCAGCCTCACACTGAATGTTTCCGGCGCTGGTACCGAGCCATCCTCGTTTGCTGTCATATTCTGTCGGTTGATTTCGGTAATGTTTGATGTTGTCTTTCAATGTATTTACTGTGATTATGGTGGTGTCACATGTTCGCACGATATGCCATGGTTGCCATGACTTATGGAATGATCCTTGTATAAAATTTACATATTAAGAATCAAAACTGCCAAACTTTTATCATCTGAATTTTATGTAATAAACGGATTACGTGAAGCATATTGCATTTCACCAACATTATACAAAATATATAGAGAAAAATCAATGTTGGAAGAAAAGATGTAAAAATAGGGGGACCTCAACATGATAACACAGTACATCATTACAATTTGCAGATAATTAACAGATATTATCCCAAGGCAATTAGGATACAGTGCAACGGCGCAGTTATTGAGCTGTTCGTCCTACAAAAAATATCCAATCACCTTGTGGCGAAATCCTTGTTCTGCATGCTGGTCCATTCGTCTAACCTGTTAGAAAATGAGTAATGTTCGTCGACGAGAAAGATGTAGTGGAAACTAGCCACCCTAGACATCTCTACATGTTGCATCAAGTGTTTTCTGACATCAGGTTCAGTGAGATACTAACGGAGAGATAATTTGTGAGCGAAAATTGCCACTTGTTTGATACAAAACACCACCAAGTCCAGCTAATCTGACATTACAGTTCCGACACTCCCATGCAATCACAGTCACTCATGATAACCAGTTTCTGGTAGCCAAACTAACCGTCTACCGCAAATATTACAAAACGGATTGTCTGTGGCAGAATTCTCGCTCAAATGCTCCACAGCTCGATCCCTCTGACCGTTCAGTTTTCGGTCCCGACTTGAGCAATAAGACAAGCGGATTTTAGTAAATTAAAAGGTCACAATTCACAAATAAACATCGGAATTTCGTGTTTCCGTCTTTCTTACACGTTGGTGTTCACTTTGCGACACTCCAAGGTCAAGATTAAATCATTATTCCGCAAAATTTTCACGTCTTTTCAGAGCTTCTAAAACTCTCGTCCAAATCTGATAAAGGCTGAGCTCCGAACTGAACTTAGACATTAGAAAACAGTCCTCTTAGTTCACTAAATACGCACGAAGGTGCCGTCCTGTAAATAGCTGACATATGTAATGTACATCATAGCCGATCTGATGTTGGTATTAAACCACGCAATCCCGCGTCTTTTACATTTCACCAGTTACAACTTAATATTCTTTACGAGCAATTTATCAAAAGAACAAATTTATAAAATCAACAAATATCAAACTACCTCCGTCTTTAAATAATTATCGTAAAATAAATTATCGTAAAATAATTGTCGTAAAATGTTTTTTTTGTTTTTTTTTTTTTTTTGTTTCCCTAGTCTCATAAACCGGCTAACTGCACTTCACAAATTTCTTCCGAGAGGATGATTCACCCTTTCTATACAGCCATAGTTCTCACGGTAACGTATACTCACTTAGTAGACATAACAATATTCATTTATTAAATACTCTCTATTCATATCATGATTCATACTAATAATTAAACTTATTTAATTTACAGTAAATAATAGAAGCCATATTGTTCACAAAAGATATCGTTTTGTTTCCAGAATACAGGGTGATTCAAAAAAATCATCTGGAATATAACAAGGATCAGTAATCACGTAGGAACTGGCGATCTCAAACGTACCGAAAGAGCACCACGTCACGGGAGGGCCTTGCTATACAAACACGGACCGAGCCCAAGTGAAAGCGTTGGAAGTAACATGGCTAGCTACACGTACCACGAAATGGCTGAGATGCATTTGATTTATGACGCAGCCAACTGCAATAACCGAGAAGCTGTGCTATTGTGTCGTGTGAAATAATCGGCGAATGTGCGGAACGGGCTTGTTCCATGTGCACACGACGGTTGCTGCTCGCCAGCGAGCTACTCGGACAGTTGCGGCTGAAGAGAGCCTTCTCGAAACTGCGCAGCGTTCGCGGTCAATAATGACCCGAGTTGTACCTGCACCACTAATATCCCCCAACCCTCGACCTGGTGCGTTGCACACGACGAAGGACTGCATGCTTTTCATTTCCAACGCGTCCTGGCACTGCAACAAGCGCATGGAATTTGCGTGGTGGTTCCTGCAGCAATCCGCTGCAGACCGAAGCTCCACACCGAGAGTCCTCTTCACCGATGCGGCTGCGTTCTCAATCGAGGATGTCATGAACGTTCACAACCTGCATACTTGGGGATTTAAACCCACATGCTACACATACGCGTGCCTCACAACGAAAATTTACCTTTAACTTGTGGGCTGACATCGTCGGAGAGTATTTAATCGGGCCGTTCACTCTCCTGGACTGACTTCATGGTCACACGTATCTCGTAGTCCTACGAGAAGTTCTGCCGGACATGGTGAATGATTTTCCCATGCCTGTTCGTTGCCGCCCTTGATTGCAGCAAGATGGAGCCCCCGCACGTATGAGCAGCCACGTGAGGGCACATCTGAATGCAACCTTTCTGGCCTCTTGATTGGTCGCGGTGGGACAGTGGCATGGCCACCACCATCTCCCAATCTGTCCGCAATCAATATTTTCCTGTGGGGGGTATCTGAAGAGCGTTGTGAATAATACCCCTGTTACATCGCCGGAGGCCTAGTGGGGAAGATTTTTGCGGCAGCAGGATGTCTTTTAGATTAACCAGACATCTTTGAGTGGGTGAGCCGTCAATGCAGCGTCGATGTCAGGTGTGCCTCGATGCTTCTGGACAAAACTGTGAGCATCTCCTGTAATGGACGTCCATTTGTAGCATGTGACTAAATAATTGCAATGCCATGTAGCAGCCCAGGATAGCCTTTGCTCATCCTGCAGACACTTATTTAAAGAGCTAGAGATCTGCACTGTAGCCTCACGATATATACACTCCTGGAAATGGAAAAAAGAACACATTGACACCGGTGTGTCAGACCCACCATACTTGCTCCGGACACTGCGAGAGGGCTGTACAAGCAATGATCACACGCACGGCACAGCGGACACACGAGGAACCGCGGTGTTGGCCGTCGAATGGCGCTAGCTGCGCAGCATTTGTGCACCGCCGCCGTCAGTGTCAGCCAGTTTGCCGTGGCATACGGAGCTCCATCGCAGTCTTTAACACTGGTAGCATGCCGCGACAGCGTGGACGTGAACCGTATGTGCAGTTGACGGACTTTGAGCGAGGGCGTATAGTGGGCATGCGGGAGGCCGGGTGGACGTACCGCCGAATTGCTCAACACGTGGGGCGTGACGTCTCCACAGTACATCGATGTTGTCGCCAGTGGTCGGCGGAAGGTGCACGTGCCCGTCGACCTGGGACCGGACCGCAGCGAAGCACGGATGCACGCCAAGACCGTAGGATCCTACGCAGTGCCGTAGGGGACCGCACCGCCACTTCCCAGCAAATTAGGGACACTGTTTCTCCTGGGGTATCGGCGAGGACCATTTGCAACCGTCTCCATGAAGCTGGGCTACGGTCCCGCACACCGTTAGGCCGTCTTCCGCTCACGCCCCAACATCGTGCAGCCCGCCTCCAGTGGTGTCGCGACAGGCGTGAATGGAGGGACGAATGGAGACGTGTCGTCTTCAGCGATGAGAGTCGCTTCTGCCTTGGTTCCAATGATGGTCGTATGCGTGTTTGGCGCCGTGCAGGTGAGCGCCACAATCAGGACTGCATACGACCGAGGCACACAGGGCCAACACCCGGCATCATGGTGTGGGGAGCGATCTCCTACACTGGCCGTACACCACTGGTGATCGTCGAGGGGACACTGAATAGTGCACGGTACATCCAAACCGTCATCGAACCCATCGTTCTACCATTCCTAGACCGGCAAGGGAACTTGCTGTTCCAACAGGACAATGCACGTCCGCATGTATCCCGTGCCACCCAACGTGCTCTAGAAGGTGTAAGTCAACTACCCTGGCCAGCAAGATCTCCGGATCTGTCCCCCATTGAGCATGTTTGGGACTGGATGAAGCGTCGTCTCACGCGGTCTGCACGTCCAGCACGAACGCTGGTCCAACTGAGGCGCCAGGTGGAAATGGCATGGCAAGCCGTTCCACAGGACTACATCCAGCATCTCTACGATCGTCTCCATGGGAGAATAGCAGCCTGCATTGCTGCGAAAGGTGGATATACACTGTACTAGTGCCGACATTGTGCATGCTCTGTTGCCTGTGTCTATGTGCCTGTGGTTCTGTCAGTGTGATCATGTGATGTATCTGACCCCAGGAATGTGTCAATAAAGTTTCCCCTTCCTGGGACAATGAATTCACGGTGTTCTTATTTCAATTTCCAGGAGTGTATATTCACTTATGAAATTTGTTATTAACAATCCGAACGAATTCAAAAGTAATAGCAGTGTACATGGCTACAACACTAGGAGAAACGATGATCTTCACTACTCAAGGTTAAATCTAACTTTGGCTCAGAAGGGGGTAAATTATGCTGCCACAAAAGTCTTTGGTCACTTACCTAATAGCATCAAAAGTCTGACAGCATTTAAAAGGAAATTAAAAGAATTTCTTAATGGCAACTCCTTCTACTCATTAGATGAATTTTTGGATATAGTAGGTGGGTAATTTCCCCAACCCCCACAAAAAATTTAAAAATATTAAGTCTCATGTAATATTTTGTCTAATGTGTTATCTTGTATAGACACCCTTTATTAACCTGACACGTTCCACATCATTACGAAGTGTCGTATTCACGATATATGGAACAAGTACTAATCTTATATTTACTGTTTTAACTACGTATGATTTCATCGCTCGTAAGATGGTGACATATTTTGGTCACAGCTATTACTACTGGCAGCCAGTTTGAGCACAAGAGCTCATTTTGCGATAACAGTTGAAAGGTGGCTACACTGAGCCACAGCGCCAGAGATCGCGCCAGAGAGTTTTGTTCCGCCGCCTCCACTGGCAGTGATTATTGAGAGGTAGCGGCAGGCAGTTCTTGCCGAGAAGTTGTGGTGGACACTGCTTGTCGTGAAGTCAGAGTGAGATGTGATAGTGGAGAGTGTTGTTCCATGTTTTATGCAGTGGTTTGATGGGAGAGATAGCAGATGTTGTTCCAATGGAGATATTGTAATGATCTGAGTGCTTTTCGTCAATATATATGAAGGTAAAAACCACTATGTTCTTTTATTATTTGTGTGTCTCAAATAATGCATCATTACAGGTTCAGTCAACAAAGCATCTGGCTTGTGTTCTTGTATTAGAGTGTAATTCTGATTTTCTTGCGCAATTATAGTATTTCTAATTTTTTTAATTACTTCAATATACACTCCTGGAAATTGAAATAAGAACACCGTGAATTCATTGTCCCAGGAAGGGGAAACTTTATTGACACATTCCTGGGGTCAGATACATCACATGATCACACTGACAGAACCACAGGCACATAGACACAGGCAACAGAGCATGCACAATGTCGGCACTAGTACAGTGTATATCCACCTTTCGCAGCAATGCAGGCTGCTATTCTCCCATGGAGACGATCGTAGAGATGCTGGATGTAGCCCTGTGGAACGGCTTGCCATGCCATTTCCACCTGGCGCCTCAGTTGGACCAGCGTTCGTGCTGGACGTGCAGACCGCCTGAGACGACGCTTCATCCAGTCCCAAACATGCTCAATGGGGGACAGATCCGGAGATCTTGCTGGCCAGGGTAGTTGACTTACACCTTCTAGAGCACGTTGGGTGGCACGGGATACATGCGGACGTGCATTGTCCTGTTGGAACAGCAAGTTCCCTTGCCGGTCTAGGAATGGTAGAACGATGGGTTCGATGACGGTTTGGATGTACCGTGCACTATTCAGTGTCCCCTCGACGATCACCAGTGGTGTACGGCCAGTGCAGGAGATCGCTCCCCACACCATGATGCCGGGTGTTGGCCCTGTGTGCCTCGGTCGTATGCAGTCCTGATTGTGGCGCTCACCTGCACGGCGCCAAACACGCATACGACCATCATTGGCACCAAGGCAGAAGCGACTCTCATCGCTGAAGACGACACGTCTCCATTCGTCCCTCCATTCACGCCTGTCGCGACACCACTGGAGGCGGGCTGCACGATGTTGGGGCGTGAGCGGAAGGCGGCCTAACGGTGTGCGGGACCGTAGCCCAGCTTCATGGAGACGGTTGCAAATGGTCCTCGCCGATACCCCAGGAGCAACAGTGTCCCTAATTTGCTGGGAAGTGGCGGTGCGGTCCCCTACGGCACTGCGTAGGATCCTACGGTCTTGGCGTGCATCCGTCCGTCGCTGCGGTCCGGTCCCTGGTCGACGGGCACGTGCACCTTCCGCCGACCACTGGCGACAACATCGATGTACTGTGGAGACCTCACGCCCCACGTGTTGAGCAATTCGGCGGTACGTCCACCCGGCCTCCCGCATGCCCACTATACGCCCTCGCTCAAAGTCCGTCAACTGCACATACGGTTCACGTCCACGCTGTCGCGGCATGCTACCAGTGTTAAAGACTGCGATGGAGCTCCGTATGCCACGGCAAACTGGCTGACACTGACGGCGGCGGTGCACAAATGCTGCGCAGCTAGCGCCATTCGACGGCCAACACCGCGGTTCCTCGTGTGTCCGCTGTGCCGTGCGTGTGATCATTGCTTGTACAGCCCTCTCGCAGTGTCCGGAGCAAGTATGGTGGGTCTGACACACCGGTGTCAATGTGTTCTTTTTTCCATTTCCAGGAGTGTAAATGGTACTTGAAATTTCTTGTCTTATTGGAGAAGAACCGTGCCAGATGTGTACGTTGAGTCACACTTCCACATACAGAACAGTTATACTTGTGCTTTGGTTTCGTTGGTTTTATAGTTGCTGGGGACTTAATTAATTAATTGTGTTAACGAAAATTTCCATTTCATTCTTTGTTGTCGTTCTATGCAGTCAGATTGCGTACAAATACTAGTCAGGGCCAACCGTTTGCGACACTTGCGTAATCGGACATACAGCTACCAAAAAAATACTAAAAATATTTGCATTTTATTTTAATTAAGCCCCCATGCACGTGGCGACTGCTGCTTCGGATCGTCCCTTGGAATTCTTCTGATTGTAAAAATAGTAGACAGTAGTATTGTTGTAGTAATTTGTAGTTTAGTAATTTTAGTCTTGATTGCATGTGTAGATTTGGTAATTGTCATTCTTCTAATGGTATTTCATAATTTAATTTTGTTGTCTTGTATACGCGTTTGACAATCTAGTGCAATTATTTCAATTGTTCGTTAATCGTGTTTGAGGGAAAGATCTCGTGTGAATGGTATTGTTGGAGATAAAGAGTCATTGTGTGTAATTTTCGTACAGTGACGAGTTTTGTATGCTTTGTAAATGATTACGCAATCGATGAAAAAGGCAAAAATGATGGATAGTCAGAATGACGAAATTGTTGACATGGCGAACTCGCCAACACAGGAGAACAGTGTGATGAATAATGAAGTGGAAAACAATGTAATAAGTGGGGAAAATAGTCCGGAACCATTTCAAAATTTTTCTCAATCAGAAAATTCACAGAATACGAGATCAACGATAGAAGATTCTGAAATAGTATCGAACACGGATAGCTTTATGGCTATGCAGAAGTAAGTTAGTTTTGTGGGAAATGTTAGGGGCGAAAAGAATTTCGAACCGGCTAATATGGAGCAGTTGATGGGTGCAATATTAAATCTGGGATCACAGTTGGAATCTAAGTTTAAAACAGAGATGGGAACCAATATGAAAGGTGGCTACACTGAGCCACAGCGCCAGAGATCGCGCCAGAGAGTTTTGTTCCGCCGCCTCCACTGGCAGTGATTATTGAGAGGTAGCGGCAGGCAGTTCTTGCCGAGAAGTTGTGGTGGACACTGCTTGTCGTGAAGTCGGAGTGAGATGTGATAGTGGAGAGTGTTGTTCCATGTTTTATGCAGTGGTTTGATGGGAGAGATAGCAGATGTTGTTCCAATGGAGATATTGTAATGATCTGAGTGCTTTTCGTCGATATATATGAAGGTAAAAACCACTATGTTCTTTTATTATTTGTGTGTCTCAAATAATGCATCATTACAGGTTCATTCAACAAAGCATCTGGCTTGTGTTCTTGTATTAGAGTGTAATTCTGATTTTCTTGCGCAATTATAGTATTTCTAATTTTTTTAATTACTTCAATATAAATGGTACTTGAAATTTCTTGTCTTATTGGAGAAGAACCGTGCCAGATGTGTACGTTGAGTCACACTTCCACATACAGAACAGTTATACTTGTGATTTGGTTTCGTTGGTTTTATTTTTGCTGGGGACTTAATTAATTAATTGTGTTAACGAAAATTTTCATTTCATTCTTTGTTGTCGTTCTATGCAGTCAGATTGCGTACAAATACTAGTCAGGGCCAACCGTTTACGACACTTGCGTAATCGGACATACAGCTACCAAAAAAATACTAGAAATATTTGCATTTTATTTTAATTAAGCCCCCATGCACCGTGTCTGATTGTCTGTATCTATCTGCTCGCTACCGTCTGACGTAGGCGCGACACAAGGTGCTAGGCCTCAACAGAATGTATTGGCAGAAAACTTTTACAAGAACATAAACATGGGGCTTAAATACAAACATCAGCAAAACGAAATACATAGTAATTAATGGCGTAATGAAACTTTACTGTTGGAAGAACTCAATTCAGCAATGACCCAATGTTTCCGTAATTTTACGTATTGCAGATGCAAATGTATTTAAACCATTTAATTTTAGGAACAGCCCTTAATCTGCCTAAAGTCTAAGCAAGCATTATGCGTTAAGGGTATATTTTAGATGTAGGCCAACAAACTCCAGAATTTTGCCTTTCCTTTGATCAGCCCAATAACCATAGAGTATGCCGTAAGAGGTACCGAGTCTGTACCTAGAAACGTCAAGTGTACCTGTATGGCACTTTTTCACAATTCTTCTGCGTCCTACAGATTAAACTGTACGTATCCATGAGAAAAAACATTAGGTTTTCTAAACGAGCCTTCCCAAACTCATGGCGAAATTGATTCATTGGGGACTGGCAGAAGTCTAACACACACACGGCAAAGTAGATGAATTTCATATATTGCAGCTTCATGTTCGCCATACCCACAGGAACTAGGTCATCATCAAGTATAGGAGTTCATGTAAACTTTGGCTCTTCGATTCAATTATTAAGTCCACAACGTCCCTCCCAGGGGTTGAAAACTTTCATATTTCGCGGTTTTCTATTACACTACTGGGCATTAAAACTGCTACACCAAGAAGAAATGCAGATGAAAACGGGTATTCATGGGACAAATATATTACACTAGAACTGATATGTGATTACATTTTCACGCAATTTCAGTGCATAGATCCTGCGAAATCAGTACCCAGAACAACCACCTCTGGCCGTAATAACGGCCTTGATACGCCTGGCATTGAGTCAAACAGAGCTTGGATGGCGTGTACAGGTACAGCTGCCCATGCAGCTTCAACACGATACCACAGTTCATCAAGAGTAGTTACAGGAGTATTGTGACTATCCAGTTGCTCGGCCACCATTGACCAGACGTTTTCAATTGTTGAGAGATCTTGAGAATGTGCTGGCCAGGGCAGCATGTAACAATAATGTACCTATAATAATTTTTTTCTTTATGCATTTAGATAAATGTTTCTTTCTGAATTTATGTGAAATAATGTAAATATTATTTTAGATTTTTTCTTTTCGTGTCATGTTAAAGAAAACTGTACACAACTTTTGAAATGAATATTATTACTTATGTTAAATTTCAAGCGATTTGATAACCAAAAGGAAATGTATTTAATGTTAAAACTATTGTAAAATGTGTAAATTGTAATTTAAACACTTGGTCCATACGTAGGTAATGCATTAGAATATGTGTAGTAGGAAACCTGTGGTGAATACCCTACCTGTAGGGGCGCAGGAAAAGGTGGATGCAGGCGAGCGCGGGAAAACGCACACTGGCGCGGTTCGGCACAACGGGCTCAGAGAAACAGTCGGAGTTGGGTATCGGGCAGAGGAACATGTACTGTACCGAGGAGGCTATCTAGGAAAAGTGGATTCCATTAAGCCTCGGATGGGCCGATTCCGACGACTACTTGGCATGGCTATATCCTTAGGCACAGAAGTGGAAAGATTACGACGCTAAGAAGAAGGAAAGTGCCGATACTGTGAGAGCCTTAGCCGTGCTTGTATGTGTGCCGTGCTGCCCGCTATCTCGCTGCCCGCCATCCGCCGCAACGACGTGCACAGGTCAAACATTTATTTCATCTTTAGAAGTGTATCTGTGTGGACCAGTGTTGAAACTGTTTTGACTATTCAATAATAACGTGACTTTTACCAGAATTGCTTTAGCCATCACTTATCCTTATCATTGACCTAGACAGGGTCCTTACCACCTATTGTGCAACCCGAGTATCCCGAACTGAAAGTTTACAGTTAGTACTAAATCATCTGCAGACCAATCTATTCTATAAAGACGTTCAAGGATAGGAGTGCAAATGTAAATGTTAGTAAAGAACATCAGTGTGATTAAATTGAAAGATAAATTTTGAATTGAGCTAGCAATGTTATTTAATTGATTTGTGAATGAAATAATGATAACTAAGTAATTCAAAATAAGACAAAAGATTAGTTCTTCACAGATTGATAACTTTGAGTGTTAAAGTACCTTCAGGACTTACTAGTTGCAGTATAATGACCATAACAGTTTCAGGGCCCCCCCCCCTTTTCTTGCCCATTCTTGCACATTTTGAAGTGTACTGATCAGAATTGAACAGTAAAATTAATTTCTATATTAAACCTAAGTGTATTAGTGTTTTTTTTTCAACTTTAATAGTGACATTGTATGTGTGTTTTCAAAATTGCTGATTCTAGGGTAATCTGTGCCCGATTTCAGTCTGATCAATATACAAAGTGCAACTCGTAGTAATCATTGCTGTGTGGTGTTGTGTAATTTTAGCTCATCCAAATTAGTACAAAAGAAGAAAACCTTAGTTCAGTAGATTCTTTCTGGTTCTAAATTTTGCTATAAAACGCAACATTGCTACGTGTCATTATGCTTGTACATGCTACCACTTGTACAGGGAAAAACTCACTCAATGCCTAATTAGGCTGGCGACCGTATTATTAATCATTGGTAGTATCTACTGTGTGTACTTCTTGTCCATGAGAACGCGTAATTATACTTTACATTTGCTTGACGCATCACTGTAGTTACTGACTGAATAAGTCCGAATTGCTTCCATTAGGTACACGCGGTCAACTTATGTACTAAATCCTTGTTTACAAGGTGAAGCCCGTGAACTTATTACAGTACAGGCTTTATTGAGCTAACGCACGTCCGGCAGGGCGGTAGTGTTACACGTGGCTTCCCGGTGACAGGACATCCAGTTGTTGTCGGTTATAAACTAACGTAAAGACCGAACAGTGGATGTTCAGTGGCACGAACAGTAATAAAGTTTAGCAAAGTAAACTGCAGTGTGAGTCGAGAATAATAGTGTGGTACGGTTGGTATTCAATATGGACAGGAACGGGGACAGGGTAGATGTGCCGAGCGAAATGGAGAATGCGGCTAGCAGTAGCAGGAGTCTACGCGGCCAGATAACAGATGGCGTTAGCGGAAGACAATTGGCGTACATACAATACCATGAACACGTCAACGAACAGATTGAAATGTCGCGATCACCTCGAACACAGCAAGGGACAAAACGGGAAGAAGAGGGTGACTTTGTAGATGATAGTGGGTACGTGAACGAATCCACTGACATATTTGATTCACCGCAGATAAAGAAAGAACCGAAAGAAACTTTTGAAGTAGGTTCGGAACACACGGATTACGTAGAACAAAACAGTGTAAAAATTTTGAGCATGAACGATCTATTAGAACAATTAACCAAACAAATTGCAGGACAGACTGAGCAACTTAAAACACAGAATGAGCAACTTCAAAAACAAGTCGGCAATCAGGTTAATCAGCTTAAAACACACGTTGACGAGCAGCTTAAAACACAGAGTAATCAACTTCAAAAACAAGTTGGTAATCAGGTTAATCAGCTAAAAACACATGTTGATGAGCAGCTAAAAACACAAAACGAGCAGCTAAAAACCCAAAGTGATCAAATTAAAGCACAGGTTGAAGGACAGGGAATTAAAATTAGTGAACAAATAGAACAAGTAGAACAAAAAGTAGGTAATTTAAGTTCTGTGGTAAATACTCTGAAATTTGAAATTGATACTATTAACAAAAATATGGATACTATGCAGGAGGAAATTGGAAACATTAATAGTAGATTCGATGTTGAAATTCTCAACATACAAGAGAAAGTAGAACCTCTGGTTGAAACTAAGGTAGACGAAAAAGTTTTCGGTCTTAAAACTGAGATCGTAAACGAATGTCAACACGGAATATCTCAGTTGAAAAAGGTAGTTGTAGACACTGAAAAAGAATTAGGTGAAAAAGTAACCGGATGTGTTCAAAATTGTACGAAAATTCAAGGCAAAATTTTCGATCTAGAGAGCAAAATTAAAGATAGGCCTGGTGTGGTCTGTAATGGCGCACCAATTACGAAGCTGTTAGAAGGCGAGGAACGCTTCGATCCAGCCAAGAAACATAACGGGTGGCATCCGTTAGACTTTATCAAAAATTGCGAGAGAGTATTTCCTGAGCACTTGTCTGATCAGGAAAAGATAAATGTAGTAATTAGCGCCTTAGCAGGTGACGCTAAGCGCTGGGGAATAAATTTAAATACCGAACGAATGACGTTCGAAGAATTTAGGCAAAAATTTACCGAAGAATATTGGTCTGAACAAAAGCAGGACCATTTATGGCGCGAATTTATCATGGCCAAACAGCATGATAACAGAGGCAGGAATTCTTTGAAAGATTTCTGTGAGTATTGGTACAGGAAATTGACGCATTTAAGAGGTAGAAGATCAGATTCAGAAATTATCTGGGAACTGTATAAAAAGCTCCCAGAAGATTCAAAGAGGTATGTAGGAAGCAACCATCGTAGCTTCCAAGCCTTTCTGGAAAGGGTCGAAGACGAAGACCATTGGCGCGCAAGTCGTGCCAATTATCAAAATTTTGGTAACCATAATAACCGACACAATGACGAAAGAAATGACGGCGATGGATTTCGCGTCAATATGATACAGAGAGGAAGAGGCAGAGGAAGAGGCAGAGGAAATTATCAAGGTCGCGGTAGAGGGTATGCCGCGCAAAATAATAACGACGCGGGAAACTAATTTCCGCGAACGTTGCGGGCCAAACGGAAGCGGACAATACATACCGGCCCCGAATTAAGAAAAGATACCGGTCCGACCGTAATGTAATGAGACAGGCTAGAGACAGGCGCGAAGCGACGCAATGTGTAGTGGCGAGACAAGCGTCAGGTGCGAGTCAGCATGAGTCATATAGGCCGCACAGAATACTCCAGATTAACGGGCGAGTGGAGCATCAGAGGGCAACGGCCCAGCCTAGCGGAACATCTGTTCAGAGAGAAGCCGCTAGCAATACGGCAGCAGTAGGTACGAACGTAGCTGTAAGAGATAATGAAAATTTTACGAGTGATAATTCCGTGGCAAAGGAAACAATAGATGAAACTGTGAGTACACAGAGAGGTGCGGTTAGCAGTGTTTGCAATGAGGAAAAGGGCGATAATGAATTAGCAGAAGTAACTGATTGGCGTGTGCAGATCGACGACCTGTACAAGGGCCTAAAGATGATAGAGTGGGAGGATGTTAAGAAGGAATATGAGGCGAAGAAATTAGTTAATAGAAAGGGAAATGATAGGGGCGTCAATATAGTGAAGTGGCCCAAATTTGAAGAAGGGAGAATAAATAGCGCCGCGAAAAGTACGCGTGCTGCCGATAAGGGGAAGGTTAATGATAGGAAGGATTTGGAGGATGAAATCCTCAGCATTGACGAAGAAATAACTTCTGCTAACAATCCGCCAATAGTGCAAGCTGCTACCGAGAGGCACCGTGGAGAAGGGGCAGATGATTACATGAAAGTAATTAAAGTCCACGAGGATTACACCGAATATGAAGTCACAGTAGAGGTAAATAAAGCTGATGATGAGGCCGTTTCACCAAAAGAGGAGATTGGATTAAAATCTAAGCCTGATGACAATACCGAGGAGGAACTTAGTGCCTGTCTCAGAAAAGCCTTTATGTTAGAACCTGATAGCGATCCGGAATGGTCGGATTCCGACGATAGTTCAGATGATGAAATATACGTAAATACAGACAAAATTGAATATACTAGCTTTCCCTGTTGTGCAAAAGTAGCGTATTTAAATGAATCTGATGTGGAGGAAGAGAGTAGTGATGACTCTAGTGAAGATGAATTTTTCGGGGTAAAAGAAAGTGAATATACTTTTACCGAAAGAGGGTATGAAAAAATCAGTGAAATCAAAGGGGATGCAGTTAAGTACGATGTTGTACCTAACAATGACGAAGTGTCAAAACAGAATCCAGATGTTGTGACTGAACAAAGAAAGAAAGAACCACCGGACGACTCAGAGTTTATTTCGCAAAGGGTTCAGGTAATTAATGACTTTGAACTCCCGGAACCAAAGAAACCGCCTGATATATGTGAAGTGAATGTTAAAAGCATATCTTGGGACGATGTTATCGTCGACCCGGATTTGCTCAAGGAAGACCACGATAATGAAAAGCATTCGACGGTGAAACAAACAATAATACCAGTTGAAATTTATAACATGAAATTGCAAGTACTTCTTGATACTGGGTCTCAGATAAGTGCAATTTCCCAATCGTTTTTCGAACACATTTGTGATAAGCCTGGGCTAGTAATTATGTCAGTAACAGGTGTAAAAATTGTTGGGGCTACCGGCAAGGCTAGCAAGCCGGTAAAGAACCAGATTTTGGTTGAATTTAGTATAAAAGGACAAAACTTTGAACACGATTTTTTGGTTGTGCCAGACTTGAGTACTGAAATGATTTTGGGAATAGATTGGTTGGATAAGGAAAAGGTTATTATTGATTGTAGCCAGGGAGTGATCAAAATTGATAGTACATTTAGGAATTTGGAATTAAATTTTGAGGGAACTGGGAAAGTGTTGGATTCAGAAATTGATTCTTTGTTGTTGGAGATTGACAAAGGGAATGATGGGTTGACGAACAAGTACGAGATGTACCATGTCCAGAAATTATTGAATGAGAGTGACAAGCAGGGGCATGAAATTAAGGGAATGGTGGAAAATTTAGAGGGAATATCTCCCGAACAGAAAGCAGAGTTGCTTGAAATTTTAGATAATAACAGCCCCGTATTTTCGGACAAACCTGGCCTAGTTAAGAATTTTGAATACCAGATTGAGACAATAGAGCATAAACCTTTCTTCGTAAGACCGTTTTCGATACCCATATCAAAGAGGCAGGCTGTTCAATTGGAAATAGATAAGATGATAGAGTGGGGGGTAATCGAACGAAGTAACAGCGAGTATAATAGTCCTCTTATCATAGTGAACAAAAGGGATGGGGGAGTGAGAGTAGTTATCGACGCTAGGACTTTAAACAAAATTGTAAAGAAGGAAATAGATAGGCCTGAGAATCTGGACGAAATGCTCCAAAAATTTTATAACGTAAAATATTTAACCAGTCTGGATATGACCGCCGGATACTGGCAAATCCCATTGAGTAAAGAATCCCGTAAATATACCGCTTTTCTATTCGCCGGGAAATGCTATCAGTATAAAGTAGTGCCATTTGGGCTTAGCACATCTGTGGCAGTATTTATTAGGGCACTGGACTTTGTGTTAGGTAGAGAACTGAGTTCCCGGTTAACCATTTATGTAGACGATTTACTGATTGCTACAGAAACATGGCAGGAGCATTGCGAGTTATTACAGAAAGTTTTTGTTGCTCTACAAGCAGGGGGCATGACACTTAAATGGAAGAAGTGTGAATTTGTGAAATCGGAAATAAAGTTTCTGGGGCACATTATTACTACCAACGGTATTGGCAAGGATCCGGAAAAGTTAAGTGCAATATCGGGATGTCCAGCTCCTAGAAATAGAAAACAATTGAAAGCCTTTCTAGGTTTGTGTGGATTCTATAGAAAATTCGTCAAGGGCCAAGTTTTTAATAGTCCTCGTTTGAACAATTTACTTAAGAAAAATAGTGCTTTTGTGTGGACTGAAGAATGCATGAGAGATTTTGAAAACTTAAAAAGGGAACTTTTGAATGACAATATTTTGCATCACCCCATACTGTCAAAACCTTTCCATATGAGTACTGATAGCAGTGCTTATGGAATTGGCATAGAAGTGTTCCAAGAAATCTGTGAGGACAAGGAAATCGAACACCGGACTATCGCATTTGCCAGTAGAACCCTGACAAGATACGAGAGAAATTACACTATTTCGGAAAAGGAAGCTTTAGCCATTATATGGGGGCTGAAGAAATTTAGAAATTATCTGTGGGGCCATAAGCTCATTATACATACCGACCACAAAGCTTTGACTTTTCTTAAAGATTGCCGTTTACTTAATGGTAGGCTAACTCGTTGGGCTTTGTACCTGCAGCAATTTGATTACGATATTTGCTATATTAAAGGTACTGAGAATTATGTGGCAGATGCCTTATCTCGATTGCCAAATGGTATGAGTGAATTGCCCAATGAAAATGGGGAAGAGGGTACTTTTCAGATAAGGTATATGAAAGAGATTTCAGGAAATAGGAAAATTGAGCAGATATGTAAGAATATGAGGTACCATCAGAATGAGGATTCAACCTGGAAATCAGTGAAAGTAAATTTTGACAGTGTGCAGTATCCTCAAATTAAGAAATATTACAAAATTTATAAAGGCATTTTATATATGAGGAAAGATTTAGTTACTGAGAAATGGAGGGTATGTTGGCCAAAACAGTTTGATACTGATGTCATAGATTATTTTCATTTGGCATTGGGGCATAGTGGGCCGAAAAAATGTTTGGATAAACTGAATAAGGTCGTAGTGATTACTGGTAATGTAAGTAAGAAGGTAAAGGAACGGATTAAGTCATGTGATATCTGTCAAAAGACCAAAGTACCGAACAAAACTAGTAGGGGACCAATGCAAAGTACATTGCCTGAAGACACCCTAGACTTATTATCGGTAGATTTATATGGTCCCCTCCCAAAGACTTCGGGAAATTGTGCATATCTTTTGGTGATTTTGGAAGTATTTTCTAAATTTGTGAAACTATACCCCTTAAAAAAGGCCACAGCAAAAGCTGTATTTAGTAGGATGGTCGAATACTTCAGGACCATCGGGAAACCCAAGGCAGTACTATCGGACAATGGACCCCAGTTCATATCCAAAATTTGGAAAGAGGGAATGGAGAAAAATGGTGTGGAGGTTAAATATATTGCAGCCTACCATCCTGCAAGCAATCCGGTTGAAAGATACATGCGTGAAGTCGGGAGATTGTGTAGAACATACTGCAGTCACAATCATAGAGCCTGGGGCAGATTCATATCGGATTTTGAGAATGTCATGAACACATTACATCATGAAACTACAGGATTCCCACCGGAAGAAATTTTGTTAGATAAAAGTAGTAAAAGTTTAATTGAAGAAAAATTAGAGTTTCCACCTTGTACAAGTTTGGGATTGAATCAAAAGAAAGAATTGGTAATAAAAAGGGCAAAGCAAAGAGCCGAATCTAGATCTAAAAGACACGATAAGAATCTAAAAGTTTCAAAATTTAAAATTGGAGATCATGTTCTTCTGAAAACCCACGAAAAATCTAGTGAACTAAACCATGAAATTTCAAAATTTAAATATATCTATAATGGACCATATATAATACAGAACATTCCACACGAAAATGCTTACTACCTAATCTACCCAAAATCCAAAAGACCTTTAGGTGTAAGAAATATAGTGGATCTGAAACTGTATGTCCCCAGAAACGAGTAATTGTGCTGTATCTTATGCTGAACACAAATTGTTTCAAAGGTAACTATTCTTTGTAAATGTCTGTATACCATTGAAAGTTTACTAATGTAGTTATGTGAGTTTCAGATTACCAATTGTACTGTAACTATAAAAATGTATGGAGGAAAGGACTGAAAGGAAAGGGAAAATGCTTTCAGACAGATAACAGGTGGAACTGTCAAAAATGAAAATGGGCAGTGTATGAACCAGAATAGGAAGGACTGCCAAATACCAATGAGGGCAGATAAATAGTCGATGGAAAATAGTAGATGTAATCCAGAGGATGTGACAATATGAAGTAAAATGGACTGCCCAAATTCACATAATAGGCAGCAAATATGTGTAGTTAATTTTATGAAAATTTTGTGTGTGTGTTTTGTTTAGTAAATTAAGAACTGGACTGCTATTCAAAGCAAGCAGCGAGAAATTATCCTATAGTGTATACGAAATATGCATTTGTTTTTGTAGTTAAATGTGTGTATTCCAGAATTTTAAATTATTTCTTTAAGAAATTTGGGAAAAAATGATTAAATTGCTATTTTAGTAATGTTTAAATGGGAAGTTGGACTGTGCAAAAGGCACTTAAGTAAATAACAAAATATTGGTCTTAATATATTAAAATAGTATGAACCTATATACAGTGAGTGGAAGGAAATATGTAGTGTAAATCTTCTTGAACTTTTACGTAAAGATTCAGAACCAGTGTATCATTGTTAAATTTAGTGTTCCCATAAAATTTGGACTTAAGAAAATTTTCTGGAAACAGGGGCATGTGTAACAATAATGTACCTATAATAATTTTTTTCTTTATGCATTTAGATAAATGTTTCTTTCTGAATTTATGTGAAATAATGTAAATATTATTTTAGATTTTTTCTTTTCGTGTCATGTTAAAGAAAACTGTACACAACTTTTGAAATGAATATTATTACTTATGTTAAATTTCAAGCGATTTGATAACCAAAAGGAAATGTATTTAATGTTAAAACTATTGTAAAATGTGTAAATTGTAATTTAAACACTTGGTCCATACGTAGGTAATGCATTAGAATATGTGTAGTAGGAAACCTGTGGTGAATACCCTACCTGTAGGGGCGCAGGAAAAGGTGGATGCAGGCGAGCGCGGGAAAACGCACACTGGCGCGGTTCGGCACAACGGGCTCAGAGAAACAGTCGGAGTTGGGTATCGGGCAGAGGAACATGTACTGTACCGAGGAGGCTATCTAGGAAAAGTGGATTCCATTAAGCCTCGGATGGGCCGATTCCGACGACTACTTGGCATGGCTATATCCTTAGGCACAGAAGTGGAAAGATTACGACGCTAAGAAGAAGGAAAGTGCCGATACTGTGAGAGCCTTAGCCGTGCTTGTATGTGTGCCGTGCTGCCCGCTATCTCGCTGCCCGCCATCCGCCGCAACGACGTGCACAGGTCAAACATTTATTTCATCTTTAGAAGTGTATCTGTGTGGACCAGTGTTGAAACTGTTTTGACTATTCAATAATAACGTGACTTTTACCAGAATTGCTTTAGCCATCACTTATCCTTATCATTGACCTAGACAGGGTCCTTACCACCTATTGTGCAACCCGAGTATCCCGAACTGAAAGTTTACAGTTAGTACTAAATCATCTGCAGACCAATCTATTCTATAAAGACGTTCAAGGATAGGAGTGCAAATGTAAATGTTAGTAAAGAACATCAGTGTGATTAAATTGAAAGATAAATTTTGAATTGAGCTAGCAATGTTATTTAATTGATTTGTGAATGAAATAATGATAACTAAGTAATTCAAAATAAGACAAAAGATTAGTTCTTCACAGATTGATAACTTTGAGTGTTAAAGTACCTTCAGAACTTACTAGTTGCAGTATAATGACCATAACAGTTTCAGGGCCCCCCCCCCCCTTTTCTTGCCCATTCTTGCACATTTTGAAGTGTACTGATCAGAATTGAACAGTAAAATTAATTTCTATATTAAACCTAAGTGTATTAGTGTTTTTTTTTCAACTTTAATAGTGACATTGTATGTGTGTTTTCAAAATTGCTGATTCTAGGGTAATCTGTGCCCGATTTCAGTCTGATCAATATACAAAGTGCAACTCGTAGTAATCATTGCTGTGTGGTGTTGTGTAATTTTAGCTCATCCAAATTAGTACAAAAGAAGAAAACCTTAGTTCAGTAGATTCTTTCTGGTTCTAAATTTTGCTATAAAACGCAACATTGCTACGTGTCATTATGCTTGTACATGCTACCACTTGTACAGGGAAAAACTCACTCAATGCCTAATTAGGCTGGCGACCGTATTATTAATCATTGGTAGTATCTACTGTGTGTACTTCTTGTCCATGAGAACGCGTAATTATACTTTACATTTGCTTGACGCATCACTGTAGTTACTGACTGAATAAGTCCGAATTGCTTCCATTAGGTACACGCGGTCAACTTATGTACTAAATCCTTGTTTACAAGGTGAAGCCCGTGAACTTATTACAGTACAGGCTTTATTGAGCTAACGCACGTCCGGCAGGGCGGTAGTGTTACAAGCAGTCGAACATTTCCTGTTTCCAGAAAGGCCCGCACAGGACCTGCAACATGCAGTCGTGCATTATCCTGCTGAAATGTAGGGTTTCGCAGGGATCGAATGAGGGTAAAGCCACGGGTCTTAACACATCTGAAATGTAATGTCCACTGTTCAAAGTGCCGTCAATGCGAACAAGAGGTGACCGAGACGTGTAACCAACGGCTCCTCATACGATCACGCCGGGTGATACGCCAGTATGGCGATGACGAATACACGTTTCCAATGTGCGTTCATCGCGATGTCGCCAAACACGGATGCGACTATCATGATGCTGCAAACAGAACCTGGATTCATAGATGACGTTTTGCCATTCGTGAACTCAGGTTCGTCGTTGAGTACACCATCGCAGGGGCTCATGTCTGTGATGCAGCGTCAGCGGTAACCGCAGTCACGGTCTCCGAGCTGATATTCCATTTTCTGCTAACAGTCATTGGATCTCGACCAACGCGAGGAGTAATGTCGCGATACGATAAACCGCAATCGCGATAGGCTACAATCTGACCTTTATCCAAGTCGGAAACGTGGTGGTACGTATTTCTCCTCCTTACACGAGGCATCACAACAACTTTTCACCAGGCAACGCCGGTCAACTGCTGTTTGTGTATGAGAAATCGGTTGGAAACTTTCCTCATGTCAGCACGTTGTAGGTGTCGCCACCGGCGCCAAACTTGTGTGAATGCTCTGAAAAGCTAATCATTTGCATATCACAGTACCTTCTTCCTGTCGGTTAAATTTCGCGTCTGTAGCACGTCATATTCGTGGTGAAGCAATTTTAATGGCCAGTAGCGTATTTAGACAATGTTCCCAAAAGTTGCGTTGTTTATCACCACAAAAAATGTTATTCTTCAATACTGCATGCCGCGAATAACGTTTTTGGAAAATTTAGGCGAATATAACTTATCATCAAGGGCTCCAGGTGAATTCCACTGTACGCAGGATCTTGAAGAGTCCCCGTCTGGAATCGCGACACAACTAGAGATTTTTGCTGTAGAGAACATGTTCTATTTTTGTGGGGACTGTTAGCTATTAATTGGGAAGAAGACTGTTCGTCATGAAAGGTGTTAGTATATGCCAAATTTACCTATGAAACATATCCTACGTCCGAATTATTTGGAAGACTCGAAAAATAAGTATAGTCGGCTATTTAACGGGTCAGACACTGGAAATCGCCAAAAGTTGATATCCCACCGCCTCCGGGGCGTCTCCAGATACGTCTTCGCCCTGGAATTTCACTGACTGGAGCAGGAAGTCTTTCAGTGATGCGTCCCGCTTCGAACTGTGCCCGCATGACTGGCGAAGGCGTGTCTCGAGACGCTCCGAAAAGCAATGGGAAACCAACCAGTCACCCGCCACATGGCCCGACAACCAGGATTAATGGTCTGGGGTGCCATTTTTCTTCATAGCAGGACCTGTTTTATTGTCGTCCACGGCATCCTTACAACACAGCGATACGTCGACGATATTCTACATCCCATTTTGTTGCCCTTTATGACAAGCCGTCGTAGGCTTACATTTCAGCAAGATAAAGCCCCCTCCCCCCCGCTAATGGCGAGAGTTTCTACTGCCTGTCTTCGTGCTTGCCAAACCGTATCTTGGCCACCAAGGTCGCCGGGCCTCTCCCCAATTGAGAACGTTTGGAGCATTATGAGTAACGTCCTCCAACCAGCTGAGAATTTTGACGCCAAAACGCGCTAATTGGACAGAATTTTGCACGATACTCCTTATGAGGACGTCCAACAACTCTATGAATGAATTCGAAGCTGAATACCGGATTACATAGGGGCCAGAGGTGGACTAACGCGTTATTGATTTGCTCAATTTATGAAGCTCTTTCTCTTGAATAAATCATCCAATTTTTCTTTAATTTTAGTCATTCTTTTGTCTGTGCATGTAAATTACATCTACCGACTTCCGTCGCATTCGGATAGTTCCTTCATGGTGAGCCTTTTTTCTTTCTTTTTTGGCTTAGAGTGTATATTGAGTTGCATAGTTTGAGTGTCTCTTCCGTGAATGCAGATATTCGTTTGGAAGAACGCTTTTACTTTTAACTAGCTGATATTTTTAATCAATGAGATGCTCAGCTCGAGATCGACACATATCTCTCTGAATAATTTTTTTCAGCGATGTCGGTACCAATAAACAAAAATCTTAGAAACATAGAGAAATATTCGTTTTAGTCTTTTCTTAAAATGAAATTTATTTTTCGGTACACAAGGGCCGGACACTAACCCGTAATATGTTGAGCTCTATATTAACATAATCCCGATCTATGAAACAAGTGTCGTTCCTGCACAATTTGTAAAAAAATGCCAGTATGTGGGACAGGAGGCTTAAGGATAGGTTGCAATCTGTATTCGAGATACCAAGAAACTTGCAACTCAGGTGGTAGTCTCCATGTACTTTTGACCTTTAGGGCTGAATTACTTCTCCCAAATGTGACATCTAGAAGAACTCTCAAACTGGAGTTCATCCTGCTGCGTCATGCCCAGGTGATCGTGTTTTCATAAAGGCAATATACTTTATTTGAAAAGTGTCTCATCCCCCATCATATGAATAAAAACTGTGGCAGCTCGAATCAGATGAGCAGACTATCTGGCGCGCTGGTGTAAACAGTAAATATCGATCTGTGAGGATGGTATGTGACGCAGTTGGGTTATCTTCATAGCCAAACACAGCAAAGACAAGGCCGTCGAAGTCTACACAGACCGCGATTGACACTCACTACTTGTGAGAAAAACACTAAACTTCAATAATTTCTCTTTGTTAGCAGGAATATTGATTTGTACTGCATCTTCACTTGCACGGTGGATTTGATCATTTGCCAACAGATTTACACAAGTGAGACATTAAGACAAGGCAGGCAAACAAGTGATACTGCTTTAGGAACGAAATCAGTGCAAACATATTCTACATACAGAAATAATATCCCTTTGTGCAATTTTTATCAAAGATTATCAACAGATACGAGCATGTACGAGTGAATTTCCCGTTCTTTTTTTTTAAAAAAGAAGTCAAATGAAATTGTTCAAAAGTAGAGTTCTTTTCCTTCTTGATTTACTGTAAGCTATACACGCTTACCGAAATGTGAAGGCTTTAGTTTTACGGACAACTACGCAAAATTACAGATAGTTCCATAATTTCCAGTGTTACTAACACAATCAGCACTTAACTTGCGGCCACAGCTGTTAACTATTAGAAACTGCTACTACAGCAGAGCGAAAATCTGTTATAACAGCTGTCTGTATGAAGTTACCTGCTATCACCGACTTCTATAGATGCGATCCAAGAACTGTTATTCATGTTCACTAAACAAGTATTATATTAGACCTCTAGTCCATAAACTTATTTCTCGTCTTTCGCTCGTATTGCTTCATCTCTCAACAGGACTGGATTTGTGATTAGTGTAAAGAATGGCAGCTAACTCTATATATAGATAAATGTAAATTGATGCAGATGAATAGGAAAAAGAATCCCGTAATGTTTGAATACTCCATTAGTAGTGTAGCGCTTGACACAGTCACGTCGATTAAATATTTGGGCGTCACATTGTAGAGCGATATGAAGTGGGACAAGCATGTAATGGCAGTTGTGGGGAAGGCGGATAGTCGTCTTCTGTTCATTGGTAGAATTTTGGGAAGATGTGGTTCATCTGTAAAGGAGACCGCTTATAAAACACTAATACGACCTATTCTTGAGTACTGCTCGAGCGTTGGGGATCCCTATCAGGTAGGATTTAGGGAGGACATAGAAGCAATTCGGAGGCGGGCTGCTAGATTTGTTACTGGTAGGTTTGATCATCACGCGAGTGTTACGGAAATGCTTCAGGAACTCGGGTGGGAGTCTCAGGAGGAAAGGAGGCGTTCTTTTCGTGAATCGCTACTGAGGAAATTTAGAGAACCAGCATTTGAGGCTGACTGCAGTACAATTTTACTGCCGCCAACTTACATTTCGTGGAAAGATCACAAAGATAAGATAAGAGAGATTAGGGCTCGTACAGAGGCATATAGGCAGTCATTTCACCCTCGTTCTGTTTGGGAGTGGAACAGGGAGAGAAGATGCTAGTTGTGGTACGAGGTACCCTCCGCCACGCACCGTATGGTGGATTGCGGAGTATGTATGTAGATGTAGATCTCTAGGGTCCCTTGCCCTCCTCCTGAACTCAGTTGCTAGGAATCGTATTTCACTACTAGGCTTCTTGTTATGCTTAGGTACAAAAAATGCTTCTAACTCCCAATTTCACACTTAAAAACTGTAAACACAATCTTTTTTTCTCATTGATTCACGCTCCTTATAAATATAAAAAAAATTCTGCGATCAAATTTTTACTCATAATATATCGACATTATTTTCCAAATTTCTGATATTTTTCAAAGGCGAATTAATAAAGTAAAATACATATACTTAGACCTGTTTCACGCGTATTCGGTTCCATTCGTTTCTGACATCGTTCGTATTAGGTTTTGTGTTTTCTTCTGTACACAGGCTCAGTGGTGCTCGCGGAGAGATGTCAAGTAGTTCCCATGTTGTTTCTCTATCGAAGAATAAGAAAACGAAGGAGAAAAGCGAAGGAGGAATACCAGAAATCGTTGGGAGCACTCTCTTATTTTACGGCAGAAGTTTGGAGCATTCCACACCATTTTTCCGAAGCTACAAAAGCACGAAAACAAACTTTTTAATTACTTCAGGGTGTAAATGAAATAATGAATTACATGTGAAGCTAAAGGACCGTCTTAAACGCCGAGATTTTAACTAAAAATTGAAATATTACGGGTTTACAAATAACAGATCAGAGTAAATGCCAGAACCATTGAAATTAAACGATGTTTTACAAATTTTGAAACGCATATCTGCGTTCTCATCGTAAGAAAAGCTGTGTAAATAGTTCAGTTCAAGGTTGGGGATGGAGGAGGGGGTCCTCGTAGAACTGAGTGGCGGACACTTGTGACTGAATTGGCTGAAGCAGTGTGCTGCGGATTTAGCTGGCGCTGTGTATATTGATTGGGGATCATCAGTGGAGTACCAGATGGAGAGGCCTTCGGTGGAGTACCAGATGGAGAGCTGGAGAGCCCAATAGTGGAGTACTAGATGGAGAGGCATTTGGTGTATTGGATGTATAAGGAAGAGGATGCTTCCGCTGACCTATTAACTTTACAACTTTCAGCACCACCATTTGAAAATCAGGTGTGTCAAGCTCATCGAAATCTTCAAGAGATGGGAGTAATCCCTTGAAAAATGAAAGGTGTTTCCTTCAGGAATGCAATCATTTCTAATTCAGCAGAATTCACTTTCTGTTTCTTTGATGCAGGTTTTTTGAAAGATGATTCAGGTTTCTCGGCTGCTGCAACATCAAAGGTACGCTTGGAACTGACTGTATAGCATTCTCATCCTTTTTAACAATGACATCCGCAACACCACCATCACTATCATGAATATTTTCTGAGACAGTGTCCTCTGCATCTCTTTCTTCAAATATTTTGTCGAGGAACTGCAACTGGTATGCATAAATGTGGGCTTTTACTTTTGACGCCTCTGCTCAAGATTTCGGCATAGTTTTCCCAGTCGATTTTCGGTGCGAATCTCTCATTTGCGTCCACTTATTCAGAATCTGTGTACCCGAAAGAAAATATTTATTTCATTAATCACAAGAACGATCAACCTCTCTTTTTTATAGTGGTTTTCCTTTTTTGTTTTAGAAATTTTGTAAGTGGTTGTAGTGTCTCAGATTTTCGTTACACTTACCTCCTGGGATTTCGACTATAAGCAAGAATGACAGAAAGGTTTGCTGTACAATCTGGACGGCATTACGAGTGGAATGGAGATAAGAAGAAATGGGAATCAGTTGTCTAGAAATCTAAAACTATCGCTCATTTCACAAACTGCTTGGGCGTCTTTGATGGGATACCTATAAGGATCGTCCAACCTCTCAACTGGATGCACATCAACTATAAAGAATATTCGTCTACAGGTCTGATGGGGGCAGCTGATGCAGAATACAGATTTGCTTACGATAATGTTGGGGCGTATGGGAAAGACTAGGAGTCTAACATTTTTCGAAACTGTCAACTGTGGTGATCTATCATTAGCGGCACCATGGATCTACCCGAGGACAAGTGCCTTTCATGCACACAGTACTCTAAATGCCTTATTACTTCATAGAAGACGATGCTTTTGGCTAACATAAGCATCTCCTCACACCGTACAGTGACCATAGTATAACCGTGGAGAAAAGGATCTACAATTATCGTGTGTCCAGAGCTTGCAAGTACGTTTTGGAATGTACTTTTGAAATATTTAACAACAAATGGAAAATCTTCCATCGCGCGGTTATCTTGGATCTTGACTATGCCACGGATGTAGAGAAAGCTTGTGTAGTTTTGCACAATTGCATACGAGACCGAGACGGTTTTGAAATGAAAAAAAAAAATCGAGATGATTTTGAAATGAAGAACGTGTTTCCCATATCGTGTTTTCAAGATGTCTCCTTGGGTGAAATGAGGAGAAATCAGGCAAATATGTTACGGAAAAATATAAGAGATGTGTTCAAAGGTTACTCCATGAGTGAAGTTGGTTCAGTAAGCTGGAAATTTTCTAAAATCTGCTTTATCTTAATACCTATCAAAAAATGGTGTACTGAATTGTAATTTGGTACGCATTTTAAATAAATACCATAGCTTATTTTCTTAATATCCAAATTATTTCCTTTTACATTTCCTCAAAATCGCGGTGAGTTTACCAAGTCCCCTATTGTACTACGTCCCTCATTCGATAAAAACGAAGTTAACGGTACTTACCCAATTACGTTTTATTATTGACGTCAAATTCATCAAACTCGTTGAAAATTTCAACATAAACGTCTTTCCAGGATTCCTATTTCTTGAATTTAGCCTTATATTTTTCAGACGTTTTGTCCCAAAGAAATGGTGTGGGCGGCACTGCAAAAATTAGCGTATCCACTTCAGCGTCTTGTAAACCACTAATTTTATCAGAAAACAGCGACAACTTTCAAAAAATAATAATAATAGATAATTTTTAATGAGACCCACTCACTACCTGGATGAAACAGAAACTAAACCGTGCGTGTGTGAATGCCTTGATCGTTACCTGTTCCATGGACACGAGTTCGCACCTTGTAGAACCTGATGAAACCAGTTCGAGTTGAGGGAGTATTCAGTGACTTACTGTTTATACTAGGTACCGAATAGAAACCGAAGCACTGTTTCACACTTGTCGGCAGCGACCGAAAAAGAGCCTAAAGCGAACCGAACCGCATGGGACACCATACGTGTCAAACAGGCCTATATAAGCTGTGACTCACTGCCTGTACGAAGCTACCTGCTCTCGTCCAATTCCTATAGGCATCATGCATGGTGCTAATCCTATAATATATCTCGTCTGGTTTTCTCAGAGCGGCAGAAGATGCAGTGCAAGAAGCGTGCAATTCAAATTCCCATCAATCCTGCTCCTCACAGATTGGGACAACGATTCCAAAAGAATAAATATAAAGCCTTTAAAAACGATGTATTTATGAAAGCATGACTCGGAGAAGAAGAAGAGGATGATTATGATAAGGAAAATGATGTTGATTACGATGAGGAAGATGATGACGATTTCCAACAAATCGACAACTGATATCACACCGAATGAACTGATGAGCCGATTTGTATTCTCGCTGGATTCGAAAGTGGCGAGTGATAATTCACGTGATAACGAAATACTATGTATTGAAGAGGAACTTCTAGAAGCATCTATCGTCATCTAAAGTTGGAGGGAAAACGAAAAGTGAAGCTGCATGTGAGAACATTAAGTCGTACCCGGACAAGGGCAGGTTGATGAAGGGGAAAACGTGTAACACTTATCGTAAAATGCTGAGGGCTTTTGACAATACTTGCCTGTGTAAAATTTCCTTCATAGAACAAATGGGAGTGCTATTCTTTCCGTGCTGACACACTTCTGTTTGCGTTAAATGTGTACCCTCACATCTTTGATGAACTGTGTCAGAGCACTGTTTTAGTTACAATAGGTGCATCTTAGTAGTAGTAAATTCAATAACAATGAACAATTTTGACATATAAAATGGATTCTTAATACACATTTCTGTACGTTGTTAAGTCTAAAAAATAAACCACTATTGCTGGAAGAAAGTCGCTTTTTTAGCAGAGTTAGGTATAACACACTTGTGTAACTATTACTAGTGAGCTTAACCTTTGCAGAATTTAAGAATATTGTGACATTGGACCAAGTATCATAGATCTGGAAAATAATTAATTTAAATCTATGTTGTGTGTCAAACCAAGTGTGGTGCATAGATTGAATTTTGAACGTTTTTACCAGTGCAGACGCCTGCTGGTGACACTGACAGCGACTGGTGTTACAGAGCTCTAACTGACACTTTTTAGCAGTGCAGCCATCTGTTGATGGCAGTAAGCAACTGGAATATATAACAGCACTTGATTTTATTTCGCGTTTTCAGTGTTTACAGAACAGTATATAAGGTAAAACTCATGTTTAACAACTACACATTCCTAAGTCGTTTTTTATATTTTACAACCAGATATTGGTTTTTGATTATTTATAGAGATTTTGTTAATTATTCGTTCCAGTATTCCTTAGCGCATGATATATAGCAGTGGTTCCCAGCCTTTTGGTACCATTAACCTTTAGTGTAACCAGACATTAGCTAGTATCCCCTCCCCCCTTCTTCCCATATCATCAACGTTAGCTCCAATTTAAACTTTAGAATGAAAACCAATGTTCTTCGAAAATATTTGTTTTTAATACGGTAGAAGGTAAATGATTGTTACTTTTTGTATGTGATTTATTCAGCCAAAAACTAGTGGGTCACTGAGACAATTACTACTGTTTATTTCTAACATCCTCTCTTTGTATAGAATGATGAAACACTTCTCAGTGCATGATGAGTGCTACCTACAACTTCTTCTCAGAAAAAAGCTAGACAATTGTTACAAGACATGCTTCCTCTTCACCACTCCTCTTCGTATCTACACTGCTTTCACCAATGACCCCCAACTGAAATCAAATGAGTTAAAATTTGTCTATTATATTTATTGTTCATAATCATTTGGTATCTGCACTTCTTAGACTCCTTGCTTCTGAACTGGTAGAAATTTGAAGATTTTAGGCTGCCATTTCTAAGTCTCACTCATAATAATAATAATAATAATAACAATTATAACAGTAACGATAATAATACTGTGCAGTCTATACTGCAATCTAGTAGGCAGTATGTGGTTACTGTTCTGTTGTGCTGTCGATTAGTTTGTGAAGTGAATAATGAAACAGTTTGTGGTCTATTGTGCGAGCTATCTACAACTTGGAGATGGCAGTTTCATAAGATTTTTAAATGTATATAACATATATGTCTAAATTTTACTTGTCATAGATGCATCATATAAAGTATGTTTGTAGGGGTTTACAACGAGAGAAGAAAATGTTCATACATTCAGTTCAAGAATTGAAACATCTGTCACATTGTACGATGCATTAACTCTAATATTAAAAAAATATATAATTATCGGAAAACAATTTAGTTTCATGAGAACAACACAATCAAACCATTTTGGTTTTGCCTCTCAGAAAGTTTTACTTTGCCCATCGGGGGTAGTTACCTGCATGCTGGGAACCACCTATGTACACCGATGAGCCAAAATATTATGACCAGCTGCTAAAGAGCATGTGTGTCCTTCTTTGGAACGAAATACATCACTGATTCTGTGTATCAGGGATCCGACAGTGTGTTGGTAGGTTTGTGGAGATATGTGGCATTAGGTGTCTATGTCCAGGTCACGCAATAACGGGCCGCTGATTTGTGTACACGGTGACGGCGCCTGATAGCGATCTAAATTAGTTTTATAGGGTTTACGTCAGGTCAATTTGGTCGTCGAGTCGTCAACGTGAGTTCACTATAATTCTTCTCAAACCACTGTATCTCTGGCTCCGAGACATGAATAATTGTACTGCTGAAAGGTGACATCACTGTCGGGGAAGACCTCAAGCATGTAGGGATGCAGGTGGTTCGCAGCAGTCAGCGTGTCTTAGAGTACTACCACAGGTCCCGTGCAAGCGCAGCAGAAAGTCTCCCATAGCATAAGTTTGCTACCAACAGCCTGCGTCGGCGGCCCGCTGCACGTTTCGAGTCAGCTTTCACCTCGATGACGGCGTTTTTTAGAGACGACCTGCGATCTAGCGTAGCAAAAATGTGACCCACCCGAAGAGTCTACACATTTCTATTCATCGATGGTCGAATCCCGATGGTCCCGTACCCACTGCAGTCGCAACTGACAGTCGGTGGATCAACATGTGAACACGGAGGGGTGGCCTGCTGCAGAGCTCAATGTTCAATAATGTATGATGGATCGTGTGATCCCTAACACTTGTGCGTGTACCACAGTGTGCTCTTTCAGCAGATATTCCGCAGAACACCATCTATCTTACTTTACAGAACAGACAAGCCTTCGAATCCCACGTTATTTGAAGAGTCGTGGATGTAGAACCGTTTAGCGCCTAGTGATTGCTTCACTGGCCTACCACTCTCAGTGGATGCTCACGACAGTAACACACGAACGTTTGATCAGCTTCGCCGTTTTCGAGATACGCGTTCACAGGCTTTGCCTGATAATAATCTGCAATTTGCTAAAGTTGCTTTTTTCTATGGATTTTCCCGTTTTCAGCTCATATCTTCACTAGGGCGATCCCACGTCTGTGTCTGCTCCACTTACCATATATGCTTTTATTACCGCGTCCCGTGCCCGCAACGTCACCGGGTGGTCGTTATGTTTTGGCTTATCAGTGTACAGTTGGGAAAGAAATTTATCGATGTGACAGTTGCGCCACTCCGTGTACGATTTTTTGGACGTCAGAAACGAAAACATAGTTCGTAATTTTTTACGCAGTTCCTTTACTTCGACTTTTTTTAATTTCTAGTACCTTTCACCACAGCCCAGATGGTGTTAGACTGTAATAGTAATGCTACGCTCTAATTGGAGTAGAGACAGAGGTCTGAGTTGCATTTTTGATAAATAATTCAGGTGGTTCATATATTTTGAGTACAGCCCAGATGGAGTTACATCGAAATTGGTTCTTTCATTGTAACACTAGGCTTTGACTGGAGGAGAGGAGAGCAAGGTGGATCATTATGCAGATTGTGTGTGACAGTTTACATAAAAAATGATTACCCTTGACTTTCAAGTTGAAGTTAACTTACGTTATTTTTTAAAGCATATCGTGCACTATTTTCTAATATTATGCTCTGATTCGTTGGAAAGAAGACAGCGTGTGGTATAAAGCAACATTTGTCTCCAGAATGAGATTTTCACTCTGCAGCGGAGTGTGCGCTGATATGAAACTTCCTGGCAGATTAAAACTGTGTGCCCGACCGAGACTCGAGCTCGGGACCTTTGCCTTTCGCGGGCAAGTGCTCTACCATCTGAGCTACCGAAGCACGACTCACGCCCGGTACTCACAGCTTTACTCCGCTGCAGAGTGAAAATCTCATTCTGGAAACATCACCCAGGCTGTGGCTAAGCCATGTCTCCGCAATATCCTTTCTTTCAGGAGTGCTAGTTCTGCAAGGTTCGCAGGAGAGCTTCTGTAAAGTTTGGAAGGTAGGAGACGAGGTACTGGCAGAAGTAAAGCTGTGAGTACCGGGCGTGAGCTGTGCTTCGGTAGCTCAGATGGTAGAGCACTTGCCCGCGAAAGGCAAAGGTCCCGAGTTCGAGTCTCGGTCGGGCACACAGTTTTAATCTGCCAGGAAGTAACATTTGTCTCCTTCCTTTATCTGGGATTTTTTAATTTGCTGGAGACAAGGAAGGGGACACAAGCGAAGGGGCACAACTTCACGTGTATGTAAGAAATAATGTGATTTGATGCCATTTTTACACATTATTTTGATGCCACACTGTGATTGGTTGGGGTTATAAATTTACCACTACACAACTGCGTATTTCCACAATGCTGGATTTTTAATAGTGCGTCATGACTGACTGAAGATAAGGAGAACGAAAGGAGGGGAGGATTCTATTAATTTCCGCTAACACAACTGCATTAGTTCCACAATCTCAATTTTTTTCGTACTGTACTATGATTGGCTGGAGATAATCGAGTGATTGGTTGGAGGTGTGAGGGAGGAGGAGGGGGTTTTGAATTTACCATTAACACAGTCCAGCTCTTTCTGTTACCTTGAATTTTTTACACTGTGTTATTATTGCCTGAACATATGGAGAGAAGTGGGGAGGGGGAGAAGGGGAGGGTAAGGGGGCGAGTGTTTTTAATTGCACTCTAAAAAACCGTGCTATTCCATCATCTCAGTTTTCATTAATTTATTTTGTTTATTTTATTGCTTGGTTTTATCAGTTTATGATGTCATGAATTTAAGGTCATTGATGACATTATGCATCACATTCACGATCACATGATCGCTCTGTAGGTCATTTCAAGATGAAAGTGAATCTATCAATTGGTATTGCCACTGATATTAACTAAACTACAGGATCACTATTTACCATTGAGCCTGGAATCAACACTTACTCACCTTGAGGACTTTCCTTCAGAAAATTAATAAAATACCTTCTAATACCAGTCGCCAGTCCTGAAAAGACGAATTTTGAAAGTAAGTCAAGTCACTAAACATGCAACATTCAACCGATGTTCATGACAAACAAACATTTCTTTACGAACTTTAGAAGAAAAATTATGTTAAATATAGTCATCAAATAGATTTTATTCAAGTCTTGAGAATTTCTGCAGATGAATTTAAGAAAGTACTGTTACAATGCAACTCATCGAAGTTGCATGTCTCTACCTTCTTACGTTAATAAACCTCAGAATCATTGCATTGAATGCAGTTACTTTGCCAATTCATAACAATTTTAATGTAGGATCCGAGCAAAGTAAATGATAGATGCTTGAAATAAGATGGTAACACTTCTCAGAAATAACTGTCGATATATGAATCCAAAAGCGCTTTTCATTACAGTTTATGTCAATACAAGTCTTGCTATCCTTTACCAGGAAAGTAACAAAATAAACTGTCAGTGGCTTTCATTGTCAGAAAATAGTGCAGCTTAATTAATATTGTGCAAAAGTGAGTAGATTGCTTTTGTAGGTTCTGGCTCAGCCCTGACTCACTAGCTCGTCCACATAGTTCCATCACTTTTGAGCCAAAATCTACCCAGAACCTACCAACACAATCGCGTATAATCCAATTTTCACGGTTCACTCACATTTTTCCTGGAAAAGGTGAATGTAAGAAAACGAATTTAAGTAATGTTTTATAAAGGGTGAACATAAGAAAATAAATAAAATGAATTATGGTGAGTGCCAGAAATATTTATAACTTTTAATAATTTCTAATGTCCACTTGGTAATGTATCTATTTTATCTTTCAAAACATCTTTTGTGGTTATGAGGACTCAATGCTTTCTCATTTATTTCAACTGTCTATATTCTGTATCTTTTACTTTGAATCATATTAATACTTCTGTACTGTTCTATGTTGTTAAACAAACAATCTTCACAATCTTCTAAGCATATTCGTTTTTTACAATGGCTTTCTCCACTGCTTTAGATTTTTTCTATTTTATCACAAATTTTATAAGCATACATTTTTGCTGACAGGCCACAAAATTATTCCATTATTTTTCCATTTCATTCATGTTTCATTTTTACTACAACTTTCTCATTAACTTGTGGAATACCATAAATATTATTTTCAGGATTATCACTAGTACCATATTTATCAATCAGCGTTTTCATGTCTATATAAAAATTATCAGTTTTTATATTTTATATATAACTGTCTGTATCTTGATAACACAATTCAGTATCTTTCCATATTTCTGTTTCATTACTCTGATGTAAAAATCATAAAGCAATTCTTTAGATAAATCAAGTATACTCATTCAAACATACCTTGGTTTATTTAATGTAATTTTTGTCTTAGTCATATCAACACCAGCAAGATTTTCATTAAATATAATCCTTGCTTTAAAGATTGACTTTGCTATTAATTTATCACATTTTTATCCATCTGACTCTAATCTCTATTTCTAATATTTTCCATTGTCTTACCAAAGACAGAATTATTCATAAGTCTATAGAAATATTTTTCAAAATCATTTTTAGCTTTACTTCTCATTTCTGTATTTCAGTTATAAAATTCTACAACCAATATGGTAGTTTAAATTTTAAAACTGTATGTATTTTTGTTAGTTTCATTCCTAATGATAAATACTGCTTAAGATTTCTATAATGAACCACATATTTACTGTTGTTTTCTGAGGTAGTTAACAATCAGCCTTCTTTAGTTCATCCTGACACAATTTTATTTTCTGGAGCCTATGGTAAATCTTTATGTAAATCTTGTAATTCTTTTGGGTACTGTAAAAGTACTTCAAAAATCTATCCAGTTTCAACAGAATCTGAAATTTCACACACTTCTGTGCTATCACAAGAATCCAGATTATCCTATTCAAATTCACCATATGGCAAATACTGACTGATACTATATCCATATAAATTATTCACATCTAATTATGCTAAATAATTCAGTATCTCTCTAATATCAAAATCATTTAATATTTATTGTTTGCTTTAACCTATATTTTACAACAGGATGATATTCTTCCCCTTATTCCTTTTTCAAGAAGTAAAATCGTATCCTAGTCATGTAATACATCTAATTTAACTTCTGTCATTTTTAACATTGTATCCCTAGGTAATCCTGGTGCAGTAAAATACAGAGATGGATCTGAATCATATGCTTTTATACAAGTAATTCTAAAATTTTCAAATATATCAGACAATAACTATAAATCAGTTTTAAGAGATAAATCATGATATCTTTGTTGTTTGGTATTAAATTTATTTCTTTTCATCATAATGAAGTTCAATCACAGACCAATATGAATCATATCCTGATAAATTATGTAAACTGTTAATTACATTTATTACATAATGGTTTTATAAATTTTCCACGTAAGTGATCATGATGATGAATCCTTTTATTTTTTGGTGAATAATGTACTTTTTTTCCATCTTACATATCTTGATTGTTCTTTAGGAGTTCATTTCTTCAATTTCAGAATGAAGTCTTCCAATATTTTCAACCTCTTTTTTTACACATTCAATAAATTTTTATGACAGTTTGTTCCTCTTTAAACAAAAGGATCTTCATAGCGTCCATTTACATATTTAATGTAATAACAGAATCCATTTGGTTTGTGCTTTTGATATTCCAATGTATGTGAATTTTCTGGATTTGATTGACATTTGTCCTTCAATAGTAAACTTTCAAAATCAGCTTAAATAACGAATAAAACTTTCTGCATATCTCAATTTTTAAAACTTATGTAGGAATGTTTCTCTGGATTTATACTTTTGGTTTGTTAACTAAATATCTTGATGTGTTATTATCTAATTTTTCTTTGCTAGTGGTATGGAGTAAACACATATCACAAATAAATTTTACTTCTTCAAGTTTATTGTTTTCACTTGAAACAAGCCTAGATGAATTTTTAACAACAATAATGTGAATAGTTTTCATTCTTGAAATAAAGGAGGTTTTGCATGTTTCTTTTCTTACTTTTCGTAATTTGTAATGGATACACTTGACAACTATCATCAAACGAATAGAAATTGAGAGAGACATTATGTTTATTTTTAATTTTTGGAATATAATCAACCTCTACACTATAGGAATTTCAAAATTTTCAAGTTTCTGACCAAGATAGACATTTTTATATTCCGCAACTCTTCCTGAATTTTTATCTTTAGGATACCAAGCAGATTTTGTAGCCCATAGAAAACATTTTTTATTTTTATTTTTCACATTAATACACGATTTCTTATCTTTTATTTTGTCTGGTAATTCGATGTAAGATGGTCCTTCCAACAACTCTCTTAATTCCTAGTTGTAAACCAATAATTCTATTTAATGTCCATCCTGATCCACATGCTTGAAAAGTTCCCAATCTAGATAAAATATTGTGTTTAACAGACTCAAACTTTTTAATCAACCTTCTTTCATTTGTAATCCTATTTTTTGTCTGTCTGGAACTGGAATTCCATAATATTTATGACTGTCTGCATCTGACACTCACAAAAAGGTCTTAAAGTTCTTTTCAGTCCACAATGTAGTCTTATATTACCTCTTACAATTTTCGATATTTTCCGTTTTACCACAGTTAAAAAGTGATTAGGTTCAAATAAGTTTATCTTATTTTCAAAATTTATAGATTATAATATGTTCTGAAATGCACTATCAACTAGAATATCGATGTGTTGCTCTCTTTCTCGATTTCTCAAATAAATTAGTATCAAAAGGAAATAATATTTCTTATTAGTTTTATTTTCTTGTTTCACAAACACATAGATAGAAAAGGGTAATATTTTTTCAATTATCTTCATTAGTCTACATTTCTGTTTGTTGAAGATGTTCTTAGAAAATGGATAAATTTTTTCTCAAAGATGTTGTTAGAAAATGGAATTTTTTTAGTGATTTACCTCCTTTAATTTCGAAAATATGAATACCACTTTTACTGTTACTACAAGGTAATTGTTTCCAAACGCTTTCTGCACATTAATTTAAATTTCTGATGTAATATTTTTAATAAATGTAATGATATTGGCATTATTTAATTTACTATACCCTCTTACAATATTAATTTTACAATAATCACGAAGCTGAACGACTGAGAATCGCTCCATTTGGCCTTTCTATTTACAGAACAAAAAATTCATCAGATTTGTAAAAAATAATTTTTCAAAAGTAATGATTGAGATGTCTTAGTTAATAGATATTTAAAATTAAGAAATCGCTCATTATCCTTTCCTTCTTATTTTTCACATTTTCTGAAACACATTTATTAAATTTACTATTAAGGTTATCTTTATGAGAAGGATTTTTGTAAAACCAGTCTAAACTTTTTATTTAATGACAAGGCTTACATGTCTTTCACACTGTATCACTTTCTTGTTTTTATTCATTTTCCATTGGCAATAATATTTTCACACATTCTTCACTCAGATTTCGTTGTAAATGATTTTTAGAAATATTTTTTCCACATACTTGAGGAATTCGATCTTCATTATAATTTTTAAATGATATTTATTTAAACATTGTCTACACATCGTTGTGAATCCATCTTTTGTCTATTCCATTGAAGTAAAATTATCAGTTGACTTCTCAGAATTACAATATTTACAAAACTTGGATTTGAGTGGTTGTTGAACCTCCTCCATTTATATAGAAAAGTTTACTAAATCTATGAAAAAATAAAAATTATAAGATTCACCTATTCTCAGTCATCATTATTATTACTATCAGGATCATCAACCAAACATCACCCCCAAATTGATTTGTAATAGTTTTCTTTAAATATTTTAGTAACTCTTCTGCACATTCGACATTCAATTTGCTCTTTGTACCATTCATCAATAAATGCTTTACGAAAAATACAGCTTGTTTTTATAAATTAATGAATTTGATTACTTAACGATATAGCACATTCACAACTGTTGGGCTGTTCCATTGTTTCAGATGGTTTTAATAGTTTTTGTATAAAAGGTTCAGGTAGTTATTGACATTCATAATTATTCCCAATTAACTTAATCTTTAAATTCCATTATAGGTCTTCAGACAATGTTTGTTCAACTGATGTAGCATCCCAATTTAATTTATCGTGAAAGTCTCTCACAAAATTTCAGACATTACTTGTGTAGATGGTAATTTCCCCCGGTTTAAGTTATCTTGACACTCTCTCATAAAAGCTTTGGACAATTCTTGTTCACCTGACGTATCACTTTAATATATTTTATCTTCAAATAATCTAAGAAACCTTTAGACAATTTCGTCTATCTGATATACGATTCGAATTAAGTTTATCATGAAATTCTTTTATAAAATTCTCTGATAATTTTTGTCTATGTGTTATATTCTCCAAATTGTTTTATAAAATCTTCAAATCTAATTGTTCCCTCAACATTTCTTCCCAATTTAATTTATACTCATATTCTGATGTGTTGATATATGATTATAATCGAATTTATCTTGAAATTCTCTAAGAAATTTTACATCAAAATTAAAAATTCTCGAAATTAATTCTTCCATTCAATTTCACTAAACAAATTGTCCTTTTTTCATATAATCAAGAACTATTTCACTGTGTGCTTCATATGACAATTACAGTTCGTGTAATAGGTGAAAATTTAATTTCTTACTCATAAGATAAATCATTTGAATAAGTTGTTGTTGTTTAGTTTTTAAATCATTCAGCTCATTTCATCCTGCTTGGCTTTTTAATATTACTATAAATAAGTACAATCAGTTCTTGCTTTCTCATTTTAGAATGACACCTAAGTACTAATTCTTTCTGTCTAAGTTTCATTTTGTTGACTTTCCGATATTTTAGGTTCACAATTGATTAGAAATAATTGTATTAGGCTTGTAAACAAAGGTAAATTCAAAAAATTAATCCATTCCTTGAAGAAAAACATGTGTTAATCACAAATGGTATTTTGAACTTTATTCATTATTGAATATCAGTCAGTAGCTCCCACTCTCTGGAAAGTTAAAGGAATTTAATACAATCTTTAAATAATTGTAGTCTTCAATATACACAAGAATGTGAAAACCCATAATCTTATTGAAAATATATAAAAACTATTAAAATTATTTTTTATAAATTGGAGGTATCCCACCTAATGCAGTTGTCCCTGGTTCATAATCATCGATGTCGAATATTTTTGATTATATGAATAAAAATAATTTACACTGTCTGATGGTCATATATTTTAAGGATTGTGGTTATCATTGAAAGGTAAGAAAGAGATATGAATCACTCAACATTTATTTTTTTGTATAGGATTTCTTAAGGAGTGTCAGTGGTTGGAAAAATCGACCACTAATTTTAAATATAAAAAAACACTTTATAGAATTCTTAAATGAAAATGATACAGATTATCAACAAATAGATTATCAAAATGAAGAAGTAACTTTCTATCCATATATATATATATATATATATATATATATATATATATATATATATATATATATATATATATATATATATATATATATATAAGAAGATATAAAAATAGATCTCTAAATAATTTATCTGGAAAAAGATGCTCACTTATTACTATAGACAATTTTAAATGTCGATTTGTGTTGTTGAACATCTCGAAGGCTAAGATAGTTAAAAAATATGATGTTAAAATCTTTCTCTCCTATGCAGACTATGTAAAAGAATATAAAATCATTCAATCTCACCAACTCGAAGTTGAATATCATCATCAATTAACAATTGAAGAAAAAAAGGACAATTTAGAAAAAAAAAACAAATAAAAAGATAGAAGAATTCAATATGAATACGAAAATCAATTTTGATAAAGTGAAACAAAAACGAACACAAGGCTATCTTTATAATGTGACCTCAAAAAGATATCCTTTAATCAATAATTTTAAAGTAGGAACAACAGAGATTTGTCTATTACAAACACTAATTTTAATTCTTCACAAAACAAACAAGATAATTTTTACATATGTCACTATGATAAATTATATGATGTCAGTAAGGGAGAAAAATTAATTGATGGATTACTTGATGAGTCTAGAGATAAGAAGAATAAGGAAATTTTTATTTTACATTTACCTTTTACATTTTACCTTTACCTGATATTGTTAAATTAACGATTCAAAATATAAGTGATCCTTTTGATTATATTAATTAATTAACTAAAAATCGATTTGAAGAAATATGTATGATGTATCCAAGTACACCTAACGAAATAGAAGTAAATAATCAGGAATTACAAGAGAAAATAAATCAAGTTCTTGTATAAATGAAAATAATTTAACTTTCACTAAAAAGCAATTATTAGATACAGTGAAAATTGATGATGTTAGCAATGCAGAAGTTTGAATTTGCTTCAAAGAACAAAAACAATGGATAACGTACCACACCAATAACACATAATTAAATTACGATTATAAATACTAATTAATAAAAGTAAATTTCTTTTTACATAATTGCATTTGGTATAACATTCATAAAAATGTATATAACCATCGAATACAGAAAATGAATTAAAACCATCAGATTCTATCAGTTAAAATTTAAAATTCTCAAATGATATTGACATTAAATCGTTTTTGTTAACTTTCATTTGAATATCAAAGTACAAATACCTTAATAAAACAATTAGCAGAATGAATATTATTATCAATACCAAACAGATTTAAATTTTCAATAACTAACTCCATATACATATAAACATTTTATTAAAATTTAAAAAATTACTTTAGTTTCATTTACCCAAATATTGTGAGAATTATTGAAATCCAACCATTTAACATAGACTTTATTACCACTCTTTCTCAAAACTGATTCAACAAGATATACATCAGGATATTTTGTTTCCAGTAATTGATACTCATTAAAATTGTCTTTCATTTGTTTCCCACTGAAATTTATATGTGATTGAATCCGAATGAGTAACATCTTCAATTTCAGATATTTCAATTGACGAGTTTACTGTGTAAACGTTTTCAAAAATGCCTTTGAATTGACATATTCTTACTTTATCACCGATATTATATTTAGTGTCAGCTGAACCAGACTTTGCACCAGAAAAAGCTGACTTTAATTTGTGATCAGGTCTGTGACTAGGTTCAGTATCTAACAAATTTGTTATGTAAACAGTTTTCAACAAGTATTTCATAATTTCTTTATTTGCATCCTTCAGGGCCATTTTTATCATTGAATGCTTTGTATTATTACATTCTTCAGCTAATTTCGAAACTAAATCAGTGTCAGCTGTAGTAGACTTTGGACTGCACCCAACACATTTATAATTTCCTTGAAGAGCAAATTTCTTCCACACCTTTTCTTTCAATGTTCTATTAGATCATTCAACAATAGATGCTTATAATTCACTAAAAGTCGAATAGTGTTTAATGTTCATTGTAAAATTCTTTGCCAGTAATCGTTTGCCAATTTCTTGATTTTCTAGCGATAAATATTTTTTCAAAACCATCAACTATCTTTTTACCTGTTTTATCTTTTACTGGAATTGCCCAAGCAAATTTTGAAAAAAAAACATGTACAACAGTTAATAAATATTTATACTGTTTATTTATTTCCTAAGTTCCTTTCAAACTTCCAGAATCCATTTCAACTAAATCAGCTTCCCATAAATCATTATTCCAAAAGAAATTGTTTTATGTAACTCATTAATAATTTCCTTGTGTGTATTTATTCCTTCGCCTACAAAATTTTGTAACAAATTTACTCTTTTTAGTTTTACATACAGTACAAAGAGTTTCATTTCTTTGTCTTCCATTTTTAGTTACTCTCTGAGGATTGTGTATTTCAGTAAACTTTCTACACTTCAAGCAGCAAATGTGATTGTTCTAAAGGACTGAGTGCGAAGACTCATCCTCCATTTATATAGATGAAAAATTTAATAAGATTGAAATTATTGTACCATTTTATCAGCATCATTTGATTCTAAAACGAGATCACCAAACATGGTCAATTCACCTGAAACAGCTAGTCTTAACAGATTGATTCATTGATTTAGAGTTATAAATATTTTATTCTACACTTTTCTTTCAAGTAATGGATTATTGAACTGAGTTGGGTATAAAGTTTGTAATTCATCTGTATTATTTCTTTTTATCTGTGTTTCCAAACCAGTAGTTGAAAAATTACCATCTGTATTGGCCCTAAATAAAATAATTGTCTTGATTTTTACATCATATTCAAATGTATATTTCAATATTTCATCATCTCTGACAAAATGAAATTTCAGTTTTTGTTTGTCACACGTTCTTTTGTGAAAATTAACTGATCTAGGTACCTTCTTAAATCTGAATTTGAGAAATAATGCGCAAAACCTTTTTCTATTTCCTTTTTTGTAAAGTAATTAGATAGATCATTTTCATTAAGGTGATTAATTTTCAGTAAGTTCTTAGTAGTGATACAATTACTGAAATGTGTTGAGATACTTGTATATTCAGGTTTTGTAACATTTTCTTTTTCTAAATACTGTTTAGTAACAGAATCATAAACATTTACTGGATCACTTATATTCGAAATTCTTCTACCTTTAAAATCAATATATCCTTTGGTCACTTTAAAAATTGCACGTAATTGTTTTTGGAATTGTTTGATTAAACATTCTACTTTTGCTTCTTATTCATTTTTTATATTTCCTAAATTTATTTGTCCATTAGCTACCTGACCATTACACTGTGCCTTATTTCCAAAAAGGTCCATTTATTAAAGTCAAAACATCATTAACCCTGAAGTGGGTGTGCTGATGTAAAAAGTTCAACAGCAGCAATTTTTATGCCTAATCTATGGCTTAACCTTGAGCTATTGCACCATTGCTCAGACGTGGTCCATTGCTGATGATTTCTCGACGATGTTACAGTGTCATTTGGTTAGCTTTCTGAGTTTATTTTCTGAATTGTAAGCAACGACATATCAAATGTTGTAAAAAGTACAATGTGCACCTGCTGGTGTGACACTAGCAGGCTTTGTTCCAGTAGTCAATGCCCAGAGGAAACTAAACTAAAAACTTATGAAGACCTGCTCGTTTTTGTTCTTTTAGTTGTTATAGATGCACATTAAACATTACTTTAATTACAATGACATCTGAATCTATTTATTCATTTCATTTCTTTGATGTTGTGTTCCAATTCAAGGGGTGTATCAGACAAAGATATTCACAAACTGCTAGAAGCAGGTGATAATAAAGTCTATCCAGACTTTTCAGACTTGGAGGAAAGTAAAGTATATTTGAGTGATGAAAACACTGAATAGGACCATGGCAGTGAATCTGAACTTGAAGATGAGTATGATGATGATCCTGAAGAGACAGCATATTTATGAGTGTTCTTTATTGAAAAGACAAATTTTCATATTGGTGTAAATGTGAGTGTGCTAAAACATCGAAACCAACAGGAAAAACATCGTACAAATTTCATCAGTACCAAAGAGAAAGGTGATGGGTATAACTGATGAAGTTAGTGCTTTTTGAAAGTATTTGACCTTGACTTTATTGATGAAATTGAAAACCATACAAATTCCTATATATGTAAACAGCAAGACACACATCAATTCTCGTGAAAAGAGGTAATAAAGTGCCAAAATGATGGCTGTGTTTGTGATTTTTTTAAGAAGAAGAAGAAAATGACATGATGCTAATGTACTAGAACTCTGGGTAGCAGGGGGAAGAGGAATGCTACTTCTTAGGATAGCAATGAGTTACAATAGTTGTCTGTTTTTTCTCAGCTGTATATGTTTTGGACAATATCATGTATCTAATGCTCCTGAGGACATAGAGAAAACATGTGGGGCCGATAGAAAATTCTGTTACACAAGCTATCTCCTTTCTGAATATTTGCTGCAGAAGACTATCACTTGCATTGAGTACAATGATGAAGAACAGACATGAAGTTTTTGCAGAATTTCTCCCAAACAAAACAGAAAACTGGGAAGTGCAATATTTGGATTTCAGTAGTTTCATATGTTCCTTGTAAAAACTGTGCTGTCATACTTTTGTCTACTGTGCATCACATGATGACAGTGGATGAAAAAACACACAAATCTGAAATCATAACTAAGTACAACATGAGAATAGGCAGAATTGACATTGTAGCTAATATGTGTGCCAGATACTCCATTTCAAAGAATTACGAGGAGGTGACCATTGCCTACTTTTTCATTTCTCTGAACATTGTCAGAATTAATTCCTAAACAAATTGTCTGTGAAAGGTGTTATGAAACTGAACATATGTCAGAAAAACTGGCTAAATTGTTATTTAAAGAACTAGAAGAGCAAAACCTTTTGTTCTAGATATTGAAGATAGTGAGTACGAGCTGCTTTCTTCAATAAATATAATAGTTTGTTTAAGACAAGTTAGTTTTTACTGACAAATGACCATGTTGTAAATTTTACAACGAGCACCTGGTCGTGTGACAACAGTAGGCGCTCTTGCTGGAGGGATAAACTTACAGCTCATACATAATTATTTTATAACAAATAGACACAAATGTACACACATTACTTCATCAAAATTCTGAATTATTGTTCATTATAGTACAATTCACTTGAACCAAGGTACTCAACCAATTCTTTTGGAAAATTTCCACCAAATGATTTAAATAAAAATGTTTTATCGTCATGTTTATTATAACAAGTCCAAAGAGTACCAGATGCCTCTAAATTAACTATTCCACTTTCTAAATTTTTTGGTTCATCAGTTAATTCATCAATTACAAAAAAAAACACTTTTCCATTCTTGTAATTCTGCATCAGCTTTTTTCTCGCTTATTTCTCCATTTGCGATTGCTGCAGAACCACCAGCCAGTGAACCAGTTGTTGCTAAATAAGATAACGCAGCTAATAGTATGAAAGAAATCCACCTTCATGTGCTGTTAGTCCTTTTTTTCTTTCTGTTTTGTTAGAAACTGCAAACAGGAATACGTAATGTAACAAATAAATTTCCTGCAGCTTTCTCCTCTTTCTTTCTTTATTTGCACATTGGTTAAAAATTATCAATCCTATATAACTGTTCATTATTTAATTGAATTTCAATTGATTTTCATTTAGCCTTGTCACTTGGAAGCAAAGTACAATCAGTTGAATTTTTTTTCATTTTTATAGTCGAAAAATGTATAAGGACTAATATTTTTACAGTCCCCAACCATTTTCGTCCAATTCAAAGCCCATTCCTAATTTATGTTCTTTGTACATCATTCCTGTAACTGCAGTAAATGCAATTTTCTCTTTCACACTAGCATCCCAACTGCGCATTCTTTCTTTTGCAGCTAATTAAAGTCATTTATCAGCTTGATGCCTAGTTTCTATATCTTTATGATCATGATAGGCTATATCATGTTTTTTAAAAGCTTCATCTAATTTACTTACAGTTGGATCACCACTTGCTTAACTTTCTTCTAGTTTAATGTTAGGCCCATAGTATGAATACCCTGCAGTTGCATCTCTGACATCTGGTAAATTATTTAAAGCCCAATTTGCTAATCCCTTACTGTGATTTTCACTTTTCCAGAACGCATATGGTAAATTATTCAAAATCTTATAAAATAATGAATTCCTATGGGATTATTAATAATAAAATCACTAAATTTGTTTCTTAATATTTGCGTTATTATTATGATAATTTTTATTTCCAGTTAATTCTTCACCATGAATTGCTGTTAATCTATCAATTAAATGTCTAACATCATTCATCCAAACGTATTTGTCTTCTTTTTCTAAATATATTTTACTGAACCTTCACCAACTTTTTTTCATGAATCATTAAGGTTTGTTTCTTCAAGAACCACTTCTATCAAATAATTAAATTTATTTCCTTTACTTGATTTTATTTTGTTTGGATTACTTTCATTACATACAACATTTGAATAGAATAAAATTCTTGAATAGTTTTGTAAATCAAGAGAATCAAATTCAGTTCCTAAATCACAGTTATTTATTTTCTAGTTTAAAGTTTCATTAATCCATCTATTCCTTCATATTCTTTTACACCAATTTTTATTTCATCATTATTGAATTCTAGTGGTAATTTACCAATGTAAACATAAGGACAAACAAGTCTTAATCCAAAAATAGGATTTTCACTATGGTTTCAAATTTTAAAATTTTTACTATTTTCACCTTTTGCTTTTAGTTTTTATTTAACTGCATCACCTTTATTTTTAACAACACATTTTTTCTCTTTTTCATATTTATTCATTACATCTTCAATGTCCAATTCAGACTTACCAGTAATGTCATTACACCAGTCGTGCAGTTCTATAGTTGGTGATAAATCTCCAGATGAGGATGTTGATGATAAGTGACCATTTTTTTCAGCTTCTCTGTTTTCTTCAGTTGCTTTTGATACATTATCACCTAATCCTTCGTTTCCTTGTTTTACTTGTTCAATAGCATGAATGACTGGTTAATCTTCTTCATAGTTGTTTTTTCTATTACTTGAAATGCTCTTTCAATTTTTCAGCTTTTGTTTACATTTTAATCAATTTCTGGAATGTACAGTGAAGTTGTACTTAGTCCATTAGAACGATCGTATTTTGCAAATTTTTATAAGAGATTAAAAAACCTTAATTAATTTTTTTTATGTTTATGTTTATGTTTAACATTTTTGTTTAGCATTTATGTTTTACATTTATGTTCTTATGAAATTCTGTATTCTATTTCTGAACTTACCTTCATTCAGTATTCTAGTCATGTCCATGGTAAGCAATCCAGATTGATCATTCTCAAATTTCCTACACATTTCTTTAAAACCATCAAACTTAACATCTCCACCAATGAACTCATGATAAATATGATTTAAATTTGTATCATCTTGTTTGAAAATATTTAAAAAGTAAAGTTAATATCTGTGGCTAATTGTTTTGGCATCTTTCAATAAGTCTGAGCAAATAAACAATCTATTCTGTTGTTTTCCTCGCCAACTATATCCTGATTTTCAAGAGTGAAGTCATCAAATACAATAACCGTATTATTTTGACACTGATCTAATGGAATAATTTCTTCATTATTTTAGATAAAAGTAATAACTTTTCTTGTGGTTATCTTCAATTTCTTCAAATTGTTTTATAAAATCTTGATTTTGGTTGATGTAAACTTTTTAAATAAACATTCAAATGAGTCATTTTTTACAGTTTAACTATCGAGTAGCTAGAAAGTAATTGTCAATCAATAATGTTGTTTTTCCACAACGACTTGATCCTATAATTACACATTGAATTGAATTTGGTAAAAGTTTACCAACTTCAGTTTTTCATTTATTTTCTGAAATTCTTATTTTTGGTTCCCAATCTGCCACCTATTAAATAATGTTTTTAATAGTAAGTGGAACACACTAGATTATTACCGTTCAGTGATAATTCATCTATTCTTAAAAAAGATTAACCGTTCCAATAAGAGAAACTTATAAAAATGTTTCAGTGGTTAATTTTTATTCAAGTTTTTTTTTAATCCGAATATTATATTGAAAAATAATAAACTGTATAGAGATAGAGAAACAACAGAAATTCCTGTAGGACTATATACTTTGAAAAATTTAGAAAAATTTGTTCAATCGAGAAAGCCAAATATTCATATTAAAGCAAATGAAATTTTAGATACAGTAGTTATTGAAAGTGGTGTTAAATTATTTATGGATAAAGAAGATTGTGTTGGTCAAATTTTAATTTAATAATAGAATCATTGAAGCAAATAAAAACTGTTACTAAAGCTGTTCCTAAAATTATTCTACTCGAAATAATTAATATAAATTTTAATTTGGTTGATGGAATGTTTGTTGAACAAACTGGTCATTTTCATAGAGAGACTAATATTATTGCTTCAATTAAACCAAATACTGAATTTGGAAGACCAATGATTTATGAACCACATTATTCTGTAGATATTCGTATTTTTTATCCTATTCAAGATTTAGAAATTACTATAACAGATGAAAATGATAATTTGATGGAATTTAATGGTACTTTTGTAACAGCTGTTTTACAATGTCCTAATAAATTTTATCCTTAAAAAACAATGAACAAAATCGAGAGTTATCAGTTTCACTCATTCCTTGTGAATGAGAAAACAAAAAAAAAAAGTTTAAATGCACCAAACAAGGATACAAAGATTGAAATAAATATTACAGATGGGTTGCTTCATCCAAATCAAGCACAGTAATACATGAACTTTAGAACTGTTATAGCTAATCCAGATGGATCAGAATCAGACTATCCAACATATGACAGAATATCCAATAAAAAATTAATCAATAATTACCTGGCAAAACAGTTTGATTTTGTGACCATAAAGAAAGGAAATAATATTTTGTGTAGAATCGAACATTATTTTATTTGATCAACAGCTATGTAATATTTCACTTCATCTGTTACTGATAAAATAAGCTTAGGAGGACATATTCTTAATAATGGAAAAATAAAGAGTAAGAAAAATGAAGCACTTCATCCATTATCAATGTTTGGTGGATTTTTTAAGATTATAAAGAAATTATGTGGGAAGGAGATTTAACAGTAATTTTTACTAGGTCTTCTCTTCCAGTTCTGGAAGTGCAGTTCTTAGATGGCTTGATTATAATGATGCCGGACTTGAAATTAAAAATACATTTCCTAAGGAAGAAAAAACTGTAACAGAATCGACAGAAATTCGTGTACCAATTGTTAAATATGAACCAAATAATATATTCGGAAAAATCCAAAAATTCCAATATCTTTAATGAACTACAATATGTAGTTGTTGTAGGATTGACTCTCAATAAAAATTTCGAATTACGTATCGCAAATTACTATAACTCAGTGGAATTTGATATCCTATATTTCGTATTTGCTATATCCCAGACAAATCGTAGAAACAATCAGCTACTTGACTTTTAATTATTTGACCACATTAGTCTACAGAATACATACTATAAAAATGAAAGAAACGATATTTTCTACAGGAAATGTAGACCAATAATCCTCCAAATAATTTGTGAAAGCATACAATGCATTTCTTAATTATAAACGAGTTGCACTACTCAGATGAGACACTGAAATAACTACATATAATTGCATGATGAACTATCCTATCTACTTGTATATGATTAACATGACTTGTAGAAAGAATATTATATCTTCACAGAACATGACTATGAAACTTTGTGCAACTTTTAATGAAAAAATTCCTACAGATACTTTAGCATATGTAACAATTTTCAGGTCTAACTCACGTTTTTCTCATAAAAGATGAAACTAAGAAAATAAATTTTAACTTTTCTCTTATAATAATGTAAGATTTTCTTACATTCGCCTTTTATAAAACAATATTAAGTTTTATTTTCTTACATTCAACATTTATAAAGATTATAAGAGAGAAATTAAAATTTATTTTCTTAGTTTCATCTTTTATGAGAAAAAAGTGAGTTAGACCTGAAAATTGCATTACAGTAATATAATTGTGTAGGCTTCTGAGACCAGAGTCACTTGACATACAAGTTTTCTGTGTTTGGTACCGCACTGTATTGTAGAAACTAGTGACCCAAAAGGAGGTCGCTGCAACCATGGCCGAAACTTTGGTTTCCTCCAACAACAGTTTTATACAATATCACATGGCAGCATACCCATAAAACTATTATGTCTACTGGATTATACAAGTGTTATGCAATTATTATCCGCAATTTAGTTATATTTTTGTTTATTTTGGTAACATTGTCGTTTTACATTGATGATGAAGGCTTTGTTTGTTTGTTGTTATGTCTTTGCAATTTCAAGCTGCTTTGTTAGTTCCGTTATCGTTGCCGTGGTGTTAATGATGGCTGCCCCGCTGTCTATTGCCACCAAAGCACGTTCAGTGATTCGTTTTTTGTGGTTGGAAGGTATATCAGGGGCCGAAATTCATCGAAGACGTTCGGTACAGTATGGGAACAGTGTTTTGCCACAACGGAGTGTCTACGAATGGATTGAAAAATTCCGAAATGGTCGCACAAGTGTTACGCACGGTGAAGGAGCCGGACGACCGTTTACCGCGACAAATGGAGAAACCATTGAGCGTTCGCGTGAAATGATTCTCTTAGACAAACGATTAACTATTGAAGAAGTCGCACATCGTCTGCAAATTAGTCACAGTTCTATCTAGGAAATAATCCACAACCGAATTGGGTTTCATAAAGTTTGTGCAAGATGGGTCCCAAAACAAATCACACAGATGCATAAACAAACGCGCTTGGACATCTGCAAAAAACACTTGTATCGCTATGGTAACGAAGGGGACAACTTCTTAGACCGGATTATTACTGGTGACGTAACATGGATCCATCATTACCAGCTGGAGAATAAACAGCAGAGTATGGAAACATCCAAATTCGCTGTGCAACAAAAAGTTCAAGACCCAGTCGTCCGCGGGACAACTCATGCTTACGGATTTTTGGGACGCACAAGGTCCAGTACCTTACAGTGAGATTCTCACTGCCAGGCTAAAGCCTGCAGTTCTCAGCAAATCGCAGAGGATTGCTGTCAAAATGTGTTGTGTTGTTCCATGGCAATGACTGCCTGAATACTGCTACCCACACTGCTGAAACGCTCCAGAAACTCAAATCTGAAGTACTGGATCATACTCCATATGGTTCCGATCTTGCCCCTTCTGACTGTCACTTGTTTGGTCCACTCAGACAGGCATTAAGGGGCCGTCGATTTGCCTCACACGAAGCAGTGAAAGAAGCGGTGCATTCCTGTCTCGTAGGTCAACCGAGAACCTTCTTTTATGAGGGCATTAGGAAGTTTGTACTACGATGGACCAAGTGCGTTGAAAAGCAAGAAGACTATGTCGAGAAATGATGTTCTTGTAAGTTTCCTATATGATTACAATAAAATTTCATAGCTACTTTGCGGTTAATAATTCACTTACGTAGTACATTGCGTTGGTAGGTTCTGGGTAAGTTTTGGCTGAAAAGTGATGGAACTGCGTGCGTGAGCTAGTGAGCCAGGGCTGAGCCACAACCTACCAAGGCAATCTACTACAATGCCTCTGAAGACTCTAATTTAATCAGACAGTCCAAACATTAAGTAACATCTACCTTTTGGAAACATTCTTGAAGTAAGATTGTGTCGTTCTTCCAACACCGTAATTTAGCCTGAAAATCTCTTGCATCGTCGGCTACAATTTGCATGAGACGATTTGTTACAGCTGAAGTATTTATCATCCCCTTCCTCCATGAATTGCACCAATGTTAACACAACTGCTAGCTGGCTACGTCATCCACTTGAGTCTCTTTGCTGTAAGCCTCGTTCCATGGAAAAGGCGTTTCAGAAACGAAAACGGCACGTTCCACCTGCCTGTCCTACATCAACATTGTCCACTGGCTCAGACTACCACGGAGAAATGACGTTCCTGAAACGAAACAATAACGGAAAAAGCTTGCTAGTCATCACACATAACGACTTCCTCAGTTCTTCAGATGAATACTATTCTTTTCGTAACAATAAATTATAGCATCCTCAGAAACAGACAAGACATTACAAATATGATTACTTTAAATCCTTAAGTACACAAGAATCAAGTAAATTGTATAGTTATTAGTCAAAACACACTTCCACCGTCATTTTATAGCATATCTCTCCATATATTCCTCCTTAAATAATAATTAATAAATCATATCAGAAACTGACACACGACATAAATGTAAAGTTAAATTGATTTTGTTACAAACTACGCAATCCTACAGAGATGGAATCCCAGTTCGGTTTTACAGTACTCTTCGGCGTGGGCCATAGACTTCGCTTGCATTTATTGCGAATTTCTCACCCAGCGCAAAGTCACAAGCCACCACAAAAAAAACACAGGTGAGTCCTGTATATGCGAAGTATAAAAGAACTGGTCCTCTCCTCAAATCACAGACCAAGATCCTTAACAAACGTTTGCTGCCGAGTTCTTCAGCATATTGTAAATTCGAATGTAATAAGTTTCCTTGCGACAGAAAGCTTCTCACCACAAATCGGCTACTGAACGTGCGAAATTCAGCTTACACTTTTCACACATGAAATCCGACGAATCATGGATGAAGAGAAACAGACAGATTCCGTATCCCTAGATTTCTGGAAAGCATTCGACACTGTGACGCACTATATACCGTTAACGAAGGTCCCAGCGTATAGAATACGTTCCCAGATATGTGAGTGGCTTCAAGACTTTGTAAGTAGTAAAACCCTATACGTTGTCCTCGACGGCGAGTGTCCATCAAGGACTAGAGTATCGTCAACAGTGCCCCAGTGAAATGTGATAGGACCGCTCATATTCTCTGTAGACGTAAACGATCCGACGGATGGGGTGAGCAGCAGTCTGCGATTGCTTTCTGATGTCGCGGTACTCTAGAGGAAAGTTTTGACGCTAAGTGATTATAAGAGGATACAGAAAGATTTACGTAGAAAATCTATTGTAACAATTCTGTGATACTAAATGTAGCACTTCTGCTACTAAATGTAACTGGGTTTTCTCTTTTGATGCTGTCAATTGACAGGATGAGCATTCTAAAGCATTCTGTCAGGGTGAAAATATTAAATTAATCAATTTTTCTCTCTTAACAACATGTGGGCAGGGTGGGTTCTTCCTTGGCTCGGGTATGAGGTAGAATGAAACAGCATTTTTACATAAGATAACTTTTATTGAAAGTTTCGTACAACTGTATCTTACTGGATGTTCTGGTTCGGAGAGCGGCAGCTGTGTCGTTTGCGTAGCCTTCTGCTGCGGCAGCGGCGGCGGCGGCGTCTGATTACGCCTAGCGGTGTGTATATCGTGTCGCCGTCTGGCCCAGCTGACTGAAGTTGCGCAGCGCGAGGTGGCCCGTTTCATTATTGCGAGCGAAGTCGTGCATCGGATGGTTATACCTTGAATGTGGCGTCCCAGTGTTTCTCTTCTCTAAGCGGCCGCGTGTGTTGTGCGTCGGCCAGCGGAGCGGTGCGGCGGGGAAAGGCCAGTGTCCCGGACTCGAACAACGGACTCCCGCTTGCTAGTCTTCGGCTGTCAGATCTTCATCCCAGCTCAAAGGTGACTGCTGATGTGAGGCCGTCTCCTTCCCGTCCTCACGAGTCACCCGGGTGCGTAAAATCAGACTTCAAATACCTTTTAACTTCTGTCTTCTCGCGCTGAGGCTGCTGCTTGCTATTCCATTACAGCGGCGGACTTGGTGCGTCTGTGCATGATGTAGTCTCTTCTTGCATGACGGTCTTCAGCACCGAAACTGACTTAAAACAACTGCTACGCTTCTTCACTTCTTCGTCTTCTTCGTCGCTCGTCTCCGTCTTCGTCTGTCGGGCCCACCGCGTCTCGCGTATTTATTCACTTCAGTTCACTGGAGGTGAACGACTTCACGGCCATTGCCTCTTCTGTCACGTTGAAAAGCTTCTCGAAGAATCTTCTTAACGTCGGTCATTGGCTCTTGGGATGTAGGCGAGGGCCTTTGCTCACATGTGACAACTGAGAAACACGTGAGCCGGTCATTGCCTCTTCTGTCACGTTGAAAAGCTTCTCGAAGAATCTTCTTAACGTCGGTCATTGGTTCTTGGGATGTAGGCGAGGGCCTTTGCTCACACGTGACAACTGAGAAACACGTGAGCCGGTCATTGCCTCTTCTGTCACGTTGAAAAGCTTCTCGAAGAATCTTCTTAACGTCGGTCATTGGCTCTTGGGATGTAGGTGAGTGCCTTTGCTCACATGCGACAACTGAGAAACACGTGAGCCGGTCGGGCGATGCCCTGACGGCTGAATCGACAGCGCCCGCTTATGTGGAACTTGCTGACTTCATGGTCATTGTCTCTTCTGTTCTGTCCGCTGTTTGCCAGTATGTAACTCTCTAAACTAAACCAAGTTTTTCATTTATATTCTAATTTCTACTTCACCTTGATTTCACTAATTTATTTACTTAAGTACCACTCAACATTCCTCCACCCTTCGGGGAAATTCGCCCTCGAATTTACCACTCAACACTATTTGTCCCAATGAATGGCAATTTGTTACAAACGTAAATTAATGTGGATGAGTACGAAAACATTTTGTATTGTTGCATTGTCCACTGATATTAATGCGCCCACCTGTCAAACGCCTGAATAACCACTTTTGCATCGCTGACCGCAGAGATTTTATAATATATTAGCAGATTTTGTTGAAAGTGTATGTGGACAAATTTATGTTTCATCGACGAAAGCAGGTGATCTATTGTTAAGGAGAGGTGAATGTGATGTTTCAGATGCTAAGGCTGCGAATGTTGAAATTACTCAGATATTTAAGGAGAAAGGAATCTGTGTCTTCATTTCTATTGAATGAAGTTAACCGATCGCTCTTGACGGAGATGTGAATATTGAGTGGATGTTGAAAGATAAATGTAAAGATAATGTGGTAGATGGGATGTCAATATCTGTAATGCAGGAAGACGTTATTCGGTTTCGGCGGAAAAGTAATGAATATGAAACGCCAGAAGAGTCTGAGAGAAGTGGCAATGAAACGAAGACAGTCGTAGATCCGAACTTGGCGGAAATGAAGTGTATTGTGAAATCTGATGAGGTGCAATTCAGTGGCGGCAAATTTTGTGATATAAGTGGCGGTTTAATAGACCGAAACATTTGTGAAAGCGTTGTAGCTATGATCTTGTCAGCTGGAGATAATCTATCGGTGGAAGTAAAGGGAATAGTTTCTGATGAATTTTAGAGTTTGTTGGCGGAAGTTGGCGAAGGCGTTTTTGGAGAAGAACTGCTACGATCATCGTCGGAAATAAGTAAAGAATTGTTAAAGAAAGATGAAGTTGATATTTTAAGTGGTGTGATTGAGTGCAATGGTGTTGCAGCTACTGAAATCGTTACGTTGGCACAAGAAATCAGTATAGTTACATCTAAAGAGGAAGGCGAACTGGTGACTATTGATGGAGAGGCCATTTCTAAACGCGTGCAAGGGGACAAAATTAATAATAGGCAGCCCACTTGTATGAATACCGATTTTTGTGTGCATTTCTTGAGTCGAAGTGTGGTGTTCCAGCATAACTGAAAAATTTTGTGTGTAAAATTGGAAGCCGTCTGGTGAACTTAGAAAGACGTCTTTTGAGCAGATCAGAAACTGAAAACAGTGAGAATCAGAACGTATCCACGCTGGCGAAAAAAATATTATGAGAGGCAACGGTGGCGCAATAGCACTTTGTGAAAGAAAGACGTGATATGTGTATAGACATCAACACCATGTGTATATAAGTCTATTTCATCTATGATGTAAGACTCTGGTGCGATATTTTATGTCTTGTAAAATTTAAAATTTTATATTACTATAATTTACGAAAACAATAAGGAAATATTTAATTTGGTGCATGGACACAACGAAAACTGTTAGCTTAATTTTAATTTATGACTAATTTTGCAGCGAATTTACCTGCTGGGCATGAAAGCAGACGCGTGCTGCTCGAGTCTATGACTATATCGAGCCACAGTTCTAAACAGATCCGCATATTACCCAAGTACCGAAAGTAAAGGGACGTCGTAAATAGTTTTGTCGTCCAGGATTTGGATTACAATGCAATACTTGGTACGTCGCACTCTACGTATCATGTTACATGGAAACGTAGGTAGCTTCCCGGAAGAGCCTCATGTGTGACTAAACGAAGCGCTCTAACATATTAGTTCAAATGTTCAAATGTGTGTGAAATCTTATGGAACTTAACTGCTACGATCATCAGTCCCTAAGCTTACACACTATTTAACCTAAATTATCCTAAGGACAAACACGCACACCCATGCCCGAGGGAGGACTCGAACCTCCGCCGGGACCAACCGCACAGTCCATGACTGCAGCGCCTCAGACCGCTCGGCTGAGTTCGCGCGGCAACATATTAGTCCCTTGCAAAGTTGTATACACATTCTTTATGGTGCCATAATCCGCTTCTACGCGTTCGGTATTTCTACCAATCGATTTAAGTGAAAATCGCTGGTCAACTGCTTCCACCACGTTTCGAACATGGCAAAGTAATCCGATCAGTGCAATCTCGACGACAAAGTCAGCCCCACACGACAGTAACATAACAATCTAAATCTTCATTTACGCCTAGATAAATAATCCGCAAGCCACCATACGGTGTATGGCGGAGGTTACATCATACCATTATTACAAACTGCCTATCCCGTTCCACTCGCAAATGAAGCGAAGGAAAAACGAGTGTCTATACGCCGCTGTACGAGTACTAATTTCTCTTAAACTATCTTCGTGTCCTTTTGTGATATGTAGGTTGTCAGCAGCAAACTCGTCCTGCACTCAGCCGCAAATTCCAATTCCTTAAATTTTCTCAATATCGTTTTGCGAAAAGAACGTCGTCTTCCTTCCAGGAATTCCCATTTGAGTCTCGAAGTAATACTCACATGATGATCGAACCTACTGATAACGAAAGTAGCAGTACAGTTCTGATTTGCTTCGGTGTCATCCTTTAATCCGAACTGGTGGGGATCCCAAATACTCGAGCAGAACTCAAGAATGGATGGTACCAGTTTTCTATAGGCTGCCTGCTTAATAGAAGAGCTACACTTTCCTAAAATTTCTCGAATAAGCCGAAGTCCACATTCGCCTTCGATACTACTGACTTCACGAGCTCGCTCCATTTCATATCGCTTTGCATCGTTACTCCTAGATATTTAATCGACGTGTCTTTGTCATATGTTGTTGTGGTATTCATCCAAAGGCTGGTCTGATGCAGCTCTCCATGCTGCTCTATCCTGTACAAGCCTCTTCATCTCCGAGTAACTACTGCAACCTATATCCTTCTGAATTTGCGCAGTGCGTTCATCTCTTGGTCTCCCTCTACGATTTTTATCCCCCCACGCTTCCCGCCACTACTCAGTTTGTGATCCATTGATACCTCAAAATGTATCCTACGAATAGATCCCTTCTTCTAGTCAAGTTGTGCCACAAATTCCTCTTCTCACCAATTCTATTCAGTACCTCCTCATTAGTTACGTGACCTACCCATGTAATCTTCAGCATTCTTCTGGAGCACCACATTTCGAAAGCTTCTATTCTCCTCTTGTCTAAACTGTTTATCGTCCATGTTTCACAGCCATACAAGGCTACACTCCATACAAATACTTTCAGAAAAGACATTCTGACACTTAATTCTATATTCGATGTTAACAAATTTCTCTTCTTCAGGAACGCTTTTCTTACCATTGCCATTCTACATCTTATATCTTTTACTTCGACCATCATCAGTTATTTTGCTTCCCGTATAGTAAAACTCGTTTACTACTTTAAGTACATCATTTCCAAATCTAATTCTCTCAGCATCACCTGATTTAATTCGACTACATTCCATCATTCTCGTTTTGATTTTGTTGATGTTCATCTTGTACCCTCCTTTCGAGACATTGTCCATAACCTTCAATTGCTCTTCCAGGTCGTTTGCTGTTTCTGACAGAATTATATCATCGGCAACCTCAAGGTTTTTATTTCTCCTCCCTCGATTTTAATTCCTGCTCCAAATTTTTCTTTAGTTTCCTTTACTGCTTGCTCAATATACAGATCGTATAACACCGGAAGTAGGCTACAACCCTTTCTCACTACCTTCTGAATCACTGCTTCCCTTTCGAGTCCCTCGACTCTTATTACTGCCATCTGGTTTCTGTACAAATTGGAAATAGCCTTTCGCTCCCTGTATTTTACCCCTGCCGCATTCAGAACTTAAAAGAGAGTATTCCTGTCAACATTTTCATAAGGTATCTTTAAGTCTACAAAGGCTATAAACGTAGGTTTGCCTTTCCTTAACCTTTCTGAGATAAGTCGCAGTGTCTGTATTGCCAGGCATGTTCCTACATTGCTGCGGAATCAAAACTGATCTCCCACGAAGGCTTCTACCAGTTTTTTCCATTCGTCTGAAAACAATTCGTGTTAGTATTTAGCAGTCATGACTTATTAAACTGATAATCCGGTAATTTTCACACCTGTCAGCTTCTGCTTTTGTTGGAATTGGAGTTATTATATTCTTCTTGAAGTCTTAGGGTATTTCGCCTGTCTCATACATCTTGCTCACCAGATGGAAGAGTTTTGTCAAGGCTCTCTCAAGGCTATCAGTAAATCTAACGGAATGTTGTTTACTGTCGGAGCCGTATTTCGACTTAGGTCTGTCAAATTCTTTACGCAATGTCATATCTCCCATCTTATCTTCATCTACATCCTCTTCCATTTCCATAATATTGTCGTCAAGTACATCGCTCTTGCATAGACCCTCTATGTGCTCCTTCTGCCTTTCTGCTTTCCCTTCTTTGCTTAGAACTGGGTTCTCATCTGAGCTCTTGATATTCATACAAGTGGTTCTCTTTTCTCCAAATGTCTCTTTAATTTTCCTGTAGGCCGTATCTATCTTACAGCTAGTGATATATGCCTCTACATCCTTACATTTGTCCTCTAGCCATTCCTGCACTTCCTGTCGATCTCATTGTTTAGACGTTTGTATTCCTTTTCGCCTGCTTCATTTGCTGCATTTTTATATTTTCTCCTTTCAGCAGCTACATTCGATATTTCTTCTGTTACCCAAGGATTTCTACTAGCCCTCGTCTTTTTACCTACTTGATCCTCTGCTGCCTTCACTACTTCATCTCTCAAAGGTATCCATTCTTCTTCTACTGTATTTATATCCCTCATTCTTGTCAATCGTTCCCTAATGCTCTCCCTGAAACTTCTACAACGTCTGGTTCTGTCAGTTTATCAAGGTCCTATCTCATTAATTTCCCAACTTTTTGAAGTTTCTTCAGTTTTAATCTACAGTTCATAACCAATAAACTGTGATCAGATCCCACATCTGCTCCTGGAAGTTTCTTACAGTTTAAAACTTGGTTCCTGAGTCTTTGTCTTTCCATTATATAATCTATTTGAAACCTTCCGGTATCTCCAGGCCTCTTCCACATATACAACCTCCTTTCATTACTCTTTAACCAAGTGTTAGCTATGATTAAGTTACGTTCTGTGCGAAATTCTTCCAGGCGGATTCCTCTTTCATTCCTTATCCCCAGTCCATATTCACCTCTCAATTTTCCTTCTCTTTCTTTTCCTACTATCGAATTCCAGTCGCCCATGACTATTAAATTGTCGTCTCCCTTAACTATCTGAATAATTTCTTTTATCTTGTTGTAACCTGTTGTAACCGCGACCGGAGCGGTCGCGGGTGGCCGAGAAAGCGCGGCGGGACCAAACGGAGAGCGGCCCGCGAACAAACAAACGAGCGGCAAGGTCGGACAGGAAACAACGACGGACGATCGAGAGAGACCTTACGACGACAACACGCAAGAAGCAACGGAATGACAGAGACAACCAAACGAATCCAAGACGTCCCCTAGTAATGAAAACAAAGAACGGTAAACACGCTTTCTGTTCTCGAGGCGAGAGCTTTTTTTCCTTTTTTTTTTGTTCTTTTATTGATTTTCAATTCCCCCCGAAGGGGGCGGGCTGGCAGCAGCTTAGTACCCTGCTCTACAGCCTACAGACTTTTTTTTAAAAAAAGGAAGAAGAAAGAAACAAGGAAAAACAGGCGATAAAATGGTGACTTAAACTGTAAAATGGCGTAAAAATGCGGAAAGTTAAAACAGAAAGCAAAAGGGGTTGGCAATGTTGATAAAATACACAGGAATCAGACAAGTAACATAGTAGACACACAATTAAAAAACATGGCGACAGTCTGGTTTCTGTTCGCAAGAGATAAAAAATCACACCCAGCGACAGTATGATGGCTGTTCGCTACACTTCCCAAAAGACACAAGACAGAACACTCACTGGAAAAACATACACTGTAAAACACTGAACGAAAATGGTGGCACAAATATGGCACTCCCGAGCCAAAGGCAGATGGGGGGGGGGACCTGGAGGAGGGGGAAAAACAAGGAGGGAGGAGAGGAAAAAACGAAAAGGGGGGGGGGAACCTAGGAGGGAGAGAACTAATAAAGGGGGAGAAGGGCAGACGTGAGAGGGAATGAGAGGAGGCAGAGGAGGGAAATGTAAAAGGACTCGGGGGAGAGAAGGGGGCAAAGAGAGGGGAGGTGGGGAAGAAAGAGGATGGAAGGGGGGAGAGGGAGCCCAGGAAAAGGACAGAGGAAAGGAGGGGGAGTGAGGATCAGAGTTGATAGGAGGGATAAATGGAGGGAGAGAGCGCATCATCCGGGAGGGGGAGTTGATGAGAGCCACCTTGGGAAAGGAGATGTAGGGTGTAGAGATGGAGGGTAGGGGGGACACAACAGTGAAGACATGGCAGGGGGCTGGGATGGGAGAGGAGAGGAGCAACCAGGGGTGAGGGGGTTCAAGGTGGCAGGAGGTGTAGAGGATGCGGATATGTTCGAGGAATAGGAGCAGATGGGGGAAAGGAAAGGCTGAGCGAGAGGCAGGTGCTTAAATACACGATTGGGGGCGCCGCTGTTGGCCGCTGGAACCACGTGTTCCATTGTGCCGCCCTCACACTAAATGCGGGCCAGCAGGTGCGGGCCGCCATGGCTTACGGAGCGGTGGTGCAGAAACCTCTAGGGGTCTTCGGCGTCCATGACGTCTGGTGCGGATTCAAATTCTGCGGCGCGCAGTACTAGATATCTCATCATACATTTTTTCCATCTCTTCATCATCTGCAGAATTAGGTGGCATATAAACTTGTACTGCCATGGTAGGCATGGGCCTTGTACTACTGTGGTAGGCGTGGGCTTCCTATCTATCTTGGCTACAATAATGCGTTCACTATGCTGTTCCTAGTAGCTTACCCACGTTCCTATTTTTTTTATTCATTGCTAACCCTACTACTACATTACCACTATTTGATTTTGTATTTATAAGCATGTGTTCATCTGACTAGAAATCTTGTTCCTTCTGCCAACGAACTTCACTAATTCCCACTATATCTAAGTATAACCTATCCATTACCCTTTTTAAATTTTCTAACCTACCTACCCGATTAAGGGATCTGACATTCCACGCTCGAATCCGTTGAACGACAGTTTTCTTTCTCCTGATAACGACGTCCTCCTGAGTAGTCCCCACCTGGAGATCCGAATGGGGGACCACTTTACCTCCAGAATATTTTACTCGAGAGGATGCCATCATCATTTAACCATACAGTAATGCTGCATGGCCTCGGGAAAAATTACGTCTGTAGTTTTCCCTTGCTTCCAGCCGTTCGCAGTACCAGCATAGCAATGCTGTTTTGGTTGATGTTGCAAGGCCAGTTGAGTTAATCATCCAGACTGTTGCGCCTGCAACTACTGAAAAGGATGTTGTCCCTCTTCAGGAACCACAACAGATACAGTCTGTCGGTAAACTGAAGAGCGAGCGAGCGAGTCCCCACTCTGCCTACCCTGCTACGTCACAGGGCGCTTCTACAGGCTGTTTCACAATGTAGTACTGGCCCTGCCGCTGTGCGCGCTTTAAATCTGTGGCGACACAGTGTACAGATATGTCCCGGCTGCGTTTATTTTTAGACAAATACGTGAAGAGTACAAAGAAAACAAAAGACGATGGATTCTTCGAAACAAAACATTATAGAGTAAATAATATTAACATAAGAACGGAAGTCAAGATTCTACTACAAACACAGAACTGAATGCCTGTTCATGTGAACATATGTTCCTCTGTTCGTAAGACGAGTCAGATATAGTGCAATCAATCTGTAGAATATAAGACTTGTTCTTACTTTCTGTTTCTACTAAAAGATAGAAGTTTTCTTTGAAGAGCTGCAGTGAAACTTAACAATTCTTGCAACACGAGGAGTGTTTAAAAAGTAACCAGAAATTTATAATTCCGTGTGTTGTATTAGTTCGATTTGCACTGCTTTTTTTGTAACTGTCTTCGTAAACATGTCTGAAACGTATCTGTGTAATGTTTTGCATATTGGGTATTTACCCTGTTGTCAGCTGTCAAAAAGGTTAGGATCAACTATTGTTTGTTTTGCATAAAAATAGATTAGAGAATCTGTACTAAATTTTGTTATAAGAATGAAATAAAGTGTATCAAATTTTTAGGAATGTTAAATATTGCTTTTGGTGAGTCTCTTATGAATAAACTAAAAGCATACAAGTGGTATAAACATTTCAAAGCAGGCCTTAAAGGACAGCAGTTTTACAAGAATGGATGAGATTAAAAATCTTTTGTTCCAATATTGAGCACTATAATCCTATTGCTTCCGCTGACATTGTCCATAATGCCATCAACGCCTGGGCCCTGCCAACATTTTCTGTAAATAATGTTGTTGTCCACCCAAGTATCATCAATATAAAAGAATTTTCTGCCCAGCTTCCTTAATTTCCTCACTTGGATCAGGTACTTACATCGCCAGTCAGTTATATCAGTTCTTTCTACCAGAATCTTTCGTTTACATACAGATCTTTTCCAGGTAAATCCGATTTCACGCAATGTCTTGTGTAAAACATCTTTCTGCCAAGGAAATATATATTTTTTGTTTCACGGCAGTAAATAATTACCGTAATGGGGGCACTATGTTTTGGTTCATGTAAAAGTCCTCCATCATTTGTGGAATGACCGATTTTGTGAAACTGTCTATAACGATGGATTTCCTCCCTAAATTATTAGTTTTCCTTCGCGGCGATTCCAGTAAACCATGCGGCTTGTTTTGGCGTTCCTTCCTTATGCGTCCTATTGTGGCGAGGCTGACGTTTGCATAAACTGCAGCCCTTTCAATGGGACTGGTAATATTAGCCAACAGTTCCTTTCGTGTCGCCTCCTTAACACACGCTGTAATAACGTCAGAGACGATCGAACGCTCGTTACTCCACAAATACCTCCTCTTCTTCGTATTCTGCACATTTTCTTGCAATGCAGGGCGATTATCTATCACTTCCGCATACTAAAGTATATCAGTGAGTATACGAAGTCAACTGACTGACACTGGCAACTAAGATCCCACGAACAGAAACGACGTATATAAGTGCACGCCCAACTACACCGCTGGACAGGTAACGGGCAACTGATTTTGGGTGGCCCTGTAGGCCAGTGGCAGGGTTCTTCCGGGAAAGGCCACTTCTCCCCACCAAAAGCGCTGCTCGCTCCTGAGTTTACAGACAGACTATACCCCTCCATTGTGGTAGCAGCTACGGTACGGCTATTTGTATCGCTGAGGCACGCAAGCCTCCCCACCAGTGGCAAGGTCCATGGTTCTTGGGAGGCTGGTCATGTAACATGGACTGCGTAGAACGCAGTAGTAATGCTGTGTCATGCAACACACCATTAATACTTTGTTGTATGCAGTCCACTGACATCAGCGTAACCGTCGCCTATGTTCGACGTCAACGTGCAATAACCACTCACAGACGGCAGGTGGCAGCACTAGCAGTGAAGGGTATATAAAGCGTATCTTGGGGCCACGGAAAACAGTGGATTCGTTGCTGTAATGCAAAAATGGAGTGACTTATCTTACGTCAAAAAGGGTAAAGTTGGAAGCATTTCCCAAACGGCTAAGTCTGTAAACCGTTCGCGTGCCGCCATAGTTAAGGTATAGCGTGAATGGTAAAATGGCGCTACCCTAAACCGGTGCTGAGGCGACTGTAGTGCACCACGGGCCATAGATGACAGGAGTGAACGACGGGCGAAAAGACGTGCAACTCTTCAGGAATTGACTAACCAGATGAACCAAGGAACTATCAACAGCGTCTTTGCAATGACTGTTCAGCGAACGTTGCTGCTTATGGACCTCCGCAGCAGGTACCTGATTCTTGCACCATTGGTGACTGCTCTTCATCGGGGGCAAAGGCTGGAATTTGCATCCCAGTACCGCAACTGGACGTCCACTGAGTGGCGGCAGGTGGCCTTTTCAGACGACTCACGTTTTATGCTACACCGGGCAGATGGTAAACGTCCTGCAACAATTGCCGGAAGGGTCGAGGCCGGAGGAGAGTGCGTTATGGCATGGTGAATGTCTTTGGGGCATTCCCTGGGTGGTCTCGTCATTCTGGAACGCGTACTGGATCAACACAAGTGTGCATTTACCCTTGGGGACCATGTACGCCCTTAATTGCCGTGTGTTTTTCCTCGCCACGATGGCATCTACCAGCAGGACAATGCAACGTGCCAAATAGCTCGCAGTGTACGTACGTGATTCGAAGCGCACCAGGATTAGTTTACCATATTGCTGAGACCATCCAACTCCCCGGATTTATACTCAATCGAGAATTGGTGAGACCACCTCAGACTGTCCACACCTTGGATCCTCAACCAAGAAACCCAGTGTAGCTGACCACGCCACTGCCGCGGTCTGCGCTGCAAAAGGTGCTTGTTCAGGCTTTTGACAGGTGGGCACATTAATGTGACTGGACAATGTAACATCACAGATTTTTCTTTCCTACTCATCCGCATTCACTTACATATCTCTACGTTTGGAACAAGCTGCCATTCATTGAGACAAATAGATTTTCCATCTAAGTCATTCTACATCTTCCTACAACCATTCCACGTCAAAACTTTGAATTTCGCACCTTCGGCAATTCCTAAATCCGTGCTGAGTTGTAGTCAGAATCTGCATGGGTTTCGAAAAAGACGGTCGTGAGAAACCCAGCTCGCGCTATTCGTCCACGAGACTCAGAGGGCCATAGACACAGGTTCGCAGGTAGATGCCGTGTTTCTTGACTTCCGCAAGGCGTTCGATACAGTTCCCCACAGTCGTTTAATGAACAAAGTAAGAGCATATGGACTATCAGACCAATTGTGTGATTGGATTGAAGAGTTCCTAGATAACAGAACGCAGCATGTCATTCTCAATGGAGAGAAGTCTTCCGAAGTAAGAGTGATTTCAGGTGTGGGGGGAATGTCATAGGACCGTTGCTATTCACACTATACATAAATGACCTTGTGGATAACATCAGAAGTTCACTGAGGCTTTTGCGGATGATGCTGTGGTATATAGAGAGGTTGTAACAATGGAAAATTGTACTGAAATGCAGGAGGATCTGCAGCGAATTGACGCATGGTGCAGGGAATGGCAATTTAATCTCAATGTAGACAAGTTCAATGTGCTGCGAATACGTAGAAAGAAAGATCCCTTATCATTTAGCTACAATATAGCAGGTCAGCAACTGGAAGCAGTTAATTCCATAAATTACCTGGGAGTAGGCATTAGGAGTGATTTAAAATGGAATGATCATATAAAGTAAGATGGCGGCCACTGAGTGACGCGCGTTTCTTTGGCTCGCGAGTTTTTCCGCTCATTGAAGGTGTTACAGAGAAGTGCGGCAGTCCACAACGTGTGCATCCGACTAAACAAGTGTTACTTGCCGTGGTGTGTTGTTCTCCGTTGATTACCACAAGTGATAAGTGATAAGTGAGTGAAAAATGGGAAGAGCACGAGTAAGCGGCAGCAGGCGAGGCTACAGGGGCGCAGGCAGCGCGGGCGCCCGGTCTCCGGCGGCAGGTGAGGCCTCGCTTCCCGACATCGGGGAGCTCGTCCGGTCCCAGGTGAGTGCGGCGCTGCAGAGTAAAGACACGCTAGACGTAATCGTGCAGTCCATCACGGACTCTGTGACGGCCGCGGTCATGGAAAAACTGCAAGAGTCTGTCGGGCGCAACAGCACCGAAATCCAGTCTCTTAAAAAGTCCCTGGCCGCACAAGAGAAAAAAGCCGCCGACCTAGAAGCTAAACTGTCTGCGGCCACCGATGAAATTGAACAGTATCAGCGAAGGAACAGCTTGCGCTTGTTCGGGGTAGCTGAGAATGATCGTGAAAACACCGACGACCTGGCCATTAGCCTCGTGCGTGAGAAACTTGGCGTGCAGATCGACGTGACCGACATTGACAGAAGCCACCGTGTTGGGCGCAGGATACCAGGTGCCATGAAACCCAGGCCCATAATAATTAAATTTGTGTCATACCGGAAAAGAGCTGAAGTGTTTGCCCAGAAAAGAAAACTCGCCAAGAGTGGGGTTACCCTGAGGGAAGATCTGACGCGCGAAAGACTAAAAGTTTTGAACACTGCGATCACACAGTTCGGCCTTCAAAATGTATGGACCCAGGATGGCAGGATCGTAGTCAAGACGGAAGGAGGGAGGAAAACGGTGACGAACATGTCCGAACTGAAAGTCTGAGCGAAATATCGCGAGACACAAAGTCTCATATTGTACTCTGTCTAATATAAGTTAATTTTTATTATTTTTTTCATTTTTTACGTAAATATTGCTTTGTTATTTCTATAAGCACCATAAGTACTCTCTTTAAAATCAGTCAATTGTTTCACATAAATATTGCTTCTTTATTTGTCTATCATAAGTGCTCATGCATATTCATATTATCAGTCAAACGGGAATTAACATTGTCCATTAACAGGAATCTCCTTAAAACCGCCTTTCAATATATGTCATTTTCATCCTCGTCACTACCACTACTACTACTATTATCTTTTTCGTAACCACTACTGCCACTTTCCATCTTTCTTTTTGCTCCTTTCTCCGATACCTCCAGCTTGTCTTTCACCTTTAGCTCACAGACGCTTGAGTCAGTCACGACATTGGACACACCTGTAAATATGTCTTCCCCCGCGAAATCCAGCTTTTGTCCCTCTTCCGGCCAGCAGGTAGACGGAGCGCGCTCGGTCCTACAGGCGGCCACAATGGGACGGACCGGTTCCGGCGACGGGCTCTTTGTGGCCCACGCGAACGCGCAGTCGCTAACGGCTCACTTCGACGAGTTCTGTGACCTGTTCTGCCAATCGCTGTTCCATGTTATCCTCGTCTCTGAAACTTGGTTGAAACCAAACATTTCTTCCGACGCTATCCGAATCAATGGTTACTCTCTCCTAAGAGCAGATCGTGAAACACGACGCGGAGGTGGTGTGGGTGCCTATGTTCGCTCTGATCTCAGACCTACTGTACTATGCACATCGGATGCAAAGGGCGAAGGAGAAGCAGAGTTCTTGTTTTTCGAAATAAACACATCAAATCAGAAACTGCTAATTGGAGTAATCTATAAACCTCCAAACGTCGGTGCTATGTCCTCCTTTCAGTCTGCCCTGTCCTCGCTCGTGACACTGTATGAACACATAATCATTATGGGCGACACAAACATCGACTTACAGTTAAAATCTCCCTCTGCAGAAAAACTAAGGAGACTGTTCCACTCCAATGATATGAGTTTAACACCGCTGGACCCAACTCATCACACGCCACACAGCCATACACTCATAGATATAATAGCAACAAAGCGACCAGATAAAATAATTCGCGCCAATCAGACATCCGCTCCAGGACTCTCTGCTCACGACGTGATATTCTTAAATTACTCAGTGCATACTACCAAAGAAAAATCTCACCTGGTAACCTACAGAAACCTAAAAAATGTTAACCATGACGCTCTTCAAAAGGATTGCTCAGACATCCCTTGGCATGATATAAGCAATGAACCGACTTTAGACGGAAAAATTCGGGAATTATGTCGCAAAATTATTACACTGTATGATAAACATGCTCCTCAACGCACTGTCAAGGTAAAGAGAGCTCCCGCTCCGTGGCTCACCACTGCATTACGCCAGTTAATGAATAAACGTGATGCTGCACATAGGGCCTTCAAGCGTAACCCAACTCCCGAGGCGTACGAAGCTTATAGGAAACTCCGAAATAGAACCAAGCAAAGCGTGAGGAATGCCAGAATCAGGCATGCCCGCTCTGTCGTATGCGGTATAACAAAACCTGCTGCACTGTGGAAAAGCTGCGCAGTTTCGGCATAGGGAAGCGAAGATCTGACGCTGTTTATCAAGCGTCTGCAGAAGAATTCAATGATTTCTTCTCAACAGCTATAAACTGCCACGCAGCGACAAATTACCAGCCCCAAGATATCAATCTCTCAAGAGACAAGTTTTACCTAAAACATGTAACTACTGGCACAGTACACAAGGCAATTATGAGAATCTCTTCCGAGGCAGTAGGAAATGATGGAGTGAGCATTGGCATGATTAAGAACGTCATAGACACTATTTCTCCAGTTATCACAGACATCTTCAACCTGTCTCTTGTCAGTAGTACATATCCTACTGAGTGGAAGCAAAGTTTAATTCAACCTATACCCAAGACTGACAATCCTAAGTCGCCAGGTGATTACAGGCCGATCAGCATACTACCTGCAATATCTAAAGCCCTAGAATACATCGTCCATGAACAGCTGACGGATTACCTCAAAACTCATAACATCCACAACAAATATCAGTCAGGCTTTCGAAAGCACCATAGTACAGCAACTGCATTAATCAAAGTAACTGATGACATTAAACATGCTATGGACAGACGTGAAGCTACCATCCTAACACTGCTTGACTTTAGCAAGGCTTTTGATACAGTCGACTTTGATATATTACTAATTAAAATGAAACAGCTGAATTTCTCAAACAGCGCTATACACTGGTTCGACAGCTACCTCAAAAACAGAAGTCAACAAGTCATTTGTGGGTCGGAAAAGTCATCATGGAAAAACATGCGCTCTGGAGTTCCCCAAGGCTCCGTCCTTGGTCCATTACTCTTCTCACTGTACATTAATGATATTTCTTCAGTGATTCACTCCTGCAACTACCATCTATATGCCGACGACATCCAACTGTACATAAGTGCAAGCCCCAAGAACATTGCTGACGCAGTAGCGAGTATGAACGCAGATCTTTGCTCTGTTTCTCGATGGGCACAGAACCTAGGTCTGAAACTAAACCCCAAGAAATCCCAGGTCATACTTATATCTCATCCAAAGTTAATCAGTCGGTACTTTCGCGAAACAGTCCCTCAAATACTCCTCAATGGTACCCAACTACCATACCAAAAAACAGTAAAAGACCTTGGAATAATCTTGGATGAACACCTAAACTGGGAAGAACAAACAGTCACAGCTTGCCGGAAATCGCTCTCCTCCCTACATGCAATTCAAAAATTTAGAAAAATATTTCCAACCCATGTTAAACAAAAATTAGTCCAAACACTAGTCTTGCCTAATCTTTACTACTGTGATGTAGTTCAACACGGCACAAATAGTGAAAATTCGAGATGCCTCGAGCTAGTGATGAATGCTTGCGTTAGATACGTATGCAATATACGGTTGTATGATCATATCAGTCCTTCATACTCCCAGCTAGGTTGGATACGCCCACATAAGGCACGCGATCTCCACACGATGTGCTTACTTCAACGATTTCTTAGCCACTGGTGCCCCCAATACTTATCTTCTCACATTAAACACCTATCATCATTCCACAACCGCAATACCAGATCGGATACATCTAGCATCTTGGCTGTACCTTTACATAACACAAAATCTTTCTCTGTGTCATTCTCCATCTCAGCCATACGACTATGGAACGCGCTCCCCTGTGATCTGCGCCTTATCCAGAACCACTTAACATTCAAGAGGGAACTCAAGACTTACATATTAGGGACGGTATAGCCACCATTGTCGTGCCCCTCTCATCTTTTTCTTTCTCCTCTCCATCATAGCTTCGAATTTTACCATTCTATTTCTCCTCCTCTAACTTATCTACCTTTTCTATATCTCTTTCACCCCATTCTATCGTCTTATGTCTCCGCTTGATGAGAATAACTCACAAGCTGCAAGAATATAACGAGAAAATTCCCAACTAGCAATATGATTGACATTCATAAAAGAAAAAATATGTTCACTTTCCTATACATAGTCATTACTATTATTATTATTCTTGATTATTATAATTACTTTTTGATTGTTATAATTATCATTGTAGTACTTTTATAATCTCTAATTTTTTCTGTAACATTAATACTGTATAACATGTTATATGTCCTTAATGTTCTGTAGAAACTGAAATTTGTTGAATCTGAGTATGCCTGGTTAGGTGTAAGAGAGGGCCTGAAGGCCCTAATCTTGCCAGGTAAAATAAATGCATAAATAAATAAATAAATAAATAAAGTTGATAGTCGGTAAAGCAGATGCTAAACTGAGATTCATTGGAAGAATCCTAAGGAAATGCAATCCCAAAACAAAGGAAGTAGGTTACAGTACGCTTGTTCGCCCACTGCTTGAATACTGCTCATCAGTGTGGGATCCGTACCAGATAGGGTTGATAGAAGAGATAGAGAAGGTCTAACGGAGAGCAGCGCGCTTCGTTACAGGATCACTTAGTAATCACGAAAGCGTTACGGAGATGATAGATAAACTCCAGTGGAAGACTCTGCAGGAGGGACGCTCAGTAGCTCGGTACGGGCTTTTGTCAAAGTTTCGAGAACATACCTTCACCGAAGAGTCAAGCAATATATTGCTCCCTCCTACATATATCTCGCGAAGAGACCATGAGGAAACAATCAGAGAGATTAGAGCCCACACAGAAGCATACCGACAATCCTTCTTTCCACGAACATTACGATACTGGAATAGAAGGGAGAACCGATAGAGGTACTCAAGGTACCCTCCGCCACACACCGTCAGGTGGCTTGCGGAGTATGAATGTAGACGTAGATTGTAGAAGCTTTTCCGTCTCATGGAACCTTATTGTATTCGAAATTACGATATGCTCTAGAGTTCTGCAGTAGACCTTTTTTAAGGGTGCTGGCCTGCCATTTTTGGGGAGAGGTCAGCTCTTTTACCCCTCTTATAGGCAGGACTGATATGCCATTTTTTGTAGTAGCTTCCGACTTTGCGCTGGGTGAGAAATTCGCGATAAATGAAAGCGAAGTAAGGGGCCCATGCCGAGGAGTACTCTCTGTAAAACCTAATTTATTTTACAAAAACACGTTCACCAACATTTGCGGACACACTATAAAATTCACCAAAAACTGCTCCCATTGCTTCCGCCGAGAAATTATCTCCAGCTGGCGAGATCATAGCTACGCTGTCTTCACAGATGTTCCTTTCTAATACAGTACCACTTACTTCACTCCTTTCCCGCCAAGTTCTGATCTACCTCTATATTCATTTCATTCTCTCTTCTCTCAGACTCCCATGGCAATTCATATTTGTTACTTTCCCATCAAATCCGAATAATGTCCTTCTGCATCAGAGAGATTGACCTCCCATCCACAACATTATCTTCACATTTATCTTTCAACATTCACTCAAAATTCATGTTTCCGTCAAGAGCGAAGTATTGGGACAACATATGTGTCAGGCCGCTCTGCATTGTTGCAAGATTTATCCAACATGGCGGCGATGACGTCGTCAAATATGGCGTCATGTAGACTTGGCAACAGTACATGACATCATCCAAGAAGGCGGCCATTACGTCATTCAAGATAGCGGAAAGTTTGAAATTTGGTGGGAAAGTGCCATGCCCCCTCCCACAGAAAAATGGCGCCAAGTCCAAATTCCAACAGGATAATGCACCACACCTTGGTTAGCTCTACTAAGCAAAGAAAATCGCTGGAAAATAGCTCACTTGACCAACCTCCACTAACCTAAGTCACCCGGCCACCACCTCTTCCTACAAACTGGCACCAACTTTTAATTTTGGCTGTAAACAAAATGCAATTCTCATATATCTACTAAGCTAAGAAACTGGCACGAAAAAGACACTTGTACTAACCTCAGTCGTCAGAATACCAACTCATTCTAAGGATTTGTGGCAAAAGAACTTGGACATAAGTCTTTATTTAAACAATTACATGCAGATGTGTTCAACACAAGGTCAGGACTCCAACTCACTTAGTACATATCGTCACCGCCAGAGGGCGCTGTCGTGACGTCAGGTGATGCCGCAAGTACCGTTATTCAAGATGGCGGCGTACAATGTGTTCACCATGAGGACTAGTACATATTGACACCACCACAGTGCACTACTCTGGACTTGGAATGAATTTTCGTGGAAGCCATGCCCACCTGGACTTGTAAGGAAATAGTTAAACTCTCCACCACGATCATCAACCGACCGCCACATCCTCTTACCGACCCATGTGGCGGGCTAACGTGCACTAATACGCAATAACGTGCACTAACCTGTACTAACATGTACTAATGTGCACAGTCAATGACATCATCCAAGAAGGTGGGGTGAAATGGCTTGAAAACTGCTCTGAACAATAGTCTTTATTTTGCAGACAGTGTCTCAACCACAACATTTAGTGTCCAACTGACCTAGTACACATTACTGCCACCAGAGGGTACTGCCATCCCTCCTATGACATAATCCCAGATGGTGGTCTGTAGGAGCGAAAATGGTGCGAAACTGACTCAGGCTGACTCAGGATTGCACTCTATTTATTTCCGAGCATTTTATTTACATATGCAATATATTTATCACACTTATACAAAAGACATGCTTGGGGGCACGCCACACAGCCCACAGATATGTAAACTACTGCTAAATAATGGTCTCCAGACATGCAAACAACTCCTAATTTACCCAAATTATTTAAGTACAGAGACTCAGACTCCTCCTAAATAATGCAGCACAGTGATGAGTAGACACGCTCAGTACTCGTAAACTGCCCAAATAATGCATAGCACAGCCTACAGACCTGTTCGCAAAATAATGCAACAGACATGAAACCAAGATATGCAGACACTGCCCCATGTCCACTAGAGCACATAGGATGCTACCGACAGCCCTGCCAATTGATGCAGCCATCAGCTGTCAACCACACACAGCTGCCCACAGGCATGACGCCGAAACATCCCTTTTCATGCTTGACACTAGAGAAATTCCTATCCAAATACGTGTTCACCTAGACGCCCATGATGATACAATCGTACGGGAGCGAAGACTTACATACAGAGCTCAGATGCTCCAAGCTGTGCAGTGTGTGCGTGCTGTTGACACGGCTGACGCAGGTGAAAGTTGAGTCTATACAGTTTGTTATACCAACGTAACAGAACTCCAAGATGCAGTACCCATCCTTGAGACACCTCAGGCCAGCATTGTCTTTACTACGGATGGCAGAATAGCACAGGCTGCATCCATCTAACGGATCATACGTGACGTGTTCAGCCATGTGGACCCACCCCAGCATGGCCTACGCCGCGTCTCCCGGCGAAATATCTGCGTAGTGGCTCACCATCTAACAACGTTTCCAATGTTATTCTTATGTCACAAGGTTTTGTAAAAAAAAAAAAAAAAAAAAAAAAAAAAAAAAAAAAAAAAAAGAGCCAATATTGTGTCCCAGAAATTGTTAACGCTCGCTTTCTAGATGTCTCAGCTAGACTAGAAAACAGTGCAATTGCTCTCAAAATGTGGAGGTCACTGGATACAGTCGAGTAGAGTACTATATTACAGCTCCCAATCAGTGCATCTGGGCTAGGTGTTGGCAGCTGTGCTACATTTACAACCAATTTTAGAACACAGAACGAGATGTTATGTCACGATCGCATCGATAGATCTTACCTAAAATCGATAGAATGGCCAAAATTGACGAGGGAATAGACTGTAGAACAATACTTTAGAGTTGATAGCTTGGATGATTTACGTAAAAATGTGTCGAAGTCCATCCGTCTGGAACTACATCACATATAAAAATAATTCCTTTCTTGTTCTTCTTAACTGTCTGCTATTACATTACGGCACTTTGAAATCTGTTACTATACATCGATAAGAAGTGCTAAGCTCCTCGACATGGTCCCATCTCGAGAAAACTTGTGCACTTGGACGGGTTAGGACTCGGATAGCTCGATTCACTCAAGAGACGTGGAGTCCAGTGGTCTTCTTCTTCTGATCAGTTGCAGATTAATGCCGTAACGGTGCTGCATGGTGGGTTGAGCAACGACAGTTTGTGGATGGTCTTTCACTCTCTCAAAAATGGTTCAAATGGCTCTGAGCACTATGGGACTTAACTTCTGAGGTCATCAGTCTCCCCAGAACTTAGAACTAGTTAAACCTAACTAACCTAAGGACATCACACACACACCCATGCCCGAGGCAGGATTGGAACCTGCGACCGTAGCGGTCGCGCGGTTCCAGACTGTAGCGCCTAGAGCCACTCGGCCACCCCGGCCGGCTTCACTCTCTAATTTTACCCTAAGACAGGGTGAATGCTATGTGACTCCCATACACAGAGAGATGGATCGTAAATTAAGTACTATGCTCGAGATCTTAGAAATATGTAGAAAGCTGCCTGGTATACTTTGATGATTTATGTGTTCAAGAATTAACAGTGAATGGGCGTACTGAGCAGTGATCTATCCATGTTCGCAATGATACTCGCAAAGTTGAGAAGGGATGGTTTAGCTATGATACTGAAACTGGAGGAACATACTGTGGCAGGATTGGTGTTGGAGTTACTGTAAAATTGGTAAAATTATTCGTTCTATCAAATGTGTCGCATAATATTACAGTACATGGACGGTGTCTTTTCCATCCCATCCGTGTATTGGTGCGCTGTTGGTTACCACATAACGATTGACTGGCAAGTCTTGATTGATCTTGGGAATGAGTTTTGTTTCTGGCTGACAGTTTCTGGGGGTTGCTAGCAGCGAAACAGTGATCGCGTACATGAGTGCAAAATGAGCAATTTCTTGAAATGGAACGCAGAGCCATCATCTATTCCGTCATTCTGACAGATAGGTTTAAATGTAGAGATCGTCAACAGCTTTCGGAAATCAGTTTGGAAACTCTCCACAACGCAGCCAAAGACTTCTGGTTTCCTTGTGCTGTAAGTGTCTTTAAATCATCCACCGCGTGTCACGTGTTATCGTAGTTACAGTAACAAAATGATTTACACCGTGCGATGTCCAGTTTTCTGTGAGATGCCGTCGATCAGAGCGTCTTAATGTCAGTTTAGAACCTGACACAAGCATCGAAGTCGTGGCAAAAAAAAAGGAAATGTTTGGTGTTGTACAAAAGGGTGTTAGAAAGCAGTGTTTTAAACAACTAAACAGGACCAGAGGGTCGTCTCATACGATCATTCGTCTAGAGTATAGGTGAACAAACTTTGAAGTGGTCTCTGCGGTGCCTGTATATTTAATAGGATCGTGTCATAGAGACAGCAGCAGTAGCAGCAGCAGTTTGATGTGAGGGACTGGGTAACCCGTTAGGAATGTTTAGGTGGCTGTATGCTACGCTATTCTGGGGAAGTATTGTGAAATCTCTTTTTCCGCGCTGGAGGCCGACCGCAGCTATATGTCATTGCACGCTCATCGGTCTCTAGGTTTAAATAGGATGAACTTTTATAGTTTGTAATTTTTCTATGTTGGGGGCTAGAGAATAATGATGATATGTTGTTTGGCTGATTGATTTGAATGGACGCGGATCTGTAGTACTTGTATCTAGTTTGGGGACGTAGGACATTGCGCGCATTTCCGTCGAATGGCCAAAACACGCTCCTGTTGCAGTAAATGTGGTCGTTCTGTTTTTACACGGAGTGCTGAATGTGTTGTATATGTCTTTCTCCGACTTCTGCTCAATTCCTACTTAAATTGGAGGGATCACATGTGCGAAGTTGTAGAAATGGGTGTGGCTGCAATATGTGTAGGGTGTGACTAAAACCATGTTGTAACTTTGCTGTAGCAGATAGGTTCGAGGAAGATCACTCGTTTAGAGATATGAGAGTGCCTGAAATATGATTCGCTTCTGGTTGTGAGAATATGCAAGTATGTGCTTGAATGGAAATATCTGATTCCAAATGATGGACATAATTTCTAACATATAGCGTAACACTAGAGATCTGAGAAGCCAGTGTACATTTTTCTTCTTACGACCACAATCAGCACCTCATATACTATTACTGTGTGTGTTGCTTCTCAATGGGTCATGGCCTATAACTCAGCGAATATATCGCAGAACCTCTGATATGGTCTCGAGACAGAATGCGCTGAAAATAATAAAGAATTATCTAGTTGGGGTCGGTGTGAGGGAGTCGCACATACCGCTTACATGCCACGTTCCTAAGCCGAATCACTTTCATAGTTCATTCTTTTTATCCCGAGGTTGCATCGTAGGCTTACACATTCCTACGATCACGGTCACGGTATTTTTCCAGAAAATAGAAAACTACCTCATTCAGAGGTAATGTCGTACCACCATTTGTAAAGCGGGTATAGCTTTTAACATGGATATTTGTGTGCACCTGTAGGACCAAGAGCACTTGTGAGAGTAAAATGCAGTAGTTGTCGGGGTGGGGTTTTTTCTTTAACATCTGGTCGATTACGTCTCTCTTTCTATGACACGGTGGTATGACTCGCAAGAAGAACGTAAGGGACATGCACACCCATCGTTGATTTTCAGTCAGTATTATTTCGTATCGTAGGCAATGATATATTGACGAAGTATTAGTAGTAGCGGCGGGTTCATGATATGTACGTATTTGAGCATCAGGTTTATGAAGTATGTATTTGGGGAAAGTAGATGACTGTGCCCTGTTGTGGGAAGGTATGGATTTGACTTGGAGTACTGTGATAGCAAATGGAAGAGTATGTCCTGTCGTACGGAAGGTACAGATATTTCCATTTCCAGAGACACAGCCTTCGGTAGGGTGTATTTCTGATAGTTTGTCCTTGTCGAATGAATTTCAATTGAGATGGCGATCGTAAGATGGGCGGCTTTCGTGGTCAAGTGGAAATTTGACAAGATTGTGTATGGAGGTGCGTTTGCACTGGACCGTTATTCACACCCATGTAAATTGTTCGGTTGAGTGCTTCTGCACGTTTCGCATCTTTCTTTAGCTGAGAGAAGATCGATTGTGGTGTGTGCATCTGGCATGTGGAAGATACATTTGCCTATTCTCTACACATGGGAAAGACCTTAGTTGGTTTGTAAATTATATGTATGACTTAGAGTATGTTAGATTAGCGAGATTTGTATTCACGGGTGGAAATATGATTTTTTATGGGTTTGTTTCTTGTTAGTCAGTGGTCTGGAGCACGCTCCATGTAGCTAAACTTTCGCGTTTGTAGAGAAATAATTTACAGTCTATATCTCGGGAATTATGTTGCGTTAGCGATCGGTAGGATGCTGACTAGTGCTTGATATGGAGAAGTATCGCGAAAATCATATAACATTATGGCGAAAATACGTGTGTTCTTGTAATCCCCGAGTCTGGAGATGTGCATAGAAAAGCGAGCAGGCAAGGAAGATGTGGTGTCACCGCCACACACCACAGTTGCTAGGTGGTAGCCTTTAAATCGGCCGCGGTCCGTTAGTATACGTCGGACCCGCGTGTCGCCACTATTAGTAATTGCAGACCGAGCGCCGCCACACGGCAGGTCTAGAGAGACTTCCTAGCACTCGCCCCAGTTGTACAGCCGACTTTGCTAGCGATGGTTAACTGACAAATTACGCTCTCATTTGCCGAGACGATAGTTAGCATAGCCTTCAGATACGTCAATTGCTACGACCTAGCAAGGCGCCATTGCCAGTTACTATTGATGCTGTAAAACATGTACCGTCAAGAGCGATGTTCACCAATTATGGACTAAAGTTAAGTATTCCAGCAGCTACGTACTATTTTTGCTAGTCTCATTACCTTGTCCTGTTCCAGACCTCACGCCATCCTGCGTGAGCTTAACGCGTGCCTTTCGGCTTCCTCCTAGTGGATTGGCTGTCTTGCCAGTCCACAACAGGAGCAAAGACAGTAACGCGTTTGTGTCGAGGGGAATCGACCCAAATATATAGAATAGTTCTGAGAGCAACTTCGTCCCTCTGATGTAAGAGGGGTGATTTTGTATGGTGGAGGATATGGACTGTATGCTTACTAGATCGACACAGTACTCGGTGATATATTGCTGGGATGGTGATCTGTTTCATGCTCCAATATTCTTGCGAGTCTCGTATGTAATTGATGATCAGTAGATAACTTTGCGAGGTTTAGTTGTCGGTGCGAAATGGTGATCAGTTTAAGGTAGCTTATTACTGCTGAATGTTGCGTCTGTAGAAAGAAAGAAAATGTTGACGGTGCTTCCCTAGGACTGGGGAATATCGTAACATACAGCTGGTGTGAGTGTAGGCGTACTATAATTTTTTCGGGTGCTGTACAGATATAAAAGATAACTGCACTGTTTGTGTAAAATGTATATATATATTGTACAGTAGAGGTACTGTGGCTTACACTGTGTAACTTGTGTATATATTGCATTGTAAAGTTACTATGGTTTATGTTATGGCATGACTTGAGAGAATGACTGTCTGTCCTATCATGAGGGATGTATGGATTCAGCACATCGATAACGACGAGCGTATGAGAGAGAGTTCTACATGGAAAATTATATGCGCTATAGATACTGCAGCACAGTCGTCAAGAGCAGACATTACCTGTACATTGATTGGTGTCAGACTTTAGCAGCAATGGTAATATTTAATTGTAGTTACAGTGGTAAATATGTTCCTGGCTTGCAATATCCTTGTGAGTCTGGTATGTATTTGATAATGTGGAGATAATTTTGCAGGTTCAACTGTTAATGCAAATTTAGTTATCTGCGTAAAATAACCGCAGAAAGCCATAGAAAGAATAGGTGGATGGTGCTTCGATACCGGCGGCATAAGTAATTGGGCTCGTAAATTCGATAAGAGCCAACCAGAATGCTCGACTCATTGACATCGTTTGTGCTGGGGTATAGGAGTCTCTACATAGTGGAGGGAGCGTTTGCGTATATTGAAATCTGGTAGGGTAAGACGTTAGGGGCGCTGGGATGAGTGCATTCGAAGTTATTTTCGTAAACAAGTTCTGTTAGAGTATGTGGTTTAAAGCATTGCCTATTTGCGACCGTTAACTTTAAACCTGTCGGTCATCAGAGGACTTCCATCTCATGTGTGATGAAACTTGACACAGTCCTCTAAACGAAAATTGGTTTACGCGATCCCCCCCTGTCGCATCTTGGATATAAAACCGAGACTTCAGCGCCATAACTAATTTAGCGATAGGAGCTTGTAAGGCGCTGCAATCCCTGTGTCCACAATAACCCGACAGATGTCGTGCTTAGAGAGTTAGTGACAGAATGACTTTGTAATTTTCACATGTAGGACGCTGCTGCTATGACTTTACCCGTTTCCATGTAGGATGTATCGCCCGCTGCTAACGATCATTTTATATAGGCCTTATGCAGGCATGGTATAATTCCTCAACCGTGATCGGACGTGAACAGTTGACGCTATACATCTTCACAGAGCTATAGTGAGATCGTACGATGCAGAGCGAGCGTTTTACGGAAGTAGTTTGTTTTTCGTTTCACGGTTCGATAAAACAGTTCATCGTAGAGAAATCGGGAAGAAGGATGTACATCATGCGCTTGAAACATATTTCTCACATTGCAATATTAACAACAATACATTCCATATGACTGGTAGGTCGGAAACGTTGGCGATCTAACATTATAGGCCCATTTTAAGTGCAGAACGCTGTAGCCTTAGGAATGTGTGTGTTTATGTTCTCTCTCTTACCAATACTTTCCAGGTACCGACCCTAAACTCTAGAACAACACTTTAGAGTTGATAGCTTGGATGATTTACGGAAAAATGTGTCGAACTTCGATACCGATGGCATAAGTAATTCGGCCTGTAAATTCGATAAGAGATAATTAGAATGCTCGATTCATTGACATCATTTGTGCTGAGATATAGGGGTCTCTACATAGAGAAGGGAGTGTTTGCGTATGTTTAAATCTGGAAAGATAAGACGTTAGGAGCGCTGGGATAAGTGCATTCGATGTTATTTTCGAAAACAGGTTCTGTTGGAGTAGGAATTTCCGTGCATACAAGCTAAGACATCTAGAAAGCGAGCGTTATAATTCTGTGACACTATACAATTCCCAAGATTTCGAGTTGACTGTTTTTATTTTTTATTTTTTTTTATACAAAGCAAAGTGACGTAAGAATAACATTGGGAACGATGTTAGACGGCGAACCACGATGCAGACATTTCATTTCGACGGGAGACGCAACGTGAGCCATGCTGGGGTGGGTACGCACGGCTGAACGTCACGTATGTTCCATTAGATGGAAGCAACCTGTGCTATTCTACCATCCACGGTAAAGACAATGCTGGCCTGAGGTGTCTCGAGTATGGGGACTGCCCCTTGGAGTTCTGGGAACTGTATAGATGCAACTGTCACCTGCGTAAGCCATGTAGATTGCACATGTGCGCTGCACAGCTTGGAGTATGCGCGCTCTGTATGTATCTCTTCACTCCCGTCCAATGGCGTCATCATCGGCGTCTAGGTGAACACGTATTTGGATAGTAATTTCTCTAGTGTCAAGTATGAAAAGGGATGTACTCGCATCATGCCTGTGGGCAGCTGTGTGTGGTTTGACAGCTGACAGCTGTGTCAATTGGTGTGTCTGTTGCATTATTTTGTGAGCAGGTCTGTAGGCTGTGCTATGCATTATTTGGACAGTTTACAACTACTGAGCATGTCTACACATCACTGTGCTGCATTATTTAGGAGGAGTCTGAATGTCTGTACTTAAATTATTTGGGTAGATTAGGAGTTGTCTGCATGTCTTGAGAGCGTTATTTAGGAGTAGTTTACATTTCTGTGGGATGTGTGGTGTGAACCCAGGTATGTCTTTTGTATCAGTGTGATAAATATATTCAGTATGGAAATAAAGTGTTCGAAAATAGAGTGCACTCCTTCCTTACTCTCCCCAGAAGACCAGCGCAGCCTGGGTAATTTTCGCACCATTTTCACACCTACAGTCCACCATCTGGGATTAGGTCATAGGAGGGATGGCAGAACCCTCTGGTGGCAGTAATGTGTACTAGGTCAGTTGGACACTAAATCTCGTGGTGGAGACACTGCCTGCAAAACAAAGGCTTGTGATCAGAGCAGTTTTCTCGCCATTTCACCCCACCATCTTTGATGCTTTGTGCACGTTAGTACAGGTTAGTGCACATTAGTGCACGTTAGTACATGTTAGACTGCCATCATTGGTCGGTAACGGGACATGGTGGTTGGCTGAGGATTGTGGGGGAGAGGTTAACTATTGCCATCCAATTGCCGGTGGGTATGGCATTAGTGAAAATTCACTCTGGTGGTGTCAATATCTACTAGGCCTTGTCATGAACACATTGTAAGCCACCATCTTGATAATGGTACTTGTGTCATCACCTGATGTCACGACAGTGCCCTCTGGCAGTACTAAGTGAGTTGGAGTCCTGACCTTGTGGTGAACACATCTGCATGGGCTTGTTTAAGTAAAGATTTATGTCCAAGTCCTTTTCCCAGGAGTCCTTTGGATGAGGTGGCGGTCTGGCGACTGAGGTTAGTACAAGTGTCTTTTCTTTTGCGCCATTTTCTTAGCTTAGAGCTGTATAGGAATTGAATTTTCTTTACTGCCAAAATTAAAAGTTGGTGCCAGCTCGTGGGAAGAGGTGGCAGTTGGGTGATTTAGGTTAGTGGAGGTAGGCCAAGTGAGCTTTTCTGCCGCAATCTTTTTTGCTTAGTAGAGATAACAGCTATGTGATGCATTATACTGTTGGAATTCAAACTTGGCACCTGCTCGTAGGAGGAAGTGGTGGTCAGGTGACTTAGTGGAGGTAACCCAAGTGAGATATCATCAAGTGATTTTCTATGTTTAGTAGAGATTACAGGGGTGTGGGGCATTATCCTGTTGGAATTAGAACTTGGAGCCATTTTTCTGGGAGAAGGGTTTTGACACTTTCCGCCAAAATTCAAATTTCCCGCCATATTGAATGACATCACGGCCGCCATCTTGGATGATGTCATGCACTGTCGCCAACTCTATACAACGCCATTTTGGATGACGTAATCGCCGCCATCTTGGATACATCTGGCAACATAGCAGAGTGGCCTGAAACATACGTTGTCCCAATACTGAGCAATCGTTGTATTTCAGAAACAAACATAGAGGTTCATTCCCCCTAAATATCTGTCTGCGTGGTTTCAACATTCTCAACTTTAGCATATAAAACAGCACATTAGCAGTAAATTACCAGCTTCCACCCATACAACATAAACTTTTCCACATACACCTTCAACATCTGCAGCTACTTTATAAAATTCATCTCCATCTGACAAAACCACTGCTACACTGCCTTGACAGGTATCTTCACTTATTTCTGTTGATAAAAATACAACTCGTCTTCATCAGCAGAGACAGTCGCTATGCCGCCTTCCTCAACATCTTCACGTAAATTACTCCTACATACACCACTGAAAGTGTTGCTTGTGAGTAGTACCTCATCGGACTTCTCCATACATTAAACCTCCACCATATTCTGAGATGATGATGATGATGTTTGGTTTATGAGGCGCTCAAATACGCGGTCATCAGCGCCTGTACAAAGTCCCAATTTGTACACAGTCCAATTTTAACACGATCCAATCTAGCCATTTTCATTCGATGACAATGATCATGAAATGGCGAGGACAACACAAACACCCACTCCCCGGGCAAAGAAAATCACCAATCCAACATGGTTAAAAAGGTTCAAGTGGCTCTGAGTACTATGGGACTTAACTTCTCTGGTCATTAGTCCCCTAGAACTTAGAACTACTTAAACCTAACTAACCTAAGGACATCACACACATCCATGCCCGAGGCAGGATTCGAACCTGCGACCGTGGCGAATCCAACAGGGAATCTAACCCGGGACCCCGTGATTCGAGGCATCAACGCTAGCCATTAGACGACGAGCTGCGGACTCCAGCCAATTCTGATCCACTTCTGCCTCTATTTCGGATGCATAATTTCCCACTATACTTACACTCATTTTATCTTTCCCGGATAAAAGAAAATGCTCAGTCCCATGTCCTCATTATCTAAATGAAAAGTACGTTCTTCTAACTTCATTTGTGTGCTGCTTCCAGCCGCTCCACAATTCCGTTACAACGTTAACGACATATACCTCCGACATTTGAGCCTCATCCATCATATTATCGCACGTAATCAAAATCCATTCATCACTTATACGTTTCCACGCTGGTTTATTTCGCCAGCCCCGTACCTGAGATACGGCGAAATTCAGTTTTCCGATCACCTGTCTCGGTTTTGCGGTCTGTGAATCAACGATCCCTCAAACTGTCTTTCACTATCGATATTTCGAGAATAATACTCATCTACTGTACTTGTCGGACTAGGTGCCGGTCACACTGCAAAAAATCAAGCAATCTTCTTTTGAGCGTCGTAATCTCCATTTGTACTGCAAGCGTTCGGTATAAGAGCATTGATTTTGCCCCTTCACGCACGCAAAACTCCCAGAATAGAATACTGTCTTTCCGTAATTCAGTCCACTTAAGAACTCATTCTGCCGTCGTGTTCGCATAGCTTCACTACAGAATATGATCAAAAAACCTTTCTCGAATACTATGTAACCGGTGAAAGAACTGCTCATTAAAATATCCCTGGACTGAGCGTCACTGTCTAACTGACCATCCACAGATTAATTTTAGCTACATCTGACATTGCCGGCACGAAACTGTCTATACAAGCCCGAGCAAGGTTACTGTACTATATTAACAGTCATTTCCAAAACATTTAGCATATCCAGATCCAACCAAAGGTAAATTAATTATAGTAGTGGCCTGACTCTACATTAATTATAACAGTAGCCCGACCTGTTGCCAAGGAACTGAGTTCAGTGTACACATCTTTAATCTGCTGTTTGGACTGCACTACCCTAGCACAGAATATTGTTTCAAAAATCTGTTTATTATGCATAATCTCTTTTTGACACTTTACATTTCTCCAACACAAACTGTTGAATTCTTTATTCATGTCTTCCTCAAACGTATTTTACCTTTGCACGTAGCCCTTCATACCAAGACCCAGCTCATTCCGTATCTTTTGACTGTTGCCTCCATTGACATTTTAAACTTCGTCAAATTCCGTTCTTATATCCTTTAATTATTCTTCCATAGTACCCTCTATCTCAATTCCAATTTCTCATACTTCAGGCTCGACACCTTCAATATTTGAATTTAATTCTGATTTTAGATATTCCATCTTTGAATTTAGGTTAGATATTTCACTTTCAATTTTAGAATTTACATCATATTTTACAATTCAAATCTTTGATTTTACATCAGATTTTATAGTTTCAGTATTAGTGTTTAAATACGTAAGGGACTGCATTATCTGTACCGTAAAGACTTCTGTAAAATTAATTCCTCTCTCTGATTTCGGATTATATGGCACACTAGCATTCTCTGACTCACATAAACTCAGTGATTGTTTAACATTGCCACTTTCCATCTCTGTCGGTAAATCTACGAATCCACACATATTCACTTTTCTGGCGTCAGTAGTTTACTTATCAGTCATGTTGGCTGTCTCTTCTCTGCTGACCTCGCTGAAGGTGAAGTTTCTACCTGCGTAGGAGTCACTGCCAATTCTGACGATGAAGATTTCAAGAGTTGCTGCCGTGGACCCTAAACCTGTCACCGCTGCAGAAGTGTGTGCTACCATACGAGTGTCCGCTGTTGGCTGCCGAAGTTTCGTACTAAGCCAAACTTTCCGTAGCCATCTTCTTCTTTCCTGAAATTTTGCTCCAAACCTAACTCTCCCCACCTAATTTCTGCTACACACCCTTATGCAAACAATTGCTGCAAAACCTTTAGCTAAGAGCCCCCATGTAAAACTGATTTCTACGTATTACGTGCAGGGCATGGATCATGAAATATTAGCAGTGTTAATTAAATCTCATTTGCTATTACAAAACGGATTGAATTCATATCCCTGACGAGCCCACACTTGCGAGGTATCATGGGATTGCATCCTAATCCAAATCCTGGACGACAAAACTATTTTACGATGTCCTTTTATGTGCAGTTCTTGGGCATTGCATGGCTCTATTTAGAACTGTGGCTCACGATTGTCATAGGGTCCAGCTGTACACGTCTGTTTTCATGCCCAGTATCCAATTCACTGCAAAATTAGTTACAGCTGTGATCCTGCAGTCTAATTATCTGATCATTGGCATGTAATGCTACTTATTAAGTCAAACAAGTTCCAATAAAATAGAATAATAATGATGATGATAATTGATAAAATGGGTTTTATTCCCATCAATAACTGATGTAGACAACACCAGGAAGTTTAAACTGGATGAACTGATTTATTTACTTAGTCAAACATGGAAATAGTTAATAATGGTGGTCCTACATTAAATTATTGAAAGTGAGCGCTATGGTTGAAAATTTTACAAAATACGAAATCCATTACACAAATTAACTCGCAGTGGCAAAAAACATCAAAGCTGCTGACAGTCACTGCGAAATTTGTGCTATATACAAAGTGAATGTGTTGCTTTAAGAGTGTGGAACTTAACACGCGCAATGGAGGATTATAAACTGTATTAATCAATCCCCCTGCTATAGTACTGAGGGTGTCTGGGAAGCAGGGTTAGTTAGCAACAAATAAAAATAGCAGAACTACAGTAATCTTCAAATGTAATTGAGTGGCGCTATGTCCTCTAATAAATAGCGGTTACAATAGCAGGGGATTGATACTTACGGTTGCGTTTGACCGCTGTTGTTTAAGATGAGAACAAACGATAGACAGTGGTATCAGGCCAACGTTTTCCATTGTGTGCTTGGTTCGATACTTGCATCACTCACGTTAAATATAGTTCTTCTCACAAATCCCGTACGCACTGCGAAGAGAATCTTTACTTACGTTAGCCATTTTTAGAACTCCAGAAATCCATCTCAAGCACTTGATAGATTAACATAGTTACAACACGGAAAAATAAGAATGAAAGGAACTCTCACCCGCGTTAATCAATTTTGCATTGTCACGTGGGTCTTTCAATAATGATTTTAATCTATATTCTTGCTCATCTGCACATCATCAGTTGAATAAAGGATTGGTATTCTCTATACCCATCACGCGATCAGTCGGCCATCAGTGTGGTTAAGCCATCAGAAATCTTGTAAGCGCCAAGCCATGCGCCGAAATCACTACCCATCATGTTGAGACAGCATTGGTACCCCGAAAGTACTATATTAGATCATAAATGTATATTTTTTTCGAGCCTTCATCTGCGTGACCTGCCTCTCAGGCAGCCCAATAGCGACTTAATCTTCCGAGTGCGCCAACACCTTAGCTGGTGCCCCCTCCACTGAACATATGCTTCCGCACTCGTAAGTCACAGTTGATGTACCTGACTTTGACGAATGGAAACATATGAAATGAAACAGAGGAATGTGATCCATTAGGTATTGTCCTTTGTTATCTTCTGTAGACCACAAGGAAAGGTAAGATCTCCTCTGACCTTTTTTTTTATCCAGTATCTCTATAAAGCATGGCAGACCACTACAGTGATTCCCTTGAGGTATAACCATTCCTCACGCTTTTAAGCTGATGGAAGATCTAACTGCGCCAAGATCCTTGTAGAACAATCGAGACATTTTCTGTGTTCCCGCGCAAACGCCACTCCCATATAACTTCTGGCAACTTCAATCGCACCTTTCCGCTCTAAGCAGCTCCCCGCCTTCCATATGTAACGTTCAGTTGTCCACCTGCCTCGTGTCATGTCACGTGATTCCTCGTACAGTAATTAGAGTAAAATGCAAATGATTAACTGCACTTCTTGTATTTAAATTTTGGTGAAGCCTTTAGTTATTAGTATTATCGTCAAGTGTAACCATAAAGGAAAGTTGAGGACGATACACTTATACATTACTATGTAATACAGTTGCTATGTTACACACCACCTCCATTGTATTAGAAGATGACAATCATTTAATTAAATAAGCAGTAAATTTCGAATAATTTTGAAAAATAAAAAAATTATATTGTGAACAAATTCTTAACTTATTCAATATTACCTTGGAACATTATTAGCAGAAATTTATAAACGTTCTGAAAACACAGTCAACGATATTTCATTAATATCTTATAAAAATGTATTCTTAAAACCGTCAAAGTTTTTATGCAAGCCCTTGGTTGTTCAATATGATCCAAATTTTTTGCACCAGAAATTTGACTGTGCCAATAGACTTTTAAGAACTCAAATAATTAAGCTCATAACTCATGAATAATTTTGGCCACTCTTGAAATTATGCATATATAAATCATTGAAACTTTTGTAAATTTCTACACACATATTAGTAAATCAGCGGAATGAATCATTTGGGCCACTTTGCAGAATTTCTCATTAATACATCAATTAAGGAAAAGAACAACTTGTGCACCATTTGGCCATTTCTTGTAAAATTGTACATAAAAATCAAGTATTGGCTCATTTTATAAGTAATTTTCAAATCAAAGACTTTTACCCTTTAGAAAAAAATATATAATGTATTTCAAAATACTTTTTTCTCATTCCTTCCAAAAGAAAATTAAGAAACAGCTTGTGAACCTCTTTGGCCACATTAGGACTGTGTTGTAGAAGGGAAAACTTGTCATGTATATGCAATAATATTACACATTTGATTGAAATTTAGGACTCTCATCATCAGAAATTTCTGACTAATTCTAACAATTCAAATCTATCCCTTGTTACGTTGTTCCTTTAGTTTTCTTTGTAAGCGGTGCTGATAGACAATAAAAGCGATTTAAAAGCTATGAGCTGTCTGGGGAAGTTAACCTTGCATTACTGAGCAACTGTTTCACCAGGTATCCAGTCTAGCTTACCAAATTCCCAACCAGACTAACATTAATTATAATCTTTTAATAGTCATACGACAACCGGTGATATATATATATATATATATATATATATATATATATATATATATATATATATAAGAGAATTTAAATAAAAAGAAATAAATCAGTTTATATTTGGAAATTTATTTTAACATTGATCATTGAAATTTCAGCATATTAAACTTGAGTCATAACTAAGCTGGTGCCTTATTTAGGATTGTGTAAATGTGTGTTTGTAATCTTACGGAACACATCAAATAGGGAGCCAAGATTGGGAGACTACATACAACACTGCATTCATAAAATAACACACGAAGAACGTTGAAACATATGCAAGAGGAAATTAACCACAACCAACCGATTAGGTTTTCACCCAAAGAAGTTACGATCGTAGTGCAATCCTGTCCATCATGTAATTACCACACACTGGTATACTAAATACATACTAACTCTCTGTGAAATCTTCCCGAAAAGAATAGCTGAGGGCTAATTTGATGATTACACCACATGCTTCACGTTGTCAACTTGGTTTACGCAAAGAGTGTAACTCCACAACAATTTTGATAATTAAAATAAATTAGATCGAAAAGCAATTTGCAAAAGAAAAACCTTAAACTGGTTACTAACGTCTTACTATTAACCTGATTGGTCAAACAATTGTATAAGCACGTGGTACTGATCTCACAAAGTACACCCCACGTGGGTTGAACATAAAGAAAAGTTGCTATATTGAAAAAATTGTCAAGACAAGACGTTATAATCTCACACACATTCGCACTTAAGATTGATGATCTTAGTTAGAGTTACTGATCAACACGTGGTCCCACTTTACTCACAAAGTAGTGACAAAGTAACTACTGGAAGATATTCTGATCTTCACACTTGAAATACACTGCGTTGCAATTTAAGATAACATTAGATATTTTAGAGCTAAACCTGAAATAAAGGTGATTAAATTTTCAGTTAGGCTGAACTTGAAAGAAATCCATTGTCCTATGGACTTAGCAGACATGCGCTTAGCCGGAGATCTTACCACTTCAGACGCTCGCCACGGACAGACTGACCTGGTCCCTTCCTGAGGGTGGCTCACAAATACAAACGGAAGTGGCCAGAGAGGCAGCTTCCTATACCAACATGACAAGGGACGGACAGGACCATAATAAGGATAGAAACCTCTTTGCTTTTAGAAAGCGTAGCTACCTGTTCCGACATTGGTCCTACTGTTCTCTAGCAGACAGGCTTGTCTGCTACCCTCAAGCATGCAACTAGAAATACATTTGCTCATTCATCCTCTCACACAGAAGGGAAGGGGGATGACAGTATCTTATCATATACTGTATATAAAAGAAAGCGGATGTAGGTTCCGTATGAGACTGTGACATGAATTACATATAAACTGTGTTTTAAAGTGTAGTAGTGTGACAGATCGTTCTTGTTTATGTGTAAAAGTAACACGTTCCACTACTCAGTCTCCTCCCAGATAGTCAGAAACGCCACAGTAAATTTAGAAGAGGAATTTATGGTGTAAATGACAATAGATTTAAGAAATCAAACATGAAAGGAATCCAACAGAGACCTTTCATAACCCCAACGCTCCGGGAAAAGACTGTACAGGGAATTTTCTGGCCATGCTAGGACATTCCCAAACAGGCTTCTCACACCCTACTTAAACCAAAAGTGTAAAGAAAAGGCAAAAGGTCACCAGATATTTGCTAAAACACAATAATTTCAACAAATCTTTAAACTCTACCAATTTCAAACAGAAAAAGAACACAATCTGTGACACCTATTTAAAAGATTGTGTATACCTAATTTGGTCAGCAAGTCAAAACAATGGTCCCTGTGTCATTAATATGAAAACAATTTCTGGTTGTTACCCTTATGGAGTTCACCAGTATTTGCTCATTGCAAGAGCCAAATGATAACGGGAAAATTTAGGACTGTTTATTAACAAGTCAAATTTATGAAAATAGCAAAGGTGCCACACAGCAATTAGAAAAAAACATGAAAACAACATCAGTATTATAAAGCATAACATTACAACGCACAATCCGTAAAAGCAAAAGAAAAGAGAAGAAACATGTTTTACAAAGTGGTTATCGCAAGAAAATTCTATATCTTATAAAACTAATAAATTGTAGAATTGAAATAACTTTGTGGCACTAATTTAATCACTCTACTATATTTCAGCAATGAGCACTGTGTCATTATACTGAAACTACAATTAATTATTTGATTGTTACCGTTATGGGGTTCCTCACTATAAATATGCCCCATGCAAAGGCTAGTCGACCACAGTCCAATGAGAATGAATAGCTATCTGACTGATAAACGAAGCAATGCCACAGGAATGAATTTACGAAACACAATATCACAAATCTAATACATCACACAAGAACAAACTTTGATCAATAAAACAGCACTGAAAGTACAATAGTCAACATCTAAAAAAAACACTAATAAATAAAACACCTGCAAATTACAAGTCAGTCTAATAAACACCAATAAATCGAACGCCTGCAAAACACACGAGTCAAAGTTTCTGTGACAGAAACACACGTATATGCATTGAACTAAGAACCATATAATTACTGTTCACTGACACACTCAGTAGTTCCACTGTTCCGAGGCACAATATAAGGGGATGGGGGGGGTTCGTCGCCGCAGCTGTCAGTAGGGATTTTTGTCTACATCTACAGCTACATCTACATCCATACTCCGCAAGTCACCTGACGGTGTGTGGCGGAGGGTATCTTGAGTACGTCTATCGGTTCTCCCTTCTATTCCAGTCTCGTATTGTTGGTGCAAAGAAGGATTGCTGGTATGCCTCTGTGTGGGCTCTAATCTCTCTGATTTTATCCTCATGGTCTCTCCGCGAGATATACGTAGGAGAGAGCAATATGCTGCTTGACTCTTCGGTGAAGGTATGTTCTCGAAACTTTGACAAAAGCCCGTACCGAGCTACTGAGCGTCTCTCCTGCAGAGTCTTCCACTGGAGTTTATCTATCATCTCCGGTACGCTTCCGCGATTACTAAATGATCCAGTAACGAAGCGCGCTGCTCTCCGTTGGATCTTCTCTATATCTTCTATCAACCCTATCTGGTACGGATCCCACACTGCTGAGCAGTATTCAAGCAGTGGGCGAACAAGCGTACTGTAACCTACTTCCTTTGTTTTCGGATTGCATTTCCTTAGGATTCTTCCAATGAATCTGTCTGGCATCTGCTTTACCGACGATCAACATTATATGATCATTCCATTTTAAATCACTCCTAATGCGTACTCCCAGATAATTTATGGTATTAACTGCTTCCAGTTGCTGACCTGCTATTTTGTAGCTAAATGATAAAGGATGTATCTTTCTGTGTATTCGCAGCACATTACACTTGTCTACATTGAGATTCATTTGCCATTCCCTGCACCATGCGTCAATTCGCTGCAAATCCTCCTGCATTTCAGTACAATTTTCCATTGTTACAACCTCTCGATACACCACAGCATCATCTGCAAAAAGCCTCAGTGAACTTCCGATGTCATCCACCAGGTCATTTATGTATACTGCGAATAGCAACGGTCCTATGACACTCCCCTGCGGCACACCTGAAATCACTCTTACTTCGGAGGACTTCTCTCCATTGAGAATGACATGCTGCGTCCTGTTATCTAGGAACTCCTCAATCCAATCACACAATTGGTCTGATAGTCCATATACTCTTACTTTGTTCATTAAACGACTGTGGGGAACTGTATTGAACGCCTTGCGGAAGTCAAGAAACAGGGCATCTACCTGTGAACCTGTGTCTATGGCCCTCTGAGTCTCGTGGACGAATAGCGCGAGCTGGGTTTCACATGACCGTCTTTTTCGAAACCCATGCTGATTCCTACAGAGTAGATTTCTAGTCTCCAGAAAAGTCATTATACTCGAACACAATACGTGTTCCAAAATTCTATAACTGATCGACGTTAGAGATATAGGTCTATAGTTCAGCACATCTGTTCGACGTCCCTTCTTCCATCTGTTGTGTGCAATCCCACCGTCTCTGCCCTCTCATGAAGTTTCTCTTGGTGGCCCATGTCACGCACATCTCGATTTGGTTCCATGTTTGTGTTGTCAAATTCGTGCGGTATCCTCGTTTAAGACCCCAGGTTGATATTCTTGGGCAAGGATGACACTTAATGGCTCTTCTTTGTGCCACCCTTAGCTACCAGAGAACATCGAACTATGATTTACTGTCGCTTGACAGTGGGTATCCGCCAGGAAATGTTGATAGGCGTCGTTGAAGTCTGCCAGTTTCTCTGGACAGTACCTGTCAAAAGGCTCCACGCCTCTTGTGTTGTTACATTCTTGAGTTATCCTCAATTGGCTCGCCGGTTTGATATTCCTGGGCAAGGATGACACTTAGTGGCTCTTCTTTGTGCCACCCTTAGCAACCAGAGAACATTGAACTATGATTTACTGTCACTTGACAGTGGGCATTCGTCAGGAAATGTTGATAGGCGTCGTTGAAGTCTGCCATTTTCTCTGGACAGTACCTGTCAAAAGGCTCCACGCCCCTTTATCCCCTGTCTTATGTCGTTTCACCGCGCCCGTCTCGCCACGGTCGCGTGCGTGTGGTGCGTTGCCAGCAGATGGATTTCCGCGCGGTGGACAGCTCGCCCATCTCAGTTCATCGCCTCCACGAAGGGTCGCAATGGGGCGGCCGCCCGTTAGCTCCAGGTGCAAGGGAAAGTGTTTGTCGCATGCCCTTCTTTTGTTGTGGACCACGCTCCCGAAGTGGCCCGGTTGACAGCGTGTCCTGCTGGGAAACCCGCCTGTTTACAACTAGTCCTCCTCCTCCTCGCTGCTCCCGCCGGTTTGCTTTGACGTTCTCAACTGCATTCACAGAAATTGTTCATCATAGTTATGTGATTACAAAATGTCATACATAATACCACTTAGTATTGTCTTTCACAATTTTTAAGAACAAAAGTGATACTTAATTTTTTTTTAAATAAAATCGTTAGATGAATCGACAATATAAAAATAAAAGTTAAATGACTTGACAATATAAAAAATGAAAGTGAAATGACTTGACAGTACAAAAATAAAAATTAAATGAACTGACAAAAAGTACCTAAATCCACATCACTAATGTGGTTCACTTGCGTTTTAATAAATCAAATTCTACTAATTAATTCACTAAAATGAATAGGATTATGCCTTGTGTAAGTATAAGTCAGGGCAGCATAGGGTTCACATGTTATTTACACAGACACACATGCACACCTGTTGTCCATACTACAAACTAACTACCCATAAACATGTACTCGTATTACTCAAAATTCTACTTCAATCCACTACTAGTTAAGCCAAGAAGCTACTTCAATGCTACTTCAACACTGTCTACACCACTACAACATTGTTCTAATTCGTCCTCTTCTTGACGCTCGTGGCATACGTCTTGTCACACAATAAACGTGGAGAAACGTTCCTTAAACATACATAGTAGAAAGAACAATGGTTATTTGCAAATCAAAACATTTATACCAGTTCATACACCTGATAAGAGACTCGCAATTATACATTAATCATACTCATATGTTTATACATAAAACAGTAGGACAATTTCATCTAAAATTACGTTATCACAAGAATTAATCATGCAGATGACTCTGAGAAGGGTAAAAATTTTTTTTACCCTACAAGTTAGATTACATTTTCTTACCCATTCCGTTCCTTCTTTAAGTTACCTTTCGCTTCCAAATCAGTTATTTCGCCTGTGGTGGTCATTCTGGATTCATTTCTCATGAATGGCAAAATTGTGGTCACCTCTATTCTGTAAAACAGTATCATCTTAACATATTGAACTTACAACAGACACAAAAGATCCGAATCCTCCTGTAGTTTAAATGACAAATGTTTTGCTTCATCCTTATCACCTTAAACCAAGCTTTCCTTCAGTCCCATAATCAAAATTATTTAATCTTCCTCTACCTTCAAGAGGGAAATTTCCTCAGTACAAATCATATAGGCTGCAGTGCATCCCGCACCAGCGAAAACAGTAAGCTGTAATGCTCACAGCATCAGCAAAACACATAAACGTCGCTTTTCTAGGACAAGTATTAACGCAGAATAATTTTTCAGACTCTGGCTCAACATCAATCAAGACTACAGAAAGGATCCATATTTCTGTTCCATTCTCCATTTGCTGAAAAACTGGTCGTATTTGACTACCACAATAATATTTCAGGGCCACGTAAATTACACAAACCACAATTCTTCTTTCACCTTGAAGGGAATCAATATACTGACGAAATCCGCAGACAGCATGTAACGGAACTGAAATGATGGTAGGCTGCCAGTAATTTGGAGCCCGCGCGTCGGAAATGGGCGCGCTGGTGTGAGACTGCCACGGAGTGCACCCTAATGCCATCTATTGGCGAAATTGGGAATTAGCGCTACCTGTCAGACAATGCACTAAGCTCTCGGAGTCAAATGTATTCTTTTTCTTGGCAATTATAAGTTATTACTGTATGATTTAATGTTGTAAAGCGCTAGTAGTAAATTATTATGACTGGTATGAACTCCAGGGTAATAAATATAAATATTCTTAAATACTAAATGATTTCGGTGAAAAGGTGGTAGGGGAACGCCCCCACTCTTGGTGATACGAGCGTAGCTAGGGGTAGCTGAAGACACAGGGACTGAACAATGAAATGGCCTGGGGAGTGTTGACGTGATCGGACGTGTGTAACTGTGCTCACACAAAAGTGATTGTGCAACAGCGAAGAGGCGAATATCGTCGCCGTTTGTGGAGTAAAACGCGACGAATGGTATATCGAAGCCGCCTCTATGCCACTGGGGCTGATTGTAAGAGTTCCTGCGCTCAGATTTTATGGCGGACGTTCAGTAGCTTACACGAGTGCTACAGCTCGTAGTTCCAGCCGCCATTAAGGGCATGAGGCGTGAAGAGCTGCGTTAGCCACATGCATCTCACCACCAGCACCGACATGTCTAGCCAAGGCAAAACTGCTTGCAATTGTTAATTCGAACTTTGTATAAATGTAAAAGAAGAATACCAGTTTTCTTTTGTGCAAGTACAGAGGACAGAATATAGTAATGAGTAAAATTACGACGCATGTTGTTCATTGTAAAGTGTAGTAACCTCAAACATAGTATAGTGAAATCAGACTGAGGCAACCATCACCTCTTTCATTTACAATTCTTTTTGTTGTAGAATACTTTAGCGTATAAGAATGTTGAAAAGAGCAATGGTCACACCAGAATGAATCGCCTATTTATAGTTACTTACATTTTTCTGAGTAACCTTTCAAGTAAAGTCACTTAAGTAATTTTATATCAATTGTCCAAAGAGTAATATCCAAAATCATTACATAAAGTTGAAGGATAGAATTTTGTTAACCCAAGTTGCATAAATAGTCTTGGTAGTAATTACCAAGCCAACTCACAGAAATTGAAAGAGTATTTGCTTTGTAGAATCACCTCGAATGATCAGAAATAGTAATATTCAGAATTAAGTTTAAATTCAACTCAAGCCATTTCACTTTGAAACGAGCCAAAAAATTGATTTATTCTTTTGCTCCTTCAGAGCTGGAGACCGTAGTTATAAGTATTTTCAGGAGGATTCGACGGTAAGTCTGCTGCTCTCGTCGTGCTGATAGGATTATCCACTGCTGCTAGCAGTGGTGATTGGATACATAAGCTCACTACCAAGTTAAGTGGGTCAGGTAGGCAGTGTTACCGTGTGAACTGTAGGGCACTGTAGGCCATGGATTGAACCCGTTCAATCATCACAGCTCTTTGGGAAATAGTCCGGTTAGGAGTGTGCTAATCATTAGGTAAATACTGGCGAGTAACGGTCAAAATGTACGCGCAAGTGAATTTAGCAATGTCCACGTAGCACATAGTTAATGTGGTGAAATGGCGAGGGTAGGAGTGGAGTAAAAGTGAACTGAGCTTGAGGCAGCTGTGCTGTATTCAAATATTAACAACGTGAATTCACTACTACCTCTTACCATTAGGACTGAGCTATTTACAGTTAAAATACGTATCAGTAAGCGCAAAGGCGTGACAGCTACAAGTCTGTATTGGTTTTATACATACAGAATTAGGAAGCGGGTCATTCCATCAGTGGAGGGGGTTAAAACAACCCAGTCAGTTGAGAACATACCCCATTTACTGATGGAAAGATTCGGCGGTTCGGTCGCAAGCACTTTACATACTCAGCTATAAAGAACAAAAAAGACATATATCATCAATATTAACATATCATCGCATATTGGGAAGCCACTGGTTAAACAATCGTATTATCGCATTCTGTTTTTAAGATTCCAAACTTACTCATTCCTTTCTCAGTGTTCTCTTATCTTAAAATATTCATACTGCATGCATACTACAGTAAGAGATCCTCATTTATACTGACAGATATAGAATAGTAATAGATAGTAGCACTGAAAGCAGAAAATCGGAAACAAGGCTACTAACAGCTGGGGACCTGGGTTTGCCAGTCCCATAATACCAACAGATCGGATATTCCCCCGAGTTTTGCATAAATTCAACACAGATCTTGCTTCTCTCAGGAGCGACTCTTTTCAATTTACACAAAAAAAATATAAACAGCATTTCACTCGTTCACACAGAAACCTTTTATCTTCACCTTTGAACCAACCTAAATCCTAATTGCACAAGGAAAGAAAAAAATTTAAAAACATCACTTCAATCAATCACATGGAAACATCTTTATCATTATATTTACCAACCTATTATTCAAAATGCATACGTCACAAATTTAAACTAATCAATTCTTTCTCCTCACCGTCCTCTCTACTTCTCACTGTCCTTTCTATTCATTTGCCATGTCGCTCATTTGTTCCGATTGGGCGCCTTCTGCGCTGATCGTTTGTCATTGCCGGTTTTGTTCATTTCCATTTGCTGGACTATGTCTAGGGTTAGCCGGCCGGATTTCAAAATCATGAGGTGCTCCGCCTACAGTCCTATTCCCACCGTATTCATCGTAGTATCGATTCTGGTGCCGTACCTGTAGCGTTCACGATCCTGTCCACGTCCTCGATCATTTCCGTTGTTCCACCTGTGTCCGCGACTGTTAACCCAGTTTCTATACGGCCGGTCCCGATTATTATTCCGTTCGCGTCGCGACGACCAGTCACGCCGTTGATTAGTACTATGGCCACGACTGCGATCGCACTGCTGTGCCCTGTAATAACTTTGTGCCTGATTAGGCGGGCATTCTGCTGTATTAAATTCCAACTCTTGGAGAAGTGTCTTAAACGTTTCCATGTCCTCTTTGCATCGTCCCGCAAAAATGACGTGGCAGATGATGCTGTGGTGTATCGAGAGGTTGTAACAATGGAAAATTGTACTATTCCTGACAAGCTGAGGACCATTACCGGACAAAACAGCTGCTGGGGTACCAAAACTGTAGCTTCATTACTAAAACTAAACACGTTGCCGTTTTGATGGGGAAACAGTTTACAACCTTACTGAACACATCAAGTGCTACAAGAATATGCATGACCCCACCACTTGACTCGGGTAAAGGCCCAAATTCATCTACAGCCACAAGTTAAAGACTTCTGAGGTAGGATACTTTGCTTCAGTCTCTGAATGAGATCCACGGCAGCTCGCTCTTTCTGACATTGGTCTCACCCTCCTACAAACTTTTCCACACGCTTAAACATGTTAGCTAAGATAACTGCTTCCCGCTACTTTTCGATACAGGTACACAGTAATGCCCATAGCTATTATGTGTCAGTTCCGTTAATTTATTCACATGTTGGTCATGAAAACATAATTTCCAACCTTCTACATTGGCTTTTCTCCTCCTAAATAGCGCCCCATTATGAAGCTTCTACAACACCCTCACCTTGGGATGTCCATTACAACTCAAAATTTGCTTCACATACTTTACCTGGGCATCGTCATTCTGATACTGAGTGATTCCCCACCTCATTCTTGTTTCCCCTCACATATGAAATCCTGAGTTCGTCGATGCAGTTACCTGCAGCGCTCCTTGCTCTAATTTAGGCATTCTGGACAGAGTATCCACAGGGCAGTTCTCTTCACCCTTAACACGCTGAAGATACATTGCTCTGCAGGCTAACCTTGGGTGCTTCAGTCGACATTGTTTCTACATCTACATCTACATGATTACTCTGCAATTCACATTTAAGTGCTTGGCAGAGGGTTAATCGAACCACAATCATACTATCTCTCTACCATTCCACTCCTGAACAGCGCGCGGGAAAAACGAACACCTCTGTTCGAGCTCTGATTTCTCTTATTTCATTTTGATGATCATTCCTACCTATGTAGGTTGGGCTCAACAAAATATTTTCGCATTCGGAAGAGAAAGTTGGTGACTGAAATTTCGTAAATAGATCTCGCCGCGACGAAAAACGTCTTTGCTTTAATGACTTCCATCCCAACTCGCGTATCATATCTGCCACACTCTCTCCCCTATTACGTGATAATACAAAACGCGCTGCCCTTTTTTGCACCCTTCCGACGTCCTCCGTAAATCCCACCTGGTAAGGATCCCACACCGCGCAGCAATATTCTAACAGAGGACGAACGAGTGTAGTGTAAGCTGTTTCTTTAGTGGACTTGTCGCATCGTCTAAGTGTCCTGCCAATGAAACGCAACCTTTGGCTCGCCTTCCCCACAATATTATCTATGTGCTCTTTCCAACTGAAGTTGTTCGTAATTTTAACACCCAGGTACTTAGTTGATTTGACAGCCTCGAGAATTGTACTATTTATCGAGTAATCGAATTCCAACGGATTTCTTTTGGAACTCATGTGGATCACCTCACACTTTTCGTTATTTAGCGTCAACTGCCACCTGCCACACCATACAGCAATCTTTTCTAAATCGCTTTGCAACTGATACTGGTCTTCGGATGACCTTACTAGACGGTAAATTACAGCATCATCTGCGAACAACCTAAGAGAACTGCTCAGATTGTCACCCAGGTCATTTATATAGATCAGGAACAGCAGAGGTCCCAGGACGCTTCCCTGGGGAACACCTGATATCATTTCAGTTTTACTCGATGATTTGCCGTCTATTACTACGAACTGCGACCTTCCTAACAGGGAATCACGAATCCACTCGTACAACTGAGACGATACCCCATAGGCCCACAGCTTGATTAGAAGTCGCTTGTGAGGAACGGTGTCAAAAGCTTTCCGGAAATCTAGAAACACGGAATCAACTTGAGATCCCCTGTCGATAGTGGCCATTACTTCGTGCGAGTAAAGAGCTAGCTGCGTTGCACAAGAACGATGTTTCCTGAAACCATGCTGATTACGTATCAATAGATCGTTCCCTTCGAGGTGATTTATAATGTTTGAATACAGTATATGCTACAAAACCCTACTGCAAACCGACGTCAATGATATAGGTCTGTAGTTCGATGGATTACTCCTACTACCCTTCTAAAACACTGGTGAGACCTGCGCAATTTTCCAATCTGTAGGTACAGATCTATCGGTGAGCGAGCGGTTGTATATGATTGCTAAGTAGGGAGCTATTGTAGCAGCGTAATCTGAAAGGAACCTAATCGGTATACAATCTGGACCTGAAGACTTGCCTGTATCAAGCGATTTGAGTTGCTTCGCAACCCCAAAGGTATCTACTTCTAAGAAACTCATGCTAGCAGCTGTTCGTGTTTCAAATTCTGGAATATTCCATTCGTCTTCCCTGGTGAAGACAGTCGTCGGTAACAGTACCATCGGCACTGCGCAGCGAAGGTATTGAGTCCTGCCGCTTGTGTACTTTACATACGACCAGAATTTCTTCGGATTTTCTACCAAATTTCGAGACAATGTTTCGTTGTGGACCCTATTAAAGGCATCTCGCATTGAAGTCCGTGCCAAATTTCGCGCGTCTGTAAATTTTAGCCAATCTTCGGGATTTCGCGTTCTTCTGAACTTAGCGTGCTTTTTCCGTTGCCTCTGCAACAGCGTTCGCACCTGTTTTGTGTACCATGGGGGATCAGTTCCATCTCTTACCAATTTATGAGGTATGAATCTCTCAATTGCTGTTGCTGCTATGAATTTGAATTTGAGCCACATCTCGTCTACATTTGCATAGTCAGTTCGGAAGGAATGTAGATTGTCTCTTAGGAAGGCTTCTAGTGACACTTTATCCACTTTTTTAAATAAAATTATTTTGCGTTTGTTTCTGGTGGATTTGGAAGAATCGGTATTGAGCCTAGCTACAACGACCTTGTGATCACTAATCCCTGTATCAGTCATGATGCTCTCTATTAGCTCTGGATTGTTTGTGGCTAAGAGGCCAAGTGTGTTTTCGCAACTATTTACAATTCGCGTGGGTTCGTGGACTAACTGCTCGAAATAATTTTCGGAGAAAGCATCTAGGACAATATCGGAAGATGTTTTCTGCCTACCACCGGTTTTGAACAAGTATTTTTGCCAACGTATCGAGGGAAGGTTGAAGTCCCCACCAATTATAACCGTATGAGTGGGGTATTTATTTGTTACGAGACTCAAATTTTCTCTGAACTGTTCAGCAACTATATCATCGGAGTCTGGGGGTCGGTAGAAGGAGCCAATTATTAACTTAGTTCGGCTGTTAAGTATAACCTCCGCCCATACCAATTCGCATGGAGTATCTGCTTCGACTTCACTACAAGATAAACCACTACTGACAGACACAAACATTCCACCACCAATTCTGCCTAATCTATCTTTCCTGAACACCGTCTGAGACTTCGTAAAAATTTCTGCAGAACTTATATCAGGCTTTAGCCAGCTCTCTGTACCTATAACGATGTCAGCTTCTGTGCTTTCTATTAGCGCTTGAAGCTCAGGGACTTTCCCAGCAGAACTACAACAATTTACAACCACAATTCCGACTGTTCCTTGATCCAAGCACGTCCTGTATTTGCCATGCATCCTTTGAGATTGCAGCCCACCGCGTACTTTCCCGAGGCCTTCTAACCTAAAAAACCGCCCAGTCCACGCCACACAGCCTCCGCTACCCGTGTAGCCGCCAGCTGAGTGTAGTGAACTCCTGACCTATTCGGCGGAACCCGAATCCCCACCATCCTATGGCGCAAGTCAAGGAATCTGCAGCCAACACGGTCGCAAAACCGTCTGAGCCTCTGATTCAGACCCTCCACCCGGCTCTGCGCCAAAGGTCCACAGCCGGTTCTGCCAACGATGCTACAGATGGTAAGCAAGACCGGCAGTCTTCTCCAAATCAGATAGTCGCTGGAATCCAGAGAGAATTTCCTCAGATCCAAAGCGACACACGTCATTAGTGCCGACATGTGCCACCACCTGCAGCTGGCTGCACCCTGTGCGCTTCATGGCATCCGGAAGGACCCTTTCCACATCAGGAATGACTCCACCCGGAATGCACACGGAGTGCACACTGGATTTCTTCCTCTCCTTAGCCGCCGTATCCCTAAGGGGCCCCATTACGCGCCTAACATTGGAGCTCCCAACTACCAATAAGCCCATCCTCTGCGATTGCCCGGACCTTGAAGGCTGAGAATCATCCTCTGAAACAGGGCAGGCAGCTGCATCTGGCTCAGCCAGAGACAGTACCTGAAACCTGTTTCAGGAAATTTAAGACCTTGTTGTAAGTTAATATTAGAATTTGTTCCCCAACAAGTATTCTTCAACCTTTTCGGACCTCAGTACGACTGCCAAGCGCTTTTCAGCTCTTTTCAGCTACACGATAATTATGTTCTGCTGCACCGGCACTACATAAAACTAGTAACAAATGGCCTCATGTAGAAATGTGGTATGTTTACTAGACTCAGGAGCTAGCCTAAAAGTGCAATACCCACTTGTGATATCCAGGGAGGATAGAAAGTTAGCACCATGAAATTTTGAAACAACTGATCCACTTGCACTGGTCGATCACTTTCTCCTTCTGCTATGTCAATGAACTTCCTTGCGTCTAAAACTAAGCATACAGTTCCACATCGTTTAGGAATAGTTACAAGTGGATTTATGTCCTCACTCCTAGCTGGCTCAATAACTCCCAAAGATAACACTCTCTCTTATTCTGTTTTTACTGCTTTTCTCTTCGCACGTGGAAAAATGTATCACTTTATCACAAATTTGTCATATGCCTTTATAGTTAATAGACGTTCAAAGACTGCCATGGAAATGCCGAAAACACTTCCTTTGAGATCCGTAATCACTTCCTTCAAATCCTCTTTCTGGCGGTCAGACAGAACTTTAGTTTTATTGCTTCAAATGTATTCTGTTGTTCAGATTGTCCTGAATGTGGTAAATGCTTATTTGGTTTGGTACCTGGTCGTCCTGTAACTGTTCTGTAAAGAAAATATCTCAGTTGTCCCTTTCAAACTTAAATTGATCTTTAAATGGAACTACTACCTCTTGGTCTCTCACACACAGCTTAATCTTTTTACCTTAAAAACCTGGAGAACATCTGAATTCATTCAAGAAATCTGTACCTACAGATAATTTAACATTTAAATTTGGAATAATTAGGAAATTATTCTCTATTATCTTTCTGTTCAGCACCACAGGCAACAATACTTGATTCGTAGTGACTTTAGAAAGTTTCCCTATTGCACTTAATATTTGAAGTCCCCTAGCAGGCAAAACTGAAAAATTCTCCTTCTTTGGGATAAATTCATAGAATTCTTCAGACACAGCGGACACCTCTGAATCACTGTCCACTAAAATATCAGCACTGACGCCTATTAACTGGGTAGACATTATGAGATGTACTTAATTCATAACATTTTCTTTATCATCCTCTTTCTCCAAGAGAACCTTAATTATTTCCTTCCTACTAAAATCAGAACAATCTCTTGATTTCTTATTATTGATAACAATGAGTAAAGGAGGAAAATCGGCCGACCTATCATGAAGCGACAGACTGCACAATTTTTGTGTCTGACGCCACCACTCTTCCATATCCAAAACCTGAAGCTCCTCACTATCAGTTACTGTCTGAGAAAGATATTCATAGACATTACCATCTTCCTCTTCAAAAACGAATTCCCTTATATCTTCCTTTCACATTGTTCAAAAAATGGTTCAAATGGCTCTGAGCACTATGGGACTTAACTTCTCTGGTTATCAGTCCCCTAGAACTCAGAACCACTTAAACCTAACTAACCTAAGAACATCACACACATCCATTCCCGAGGCAGGATTCGAACCTGCGACCGCAGCGGTCGCGCGGTTCCAGCCTGAAGCGTCTAGAACCTCTCGGCTACTCCGGCTGGCCTCACATTGTTGTCACCACCACTTACCTGTTCACGTTCCTCTTGCAATTGTTCTTCTGGTTCAGGCGACCACATACTCAAATATACTACGTTGCTCTCCATGGTGCTCCCCTTAAATTTACATCAACTATTCCTCCCGTTGCTTGTTTTTCGAGTAATTCAGAAAGGTTATAAGTATTGCCGGAAACCTGTTGCCCTTTATATTAATTCCCTTATTTATTTTCATATCATTGGCAAGTTTTAATTGCTGATCGTAGGTGAGTTTCTCTGTATGCGCTGCGAGTGGAGCAGGTTGACTGACTCTACTGCCATCCCCGCCGTGATTCGGCTGCGGTATATTGGATCCGACTTCCTGCCTCAAAACCAAGCGACACCTTAGCTGCTCTCACAAGCTTTGTATGACTTCGTGGGACCTCAGATATGTGTATGGCCTCTAGTCGATCCCGCACTGAAACATTTCTTAGATCAACTCCCTGCCATGTGTAGAACTGTCATTAAAATTGTAATTACACAGGGGCAGTTGCCAGCGACGTCCGTGCCCCCTACTTGTACACTCTGGATGCGCAAGCACCTTGTTTACCTGCTTGAGCGACTCCCATTACAGCTGCCTATCTCGTAGGTTGCTGTTCTGCATATGTAAACGTTCAAACCTACTAAGATAACGCAGACAGTTCTCGTACGTTTTATGTAGTGTTGGTAGCATAGCTTCCTCTACCACATAGCGCATGAATCGCTCCAAAATACAACTAAAAGACTTCACGTCCATGTCAGTGTCTATCAACTTTACCTTGCCCACCTATGTTCACAGAAAGAAACTAGTGAGCCGTACCTTGACTGATTAAGGCTCTTCACTAAAGAAATCTCTAGCTAATTCTTCCTGAACTTCTCTAGACCAGAACTTTTTCAAAAGCTTCTCCTGAAATTCCTTTAGAGATTTAGGAGAATTTGTGACGCCGTTCGTCCATACAACGACATCTTCTCGCAAGTATCCGATAATGAAGGATATTCGCTCATTTATTTCCCAAGTGTTTGGTAAAACGTCATAAAAACTTCGAATAAATGCTTTTGGAAGTACATTTCAATTAGGAACAAAGTAATCAGATTTTCTACATATAATTAATGCCACGTCTGTGTACCCATAAAATTAACTATGAGCAACTTTACGCCAGAGTCTACTAGTTTCCTCAGAATGATCTTAAATTTGCAGATCTACCGTTACAATTCAAGCAATCTGTCTCATCTGAAACCATTACCGGGTTTGACGTTCCACGACAATCACGTGATTCGTTTCCAACACACCTTCTTTAAGCATCTTCATATTTTCTTTCGACACTTCAGTATGTAAAGTTACTAACTCGCCCTCAACGGCCTGCTCATCGGCAACTTGTACAGATATACTAGGGTTGGAACTTAAATAGTGTCAACTATTTATTTACAACCGATACAAAAGAGTTACATGTTTGCACCTGTTACTGTCCTTCACAGTTGTCACCATCGTTGTGTAGAACCCTTTGCCAGCCATGTGCAAGGAGTAGTATACCGTTGGCAGAGCCTGTTCTGTTGATGGTGCGACTGCAGCTGTCTGCTGCCTGTCGAATCTCTGGAACAGTTCTGAAGCGAATGCCACGAAGTGGTTCCTTCATCTTCTGAATCAAATTAACGTCACAAGGACTTAAGTCCGGGGAGTATAGTGGCGGGTGGAGTACTTCCCAGTCCCATCGACCAAACAGAGCAGCCACAGCGTGCGCTTTATGCGCCCGCGCGTTGTTGTGCGAAATGATGGGTGGGTTGCGCAGAAAGTGACGCCGCACCTTTCGCAAAGCATTATTGGTCACTGCAAAAGTCGAAAGTGCGTCAGAGCCCCAGTATGGTGAAAGCTATAGTGATTCTCGTGTATGACTGTGATGGTGATATCTTAACGCATTACGTTCCTCCACTGCAGACCGTCAATGCACACTGTTACTGTTCGTTTTTGGAGCGTCACCTGCGGCCAGCTTTGCGAAAGAAGCTAGTTTTACATTCGATTTGCCGTCATATTCTGTGTAATCTGAGCCATCTTCATGTGTAGCATTGAATGTCATGTACAAGTAAGCATTATTATTAAACCAGCCACCACCAACTTTGACGTCTATTTCTACGTCTTTGTTTGGCAAGTTCAAATTATTTTTAGTCTCTTCGTTTACAGGAAAAGACTGCCCCTGGTAACTTTATATTTTGTTTATCTTTATTATACAGGAAAAAATTTTATTACAACATTTCTAAAAGCACTGTTACAGCAGCACCACTAACATCTATCAAAGAGTCGTTTGCATCCGTTATATTGACCTGAAGATTCTGAACTGGAAAAATAGTGGATAACATGGTTCTTATATAACTGGGCCAGATAGTTCCAACAACTTGGGCTTAAATGAAGCGATAACCTTTGTTTCCCGATGAAAATGCTAGGAGTCCTTCACAAGCATGCCATCTGCTAAATTAAAATGGACTTTAATTTTTTCGAACGGGATAATTTCTGGCAGATTTGCTGCTATAATATTTGTTTTTGGTTCCATAATTTGATTCTTAAACCCTAACAATGTGCCTATCTCTTATCTTTATCAAAATACAGCTTATGGTCGGTGCTTTCGATTTCGACTCTGCTTAGGGCACTGTTTGTCTTAATCCTTAGATTATTAGCATTAAAAGGGCTCTGAATCTGAATATATTCCTCTAAATTATCTAGACTGTACTGTCCTGCGGGAATAGTCAATGTGCTAATGACACTGTCCCTCTCAAAGTGCAGTCTGTTGTTTTCGTTTGTAACATTTGGAGTTAAAAATGTCGACTAAAAGCCAATCAATCCCACCTTTGTAAATACGTTTCGTATTTGCACATCGAGCCTTTTCTGTAAAGTTGAAGACTTACCACTGAGTTCAAAAATTCTATTCATTTATAAATAAACAATGAGTAAATTTACAACTGATTGGGATCCAAAGATCAGAATACGTGAATGAAAAATGCCAAAGAGAGATGGTGAGCTACTACCCAGCACCATTCGTTGCGCAATAATAGGACCAAGCGGTTGTGGAAAAACAACATTAACGATTGACAATTATATTCTAGCATATGGATGGTTGAACTGGGATAAAAATTAAGCACCTGTACATTTATTCAAAAAGATTAGATCAACCAAAATATCCAGAATTTATAAAAAAATATGTGAAAAAATGAAGACAAACACAAAGATAATATTACTTCATTTATCAGCAACAGCGATGATGTTATCCCTCTAAAGGAACGCCTAGATAATTTAGTTGTTGTGTTTGATGATTTTATTCCTGAAAATCAAGATATAATTAAAGAATATTTTACTAGAGGAAGACATAAGAACATTGATTGCTCGTATTTAGCTCAAACATATTTAAAAATTCCCAAGCTGTTGATGAGAGTTAACCTTAATTTTCTAAACATTTTGGCAAGATGACATAAACCTAAGATCCATGTACAATGAATTTGTGGACGGTGACTTTAAGTGGAACGACTTTAAGGAAATTTGCAGGAAACTGTAGAGTGAGGACTTTCACTTTATCACTGTTGATATGACACGAAAAGTGAATTCAAGCAAATACAGAGCAAAAGTTAAAACGTTTATAAAATCTTAATGGTTAAAAAGCCATTAAAATTACACTATAACATTGCTGTTATTTACACAACTGTTGTGCGAGTTATCAAAACCTAACCACTTCACATAAACTTCATCACCATTGTTTTGCGGCCGGCCGGGGCGGCCGAGCGGTTCTAGGCGCTACAGTCTGGAACCGCGACCACTACGGTCGCAGGTTCGAATCCTGCCTTGGGCATGGATATGTGTGATGTCCTTAGGTTAGTTAGGTTTAAGTAGTTCTAAGTTCTAGGGGACTGATGACCTTAGAAGTTAAGTCCCATACTGCTCAGAGCCATTTGAACCATTATTTTTCAACACTTTTTCCATAAGATAAACATCTGGGTATTTCGTCTTTTGTAATTCTTGTTCGTAGAAGCTTCCTGAAATTTCTTCACCACTTGCGTCCTTCAGCCTGTAGGTAGGCGGATTTGTGTTGCCGATATCAACGACTTCAAATAATTCAGTGACCAATTTGCTGTGTAACTTTTCTCGAACAAACTCTTCATTTTACTGATCCTAACTTTATCACCTAGCACGTACTTGGCTGATTCTACTCTGAGCCCGAGCGCCTTTTTCTGTAGCGAATAAGTTACATCTACAGGTCTCATGTCTATTGTTCTATGTACACTATTGTTGTATTTGTTTATCAACTTGGGCAGTAGGACGACCAACTTGCAATTACCTTGTCGACAACTGACGCCGTAATCTCTGAAAAAGTAGAGTAGAGCCTCGTCAACTCTCTGAAGTGTTTGTTGTAGAATTCTGTACCGTCTGCAAATTTTTCGGCTTCCTTTCTACCAATATATGTTTGAAAGAGCTAGTCACATTTTTGCCAGATTTGTCTTTAACAGGAATAGCACAAGCAAAGTTTGAAAACACGTCAGTCACAGTCAACAATACTTTTATTGATTTTGGATATGTTGTTTAGGTTGCCAGAATCATTCTCAACCAACTCACCTTGCTACACATCGTCTATACCAAATTCTATGACTGTTTTCCTTGGAAGTTCTTTCTTATTGGTTTGTACAGTTCGTTAACAATTTCTTCACGAATATTTACAGTCGATGAATTCCCTTTTTTTTAACAAACTTGCTCTTCTTACTCTTACACTCTGCACAATTGCCCTCAATTCTGCCTCGACAATTTTTTGTGGTAACTGTCTGAGGGTGAATTGAAGCTGTAAATTTTTTGCACCTTTAACACCAAATATGTTTCTCGTCAAGCATTTATTTCACCAAATAAAATTAGTTTCGCATCTACTGGTACATCAATCTTTTGACCTACGTTTTTTAGGCCAATATTCAGATAATCATTATCAGACGATTTTAAGGAAACGGTCTCACTACTTATTTCATATGGTGCACGATTTCCTATCAATGTGGCTACAAAATCGTTGAACATAAACTTCTTCCTCTTGTGATTTTTTTCCTTGGAGTATGACTACTTCAGAGTAAAAGTATAATCCAGAACAAATTGGGCTAATCTACTTTTTGTCTTCAATGTAAATACTAGGACTTGCGTATCATACATCTTCCTCTCTAGCACATCAATCCTACATCATGAATTATTTATCTCTTTATTATGATGTGTCATGATTCCACTTTTTTTATTGAATTTATCTCTTGTAGCATAATCAGAGAAAATTTTCTCTATGTCCTTTTTGTTCATGTAATCATTCAATAGTGTGAGAACACTTGTGTATTCAGGCTTTGTAAAAAGATTATATTATTGGTTTTCTACGTATTTTTTGGTAACTACATCGTAGCCCTCTATAGTATCTTTACTAATATCTTACCCTTGAAGCCAACATAACCCTTAGTTATTTTAAAAACGCTATTTAATTGATTTCGAAATTGTATGGTCTCACCTTTGATTTTTGAAGCTAATCCTTTATCAATCTTTGAAGCTAATTCTTCCAAGTCAGCTTTACTAGTAGTCGATTCAAGTTGCTTAGTTAATTCTCCCAAGTCATCTTTACTAGCTAATTTTCCTTGTTTCATCTTGTTTCCTAAAATATACATTTATTGTATCCAGAATTTTATTGAACACCCACCCAACCGTAAATAGCTTCAAGACCCACAAACATAGGTGATCACACACAAGCTGGTTAAAATTTTGAATTTTCTCTGCGTTGTAAAATAGGTTATCTTGGCCTAGATAGTTCTCTACCGTTTCTGGAACATTGCCACCAAATGAGTCAAACACAAGTTTTTCATCACCATTATTGAAATAGCATATTCAGTGAGTGTCTACGTCATCAGATGTATCCAAGTTCATTACTCCTGATTCGACTTGTTTTTGCGGATGGTTACACTTTTACATCTTCTTCTTTTTTCTAAGACTTGGCAGACTGGACCCCACTTTTTTCTTTCCATTTCTAGATTATGCCTCTTATGTTCTGCTAATTCAGTATCTTCCTTCTGTTTTTTATGAACAGCACTCGTAATTGCTGCAATACCACCAGCCAACGATCCAGTTGCACCCAATGCAGCTACAATCAGTGGCAAGAACCCACCTTCATGTTTATTCACACGTGAAACTTCTTTTGTTGTTTTAAGATATTCAAGTAATTTTTTCATAACAGGAATAGATAAAGTTATGAGTAAACTATCACTTTTTTTAACTTTACTGGTTTTCCATTTCATCTGTGTTCCAATAATCTTCATTATCAAGAAAGCTGGAACTTTTCAGTTCGTCGTTGGAGAGTTTTGTCTTAATAGATCTGGCTTTTGGTTTGCCGTTAGACGGTACTTTAAAATCAACACTAAATCCTTTCATTTATTAATAGGAGAAAAACATTTTTTCATACAAATCATGCATGAAACTTATAAAGTCCAACCATTATCGTCTAAGCCCATACCTAATTTTCTCTTTCCAAATATTATCCCAGGAACTGCAGTAGAAGCAAATCTTTCTCCTAGCGATGCATCTTTGCTGGAAATTCTCTCTTTTGCTGCCTTCTGCAATTATTTATAAGCATGATGCCTATTTTCCAGATCTTTATGGTCTCTGTACGCAATGTCGTGTGCTTTGTGTGGTTCATCCAGTTCGTTTTTTCCAGCGTCACCTCTAGCTAACTTTCGTCTAGTTTTGCCCCTGGTCCACAGTAACTGTACCCTGGTAGATGCATTTCAAACTGTAACTTGTTAATTAGTGTATTTACCAGTCCTTTACCACACTTTCCATTTTTCCAGAAGCTGTGAGGTAAAATGTTCAGAAATCTAATTAAGTACGGAACTCTCTTTGGATTGTTCACTATAAAATCGGTAAATTTACTGGTGAACATTTTCGTTAGGCCAACTTTTTCGTTATGATAACTATTGTTTCCAGCATTTTCTTCACCACGAATTACCAGTAATTTATCGATCAAATCTCTGATTCAGTCATCCAAACATACTTGCTGTATATCTTTTTACAAAGCCCATTCCTCCTTTGCTGCCTGATGATTTTGACGTCGAATTACTGCGTACTTTCCGTAATGACTGCCATATTGGCTTAATGATGCTGTTGTACTTTTCGCTGCTGCTTGACTTGGGTTTATTCGTATTCGGATCATTGTGGTGAAATATTGCGTTGGTTTCCTTCAGCATAGTTGTATAGGCATCAAGGTCATGAGGCGTGTAGTCTTCAAATGATACGTTTTCTCGGACTAGCATTTTCACCAATCTATCGCTGGCATGGCTTTAACAGAAATAGTGTCATTGTCAAACGTTACTTCGGATACGCCTATGTGGTGCTTTCCATGGTCAGACCTACAGCCAAATACCGTAATACCGAGACCGCCCAAGTATTTTGATATTTTCGGTGCCAGGTAAGTTGTTGAGTAGCCTGTAAAAGCCTTCATCTTCTCCCGTTCCTCATCCTGTGTGTTGTAACATAGGTTCCAGCCTCTTGCATGTCTTTGGTGTTATCAGGTCATCATCACCAAATAAGCTTCTTTCAAAAGGTGATTCTTTAGGTGTAGGCGGGATTGGAAACATATCGTCATTGTATCCATCGTAAGGAAGTAGCTGTTTTTCAACCTCTCGATTTTTCGCTATAGCACCGATAACTTCTTTCACTAAAGCATCCAGTTTATCGATAACTGGCAGGTTTCATAGTCCACTCTTTGAAATGATTTTCAGCTGTTAAAACTTCTTCCTGTTCTTCTTTGCTTGTTTAAAAACTTTTGAGATGCACGTTTACGTCTCACGATTTTTATGACTGATAAACTATAAAAATTTAATTGAATTCGATATCGTGAACGTTATAGCCTTTGACAAACTTGTAACCATTATATATCATAGGCATGCCTGTTAGCGTTTCATAGTCCTGGTAGTTCAGTTCGTTGTTAACCTATCGGGTAAAAGACTCTTACACTCGCCATCGAGCTCTAGAGTTGTTTTATATCCATATTTTATATTTAAGCTGGTGGTGTTTGTAATTGTGAGGAAACGTCCTTCTTATAAGTCACTAAGTCTTCTATGACACATTGGTGCGTTCAGGTTATTGAGTTTCATCTTCAACTGATCTCGCTCCATTTTTATTACGCACATACATAAATTTTTTTGAGGGATTTATCGCTTCTACTTGCGCCACAGTATTCTTTAAAGGCTTCATTATTGCCTCGAATGAAGATGTCTTTGGGCAGTTTATGCCAAATAATGACAGTTCAAATTTACTTGCTCTCGCTAGAACGTTCGAGAATTCATTGTATTCGCAGAATATTCCATCCTTAAAGAAGTACAACGTGCCATTTATGCATCTGAATACAGAGTCTAAGGCCGATGGCATACCAGGAAAACTTTTACTGATAACACCATAGGCCTTTGTTCTAAAGCTGAATTCGTCTATTTCTGCAAAGTATACATCGTCATAAAAGATAAATGTTCTGCCTGAATAAGTGTTTAACGCTCCGTGGATGACAGAATTTTGTCCCAAACATACATCAGATACTTTTCTAGGGTAACCAAATTCCAGCGTTAAACTCCGTACTTGAACGATATATATCATGTTATTAAGAATTAATACAACTTGACCTGACGGCCTCTGATAAACAGCAGCTATATTTTGGAAATTATGCAGCATAAACCTTAATCAGTTTGTTTTTAGCAAGGTTTAGTAGTTTGCTCGTCATTATTAAGAGAATTCAACCAAACCCATTTTCCACAGAAAATGTACAAGAATTCTTCCACAATAACAGAACTTCCAAATTGCTTGACTTTGCACAATTCAGGTTCTTTTTCGGGTACTGTTGGAGTTTGAACGGGCGATTGATAGGTTCAGAAGAAGAAGAAACAGCAGCACGTTTCCCATATCAACTTTGAACGCCGCGTATATCGTCTTCAGATAACTACATGATAGTGTTATTGTAAAACGATTACATCATTGACTCAGTGACATACGAATGCGCCAAACCTAGCGCGTGCCCATTTTTGGGAACTATGACAGCGAATAAGTTTGTTTGTGAAGAAGACGTATTATTGTCCATTTCCATCTACCAATATTCCTCCTGATCAACATGGGTTTCAATAGGATCTTTGTACAAATTAGGATAATATGCATGAGCAAATACTTTGCCTCTATCATCAAAACTTTGATGACAGAATTGAAGGATTGAATCTTGCCTTCTATGTGCTCCTCTCTTTTTTGAAGTGACATTATCAGGATTTTTGTTACTGTTCTCGAAAGTAAGAACCGTGTGATCTTGACACATTTCAAAAGCTGCTTCAGCCGCCTGCAACATTTTTCTAGTCGCAAGTTAGTAATGCCATTTTATATTCTTCTTCTTCCACTTATAGATGTGTGGAGTAAAGCTCAAAACGTTATCTTTCACGCCATATCTTGGTTTTTCCATTAATTGAAACGTTTCGCCAGTCAGCTGACTATTAGCTACTACATTATATTATTGTTGGAATAACGTAAGTCCATCTTTGTACACTTCTTCACTCAATTTAGAAAGTTGTGAAAATCTTTTACTGCTGCTTCATCGTGAGCAGATACTAATTAAGGTAAGAAGATTCTGTTCATTTATTACACAAAATAAAAACATTGTGTAATAAAATGGAAGCAGTTATTGATATTAGCAACAGCTAATTTACATTCAATGATAAGCAAATGCAAATTGTTCTGGACAATGAGAACAATCCATGGTTCAAGGCCAGGTATGTATGTGATATTCTTAAGTATGTAAACTTGAGAGAGAACAAGTTAATCCCTCACCTGTTTTTCATATACAGAAAATTATTAAATGTTTTATTATAACCTGATGCACCTTGAGCAAGGCTCTAGAACGTTAATGGCCTGAGCAGACGTTGATGGAGCCTGGTAGGGCACTAAAAGCATGAGGTATTATTGTGGTTCTTTGTCATATAAATGGCATACTGGTATTTGGAAGCAATTGGCGGCGAGCCCATCCCTCAGTATATCTTGCCAGACAGGCCCACAGCCATACAGGGCAGACAGAGCAGCCCATTGTCGAGATAGGTCTCCAGCAGAACAATGCCACTATACCTGCATTGGCGCCAGCTGAAGGCGGGGCTGGGGGCGACAGAATGAAGGGACACATCTACACAGTGTAGTCGTAAACTGGGAATTGTGTACAGAGCCACGCGTAATAAAAATTCACAAGTTTTTATGTACACCAAAACTGCAAATAGGTCTGTGGCCCACTTCCATAGGCCGCCTCGGTTGCATAAGAAACTCCGGCGTCTGAGAAACGTTTAGAGATAGCTAGGACTAACAAGCTCCAAGGCACAGGCGATTTAGATAAAGATCTATAAGGACGTATCTGTTCACTTCCTGCCTTGGGAAGCGACACGACTTCAGAGAGAAACATCATCCCCCTCTGCAAAAACTTAAAAATCCTATAACTGGCGGTTTCCTTTTTTTCCAGAGACACAGGATTCGTAACTCTTACCCTGGTTCGACATGAGTTTGTGCTGTCATGACGGAGGGCAGATTTAGCGCCTCTAGAGCCCTATGATTGGCTCAAGACGACGTGAAGGCGGTGTCGTTCGTGCACTTTGTGGGAAAACGGAATTTTTTTTCTGAAGTGGTGCAAAGCACTCGGGGTGCTGGACTTTGGTCTGGCACGTGTGGTTGGCGTAGTTAGCAGATTTCAACCAAGAAATTTAAGTTACCAAGAAAGCTTATTACTTCACAAGAGAAGGAGGTAGAAGCGTTAATTAACAAGACTGACTAGCAATTTCAAATATCGATTAACAGTACCTAAATCACTTGGCGCATTGTAGTCTTTAAATTTAAGGGAAGGTCTTTCCCTTGCGTTACTACGTGAACATTAAAACTAAATCTATTTATGGTTACCAGGACCGTCCTTCATGGCCAGTGCTGTAATTCCATTCACATATACACAATCACACTGACAAGCTCATCCAAATCTGACTGATTTCACACATTATCGGCGATAACTTGTTCGACAAGCTGTATCTGGAGCAGTGAGGAAACAATGAGCAACTGCATTCGCAGAAAGCGCGATCCACACTTGGAAGTGCTAACAAGCGACGAGTGCACACACCGATACGGTGTACTTCGTTCAGCCTGGCAAAACCCAACACCGGCACATACTGCTGACAATCCAAAGAGGGCACAACACAGCCCGCGGCGTACGGCTACATGCACGGTGGCTCCATCGCTTCTCTCCTCAAGGCTGCACTCGCTCTCCTGCCTCACTCTCGCCTCAGTGCCACTGTTCTCGCCCTTCTAAAACTAGCTGAGAGTCACTCTAGTAATCAGAGCTTCAATTTAGCGTGAGATGTCGAAGCCAGATAACCACTGAAGCAATGCCAAACGCACCACGGTTCAAGCACCTGGGAACTACGTTCAATAAATGGACGAAAGATTATCTGTTACTGGACTCAGAGGCGGAACAGAACAATAAAATATTACATTCATTCTGAAAATTGTTGTAATTTTGCTGAAGCCAGTCTGATGTAAGATTCTGTTCTACGACAGTGGCAACAGGCATTTTACTTCTAATAAAATAGTTGCCCTTAAGGAAATAGTATTTGTTTAGTACCCAACAAAAAAACTGTATACAAACTTCATTCCGTGGTATGATATAGGTAAATTTATGCAACAGTTAAACAAGCTAGTTTACATTTCGTTAAGTTATTTGGTAAGACCAATGCCATTCACTATTGCGACATAAACTCTTTATAACTGTGACGACGGCGTTGATCTCGTTGCTTAGAGGATGATAACTAATCTAAGATTTATGTTACTTTAGTTGATAAAAATAATAAAATTGTCCCTGCTGTATTAATCATGCGAGTCAAGATTTCTGCTGCAATGGTCGCCGCGTGAACCGACTCGTGATTTAGATGTCGTTTTCTTCGGGAATAAGTTGACACTGACAGTCAGCGTTTGAAGCCGCATAAACTTAAAGTGTTTAGCAGTGCAGTGCGTTATTGGTTGGATCCGTAGACTTCGTAAACTACGTAAAGAACATCATTAAAGTTCTGAAGTGCGTTCGCTCGCCGCATACGTGGAGAAGCGGACGACAGTGGAGCGTGTGTCACGTTCCGCCACCTCAGCAGCAGCGCCGCGCCCCACCGACGGGAGCGGGAGCAGCAGCAGCAGCTGAGGCATCGCGCTGCATCACGATGTACCGGCCGCTGCCTCCCCTACCGACCGCAGCGGCGCCCACCGCTGAGCGCGTCAGCGGAGGCGCGCAGCCAAGACCTTGTGTTTCTCTGTGGTAATAACTGCAGCATGCAGAAAATACCATGTCACACCAAGGGAGTGCTAGTGCCTCGAGAGCTACGCCAGCGGACGATGTAAGACAGAATATTCACCAACCATTGAATACGGCTGAGGAATCTACACTACAGGCCATTAAAATTGCTACACCGCAAAGATGACGTGCTACAGACGCGAAATTTAACCGACAGGAAGAAGATGCTGTGATATACAAATGATTAGTTTTTCAGAGCATTCACACAAGGTTGCCGCCGGTGGCGACACCTACAACGAGCGTACATGAGGAAAGTTTCCAACCGATTTCTCATACACATACAGCAGTTGACCGGCGTTGCCTGGTGAAACGTTGTTGTCATGCCTCGTGTGAGGAGGAGAAATGCGTACCATCACGTTTCCGACTTTGATAAAGGTCATATTGTAGCCTATCGCGATTGCGGTTTATCGTATCGCGACATTGCTGCTCGCGTTGGTCGAGATCCAATGACTGTTAACAGAATATAGAATCGGTGGGTTCAGGAGGGCAATACGGAATGCCGTGCTGGATCCCAACGGCCTCGTATCACTAGCAGTCGAGATGACAGGCATCTTATCCGCATGGCTGTAACGGATCGTGTAGCCACGTCTCGATCCCTGACTCAACAGATGGGAACGTTTGCAAGACAACAACCATCTGCACGAACAGTTCGACGACGTTTGCAGCAGCATGGGCTATCAACTCGGAGACCATAGCTGCGGTTACCCTTGACGCTGCATCACAGACAGGAGCGCCTGTGATGGTGTACTCAACGACGAACCTGGGTGCACGAATGGCAAAACGTCATTTTTTCGGATGAATTCAGGTTCTGTTTAAAGCATCATGATGATCGCATCCGTGTTTGGCGACATCGCGGTGATCGCACATTGGAAGCGTGTATTCGTCATCGCCATACTGGCGTATCACCCGGCGTGATGGTATGGGGTGCCAATGGTTACTTCTTTTTCGCATTCACGGCACTTTGAACAGTGGACGTTACATTTCAGATGTGTTACGACCCGTGGCTCTACACTTCATTCGATCCCTGCGAAACCCTAAATTTCAGCACGATAATGCACGACCGCATGTTGCAGGTCGTGTACGGACCTTTCTGGATACAGAAAATGTGCGACTGCTGCCCTGGCCAGCACTTTCTCCAGATCTCTCACCAACTGAAAACGTCTGGTCAATGGTGGCCGAGCAACTGGCTCGTCACAACACGCCAGTCACTACTCTTGATGAACTGTGGTATCGTGTTGAAGCTGCATCCAAGCTCTGTTTGACTCAATGCCCAGGCGTATCAAGGCCGTTATCACGGCCAGAGGTCGTTGTTCTGGGTACTGATTTCTCAGGATCTATGCACCAAAATTGCGTGAAAATGTAATCACATGTCAGTTCTAGTACAATATATTTGTCCCACGAATACCCGTTTATCATCTGCATTTCTTCTTGGCGTAGCAATTTTAATGGCCAATAGTGTACGACGACATCGTCAGTTTCCTTCAAGAAGCGAAGAAAGCTTCCACTGACGCAGATAGTGTCAGCATGGGCCATGTTTCAGCCCACGTTATTTAACAGTACAAGATCTGCGAGAGGAGCATCAAAGATTTCGTCAAGAAATCTCCAAACCAGATTCGGCAGTACTCAAAACCAGCGTTGAGCTTCTAGACCAGGAGAATTCCAAGGTGACAAAAAAAGCGGCTGCGTCTATTCCTTCACATGCCGCTATCGCAGTTTCGCATAAACCACAGCTAAGTACAGCAACTGAGATACAGAAATTAGCAAACAAGAAAACCAACACACTCTTTCTTAGATCCACCGAGAAAAAGTGTGCCAAAGATGTAAAAAAGAAACTGATCCAATAAATCCGAGGACAGACAAGATTAGGATCATATTCATCCTGATAGGCAACAGCGTTGACATACTGGAAACGAAAAATGACGATGACTGCATAAAGCTTCAAGAGAAAGCAATTCAAATACACAGCATTAAATGTGAACAACCGAAAAGAGGCCTCTACTAATTGTGTAAAGTCGGCCCAAGGAAGTGGACGACACTGAACTTCTCAAAGAAATTTATGAGTTTAACTACTCTGAGCACATGCAAAAGAAGGAGTTTGATGAAGAGATACGACCAAGATGCCGAACCGGATCCCGAGAGAAAATATATCAGTCACGTAATGGAAGTCAGTCCTCGTGTTTGTACGCTTCTGCTTCAAAAATAAAAGGTTTATGTCGCTTTCGGTGCTTTAGTAATTACGTGGACGTGCTAAAATGCTATAAATGTTGTGACTTAAGCTACACCAAAAAGATATGTTCGTGTAAGCAGCGAGTGTGCTTTCACTGTGGAGGAGAAGGCCACCAGAAAAGTGTATGCTCAAAAATTAACCATAAACCTGTCTTCATCCCTTGTCGCAACGGGAACAGAAAATAAGACTCACCTAGAAATGTCTGTGTAACTTATGCAATCCTTTTAGATCGGGAAATAGCTAGAACAGACCATAGATCCATCTAAAATATAAACAAAAGTAGAGTGGTCGACTCCATCTCAAATGTAAATAAATTAAGAACCAGAAGATATGTTGCACAGGAAACAAAAACACAAGTCCCCGTCGACAGTAGCCAGGAATTTGTGTTGCGCCATAGCCTGGCGGCAGCAACTTTCTACGAGCGAGGCTGAACATTCAGGAAGCTTTAACACAGACAGTATAACTCATAATGACCTGTCCTTAAGACAAGAAGGCACTTCCTTATCACGTGCGAAATCACACCAGATGAAGTTCGTGAACTTCGTTCAAGGAGTGACCCTGTGTATAACACCTACATCAACCCAAGCTGCGGGGGCTGCCGACAGAAGAGACATTCCTGGTACAGCAACGTCTGCAACGGGAGGCCTCCCAACTAATGCGAATGCAGAATCATCTCTGAGGCATAGTCGGCAAACTGACGAAAGGGGTTAGATACTAGAGAACGCAGTACAGGAAGTGGACTTCATTTAAATCTAGAAGACCATCCGAGAACATTCAAAGGGCGAGCAGGTGTAGCCACTAACACAGATGTCACTTTAGCAAACCGCATGGCAGCAGCTAAGATTAATAGTTGTCAAATGCTACAGTACCTAACATCCAGTGACCATAATGAAACTGACATCATGAAGCAAGGGGGAAATGATAATAACACAGGGAGACAAGTAGGATTGGGTTACACATCAGGAAAACGGATTGGGGAGACTTAGTTGCCTACCTTGCAGCGTCTACAGTGAAATTGTTCCCCGTACATGTAGACTTGGGTACGCATCTACCAACTGTACTCTTGCACAGGGCTCAGGACATTTATATTACTCAGAAAAAGGTAAGCAGTCAGGCTACAATCCCTTGGAGCCCAGAAGTTCTAAAGCTGAGGTGAATGGTAAGATCTAGACGAAGAGCTTATCAACGTACTCTAGGACAATGAGAGTGCACTTTTACGCTCCATGAATACGGGGCAATTAAGGTACGCTACAAAACATTGCTTCAAGAAACTAAAAGAGTACACTGGGACAAATTTCTACAATGGCAACTGCAATTTGACATATGGGGAAAACCGTATAAATAATTGACTGGAGAGGTTAAGTGACCTACTAAAATGTCCACGATTCGTAAGGAGGATGGTTCAGTGACGGCTGGACGGAGGGAGTCAGCAGAATATCTGCTAACCGCCCTACTTCCTGATGATAACATACACACAGATACTGAAATACATGCACAACTTAAAGAAGTGGTCTGAATAATGAATACGACAAGCAGACGTCGGTGATACCTTTCTCTCAAGAATAAGTTTCTGTCGCAAGTTTCAAGCTCAAAACTGGAAAGGCGCCTAGTCCGGATGGCGTCTACCCAGAAGTCGTGCGGATGGTAGGTCCACTGATAGTGGCATATTTGACAGCATTACTAAGCGATGTGTAAGGAACCTGTGTGATCCCTGCGATACGGAAAACAATCAGAGCAGTAGTGATTAAAAAGGGGAAGGATAAAGACGTGGCATGACCGAAAAGATACAGACCTATTTGCTTATTAAACGTCTTGGCCAAAGTTCACGAGCGTCTGCTCTGTGATCGGTTGCAGGCGCATAGGGAGCTCTTGGATCTAAACCAGCGTCTATATGGATTCAGAAAAGAGGATTCTATAGATTATGTGATTATTAGAGCTCTTCAGACTGTATAAGATTCGACAACGAAGTATGCAGTCTCACTCACGATTGACATCGCAGGCGCATTCGACAGTCTATGGTGGCCTGCGATGTTCGCACGCCTTCGAGATCTCAGGGTCCCCAAATGTCTATATAAGAGTGTTGTAGATTATCTTGGTGGATGGAGCGTCCAGTGGCATATTGTCCAGAGCAATGTAATCAAAAATGATACCCAGGTCTGTCCTCAAGGCTCCACAAGTGGTTCACTATTCTGAGATCTTAGTACTGAAACCTTATTACGTCTGTTAGACGAGGCAGATGCTATTGAATGTGTTGTCACATACGCATGTGACATCCTAGTAGTTGTTTCTGCAGACTCCAGGGCGATACGTGAGGAAAGATGAATGATGAGCTTGCTCAGATGCAGCATGGTTGCAGAAGCAACTAACTGACTACAGCTATTCGTAACACCACATTCATACTTCTGAAAAGAAGACTTTCTCTTATCAGAAAACCTTCCCTGAGGCTTGACGGAATACCTGCGAAACGCAGTACTGTTTGTAGATATTTAGGCGTTCTTCTAGACGAGAAAAGAAACTTTCCAGAAAACGTAAAATCTGTTGCTCAGAAAGCGGGCAAAGTGATGCATAAGATTGCCCGTGCTGACACTGTTGACTGTAAATTATCGTTGGATGTGGTGCGAACATACCACGGAGCTATCTTCAGTGCCATTCTGGGCTTCGCTGCCAGCGTCAGGACGCTTCGCCTTAGACTAGGCAGCTACAAAACAATACTGCGACAAATTAAGCGGAGTCTACTTCAGAGGCTCACCGGTGCTTTTCGCGCAACATATTTACAGGGTTTACTGGTAATCCTCGGGATATGTCCGATGGATATCGCGGTACGTTACAGGGCAGCGCTGTACTTTTCTGTGAATGAGTAGAAGAACGTTCCGCTGATCATGTCATTCTCAGATGCCAATTTTTTTCAGGTATAGAGAGGATGCAGACAATTAGACTACGATCTGCAGACAATTAAACTGCGATCTGAAAACAATTGTAAGTGACTAAAAATTGTGCACTGCTTTATTTTCAGTATGTAAGATCAAGTGGACGCTTTGAATATCAAAATAGTGTCAGCAGGTCACAGGAAGGGTTTTCCCAATTACAGACAATGGCAGGCATATACAAATTTAATTAAGAGTAACTTCAAATCGTTATATACACAAATTATAAAAAAGAGAAATAAAATAAAAAGAAAAGAAAGATGTGGCCACCCACATGGGTATGGGTGGAATCGAGGATTGCAAATGCACGCACATTCCAGTGTGGGTGATGTATAATAGTGTAGCAACAACAGGTTTAGAAGTATGTGTAGTTGTAGTTGGGTGGCAGACCTAGAGTTCTTTCGAGGCTGCCAGTAACATATCTAGCAATGTAAGACTGAAGTTATTCACTTGGAACTTGTGCTAATTCCCTTTATTTGATGTAATTTTTTAAAAAATTGATTCTTATTTTTCAAATGTTATTCTTTGTTTCTACATTAACATTACTAATGGTTGCTGTTAACATGATTTATTTATTATTTATTTATTTATTTAACCTGATCAGATTAGGGTCATCAGGCCCTCTCTTACATCGGACCAGTGTTCCACACATGCAGCATATCACACATCACAGTTACATCATGAGCCGCCCCGTGTGGCCGAGTGGTTCTAGGCACTACAGTCTGGAACCGCGCGACCGCTACGGTCGCAGGTTCGAATCCTGCCTCGGGCATGGATGTGTGTGATGTCCTTAGGTTATTTAGGTTTAAGTAGTTCTAAGTTCTAGGGGACTGATGACCTTAGAAGCTATGTCCCATAGTGCTCAGAGCCATTTGAACCATTTTTAGTTACATCATGACAATAGTTTAAGTAAGAAAATTAGATTACTCTAGTGACAATATGAATAAAGAGTAATGACTAAGACCTAATAAAGTAAATGCTGGCAGTATTTTTACAACAGGTGCTATACAGACAAATTATGATAAAAGCAATAATAATAGTAAAAAAAAGATAAATCAAATAATAATGAGAAATATGTGAAAAATTGGCAATAGTAATGAAGATTTGTGAAGATGTACATTAATATCTTGGTGTGTAAAGTAGATGTTTACTAGAATAGCGAGTTTTGGGGAAGGGAGATTTAAGGAGGGGGAAAGAGGGAAGTAATGAGGTGAAGTGCAGTCGTGTACAGAGGAAGGCATTACTGTTGCTTAAGTAGATACGTCATTGACTGTTTTTTGAAGCCGGACATGTTTTTAAGTTCTCTAACCTATCGAGTGATGTTATTCCAGAGTCGGGTTCCCGCTACTGTAAAGGACTTGGAGAAGGTGACTGAGCGATGCAATGGAACAGAGAGGATATTGTTATGATGGGAACGTGTGTCTCTGTCATGTTGTTCCGACATAAGCGTTAAGGACGAGGAGAGATATAACGGACAGTGTACATTTATAAGGCAGTAGATGAGATAGAGTGTATGGAAATCTCTGCGTTTGTCTGCACGCAGCCAGGACAATTTTGCATATGCTGGTGAAATGTGATAAAAAAGTCGAACGTCACAGATATATCGGACGCAGGCATTCATGACCAGTTCCAGACGTCGCGAATTTTCCTGCGAGAAGCCTTGTAGGATAATATCGCTGTAGTCAATGATTGGGAGCATAAGCGTTTGTACTAATTTCTTTTTCTACATAATATAAAGCATTGTATGCCACCGTGATTAACGAATATGAACGACCTGTTTAGAGCTTCCAGATGTAAGATCTAAAATTTGTAGCAATAAATAGAACTGAAGAAAAATTGAAATTGTATTAATCAGATTGAAATGAAACTTGTCTATAGAAATTACTCCAACTACAAATTGTTAAAGTTCAGTGTAATGGTTATTGTTATTTATCACATACAGTCAATGAAAACTGCTGATTTAAATCCACCTCCAATATAGTGACTGGCAAACACATTATATAATTAAAACAACAACTAATAGCAAATATTCACTATTTAAATTATTCAAAGTCAAATCAACACTAATGCAATAAAATTCAAGACTGGTACACACGCGATGTAACGAGCCTAAGTGTTCATCACCACTGAAATCAACAGTCTCACTAGATAACTGATTAAAGGTTAGACACAGTAAAAATAATTCCATGTCCGACGTGGCTTAACTCGTGATAAACACGAATTCTACTGAACTATTTGTAGAACAAACTCAGAGTCCTGACCACTGCAGAGTATCTCCAAGTATCGAGACCGTCGTCCCGAAACTGACCTAAATGTTATTCCAGAACAAAAACAGTCTCGGTTGCGAAGTTATTTAATGTCAATGATGCGTTTCACCCTTATGGGGCATCATCAGATTGTCTACAAAAACAAGAACCCAATCAATTAGATACAAACGGAGAAAAAGGGCGTGGTCCTATCTTGTATGGCAAAGCACACAACGTGAACCAAAAGTAATAAAAACTTACGTAAAATTAGCTGTATACGTGACCCAATAGTCATAAAAGCACATATAATGTAAAATGGACACCAAGATAGCTGGATAATCCATCCGTCATGAAACATCTGAACCTTGCAGTGAACCTAGTGAAAGGAGAGGGACGGCCAGAATAACACCGAGAAAATAGAAATACATGTCGGAAATATTTTCCACGTTTATCGTATGTTGCCTTGTTTACCCCAGCAGGCTCTGCCGTGGCAGTACAAAGCTTACAAAACCACGGTACGAACCGCACACAGCGTAATGTCTGTACTGGCGCGTACACAAACATTACTATGACAAATTGAGATAAAGGTGCCGCGTACAGTGCGGCATGAAGTACCCAGGAAGCGCGCATATTGCCTTAGGGGTACGCATAATGCAATTTCTTCACCACAAAAGGCGATGAATTGTCAGTATTGGTCTCCAGTATTCTAGTTGAGATAGTCTAATGTCTAATGTCAGGACAGTCACTGAAAGGTATATGACATTGTGTGGTACCTCAAAGATTTCATATCCTGGGCCAACTGTATAGAAGAATCCGTAGATTGTATGAGTCCATTTGTCACTGATATGGGAGATAGTCTAATGTCCAATGTCAGGACAGTCACTGAAAGGTATATCACATTGTGTGGTACCTCTGTTTCAGCAAAATTATTCCTTTGAGGAATCCAACATTGGACCTGTAGAATCTTACCATCTAAAGTCTTTTGGCGTTTGTGTTTTTATTATTTAGATTTTGGGTTTATTGACTTTTGCACACAAAAATAACCTTTGTATAGCCTGTTTTAAATATTCGTTTAAACTATCAATATAGTATACACAATGGAATATTAACACAAAGGCATCCTCATTTTCTATTTACGCCTTATTGTTTCCTGGAGTGATGTTAAGAACGCTGTTGTACGTTTCCAGTCCAGTCAGTGTTATACTCCATTCCCGCTTGATTAAATCAATTGGTAGAAAGTAGTTCACACGTACAGCTGATGATCATTCTTTTAAAGTCAAAATGTATGACGCCAAATCAAAACTTCAACTGATGAATATATGTATAATGATTATCCTTTGACTTGCATTTTAACTGTCACGAGAAATGAGACATAAAAATCCACACAATTATGTATCGAAATTTTGGTAGCGCTGAAAATTGTAGAATATACCAGTATTGATAAAGTAGCAATGTAATTCTTCAGGTGGGTGTAAGTCTCTGAATGGATGAGAGCAGTAGACACTGTTCTTTTTTTAACATATGCCACTCACTGAGTTCCAGATTCTTCCACACCAACTTAATTTGTAAGCCCATGGTCTTTAGATTTCCACGTAGCCTTAGGCATCGTATTCCCTACAAACACCCCACAAAATCTTGGCATGCTGAAAATTTTGAGGAATTTAAGCTAACTGGTATCTATGAGCAGTCCATTGGGCAATATACATGGGAGCCATCTTTTTATGAACGATCCATGCCCTTGCCTCTGTGGTTTTAAATATAGTCCATTTCCAATAGCTGCAGATTTTATCAACCTATTGTCTTTTTCATTTTGTCAGGCTGACTCTGAGCTGGATTTTTCACTGTTCTGAAACTGGCAGCCATTCCTCTAACGATCCAACAGCTGAAAATGTTGCCAGTGTGGGATTTATAATGAAATAATTCCTCCCAATGACGATTGTGGAACTGGTAAAACTCCTGGCGCTTTAACCAGCCTTCGTCTTCTTATTCTTTTTCTACCTTAGGACCCTTTTAACTGCTGAGATTGATGATTTGATGCACTCTTTTAAACATTCGATGGATTTTTTCTTCTTTAGCGTATTATGAGACATGTTCATAGCTTGTATGAAACTTATCAAAGCACCCAGATTAACTGTGACACCCATAGTTCCGTCAACTGCGAATACTACAATGCATTGTTCTAAATTGATGTCTCTTCTTGCACATTTTTGCTTAGGTTTATCAGCTAAAATTTGATCTGCAATATGTCATTCTGGAACATATGCAATATCATGTCATTTGCAAGCTTCATCCACCAAATTAATTCCCTTATCACTGTGTGCTAGCCAATTTGTCAGCTGTGTTCCCGAGCCACATTTGTTTTATCCAGGAATGTGTAGCTCTAGAGGTAACTTGTCGAGAATACTGCTACTGCCTCTGATGTGATTCCCACCACTCATGTTACGCTATTGCACGGTTTGATGTTTGCTAGCCTTGTTACACAATGATTCACTTACATCCTCCCAACTACTGTACACTGAAGAAAAGACATTCCATTTAACTAAGGCCTTTGTCCCTCGTCATGTTATGACGTGCACAAAGAGATCTCTGACTTTGTGTCACTGCATACCGCTTGACATCTTTAGAAATTTGAGTATACCACAATAACTTGTTCACTTTTTAATGATCTCTGAGATCGGGGAGTAGGTGTGCGGAAGTTTGACCGAAGATTGTTTTGGGTTGAGGAATGATACACGGCGAAGGAAACATTTTCTCCGTCTTACTCAGTGCTGACAACACCATATGGTTTTTGTGTTGGGCTGATCAGTTACTATGTATGGTAGATATTTGACACACACAAGTAATGAGGTTAGGTGGAAATACTTTCTTTAGAGTCTCTTATGTTATCATGTAATACTTATTTGTAGCAAATAATATGAAATTAAATTAAGTCGGATCCAATACAAATACTCAGTCTATAAGATCTGAGTCTGGCTCGACTGAGCTCTACTTAAGTCTCAAGTCTGTTTCTGTATTTTTTTTGCATGCACAACAACTCATAAAACCCACTTCACACGTGTAACATGCAACAAACGACACCAAAAGTCGGACAGCTTGTTTGAAAAGAGAAGGGTATTCTGTTTATTTACATTCAAAAAGAAAACAGAATTTTCTTTTGAAAGCATGTTCGTTGAACCAACCCTAGTTACGTCGATAAGACTTTATTTCGTAATTACTTCTTCCGATACCTTTCTTGAAAATGAGTTTCGTATCCTGTCATATCTTGTGTAATTATCGGGAAATTACTTTTCAAAACTTTTTGAAGAACCTCTAAATGTGTGAAATGTCTCGAACTAAATCTTTTATGCGAGCGAGGCCGATGACTTTAAAAAATGATGTAAGAGTAGGGAACGCGAAAAAATTATTTTTCAGCGATTGTGAACTGGAAAGAGTCCATTATCTATTGAAAGACGATATATTCCTGTCTGCTAAGGAAGCTGTTGTGTCTAGTCCTTGTAGGTCCATATTCAAAATATGAAGCCTGTCAAAGATATCAGTTAAATAGGGCAATCTTGATCGTCAGCGAAAAACTTCTTCATGTCACTGCCTTAGCACTGAGAAAACATAAAAACCTCAAGCCTCGTTCTAATATTCGCTTTAAAATCTTTCTGCGAGAGAGTAATGTTACTTCAGTATGAAGAAACAAACCTTTAAATTTACCTCTCATACCTTCACATTATAGCGACAACTGTCGTGGTTTTAAAGCCATTGCTTTGATGAAGTACATAACCCTTTCAATGTCTGTCAAAATAATATGCACTTTCGGGCATATCCTTCGAAGCCAGTTCTTCTCAGCGTATTATAGTGTATGCTTCAACAATCAAGTACACCTTTCTCCACTTTTGCCGCCAGCCCTGTTAAGTGACCATACATTGCCGTGGGCCCCTCTGTACAAATAGCAACACAATGTTGCCAAGGAATACTTACTTCTAAAAAATAAAGGTCAATCATATTGAAAATATTTGTGACATCTGTAGGCGACTCTCATCTATCTGAATAGCGAAAAAAGTACACTCTTGAAGTTGCAATAACAATATCATCCACATACAGATGGATGTACTGTCTATGCATCATCATTAAGTTAAAAGAAACTGATGGAAGTTTCAATTATATCTTTTGACATGTAATTTTCTTGTTTTATCGGTAACTATATAACTTTTTTAAAAAAACTATAGATGATTCTCTCGCAGCTACTGAGCTGGGGATCAGAATTAATTGGCATGCTGCTTTTCATAGATGATGTTGCTGCGGTCACAGAAAAGAAAGGATCTCTAAAGAAGGTTCTCAGCACAATGAAAAGGATTTTCTGTAATCGTTTACGGCGTGAGAATAAACAAGCGAAATATTAATGTGATGATATGCAGTACTGAAGAAGAATATGAACGTTTAAGGATAATAATTCGATGGGAGTAGCTAGTAGTGACAGAGGAATTTACCTGTTTGGAAAGCGGGATCACAAGGGAGGGTCGAAGCCGGATTGAAATTGTAAGCAGAACACAGCAGACTAAAATTGCACTTAATACGAGAAATAACTTACTCTCCAGCAAGAACATCAATCTGAGAATAAGGAAACAGATCACGTAAGCATCTGTTTGGAGTGCAGCCCTATAAGAATGTGAAACTTAGACAATAGGGAAACGAAAGAGATGTGATTCTTTAGTTTCTCCTGGCGTATTCGTTGATCAAACAGTTCATGGGCGCACTGCCGGTTCATAGTGTCCAGCGGGAACAATATTTTATCGACCAGACATTTCGCCATCGTCAGGTACGCTGACGAACTGAGCTCGTGAGTCGAAGTCGCAATCATGACAAGCCTTTTCTTGGCTTCACTGTGGCGCATGTTGAGCGCTTGATGCGCTATTCCTGCAGTACTTCTTCTTGATCTTGATGTTGTGCCCCTGTTTATGGATTTTCCTCTGGTGTGGCTGACGTCTGTGTCATCCTCCGTCTGCTGCAGGAGGTGTTTCACTCCTGTAGCAGGTCAGACCAACGCTTGCGCGGTCCGTGGTATATTTGGTGGCCCAAGTCCTGGATGAACCTGTTGCAGGAAAGTTCCGCCTTCTCGTAGAACTGACGCGCCATTTGCCTGAATCTTTTCCGCAGCAGCGGGATGCCGTTATCTTGGTGCAGTAGTTCAGTACTGTACCTTCTTGGCAGGCGTAGAGCGAGCTTCAGTATTCGGTTCTGCACCCTCTGCAGCTTTCCGATGTGGTGTGGGGCACGTTGCCCCATGCCACGGCTGCATACTCTAACACCTGTCTCATCAGTGTTAGGTACAGTGTGATGCCGTCGAGAAGAAGCCGCTATGATGACAGGTTGAGTAGAGGGTACAGGGTGCGAAGTCACCCTATTGCTCTGCTCTTGACATCTTTGATGTGCGGCAGCAATGTCAAAAGCTGGTCCAGGGTAAGCCCGAGATAGTGGCCGGTCTTGCTCCATGGGATGGGGCCTCGCATCATAGTGACCAGTGGGAGATGTGTAGGCAGCACCTTCTTCGTGAATACCACCACCTGGTTCTTGGCCGTGCTGTACATCGGCCGCCATTTGGGTGACCGCGAGCCAAGAGCGTCGCAGCCAAGTTGCAGGAGTCTCCTCATTCCTGCGGCGTTGATGCTGTGCGCAGGTAGTGCAGTGTCACCATCATATAATGACAACTTCACGCGCGCCATTCGCGGAGCATCAGCAGTGTAGAGGGAGTATAGCAAGGGACTAAGCACTGCCCCCTGCGGCATTCCCACTCGTATCGACCACTGTGTTGATCTTCCATTATCAGAGCAGACGTGGAATGTCCGCCTGCTGAGGTAGGAGCGTATCGGGACCCCACGTGACGTCGGTATCCCTTGGAACGAAGAGTTTGTACATGTGACTATCGTGCTACACTGAGTCTAAAGTCCTGAACACATCGAGCAGCACCGACCCAAGGTACTCCCGCGTCTCTAAGGCGCGCATGGTTTCATTTCCCAGCTTCAGCAGTTGGTGTATGGTGGAATGTCCACCCCTGAATCCGAACTGCTTCTCGAGCATGTTGAGCTCCCCTTCTACATGGCGCAGCAGCCCCTTGATGTAGAGACGCTCGAACACATTCGAGAGGGACAGAAGCAGGTTGATGGGTTGTAGTTGGCAGCCAGGAGAGCTTCTTTGTTGATCTTCGGAAACACCACCATTTCCGCATATTTCCATACGGAAGAGAAGATTCCAGACCGTAGAATGCTGTTGAAAATGCTCACCAGGGGCCGGCGGACTCTGGCCGGCAAGTCACATAGTAAAATATTGTCAGCGCCATCAGCTTCCCCCGCCCTAGCGAATTCAGTGACAGCACCTGTCCTGCCACCTCTTCTTCAGTGATGGAGGTGATTACATCATCTTCTCTTGATGCCTGGTACGTGGGCAGTTCTTCTTCCACACGGCAGATGTGCTCCAGGTCGACGACGTCATCCGCAGTTGTGAAGTTTTCCACGAAGTTGTAGATTGTCCTTCTTGTCTGGGCTGCAGTCGACGTTCTGTCCGACCTGAAACGGCGGGGTGCGCTGCCGCCTGCGAAGGAAACTCTTCACGACACGCCGGGCGCTGCCAACACGGAGGGTTGAGCGTGACCTCCAGACCAGCCCCATCCCAATTTCTTTGGGCCTCTACATCTGCCTTCATGACTCCCGGTTTAGGAGGCGTTTGGTGTCCAGCTGTAATGTGATCTGACACTCTCCGGATCGCCTCCACAGTGTGAGGCGGGAGCTTCCGTGAGTGATCCTGCTCCTGATGTGTACGTCCTTGAGTGGCTGCTTCGGCAGTTCGTATTAGTTGGAGATTCAGGAATTCCAGTCCGGCGTCAGCCCTCATGGCATCAGGGTCTGGCGAGTCCTCCAGCAGGCCAAGAACTTCGTTTTGGAAGCGCTCTCTGTTCATTTTCCTGTAGCAGGGGCGACGAGCAGGCATCATTCTGGCTAAGATTTTGATCTCATATAGCTCCATAAGACGGTCCGACAACAGGGCGCAGCGTGCTGTGGCAGACGTGTGTTGCTCGACGCCTTTGAGGATGGCGTCCACCTGTCCTCAAGAAGGGGTGGCCGTCGGATCGTGTAGCCTCAGTATGGCGGCGCCATCTTGCTGGGCGCTAACATTTGTGAGGCGGCTGTTCTACTACGTGCGCTTTGCTTTGAAATCACCTGCAATGAAAAGCCGCCACCTCTGCCAACAGTGCGTCGACGTCAGCTATTTCCAGATGACCTCTGGGCAGCCAGTAGGCTGCGATGAATGTGATCTGCCCGATAGCGATGTTTACATCCACTCCTGTGGCCTCCATGGTGGCTAATATGGGCACATGTACCACGTGATGCTGCAGCACTCTATTAATGTAAATGAAGTTGCTGCCTCAAGCTGTCAGCTTTTCGCTGCGGTAACAGGAGTAGTTGGCGGCCCGCACCTTGAAGGCAGCCGTGAGGTGGATTTCGCATACAAGGCAAATGTCGATTCCTTCGTCCTCAAGGAACTGACGTAATTCACCGTGCTGGGAGCAGACGCTGTTTGCGTTAAAACTGCTAACTGTGAGGCCGTGGATGTGGTAATTATCCATGATGTACTTTTGTAGCAACGGAGCTGACCTGAAGGGCCGCCATTACTCCTGTCACCAGAACCTGCAGTTGCCACAGGTGCTCGTTCAGCGATCTCTGAAGTGGTCGGAGTTCTGCAACGCCATCTTTTGGTGCAGGGACGGCCATTATGACGACCTCCACAGCTGGGGCTGCATGCTGCAACTAGACAGCGACGGATGCCTGGTGTGAGCACGTTCAGCGAGCAGCGGCATGGCGATTTTGCGGGGAGGGGGTGGGGGAGGGGGAAGGGGGGAAGGGGGGGCAAAGACGCTCTGGGCGCCATCTACGTCCTCGCAGTGCTGCTTGTGGAGCGGCTGGTACTCCAGCTTCGCCAGTTGATTGATTCTTGGTCACTGTGTTCTTCTGCTGATCTCATCCTGTTGTTTCCACCTGTTGCCGTCGGTGAGGTTGGGGGAGGGGAGAAGGGGGAGGGGAGAGGGTCGGGGAGTCAGATCCCTCTACCTTGACGGCGTTCACGCAACTGATGCACTGTTACACCTCCCCTGACGGTGTTGCCCATCCTCTATGATTGTTATTGCGCTTCTTGAACACTTTGCAGCCTCCGTAGTTCTCCACGTGCGGCTCGCTATAGTAGCAGCACTGTGGCTCGTCTTCTCTCTTCATGGTGCTTTTAGTACTCTGGCGCGGGGCGGAATGAGGCAGTACTGTGCGTTTTGGTCTGAGCCCTGGTACGATTAACACTGAGCCTACCTCCCTTCTGCTCAGGGTGGCTCAACTGTCACCCATACCTAGGCGACATGCTCCAACTGAAAGATGTTTTGAGTTTTGATGTTATCGACCAGGACGACTCAGACCACAGTCACGTGCCTGCGCGTCCTGGGCGACTTCATCAGTTTTGTCGAACCGTAGCATAGCGACTCCAGTTCTTCTTCAAGGTTGCTGGGTTCCATCTTCATCAGAAAGTGGCGAACTACCACCTTGAAGAGTCTGTGAGGCTCCATGTTGCTGCTGAGTAATGAAGCCCCTCCTTCCTTATCAGGTCCATCAGTTATCGATGGCTGTCGATGTTCCTGAGTTTGATCTAGAGAAGTTGGTTTCCGGCAGTGGCAACTGGTTTTAACTCAATCTCTTCGATATTCTGCACGAAATCATTGTATGTCCCCACCCCCTCCCCACCCCACCTCCTCATTGGATGACTACCGAGAGGGAGGAGGCCTCCTCACCTGTAACGGCTCAGCGTCAGTCATGCCAGCGTCAGCCGATTCCGGGATGCCATCGAATACGTTTGACACCTGCAGCGGTTGGACCAGCTCAGGCACTTTCCCCCTGGCAGTGTGCCTCCGGCTGGGGATGAAGAATCCCTCTTGGTCTTTTTCCAGGTTTGGAGAGGGCGCACCATCTTCCTTCTGCACCTTTCTCTTTGGCCGCAATTTGGTACAGGCGGCCTGAGGTAAGGTCGTCCTCATCAGAAACAGCTCAGCGTCTCCATAATGGCTGCGAGGTCTTCATTCATTCTTCTTGGAGGGCGCTCTTAGGGAGGATTCCCTTAAAGTATGCCGGAGTGGCTGCAGCTTCCTGGGTCGCTGCTACTGGCTTCGCGGCAACCCGTGAGGCAGACGGGTTCTGCTCGGCTGTTTGCACACAGGTCTTTCCATCTGCGCGGTGGCCGCTGGCTGCGTCTTACGGGCGGCTACGATGATTCTTCCGCCTCCCTGTTGGCGGTAGATGTCGCCGCCGATGGCCATATGGTGCATGGCACCACTGTAAACGTCACCTGAGTGTGTACGATTTTGCGGGTCGCGTGAGTGCCCAGGTGAGTCTATGTCTGTTTTCGTGCCCGCGCGCCGAACCGCTCCCTTCTACACCTCAGGCTGTGTCCGCATAATAACTTTCCGGTCCTCTGGTAGCATCCTTCTCTTTGTCCGCAGTCGAAGGTTGGTCAGTCGTAGGTGAGGGGTAACATGGGGCCACCAATAGAGCAAGCTCTGCGGAGTGGCCATTCGCCACATAACGCCGTCTTAACCTCGTTTCTGCGATCGTTTCGGTGATCGGGTGCATATGTTGATCCGTTGTAGTTGAGGACGGATGGGGCCGCTGACAGAGCAGGCTCTGCTGGCCGACCATCTGAGTACCCATCCCGCTAAAATCCGCAAAGATGGGGTGCCGTTGCGTGCCATTTCCAAAAGTATTAGGACACCTACATATTAGCTGGCAAAATACATTATGTAAATACTATGCTATTATATGGTTAAACGCCCTCATCACATCCGGAATTCTGTGGGTTTTATAACTCGCCTTGACAACTTCAGGGTGAAAGAGTTGGAAATACTGGTGAATTTTGACGTCGTTTCGTTATTCACCAGGGTAATTCTACGAGAGACACAATAACGTATTAGCCAGAAATTTGATGATCGAGCACCGACCTTTTCAGGCATGTCCTGACCCCCACGCATTTTCTGTTTAATGGAGGATACTATGAACGAATCGAAGGGGTCGCACTGGTCAGCCTACTCTCCCCTGTGGTAGAGAATTTGTATTTGCAGAACTTCGAGGAGAAAGCCCGGGCGTAATCCAAATGAAACCGACATGTTTTTTTCCGTTATCCGGGTGACTCGTAGAAGGGACAAACTCCTTGGCTTGGCTACACGTTTGAGCTCCATACATCCAAACATCAAATTCACTATGGACACCGAAGAAGAAATAAAATTACCATTTCTGGACGTCATGGTCAAGAGAAGAGCTGATTTCACCCTGGGCCACGATGTGCATCGGAAGAAAATCCACACTGATCTGTATTTGCACGCAGACAGCTGCCGCCGCCCTTCGCAGAGGAAAGGTGAGCTAAAAACACTAGTACACAGGGCGCGCACCATCTCAGACGCAGATAATCTGCCCAAGGAACTGGAACACCTCAGAACTGCATTCAGAAAAAATGGGGGGGGGGGGCATAGAGAATGGCAAATTAGGCGCGTTCTCCTCCCCACCACAACATTACACCCTGTGGAGACGGAATAAGTCACGGAGGAAGAGGCAGCCGCCGGCCGGAGTGGCCGTGCGGTTCTAGGCGCTGCAGTCTGGAACCGAGCGACCGCTACGGTCGCAGGTTCGAATCCTGCCTCGGGCATGGATGTGTGTGATGTCCTTAGGTTAGTTAGGTTTAATTAGTTCTAAGTTCTAAGCGACTGATGACCTCAGAAGTTAAGTCGCATAGGGCTCAGAGCCATTTGAACCATTTGAAGAGGCAGCCACTGCCTTTACACCCCACACTGGCGTATTATCGGGAAAAATTGAACGCATACTGAAGAAACACCAAGTAAAAATGGTCATTTGCCCTCCCAGTAAAACACAAGCATTATTAGGAAGCGTCAAAGATGATATCGGTTTGCGGAAGGCCGGCGTATACTAGATACCGTGTCAGTGCGGAAATAAGTGTACTGGACAAACAGTGTGCACCGGCGAAGATTGTTGACGATATCACCAGAGACACATTCGACTGACGTATCCCAACAAGTCAGCGCTCGCAGAGAACTAAAAAGTGTGTGAAATCTTACGGGGCTTAACTGCTAAGGTCATCAGTCCCTAAGCTTACACACTACTTAACCTAAATTATCCTAAGGACAAACACACACACCCATGCCCGAGGGAGGACTCGAACCTACGCCGGCACCAGCCGCACAGTCCATGACTGCAGCGCCTGAGACCGCGCGGCTAATCCCGCGCGGCCGCAGAGAAGTGTTTATCCGCGAATCACAGGATGGAGTACGATCGTACCAGGATCTTGGCACTGACTTCCAAATAATGACTCAGCATCGTTACAGAGGCTATGGAAATTCGCACCAGGAGCGATCTCATCAACCGAGATCGCTGCTATAACCTTAACAAGGCTTGGGGACCAGTACTGTGCTTAATTACAAAGGCTCTCAGCAAACAAATCGATCGAGCGACCAGGACGGACAGAGCACCCAGATCAACGTTACCACAGATGCTGACGCTGTGTCTTCCCGACCACCAACGCGCGGGCGCGGTCGCGGGCGCGGATCGCAGAGGGAACGGCTTGCGGCGGGAGGGGATATAAGTCGGCCGCGCTTCCTCAGGAGCTCAGTTCGTCAGCGCACATGACGATGGCAACGTGTCTGATACTCGAAATATTGTGCCCGTTGGACGCTATGATCCGGCAGTACCCCTGCCGATTGTTCGACCACAAGACAAGGCGGCTAGGAGCCCAAGAGGTTTGATGCTACACAAGGACGGTGGAGATCAGCTGCAGAGACTAGAATCACCAATGAAGAGGTGCTGAGAAGAGTACTGGAAACCCGATCTCTGTCGAAGCACACTCAAACAAGAAGAGAGATACTTGTAGAACACATAAGACACAACAACATCACTGGAACAATAGCAGTAGGAGGTATTGAGGGAAGAAATCGCCTGGGACGACCAAGAATGTTATACATCCAGTTGATTATGCAGATATGAAGATGAAGGCAGACAGTAGAGGAGAATAGTGTAATGATGCAAACCAGACTTGAGCGCTGGAAAGAGAACAGAGATCAATAACTAAAAACCCAGACTGCACATGCTTCCAGCAATCTCCATATATGGTTATAAATTCCTTTAGTGTAATTTTAGTTCCTACATTTGCTTGATAATTGTGTTTTAAACTCATACTGTCGTGTTTGAAAGCGATAATAAGGTTTGCGTTATCCCTTACCAACTACTTCACAATCCTAGAGTATGCCTGAGATAAGAAATATCTATCTCCATATGATGACTGAAACAGATATATTTCCGTACTTGATCCCTGTTTTCCAATGCTATACTGTCAAATATAAATACAGTGTTCAATTTTATTCTTTCTGATGGTGGGAAATTATTGCTTTCGCTGAACATCATGTGTGTTACACCCGCCAGTGTGTTACACCATGCAGTATCTCCTGTTACAGCTCGTATCTGGAGTGAAATAATATTTTTGAAAAGAGATACACATGCTCGAAGCGAATTCCATCTGAATACGTTAGTTATGAAACAACAACATTCATCTTGCCGCAGTTGGTTGGACCTATAGTCATCGACCATATACTGTCAGACAGAAGTGTTCCATTCTCCTTCTTCTACTTCTGGTTTTCAGTAATATTGCACGACCAGTCAGTTACTACAAAGTCCCGCTCACTCAGCCATTGTGCTGACTATATGTTTACATTAACGTACAATGGATTTTATAGAAGAGAAACACATACATGTGACTCTTACACCTTTTTTTATTTATAAACTCTTACATATAGATGGGTGTTAGAATGTGCTTCAATAAGAACTAGCTCATCGACTACAACTGGCATGGATAAAGTGTCTGTTCTTTCGGACATGTCCGAAATAAGCATCAACCAAAAAAACTACAAAGAACGAAACTCGTCTAGCTTGAAGGGGGAAACCAGATGGTGCTATGGTTGGCCCTCTAGATGACGCTACCATAGGTCAACGGATATGAGCTTCGTTTTTTTTAATAGGAACCCAAATTTTTAATTACATATTCGTGTAGTACGTAAAGAAATATGAATGTCTTAGTTTGACCACTTTTTTCGCTTTGTGATAGATGGCGCTGTAATAGTCACAAACGTATAAGTACGAGGTATCACGTAACATTCCGGCAGTGCGGACGGTATTTGCTTCGTTATACATTACCCGTGTTAAAATGGACCGTTTACCAATTGCGGAAAAGGTCGATATCGTATTAATGTATGGCTATTCTGATCAAAATACCCAACTGGCGTGTGCTATGTATGCTGCTCGGTATCCTGGACGACATCATCGAAGTGTCCGGAGCGTTCGCCGGATGGGTACGTTATATACCCCTTTCCACCCTGACAGAAAATTTCTTAAAACGTTGTCTGATATGTATCAATTACCATACATTATTACGTGTAGAATCAGGTAAAAATACTGAAAAAATTCGCATAGTGATAATTTATTCAAGAAGTCACCAGCATTTTCGTGCTACTCAAAATTCAAACAAGTATAAAACGCAAGTAGCATTTCATGAAAGTGTCTAGACACCTTACACACCTTAAGTGAAAGATTCTCAGTCTAAAATGATGCAGGAATTTCTTTAAACTAATTAAATGTAGGAAAACAGAATGCACTTATCTCGGTAACGCATGACTTTGTCTTGTCGTTGAAGTTTTAAATGATCTGTTGCACTCTGGCGGTCACAGCATGAAATAAAACAGCTGCCAAACGGAAGCTGGGAGCTCGCACCATCGCTGCAGTCTGGAGTGACGCAGAAACGCGATGTAGCTGAAACACAAAAAATTTATAATCGAACCCGCACGATTGTGCGGGCCAGAGTGGAAAGGGTTACGGAAACAGGAAGTGTTCAGTCACATATGAAATGTCAACCACGACCTGCAACAAATGATGATGCCCAAGTAGGTGTTTTAGCTGCTGTCGCGCCTAATCCGCACATCGGTAGCGGACAAATTGCGTGAGAATTGGGAATCTCAAAAGCGTCGCTGTTGAGAATGCTACATCAACATCGATTGCACCCGTACCATATTTCTATGCACCAGGAATTGCATGGCGACGACTCTGAACCCCGTGTACAGTTCTGCCACTAGGCACAAGAGAAATTACGGGACGATGACAGATTTTTTGCATGCGTTCTATTTAGCGGCGAAGCGTCATTCACCAACAGCGGTAACGTAAACTGGCATAATATGCACTATTGGGCCACCCAAAATCCACGATGGCTGCGACATATGGAACATCAGCGACCTTGGCGGGTTAATGTATGGTGCGGCATTATGGGAGGAAGGATAATTGGCCTCCATTTTATCGATGGCAATCTAAATGGAGCAATGTATGCTGATTTCCTACTTAATGTTCTACCGATGTTGCTACAAGATGTTTCACTGCATAACAGAATGGCGATGTACTTCCAACATGATGGATGTCCGGCACATAGCTCGCGTGCGGTTGAAATGGTATTGAATAGCGTATTTCATGACAGATGGATTAGTCGTCGAAGCACCATACCATGGCCCGCACGTTCGCCGGATCTGACGTCCCCGGATTTCTTCCTGTGAGGAAAGTTGAAGAATATTTGCTATCGTGATCCACCGACAACGCCTCACAACATGCGTCAGCGCGTTGTCAATGCATGTACGAACATTACGGAAGGGGAACTACTCGCTGTTGAGAGGAATGTCGTTACACGTATTGCCAAATGCGTTGAGATTGACTGACATCATTTTGAGCATTTATTGCATTAATGTGGTATTTACAGGTAATCACGCTGTAACAGCATGCGTTCTCAGAAATGATAAGTTCAAAAAGGTACATGTATCACATTGGAACAACAGAAATAAATGTTCAAACGCACCTACGTTCTGTATTTTAATTTAAAAAACCTCCCTGTTACCAACAGTTCGTCTAAAATTGTGAGCCATATGTCTGTGACTATTACAGCGCCATCTATCACAAAGCGAAAAAAGTGGTCCAACTAAAACATTCATATTTCTTTACGTACTACACGAATATGTAATACAAATGGTCGTTCCTATTTTAAAAAACGCAGTTGATATCCGTTTGACCTATGGCAGCACCATCTAGCGGGCCAACGATAGCGCCATCTGGTTTCCTCCTTCAAGCCGGTCAAGTTTCGTTCTTTGTAGTTCTTTCGTTTGACGCTTATTTCGTGAGATATTTGACCCGGTCATGATCAATGGACAACCCTGTATAGTTCTGGTAATACCGACCATGACCTTCTTCTTCTGTGCGGATGCACACATAGTCCCCGGACTCTTACGGGACTTGGTAAGAATGTCTTCCACGAGTAATGAGTGTGTTGGTGTGGGACACTACGAATGTAGTATGTGGACATACAAGGTGAGAATGTGGGTCTCGCTGGAGGCGTGCGCGAGATAGTCCTTGCAGTCGCACTATCCTCTGTGCCCTCGGTGGCTCAGATGGATAGAGCGTCTGCCATGTAAGCAGGAGAGCCCCAGTTCGAGTCCCGGTCGGAGCACAAATTTTCACCGGTCTCCGTTGATATATATCAACGCCCGTGAGCAGCTGACGGTATTAATATACTTCTAATTTCGTTCTAGACGGCTGCAGGTCATGAATGATGTCGGTTCTTTCGCACATGTCCGAACAATGACAGAGAGAGGAAAATATTAGTACATTTGACTGTGTGATTCAGTTTCTTTTGTCAGGAGGTGGAAGGTCTCTGACGACTCTTCACGATGGTGATCATCCTTTCACTATAGTGTACAGAGCGTGACTGCCAACTGCACGTGATGACTAGTAAGACCAGATGATGCGTATGAGTGGTGAGGGTTGGTGACTGCAGCACTGTGGAAACTGGAACAACTATTTTCGACCAGCAACTTCGCAGGCTGCACCCATATCCATCATGTTTGAGTGTGACATCAAACATATCTGACAATCCACAGGAGCCAGAATTTTTTTGACCGCCATGTTTGAATGCAACAGCCATGTTGACATATTGGGTCTCGATTTACCCAGATCAGTATCCCAGGATGATAAATTATCCGAATTAGGTATTAAATTACCCACAGTAAGGATAAGGGCCATAAACTATCTGGGGTCGTACCAACTTAGCTCCTATACTACTTGACGTTTTGCATATTCTGCAGGGGAGATTAAAAACATATGTCCACAACTCACAAAATTTGGTAGCTATAAATTACTGGAATACGCCGAGACATATCCTACACCGGAATCTTGTGTTATAATTCTGTGTTATAAACCAGGTCAGAGTCCAGTAGATAGAAATTACTATCATATAAATTGGTACTATGATGTAGTTGTCACTGAATAGTTCGCTCAATAGTCGGTCATTTACCTGTGTATGTCTAGAAAAAATTAGGGCTCCGAGAACAGTAACAGGTTGACACTGGTTAAAAGCTCTGTGTGATTTTAGGCATTGTCCCACAGTAACACAGGATCCAGACTGTATGGTCCAAAGTGTCGTACATCTTTGTCCACTTACATTTCAGTTAAAGTTCACACATTGCAACAGGACGTACAGCTAACTTTATATGTGACTGCAGTTCTGAGGCAATGTCTGACGTACTGCTAGTAGCATAAGCAGCTTATCCAGGCATACAGCAGATGTCGAAATGATTCACCACAGTACCTTCCACAGAAGGCGAATTACCTGGCTGACGAACTTGCTCAACAAGAGTGCAAACAAAATTTTTGTAATACGTAACAATACTTTCACTCGTTTCCTTCACCTAGTGCACTGGTGAACATCACATTCCTAAAAATCTGTTCCTAGAATGTACTGCACAGTGTACAGATCACTAGATGTTTGCAGTGTCGGTTGATCATCCTGTGGGAATTTAAAACTGCATTATCTATGTCTGTCCAATATCACATCTGGAGATTCTCTTCGTTGCAGGCACATTGACATAATATGTAATTAATCACTACATAGTTGACGCCATTTGCGAACTGGCAAGATCACTTTCTAGTTATATTAGGGTTTCGCAGTTAATAGAATAGGCTTTTACTAACAGTCCAAAGCCAGTGACAACACCTTTCTTATCACTAGCAGTCAGCTGGTATCAGGAGGTAAATAACTGTCTTTCATCTTGGATATCCGCTGTCTGAATGAACTAAATGTGTTTTCTTCTAAACCACCGTATAGAGATTGGGGGGTAATGGAGGCAGTGAGGGGCAGAGAGCACCAGGCATAAAGTACTGACCTTCATCCGGGGTAGGAAAGCCCAATTTCTTCTGGAGGTTAAGATAACGAGAGCAGTGCCGGGCTGGTCAAATATGCCACAGCTGTCATGGCTCCTTCGATTACTACCATAGTTCCAATAGAAGCCAAAGTGAGTCTTCCCCGTGTAGTATAATACGGCAACATAGGCCTGTGTTGGTGGCGCAGTGTCTACTTCAAGCAGTTGTCCATTTAGATGGTGACGTGTTGGGACACAATTATCGGCCTATTATAACACGAAACTTGTCATCTGATCAAGCGACACATTTCCATTAATCCAGGTTCGTTCTCGCCAGTCTCGGCCACAGCAGTCATAACTGACCACGTCGTTGTATCAGTTATTGAAAATGCAGTAGTCATGATTCCCCATTCGTCTCAGCTCTGCTTATGTTTTTCTTCCCGCATCAGGTGCTCACAGATGATATTCAGTTTCACTATATGTTTTGGCTCCTCAGGTGATCTCCTTTATAGATCGAGTGAATAAGATTAGAAAGATTAGAGGACGTGCAGAGACAAGTAGACAGTAATTTCCCGTCGCTCAATGCTTGAAAGGAACACGAGAGAAAATCAGTAACATTGGTACGACCTACCTTTCGCCATGCGCTGTATAGCCGCTTTTAGAATGAAGATGTAGAGCAAGATGTAGATATAGACCTACAAGTGCAAATCTATCTTTCAAAAGAAACAAGTGCCTGTTGCTTGGCTGTGTACAACGGGCCGTATTGAAAAACACGTCGAACTAAGAGAGCCAATACCGTCTAGTGCATCGTTTGTTGAAAAAGACAACAGCGTACGGTCTACTGATGAAACTAATTTACGCAGTGAGCGTAATACACTCCTGGAAATGGAAAAAAGAACACATTGACACCGGTGTGTCAGACCCACCATACTTGCTCCGGACACTGCGAGAGGGCTGTACAAGCAATGATCACACGCACGGCACAGCGGACACACCAGGAACCGCGGTGTTGGCCGTCGAATGGCGCTAGCTGCGCAGCATTTGTGCAGCGCCGCCGTCAGTGTCAGCCAGTTTGCCGTGGCATACGGAGCTCCATCGCAGTCTTCAACACTGGTAGCATGCCGCGACAGCGTGGACGTGAACCGTATGTGCAGTTGACGGACTTTGAGCGATGGCGTATAGTGGGCATGCGGGAGGCCGGGTGGACGTACCGCCGAATTGCTCAACACGTGGGGCGTCAGGTCTCCACAGTACATCGATGTTGTCGCCAGTGGTCGGCGGAAGGTGCACGTGCCCGTCGACCTGGGACCGGACCGCAGCGACGCACGGATGCACGCCAAGACCGTAGGATCCTACGCAGTGCCGTAGGGGACCGCACCGCCACTTCCCAGCAAATTAGGGACACTGTTGCTCCTGGGGTATCGGCGAGGACCATTCGCAACCGTCTCCATGAAGCTGGGCTACGGTCCCGCACACCGTTAGGCCGTCTTCCGCTCACGCCCCAACATCGTGCAGCCCGCCTCCAGTGGTGTCGCGACAGGCGTGAATGGAGGGACGAATGGAGACGTGTCGTCTTCAGCGATGAGAGTCGCTTCTGCCTTGGTGCCAATGATGGTCGTATGCGTGTTTGGCGCCGTGCAGGTGAGCGCCACAATCAGGACTGCATACGACCGAGGCACACAGGGCCAACACCCGGCATCATGGTGTGGGGAGCGATCTCCTACATTGGCCGTACACCACTGGTGATCGTCGAGGGGACACTGAATAGTGCACGGTACATCCAAACCGTCATCGAACCCATCGTTCTACCATTCCTAGACCGGCAAGGGAACTTGCTGTTCCAACAGGTCAATGCACGTCCGCATGTATCCCGTGCCACCCAACGTGCTCTAGAAGGTGTAAGTCAACTACCCTGGCCAGCAAGATCTCCGGATCTGTCCCCCAATGAGCATGTTTGGGACTGGATGAAGCGTCGTCTCACGCGGTCTGCACGTCCAGCACGAACACTTGTCCAACTGAGGCGCCAGGTGGAAATGGCATGGCAAGCCGTTCCACAGGACTACATCCAGCATCTCTACGATCGTCTCCATGGGAGAATAGCAGCCTGCATTGCTGCGAAAGGTGGATATACACTGTACTAGTGCCGACATTGTGCATGCTCTGTTGCCTGTGTCTATGTGCCTGTGGTTCTGTCAGTGTGATCATGTGATATATCTGACCCCAGGAATGTGTCAATAAAGTTTCCCCTTCCTGGGACAATGAATTCACGGTGTTCTTATTTCAATTTCCAGGAGTGTATATACGTACACGATCATGAGAAAATTACTGTGGCCATCAAGATCTCTTATCAAAAAGCCATCGAAATACTGCCTGTGCCCCATAATACACAGGACCTAAAAAAACTGATAAAGATTCGCTTGACAGCTTCCTAAGAGTGAGTCTCCACTCCTTCCAAACTGATTCTGCAAGGGTAGACCAGATGTTGCTTCAATCCAAACAGATGGTATGGACACCAACTGAGAGATTTACGCCAAATAAACTAACAAGAGACGAAACGTATCGCTCATGGTACGCCAAACAGGTCAGAACAGTGTTGCAGAACCAACGATAATGAGCATGCAAAATTTAAAAGAATACAAAATCACCATCATTGGCAAAATTTTACAGAAGCTTGAATTGTAAGGAGGACTTCAATATGAGATGCTTTTAATAGGTTTCACCATGAAGCTATCTCAAAATCTGGTAGAAAATCCAAAGCGATTCTTGTCGTATATAAAGTGCACCAGCAGCAAGATACAATCTCACCTTCACTGCACGATAGCAATAGTAATGTCAGCCATGACAGTGCTACTAAATCCGAGTTATCAAACATGGTCTACTGAAACTCCTTCACCAAAACGAAGAAAATATTCCACAATTCGAATAAGGAACAGCTGGAAACGTGAGCATTTGGAAGTAGATATCCATAGGGTAGGGAAGCGACTTACATCACTCAATAAAGGCTAGTCTTTCGCTCCATATTGCATAAAAGCTAGGTTCCTTTCAGAGTATGCCGATATAAATAACATTACGGATTACCTCGAAGAAATCGAACTGTTGACACATAGTCAACACAAATTCAGATAATATATTTCTTCTGAAACGCAACTAGTTCTTTATTCACATGAAGTAACGGGAACTATCGACGGGGGAACTCAAACTAATACTGTATTTCTATACTGTTAGACGTATTTTGACACCGTTTCTCCGAAGTGGCTTCCAATCAAATTACGTTCCTATGGACTATCATCTCAGTTGTGCGACTGCATTCGTGATTTCCTGTCAGAGAGGTCATAGTTAGTAGTAACCGACGGAAAGTCGAGTAAAACAGAACTGATATCTGGCGTTCCCCAAGGAAGTGTTACAGGCCCTGTGCTATTCTTATTCTACATAAACGATGTAGGAGACAATCTTAGCAGCCCTTTTTGATCGTTTTCAAATGATGATGTCGTTTACCGTCTAGTAAAATCATCAGAAGATCGAAAAAACCGCAAAATGATTTAGCCGAGGTATTTGCAAGTGCGAAAATTTTCAATTGACTCTAAATAATGAAAAGTATGAGGTCATCGACATGAGTACTCAAAGGAATCCATTAAATTTCTTTTACACTTTAATTACACAATCTAAACACTATCTACTCAACTAAATACCTAAAGATTACAGTTGCAAAAAACTTAAACTGGAACGATCACACAGAAAATGTTGTGAGGAAGACGAACCAAACACTGCTTTTTATTGGCAGAACACATAGAAGATGCGACAGATCCATTAAAGAGATTGATTGTCCGTACTCTGCCATTGTATTGCTGCTCGGTATGGGATCCTTACCAGACAGGATTGACGCAGGACATCGAAAAAGTTCAAAGAATTGCAACTCGTCGTTTTTTATAGCAAAATATGGAAGAGAGTGTCACGAATATGATACGTGAGTTGGGTTGCCACTCGTTAAACCTATGGCGTTTTCGGCTGCGGTGAGTTTTTCATGGAATTTCAGTCATCAGCTTGCTCTTCCGAATACGAAAATATTTTGTTGACGTCCACCTGCATAGGGAGAAATGATCATCGTTATAAAATAAAATAGATCTCGCACGGTAAGATTTAAGGTTTCGTTTTTCCCGCGCGCTGTTCGGGAGTGGAACGGTGCATAAATGGTCTGAGGGTGGTTCGATGAACCCTCTGCCAGGCACTTAAGTCTGAATTGCAGAGCAGGCATTTAGATGTAGATGTAATCTTCCTTGGCTTCTTTCTATTGCCCTTTTGCTACTGCGAAAGCTGTTTTGGAACCAAATTCGCATTAACTGCCTTCATCTCCAATTTATTTACCAGAATTTAATCAGATTGAATTCATACTGTCAAAAAGTCATAGTCGACGTATCTGTTACTCTGTCAACGTTTAAATTATTTCTTGATGCTGATGATCATCCTCTGCCTTTAATCTTTCTCAGCTTTACTAAAACTCATGGAGCACACACTTGAGGAAATTTTGTAAACGTTTGACATGTGATTTTCTAGTGTGAAAGAAACCTTTATACCGTCAGTTACTAAAAATTGCTATTATTTTCACAATTCATGGGCAGAAAACGGTAGTGACCACCGAGTTATCTAAATAATGGAGACACACACTTGAAGCAAGTGGATTGGTGACTTGTTTCCATAGAGAACGGCTATTCCTTTGTGTTGTCGGACTGATAGTAAGCTCATTCTTTTACTTACGGACCTTATATATGCTGCATATCGTTTGTTAAACTTTCAGTTCAGCGTAGACGGGCTGGAAATTTTATAACCGTTTAACATGTGATTTTTCTAGTGTGAAAGAAACGTTTATACCGTCAGTTACTGAAAATTACTATTGTTTTCACAATTAATGGGCAGTTATCTAAAGAATGGAGGCACACACTGGATGCAAGTGTTGACTTGTTTCCATAGAGAACGGCTATTCCTCTGTGTTGTCGGACTGAAAGCAAGCACATTCTTTTACTTACAGACCTTATATATGCTGCGTTTCGTTTATTAAAATTTTAGTGCAGCGTAGACGGGCTGTTAATAATTGATCTTGGAGCTCTCATTCGCTATGGGCGCTCGCTGATATTCACGTCTTCTTTGCGGGTAGCACTGAATGTATGATGAATATTTCTGTTTCTGCCTCTGTAGATGATATATACCCCACTGCTTCGTGGTATTTCACTGAAGCTCATGGGACGTATACGTGTTGAAAAATTCCTCGTCTGATCCGATTCCCTAAGTGCCCTTCAATCTGTTAAACGGATATACCCAGCTATATTCAGAGCATCCAGTACTCCATTTTTCACCTGCAAAGGATGGGAGAGAAAATATCAGAGCACAAGCGAATTCGAATGAACGAACGAACTAGCAGACATGGCAGCCAAGGAAGCGTGTAATTTAATTCAAATGGCTTACGTACCATATCTTCGATGTTGAGATGCAGGGTCATACAGGACAGTGAGAAGAAGAGTAGCTGGAAGCGACGGACAGTAAACTGCAATTGGTAAACCCGACTACCCGGTCGTGGTGCACCTCCTTCTAGCTACGTAGGCGAAATGATGTACTTCTCACTCGCCTTCGGAATGGGCACGGTGCGATGACGCATGGTTTATTGATCCAGTGGGACGACCTTGTGGTGTGTGGTTCTTGTGCTGCACACATTACAGTACTCCACATTTTAAATTAATATATTACACATTCCGACAAGAGGGCAGGGATTAATATACCTACTGCTCTCTATTTTATCTGACAACGTAACGAATTTGGTACAACTTACAAGATTTAAATTGTCTAACTGGCTCCCTAATCTGATAGAGTGAAGATTTTAATTTATTACTAGGGTGACTAGTTCATCCTGGCTTCTTTTAAGTGATCAGCCTGTCACACGTTCCTGAGTTTTGATTTAATTTTTTATAGTTTAATTCAGTATGGATTTTAATAACATATTTTAACATAGACAAAGTTACCAAATTTACATTCTTACTGGTTGTGTTTGGCTGGATATGAGAATGTGAGTGAATATGGACAAGAGTGATCGTATTTTCAACTCATATTATAGAGAGTGATGCAAAAGGCATAGCCCAAAGGACGAAGTCTTCATTGGTGACTCAACAGACATGGCTCATAGGGTATACTCGTATTCAAGGATATGACATGAAAGATCATTTCAAGCTATAAAGTCTAGTAAACATGGGTTCTAAAATGCATTTCTATATGCACTTCTTCAGAAGAAGAGATGTGTTTCACAACAGGGAAAATGAGCAAGTGCTCATAACTCTTCAGATATGCTCTTTAGAGTCTATTATTACTGCACTTTTTTCTCTTGTTTTGATCCTTACTAGCATTTCCCAAAATTAGGAAAGTTTTAATCCTTTTCAACACAGTAGTAATAGTCTCAGATTAAACACACACACACACACACACACACACACACACACACATATATATATATATATATATATATATATATATATATATATACACTCCTGGAAATTGAAATAAGAACACCGTGAATTCATTGTCCCAGGAAGGGGAAACTTTATTGACACATTCCTGGGGTCAGATACATCACATGATCACACTGACAGAACCACAGGCACATAGACACAGGCAACAGAGCATGCACAATGTCGGCTCTAGTACAGTGTATATCCACCTTTCGCAGCAATGCAGGCTGCTATTCTCCCATGGAGACGATCGTAGAGATGCTGGATGTAGTCCTGTGGAACGGCTTGCCATGCCATTTCCACCTGGCGCCTCAGTTGGACCAGCGTTCGTGCTGGACGTGCAGACCGCGTGAGACGACGCTTCATCCAGTCCCAAACATGCTCAATGGGGGACAGATCCGGAGATCTTGCTGGCCAGGGTAGTTGACTTACACCTTCTAGAGCACGTTGGGTGGCACGGGATACATGCGGACGTGCATTGTCCTGTTGGAACAGCAAGTTCCCTTGCCGGTCTAGGAATGGTAGAACGATGGGTTCGATGACGGTTTGGGTGTACCGTGCACTATTCAGTGTCCCCTCGACGATCACCAGTGGTGTACGGCCAGTGTAGGAGATTGCTCCCCACACCATGATGCCGGGTGTTGGCCCTGTGTGCCTCGGTCGTATGCAGTCCTGATTGTGGCGCTCACCTGCACGGCGCCAAACACGCATACGACCATCATTGGCACCAAGGCAGAAGCGACTCTCATCGCTGAAGACGACACGTCTCCATTCGTCCCTCCATTCACGCCTGTCGCGACACCACTGGAGGCGGGCTGCACGATGTTGGGGCGTGAGCGGAAGACGGCCTAACGGTGTGCGGGACCGTAGCCCAGCTTCATGGAGACGGTTGCGAATGGTCCTCGCCGATACCCCAGGAGCAACAGTGTCCCTAATTTGCTAGGACGTGGCGATGCGGTCCCCTACGGCACTGCGTAGGATCCTACGGTCTTGGCGTGCATCCGTGCGTCGCTGCGGTCCGGTCCCAGGTCGACGGGCACGTGCACCTTCCGCCGACCACTGGCGACAACATCGATGTACTGTGGAGACCTCACGCCCCACGTGTTGAGCAATTCGGCGGTACGTCCACCCGGCCTCCCGCATGCCCACTATACGCCCTCACTCAAAGTGCGTCAACTGCATATACGGTTCACGTCCACGCTGTCGCGGCATGCTACCAGTGTTAAAGACTGCGATGGAGCTCCGTGTGCCACGGCAAACTGGCTGACACTGACGGCGGCGGTGCACAAATGCTGCGCAGCTAGCGCCATTCGACGGCCAACACCGCGGTTCCTGGTGTGTCCGCTGTGCCGTGCCTGTGATCATTGCTTGTACAGCCCTCTCGCAGTGTCCGGAGCAAGTATGGTGGGTCTGAAACACCGGTGTCAATGTGTTCTTTTTTCCATTTCCAGGAGTGTATATATATATATATATATATATATATATATATATATATATATATATATATATATATATATATTGCCTGGTGAAACGTTGTTGTGATGCCTAGTGCAAGGAGGCGAAATGCTTACCATCATGTTTCCGACTTTGATTAAGGTCGGATTGTAGCCTTTCGCGATTGCGGTTTATCGTATCGCGACATTTCTGCTCGCGTTGGTCGAGATCCAATGACTGTTAGCAGAATATGGAATCGGTGTGTTCAGGAGGGTAATACGGAACGCCGTGCTGGATCCCAACGGCCTCGTATCACTAGCAGTCGAGATGACAGGTATCTTATCCGCATGGCTGTAACAGACCGTGCAGCCACGTCTCGATCCCTGAGTCAACAGATGGGGACGTTTGCAATACAACAACCATCTGCACGAACAGTTCGACGACGTTTGTAGCAGCATGGACTATCAGCTCGGAGACCATGGCTGCGGTTACCATTGACTCTGCACCACAGACAGGAGCGCCTGCGATGGTGTACTCAACGACGAAACTGGGTGCACGAATGGCAAAGCGTCATTTTTTCGGATGATTCCTGGTTCTGTTTACAGCATCATGATGGTCGCATCCGTGTTTGCCGACATCCCAGTGAACGCACATTGCCGGCCGGAGTGGCCGAGCGGTTAAAGGCGCTACAGTCTGGAAACGCACGACCGCTGCGGTCGCAGGTTCGAATCCTGCCTCGGGCATGGATGTGTGTGATGTCCTTAGGTTAGTTAGGTTTAAGTAGTTCTACGTTCTAGGGGACTTATGACCACAGCAGTTGAGTCCCATAGTGCTCAGAGCCATTTCAGCAGGATAATGTACGACCGCATGTTGCAGGTCCTGTACGGGCCTTTCTGGATACAGAAAATGTTCGACTGCTGCCCTGGCCAGCACGTTCTCCAGATCTCTCACCAATTGAAAACGTCTGGTCAATGGTGGCCGAGCAACTGGCTCGTCACGATACGCCAGTCACTACTCTTGATAAACTGTGGTATCGTGTTGAAGCTGCATGGGCAGCTGTACCTGCTCAGGCGTATCAAGGCCGTTATTACGGCCAGCTAGTATAATATATTTGTCCAATGAATACCCGTTTATCATTTGCATTTCTTCTTGATGTAGTAATTTTAATGGCCAGTAGTGTATATATGAAAGTCCTGGATGCAGTCACACAAATCTGGCCCGATACTCGTTAAGCTCGAATTTTGTTGTTCACTATCAAATACCTTCCGGAAGTCAATGAACACGGAATTAATCCGGGCGTCTTTGTTTACAGTGCTTTGTTTTTAATGGATGAACAGAGAGAACAGTGTTTCCCAAGATCTGCTTAAGGAATCCGTGTTGGTTTTTTGCTCTGTCGACCTTTTTTTCCCCAAACCTCACAATATTGCAGAGACATGGCTTAGCCATATCCTGGGGGACAGTTTCCACTGCCGACAGGAAAGGAGCCCCTATCGCAAGGGCTGACAGCATACACCTGTGGGGACAATAACCTTCAAAGGTCGATGTAGCAAAAGAAATTAAAACCAAGGAATATAATTTGTTTCTTGATGTCTTTGGTTTTGAGTTCTTTCGACATTCCATTCATGATAGTTGACCAAAAGTATCCGACGACCTGAACAGCGTTTCGCCTGATTTGCATGCAGTCCACATTACGTAGCTGTCTTGCAGGTCCTCTACTCTCTTTGCAGTACAGTCGATTGAATATATAAAATGGAAACCACAAGAGATTACTAGAGAACACTGTTCTTTAAGGTAGTCATTCCAGATGTAAATCGCCACCACGATGTTAAAAATACTAGGAAATGCGTCATTGGAGATGAGATAATCCTTAAAGCTTGTAAACTCAATTTTATTACGGTAAGTGACATTCCAGAATCACTACCATACTCAGTAGAATTTTAGCTAACCAGCTCCGTCAGAGAAGTAATTCCATCAAACTGAAAGCAAAATTAAATATTTTTATGAACAAGATATTTTGAGACAATGACCGGACTCCTAAAGTTCTTTGACAATTCGAAGTACTTCTGCTCTTTCAAAAGGTTTCCTCACGCGTTCCTAATACAACTGGTTTGTCATAAACTGGACGTTGAACTAACCAGTCAAAAGCCAAGTGATTAACAGCAGCAAGCACTTTATGAAAAAGTCAAAATTAACGTTTTATCACCAGTAATTTCTCTGTACTCATGACTGAGCAATTGCTTGTCCACATGTATGAACTTTAAACGACATGAACTTTTTTGTTTTGAGTCTGGATTGAAACCAAGCACGTATAGCCGTTGTAACCAAAGAAAGCTTTCGTGCCTGACCGAGATTCGATTACAGGAACGTTCGTCGTTGGTGACTAGGCATAAAGTGCCGCGAAAGTTTTCACCAGTCCCATTTAGCAAATCTGAACTTCAAATTTTTTTGTGCTCTGCGTGGAACCCTGTGAGGACCCTTACCTCCCTGTTAACTAACCACGGAACACGTTTAATATCGTTTAATATAATTTCACGTAACAAAGTTCGCACGTGTTTAAAACGAAGTGCCATTATGTAAAGTTTTCTGACGGAGGCTCGAACTCAGCACGTATTCAGAGTGTTAACTAAGTAAAACAGACGTTAGGTATCGAATTCTTTCACCAGCAGTAACATATTCTAATCTGAAATGAGTATAGAATTTTTTTGTCTGACCGAAATTCGAACCACCACCTACTGCCGTTGTTCACGAATTGTTTGCTCACCAGTAGTGAGATGTGTGCATGTTTGACTAGGAATAACAGCACCTATCACTATTGGTGACAACACACGAAGAGGCATTAAAAATGAAAATTATTTATCACTAATGGTTCGTTGCACATATGCTACAGCTTGAAACGAAACCATGAATATTTTTGTGCTCTACCAGGATTCGAACTCATATTCGTGCCTTTCGTGAAGAGCTATAGGAATTTGCAATATTTTGGTAAACAACGAAATGATCGACCCATATCGTTCCGTGTGGATCAGATACCACGATCGAGGAGATCAGAATTCGAATCCCAGTCCAACACAAAATTTTTCAACGTCTTAAGTTCAAATAAAACAAGAGCCCTATGACCCGAAGGGACCATTAACTCATTAAATACAATAAAGTTTTTAGTATAAGGAATCTCACTGGCGACAGAGTTTCTATTTGCTGCGCTTCCGCCTCTGCTACGGCCAGATCTAAACCAGCTGTACTCCAGTTTATAGCTTAGGGATATGATGTCCTAATGCGGATTCTGTTCTATGGTGCAACCTGACGTTCTTCACTTCCATTACAAGACGTGAAGGAGATCTGTTCGTGTGTGTTTAAAATACATGACGGAAATGGCAATCAAAGTAGTACCTCCAGACTAAGAAAATGGGATCAATCCACGAGACCACAGAAGCCCACATTTTCTGTGTTCATGATTGTGTTGAAACGTTTGATGCAGTTAGCATACAAACTATACACGATGAAAAAAATAATTTCTCTATTAAACGGTTAATTATCTGTAGGTCTTTGACACGGAAAGTATGCTAATCTGTCAGTGTGACGTAAGGACACTTTTAGCCATTTCAGCTTCGATTCTAAGCCATTTTGAAATCTGCACTATTTTCAGATCGAGAAACACCATTGCAGAGTACGGGGTTACCAAATACTTCGATTAATACTGCCCTTAACTTCTTTATTCTGCTACTGCTACAAGCGTGTTTGAAGGAAACGTTTAATATTTCTTGACCATTTTTAGAAACAGTTGCCCAATAACAAGTACAGTCGTGCTCAAAAGTATCAGAACGACCTGAATTGCATTTCGACTGATTCGAATGCAACGCACATAGCGCAGCTGTCTAGCAGGTCCTCTAAATCACCACTCGGTACAGTCGATTGACTATTGAAAATGGTTCCAACAAGCCACCACTATAAAAAGCTGGTCTGTATCGCAATAACTCAAGACGTAAAGTAACACCAAGGTACTACAAATATCAGAAAACATCTTATTACAGATAAGACGGTTCTTAAGGCTTGTAAGCTCTCATCTATTACAATAAATGACATACATGAAATGTTACCACTCTCATTATTACGTCAGATAGGTAATTCACATAGTACGTTCGTCGTATTCATGACTTCCTCTTCAAAACAACATACCGTACTTATTATTTAACACAAAATGACATTAAAAATTTAAGTTATTCACGAGCAGCTAGTAAAGAATATGTATGAACTTCAAATGACACGACGAACCGTCTCGTTCTGAATATGGATTCAAACCCAGGTCAGGCAGACTAAGCAAAGACTTGGTGACTGTCGGAAACTAACAGTCATTTCCGACTAGGCATACACAGACTGATATAACTCGATTTTAGACAGTATCAGTTAGCAAATATAAACTTTAAATTACATAACGTAAACATTTTTAACGGAAGCGACGTTTTGTTCTTTTCAGGTTTAATAGATGGCCAGGCTGCAGATACATCTCAACACTTTTGCATTATGTATGGGGAGAGCGCATCTTGCCAAAATACGTCAGAAAAGTATTTTCTACATTAGCTGTCGTGTGGCAGTGGCATTTTATTCTCCATCAAACCCTCAGTACAAGTTTTCTACATGCATGTAATCAATAAACTGCATGTGCATTGTCAGACTGTTATAGATAACATCAGAGAATTCACATATATCGTTGACGATTAATTTCTCTCTCATGTTAACTAATGTTTTAGCAACACTAAAAGAAACCGTACGAAAATTGTGCACTGTATTATAAGAAATGAAATAAAACTACCCACGATAACCTTACGACGAAAGTCTGTTTCAATAAAACTGAGTATCTGTACACAAGCGTGTCTCTATCGGCACGAATTAGTAAAATACTAATCACTTAGATTTCGATTGGGTCTGTGATTGATTGGTATGCTGTGTCATACTCAAGTGGTATGCAAATGTGGCATTTCATTAATAAAGTTATGTATTCCTATAAACCAAAAATTTGCTTGTCAGCTGCGGAAAGAGGCGTTACCTGTTGTGCAAGTTTTTCAGCATTGCACTATGAGCCGAAAGTATTTTCTTGCGATATCGTTGTCGCTGTGTGATCTGACTACTTGTAGCTCTTTCACAGATGGGATAGAAAAGTTACAGTCAGCAAGACTGGAAGCGCAAACCATAACAGACGCTTTCTGACAGGTTAGCACGTTTCCACAGAGCTAGGGAACAGGCATGCGTCTAGGTTTCCTCTTACGAGACCAGTAGTTGCTATAATTCGTATACCGCTATTTAAAGGACGAGATTAGATGCGCTTTTCACGTGCAACGACTTTCCTGGGCTGAAAAGCGTAAATTTAAAATCTTTTGTAACAGCTCAAGCGATAATAACTCACTTTATTCAATTGAAATTATAGGAAAAATCAAGTGAACTTTGAGGCTTAATTCGGTGCACACCAGGAAGTAACTCGTCGATCACAAAATGGTTCAGATGGCTCTGAGCACTATGGGACTCAACTGCTGTGGTCATAGGTCCCCTAGAACTTAGAACTACTTAAACCTAACTAACCTAAGGACATCACACACATCCATGCCCGAAGCAGGATTCGAACCTGCGACCATAGCAGTCGTGCGGTTCCAGACTGTAGCGCCTTTAACCGCTCGGCCACTCCGGCCGGCCCGTCGATCACAGAGTTGCCAAATACACCTTGCCTTGTTGCCGAATCTCAGTTAATTACCAGCAGGAAGAAGACGAACCGATGTGATCCTACAGCGTGCTGGGAAGTGATCATTGCTGACGTCTCAAAGACGCGGCTGCTACGGCCTGGACTACGTAATTCGTCAGATTCACATTTCTGTAACTGGATCTAGGGACTGGAGCGTAGTTACTAATAATACTCAAAATTGACTGCTAACTAAGCTTCATAAATCAATAACTCTCATAGTTATTTTTATATTTCTTTCGTAAGTGTACTCAAAACTAAGAAAATCATTGATGAACGTTTTCGTGCCTCGCCGATAGTCGAGCACAACAAACAAATAAAAATAAATAACGTGTGTGTGTGTGTGTGTGTGTGTGTGTGTGTGTGTGTGTGTGTGTGAGTCAGAGAGAGAGAGAGAGACAGAGAGAGAGAGAGAGAAAGAGGTAAAAATAAAAAAAGAATGAGAGAGAGAGAGAGAGTGAAAAATTGTTGCAAAGAAACTGACTCATGGTATGTAAAGAAATCTTTCATTAAAATGACACGTTCTACATTATTACGAAATGTCGTATTCATGATCTATGGAACAAGTATTAATCTAATCTAGTCTAATCATATCATATTGCTGACTAGTCATGAAGAGACACGAATTACAGAAATTTTCGCCAATATCAGTAACCAAATCTAAACTTGAATATAAAAGACGACAGTTTTTGTAATAAACTCCTTTAAAGACCCTTTCGCCCCGGTTAACTAACCACGAAAGATGTGTGATATACCTCCATTCAGAAGGAAGAAAGTGTTCATGCATTTAAAAATGAAGCGCATCACATGTAGTTCTGTGACGGAGATACGAACCCAACAATCAATCGGATTTTTAACTAAGTAAAATCAAATGTTACGTATCGGTTTTTCTTACCAGCTGCTAGATGTTTGAATCTAAAATAAAGATACAAATTTTTGTGCCTGAGCGACAATCGAACAGCACTCCTACCGCCTTTCTTTATCATCCACGAACACAGCTTAAGTAACACTTGCTTACTCACCAACAGTAAGATGTGTGTGTGTGTTTGACCAGAAATAACGACACCTATTGCGATTGTTGGCAACACATGAACAAACATTAAAAATGCACATACATTTTCACTAGCAGACTGGTGTGCACGTGAAAGGGCTTGAAATGAAATTATGAATATTTTTGTACTGGATCAGTATTCGGACCCACATACTTACCTTTGGAGGAGACCTAGAGAAGATTGCAGTCTTGGGAAAAGGAACGAAATGATTGAGCTACACTGTTCGGAGAGATTCAGATCCTCGAAAGATGAGATACGAATTCGAATCACGAAATTTTTCAACGTCTCTAGTTCAATCAAGTACAAGAAAAATAAGAGCCCTGTTGCTTTAAATGGCTATCGTTTCATCAAATAAAATAAAATTTTCTACTGTAAGTAAGTTTACTGGAGACAGTATTTCTGTTTACCATGACTTCCGCCTAAGTCATATCTCAACGTAAACCGGCTCTGCCCAATTGGTAATGAAGGAACGTGATGTTTAATGCGGATTCTGGATTATAACGTCTTTCTCTTGAGGTTACCAGAGGTAAAGTAAATCTGTTTGTGCCTCTTAAAATTAAATGCCTGAACCCACGCATTGCACCTGTGATAGTACGTTCCACCAGATCATTGTGGCCACATTTCCCAGCCCCAGGAGTGTGCTGTAACGGATGATGTGCTTAGCTTACAAAATTAGCCACGGTGGAAAAAATGTGAGCCTATTAAATGGTTAAGTAGAAGCAATCTTCTGACGTGGAGATTATGCTATTCTCATGTCAGCAGGCTGTAAAGACTCTTCTAGGCATCATAGCCTCGATGTGAAGCCATTTTGAAATATTCACTAATTCAGTAAATTTCTTAGTTCGAGAAAATCCACTGTGGAGTGTGAAGTTACCGGATAATTCGATTATTACCGTCATTGTTACTATCATTTTCTTCATACCGTTGCTAGAACACATGTGCTTGAAGATCATTTAATGCCTTTTGGTCATTATAGAAGTAGTTCCCCGAGAAGAGGTTCTTTCCCTGTCTACGGAGTCCTTTTCATGTTAATATCAAACATCAGCAATTACTCGCAGATTACATTAAAACTAAAGTAATTGATGAAGACGTTACTTGATAACAAACACGCGCTGTCTTTCTTACTTTACTTGCGCCTAGAAATGGCTCTCGAATACTTCCGAAACCAAAAGCCAAGGGATCTTACTGCCTTCCGTTATACGTCGCTGTCAGTTCTTCCACATGATTTGGTCGACGTGACCTGTTGCAAGTTGTGTATGGCAGAGAATGTTTTAGAAAATCTATTGTTTTCCTTTGCAATAAACAGAAAGTTTTTCATTGTAAGCTATCCAAGTTCAAAATTTCCGAATTATTAGTTCAAATTTAATATTCACTTCTATAATGTAGGAAAGTACTTCACAGTTGCAAAATGCGCATCCGACACATTGACCTTATACTTAGTCGCTGACCATAAATTGTAGCTCAGAGTGACACCAGTTTAAGTAACCTAATGTAGCGGATTGTGGAATTTAGTGGTGCTCTCTCTTCCACTTCTGTATACAATATGCCTGACCTAAACGGGCCCTTTATCATTACTGGCCATGGGCAGTGCAGCAGCACACTGACAAAAGAAATGTGCTGATACTGACAGCGTCACTGTTCGTTTTAGCTGATTTTGGAATCATTTAAATAAAACAACATGACCTTCAGTGGGAGACATTTCGTCCTCCTGTTCCTTGTGTGAAATTTTTCAATAAGCTTTTTGCCTTCCAACCAGCGAAATGCGGCAGAGTACGGTCGGTAAACGATTCACAAACCTCGATGTAGTGCCGTTAAGACGATTTCTTTAAACATTGTCGTAGCTGAAGGAGTTTAGTTTCTTCTTAAATCGACTTATGCAGCAACGTTCACAGATATCTCAAATAGGAAAAGCTCTTTATCCAGATACGAAGGTTGTAAAACAAACTTCCCACAGTTTGTGTCAGGTCGGTCTTTTCATCTTATAGCACTGCATAAGTATTTTGTCTAAGAGGTATCACAAGTAGTGTTCCTGTAGCTGTGGGAATCATTGGTAGAAAATGAGTTTAACACCAAAGTGTACAGTACTGCTAAATATTCAAAATGATTATCAACCTAAGTCTGAGTTCATCCACAAACTTAGGCGTATTTATAATACTGTAGCTAGACTGTGTATCCTTGTCTTCCTTGAGTGGGCACTGGATGGCATTTACACACACGTATACAATACTATGATTACTTTGAACGATTTAGCTTACGTTGCTCTCATAAAATAATTTTGTTTTGTTAATTTTTCTGGGTTTTCGGCGTGAAATGTGTGTTGTAAATACAGTCTTAAACGAAAAATTTTCCGTGAGGTGGACAACACAATTGTGCTGCCATCAGAATTCTATGTCTGGCAATATGCTCGATCTGGCTACATTGTAGACTGCGTCACTTCCTGGAGGAAGTCTTGAGTGCAGTCTGAGTGGATCAATTTCCACTGCGAGTCTAGTCTTGAGGTAAAACGCAAGACTAGCTAATACGACATCTGGCAACCAAGAGCACACGTCGACATAATTTTTATCACCCCTTTCCTCTCGGTGCTGAAGCAATGAGTGCACTTCAAGCGAATCTACAAAATATTTCGCTTTCTGTCACATTGGTAACAGTTTGTTTCAGCAATATTTTAGCGAGAGATCTCTTGGCCGACCATCCGCCTCTGAACACCGCATGCGTCTGAGTTCTCTGGGACCCGTTTGCTGCCTACCGGCTGGGGCTGAGGCACTGTGATGCCTCGCATGCTGCCGACAACGTCTGCCCCACTCCTCACTCTCGACGATGTAAAATGCTTTAATTTTGTTGAGTGGTGCCCATAAAATCTGTCTACGATTTGTGTTTCACCGTCTATTGCAACGGAGGCACAAAACCGTTTTTATTTGGTAACTATTTTGTTACACTAGTATGCAATACATCAATGTGGCACAGATTTAATTTCATTGTGTTCCCGTGTGCTATAATTAAAGTGTCATATCCTGTTCTTTTTCCTTTCACAGAAGATTCTTCAAATAATTTACTTTTTTCATGGATTCATATGTGTTATTCGAGGCACAGAGAGTGAATGCAGTGTAATGTGTTTGGTTCCTTTCTTTGATTCCCTATAGTAAATGAATGCAAAACATAATGTCAATACCTTTCAGAACCTACTACATAGCTACTCAGGCATATTGCTTGTTTTGAGGTCTATACATTAATTAATGGAGAAGTGAACGCTGTTCAGAAGTGATATTTAAAATATTCAATCGGATTTAAGGCGACAAAATTGCCCATATTTGAAGCTACCCAGAGAAAAAGTAATTCGCTAGAGCCGCTGTTAGTAAATGTCTGCAGAGAGTTCCCAACTGCTACTGTGGAAATTTAGCATAGAGGCCCTACAGTAATCAAGAGGTTCATTCCCTTCATACTTATCACCCTGGCATGTGGGTCTTATGTGAAGAACAATATTGAAATTCGTATCGTTGACGGTCGATTCGAATTTCTTCAGAGACGCTTGCATTGTGAATCAGCTTGACAGTCAGAAAGCCGAGATCTATGACCATTAACACAACTTACTGGGTCGAGCTACCAAGAGGACTTGAAGTGTAAAGGTTTTTCTTCCGATTTCGTTACAGATTTTTTTCTGGAAATTCGTAGCTCCATAAAATAAATCAGGAAAAGAGCTCGCACGCGGTGGCCCGTAAAACGGTTAGAACTGACGATTCATTGAGCCGTAGCGACACGAGACACGGGCGTGTACCACGGGGCTACGGACACACTGCTGCCAGCACTCCACTCTCATCTGGTCGCTCAGTCTCATAACACATCGTGAAAGATCACTTATGTGAAGAACAGCATTTCTTTAGAGAAAAAATTGGATTTTCAGTCTCAGTGTCTTAGTTTACATGACGATTATATAGCACGAGTCATTCAGATGGAAAAGGAATATCAAGCGAATTTAGCGAGTCAATTCAGTACCATACGTGGAAGTGATTGCACTGTCACAGTGTTGCCAAATGTTGTTGCTAATTCTCAGCTGTGCTAGGAACAGCTCTGTAGTGATATGTGAGGAGAATCCCACGTTCATGTCATAGCAGGATACGGAGAGGAGGCATGTGACTTGGTTAATATGCAGCGTTTTATCCTACCAGTTGTGTCAAACATTCAGGTGTATAATCTTCCATAACGATTACAGTTTCCCACAAAATATATACAAATAAAACACTTACCTTGTTACTTTGTGACAAAATATTATTTCAGTACAATAAAAAGTTTTTGGAAATAAACTTTGCCCACCTGTCACAAAAAGTAAGATAACAAACACTGTGCACCTCGAAATCGATTGCGTCTATGTGCAGTCTTGTGATCATACAGGTAGAATTTCATGAATTGAACGGGAATGTAGCAAAATGTTGGTGCGAATGGAAGCTGTGAGAAACACAGTTAACTAATTATTCTGTGCCATGTAATAATCAATTCATTTGAAAATTCAGAAGAGAAGAAACTAAAAATCATGCCCATTAAGACAGAAAGTAAAGTGCAGGTGTCGGCTGGGGTGGCCGAGCGGTTCTAGGCGCTACAGTCTGGAACCGCGCGACCGCTACGGTCGCAGGTTCGAATCCTGCCTCGGGCATGCATGTGTGTGATGTCCTTAGGTTAATTAGGTTTAAGTAGTTCTACGTTCTAGGAGACTGATGACCTGAAAAGTCAAGTCCCATAGTGCTCAGAGCCATTAGAACCATGAAGTGCAGATCTGCGCTTTTTCATCTTCCGATCTATACAAATAATGTATACTAATCAACGTATTCATTGCTTTCGTAATGTTTCCCTCTTGTTTAGTCTTCTAATGATGAACTGGATCCACACCCATGAGTCTGATTGTTTCTTTGTATCCTTCCATCTACTATCTTTGTGTGTTATTGCTCGGTGTTCAAAAAGCAAAATATTATGCCTCCTCCCACGAGGTATTAGAACGAGGTCACAAGAAGGCTAACGAATTATAATCAAAATACACCGAGACGCCAATTTGTCTGTCGTTATTGTGTTAAATCGACAGAAATAGTTGGATATTATTGCCTGTATCGCCGGCATCCCTTTGTCGTCTTCTCTTACTGAGATTTTCATATTACCCTGAACATAAGACGCCGAGAGAATAGTGTATATTCTCCGTGACGAAACATCCCACATTCCATTCATCCTGATCCATTCGTATCGTGCATCGGCAGCAGTGAGTGATAGGAAATCTGTTGTGAGGTGACGAATAACAATGACAACGGTAGTAATAAAAAATCAGTAATCAAAGATGTTTACTACATTACAGGCAACTGTTAAGGATTAACAAAATAACCAAGAAAGACTTAATTGTCGCACTGCATAGGTCTTCTTACCTCTTTGTTACTGAATTCTGCTCTGGTTGTTTGCAGAGAGAAAAGAAAGACCCCTGTAGCCATACATGTCGCTAGTACAATGAGATACCAACTATCAACTATCCTTGCTTTACATCACGAGACGAAGATGGAGTAACCGAGCTGATATATGAAATACATTTCTGTTTTCTCTCTCTGTCTCTCTCCCTCTCTTTATATATTTTTTTTATTTTCTGAGGAAAGCATCGAGAAGCGCGAGTAATAAGCCAGTAGGCATATAATCTATTTACAGTTATTTTCATCGGGATACATAATGCAAAAACACATTTTAAGTGTATTATTGCGTAATTCCAATTATTGACAGTCGTGAGCTTCCTCACACTCAGTGGGCTGAAACCCGTCACAGAAGCAAGCAAAACACAAATATTTCTTGCACCATGCGCAACACACAAACGAAAGAGAAGACGGCAATGGGATGCCGGCGATGCAGGCAATAATACCCAACTATTTCTACCGACTTTACACCACGACGACAAACAAATTGGCGTCTCAGTGTATTTTGATTATCATTCGTTAGCCTTCTTGCGACCTCGTTCTAGTACCTCGTGAGAGGAGGCATAATTTATTGCTTTTTAACCACTAAGCAGTAACACAAAAAGATAGTAGATGGAAGGACACAAAGAAACAATCAGACTCATGGATGTGGATCCACTTCATCATTAGAAGACTAAACAAGAGGGAAACATTATGAAAGCAGTGCGTACGCTGATTTGTATACATTTATTATCTGAACATAAAAAAGCGAAGATTTGGACAGTGCCCGCATCTGCACTGTAGTTTCTGTCCACACCCATGAGTCTGATTGTTTCTTTGTATCCTCCCATCTACTAAAATTAGTTTTGAGAACAACGTTAGCTACAGCGATCGAAGTATTCATAGTATTGTATACATGTGTGTAAATGTCTCCCAATGTCCACTCAAAGAAGAGAAGGATACACAGTCTAGCTACAGTATTATAAATACGCCTCAGTTTGTGGATGAACTCAGACTTAGGTTGATAATCGTTCTGAATATTTGGCAGTACTGTACCTATTGGTGTTAAACTCATTTTCAACCAATGATTCCCACAGCTACAGGAACACTACTTGTGATACCTCTTAGATAACATACTTATGCAGTGCTATAAGACGAAAAGATCGACCTGACACAAACTGTCGGAAGTTTGTTTTACAACCTTCGTATCTAGATAAAGAGCTTTTCCTATATGAGATATCTGTGAACGTTGCTGCATAAGACGATTTAAGAAGAAACTAAATTCCTTCAGCTACGACAATGTTTAAAGAAATCATCTTAACGGCACTAAATCGTGGTTTGTGAATCGTTTACTGACCGTACTCTGCCGCATTTCGCTGGTTGGAAGGCAAAAAGCTTACTGACAAATTTCACACAAGGAAAAGGGGGACGAAATGTCTCCCACTGGAAGGTCACGTTGTTTTATTTAAATGATTACAAAATCAGCTAAAACGAACAGTGACACTGTCAGTATAAGCGCATTACTGTTGTCAGTATGATGCTGCACTGCCCAGGGCCTGTAATGATAAAGGGCCCGTTTAGGTCAGGCATATAGTATACAGAAGTGAAAGAGAGAGCACCACTAAATCCCACAATCCGCATGCATTGCATACACACAGAAATTACTGTTACAGTGTACTATTGGAGTCCAATGAGTGAACTGCATATTTTCCGGTGAAAGAGAGTACTGGAAAACAGTCTTCGCTACATTAGGTTACTTAAACTGGTGTCACTCTGAGCTAGAATTAATGGTCAGCGACTCATTATAAGGTCAATGTGTCGGATGCGGATTTTGCAACTGCGAAATACTTTCCTACATTAGAGAAGTGAAAATTAAATTTGAACTAATAACTCGGAAATTTTGAACTTGGATAGCTTACAATGAAAATCTTTCTGTTTATTGCAAAGGAAAACAATAGATTTTCTAAAACATTCTCTGCCATACACAACTTGCAACAGGTCACGTCGACCAAATCATGTGGAAGAACTGACAGCGACGTATAACGGAAGGCAGTAAGATCCCTTGGCTTTTGGTTTCGGAAGTATTCGAGAGCCATTTCTAGGCGCAAGTAAAGTAAGAAAGATAGCGCGTGTTTGTTATCAAGTAACGTCTTCATCAATTACTTTAGTTTTAATGTAATCTGCGAGTAATTGCTGATGTTTGATATTAACATGAAAAGGACTCCGCAGACAAGGAAAGAACCTCTTCTTGGGCAACTACTTCTATAATGACCAAAAGGCATTAAATGATCTTCAAGCACATGTGTTCCAGCAACGGTATGAAGAAAATGATAGTAACAATAACGGTAATAATCGAATTATCCGGTAACTTCACACTCCACAGTGGATTTTCTCGAACTAAGAAATTTGCTGAATTAGTGAATATTTCAAAATGGCTTCACATCGAGGCTATGATGCCTAGAAGAGTCTTTACATCCTGCTGACATGAGAATAGCATAATCTCCACGTCAGAAGATTGCTTCTACTTAACCATTTAATAGGCTCACATTTTTTCCACCGTGGCTAATTTTGTAAGTTAAGCACATCATCCGTTACAGCACACTCCTGGGGCTGGGATATGTGGCCAGAATGGTCTGGTGGAACGAACTATCACAGGTGCACTGCGTGGGTTCAGGCATTTACTTTTAAGAGGCACAAACATATTTACTTTACCTCTGGTAACCTCAAGAGAAAGACGTTATAATCCAGAATCCGCATTAAACATCACGTTCCTTCATTACCAATTGGGCAGAGCCGGTTTACGTTGAGATATGACTTAGGCGGAAGTCATGGTAAACAGAAATACTGTCTCCAGTAAACTTACTTACAGTAGAAAATTTTATTTTATTTGACGAAACGATAGCCATTTAAAGCAACAGGGCTCTTATTTTTCTTGTACTTGATTGAACTAGAGACGTTGAAAAATTTCGTGATTCGAATTCGTATCTCATCTTTCGAGGATCTGAATCTCTCCGAACAGTGTAGCTCAATCATTTCGTTCCTTTTCCCAAGACTGCAATCTTCTCTAGGTCTCCTCCAAAGGTAAGTATGTGGGTCCGAATACTGATCCAGTACAAAAATATTCATAATTTCATTTCAAGCCCTTTCACGTGCACACCAGTCTGCTAGTGAAAATGTATGTGCATTTTTAATGTTTGTTCATGTGTTGCCAACAATCGCAATAGGTGTCGTTATTTCTGGTCAAACACACACACACATCTTACTGTTGGTGAGTAAGCAAGTGTTACTTAAGCTGTGTTCGTGGATGATAAAGAAAGGCGGTAGGAGTGCTGTTCGATTGTCGCTCAGGCACAAAAATTTGTATCTTTATTTTAGATTCAAACATCTAGCAGCTGGTAAGAAAAACCGATACGTAACATTTGATTTTACTTAGTTAAAAATCCGATTGATTGTTGGGTTCGTATCTCCGTCACAGAACTACATGTGATGCGCTTCATTTTTAAATGCATGAACACTTTCTTCCTTCTGAATGGAGGTATATCACACATCTTTCGTGGTTGGTTAACTGGGACGATAGGGTCTTTACAGGAGTCCCGGTTTGTTACAAAATCTGTCGTCTTTTATATTCAAGTTTAGATTTGGTTACTGATATTGGCGAAAATTTCTGTAATTCGTGCCTCTTCATGACTAGTCAGCAATATGATATGATTAGACAAGATTACATTAATACTTGTTCCATAGATCATGAATACGACATTTCGTAATAATGTAGAACGTGTCATTTTAATGAAAGATTTCTTTACATACCATGAGTCAGTTTCCTTGCAACAATTTTTCACTCTCTCTCTCTCATTCTTTTTTTATTTTTATCTCTCTCTCTCTCTCTCTCTCTCTCTCTCTCTCTCTCTCTCTCACACACACACACACACACACACACACACACACGTTATTTATTTTTATTTGTTTGTTGTGCTCGACTATCGGCGAGGCACGAAAACGTTCATCAATGATTTTCTTATTTTTGAGTACACTTACGAAAGAAATATAAAAATAACTATGTGAGTTACTGATTTATGAAGCTTAGTTAGCAGTCAGTTCTGAGTATTATTAGTAACTACGCTCCAGTCCCTAGATCCAGTTACAGAAATGTGAATCTGACGGATTACGTATTCCAGGCCGTAGCAGCCGCGTCTTTGAGACGTCAGCTATGGTCACTTCCCAGCACGCTGTAGGATCACATCGGTTCGTCTTCTTCCTGCTGGTAATTAACTGAGATTCGGCAACAAGGCAAGGTGTATTTGGCAACTCTGTGATCGACGAGTTACTTCCTGGTGTGCACCGAATTAAACCTCAAAGTTCACTTGATTTTTCCTATAATTTCAATTGAATAATGTGAGTTATTATCGCTTGAGCTGTTACAAAAGATTGTAAATTTACGCTTTTCAGCCCAGGAAAGTCGTTGCACGTGAAAATCGCATCTAATCTCGTCCTTTAAATAGCGGTATACGAATTCAAGCCATTACTGGTCTCGTAAGAGGAACCTTAGACGGATGCCTGTTCCCTAGCTCTGTGGAAACGTGCTGACCTGTCAGGAAGCGTCCGTTATGGTTTTCGGTTCCAGTCTTGCTGACTGCAACGTATTTATCCCTTCTGTGAAAGAGCTACAAGCAGTCAGATCACACATCGACAAGGAAATCGCAAGAAAATACCTTCGGCTCATAGTGCAATGCTGAAAAACTTACAATGCTGCACAACAGGTAACGCCTCTTTCCGCAGCTGACAAGCAAATTTTGGGTTTCTAGGAATACATAACTTTATTAATGAAATACCACATTTGCATACCACTTGAGTATGACACAGCATACCAATCAAACACCGACCCAATCGAAATCTAAGTGATTAGTATTTTATTAATTCGTGCCGATAGAGACACGCTTGTGTACAGATACTCAGTTTTATTGAAACAGACTTTCGTCGTTAGGTTATCGTGGGTAGTTTTATTTCATTTCTTACAATACAGTGCACAATTTTCGTACGGTTTCTTTTAGTGTTGCTGAAACATTAGTTAACATGAGAGAGAAATTAATCGTCAACGATATATGCGAATTCTCTGATATTATCTATAACAGTTTGACAATGCACATGCAGTTTATTGATTACATGCATGTAGAAAACTTGTACTGAGGGTTTGATGAAGAATAAAATGCCACTGCCACACGACAGCTAATGTAGAAAATACTTGTCTGACGTATTTTGGCAAGATGCGTTCTCCCCATACATAATGCAAAAGTGTTGAGATGTATCTGCAGCCCGGCCATCTATTAAACCTGAAAAGAACAAAACGTCGCAGAAGTTAGCCCTTTTTCCACAAACGACTATTTTGGGTTGAAAAGTGAAGGGAATTATGTTCAAAGTTCCATTACATCTACATCTACATCTACATCTATACTCCGCGAGCCACCTTACGGTGTGTGGCGGAGGGTACTTATTGTACCACTATCTGATCCCCCCTTCCCTGTTCCATTCACGAATTGTGCGTGGGAAGAACGACTGCTTGTAAGTCTCCGTATTTGCTCTAATTTCTCGGATCTTTTCGTTGTGATCATTACGCGAGATATATGTGGGCGGTAGTAATATGTTGCCCATCTCTTCCCGGAATGTGCTCTCTCGTAATTTCGATAATAAACCTCTCCGTATTGCGTAACGCCTTTCTTGAAGTGTCCGCCACTGGAGCTTGTTCAGCATCTCCGTAACGCTCTCGCGCTGACTAAATGTCCCCATGACGAATCGCGCTGCTTTTCGCTGGATCATGTCTATCTCTTCTATTAATCCAACCTGGTAAGGGTCCCATACTGATGAGCAATACTCAAGAATCGGACGAACAAGCGTTTTGTAAGCTACTTCTTTCGTCGATGAGTCACATTTTCTTAGAATTCTTCCTATGAATCTCAACCTGGCGCCTGCTTTTCCCACTATTTGTTTTATGTGATCATTCCACTTCAGATCGCTCCGGATAGTAACTCCTAAGTATTTTACGGTCGTTACCGCTTCCAATGATTTACCACCTATGGCATAATCGTACTGGAATGGATTTCTGCCCCTATGTATGCGCATTATATTACATTTATCTACGTTTAGGGAAAGCTGCCAGCTGTCGCACCATGCATTAATCCTCTGCAGGTCTTCCTGGAGTACGTACGAGTCTTCTGATGTTGCTACTTTCTTGTAGACAACCGTGTCATCTGCAAATAGCCTCACGGAGCTACCGATGTTGTCAACTAAGTCATTTATGTATATTGTAAACAATAAAGGTCCTATCACGCTTCCTTGCGGTACTCCCGAAATTACCTCTACATCTGCAGATTTTGAACCGTTAAGAATGACATGTTGAGTTCTTTCTTCTAGGAAATCCTGAATCCAATCACAAACCTGGTCCGATATTCCGTAAGCTCGTATTTTTTTTCATTAAACGTAAGTGCGGAACCGTATCAAATGCCTTCCTGAAGTCCAGGAATACGGCATCAATCTGCTCGCCAGTGTCTACGGCACTGTGAATTTCTTGGGCAAATAGGGCGAGCTGAGTTTCACATGATCTCTGTTTGCGGAATCCATGTTGGTTATGATGAAGGAGATTTGTATTATCTAAGAACGTCATAATACGAGAACACAAAACATGTTCCATTATTCTACAACAGATTGACGTAAGCGAAATAGGCCTATAATTATTCGCATCTGATTTATGACCCTTCTTGAAAATGGGAACGACCTGCGCTTTCTTCCAGTCGCTAGGTACTTTACGTTCTTCCAGCGATCTACGATAAATTTCTGATAGAAAGGGGGCAAGTTCTTTAGCATAATCACTGTAGATCGATAACTTCAGCAGACAGCAGTATGGCGTTTTAAAAAATGTAGCAGTGAATACCCAAACTCGCGACGTCTTATCAATAGTGCGAGACGCTTACCGTTACGCTACTTGCTGACACATAGCTGCAATGCCTCATAACCCAACAACAATTCCTCCAGAATTTCCGCAATGGCACAGTGCTGTGAGATAATGCCTATGGCCGGATCTAGACTTCTGAGAGACAGACAGTTACAGCTTTTCTTTTGCACTGCACGACGTTTTTAACAAACAGATAGCGCATTAGAGTAGCTCAAGTCGAAAGGAAAACTTACTATTTTAATTTTTGCATCCTACACTGTTGGTAGTTCTGTGTAGGTGTCAGTTACGTGATTTTATTTCGGTGATTACAAAATAGAGTCGAATGTACGCAGTGGGTAGCCGAGGCAGCTTGTTCATGGCGATTCGGTCAACCAAGTAAATGAATGTACTGAACATGCTGAAAACCACTACAGGGGGCCTGTGTGTCAGAATTCTCATCCAGTGTGGCGCAACATTGTTATGATAGAAAAATGAGGGAGAGAGAAGAGAATTTGTTGGTCTCTTGGATTGATCCTAGGTTCATATACTTATGGTCTGGGTTCGATTCCAACTTCTGCTAATGATTTTTGATAAGGAGAGACAGATTCTGTTCTCTTCTGGCGACGCCAGGTGAGGAAGGTATAATGGCATTGTGGTATGACAGTCATGTTAAACATGATATTCCTTCTCTACCAAGTAGACGTTAGGTTGAACCACAATAAAGTCAGGATCCGCGACATGTAGAAACTCTATCAACAGTAACCTTTCTTATACTAGTTATTTATTTCTAGTGACGAAACAAACGCTATGTAGGATCTCAGGACACTTATTCCATCTTTTATTTGAGCTTCTGTATATCGATAAAATTGGTTCTCAACTGGGAATGTGACTCAGACCGCCCTTAACGCGGAATTTGATCCCTTCGTCACAATACAGCTCGACTGCAATTTGTTGTTTGTTCAAAACTGCAGATTCCTCAACATCTCTACATATTGAACGAGAAACGGTTCGAATCCTAGCCCGGCACTAAAGCTTTCATTATGTATTATCAAACTCTAGCATGAGAACACCTATTTACTGGTGGATAATAATTTTGATTTTTAATGTATTTTCATTCGTTGTCAACACTAACGATATCTGACGCTTTTGAGTCCCAGTGAGACACAGAACTGTTTGCGAAATCATTGTAAATTCAAGGATGTTATTCCGAGCTGCTGGTGAAGAAAAATTCGGTAGCTGACGTCGCTTTGTGTGCAGTCAACAACGGTATGTGTGGGGTTCGGTTCCCAGTCAGCACTGAACTCTTCGTCATATTATTTCTAGGTCAAACATGTTCACATGTCGCTGCTGGTGTGACAAATCCATTTTTAACGTTCGTTTTCTCTAGAATATAACAGCGATAGGTGCCAGGTTGGAGTCCTGGGAAAGAAAAAATTAATGTTTCGTCTCGTCATCTCAGTTAAAACATCTAGCTACTGCCGAGAAAATCAGATATGTCACAGTTAATTGTGCTTCGATGACAATCCAATTAGGTTCTGGGTTCGAATCCCTGTCCAACACAAAGCTTTACCTCACGGCATTTCAAGTAAGTTAGTTGTGAAGAATATTTAACATCTCTGGTAGTTCGTTAACAAGAACAATAGATGCTGGGTAGGAATTCGCGTGGGTTAAAAATGTTTACGTTACGTAATTTAAAGTTCATATTTGCTAACTGATACTGTCTAAAATCGAGGTATATCACTCTCTGTATGCCTAGTCAGGAATGACTGTTAGTTTCCGACAGTCACCAAGTCTTTACTTAGTCTGCCTGACCTGGGTTTGAATCCATATGCAAAACGAGACGGTTCGTCGTGTCATTTAAAGTTCATACATATTCTTTACTAGCTGCTTGTGAATAACTTAAATTTTTAATGTCATTTTGTGTTAAATAATAAGTACGGTATGTTGTTTTGAAGAGGAAATCATGAATACGACGAACTTGCTACGTGAATTACCTATCTGACGTAATAATGAGAGTCGTAACATTTCATGTATGTCATTTATTGTAACAAATGAGAGCTTACAAGCCTTAAGAACCGTCTTATCTGTAATAGATGTTCCCTGATATTTGTAGTACCTTGGTGTTACTTTACATCTTGAGTTATTTCGATACAGAACAGTGTTTTATAGTGGTGACTTATGGAACCATTTTCAATAGTCAATCGACTGTACCGAGGGGCAATTAGAGGACCTGCTAGACAGCTGCGCTATGTGGGTTGCATTCGAATCAGTCGAAATGCAATTCAGGTCGTTCGGATACTTTTGAGTACGGCTGTACATATTTATGTCTAAGAAGTTTCTCGCGGTGGAGTCCTTGCATAAAAATTTCTCGGTTCACTTACCGCGACAAATTCGGAGAAAATTCCGTGTTTTCGATTATATCCACCATCATCTTTGTCAGGAACTGAAAATGACTATCGTGATCTGCTTTTTTTTCTTTATTGTTATTTTTATTACCCACAATGGGGGCGCGCTGGCAGCAGACAGTCACTCTGCAGCCAAAGGTTATAAAAACTGCATTTAAAAATGGTTAAAACGACATGAAAGGTGACAATAAGAGATGAGATTGTAAAAAATACATAGGAAGACGAAAGTGACGACGTTTACATAAGAATAAGTGGCGATAAAGGAGGATTTGTAAAATACACGTACATGAAAATACTGATGGTTTACAGTTAAAATACAATCACTCTTGAACTTGAATGTACAGTTTATGGTCAGAGAAGGGGGGCCGGCCGCGTTGGTCTAGCGGTTCTAGGCGCTCAGTCCGGAGCCGCGCGACTGCTATGGTCGCAGGTTCGAATCCTGCCTCGGGCATGGATGTGTGTGATGTCTTTAGGTTAGTTAGGTTTAAGTAGTTCTAAGTTCTAGGGGACTGATGACCATAGGTGTTAAGTCCCATAGTGCTCAGAGCTATTAGAGAAGGGGGAAGAAGTTTGTTACATATGCCTCGTGACGACATTGTGGTGGAGGTTGAGCGGTTAGGACTTCAGAGTGGGCATTCAGGGCTGCCGTTAAATGACAGAACAGGAAATTAGATACAAAAAGAGAATATATTTCAGTGTGTGGCATACAAGGGGTGCTTTAGGGTCGGAAGTTACCAGGTTTAGGCCAGTCTAGTAGGTCGAACAATTAATTGCTACGGACAACGGAAGGGGAAGCGGTACATGTTAACTTATGTTGGTGGCCGTTCGTGAAAAGCAAAGCCAGAGGCTCTGCCTTCCGAAAAGACGTTTGTTCCGCTCCAGGTCTGGATTACAAGAGAGAGAGGCAACTGTGTTCCGCACCGCAGAACATTCCCGCGTCGACACACGTGGCTTGTATCCCACGCACGCTATTGGCTGAAACCAATGCCGTGAATTCTCTAGCAGTTTCAGCAGAGATCTCAGGGCGTCTCTTGTCAGCAGCTTTAACTGGACAGAACTGCCACTGTTTTGAATGTCAGGCAACTTGTGTCACGCAGGCACAGCGTAACTTGCTCTAGGGGTAAACTTATAAAGATTTGACTGGGCTTTTGAAATAACTATTTTTAAACCAATTGTGAAGGTGTGGGTGCCATTCTGTCGTTCTGCGCAACGGATTAATCTGAGATGTACCCTTTACCCTGTGGCTCCTGCAAGATGCAATTTCCTCCCCCACACTACTACAGAAGTCAGACAGACGCTCCAAACGTTCTAAAGAGAAATGCCTGAAAAACTGTCAGCAATAAATACCTTCTGGAGTCGTCCGCTGTAAGGTAATGACACAAAAATTCACAAAATTTCTTACATAACTAGTGGGATACTTGGGTACTGGAGTAGTGCTAGTTAGTGTAAGAAAAACATAAAACTAACGAAAATTATTATTTATTTTGCTAAAATTATGAGAAATCACAATGGCACCTTTAGTTATGAACAAAAGAAGTTATTTACGGGTTCTTTTCGGAATTTGAAGTTACCTCTCACGAATAGGATTCGCTAATGAAATTTCTATACAAAGTTTAAGATTGTTATTGACTTGGCAGAATGGCTGAGATCCGTGCCCACTCAACTTGAATAATTATCCGTTAGAATGTTGCTAGGTATGGTCGAGGCTGTCGCTTGTGAAATGCAGTGAAGCGTACTGTTGTGCAGGAAATATGGGGCTCGCAAGAGCTGTTGCGCACAATACCGTAAGCTGCGATGACTGCTGTCGGCGCTGCTTGCTGCTGACAAATAAGATAACTCTCGTTCTATCTGGATTGACATTCGCCAATCAAACTCTCCCTACGCCTTGATGAAGTCAAGGACTCCTATTCGCCCCTAGTCTAACTATTGGCGTGGTACACTGCTCAGATAACCAGTCCACCGCGATGCCACTCAAAAATTCACTCGCAGGCGTTTAACTATAACTCTGTCCGTTCACACCGCACAATAAGTGCGGTGGCCAACACAGTGAACAACACTTAATCGCAAGGACTCAATATAGAGTCGCACTCCGATTCGCTCTCGACAGAGGTGCTCTCCCAGTGAAGTACTGAGGAGAGACTTGTTCCTCGCTCTTTGAGTACATGTACGAGTGCACACGCTCTCGTTACGTTTTCTCACTCCAAGAGCGACAACGGAACGGCCCCTCTCCAAGCCAGACGTGAAGGGGTGTATCTTTCGGCGTCTTCCATTACTCCTTCAGCTCAAGGCGTCAGAAATATAGTCTGCCAATCAGCATTGCTCTTCTAAAACGGGAGAATGACGTTTCGTTTAAGGCGACCAATCCGGAAATCTGTAGCATCGGCGTTTGGCGTTTGCTGTCTCCCTGCGAAAATCTTTGCAACTGCATGCTACGGTGAAAAGAATGTGTAGGCTGGGCGCTCCCACACAATGTAGCGGAATTTGCTTTTATGCCGAACATGGAGTCGTCCTTCCACTCGGGCAAACGCTGTCTGCCCTATGGGCGGTCACCGGCTGACGTAGATAGGTTGGGACCGGCCTCCTGGCGTGCGGTTGCTCTCCCGAACTAAAAGCTCCTGTGACCGTCGTGTCTGGAATGTGTGCGTGTACGGCAGCCTCGAGTATTTCAACTGCAGCGCGCTTACTTGATAGTTGCATAACATTAACATGAATTCATACAACATTGACTTTATCTTATCGAATTTGGGTTCTAATGAAGCGTCTTGATGTGCGGAATATGATTGTGAGGGTAGAATATGTAAGCAATGAATGTCAGGAGACCACGACGTCTTACATACCTCCCTCCTTCTGACAAAAGTTTTGTCTGGGGTTTGTCAATTCTGAGGAAAACATTGAGAAAATCAGGCAAAAATTGTTCTTTTCGATTTTCCAATAAATTTTTCTCAGCCATTCTTAACAATTTTTCCTAATGATTTATTTATAGCTGCTGTTTCTATTTTTTAATTCTACAATTTATGCTTTGTTGTTAGGCAAATATAGACTTTACAAAGGTTGTTATTCTTTGTCGTTGCCAGTATGTGTCTCTGTTTTTCTTTTTCATTTCCAAAAATTGTTTATACCATATGAATTTTTCTAAACTCATTAGTGTACAGTGTATCATGTTTTAGTGTGGTTATATCTTTTCTTTAGTTAAGCTTCGCATGAATGTTCGCATAAGCTTTGTTGTGTGGCTCTGAGCACTATGGGACTTAACATTTGTTGTGTGATTTTGTTTTATTTATTTAGGCATTATTTTTTTCTTTATGTGGCACTGGTTTTTTTGTGAAAGAATGAAGAAGCGTTTCTTCTTAATTCTATCCTCAGCTTTAATATTATTACCTGAAAAGGGTGTTTTTGAATGTTACTTAATGAAGAAGAATCCTGCATAAATACTTTTCTAATTTTACATATGAAAAAAATAAATAGACTATACTAACTAAGTTTCTTTACAAAAGGTTTTAAGGTATCTATAAATTATGGACTTTACACACATAATAAAAATAATTACTTTTACAAAAAAGGAAAAAAATATTTTTACAAATATATCATTTTCTTAACTCTACATTCGTCTTTTATCAGTCTTTTCGTTTTGTACTGCGTCAGTTTCTGTGCCCGACGATCCCCACTGAAATACTGGAAGGCGTCGATTCATTTGTATGGGTGTCATAAATCATGAGAGAAGCACTCTAGCATGCGATGCCGGGTCTTACTTGTTGACATTGTCATCATGGAGTGGTACTTTTAACCGATGATGATGACTGTGGTTTACTGCATAAACATTGATGTCTTGGTACTCCTTTGCTGTCACACCTGTTGCGGTATGGCAGTTCAATGATTGTAGTAGACTACCAACGATAGTCACCCAATATTGTGCTGTGACGTCTTGGTACTTCACACCTGGTTTGGTATGGCAATTTGATGATGTGGTAGGGAGAATTCTGTTCATTTTGCTGAATTTATTTCTAGATAATGTTGGTTGGTACTACTTAATATTCCGTATGTCGTTCGCTTGTATTTGTTTGACGATTCAAGGTTTATTTTTGGAGAGGTGGTTGTAGTAGTTGCCATGCCTCAAAGTTCATGAAAAGACGTTTGTAGCGATTTGCTTTGTAGGATAGGAGAGAAAGGTATCTTGCTGTCTTCTGCCCTTCTTCATCTTGCATCTTCTGTTCTTCTCTTCTTTCTTGCATTCTTCTTGGGCTAGGAATATGTGAATTTTAGTGTAGGAGTGATATAGGATTTGTAGGATCTGACTGCCTTTCCAAATGTTACTTGATGAGTTTGTAGATCTTAGTAATTTTATGTACCTTCATTGTCGTCTCGCCCTATTATGATTCTCCCCACGCTCTTCCGTTGTGTGGCAGTGTCGTGACACATGAAATGTCTGTGGTGCACGTTGTCCTCCTGAAGTCCAACCTGGTTGCAACCTGCATTTCCAGTGTGGCGTTGGTCTTTATGTTGTTGTTATTACCCTAAGTGCGTTCTCAACATGTCTGTACCCTCTCTGTCGCTATCTCGAAGCATCTGGTGTTAAGGGAGCTGCTGATTGGTGTTGGTGGTGATGTCCCTCTGATGCTTAGAAATATTTACAATTTTTGTTTTACATATATTTGTTATTTCCAAAAATCTCTGATTTTATATAATGCAAAAATTTTCTGATAGTGGCAAAAATTATTGTATATATATGATTTCTTTTCTTTGTTCTAATTATGTCCTACCACTTCGTCATTCTTTTAATTGTTGTGTACCATTCATTGTTTGTGTGCATGTTGTAGTGTACTTGATACTACAAGAGATTGTTAGTGTGTATTGTGTCTCTTTTTCTTTTAATTAATGAGTTATTTGGTTGATTCTTAATTTATTTTTTGATTTAGTGGTTAGTATACGATTTGCGATTGCCCCTCTGTCTGTTTTCCTTTCTTCTCTTTTACCATTTCTTTCATTCACATTCTTTTAGGTGGCTCACGTGATAGATCCCAATTTTTTACCTGTTTTTGGGTTCGTTAACTCTACGGCATTTTCGTGAGCGACCCTGGAAATTATCATTGGCCCTTTATAGATTGCAAAAAATTTTCTGCATTTGTTTTGACTCTTATGTGAAAGGTGATGAGTTTTTACGAATACCTTTTGGCCCAGTGTGAAGCTTTTCTTTGTGGCAGATTTGTCTTGAGTGATTTTACGTCTCATTGCTGCTGAGCGAATGTTTTGTAGGGCAGAAGCGACGATTTGTCTATGTTGCTTTCGGGGAATAACTGGAAATTTAATGATTTCTTTTATTTTTCTGGTGGATCTATATTCTTTAATACTGTAATTGGTGGATAAGTCGTGGTATTATGTGGTGTCTCATTAATTACCTCTTGGAAGTCTCGTAGATGTAAGTCCCAAGTACAATGGCTCTTTCTGCAAAATAGTCTACAAAGTGTTCCCAAATCTTTCATGGTACGTCTGGCTGGATTTTCACTTGATTTATATTTGCAAATAAAGGTGGGTTTGATTTTTAATTTGTCTAATGTGTTTTTCCAATGCACTGATCTGTATTGGGACCCATTATCTGAGATGATTCTTTTCACTCTCCCAACTTGTTGTATAAAGTCCTTTTGAAGTGCTTTACTAATTGTAAATCCAGTGGCTTTCTTTAAGGGTTTAAGTGTAGTGTATTTTGATGCTAGTTCAATTACAACAAACATGTAGGTCAAGCCTTTCCTTATTCGTGGAACTGGACCATAAATATAGGTTGCAGCAATCTGTCTTAATTTATCAGGGATAATTGGAAACATTGGAGGTCTGGTCTAATATGTCACATGTTTTGACTCTATGCATTTTTTACAACTTTTAAGAACGCGTCGAATACGTCGCTCCATATTTGGGAAGTGTACTGTTTGTTTCATTTTTAGATAGCATTCCTTGGGTCCAAAATGTCCACTGCTAAAGTGGGTATACCAAATGTATTTATTAATAAGTTCGTCAGGGATGCATGCTGACCATTGTGTGGTATCATTATTACGTTTCAAAAATAGGATATTATCTTTTACTATGTAATTTTTTCTAATTTATGTGTTGGTTTTATCGGTAAGTTCGTGTTTAATCTTGAGGAGGGTCTGATCTTTATTTTGTTCGCCAGATAAATTTTTTAAAGCATTTGTGATAAAATTTTCGAATGGTACGTTTTTTGGATAGTGCATAGTCCGTTCTTCATCTTCAATGTTGATTTTCTGGTCCTCTGCCTTTCTCTGTGGTGAACGAGATAATGCATCGGCCAGAATATTTTCAGGTCCTGGTATGTATGTGACTGAGAAGTCATACTCCTGCAGTACTTGCATTCATCTTGCCAAACGTCCGTGGGTTAATTTGGAGGAGATTAAAGACTCTAATGCTTTATGGTCTGTGTATACTTGTTTTTCTGCCAAACAGAAAATGTCGAAATTTTTGAAATGCCCATACTATGGCTAGAGCTTCTAAATCTGTTATAGAATATTTCTTTTCTGCTTTTGATAGTACTCTCGCCCATAGCCCGGTCTTTGCACTATCAGTTACTAGACAGAACTCCTGACATAAATCTGGGTGTGATAAAATTGGAGCATTATTCAATGCCTCCTTTAACTTATGAAATTCTTCGTCTGCTTGTTTATCCCATATCCAGGGTGTGTTTTTTCCTGTCAGTGCACACAGTCCAGGTGCTGCAAGTGTGTCTATCCATATAAATATTTTGTAAAAATTTATCAACCCCAAGAGTCCGCTTAGACTTTTCTTGTTGTAGGGAGTAGGAATATTACGAATAGCGTCTATCTTCTTCTCGTCTGGCGTTATACCTTTTTCAGGTATGTTATGTCCAAAAACTTTAATTTCTGATTTTCCAAAAAGTAATGTTGACGGTGACCCCATGTTTTTTCATAATTTGTAGGAAATTATCCAGTATATAATTGTGTTCTGCCCAAGTTGCCTCCGCTACAAGAACGTCGTCCACATAGCAAGTAATTTTCTGAAGTATGTCGAGACTCAGTATAGAATTCAGACCGCGAATAAAGGCAGCTGACGAAATTTTGAGGCCAAACGGTAAACGTTTGAATTGGTGGCAACGACCAAAGATAATAAAAGCTGTGTATTTTCGACATGAAGGCTCCATACTCCATGAAACTTTTGAATCAACTCTTCCAATTTCTCTGGTCTATCTGTTTCCGAAGTTATAATTGTGTTTATTTGTCTTGAATCGAGTACCAAACGTATGCTCCCATTCTTCTTACTTACAACGTGTAAGGGTGAATTATATGGTGACTTGGCGGGTTCAATTATGTCATCATCCAACATTTTTCTGATTTCAAGAAATACTTGCTCTCGATAACTATATGGTATGGAATAAGGTTGAACACAAAAGGGTTTATGATCTTTGACCTCATATTTGTATTGAAAATCTTTAATGCTACCTGTCTTTCGTGCAAATACCTCCGCTAGTGATCTCAGTATGCCTTCTAATTTTATTTTTTTTTTATTGTGGAGCGAAATATCATCGATTTCCTCTATCTTCTTACTAATCTCTTGATGAATTTCTTCTATTATTTCTGGTGGGAGTGGGTCAAGGTTTTCCTCAAACTTACATCTAGGGTGTCTGTCCTCCTCTATTTCATTTCCTTCTTGACTTAAATGCAATTGCTTTACTTTTCCCTGTTTGAATGAAAGACGTGTTTCGTATTTCACCTCTGTTGCATTTCTTCCTAAGGCTCCAAAAACTCTTAACCTTTTTGTCGTTAAAATCGGTAATTCTTTCTCTCTATTGCACCTTTCAAATAGGCTTTCTGATATAGCCGTCACTTGACTCCCACTATCTATGATTGCTTATGTCGTGATTTCACCAATGTTTATCTTTAATATGGGTTGTATAATTGTGGATATTACGATTTCCTTTTCGTGCATCAAATCCTTTGTTATAGATTCATAGCTTAACATGTGGATATTTGTACCTTCCATTTGTGTTTCTGTTTGCTTTGGTGGTAACTCCGTGAGCAAAACCGTTTGCGACCTATCTACCTCTTTTCGTCTAAACATTCCTGAACGTACTCTCTCTCTATCTCCTCATAGTCACCCATGTTGTACACATTATACGTCTTTTGTGTTCGTGGCGTCTGTGTTTTGCTTTCATCTAGGATACTTTTCTCTGTTTTATCGCGTTCATTTAGTTGGTTCTCGTCAAATATATTGCTAAGTCCGGTTAACAATTCTTCGTCGCTTAATTCTTTAATACACGGAAGTGGTGGCAGTTCATCCTCGCTTTCAGAATTTTCCCATTCTGTGCTGTTTTCCCAGCCTATGTAGCGTAATTCAAGTGTATCTGGAACTGTCTATTTATCGGAAATTTTCGTAAGTCCCCGTTTGTCTGAATTTTGGCTATTTTCAGTTTTCTCTATTTTTGATCTAGCTACTTCCAAAACATGAATTTCCTTTTTTGACTGTTTTAATGAATGGACGTCAGTTTGCCTAAGCTCTTCCGGATTTTCCCGTCAACCTTTACGTTTTTCAGGATTTGGTGGCCTAATTTCTACTTCTGGATTCCCTTTGCTGTGTTGTTCTTGTCTCTGTGGACCATAACTTCCTCGGAAATTATTCGCGTCCTGGTCTCTCCAGTTGCTGTTTCTAACATTGGTTCAAATGGCTCTGAGCACTATGGGACTTAACATCTAAGGTCATCAGTCCCCTAGAACTTGTTGTTGTTGTGGTCTTCAGTCCTGAGACTGGTTTGATGCAGCTCTCCATGCTACTCTATCCTGTGCAAGCTTCATCTCCCAGTATCTACTGCAACCTACATCCTTCTGAATCTGCTTAGTGTATTCATCTCTTGGTCTCCCTCTACGATTTTTACCCTCCACGCTGCCCTCCAATGCTAAATTTGTGATCCCTTGATGCCTCAAAACATGTCCTACCAACCGATCCCTTCTTCTAGTCAAGTTGTGCCACAAACTTCTCTTCTCCCCAATCCTATTCAATACCTCCTCATTAGTTACGTGATCCACCCACCTTATCTTCAGCATTCTTCTGTAGCACCACATTTCGAAAGCTTCTATTCTCTTCTTGTCCAAACTAGTTATCGTCCATGTTTCACTTCCATACATGGCTACACTCCATACAAATACTTTCAGAAACGACTTCCTGACACTTAAATCTATACTCGATGTTAACAAATTCCTCTTCTTGAGAAACGCTTTCCTTGCCATTGCCAGTCTACATTTTATATCCCCTCTACTTCGACCATCATCGGTTATTTTACTCCCTAAATAGCAAAACTCCTTTACTACTTTAAGTGTCTCATTTCCTAATGTAATTCCCTCAGCATCACCCGACTTAATTTGACTACATTCCATTATCCTCGTTTTGCTTTTGTTGATGTTCATCTTATATCCTCCTTTCAAGACACTGTCCATTCCGTTCAACTGCTCTTCCAAGTCCTTTGCTGTCTCTGACAGAATTACAATGTCATCGGCGAACCTCAAAGTTTTTACTTCTCCATGAATTTTAATACCTACTCCGAATTTTTCTTTTGTTTCCTTTACTGCTTGCTCAATATACAGATTGAATAACATCGGGGAGTGGCTACAACCCTGTCTTACTCCTTTCCCAACCACTGCTTCCCTTTCATGCCCCTCGACTCTTATAATTGCCATCTGGTTTCTGTACAAATTGTAAATAGCCTTTCGCTCCCTGTATTTTACCCCTGCCACCTTCAGAATTTGAAAGAGAGTATTCCAGTTAACATTGTCAAAAGCTTTCTCTAAGTCTACAAACGCTAGAAACGTAGGTTTGCCTTTTCTTAATTTTTCTTCTAAGATAAGTCGTAAGGTCAGTATTGTCTCACGTGTTCCAACATTTCTACGGAATCCAAACTGATCTTCCCCGAGGTCGGCTTCTACCAGTTTTTCCATTCGTCTGTAAAGAATTCGCGTTAGTAATTTGCAGCTGTGACTTATTAAACTGATAGTTCGGTAATTTTCACATCTGTCAACACCTGCTTTCTTTGGGATTGGAATTATTATATTCTTCTTGAAGTCTGAGGGCATTTCGCCTGTCTCATACATCGTGCTCACCAGATGGTAGAGTTTTGTCATGACTGGCTCTCCCGAGGCCATCAGTAGTTCAAATGGAATGTTGTCTACTCCCGGGGCCTTGTTTCGACTCAGGTCTTTCAGTGCTCTGTCAAACTCTTCACGCAGTATCTTCTCTCCCATTTCGTCTTCATCTACATCCTCTTCCGTTTCCATAATATTGTCCTCAAGTACATCACCCTTGTAGAAACCCTCTATATACTCCTTCCACCTTCCTGCCTTCCCTTCTTTGCTTAGAACTGGGTTGCCATCTGAGCTCTTGATATTCATACAAGTGGTTCTCTTATCTCCAAAGGTCTCTTTAATTTCCCTGTAGGCAGTATCTATCTTACCCCTAGTGAGACAAGCCTCTACATCCTTACATTTGTCCTCTAGCCATCCCTGCTTAGCCATTTTGCACTTCCTGTCGATTTCATTTTTGAGACGTTTGTATTCCTTTTTGCCTGCTTCATTTACTGCATTTTTATATTTTCTCCTTTCATCAATTAAATTCAATATTTCTTCTGTTACCCAAGGATTTCTATTAGCCCTCGTCTTTTTACCAACTTGATCCTCTGCTGCCTTCACTACTTCATCCCTCAGAGCTACCCATTCTTCTTCTACTGTATTTCTTTCCCCCATTCCTGTCAATTGTTCCCTTATGCTCTCCGTGAAACTCTCTACAACCTCTGGTTCTTTCAGTTTATCCAGGTCCCATCTCCTTAAATTCCCACCTTTTTGCAGTTTCTTCAGTTTCAATCTGCAGTTCATAACCAATAGATTGTGGTCAGAATCCACATCTGCCCCAGGAAATGTCTTACAATTTAAAACCTGGTTCCTAAATCTCTGTCTTACCATTATATAATCTATCTGATACCTTTTAGTATCTCCAGGATTCTTCCAGGTATACAACCTTCTTTTATGATTCTTGAACCAAGTGTTGGCTAAGATTAAGTTATGCTCTGTGCAAAATTCTACAAGGCGGCTTCCTCTTTCATTCCTTCCCCCCAATCCATATTCACCTACTATGTTTCCTTCTCTCCCTTTTCCTACCGACGAATTCCAGTCACCCATGACTATTAAATTTTCGTCTCCCTTCACTACCTGAATAATTTCTTTTATCTCGTCATACATTTCATCTATTTCTTCATCATCTGCAGAGGTAGTTGGCATATAAACTTGTACTACTGTAGTAGGCATGGGCTTTGTGTCTATCTTGGCCACAATAATGCGGTCACTATGCTGTTTGTAGTAGCTAACCCGCACTCCTATTTTTTTATTCATTATTAAACCTACTCCTGCATTACCCCTATTTAATTTTGTATTTATAACCCTGTAATCACCTGACCAAAAGTCTTGTTCCTCCTGCCACCGAACTTCACTAATTCCCATAATATCTAACTTTAACCTATCCATTTCCCTTTTTAAATTTTCTAACCTACCTGCCCGATTAAGGGATCTGACATTCCACGCTCCGCTCCGTAGAACGCCAGTTTTCTTTCTCCTGATAACGACCGCCTCCTGAGTAGTCCCCGCCCGGAGATCCGAATGGGGGACTATTTTACCTCCGGAATATTTTACCCAAGAGGACGCCATCATCATTTAATCGTACAGTAGAGCTGCATGTCCTCGGGAAAAATTACGGCTGTAGTTTCCCCTTGCTTTCAGCCGTTCGCAGTACCAGCACAGCAAGGCCGTTTTGGTTAATGTTACAAGGCCAGATCAGTCAATCATCCAGACTGTTGCCCCTGCAACTACTGAAAAGGCTGCTGCCCCTCTTCAGGAACCACATGTTTGTCTGGCCTCTCAACAGATACCCCTCCGTTGTGGTTGCACCTACGGTACGGCCATCTGTATCGCTGAGGCACGCAAGCCTCCCCACCAACGGCAAGGTCCATGGTTCATGGGGGGGCCCTAGAACTTAGAACTACTTAAACCTAACTAACCTAACGACATCACACACATCCATACCCGAGGCAGGATTCTAACCTGCGGTCGTAGCGGTAGCGCGGTTCCAGACTGAAGCGCCTAGAAGCGGTCGGCCACCAGCGGCCTGCGTTTCTAACATCGTGACCTCTTTCAAAGTACTCTTGACCGTTGGCATTTTGATTCCTAAACTCATATCCGCCACTGTACGAGTGTCCATTACCGTTCCTATTTCGGTACCAATTATTCGGGTTATCGTTTCTATGCCAATTGTCTCCATAGTCCCACTGTCCTTGTCTGTTAAATTGCCTGAAATTATTGGTGTTAGGATTACGATTATTATTATTGGAATATTCGTTCCTAGTCGTCTCCTTTTGCTGTTCCCTTTCCTTTCTTTTTTTTTCACCTCGACTTCTATAAACATAAATTCAAGTTCCCTTAAAACCTCTTTGAATTCTTCGGTACTTTCATTTTTTCCTACTGTTGCCTATTGATACTTTACCGGTAATTTCATTTTACATAGACGTATCAGCTCTCCGTTACTGTACGGTTTGTCTAGGCATTGATTCTTTTTGTTCATTGTATCAAAGAATTTTACCACGCTTTTCTCTCCTGAGTTTTCATATGGTGTCATCTGAAGTAACTCGTATTTAATTTTGTTTTGCACCTCCTTAGACCAATATCTTTCGAGAAATGCTGTTCTGAACTGTAGGTAAGACGTACAGGTAGCCACGATCTTTTGCATCACCTCTGCTACTGTCCCTGATATGTGTGCACAAATGAAGTCAACTTTGTGAGCTACGCTCCCGTGGTTTGGTAAGCCCACTTGAAACTGGTCGATGAATGTGCGTGCATGCAAGATACCGCTTTCTTCCTTAAAATGTTGAAATTTTCTAACTGTAAGGAACTGGTCTGTATCATATCTACTCATAAATCCGGTTTGTGGCTGATTCATGGACTCAAATAATCTGCCACTTCTTGTGTCGTCGTGTTTATTCTCTGGTAATCTACTGCCTGTCTGCCTATTCTCAATATCCTGACTCATATCCGCGTCATATCGTATCATTGGTGAACAAAAGTGTTGTTCGTGTGTTTCTACTCTCTTCGTTCGCGGTATAGTATCTGTGCTGCTATTATGTTGTGTCACTGGATTTACTGGTTCAGTTGCCTGTCTTTCGATTGATATCGGCTGAATGTATGTGTTCCGTTTTTCTATATACTGTGCCTGGTCCTGTGGCATGTAATGTATTACTTTAATCGGGCTTTTCTGTTTCGATTTCTGCGCGAGTGTTACGTCTAGCCTTGGTTCTACTTGAGCTTTCTTAGACGGCGTGTGTTCATGTACTGCATTAATACTTGACGTGTCAGTTGTTTCGCTACAGGTGTAATCCGTCTCGATCTTTTCTTCGATAGTTTGTATCAACTCTGTTCGAAGCTTTTCAAACTGATCTTTGTTTTTAAGTTCTATTATATTGATCCGCTGATCATATTTTTTCAGTGCAACCTTTGCGACCTTGCTTTGAATTGCTTGTTCTTCCGAAATTTGTATTGCTGTTCGAGTGGCTTTTTTCGTAAAACGTTCCACCTTTTTTTTTCAACGTTTACGATGTCCAATTGGACCTCGTCCACGTCAGTGTGTAATTGCTGCTGACCTTGTGTTAGTACCTGAATTCCTTCTATAGATTCTTTCGCGTCTTTCCAGAATGAGATTTTCACTCTGCAGCGGAGTGTGCGCTGATATGAAACTTCCTGGCAGAATAAAACTGTGTGCCCGACCGAGACTCGAACTTGGGACCTTTGCCTTTCGCGGGCAGGTGCTCTACCATCTGAGCTACCGAAGCACGACTCACGCCCGGTTCTTACAGCTTTACTTCTGCCAGTACCTCGTCTCCTACCTTCCAAACTTTACAGAAGCTCTCCTGCGAACATTGCAGAACTAGCACTCCTGAAAGAAAGGATATAGCGGAGACATGGCTTAGCCACAGCCTGGGGGATGTTTCCAGAATGAGATTTTCACTCTGCAGCGGAGTGTGCGTTGATACGAAACTTTCTGGCAGATTAAAACTGTGTGCCCGACCGAGACTCGAACGTGGGACCTTTGCCTTTCGCGGGCAAGTGCTCTACCATCTGAGCTACCGAAGCACGACTCACGAGACGAGATACTGGCAGAAGTAAAGCTGTGAGTACCGGGTGTGAGTCTGAAAACATCTCCCAGGCTGTGCCTAAGCCATGTCTCCGCTATATACTTTCTTTCAGGAGTGCTAGTTCTGCAAGGTTCGCAGGAGAGCTTCTGTAAAGTTTGGAAGGTAGGAGACGAGATACTGGCAGAAGTAAAGCTGTGAGTACCGGGCGTGAGTCGTGCTTCGGTAGCTCAGATGGTAGAGCATTTGCCCGCAAAAGGCAAAGGTCCCAAGTTCGAGTCTCGGTCGGGCACACAGTTTCTGGAGTCGCCCGCTGTAAGGTAATGACACAAAAATTCACAAAATTTCTTACGTAACTAGGGGGATACTTGGGTACTGGAGTAGTGCTAGTTGGTGTAAGAAAAACATAAAACTAACGAAAATTATTATTTATTTTGCTAAAATTATGAGAAATCACAATGGCACCTTTAGTTATGAACAAAAGAAGTTATTTACGGGTTCTTTTCGGAGTTTGAAGCTACCTCTCAAGAATAGGATTCGCTAATGATATTTCTATACATAGTTTTAGATTGTTATTGACTTGGCAGAATGGCTGAGATCCGTGCCCACTCAACTTGAATAATTATCCGTTAGAATGTTGCTAGGTATGGTCGAGGCTGTCGCTTGTGAAATGCAGTGAAGCGTACTGTTGTGCAGGAAATATGGGGCTCGCAAGAGCTGTTGCGCACAATACCATAAGCTGCAATGACTGCTGTCTGCGCTGCTTGCTGCTGACAAATAAGATAACTCTCGTTCTATCTGGATTGACCTTCGCCAATCAAACTCTCCCTACGCCTTGATGAAGTCAAGGACTCCTATTCGCCCCTAGTCTAACTATTGGCGTGGTACACTGGTCAGATAACCAGTCCACTGCGATGCCACTCAAAAATTCGCTCGCAGGCGTTTAACTATAACTCTGTCCGTTCACACCGCACAATAACTGTGGTGGCCAACACAGTGAACAACGCTTAATCGCAAGGACTCAATATAGAGTCGCACTCCGATTCGCTCTCGACAGAGGTGCTCTCCCAGTGAAGTACTGAGGAGAGACTTGTTCCTCGCTCTTTGAGTACATGTACGAGTGCACATGCTCTCGTTACGTTTTCTCACTCCAAGAGCGACAACGGAACGGCCCCTCTCCAAGCCAGACGTGAAGGGGTGCATCTTTCGGCGTCTTCCATTACTCCTTCAGCTCAAGGCGTCAGAAATATCGTCTGCCAATCAGCATTGCTCTTCTAAAACGGGAGAATGACGTTTCGTTTAAGGCGACCAATCCGGAAATCTGTAGCATTGGCTTTTGGCGTTTGCTGTCTCCCTGCGAAAATCTTTGAAACTGCATGCTACGTTGTAAAGAATGCGTAGGTTGGGCGCTCCCACACAATGTAGCGGAATTTGCTTTTATGCCGAACACGGAGTCGTCCTTTCACTCGGGCAAATGTTGTCTGCTCTACGGGCGGTCACCAGCCGACGTAGATAGGTTGGGACCGGCCACCTGGCGTGCGGTTGCTCTCCCGAACTAAAAGCTCCTGTGACTGTCGTGTCTGGAATGTGTGTGTGTACGCCAGCCTCGAGTATTTCAACCGCAGTGCGCTTACTTGTTATTTGCATATCGTTTACATGAATTCATACAACACTGACTTTATCTTATCGAGTTTGGGTTCGAATGAAGTGTCTTGATGTGCGGAATATGATTGTGAGGGCAGAATATGTAAGCAATGAAGGTCATGAGACCATGACGTCTTACACAATTCCCTAAAATATTCCTTGACTAGCTGCCACCATGTACATGAATGATGCCTTGGTGTAATGGTAATCTGAGGTGACACTCAAGAAAATTTTTATGATCGATGATGAGTATGATCTTGGAGCCCTGTAGAACCGCAGACAGTGACTTGAAGTCAGCAAGGTGGATGAAGGGAGGATGGTGTGAGGCTGAGTGCTGTTATTAGGGTTGGAAAGATGTGTATATCTCAGGACGGATCTGATCGCTAGGGAGTGCGAGTTGGTTAAAATTCCGGCGGGAGAGATGGAAATCTGGACTACAGAAACGCCGAGTCGTGTGACTGAAGCTGGTGGCTTGGCTTTTTTGCAGGTTGACTTAAAGTTTCCATGTATTACGCCAATAGACTAGGAGATTCAGATGGCATTGGAGGGAGGCATAGAAGAGTTGAAGTTCATGAAGAGTGCCTAAGCAGGTGGTGTTGTCAGTATATTGCAAGAGGTAAGTCGGGGGTGGCAGCTTGGGAATGTCTGTAGGGTACAGGATGTAAACATGGGGTGAAAAGACCGAGAACTGAGGCACACCTGCAGGAGGGTGATAGTTGTGGGAGCAGGCATGGTTGACTGTGACGTATGTAGGACTGTGTTGACGGAAGGATGCTATAACACGGATACAGTTTACTGGAAGTGCATGTTTTTGTAGCTTCAAAAGCAGTCCAGAATGCCACACCCAGTTAAGGTGGGTAGGGCGTCAAACAGGCCGACTTGGAGCAGGTGAAGCACCACAGGACATTTTAATTTCCACTGTCTGTACTTTTACAAGTAAATTCATAAAACTTAGTCAGCATGACCAGGAATGATTCAGGATTCACACTCATAGCAGCGGAAGTTAAAAAACGTAGCAAAATATTTTATTTTACTTGTGAAATTTCATCATTTTTTCACTTACCATTGGCTGCATTTGTTGCTATAGGTACACTTTTCTTCATAAGTAAGAGAGACTGCTCGATGAAGTATGCACAGCATACAAACCATACTTACAGGTGTCTGAAACTCTAGAATCTATTTAATTTATGAAAAATGAATGAGCTGTTACGTTTTAAACTTTATGTTTAGAAAAAAAATTTTTGTAGTTAATTATCTCAATTTTACCACAGTTTTTAATATATTTGGAAAATTCTAGAGTTTCATACACCTGTAAGTATGGTTTGTATGCTGTGCAAAATTCATCAAAGAATCTCTCTTACTTGTGAAGAAAAATGTACCTATAGCAACAAATGCACCCTACAGTAAGTGAAAAAATGATGAAATTTCATATCTAAAACAAATTTATTTTGTCATGTTTTTGCACTTCCACTGCTATGAGTGTGAATCCTGAATCCTTCCTGGTCATGCTGACAAAGTTTTATGAATTTATTTTTGAAAGTATAGACAGTAGAAAATAAAATGTCCTGTGGTGCCTCCCCTGCTCCAAGTCGGCCCATTTGACGTCCTACCCCCCTTAAAGGCTTCTTGGCTATCAAGGGAGACAAATATGGTGGACTTTCGTTTATTCAGCTGGTGGGAGATTAGGTGGGTAATGTAGAGAAGCTGGGACGAAAGCCACATTGGGTATTGGGAATGAGTAGGTGGTCGTGAGGTTGCAAGGTTCCCTCTTTTATACCCCCATAACAGCGTTCGTTTTGCTGGATTACGTCATGACGGCACGTACAGTGGTGACGCAATCTACATCCATAGATTTTACTTGCACTCTCTATCTAGCGTCGCTTGTAGGGCCATCCATCGCATCAGGTGGTGAACAGTGGGCAGTATTCCTCTGTGTTTCTTCCTTTTCAAGTACAAGCTTCCATGCATTGCTAAGTGAATAGCCGGTATCTCTATTGAAATTGTTTTTACAAAGTCTGATCACAATAGTTTCTTTGGTCATAGAGTCCCAATAGTTCAAAGTGTGAGAATGTATTCTCGTTTGTTCGAACAAGATCTTGTGCTTATTTAACAGGTTGTGCTCCGTCACTGCTGAACCATCCAAACTTCTCCTTATATCCTACACTGCAGAGATAACCCACCTTCCCCTGACAAAAGGCAGAGATGCAATTGGCCACAGCAAGAACATCCCTGTTTGACCACGACCCTTATATAATACTCCCAACCTCTTTTACCAACCAATAATCATTACATATCCCACCATCTACATCCAACTTAATTACCCCATCCCCTATGACTTCCTCACCCACATAGACCGTACCTTTTCCACCTAGCTGGCCGGTGTGGCCAAGTCGTTCTAGGCTCTTCATTCTAGAACCACGTGACCGCTATGGTCGCTGGTTCGAATCCTGCCTCGGACATGGATGTGTGTGATGTCCTTAGGTTAGTTAGGTTTAAGTAGTTCTATATTCTAGGGGACTGATGTCCTCAGATGCTAAGTCCCATAGTACTCAGAGTCATTTGAACCACTTTTTTCCACCTATATTATAGCTGCAGACCTCATCATCCATAGTAAATCCCCTGTAGAACTCCATTGGTGGCATCAGTTTACTGACTCAATGCAAGGTGACATCTTTTCCATCCCACGGTACACCAGTCCTGAGAGCACCCCACTGAAAAAGTCTTCAGGCTGATTGGAAGTGCCATCTAACCTCATCCACATGCACTCCATCCCATTCTCCACCCAAGAGTTATCCAAGACTACTCATGGACCAACTGGAAAGCCTAGCGGGAATCCATAAACACCCAGACTGGAAGCCACCCCCTGTCCTTCCAGCAACCTGACAATATCTGTCAAGCCACATCCTTCCTACAGCACACCTTGTCAGACACTATATCCCCCACATTCCCACCATGTATCCTCACCACCCTCCCTCCCCCCCAGAAGCCCTACTCCTCCTCCGAGAATCCCACCGTATTACCACTCCTTCTTGCAGACTCGTGATCAGGATACAATCACACGAGACTGGCAAATACAGAGACATATCAGGAATTTATTAAGTGCAAAGAAACGCCAGGACTGGCGCCAGACATGCACCACACACAACGCTACACTCCCCGCTAACTCTTCCAAGTACTTGAAAGCATACCATCAACTAACTGGCTACAACCCCATATCTTATTACCCACTTCTCCATGATAACCATCCGTTATCTGACAACCCGAGCAAAGCTAACCATTTTGCATCCTACTTGTCCAACATCTTCTCCATCCCTGGTGACACACATTTTGATACTCACTTTTCCCTACAATCCATGAACGTACAAATACCACTCTCCCACCCCCTCCTAGCTTCCAGTAGTTGGACAACATACCACAAACAGAATTAAATTCACCAATTACAGCAAGCGACATAAAACATGTACTCCACAAAAAACGTAACACTTCCCCCAGTCATGACTACATTACTTATCGACACACCAAAGATGCGCGCTCTCTCCTTTCTCATCACCCTTGCAGCTCTTTACACTGTTATTCTCTCCACCTGTAACTATCCTGGATAATGGAAAACCTCCAGAATTCTTCTTTTCCTGAAACTCCACATACTGATACTTCCTCCTGCCGCCCCATCTGTCTCATCTCAGTGTCATTGCATACAATAGCTATAGAAGTCATGCTTGACCCATTACTTCTGAAATGATTGTCAGTGCAAAGTCAACCACGAAAGATAGAAAGCCCATTGAGAGTATTGAAAACTTTCGCTGGGTCCACATTCATATTGTAATTAGTCTACACATCGAGAACAGCGACATGTCAGCAAATTTTTATATTCATAAACCTACGTATGTTTGAACAAGACATATGTGTAAATTTGTCAAAAGATGATACCCTGTCTTTGAAGCCATACTGTCCCAATGCATCCATCAACACTTAACTAGTGTGACTTCCATCCCAATTCTCCTCAGATGACCAGCTCCTGCTCCTCACCCCTGACCTAGAAAAGGCCTATGGACGTGTATGGCAGTCTGGTCTCCTTTTCAAACTACAGACATACTCACTTCCTGTGAACTATGTTAATGCATTCTTCCAATCTTCCACACTGAGCTGAGACATATAGGGCGATAGGAAGGGGCGTCAGATGGAGGCTTGTTGGGTTTGGAGAATATCAGGATATGGGATCAGCAGTGGCACAGCCTGTTAAATAAATACAGGATATTGTTTAAATACACTAGAATAATGACTCACACTTCGAAATATTGGGACTCTGTGATCAGAGAAGCTGTTGAAATCAGTCTTCGTAAAAACAACTTCAATAGAAACACCAGCTATGCTCTTAGCAGTGCCTGGTAGCGTACACTTGAAAAGGAAACAAAACACAGAGGAATACATCCCGTAGTTCACCGCCTGATGCCATAGATGGCGCGCCAAGCGACGCCAGGTACAGTGTGCAAGATATATCTATGGACATAGAGCACATCACCTCTGTACATGCAACCATGATGTAATCCAAGCAGTTGGATGCCATTCCGGGAGGATAAAAGAGGGAACCTTGCCAGTGCACGACACAAACATGAAGTTTTCGATTGTATCGAAGTGTTCCTACTGAAGCGATATTGCTACATGCTTGATATTGAGAAGTATCCCATAAATAGTATAATATACAGGCAAACCATATGAAAATACATGTGTTCTTGCAATCCTAGATTCTGGAGATGGGTGTAGAAAGCAAACAATCAGATCAGGGCCAGAAACAATAACGGCTTTGTGCCAAGTGGAAACGAGCCCGCCGGCCGGTGTGGCCGTGTGGTTAAAGGCGCTTCAGTCTGGAACCGCGTGACCGCTCCAGTCGCAGGTTCCAATCCTGCTTCGGGCATGAATGTGTGTGATGTTCTTAGGTTAGTTCGGTTTAAGTAGTTCTAAGTTCTAGGGGACTGATGACCACAGATGTTAAGTCCCATAGTGCTCAGAGCCATTTGAACCATTTGTACAACAGTTCTGAGAGTGACTTCGGTCTGCTGGGTGCGCTCTGGTCACTTACTGTGAGTGAATGACTTGTGACTCAAATGGTTCAAATGGCTCTAAGCAGTATGGGACTTAACATCTGAGGTCATCAGTCCCCTAGACTTATAACTACTTAAACCTAACTAAGCAAAGGACATCACACACATCCATGCCTGAGGCAGGATTCGAACCTATGATAGTAACAGCAGTGCGATTCAGGACTGAAGCGCTTAGAACCGCTTGGCCACAGCAGCAGGCTGATTTGTGACTCTCGGCAGCGGTGGATGACTGCTGAATTTCATGGGAATTCTCTAGTGCCGTGAGGAGTGTACCTACGGTGCATGTACTTACGCTGTCTGTCTTTTCGGTGTATGTACGAGTGCCTGGCGTTCGATAGCTATATGCATGATGCAAAAGGAGCGATTTTGTATGGCGCAGGATACGAATTGTATGTTTACTACATCAACGCAGTACGCTGTGATGTATTATTGCCAGGTTGGAGATCGGTTTCACGCTCTAATACTCAAACTTCTGTCCTCAGGGGCAGAGCAGTGTAATTGAGTAAGACTCTTTCCACATTTAACGATCTGTAGGTCACTTTAGCAGGGTATAATTGTCAGTGCAATGTGGCGATCTGTACAAAATAGTTGTGCTGCTGGAATTCTCATCAGCAGAAAGAAAGAAACAGGTGGACAGTGCTTCCACACCAGCGGCATCCGTATTTTGGTGGGTAAATTTAGTAAGAATCAGTCATAATGCTCTATTTATTCATTTAAAAGACATCCTTTGTGCTGGAATGTAGGAGCCTCTACATAGCGGTGAGAGCGTTTGCGTTTTGGAGATGTTTGTCGAAAGAAGGATGGGTAGCACATCATGGACGGGGTGTTCCGTTAGGACCATCTGGAGGAATGCATTTGGCATTATTCTGGGCTATTTTCGTAAACAGATTCTGTTAGGACAAGAATTGACATGCAGATAAGCTGAGACATCACGAAAGATCCTACAAAAGCAACTGTTAACTATTTGTGCGACACTTAACAATCTCCGAGAGGTCGACTTAGCTCTTGTTTATGTAGCCACGTGGCGTCAGTGTAACATTTAGAACATTTTAGATGTGCCTGCAATGGTGAGTCACTATACGAACATTTCACGGCGATGTGTCAGCAATGCTTGGCAGGTAAATGCGTGCACAGCTGGACACAGCTCACATGTCGTGTTAGGATCGCTAGGAAAGGTGCACCCTGAGCTATTCTGGGAAGCATTGGAACAGATTTTTATAGCGCAACCTGTGACATCACCATAACATTAAAAACCTTTTAGCTGTGTCTGTGAGGATGAGCCGCTATGCAAACATCTCTTGTGGCATTTGACTCACAGCTATATGTCATCATGCCAGTCATGGTAGTTAGCTGAGCATGTGTACTTCCAGAGAGATAGACATCTGATTTCAGTATAACACTCGAAGAATTCTAACTGTACACCCGAAAATAGACGTGACGTTCACCTGCTTGCTGTAGTTGGCAGCAGCGTGCGAGTGATGGCTCGCACTCCAGTGCTTGCTTGCATCCAGCTGGCCCTGCAAAGTGTCTGTGTGAACATTGTAATAGTTTGCTGATACGTCATGGTTGACAATAGCTTGAAAGTGTTTTTACGTGCACTGAGCGTTTGTGCAGTGCATTATTTTCGGCAGTTTAAGCGTTGTGGGCGTTTTACAGAGCTTTTTACATTCATTATTTTGACAATTTACGAGCTGTTTGCGTGTCTGTACATCAGTGTACTGCATTATTTCGGTAAATTACGAGTAGTTTGCATATCTATGTGCTGTGTGCTACATTGTTGGGACAGTTTAGAATTAGTGAGAGTGTCTGCAGAGCGTTTTACATGCGTTATTTTGATAATTTACGAGTTGTTTTCGTGTCTGCACAACAGTGTACTGCAATATTTCGGTGATTTACGAGTAGTTTGCAGGTCTGTATGCTGTGTACTGGATTATTTAGGTAATTTAATAGTTGTTTCCGTGTCTGTACATCAGTGTACTGCATTATTTAGATAATTTATGGGTAGTTTGAAGGTCAGTAGGCTGTTAATTGTGACCCCAAGCAAGTCAGAGCGAGTGTTTGGTATCAGTGTGATAAATGAACTAGAGAAATCCGTCCCTAAATAAATTGTTCCAAAATAAATGGAGTACAGTTCCTCTCTCCAGTAGCTCAGCACAGGTTGAGTCCTTTTATCACCATTTTTGCTCAGACCACCATGGGACGACAGCACCCTCTGGTGGTAGTACTGTGTACTAGGTCCGTAGGGCTCTATACCTCATGTTGAAGACACGGGATGGAGCTACTGACTCACATTGTATAATAATAAACACTGCATGCAAAATAAAGACTTATGTCCATCCTTCCCAGAAGCCTGGCACAGGATGAGTCCTTTTCCCACCAATTACTAAGAAGAGGTGGCGGTCGGTTGACTAAGGTTAGTGCAGGTAGCCCAAGTGACCTAACATCCCGCCAATTTCTTAGGTTAGTGGAGGAAGCCCAAATGACCTTTTTTCCACCAGAATTTGAGATACCTGCCATTTTCTGGGGGAGGGGAGGGGAGATGGTTAGGTAACTGGAGGTAGCCCAATTGCCCTACTTTCTGACCGCCATGACGATATTGCGACATTACCATCTCTATCGCCGCCATCTTGGATCCACCATCTTGAAAAAATTCGGCAACAATGTAGAGAAGGTTTATGCCACCCTTTTCCCACAACTAATGCTCGCGTTGTGCGTGACTATAACTGATGGTTCAAATGGCTCTGAGCACTATGGGACTTAACATCTAAGGTCATCAGTCCCCTAGAACTTAGAACTAATTAAACCTAACTAACCTAAGGACATCACCCACATCCATGCCCGAGGCAGGATTCGAACCTGCGACCGTAGCGGTCGCGCGGTTCCAGACTGAAGCGGCCTAGAACCACGTGGCCACACCGGCCGGCGACTATAACTGAAGACACAATAATATACGGCAATAATTGATGTGTAAACAATCTTTTGAAGACGATGTACGTCATTTCAGAGTGATTATCTTCAGAATTCTTAGTCTTTGACGTCTTAAAATCTGCTTACCTGGGGAATAAAGCCAGTATCTGCTGATCTGACATGAAGCATTACAATTCTATTACCCTTACCTTTTAATCCACCACACCCATCGCTAAGTTTCCAGCACGTAGCCCTTCTGATTAACGAAAGTTTCATCTACGTAATGAATGCGAGATGTGCCAGCATCTCTGTTCTCCTGAACTGTTCTAAAAAACACAGTCCTTGCAGCTGCAATTTCGCTTCGTTCCATTAATAATTTTCTACCATCGTTCGTTTTATAATACCTCAACCCCATGTCTTTCAGTATCCTCAACATGGTCCATTTGCTTCCGTTAAAATTTTCAGCTTCTTTCATGCGTGAAACTAGTGTCTCTGCTGTTGGATACTCGCCGTCAGCATACATGCTGAACACTATGAGCTGGAGAGCAGTTTTCGCGAAATCGTCTAGCTCACCCAGTTCTTTTTTGCAGTTCCCTGGTGATTTGAAAACAGCTGAGCCGCAGGCTTGCACAGACGTTGGGTTGGATTGTTTGCGGGAGGGGACCAAACTGCGAGCTCATCTGTCTCATCGGATTAGGGAAGGACAGGGAAGGAAGTGCCCGCTTGCACAGACGTCTTAGCTTCGCTAGATATTCTCTGTATGGTCCAAACAAACACCACAGGCTTCAGCTGTCTGCTCCTGGGATTTGGCAATGGCGAGAGCCGCGCCTTGTGCCAACGTGGGTTCAGCGGAACATTGTCTCTTAAAGTACTGGTACACACTGAACTCTATTCTTATTGCTTGTTTATGTAGCACTTGTGGTGATTGCCTACGATCACTCATAATGAACTCTATGAAGGCAGTCAGCACTCAGCACGGAACACTATGACTGAAATAAACAGTTAGAACTTCCTAACACAGCACGACCCACACAGAACGAAGTCACGAATGTCACTGGCACGCGATTGGCTGTGAGTCAAATGGCTCCACGCACTATAGGACTTAACATCTATGTCAGCACTCCCCTAGACTTACAACTACTTAAACCTAACTAACCTAAGGACATGTTGGCCGCGGTGGGCGAGCGGTTCTAGGCACTTCAGTCCGGGACCACGCGGCTGCTGCGGTCGCAGGTTCGAATCCTGCCTTGGGCATGGATGTGTGTGATGTCCTTAGGTTAGTTAGGTTTAAGTAGGTCTAAGTCTACGGGACTGATGACCTCAGATGTTAAGTCTCATAGTGCTTAGAGCCATTTGAATTTGAACCTAAGCACATCACACACATCCATGCCAGAGGCAGAATTCAAACCTACGACCGTAGCAGCTGCGCGATTCCGGACTAAAGCGCCTAGCACCGCTCGGCCACAGTGGCCGGCGGCTGTGAGTCGCGTGGTACACTTTCGCATGCTTCTGTGCATCCGACCCTGACCCGCCTTCGTAGCTGCTCTACACTCTAGTCTGTTGTTGCTCATGGGTGGAGGCATGACTTCGAAGTCCCGTATTGGTAAGCATGAGTGTTCTTTGCGAACTTCAGCTTCGTTGCTTACAATATCGTCAGTGAGTTAGGAAATCCTTCATTTAAAGTGCGTTCATTGTTTTCCTTTTCTTATGATGTTTATCCTGTAAATCTAAGGATTTCTCTGTCATGCTGAGTTTCGTGTTTGACCTCTGTCTTCCAGATGCGAGAAGTTGGTTGTAGTAGACTAAAGCTTCTAATGTAGAGCTTCTAACTAAAGCTTCTAATGTAGAGACTAAAGCTTCTCGCTCAATGTTACAGTTAAGCCACCTGCATTCTTTCTATTTTTTGTGATATCCGCGTCTAATTAATATTCCTTAAATTGCAACCTATGTGAAATGGGCTTTGTCCTAGACCACGTGACTACGGGGCGAACGGTTGGCCTTAAGCGTTATGTTGGAGTATAATGACTTTTCTGGAGACTAGAAATCTACTCTGTAGGAAGCAGCATGGGTTTCGAAAAAGACGATCGTGTGTAACCCAGCTCGCGCTATTCGTTCACGAGACTCAGAGGGCCATAGACACAGGTTCCCAGGTAGATGCCGTGTTTCTTGACTTCCGCAAGGCGTTCGATACAGTTCCCCACAGTCGTTTAATGAACAAAGTAAGAGCATATGGACTATCAGACCAACTGTGTGGTTGGATTGAAGAGTTCCTAGATAACAGAACGCAGCATGTCATTCTCAAAGGAGAGAAGTCTTCCGAAGTAAGAGTGATTTCAAGTGTGCCGCAGGGTAGTGTCGTAGGACCGTTGCTATTCACAATATACATAAACGACCTTGTGGATAACATCGGAAGTTCACTGAGGCTTTTTGCGGTTGATGCTTTAGTATATCTAGAGGCTGTAACAATGGAAAATTATACTGAAATGCAAGAGAATCTGCAACGAATTGACGCATGGTGCAGGGAATGGCAATATAATCTCAATGTCGACAAGTGTAATGTGCTGCGAATACATAGAAACAAAGATCCTTTATCATTTAGCTACTATATAACAGGTCAGCAACTCGAAGCAGTTAATTCCATAAATTATCTGGGAGTAGGCATTAGGAGTGGTTTAAAATGGAATGATCATATAAAGTTGATCGTCGGTAAAGCAGATACCAGACTGAGATTAATTGGAAGAATCCTAAGGAAATGCAATCCGAAAACAAAGGAAGTAGGTCACAGTACACTGCTTGAATACTGCTCACCAGTGTGGGATCCTTACCAGATAGGGTTGATAGAGGAGATAAACAAGATCCAACGGAGAACAGCGCGCTTCGTTACAGGATCATTTAGTAATCACGAAAGAGTTACGGAGACGATAGAAAAACTCCAGTGGAAGACTCTGCAGGAGAGACGCTCAGTAGCTCGGTACGGGCTTTTGTTGAAGTTTAGAGAACATACCCTCACCGAGGCGTCAAGCAGTAGTCTATATTGCTCCCTCCTACGTATATCTCGCAAAGAGGCCATGAGAATAAAATCAGAGAGATTGGAACCCACAGAGAGGCATACCGACAATCTTTCTTTTCACGAACAATACGAGACTGGATTAGAGGGGAGAATCGATAGAGGTACTCAAAGTACCGTCCGCCACACACCGTCAGGTGGCTTGCGGAGTATGGATGTAGATGTAGATGTAGATAGCAAGTCTCTGGGCAGGAGGCCACCTTGTCGTCTTCTTATCCTAGTACTCAGCACTTGTTCTATTCAGTTTACAGTAGTGGCGGATGCATGCTCATATCTTCATTCTCTTATTGACATGTAACGTAGCTATTAGTTACGACGATCAGCTCCCTCATTTCCTTGCCAACCATCCTTTTGTTTCCTTGCCATTGTGGAAGAGGTGTCCGCCCGCTTAGCTGAGATTTAGATTTCCCGTCCAGGTTCGAGAATTTCTCCGCTCGTGGTCTGCGTTTTGTGTTGTCCTCATCATTATCTCATCATCACCGACACGCAATTCAGCCACTGTGGCGTCATCTGAAATAAGATTTGCAACCCGGTAGCAAAACTTCCCCGGATGGGGCCTCGCGCACAATACCACACGATCATTTGCTTTTTTGTGGGAAAGGCAGGCTGCTGGACCAACTCACTCACCCCACGCCACCCCCTCCACATTTAAGGTCATTTTTAGCGTTATCAGAGAGAGTAAGAATAACGAGGTTCACTTTTGTACTTAGAAAAAATTCAGTTTCTCTTCTTTTGTTAATATAGACGCAATATTAATGGAAATCTACCTTTTTTAATTCACTAAAAATTCATTCCCTCACATGAGAACAGTTTGCAAGTGCCCTATAAAATCATTCTGATTAGCAAGGTAATTAATTAATAAATGCATTATGTGGGCTGTCTCCGCAAGATCTGGCGGATTTTTCGTCTGTTCATGTTAGGGCCAAGTTTGGTTACGCAGATCCGTTACGGTCATTGCACATACAGTACCGCTAATAGTCAAGTTAAAATCTTCTGCTCCAGAGCAAAGGAGAGGAGTTAGGGTTACTGAGTTGGAAACATTTTTATAAAAGTAATTTTCCACAGAGAAATATAACCAAGATAATAAACTGAAACAGCTATTTGCCTATTCCGTTAGTCTATTACAATATATTTTATCAATTCCCATACCAATGAGAAAAATAAGGCACCGCTTGTAATATATATGTGTAAGTATCCGCCTCCGTAGATGAGTAGCCCGTGTAGATGGCTGCCATGCGAAGGACCCTGGTTCGATTCTCGGTGCTGTCAAGGATTTTTCCTTGGTGGGAGGACTGGCAAGGGGTACAATAAGACTCATGATACCAATTGAGGAGCTATTTGATCGAATAGCAGCGGCTCCGCTGCCTGGAAAGTTTGTGAAACAGCCGGCAGAGCGGTTTACTGACCACATGCCCATCTACGCCTCCGTATGACGCCGCAAGGAAGATATCACGGCGACCGGTAGACAAATGAAAATACACAGTTGACCCCCTTCACGTAGGAGGGATGGTTTGGAGGTGGCCAGGTATAGCACAGACAGATGCCCCCTTAATGATATTAACTTTTCACATACAACTTTTGTTTTTGTACGATGTGTCTCTTCGAGATAATTAGTTGTCTCAAGTTAAAACAAGCACTCTGTATATGAGTGTCTCTCCAACAGATCTTCAGGCGCATTTTCCCTGGCGTTTCAGCATAAATTTCCAATTTCGTTTTGGCAATATGTAGCATTCCGATTATGAAATGTGTAACTGCTGGCCATATCCACATTCCTGCGACGTCTAGTGTCAAGGGAAAACGTTGGTTTTGTTGTGGACTGACAAGACAGCCAGTCCACAGTGACGGGTAACCGAAAGGCACGCGTACACACACGCCGGCTGGCGTGAGGTCTGAAACAGGATACTTATGAATGCTATCAAGAAAAGTACGTAGCTTCTGTTTACTTAACTTTAATTCATCCTTGTGGTACATCGCTCTTGATAATACAAGTGAGACTCTCTCCAGATATGGTTAATGGCGCCTTGCTAGGTCGTAGCCATGGACTTAGCTGAAGGCTATTCTAACTGTCTCTCGGCAAATGAGAGAAAGGCTTCGTCAGTGTAGTCGCTAGGAAAGTCGTCGTACAACTGGGGACGAGTGCTAGTACGTCTCTCTAGACCTGCCGTGTGGTGGCGCTAGGTCTGCAATTACTGACGGTGGCGACACGCGGGTCCGACATGTACTAATGGACCGCAGCCGATTTAAAGCTACCACCTAGCAAGTGTGGTGTCTGGCGGTGACACCACAGGTTTGTTTGCCATTACAAACTGAACGATTTTTAAAGTGGGATTATCAAGTCCATTCAATGGAGTGGCACCAAATTAGTCTAGTGTGATGTTCGGTTTATCGATGTGTGTTAACTGGGACAGTAAAACTCGAAGATTAACCAGTACTTTAGCAGCGACTGAGTAGCGCCGCTGCCTGGCGGCAGTAGACAATGTGCGCATGGCGGCACACGAGACGGAGAAAGTGTGGCAAGAAAGACGCGGTGAACAAATGTTTACCTATCCCTAGATGTCTGTTGTGGATATCAGCTGCAGTAGAGGCCTGTTGAGAGCAACCAACGTAGATACAGTAGTAAGACAGTCTAACAAGGTATCACATATAAAACGATTTTACGGAATGTTCAGGTGTTTCAGCTTCCTTATCCCTCACACGATAATATCTACTCAGTTTTAAGAGGATTTGAGATTAATGAAATTAAGTACAAAATAGGTGGAATACCCTTAATTTGGCTTAGTTACCGCACATAATGAGCACTATACATTTGCAGAGGATTTCTTGGCCAACTACCAATACTATTTTCTGTAACTGATTTGCATTCCATAATCAACAATAAGCTCCATTTGCTACTTTATTATTGATTGTTCCTTGTGGACAGGCGATTTATTAACAGTCAACCCAACACAGAAGAATCATAATGTCTTCTCAAAGAAAATTACCCGACAATTGCTCACAGTAAAACAAATTAAAATGAAAGGAAATAGAAAAAGAGGAAATCAAAATCAATCACTATTTCTTTAGGTTATTCCCTTACTGTAGGTGCTCAAGCAAACCGCCGTTTTGATCTCTTAATCATTCGTCATATGACCTATCAAATGGTTCAAATGGCTCTGAGCACTATGGGACTTAACTTCTGAGGCCATCAGTCCTCTAGAACTTAGAACTACTTAAACCTAACTAACCTAAGGACATCACACACATCCATGCCCGAGGCAGGATTCGAACATGCGACCGTAGCGGGCGCCTGGTTCCAGACTGTAGCGCCTAGAACCGCTCGGCCACCCTGGCCGGCTTGACCTATCAAGTGCGGAAAAGTCCTACGTGGTGCTATTTTTCAACTCGTCACTGTTTTCTCTTGTGCTGTGTACTTCATATCGTTTGTTGTACCCCAGAAACAGAATTCGTGGTCACGTAGCAGGTCATTCAGTATCCCTATGTCTGCCTAGTCTTTTGTTTTGGGAAAAATCCCGTGGAGCTTGGCGGCTCTTAAATCAGTATCGTCGAGCAAAGCAGGCTGTTCTTTCTGAAGGAAACTGGTGTATGATCTCCCACCTGACAAAAAAAGGGGGATGGTGGCATTGACACCACCACCGTAACTGATGACCCATCGGTGCTGATGATCTGCCTACGCAACCAGTGTGGGTTCACTGAAGTCCAGTGTGTTAGCTTAATGCTCACTGACAAGAGATTAGCCGACTATCTTTGTCATCCACATGTCCTTTGTGTGCATGGGCCGGCGTATGGGTACATTTTAAAAAGTCGATGAACCGTGTAGCGCTAGATTTGCAAATCCCTAGCGAGCCTCTTTGTACTGCTCTGTAAATTTGTGTGTACCGCATCCAACGCAATGGCATTGTTTCGATTTCACACAGGTCTGCATCGCTGGTGTTTCGCCGGGCACAAATCCCCTTGCCTCGAGTTCGTCAAACTACAGCCCGCAACATTTCTGCGTAAGGATGCCTCCCTTCCCGTTCCGGATACCTTCCAGCTTACACCAGAGCTGCCTCCCTGGAAGGCTTATTAAACATGCCTAAACAAATAAAATTCGCAGTACGAAGTCATGTCCGAAAGTTAAACTACAGTAACAACAACTAAACTGAATGATTGTACAAGAAAACCTTAGCAAACTTACCCTTTATCAAAATCGTGTCTATTAGTTCTGAAGGCACACAAGTGTTGTATTCTCCAGCTTAGCGTGGCGGAAAGGAAACTGAGATGCGTCTTCTGGCAAGTCCATTGTCTTATAGCACTTGTCATATCGATAAACATTTGTTAGCCACGTCTTCCTTGCCCGACTTACCCGTCTCACTTGCTGCCTAGCCGCACACTGTCTACTGCCGTCATACAGCAGGCCCTACTAGGCCACTGCTGGAGTACTGCTTATTCCTTGTTTTTTACTGTTCCTGTTAACACATATCGATAAACCGAATATCACACTAGACTAATTTTGGATCAGTCTGTCGAACGTTTTCGTTAAATTTCACTTTAATATCATTTTCTTTGCACCGGGAAACAAACCAACATGTTCCTTCGATACTAGAAGTCGCAGGAAAGTGGCGGTGAGCAGCAATTGTTTGAGCTGACTCCAGCTACAGGACTCTTAGGAGAGGGCCGGCCGGTGTGACCGAGCGGTTCTAGGCGCTTCAGTCTGGAACAGCACGACCGCTACGGCCGCAGGTTCGAATCCTGCCTCGGGCGTGGATGTGTGTGATGTCCTTAGGTTAGTTAGGTTTAAGTAGTTCTAAGTTCTAGGGGACTGATGACCTCAGAAGTTAAGTCCCATAGTGCTCAGAACCATTTCAACCACCTCCCTCGAAAGCAGTATACTGACAATGAAGCTTCAGATACTCTACACAAGAAAAGAATTTAGAGCTCTCACAAGTGTTTGTCCACTTCCATAATTCCTGACCCAAATTACCTTACAAAAGCATTTTATCGAAACAATCAACATTCAGAAAGTGTTTGTTAATATACATATGACAATATCGTTGGTAGAACAGTCTTATTCTATCGCTTGCAATATAATACTCAGGCTAATCACACTAGAAATGTTCCCCATCGAGAGAAATATAGTATGCCGCTCAAAATGTTCAAATGTGTGTGATATCTTTTGGGACTTAACTGCTAAGGTCATCAGTCCCTAAGCTTACACACTACTTAACCTAAATCATCCTATGGACAAACACACACACCCATGCCCGAGGGATGACTCGAACCTCCGCCGGGACCAGCCGCACAGTCCACGACTGCACCGCCTAAGACCGCTCGGCTAATCCCACGCGGCAATATGCAGCATCATAGACTTCAATATAGGCGCCACTGACCGATTCTCTGCCCATAATAATTGGAGGATTATTTGGACAAGCAATCAGCGTAAGGGTAGCATATTTCCGTACAGCATTTTTTCCGTTACTTACTTTTAATAGTGTTGTTTGTAGTCCATCTTCCAGTGAACACCCTTGACAAAACTACAGCTAACTGCATAACTGTGATACTCCATATGACTGTTTCTCGGGTATTTCTTGTGGAATACTCCATATAACTGTGATACTCCATATGACTGTTTCTCGGGTATTTCTTGTGGATGTGGTACGCTATGGGAAATCTATGAAGACATAAATTTCCTGTTGGCTTGCATCTATAGTTTTCAAAATAATACGTATGGCTAAAGCAAGCTGTGTTTCGCACGAGTGACTTTCGTTGAATTAATTTTGATGCTTCGAGAGAAGCTTATTTTTGTCAAAGACGTCACATTGTTTGAGCTAATAATATGCCATAGAAACCTGCAACAGGTGGATACGAGTGATACTGGTGAGTAATTCTGTGCTTAAGTTTTCTTACCTTTTTTGTGAACAGGAGAGATTCGTTCCTTTTCGCAGTCGCGAAGGTCTGTTCACTGTGAAACACATTCTTGTCAAATGTGAGCTAGAAAAGAGGCTGATTGCGCAGTGTATCCAATTGGCATTCCGTTCACGGTATTGTGCTTTGTTCGCTTTGCGACGTGTTACAGATGCAAAGGACTGGTAGCTTATAGTTTAATATCTCGTTGTTATTCAGGTCACCAGAGATGGATTCAGATGAAGAACATCTGGAGAGTTTTAACTTCAGTTACAGTTTTTTTTAATGCAAGTTTTTTCATCCATGCTATAAGCGACACTTATATAGAGTCATAATAGGACTCTTATTACTTCTAAATAAGTGCAGTTTCACCGAAGGAGTGCGAGCCTGTTAATTCGAAGGACTGCTAATGGCCGGCAGGTGTGACCGAGCGGTTCTAGGCGCTTCAGTCTGGAACCGCGCGACCGCTACGGTCGCAGGTTCGAATCCTGCCTCGGGCATGGATGTGTGTGATGTCCTTAGGTTAGTTAGGTTTAAGTAGTTCTAAGTTCTAGGGGACTGATGACCTCAGATGTTAAGTCCCATAGTGCTCAGAGCCATTTGAACCATTTTTGACTGCTAATGAATGGATCGCATTGTGACAGATGGTTCTCTATTTCATCAGTAATTCAGTTTATTTATTATACTGGTTCGGCATTACAAAACGAACGTATATCTCAAAAACAAAATATGTCGAAAAAAAGTAAAATCTTAAGCTATCGCTAATTCACTGATTTTTGCAAGCAGGCTGGCGTTGCCCTTACTAGGCTGTGCAACTCGCTGTATCACTGTTCATAGACATGCCACAGACTGGACCTTTCCACACTCACATAGGTGGTGATCATTCTGGCTCCACGCCATCTTCATTTTCTCACTTCCATACTTAAACACTTCAATTACATCCAAGATTTCCTGTAGCGAGTAAAGCATTCAGTCTTGCTAGTTGTCGGTCACGAAGCTCTCATTTACAAATCTGTATATACTCAAGGTATTTTTTCCTTTCTCCGACAAGACTTAGTTAGTATTAACCTGTCTCTCATTCCAAGAACGAGGATTTGATACAGTCGGTTGTGGGTCGTACATTTTTGGTTAATGACGTGAGGCCTCGTAAGTCTCTTCATGGGTGCAGTGGGAAGAAGTAAATCAAAGTCATGCATATTATTTCATCGAGCACAGTTACTTACAGTTACAAGTTGATGCGTTTTCTCCGTTTTAGTGCTGCAGCTAGTGTCAGAATTTTTTCGAAAATAAAATATTGTACTATAAAGGGTTCAGTTATCTATTCAAAGAAGAAATTACCTCGATTATCATTAATCTAATCTATATAAGTGATCATATAATATACACTGAACGCACGTGAGAAAATTAATAAAAATAAACAGCGGTTATTATCGCTAGTTCATATTCACTCCAAAAAGAATTGTAAAAATAATGGCACCACACACTAACCACATGGAAACTGCCAGGGAAAATGCCTACACTAAGAAATGTGCAGACACAGTGAAAGGGTTCTGTAGTCACCTTTCATTAGTCCAGTAGCCCATTTTCACTAGCATTTCTCTTTCTTTTCCTTGTTTATCTTTCCTCATAACTCTCGTAGTGGTGTGATTGAATTAATGTGGTTGTGTGTCACGCTGTTAGACGGTGGCGTAGTCTGCTGCAGAAAGTCTGCGATAGTGATTCAGACTCAGCAGCAATTGTACAGAATAGTCAACTCTCGTAGTGGTCAAGTAGGCAAAGAGGTTTGCGCTACTTGTGAGAAATCCACCTGCGTTAGGTTGGTGGCGGAAATGGCATCCTTGGGTTTTTCGTGGCCACGCGGAGCGTGTAGGAGGCTGGAGATGAAAAAGGGAGGCAGTCTGCCGCCGGTACGGGAAACGTCCACAGCTGTGATCCAGTCGAAGAAGGGTGAGTTAGTCTGACTGCGTGGCGCGTTGTTACTTGGCGAGGGGAGAGCTGTTAGTTTTCGGTCTCACTTTTCAACTCTGAAAGATTGCTTTGCCTTGTCGCAGCAAGGAATGCAAAACTTTGGCAGATTTTTCTTTTAGTAAATTTCTATAGCAGACTTGGATCCACCGGAAGAGTGCCACACAAAGCTGTCGATAAGAAGTGAGCACTGTCTTCTGTATGAATGTCTGTTTGCCTTCAGCTGTGCCTATATAAGCTTTCATTTTTCTAAATATTTATAGATTTGCCTTCTCGTAAATTTTCCTTGCTTTATGTGTCTTTCGTCCGTGGGGAGCCGACCACGTGGTTGAACATTAGAGATTGTTGGGCTACCGTCATCACTAACTGTCTGGTCTCATGTTTGTTTTAAAGAACGTTAACTGTTCATGATTGTGTGATGAAATATTGTTGCAACTTGGCCACGATACCTAGAAATTGCGTCTCCACAAACCGCGTGGGCACGCGGGTGTACCGCGAAACGTGTACCGTTTCACGAGTTATTGCGATCTGTTATCAGGCATCAGCAGTTTTATGAATGATTCACACCAATGATTTTAGATGTAGATTATAACGGTGTACGTATCGATGCTTTTCTTTAATGTTTTAGGAATTAATGTTATCAGGAATTGTGTACATGCCTCACATCCATATCTTAGGAATAAATGATTATATACACAATTTTCTCTTGCATTCCGACGTTACGGTTTTGCACCTAAGCCACTCACCTCGTAGCTTTCCTGTTAGCACGTCCAACGCGTTTCCTTACGCACAGGTCCAGTGATTAGTTTCCCCTTTTATTTTAAAACAAATGCTTTAGATTATGTCTTATTTTCAGGTGTGTTGCTGGGAGCTGATCTTCTGCACAGTGTTCATGCATGTACTATTTTATTTTAAATGGTTGAATCTCGTCGACAGTGCACGGAAATACTATTAATTACATCGCATCCCCTATGAGCGATATCACGACGTACGTATTTTTATGAGTTTTTGGTCTGTGATCAAATTAATTTATTTTCCGACTCGGCCAAACCTTTGATTAGTTGTATGGTTAGAGTCGCTGGCGACCCTAATCTTCTCACGTTAATTTCACAATCAATAAGCATTTACATTCCCACTCTTAACGTAATAAACCGTAGAAACAGGTTAGTTACAACAGTCCCTCTTGGATGGCCTCCACTAGGCGGCTCACTCTCAGCCGGAATGAAAACTCCGAGAAAACATTTGCCGTTACCTTCTCTATTGACAATACGTATCCTCACACAGCGAATGTGATGTTTCTATGTTTGGGTAGTCAGAAGTTAATATTTATCTTCTTGATTGTCTGTATTGTTCTTATAACTGCGAGGGGCTCTATCGGCGTCAAAATCATAAGCTAGGAACATTTTGTTGTTTAATTGTCACTGAGATTATTTTCACTGGTTGCTGTATGTCATAATAACGTGAAAATTCTAACAGGACAGCTAAATGAAAGATACTAGCATCTTAAGCGGCATTCAGCACTTCTAATCAAAACATCAATTTTTTTTTAAAAACCACGCAGCTTAGCAGAAACTTAGAGCAATAATATAAGGCACACAGCCAAGCTTTATCTTCTACTATAGGAGCAAGTTTTGCCAGTTAACGTACTGAACATCGACCCAACGCTCTGCTATTAAACAATATTGGTTAAAAAATCACTATACATGATAACTGCAGTATAAATAAAATCCCTTGCTGACTTGACATACATCACAGCGCTTTATCCCAGCTTTACAAATAACCATTGGGGGCACGTGTTCAATAAACTGACGTCTGCTCTGTGGCATCCGGCCGAAGCACAAATTTTGACGACAGCTTGTGTCGTCTGCCGGTGTGACACGCCCCGTGCCAAATTAATTAAATGCTTCACAAATACTAGAGGGCTTCTACAACAGACAGAGCGACACAATTAATTCATATGTAATAAAGGAAGCTAATTACACAAGGATTAACACTACTGCCCCGTCCCACCGAGCAAATGGCTGCCACTGACAGTGTAATTAAAAACACAGTTAAAAAATCACTACCACATCGGTCAACAACTTAATAACAAATAGAACACAATTTAATCCTGGCAGAACACACTCTGGAAATTAAGTCTTCGCCGAGTGCTAGGTGCAAGACAGGGCTGTAATCGGCCGTTCAAAAAACAGCTAGTCGTTCGTCACCGACAGCCAACGAAATAATAACCAAGTGAATTTAAGAGTTCAGTAAACCTGAAGAATTTCAACTTGGCTGTAGAGTCCAGTAAACTCCTTGATCAGACGTCGAGGCCGAGAGAGGAACTTCAGCTTTCAATGCAGTGTGTCCTGCACATCCCATGCCACTTTCAGTTGGCCCAGCGACAACCTACATTCCTCACTCTCTATCTTGTGTGTTTCCCGCGGGGAGGCATATCTAAAACTACCGGTCCGGCTGTCGTCGGCCTTGGGTATAAACACCATCACGTGAACCCAGCGCTGGCTTCGTCCTCTTGTCCACCGTACGCTCCACACAATCTGCACAGGCAGGACCAAGTTTCGTGGCGCGCTGCTTCGATCCTATCTAGTGAAATCGACCTGCGGAAAAATCGATACCAGACGTAAAAAAATGTCACTGAAGGTTTCCAGAATGAAGTTTGGAAGGTAGACAGTATGCCGCCGGCAGTGCTGTGAGGCGGTCACACGCCAGACGTCCATAGTTAACAGTACCGTACCGTCAACGTCAAAATGATCAACGATGCGGCGTGCGACAAGGTGCTTCAAGAGGCAAAACGTGGACTGCGCTTCTGTCATTCCGACGGCAACGTCGGACCCGTTACCGTCGATCACGCAGGTCTCGGCACACGAACGATAAGGATCTTCAAACTGCCGTTCGAACTACCTGCAGACGTCGTCATCGAGGCGCTCCGTCCCTATGGCAACGTTCTGGAACATGTTGCCGAACGATGGGTACAATTTCAAACCTATCCCGTTTTAAACGGTGTTAGACAGGTCCGAATCGAGTTGCAGAATTGGTGGGTCTTCTACGTATCGGAGGCCGCCGTGCCATTACAATGTACGACGGCCAACCTCGGACCCGTTCCGGTTGCGGGGAAGAAGGTCATCTAAGGTCTGAAAGCATTCAACGACGTGTCGCGCAGCTCCCGTTGTCGGAAGCGTCCGTCACACCCACGATGACCGCCCTACCAGTCTCTTACGCAGCGCCTCTTGCCACGTCTACAGTTTCGTCCAGTCCGTAGCCCGGTCCTTCCGATCGGCACGTCCCACCGTTCCAATCACCTACAGACGGTGCAGACGTCCCACCTGACAACCTTGCCGCCGAACAGGCTCCCCCACCGGACGCTGAGGAGACCAGTACTTCTTCACAACACCTGTTTGACAATTTCATTGTACCCACCAAAGCCTTTGAACCAGGTCGATGCTCCTCCTTGCCATCGTCCAACACTGAGGAACATGTGCGCAAACAAGGTTCGCCACGTAGGCGCAAACGCCGCCGCCCTTCACCCACGGGCTCTCATAGCGTCACCACCTGAGACGACGAAGACGACACCCAACCAGCCGTCGTTTCCACGCAGAGGTCGGCGGACAGCTTTCAAGATGAACAAGACGTTTCGCTGGACGGTACCACCGTGGAGGTCGCCACGCACTATGTAACGATCGGTGCGCAGGTTGAGCCGCCTATCTCCCCGCCAACAACTTCAGATCTCTCTCACCACGCCGCAATTCCCATGGACATTGGACAGACCCACGCACAGGAGCATGAGCCGACGACATTGAGGAAGATACGCCCCCTCCTCCGGATGAGTTGCCTCCGCCGGACGAGGCTGCCTGTTAACATCAAAAGCGAGGCACTGCAGCTGATGGGACGAGACTTCCTGTCGGTGCCCTCCTAATACTTCCCTTGGTGATGGTAGATACGCGTCCACCATCACTGAAACAAACGTACCGGTTCGCCACACTGAACATCAACATGATCGGCACTGCACCCAAGCTGCAGCTCCTATGTGACATGCTTCGGGCCTCTGACGTCGACGTCGCCCTTCTTCAGGAAGTACGCGTTGCCACACTACCACCAGCCTATGGCTACGACTCATACACGTCCACATGTGATCAATCAGGGCGTGGAGTGGCTTTCTACATACGGGAAGGAATCCCACTCAAGGACACGACAATCCTTCCCTGTGGACGGGACATAGTTGTTACCTTCTTCGACACGCGCGTCATTAATATCTACGCTCCGTCTGGCTCCACGAACTGTCGGCAGCGGTCCACTTTCTTCGGACATGACGTGGCACCCCTGTTTTCTGGACGCTATGATCGCCTTATCATGGGAGGCGATTTCAACTGCGTCCTCCATCCGCAGGACCAAATGCCTGGTTATTCGCCATGCCCGGCGCTGCTCACCTTAATCGAAGATTTTCATCTAGTGGACGTTTGGGAGAAAATTAATGGCAATACCCCAGGTTTTACCCATTATACAACACATTCTGCGAGCAGACTGGACCGGTTTTATGTTTCTGCCCATCTTGGCAACGAAGTCGCCCAAGCTGAACGATGGCCCCTTGCATTGTCGGACCACTGCGCCGTCATTTGCTCCCTGGCTCTGCCACCTCAATCAGTGTGGCGCAGCAGAGGTTACTGGAAGCTTAATACCTCCCTCCTATATGATCCACACTGCCGACAATGTATTGCCACTACATGGTCGTCTTGCGAAAGACGCCTCACGCAGTACACATCCACGTTCCATTGGTGGATCAAATGTGCCAAAACTGCGATCAGAAAGGTCTTCATGCAATGTGGCAAGGAAGCAGCAGCATGGCATCGAGACACCACAAATTCTCACTACGCCGTCCTCCGTGAGCTCGATGCGCTGCCTCCATCACCTGAAACCCATAGGGAACGACAGCGTACTAAAGCTCGTCTCCTCTCTCTCCAACGTGCACGACTGCATGGTGTCGTAGCGCGTTCCCGAAGACAGGACCTCCTCCACGACAAAACATCATCCACAATCCATGCCGCATCCGACCATAGTCGTCGACGTCGACTTTTCGTCCCCAACATCACGACCTCCGATGGTGTTCACCACACAACACAGGCGGCAGTGGTGTCTGCCTTTGCTGAACATTATCGCCAATTTTATGATGATGAACCGATGGCAACGCCAATTCCTGATGACCTCCGTCCTTCCCCTGATCGGACCTTCACCGTAGCGGAGTCAACGTCCATGATGTCTGCCATCACTGCAGAAGAGGTGGTAGATGCGATCAACAAGGGGGCCAAGAACAAATCACCAGGACCAGATGGTCTCCCCTTGGAGTTTTACTGGGCGTTCACCACGTTAATGCTTCCTCGCTGGACGGAAATGATTCAGGAACTCTTTACTCCGTCCTTCCAGATTCCACCTGAATTCGTCACTGGCATTCTTCCACCTGTGCCTAAGCCCAAGGGAGGATCTCATGTCTCTGCATACCGCCCCCTTACACTGATGAATGCAGACTATAAAATCTATGCATGCCTCTTAGCAGCGTGCATACGCACCGTCTTACCTACAGTCCTTTCACCGGAGCAGACTGCACGTGGTTGTGGGGCCACCTTACAAACAGCCCTAGGAGAATTCGGTGACCTCATCGCGCTGGCGTCGGTTTGTCGCCTTTGTGCAGCACTGGTATCCGTCGATTTCACGAGTGCCTTTGATCGCGTTCGACACCCATTCCTCCTCATGGTGGCGACACATATGGGGTTCCCATTACTTTTTGTCGATGCCATTCACCGGTTACTACTTCCCGCGGTCTCGATGGTACAAGTCAATGGGAGACTTGTAGGACCGATTCCTATATGCCGCTCTATGCGTCAAGGATGCCCTATGTCTACTTTACTATATGCCATTGCACTTGAGCCCCTCATCACTGGTCTTACCTCTAGACTGCAGGGTCTCACTTTACGTGACTGCACCTTTCACTGCAGCGCTTATGCGGACGACCTCCTCTTTTTCACCTGCTCCTCCACGGAACTCAATGAAGCCATCCAAGCCCGCATCTCGTGGTCGTGCGGTAGCGTTCTCGCTTCCCACGCCCGGGTTCCCGGGTTCGATTCCCGGCCGGGTCAGGGATTTTCTCTGCCTCGTGATGTCTGGGTGTTGTGTGCTGTCCTTCGGTTAGTTAGGTTTAAGTAGTTCTAAGTTCTAGGGGACTGATGACCATAGCTGTTAAGTCCCATAGTGCTCAGAGCCATTTGAACCATTTTTGAAGCCATCCAATGGATGCACCAGTATGGACGTCTTTCTGGTGGCATTCTTAATGTCCGTAAATCGACTATGATGCACATTGGGCGCGGACTCCCGGCTATGGTGCCGACTTCACTCCCAGTCAGTACCACCCTTCGTTACTTGCGTATCGAATTTACGAGCTCCACACACCGCACAGTGGCCCTCGCTTACCGGCGGCTCGTGCAGTCGATTCGGCATCATGTCCGCTGTCAAGTGCACCGTAACTTAAACCAACTCCAACGTGTGTCCTATGTCAACATGTATGTTGCCCCTAAACTGGTACACGTCGCCCAGATACTCCCAATGTTGTTACTCCTTGGCCGCCGCATCCAATCAGTCTTTGGATATTTCGTGTCTGCAGGGGCACTTTTTAAAGTCCGCTACAACACCCTAACACTGCCTCCTGCAAAAGGTGGCCTCGGACTCGTCTACGTGCGGGCACGATCTTCTGCACTCTTTGTCCATACTATGTTGCGGCACTGGCAGGGGCCGGTCCCGTCCTTAACACGCAGTCTCTTAGATATCCTCCGACCAGCTTCTCTCGATCCACCGATCAATGTGCCACCTATATCTCCATTATTGTACCACGTCGCCAATTGTTTCATAGAACTCAGCTACGTTCGGGCCGATCTTCCAGACACCTGTCCTCCCTGTACAAAAGATTATTATCGTTTGTTTATGATATCCAACCCTTGCGACCCCATGGTGCTACAGCACCCTGACATTAACTGGCGAACGGTTTTGGGGGTGTGTGCATGCACCCTTTTTACTGTCGTCTGTGACTGCAGTCTGGTATGTTTTAGTCTAAGGAAAATTCTCGACTAATAGTCGACTTTATCGCATAGGACTGGCCACCTCCCCATTCTGCCCTGACTGTCAGCTCGAAGACACCGACGAGCACCGTCTTACGTGTCCCCTGAAGCGAAACGTATGGCTCCTCATCCAACGAATCGTGGGCTTTTACCTCCGTGCTCCGCCAACGACGGTAACCCCGGATTTCTTGTTGTTACCCCATACATTTCACTTCCCTCTTGCTAAGCACCACACCCTAATCTGGTTTCGAGGACAGGCTTTAGAATACCTCTTTCAGAGTGGTCCGCATACCGTCCTTGACTTCTGGTACAAAGTTGTGACCGCGCATAGAACCCTCACCCGAAAACCATCTTACCGACACACTTTTGCCGGTTATCTCCGCAGCGTCTTCCTTGACACCCCTCAAAGTTGGGGTGTGCCATGCCTACCTGTCACATGAAGCAACAACCTTTATCCACGTTCTCATGCATCGACCAAAAAAATAAATAAAAGGAAGAAGACAGAATATGTTATATTTTGTTGTATTTAATGTTTTTCTAATATATTCTGTTTAACTAACAGTCATTTGTACATGTTTAAATGGTACCTTGAAGAACTCTTGCATAGTGTATATATATGTACCCTTAGTTTGTTCAATAAAGATTATTGAAAAAAAAGGAAGAAGACAGAATATGTTATATTTTCTTGTGTTTAATGTTATTCTAATATTTTATTTAAAAAAAGTTGGTAGACCACAAAAAGGCGTAAAAAAAAGTTGATAGAGCACTTTCCCGCGAAAGGCAAATGTCCCGAGTTCGAGTCTCGGGGCGGCACATAGTTTTAATCTGCCAGGAAGTTTCACTGCAGGTTTATTGTCACAACGATTAAAATGGCGGCCACAGCATTCGCCTACTGCGATGGTACGATATCTAAGTTTATGGTACCAATACAGATGAACTAGGAACACAGACAATCTCTATTTTACGTCTCAAAGTTTTTGTAAAATTCAACTTGCTCAAACTGTCCGATTCTGCAGGTCCAATGTATGCGCTTAATGGTTATACTCACAACACGGCGAACAGCTTCTACTGTGATTTATACCTATTGTTGATAACCATTCACCCTTTCGAAATCATCATGCATAATAATACACTCTAAGGGGAAAAGACAGAAGACGCAACACGAAGAGATTATCCAAATTGAACGGAAATCAGTAGATATGATGCACATGTACAGACAAACAAATGATTACAATTTCAGAAGAGTTGGATGATTTATTCAAGAGAAAAAGCTTCACAAATTGTGCAAGTCACTAATGAGTTCGTCCACCTCTGGCGCTAATGCAAGTAGTTATTCGGCTTGGCATGGATATCGTGTAAGGGTGACGCGGCTAACAAAAGGCTATGAAAAGGAATGGCACCCCAGACCATCTATCCTGGTTGTCGCACCTTATAGCGGGCGACAGTCAGGTTGGCATCCCACCGCTGTCCAGTGCGTCTCCAGATACGTCTTCGGGTTGGAAGCTCATTGACTGGAGCAACATCGTCTTCAGTGGTGCGTCCCACTTCAAACTGAGCCCCAATGACCCGGGAAGACGTCTGTGGAGGCGCCTCGGACGGCAGTCGCATACCAGCCCGACTGTTGTCCGCCATAGTGCCCGACAATCACGAGTGATGGTGTGGGGTACCATTTCTTTTCACAGCATAACCCCTTTGGCTGTGATCCGTGACACCCTTTCAACACAGTGATACGTCGAAGATGTTCCACGCCCCATTATGTTGCCCTTAATGGCAAGCCATCCTGGGCTTACTCTTCAGCAAGATAATGCCCTCCTGCACACGGTGACAGTTTCTACTGCTTGTCTTCGTGCTTGCCAAACGCTACCGTGGCCAGGCAGGCCACCGGATCTCTCCCCACTTGAGAACATTTAGAGCCTTATGAGCAGGACTCTCTAAAACAGCTCGGGATTTTGATGATCTAATGCGCCAATTGGACAGAATTCGGCACGGTATCCCTCAGGATATCCAACAACTCTATCAATGAATGTCAGGGTTGGGTTGATTTGGTGGAAGAGACCAAACAGCGACATCATCGGTCACGTCGGATTAGGGAAGGATGGGGAAGGATGTCGGCCGTGCCCTTTCAAAGGAACCATCCCGTCATTTGCCTGAAGCGATTTAGGGAGATCACGGAAAACCTAAATCAGGATGCCCCGACGCGGGGTTGAACAGGTGTACTCCCGAATGCGAGTCCAGACTGCTAACTACAGCGCCGTCCGCCTGCTTAGCTGGGTGGAAACGTGCTCGTCTCCCATGCAAGCGGGCCCGACTTCGATTCGCGACTGGGTTGGAGATTTTTCTCCGGTCGTGGACTGGGTGTTGTGTTGTCCTCACCATCATCTCAAGCTCATCACTGGCGCGCAAGTCGCCAAATGTGGCGTCGAATGAAATAAGAGTTGCACTTGGAGGCCGATCTTCCCTGAACGGGGCCTCCCGGCCAACGGTGCCATACGCTCAATTCCATTTTACCACTGCGCCACCTCGCTCGGTAATCAGTGTCAGGCTGAGTAACTGCATGCATAAGGACCTAGAGTGGACCAAGATGTCATTGATTTGCTCAGTTTCTGAAGCTCTTTCTCTTGAATAGATCCTCAAATTTTTCTGAAAATGTAGCCATTTGCTTGTCTGTACATATACATTACATCTATCGATTTCCGTCGCATTAGGATAATTCCTTCGAGGTGTGCCTTTTCTAAAAAGTGTATTCTGACCCTGCTGCGGGCATGAGTAGGTTTGCTGTAACTTGCTTCCACACTATGTTGCTCTAAATTCTTACTCTTTGTTCGCTGTGTATACGAAACTACGAACTGTGCACCTATATTGTAGTCTAGGGTTTGGTGAATAACTAACATATTGAAAACTTCAATTACTGCTTTCCTTCAAATGTATGTCCTTAGTTATTTGAGAAAATATTATGATTTAACATTTCTCTAAAGCCTCTGTTTCGGCAACAGAACGGCAATTGAGAGCAAACGTGAGTGGCTGCTGATATATACCGTGGTGACAAAACTAATGCGATTGCGATATGCATATATACAGATGGCGGTAGCATCGAGTACACAACGTATAAAAGGGCAGTGCATTGGCGGAGCTGTCATTTGTACTCAGATGGCTCATGTGGAAAGGTTTCCCTTGTGATTATGGCCGCACGACGGGGATTAACAAACACGAGGAATGGTAGATAGAGCTAGGCGCATGGGACATTCAGTATCGGAAAGCGTTAAGGAATTCAATGTTCCGAGATACAAAGTGTCAAATGTGTGCTGAGAATACCAAATTTCAGGCATTACCTCTCACCACGGACAACGCTGTGGCCGACGGCCGTCACTTAACGACCGAGAGCAGCGGCGTTTGCGTGGAGATGTTAGCGCTAGCGCTAACAGACAAGCAACACTGCGTGCAATTACCGCAGAAATCAATGTGGGACGTACGACGAAAGTATCCGTTAGGACAATGCCGCGAAATTTGGCGGTAATGGGCTATAGCAGCAGACGACGAACGAGAGTCGCTTTGCTAACAGCACGACAACGCAAGTAGAGCCCCTCTCCTAAACTCGTGGCCGTATAAGTTGGACAACAGATGATTGTAAAACCGTGACCTGCTCAGATGAGTCAACATTTCAGTTGGTAAGAATGGATGATAGGGTTTGAGTGTAGCGCAGATCCCACGAAGCCTTGAACCCAAGTTGCCGGCCGTGGTGGCCATGCGGTTCTAGGCGCTGTAGTCCGGAACCGCGCGACTGCAACGGTCGCAGGTTCGAATCCTGCCTCGGGCATGGATGTGTGTGATGTCCTTAGGTTAGTTAGATTTAAGTAGTTCTAAGTTCTAGGGGACTGATGACCTCAGATGTTAAGTCCCATAGTGCTCAGAGCCATTTGAACAATTTGAACCCAAGTTGGCAACAAGGCACTTTGCAAGCTGGTAGTGGCTCTATAATGGTGTGGGCTTTGTTAACATGGAATGTACTGGGTTCCCTTTTCCAACTGAACCGATCATTGACTGGAAATAGTTATGTTCAACTGCTCGGAGACCATTCACAGCCATTTATGGGCTTTATGTTCCCAAATGATGATGGAATTGTCACCGGCCCGCAGTTGTTCGCGACTAGTTTGGAGAACATTCTGAAACTATCGAGCGAATACTTTGGCCAACCAGTTCGCCCGACACGAATCCCGCCGAACATTAATGGGACATGACCGAAAGGTACGAACTGGAAACCAAGTTCTAAGCAAAGAAGGGAAAGCAGAAAGGTGGAAGGCGTATATAGACAGTTTATACAAGGGCGATGTACTTGAGGACAATATTATGGAAATGGAAGAGGATATAGATGAAGATGAAATGGGAGATATGATACTACGTGAAGAGTTTTGCAGAGACATGAGGTGAAACAAGACAACATTCCATTCGAACTACTGACAGCCTTGGGAGAGTCAGTCCTCACAAAACTCTACCATCTGGTGAGCAAGATGTATGAAACAGGCGAAATACCCTCAGACTTCAAGAAGAATATGATAATTCCAATCCCAAAGAAAGCAGGTGTTGACAGATGTGAAAATTACCGAACTATCAGTTTAATAAGTCACAGCTGCAAAATACTAACGCGAATTCTTTACAGGCGAATGGAAAAACTAGTGGAAGTCGACCTCGGGGAAGATTAGTTTGGATTCCGTAGAAATATTGGAACACGTGAGGCAATACTGACCCTACGACTTATCTTACAAAATAGATTAAGGAAAGGCAAACCAACGTTTCTAGCATTTGTAAACTTAGAGAAAGCTTTTGACAATGTTGACTGGAATATTCTCTTTCAAATTTTGAAGGTGGCAGGGTTAAAATGCAGGGAGCGAAAGGCTATTTACAATTTGTACAGAGACCAGATAGCAGTTATAATAGTCGAGGGACATGAAAGGGAAGCAGTGGTTGGGAAGGAAGTGAGACAGGGTTTTAGCCTCTTCCCGATGTTATTCAATCTGTATATTGAGCAAGCAGTAAAGGAAACAAAAGAAAAATTCGGAGTAGGTAATAAAATCCATGGAGAAGAAATTAAAACTTTGAGGTTCGCCGATGACATTGAAATTCTTTCAGAGACAGCAAAGGACTTGGAAGAGCAGTTGAACGGAATGGACAGTGTCTTGAAAGGAGGATATAAGATGAACATCATCAAAAGCAAAACGAGTATGATGGAATGTAGTCGAATTAAGTCGGGTGATGCTGAGGGAATTAGATTAGGAAATGAGACACTTAAAGTAGTAAAGGAGTGTTGCTATTTGGGGGGCAAAATAACTGATGATGGTCGAAGTAGAGAGAATATGAAATATAGACTGGCAATGGCTGAGAAAGCGTTTCTGAAGAAGAGGAATTTGTTAACATCAAGTATATATTTAAGTGTCAGGATGTCGTTTCTGAAAGTATTTGTATGGAGTGTAGCCATGTATGGAAGTGAAACATGGACGATAAATAGTTTGGACAAGAAGCGAATAGAAGCTTTCGAAATGTGGTGCTACAGAAGAATGCTGAAGATTAGATGGGTAGATCACATTACTAATGAGGGGTTATTGAATAGAATTGGGGAGAAGAGGAGTTTGTGGCACAACTTGACTAGAAGAAGTGATCGGTTGGTAGGATATGTTGTGAGGCATCAAAGGATCACCAATTTAGTATTCGAGGGCAGCGTGGAGGGTAAAAATCGTAGAGGGAGACCAATGATGAATACACTAAGCAGATTCAGAACGATATAAGTTGCTGCAGGTACTGGGAGATGAAGAAGCTTGCACAGGATAGAGTAGGAAGGAGAACTGCATCAAACCAGTCTCAGGACTGAAGACCACGACAACAAACAACAACCGAAAGGTCAGTTCCTGCATAAAATCCTGCGCTATGCAGTGGATGGCTATAAAGACAACATGGCTCAACATTTCTTCAGCGGACTTCCGGCGGTCTGTTGAGGCCCTGTCACGTCGAGTTGCTCCACTATGCCAGACATACGGAGGACCGACACTGTAACGGCAGGTATCCTGTGACTTCCGTCATGACACTGTAGGTGGCGATACTGTGACTTTCGACCTTGATGCTGTTTCCCTGCAAGCTGTTTTCAGCTGAATGTTCCTGATCATCTGATGTCACACACTGTATCGGCAGGTATCCTGTGACTTCCGTCATGACACTGTAGGTGGCGATACTGTGACTTTCGGCCTTGATGCTGTTTCCCTGCAAGCTGTTTTCAGCTGAATGTTCCTGATCTGATGTCACACATTGTTAACCCGTACTGACATCTGTGCGAATTACCTTTTTTTGAGTGTGTTTTCCTAATTAACGCCGGCCGGAGTCGCCGCGCGGTTCTAGGCGCTACAGTCTGGAACCGCGCGACCGCTACGGCAGCAGGATCGAATCCTGCCTAGGGCATGGACGTGTGTGATGTCCGTAGGTTAGTTAGGTTTCAGTACTTCTAAGTTTTAGGGGACTGATGACCTCAGAAGTTAAGTCCCACAGTGCTCAGAGCCATTTGAGCCTAATTAACATTGTACACTATGCTCTCATTAGGCCTGTTCATTTCTCTGTTGTTGAGATGTGTACAATATATCGCCTCTGACTTTCATTCACTTTCACTTCAAAATTGTGACATGGATTTTCTATTCTTTCTCGACATAATTTGATATCTTGTACAAACTGTTCATTAACTTCTTCCCGATAATTTTCCGTTGAGCTTTGGCAACTCGACTGTTGTGAGGCAACGCAACACGGTATCCTATTTTCGGTTTCCTGTTTGAAGAGTCGCTATCGTCAGTAACTGTCTTTCGTATACCGATATCAGTCAATCCAGCGGAGACGAAATGTCATTAACGAACATTGACCAAGAAAGAACTGGAGTAACCAAGTAAATATTAGCAAAAACTAAAAGCGAGGAAAAAAGAATGTTGTATGACATATGAAATGACTGTAAAATAGTCGAGGTTTTGATTCGTAGTTCTCTTTTTTTTCTGCAATGTTGAAGTCTCCCGCACCTTGCACTTTAGCCCATGAATTAATTCTGTGTATAATTTTGTGACCTACGAGGCTCATTAGACGCCTGCTTTTGTCACAAAAAGCAAAATATCCTCCAATGGAAAGGACACGAACTTCTTAGAGCTGTCATTTATGTTCCCATCACTCAGCAGTATTGGTAGAAAGTGTTTCTCAGCTCTGCTCTCTCGGTCGATATGCGTGACGAATCACCCCTCATCACTCTTTCTACTGATACGAGGCCTGCAGCCCAGTCAACGAAGACGAATCAGGGTATAAATTCGTGCAGCCGCAAATTTTTGTATAGTGGTACGAGGGAGTGTCATCAACAACATACTAAAAATCCTAACTGGTGTGGTGTGAGCTAGAGGACGGATGGAGCGTGTAACAGCCATTTTTCTAGGTTTTTCTTTAATATCTACAAAACGGCAGCATTTAGTGATATTGTTTTTCACTACGAAATTAAATTACATTACATTTCTTACGAAAAAGTCCTATTCAGTTTTTCTCTATGACTAATAAGACTATGAAGAAATAGCAGATCATTAAAAATAGAGCTTTAATCGTATAAAATTAATATTTAGCGGTAAATAAAGTAGTTTAAGAGCAAATATTAATTGTGTGCACCACATCTAACTGCAGTAGAATCGTATTAAGGGATAAACTGTGTTCTGAGGGATAAAGAGGATGTAAAGGCTGGGGTGAAGGATAGAAGCGTGAAGAAAGGTAAGTCAGCGTATTGTGCTCATGCACTTCCCTCCTTCATTAGTCTGCAAAATGAAGAGCGAGCGGGCAATTTCCCATTCTCTCTTCCGCACTACGTCACAAAAAGCAACTACAGTGTGTTTTACAAAGTTATACCGACCCTTCCACAGCTCACCTTATGAATAACTCTGCCAACACGGTGCGCAGATATTCACAGAGGGGTTGAAGAGTGGGGGAGGGGGGGGGGCGGTTTATTTTCCACGAAGTGTGTTAGCACTACATGGAGCACAAAAATGAGATGCTAGCAATACAAACGCAAAAAATTATATGTACAGATTCTACGTAATACTCTGCACACTACCCTATACTGCTTCAGCGGAAATTTGATTCTTAATCATCCTGTACGGCAGTTATAGAGTTCCGGGAAAGGCTACTTCCTTCACGAGGAGCTCTGCTCACTTTTCAGTTTACAGACAGACAGTTCTCTCCCAGTTCTCTTATGAAAGTAGACAAAATAACTTCATTGGGCTTGTGTTTATATAGAGGAGTTATTTTCAGTTTATTACGTTAACACAAACACTGACAGCAAAAAATTTCGCAGCTCCAGGAAGGAGTTGTACGACATAAAGGAAAACTGGTAGGTGTGTTTCTATATTTCAAAGATGATATCTATTCAAAGCTCGCACCAGTCGCATAAGAGTAGCACTAGTAACGCCACGATGAGGACGAAAATCAGGTTTGCTTTAAATGTACGGTGTAACGGTCGCCAGCTTTAGTTATGTATGTTTGAGACTAGGACAGGTGAGTGGATGTTAGTCAAGAGTGGTTCTAAGGCGACAAAGCCACCATTGTCTACATCTCACACAGTTTGAACGAGGTCGCTACGAGAAGCTGGATGTTACTTCTGCGACACTGCAGAAATACTTGGCAGGAATGCAGCCACTGTACATGAGTGCTGGCAGCAGCTATCAGGATAATTTACGCAACACACCCGGGCTCCGGACGGCCACGTGGCACTTGTTCAAAAATGTGTGTGAAATCTTATGGGACTTAACTGCTAAGGTCATCAGTCCCTAAGCTTACACACTACTTAACCTAAATTATCCTAAGGACAAACACACACGCCCATGCCCGAGGGAGGACTCGAACCTCCGTCGGGACCAGCCGCACAGTCCATGACTGCAGCGCCTTAGACCGCTCGGCTAATTCCGCGCGGCCCACGTGGCACTACCGAGAGGGAAGACCATCGTGTTCACGTATGATTCTGGCTCATGGTATCGCATGTAAACCATCAATTTCAGCAGCAGTTGCCACCACAGTGACACATCTCACCGCTACAAATCGGTTACGTGAAAGACAGGTTCGAGTCAGACGCCCTGTACAGTACATTCCACTGACTCCGAACCACTACCATTTGCGACTAATGGTTCAAACGGCTCTGAGCACTATGGGACTTAACATCTGAGGTCATCAGTCCCCTAGAACTTAGAACTACTTAAACCTAACTAACCTAACGACATCACACACATCCATGCCCGAGGCAGGATTCTAACCTGCGACCGTAGCGGTCGCGCGGTTCCAGACTGAAACACCTAGAACCCCTCGGCCACAACGGCCGGCTTTTGCGACTTCACTGACGTCAAGCGAGAGTTCATTGAAGGACAAGGCGGAGGTCTGTTGTGTTTTCTGATGAAAGATGGTTCTGTCTCGGTGCGAGTGATGGCCGTGAGTTGGTTAAAGGGAGGCCAGCAGAGGACCTGCACCCAACGTGCCTAAATGCTACGCACACTGGATCTACATCTGGATCTACGTATGACAGCAGGAGTACTCTCGTAATTAGCCCACGCACCCTGACTGCAAAACTCTACGTCAGTCTGGTGATTCGACGTGTTGTGTTGTGATTTATGAACAGCATTCCAGAAGATGTTGTGACTCAACGTGCTATACAGTGTGTCGACATGTTGCCTAGGCCAGCTCGATCACCAGGTCTGTCTCCAATCGTGCACACGCAATATCTTCGGACAACTTCAGCGTCTTCCACTAACTGCACTAACCGGCCTTGTATTGACCGACCAAGAGCAACTGGCGTGGGAAGTCCATCCCAAGAACTGACATCCAGCACATGTACAACACAACGCTTGCACGTTTACATGCCTGTACTAAACAGTTTGGCAGTTACACCGGTTACTGATGTACCAACATTTCGCATTTGCAATGGCTTATCTCGCGCTTACATTAACCTGCCCCTTGCATTGTTAATCACTTAAACATATTACCTAGACAGATGTATTCCCAAAATGTCATTACTCTACATTAATTATTTTCCGGTGTTACAATTCTTTTCGATCACTGTAACTGCAGTTGCTCAGTGAGCTTTTATTTCAAATACATTCCTATAAACAAGTCGGAGAAATGCTGAATTTGTAAGTGTGGCTGTGTCTGGGACAAGTGTTGATGGGAAAGAAATTGGATTGGTAGACGTGGCACCTTGCTACTGTCTGTCACTGAGAGCATACTATCGTGTATGTAGTACATAGTTCACTATTTCAGCATTTGGTAAATTACATTTTTGTTATTTAACTTTGTAGACAGATGCACGTCCTGGTGTCACAATTTTCCAGGCAACCTAAGGGAGGGAACTCGTGAGCGACATCCGTGTGTGGATTGTATAATCTTTGTTCTGTGTGTTATCGTGTTTTAACTGTTTGTATTTCCCGAGACGGAATTTGGGAACTAGGCTAGCAATTGTCTGAACGACTATGGGAAATCGCCTAAAACCACACGCAGGTCCTCGGCCGCTCATGCTCAACACGAATTCGATCCGGGTCTGGGTAATTTAACCTGGCTGCGCGTCACGCTACACGAGCAAGTCTAAAATTTAGAGATTATTGTTCAAATGGTTCAAATGGCTCTGAGCACTATGGGACTCAACTGCTGTGGTCATAAGTCCCCTAGAACAGAGAACTACTTAAACCTAACTAACCTAAGGACATGAAACACATCCATGCCCGAGGCAGGATTCGAACCTGCGACCGTAGCGGTCGTGCGGTTCCAGACTGTAGCGCCTTTAACCGCTCGGCCACTCCGGCCGGCAGAGATTATTGTACATAAGAAAAAATGCTCTAGAAAATATGACACACAAGTATTTATGGTTAACAGAATACTAACAATCTGTGAAAGTACAAACAAAGTTTAAATGACTGGCTGGAAACAATTTTCAGTCGCATTGAGTAAAAAGGCACAGGTATTCAGACATCTATTCCTATTCCATTACATACAATAGCGTAGACATGTGCAGCTCTGCAGAAGAATAAAAAAAATAGTGATTTCTTGACTTTTTTCTTCTCACACTTTTAAGGTGAGTGTACCATGTCAAGTTTTCACCTCATTGATAGGGACATGAGCTGTTTAAAGGTTTATTTAACTTTTGAAAAATTGCATTTTGCATTCCAGGGAAAAGTAGAAACAGTAATTTATTAATTTTAACCATTGCTTGAGTCTGCACCAATGCTTAACATGTCGGTAGCTTAACGTCTGAGTGTGGACAATATTCACATGAAGTAACTGATGTCATATGACAGACTCTCGTATAAAGAGGCGCTTTTCAAGTAACTGATGTTAACTTTCCTCCTAATAAGACAGGTAGAAGCTTTACTCCAGCAAACTGTAAAAAACTGTTTAATGGCGAATAAATCCGCAGAGAGTGGCTCATTTATTCTTTTTCAAAGACTTCCAGTTTTACTTTTTGATGAAAACTGTTCAGTGCTGAAACTATCCTGGTTTTCAGTCTGGAAAAATGAGTCCGGATTCCCAGCCCAGTTCGAAAAATTCCCAAACTTTGCAAATCCGTACCAATCATGGAGAGAATTACGCTTACGTCTGCGTGTACGCAAAAAGCTTGATGAAGAAAATCAGGTACTCAATCAGGGTGAAACTGAACATTAGAATAAGGCATTAAAAAGGTTACTTTGAGTAACACAGTTCCTGGGGGCCGGCCGTGGTGGCCGAATGGTTCTAGGCGCTTCAGTCTGAAACCGCGCGACCACTACGGTCGCAGGTTCGAATCCTGCCTCGGGCATGGATGTGTGTGATGTCCTTAGTTTTAAGTAGTTCTAAGTTCTAGGGGACTGATGACCTCAGATGTTAAGTCCCATAGTGCTCAGAGCCATTTGCACCACTTCCTGGGGACACAGGGGTTTGCGTTTCGAGGAACAATATTTATTAAAACAATATGACGGGAATTTCTTGCAATTCAAAGAGCACATCGCCACGTTTGATGTTGTATCGAAAAACTATTTTGGAAGAATAAGTTCTCATTAACCGAAGTATTACTGTCTCAGTGCAGTAATACAAAATGGATTAATCATTCTGTTACCCTCATGTAAGATGATTGCATTTAAAAAACCAACATACTGTTCAGTTTCACTACCTGACAAAAAAATGAAGCATCAAGAAGGAGAGGAGGAAACTACATTAAAATTTCACCGGTTGAGAGGTTATATGATGTTATTTTAGCTATTACAAATTAGAGTCAAATTTAGAAATGTCTTTGCACTATGAACCCTCTTGTCATTATGATGTCGCACCCTGTCTGGCCTGGAGGCATGCACTGATTAGCGTGGAAAGGGTGTTATCAACCCGATGTATCCTCTCCCGAGGCAAGTTGATCCACGTTCTATTGGACGCACACATCTATGGATGTTGCTGACGACGGGAGTACCTCGGCATCACGCAGATACTTCATAGGGAGACGTGCCGTGAGTGGTCGAGCATTGGCCTGTTGCAAAATAGAGTCGCGACAGTGTCGCATGAGTTGAAACTCATGAGGATGCAGGAAATTCTTGTATGGTTGTGCTACCAGAGCTCCTTCAGTCACTATCAGTCGTGACCTAAAGTCACAACCTATACCTCCATATCCCATGACGCCAGGAGCAACATCGATGTGCCTCTCCAGTACGTGTAAGAATGGGACCTTTCCCCAGGTCGTCGCCATACTCGCCACGATGTTCATCCGGGGTAGTGCAGAACCGCAATTCATCGTTGAAAACAATGCGACGCCATCCATTAGCAGTCAGTGCTTCGCGGTCACGGTACAACTCCAGTCAAATGGTTCAAATGGATCTGAGCACTATGGGACTTAACATCTATGGTCATCAGTCCCCTAGAACTTAGAACTACTTAAACCTAACTAACCTAAAGACAGCACACAACACCCAGCCATCACGAGGCAGAGAAAATCCCTGACCCCGCCGGGAATCGAACCCGAGAACCCGGGCGTGGGAAGCGAGAACGCTACCGCACGACCACGAGATGCGGGCAACTCCAGTCACAGGCGTTTGTGTTGTAGTGTTAACGGCAACCTATGCTTAGGACAGTAATTTCCTACTAGGTCGCAGCTAGTTTCCCGTCATTGGTGCTTAATGACACACAATGTTGCAGGAAGTTCATTATCTATTCTTGGATGGCAGGCGCAGATGTGAAGGGGTTACTATGTTTGTGGTGCACAACACGGCGACCTCCCTTGTGGTGATCAGACGTGATCGACCGGAAACTTGACGACGGGTATGCCTTCCGTCTCGTTCTCTTGCAGTCCAACATTGGGACAATTTTACACCTGAATGCCCCACAGATTTGGATGCTGCCCTATTCACCCAGCGAGCCAAACAGAGACCTACAGTGAGGCACCTTTCATACTTCGTCAGGTGGTGACAGGGCTGTCCCACTGGAGCACGCAGCATCTCCGTATCTACATCTACATCTACATCCATACTCCGCAAGCCACCTGACGGTGTGTGGCGGAGGGTACCTCGAGTACCTCTATCGGTTCTCCCTTCTGTTCCAGCCTCGTATTGTTCGTGGAAAGAAAGATTGTCGGTATGCCTCTGTGTGGGCTCTAATCTCTCTGATTTTATCCTCATGGTCTCTTCGCGAGATATACGTAGGAGGGAGCAATATACTGTTTGACTCCTCGGTGAAGGTATGTTCTGGAAACTTCAACAAAAGCCCGTACCGAGCTACTGAGCGTCTCTCCTGCAGAATCTTCCACTGGAGTTTTTCTATCATCTCCGTAACGCTTTCGCGATTACTAAATGATCCTGTAACGAAGCGCGGTGCTCTCCGTTGGATCTTCTCTCTCTCTCTTCTATCGACCCTATCTGGTACGGATCCCACACTGGTGAGCAGTATTCAAGCAGTGGGCGAACAAGAGTACTGTAACCAACTTCCTTTGTTTTCGGATTGCATTTCCTTAGGATTCTTCCAATGAGTGTCAGTCTGGCATCTGCTTTACCGACGATCAACTTTATATGATCATTCCATTTTAAATCACTCCTAATGCCTACTCCCAGATAATTTATGGAATTAACTGCTTCCAGTTGCTGATTTGCTATATTGTAGCTAAATGATAAAGGATCTTTCTTTCTATGTATTCGCAGCACATTACACTTGTCGACATTGGGATTCAATTGCCATTCCCTGCACCTTGCGTCAATTCGTTGCAGATCCTCATGCATTTCAGTACAATTTTCCATTGTTACAACCTCTCGATATACTACAGCATCAACCGCAAAAAGCCTCAGTGAACTTCCGATGTTATCCACAAGGTCGTTTATGTATATTGTGAATAGCAACGGTCCTACGACACTACCTTGCGGCACAGTTGGAATCACTCTTACTTCGGAAGACTTCTCTCCTTTGAGAATGACAAGCTGCGTTCTGTTATCTAAGAACTCTTGAATCCAGTCACACAATTGGTCTCATAGTCCATATGCTCTTACTTTGTTCATTAAACGACTGTGAGGAACTGTATCGAACGCCTTGCGGTAGTCAAGAAACACGGCATCTACCTGGGAACCCGTGTCTATGGCCCTCTGAGTCTCGTGAACGAGTAGCGCGAGCTGGGTTTCGAAATCCATGCTGATTCCTACAGAGTAGATTTCTAGTCTCCAGAAAAGTCATTATACTCGAACATAATACGTGTTCCAAAATTATACAACTGATCAACGTTAGAGATATATGTCTATAGTTCTGCACATCTGTTCGTCGTCCCTTCTTGAAAACGGGGATGACCTGTGCCCTTTTCCAATCCTTCGGAAAGCTACGCTCTTCTAGAGACCTACGGTACACCGCTGCAAGAAGAGGGGCAAATTCCTTCGCGTACTCTGTGTAAAATCGAACTGGTATCCCATCAGGTCCAGCGGCCTTTCCTCTTTTGAGCTATTTTAATTGTTTCTCTGTCCCTCTGTCGTCTATTTCGATGTCTACTATTTTGTCATCTGTGCGACAATCTAGAGAAGGAACTACAGAGCAGTCTTCCTCTGTGAAACAGTTTTGGAAAAAGACATTTAGTATTTCGACCTTTAGTCTGTCATCCTCTGTTTCAGTACCATTTTGGTCGCAGAGTGCCTGGACGTTTTGTTTTGATCCACCTACCGCTTAGACATAAGACCCAAATTTCTTAGGATTTTCTGCCAAGTCAGTACATAGAACTTTACTTTACTTTCAAATTCATTGAACGCCTCTCGAATAGCCCTCCTCACACTACATTTCGCTTCGCGTAATTTTTGTTTGTCTGCAAGGCTATGGCTATATTTACGTTTGCTGTGAAGTTCCCTTTGCTTCCGCAGCAGTTTTCTAAGTCGGTTGTTGTACCACGGTGGCTCTTTTCCATCTCTTACGATGTTGCTCCCCCCCCCCCCCCCATAAGCCATGGACCTTGCCGTTGGTGGGGAGGCTTGCGTGCCTCAGCGATACAGATAGCCGTACCGTAGGTACAATCACAACGGAGGGGTATCTGTTGAGAGGCCAGACAAACGTGTGGTTCCTGAAGAGGGGCAGCAGCCTTTTCAGTAGTTGCAAGGACAACAGTCTGGATGATTGACTGATCTGGCCTTGTAACAATAACCAAAACGGCCTTGCTGTGCTGGTACTGCGAAAGGCTAAAAGCAAGGGGAAACTACGGCCGTAATTTTTCCCGAGGGCATGCAGCTTTACTGTATGATTAAATGATGATGGCGTCCTCTTGGGTAAAATATTCCGGAGGTAAAATAGTCCCCCATTCGGATCTCCGGGCGGGGACTACTCAAGAGGATGTCGTTATCAGGAGAAAGAAAACTGGCGTTCTACGGATCGGAGCGTGGAATGTCAGATCCCTTAATCGGGCAGGTAGGTTAGAAAATTTAAAAAGGGAAATGGATAGGTTAAAGTTAGATATAGTGGGAATTAGTGAAGTTCGGTGGCAGGAGGAACAAGACTTCTGGTCAGGTGACTACAGGGCTATAAACACAAAGTCAAATAGGGGTAATGCAGGAGTAGGTTTAATAATGAATAGGAAAATAGGAATGCGGGTAGGCTACTACAAACAGCATAGTGAACGCATTATTGTGGCCAAGATAGATACGAAGCCCACACCTACTACAGTAGTACAAGTTTATATGCCAACTAGCTCTGCAGATGACGAAGAAATTGAAGAAATGTATGATGAAATAAAAGAAATTATTCAGATGGTGAAGGGAGACGAAACTTTAATAGTCATGGGTGACTGGAATTCGAATGTAGGAAAGGGAGAGAAGGAAACGTAGTAGGTGAATATGGATCGGGGCTAAGAAATAAAAGAGGAACCCGCCTGATAGAATTTTGCACAGAGCACAACTTAATCATAGCTAACACTTGGTTTAAGAATCATGATAGAACGTTGTATACATGGAAGAACCCTGGAGATACTAAAAGGTATCAGATAGATTATATAATGGTAAGATAGATATTTAGGAACTAGGTTTTAAATTGTAAGACATTTCCAGGGGCAGATGTGGACTCTGACCACAATCTATTGGTTATGACCTGTAGATTAAAACTGAAGAAACTGCAAAAAGGTGGGAATTTAAGGAGATGGGACCTGGATAAACTGAGAGAACCAGAGGTTGTACAGAGTTTCAGGGAGAGCATAAGGGAACAATTGACAGGAATGGGGGAAAGAAATACGGCAGGAGAAGAATGGGTAGCTTTGAGGGATGCAGTAGTGAAGGCAGCAGAGGATCAAGTAGGTAAAAAGACGAGGGCTAGTAGAAATCCTTGGAAAACAGAAGAAATATTGAATTTAATTGATGAAAGGAGAAAATATAAAAATGCAGTAAATGAAGCAGGCAAAAAGGAATACAAACGTCTCAAAAATGAGATCGACAGGAAGTGCAAAATGGCTAAGCAGGGATGGCTAGAGGACAAATGTAAGGATGTAGACGCTTATCTCACTAGGGGTAAGATAGATACTGCCTACAGAAAAATTAAAGAGACCTTTGGAGAAAAGAGAACCACTTGTATGAACATCAAGAGCTCAGATGAAAACCAAGTTCTAAGCAAAGAAGGGAAAGCAGAAAGGTGGAAGGAGTATATAGAGGGTCTATACAAGGGCGATGCACTTGAGGACAATATTATGGAAATGGAAGAGGATGTAGATGAAGATGAAATGGGAGATACGATACTGCGTGAAGAGTTTGTCAGAGCACTGAAAGACCTAAGTCGAAACAAGGCCCCCGGAGTAGACAACATTCCATTGGAATTTCTGACGGCCTTGGGAGAGCCAGTTTTGACAAAACTCTACCATCTGGTGAGCAAGATGTATGAAACAGGCGAAATACCCTCAGACTTCAAGAAGAATATAATAATTCCAATCCCAACGAAAGCAGGTGTTGACAGATGTGAAAATTACCGAACTATCAGTTTAATAAGCCACAGCTGCAAAGTACTAACACGAATTCTTTACAGACGAATGGAAAAACTAGTAGAAGCCGACCTCGGGGAAGATCAGTTTGGATTCCGTAGAAATACTGGAACACGTGAGGCAATACTGACCTTACGACTTATCTTAGAAGAAAGATTAAGGAAAGGCAAACCTACGTTTCTAGCATTTGTAGACTTAGAGAAAGCTTTTGACAATGTTGACTGGAATACTCTCTTTCAAATTCTAAAGGTGGCAGGGGTAAAGTACAGGGAGCGAAAGGCTATTTACAATTTGTACAGAAACCAGATGGCAGTTATAGAAGTCGAGGGACATGAAAGGGAAGCAGTGGTTGGGAAGGGAGTGAGACAGGGTTGTAGCCTCTCCCCAATGTTATTCAATCTGTATATTGAGCAAGCAGTAAAGGAAACAAAAGAAAAATTCGGAGTAGGTATTAAAATCCATGGAGAAGAAATTAAAACTTTGAGGTTCGCCGATGACATTGTAATTCTGTCAGAGACAGCAAAGGACTTGGAAGAGCAGTTGAACGGAATGGATTGTGTCTTGAAGGGAGGATATAAGATGAACATCAACAAAAGCAAAACGAGGATAATGGAATGTAGTCGAATTATGTCGGGTGATGCTGAGGGTATTAGATTAGGAAATGAGACACTTAAAGTAGTAAAGGAGTTTTGCTATTTGGGGAGCAAAATAACTGATGATGGTCGAAGTAGAGAGGATATAAAATGTAGACTGGCAATGGCAAGGAAAGCGTTTCTGAAGAAGAGAAATTTGTTAACATCGAGTATAGATTTAAGCGTCAGGAAGTCATTTCTGAAAGTATTTGTATGGAGTGTAGCCATGTATGGAAGTGAAACATGGACGGTAAATAGTTTGGACAAGAAGAGAATAGAAGCTTTCGAAATGTGGTGCTACAGAAGAATGCTGAAGATTAGATGGGTAGATCACATAACTAATGAGGAAGTATTGAATAGGATTGGAGAGAAGATAAGTTTGTGGCACAACTTGACCAGAAGAAGGGATCGGTTGGTAGGACATGTTCTGAGGCATCAAAGGATCACCAATTTAGTATTCGAGGGCAGCGTGGAGGGTAAAAATCATAGGGGGAGGCCAAGAGATGAATACACTAAGCAGATTCAGAAGGATGTAGGTTGCAGTAGGTACTGGAAGATGAAGAAGCTTGCACACGATAGAATAGCATGGAGAGCTGCATCAAACCAGTCTCAGGACTGAAGACCACAACAACAACAACGATGTTGCTTGGCACATACTCATCTAATGCATATTGTACGATGGTTTTGAACTATGTCCACTGATCCTCAACACTATCTGTACTTGAGTCAAAACATTTGTGTTTAGCCATCAAGTACTCTGAAATCTGCTTTTTGTCACTTTTGCTGAACAGAAAAATCTTCCTACTTTTTTTAATATTTCTGCTCAACTTCTGACACTACTCACACACTGTATATAGGGCCTACCCAACTAGGTCTGACATCAACGCTAAACAAGAACAACACTGATGCACTCTGGTGTCTGTTGTACCTATCACACAGAATTGCAACTCTAGTCATGTGCAGTGACGGAAAAAAATTGCAACACACAGAAGCAGTAGTATGACGTAAACGAAGGTTGATAGGTGTGTTTCTACATCTCAAAGATGATGTCTATTCAAATTTCCCGCCAGACGCATCATAGTGACACTAGTAGCCCCACAATGAGGATGAAAATCATGTTTGCTTAAGACCGGGTCTGGACGGTCACGTGGCACTACCGAGAGGCGTATGGCTCTGACGTATCAAATCGTTCAAAAATGGTTCAAATGACTCTATGCACTATGGGACTTAACATCTGAGGTCATCAGTCCCGTAGAGCTTAGAACTACTTAAACCTAACTAACCTAAGGACATCACACACATCCATGCCCGAGGCAGGATTCGAACCTGCGACCGTAGCAGCCGCGTGGTTCCGGACTGAAGCGCCTAGATCCGTTCGGCCACAACGGTCGGCTCTGGCGTATCGTACAGTATATGCAGCAGCAATTTCAGCAGCAGTTGACACCACAGTGACACATCGAACAGTTACAAATCAGTTCGCTCAAGAAGAGCTCCGAGCCAGACTACCTGTAGATTGCATTCCACCGACTCCAAACCACTACAATTTGCGACTTTATTGCCGCCAAGCGAGAACTCATTGGAAAGCAGGGCGGAGGTCTGTTGTGTTTTCCGATGAAAGGTGGTTCTGTCTCGGTGCCAGTGATGGCCGCGTTTTGGTTCAACGGAGACCGGCTGAGGACCTCCATCCAACGTGCCTGCATGTCAGACACACTGGATCTACACCTGGAGTTACCGTTGCGGGTGCCATTTCCTATGACAGCAGGAGCACTCTCGTGACTAGCCCGAGCACCCTGACTGAAAAACTGAACGTCAGTCTGGTGATTCGAAGTGTTGTGCTGCCATTCATGAGCAGCCTTCCATGGGGTTTTTTCCCAAGAGGATAATGCTCACCCACATATTTCTGTTGTAACTCAGTGTACTCTACAGGGTGTCGCCATGTTGCCTTGGCCTGCTCGATCACCAAAACTGTCTCCAATCGAGCACACATGGGAAATAATCGGCCGACAACTCTAGCGTCATCCACAACTGCATTAATCGTCGCTGTATTGATTGACCAACTGCAACAGGCATGAAACTCCATCCAACAAACTGACATTTCGCTCATGGTTAGGTTAGGTTAGGTTAGTGTTTTTTAACGTCCCGTCGACACGAGGTCATTAGAGACGGAGCACAAGCTCGGGTTAGGGAAGGATGGGGAAGGAAATCGGCCGTGCCCTTTCAAAGGAACCATCCCGGTATTTGCCTGAAACGATTTAGGGAAATCACGGAAAACCTAAATCGGAATGGCTGGAGACGGGATTGAACCGTCATCCTCCCGAATGCGAGTCCAATGTGCTAACCACTTCGCCACCTCGCTCGGTCGCTCATGTACAACGCAATACACGCACATTTGCTTGCTTACATTCAGCATCCTGGAGGTTACATCGTATTAATGTACTAGCATTTCATATTTGTAATGACTTATGTCGCGTTTACGTAACTTGTGTTCTTGCTATGCAGGCTGGGATGGCCGAGCGGTTCTAAGCGCTACAGTCTGAAACCGCGTGACCGCTACGGTCGCAGGTTCGAATCCTACCTCGGGCATGGATGTGTGTGATGTCCTTAGGTTAGTTAGGTTTAAGTAGTTCTAAGTTCTAGGGGACTGATGACCTCAGAAGTTAAGTCCCATAGTGCTCAGAGCCATTTGAACCATTTTTTTCTTGCTATGTCAAAACCTTCATAAGTTACTTATAGAAATGTATTCCCAACATTTGATTACTCTACATATACTCGCTGATGCTATGTATGTATGCAAAGCTACAGTAAATCGAACCCTGTCTTTTATGTGCTTCACTTTTTTTGTCAGGCAGTCTGCTTTGAACTTTTCTCCTGACGTGATTCACACAGAAAAAATGTTGGTCATTCGTTTTGGTCATGTAGAGCATTGTGAAGAAATAACTATGAAAGAACATTTCCTTGTCTTTATCCCAGTTACAGATACAACTGGTGAATACTTTTTGGCGCTACTAGTAAATATGTAACCGGTGTTCTCTTAAACGAAGCCATGCATATGATAACCATTCAAATATGAAAGGTAAGATTATCGGTTTTCAAAAATGGATTAAAGGTCTTAATCCTCGACCATTTTCTGTTTTATATATGGCTTATTTTTTAAACACTGTCGTGAACGATGCAGCGCTATCATATCCTGTTGCTGTCAATTTTTAAAGTACACTTCAAGACGTTTTCAGTTCTCTTTCTATCTGCACATCCACGGGGTCTTTTGAAGAAGCTTGTAGCTAATCTGACAGTCTATCCTCGCACGGATTCCCGTAGGCAAGCCGAACAGATGCCTTGGAGCCTCTTAGATACTACATTGAACCAGTTTATAACGCTGCTTATGGAGTTTGCGAAGATCCTGAAATAGATGCTTTTGGTAGAAACAGTGCTGCTGCCATTTCAATAAAACCACAAAATTTCTGATGCACTTGCTGTACAGTGGTCTGTTATGTTTAGAACCTACCAGATTAGCGAAGCTTAACGATGAATTGCAGTGAACCTTCATAGTGTTACCGTTCTAGTTGAAAGACTTAACAGCTTTTCTGAAGGAGATGAGCTCAGAAAAGTGCTTTAATAGTGTGACAACTGAGGCAAAAGTCCTTTCTGAATAACTTGCATCCAACTCAAACTTCCAAAAAGAATTAAAATTCGTCCCAGGCGAATGAAAAAGCAATTTACCTATGAGTCTAACGATGAACTTACTGATGAGGGACCACAAGAACTTTCCTTTAAGTTTAATTTCTCTGCTCACTAAACGATAGCTTTGAGCTTACGGCCAGTCATAGCAAGAGCTTCAGCTTTAGGCCTGTATATGATATTCGTGATCTGCAGACGTTAGATGGTGGGAAACTTAAATCCCCGTATATTGCTCTTAAGACTGTGTTAGGGGATGGTGATGAATGTGACATTAGTGGAAAGAATCTAAACCACGGTAGGGCAATCGGTGGCTCACGGGCTTGACCCGACCTGCGACTGGTTTCAATCCGGCCCGTAAAATAAATTTGTGGGAGAGAGACAGAGAGTGAGGTGAAGCAGAATTTTACAACGGAAGTTTTTAAAACAGCTATCGTAAAACATCACAAGTAAAGAAACAATGTTCGTGACTCGTAAATAGCTGTAAACATCTGAATATAGCTTGAACATAAAATGATTTTACTCTCAAAAACGCTTGTTTTGAGACACAGTTTGATGGCGTGGCGTGGGTGGGAAGGTTTGTCATTCATATCGGTGTGTTACCCTATAAACAAGGGCGCTATGGTTTTGACTTCTTGCGCCAAGTGCGCTGCAGTTATGCCGCGTCACGAGGTGGCCCACTAGTAAATACACTCCTGGAAATGGAAAAAAGAACACATTGACACCGGTGTGTCAGACCCACCATACTTGCTCCGGACACTGCGAGAGGGCTGTACAAGCAATGATCACACGCACGGCACAGCGTACACACCAGGAACCGCGGTGTTGGCCGTCGAATGGCGCTAGCTGCGCAGCATTTGTGCACCGCCGCCGTCAGTGTCAGCCAGTTTGCCGTGGCATACGGAGCTCCATCGCAGTCTTTAACACTGGTAGCATGCCGCGACAGCGTGGACGTGAACCGTATGTGCAGTTGACGGACTTTGAGCGAGGGCGTATAGTGGGCATGCGGGAGGCCGGGTGGACGTACCGCCGAATTGCTCAACACGTGGGGCGTGAGGTCTCCACAGTACATCTTCTTATTTCAATTTCCAGGAGTGTATAATACCATATCACATAAGTGAATGAAAATAAGCAAAGTAGATTAATTTTCGTGTCAAACCATCACTCACTTCAGATACACTTCGAATAGTAAAAATGGCAGCATTAAATCGTTGAACAAGATCCTGAACATGGGCTTTCCACGACAGTTTACTAACTATCTGAACACCTAGAAATTTGAACTGTTCAGTTTCACCAATCATATGCCCCTTCTGTGAAATTATAATGTCAGGTTTTGTTGAATTGTGTGTTAAAAACTGTAAAAACTAAGACTTACTGTAATTTAGCGTTAGTTTATTTTCTACAGGCCATGAACATAGGTCATGAACTGCACTATTTGAAACCGAGCAAATGATGCACACAACATCCTTTACTACCAAGCTAGTGTCATCAGCAAATATGTATATTATTGAGTTGCCCTTGATACTTGAGGGCATATCATTTATATACATAAGGAACACACTGATCCCTGGGGCACCCACCATTTGACTGCACCCCACTCAGACCCCGCATCACAATCATTCTCAACGTTTTGCTGTGTGTTGCTAAAGTAAGAGGTGAATAATCCCTGTATTCTGTAATGGCCCAACTTCTGGAGCAATATGTTCTGATCAACACAATCAAACGCATTAGTTAAATCAAAAAATATGCCTAGCATTCGAAAACTTTTGTTTAACCCATCTAGTACCTCACAGAGAAAAGAGAATATAGCATTTTCAGTTGTTAAACGACTTCTAAAGCCGAACTGTACACTTGACAGCAAATCGTGTGATATAAAATGATCAATTGTGCTAACATATACAGCCTTTTCAATAACTTTAGAGAACACTGAAGGCATAGAAATCGGTCTAACATTGTCTACATTATCCCTTTCCCCCTTTTTATAAAGCTGCTTTACTACTGAGCACTTTAATCGTTCAGTAAACTGACCATTCCTAAAGAAAAAATTACAAATATAGCTAAGTACAGGGCTAACATTTGCAGCAAAGTACTTTAATATTCTGCTGGGCACTCCACCATATCCATGAGTCCTCAGTCTTCAGTGATTTAATTATTCACTCAATCTTCCCCTTGTCTGTGTCACACAGGATTGTTTCAGACATCAGTCTCGGAAAAGCATTTGTCAGGAAAGTTATATGATTCCCTGTAGCAACTAAATTTGTATTTAATTCACCAGAAATGCTCAGAAAATGATTGTTAAATACTGTACATATATCTCATTTACCAGTAACAGAAATATTTTTACTACGAACTGACTTTATATCGTCGAACTTGTGCTGCTGACCAGACACTTCCTTCACAACGGACAGCATGGTTTTAATATTATCCTGTAAATTAGCTATTCTATTTGCATACCAAACACCCCCACGAACCGTGGAACTTCACGTTACACTCTTTGCCTCCCCCCCCCCCCCCCCATGAACCGTGGAACTTAACGTTGGTGGGGAGGCCTTGTAACACTAACCAAAACGGCCTTGCTGTGCTGGTACAGCGAACGGCTGAAAGCAAGTGGAAACTACAGCCGAAATTTTTCACGAGTGCATGCATCTTTACTGTATGGTTAAATGATGATGGCGTCCTCTTGGATAAAATATTCCGGAGGTAAAATAGTCCCCCATTCGGATCTCCGGGCGGGAACTATTCAGGAGGACGTCGGTATCAGGAGAAATAAAACTGGCGTTCTACGGATCGGAGCGTGGAATGTCAGATCCCTTAAACGGCCAGGTAGGTTAGAAAATTTAAAAAGGGAAATGTGTAGGTTAAAGTTAGATATAGTGGGAATTACTGAAGTTCGGTGCCAGGAGGAATACAGGGTTATAAATACAAAATTAAATAGGGGTCATGCAGGAGTATGTTTAATAATGAATAGGAAAACAGGAATGCGGGTAAGCTACTACAAACAGCATAGTGAACGCATTATTGTGGCCAAGATATATACGAAGCCCACTCCTACCACAGTAGTATAAGTTTATATGCCAACTAGCTCCGCAGATGACGAAGAGATTGATGAAATGTATGACGAGATAAAAGAAATTATTCAGATAGTAAAGGGAGACGAAAATTTAATAGTCATTGGTGATTGGAACTCGATACGAGGAAAATGAAGAGAGGGAAACGTAGTAGGTGAATATGGAATAGGCTAAGGAATGAAAGAGGAAGCCACCTGGTAGAATTTTGCACATTGCATAACTTAATCATAGCTAACATTTGGTTCAAGAATCATAAAAGAAGGTTGTATTCATCGAGGAAGCCTGGAGATACTGGAAGGTATCTGATAGATTATATAATGGTAAGACAGAGATTCAGGAACCGGGTTTTAAATTGTAAGACATTTCCAGAGACAGATGTGGACTCTGACCACAATCTATTGGTTATGATTTGTGGATTAAAACTGAAGAGACTGTAAAAAGGTGGGAATTTGAAGAGATGGGACCTGGATAAACTGAAAGAACCAGAGGTTGTAGAGAGCTTCAGGGGGAGCATTAGGGAACGATTGGCAAGAATGGGGGAAAGAAATAAAGTAGATGAAGAATGGGTAGCTCTGAGAGATGAAATAGTGAAGGTGCAGAGAATCAAGTAGGTAAAAAGACGAGGGCTAATAGAAATCCTTGGGTAACAGAAGAGATATTGAATTTAATTGATGAATGGAGAAAATATAAAAATGCAGTAAATGATCAGGCAAAAAGGAATACAAACGTCTCAAAATGAGATCGACAGGAAGTGCAAAATGGCTAAGCAGGGATGGCTAGAGGACAAATGTAAGGATGTAGAGGCGCATATCACTAGGGGTAAGATAGATACTGCCTACAGGAAAATTAGAGAGACCTTTGGAGAAAAGAAAACCACTTGTATGAATATCAAGAGCTCAGATGGAAGCGCAGTTCTAAGCAAACAAGGGAAAGCAGAAAGGTGGAAGGAGTATACAGAGGGTCTGTAAAAGGGCGATGTTCTTGAGGACAATATTATACACTCCTGGAAATGGAAAAAAGAACACATTGACACCGGTGTGTCAGACCCACCATACTTGCTCCGGACACTGCGAGAGGGCTGTACAAGCAATGATCACACGCACGGCACAGCGTACACACCAGGAACCGCGGTGTTGGCCGTCGAATGGCGCTAGCTGCGCAGCATTTGTGCACCGCCGCCGTCAGTGTCAGCCAGTTTGCCGTGGCATACGGAGCTCCATCGCAGTCTTTAACACTGGTAGCATGCCGCGACAGCGTGGACGTGAACCGTATGTGCAGTTGACGGACTTTGAGCGAGGGCGTATAGTGGGCATGCGGGAGGCCGGGTGGACGTACCGCCGAATTGCTCAACACGTGGGGCGTGAGGTCTCCACAGTACATCGATGTTGTCGCCAGTGGTCGGCGGAAGGTGCACGTGCCCGTCGACCTGGGACCGGACCGCAGCGACGCACTGATGCACGCCAAGACCGTAGGATCCTACGCAGTGCCGTAGGGGACCGCACCGCCACTTCCCAGCAAATTAGGGACACTGTTGCTCCTGGGGTATCGGCGAGGACCATTCGCAACCGTCTCCATGAAGCTGGGCTACGGTCCCGCACACCGTTAGGCCGTCTTCCGCTCACGCCCCAACATCGTGCAGCCCGCCTCCAGTGGTGTCGCGACAGGCGTGAATGGAGGGACGAATGGAGACGTGTCGTCTTCAGCGATGAGAGTCGCTTCTGCCTTGGTGCCAATGATGGTCGTATGCGTGTTTGGCACCGTGCAGGTGAGCGCCACAATCAGGACTGCATACGACCGAGGCACACAGGGCCAACACCCGGCATCATGGTGTGGGGAGCGATCTCGTACACTGGCCGTACACCACTGGTGATCGTCGAGGGGACACTGAATAGTGCACGGTACATCCAAACCGTCATCGAACCCATCGTTCTACCATTCCTAGACCGGCAAGGGAACTTGCTGTTCCAACAGGACAATGCACGTCCGCATGTATCCCGTGCCACCCAACGTGCTCTAGAAGGTGTAAGTCAACTACCCTGGCCAGCAAGATCTCCGGATCTGTCCCCCATTGAGCATGTTTGGGACTGGATGAAGCGTCGTCTCACGCGGTCTGCACGTCCAGCACGAACGCTGGTCCAACTGAGGCGCCAGGTGGAAATGGCATGGCAAGCCGTTCCACAGGACTACATCCAGCATCTCTACGATCGTCTCGATGGGGGAATAGCAGCCTGCATTGCTGCGAAAGGTGGATATACACTGTACTAGTGCCGACATTGTGCATGCTCTGTTGCCTGTGTCTATGTGCCTGTGGTTCTGTCAGTGTGATCATGTGATGTATCAGACCCCAGGAATGTGTCAATAAAGTTTCTCCTTCCTGGGACAATGAATTCACGGTGTTCTTATTTCAATTTCCAGGAGTGTAGAAATGGAAGAGAATGTAGACGAAGATGAAATAGGAGATATGATATTGCGTGAAGAGTGTGACAGAGCACTGAAACACGTAAGTCGAAACAAGGCACCGGGAGTAGAACTACTGACAGCCTTGGGAGAGCCAGGCCTAACGAAACTCTACCATCTAGTGAGCAAGATGTATGAGACAGGCGAAATGCCCTCAGACTTCAAGAAGAATATAATAATCCCAATTCCAAAGAAAGCAGGTGTTGACAGTTGTGAAAATTACCGAACTATCAGTTTAATAAGCCACAGCTGCAAAATACTAACACGAATTCTTTACAGACGAATGGAAAAACTAGTAGAAGCCGACCTCGGGGAAGATCAGTTTGGATTCCGTAGAAATGTTGGAACACGTGAGGCAATACTGACCCTACGACTTATCTTAGAAAATAGATTAAGGAAAGGCAAACCTACGTTTCTAGCATTTGTAGACTTAGAGAAAGCTTTTGACAATGTTGACTGGAATAGTCTCTTTCAAATTCTTAGGTGGCAGGGGTAAAATACAGGGAGCGAAAGGCTATTTACAATTTGTACAGAAACCAGATGGCAGTTATAAGAGTCGAGGGACATGAAAGGGAAGCAGTGATTGGGAATGGAGTGACACAGGTTTGTAGCCTATCCCCGATGTTATTCATTCTGTATATTGAGCAAGCAGTAAAGGAAACAAAAGAAAAATTCGGAGTAGGAATTAAAATCCAGGGAGAAGAAATAAAAACTTTGAGGTTCGCCGATGACATTGTAATTCTGTCAGAGACAGCAAAGGACCTGGAAGAACAGCTGAACGGAATGGACAGTGTCTTGGAAGGAGGATATAAGATGAACATCAACAAAAGCAAAACGAGGATAATGGAATGTAGTCGAATTAAATCGGGTGATGCTGCGGGAATTAGATTAGTAAATGAGACGCTTGAAGCAGTAAAAGAGTTTTGCTATTTGGGGAGAAAAATAACTGATGATGATCGAAGTAGAGCGGATATAAAATGTAGACTGGCAATGGCAAGGAAAGCATTTCTGAAAAAGAGAAATTTGTTAACATCGAGTATAGATTTAAGTGTCAGTAAGTCTTTTCTGAAAGTATTTGTATGGAGTGTAGCCATGTATGGAAGTGAAACATGGACAATACATAGTTTAGACAAGAAGAGAATAGAAGCTTTTGAAATGTGGTGCTACAGAAGAATACTGAAGGTTAGATGGGTAGATCACATAACTAATGGGGAGGTATTGAATAGAATTGGAGAGAAGAGAAATTTGTGGCACAACTTGACTGCAAGAGGGGATCGGTTGGTAGGGCATATTCTGAGGCATCAAGGGATCACCAATTTAGTATTGTAGGGCAGCGTGGAGGGTAAAAATCGCAGAGGGAGGACCAAGATATGAATACACTAAACAGATTCAGAAGGATGTAGGTTGCAGTAGGTACTGGGAGATGATGAAGCTTGCACAGGATAGAGTAGCATGGAGAGCTGCATCAAACCAGTCTCTGGACTGAAGACCACAACAACAACAACAACAACAACACACTCTTTACCTTATTGATAACATTTTAAGCTCCTTACAGCGCTGTTTGTAGTGGGATACTGTGACTTGATTGTGACTTCTTCTCACATTTCCATATAATTCCCGCTTTGTTCTACACGATACCCTTATCCCACTGGTCAGCCACCCGGGATTCCTATTACTGCTAGTACCCCATTCAGAACGTTCTAATGGAAACAGCATCATAAATGTTTTAAGGAAAGCATTATATTTATCATCTATGTTATCGGCATTATAAACGTTCTGCCACTCTTGTGCCTTGACAAGGTTTAAAAAACTGTCTGTTGCCATTGGATTAAGCTTTCGTGTATGGTTTGTAATTATATGTGACATTTGTTTGAGTACAAAAGCCTTTTAGTGTTAAAATTTCTGCATCATGATCTGAAACGCCATTCACCCTTTTACTTACAGAATGTCGATCTATTAATGAAGAATAAATAAGAATATTATCTATGGCTGTGCTACTATTCCCCTGCACAGTAGTTGGAGAAAACACGGTCTACATCAGATCATACGAATGTAGGAGATCAAGCAACATCCTTTTCTTGCACCATCATATACAAAATTTATATTGAAGGCACCACATATAACTAATTTCTGATATTTCCTATAAAGTGAAGAAAGAGCCCTCTCTAGCTTGAGCAAAAATGCTCTGAAGTCAAAGTTTGGGGACCTATAAACAACTACAATTAGGCGTTTAGTTTCACTAAATTCAACTACCGCTGCACAACATTCAAATATCTGTTCAGTGCAGTGTCGTGATACGTCTATGGACTAAAACTGAATACTGTTTTTTACGTACATAGCCACTCCCCCGCCCCCGCAAGGAACTCCTTGAAAAACAGCCAGCTAATCTGTATCCTGGTAAAGGAAGCCTCTGAATTGTCAAATTATTTAAGTGGTGCTCCGATATACCAATAATTTCAGAGTCAATATCTATAAGCAGTTCACTAACTTTATCTCTATTATCTCTTATATTTTGATGAAATACGCTAATTTCTTCTGTACTTGGAAACCTGACATTCTCTGAAGGTGAGCCCTTAGTCAGAGGGACTTCCTTTAAGTAGCTGACTTCAATCTAAAAAAGTTTGCAGCTATTACAGCAATTAGTACAGGAATTTTTCCGTGAGTGATCCCACCACCACCCACTACACTGTCACCTATAAGCCTTTGCAGCCTCCCCTTTCCATACCTATTGAGATGCAGGCCTTTCCTAGTGAAACCCGACGTATTGATAGACCCAACTGGCACCACTGAAACGTGACCCATGCCCTCTGTCATCAGCGCTCTCTCCAACCCCATGTTAATGCGCCTAACAGCCACATTAAGATGACGCCGCTAATGACTCCGAAACAGTAGCACGAAATGCACATTACTGCCACCAGTTTGAGTAGCTATCTTTACCAGGTCCCCACCTCCATCGTATTCCCCTTCCCTATCAAGACTGTTCTCCGCTCCAATCACTATCACTACCTGATCCTCCTTCGTAAAATTCCTACATAACTCCCCTATTCTGTCAGTCACCTGAGCCAACCCTGCACTAGGCTTCTCAATGCTGGTGACCTGGTACACACTCCCCAACACTTCCTGCAACTGCTGGCCCATACCTCTACCGTGCGAACTACCTAGCAGCAGAACCTTCTTCTTTCTGTTAGACTTTGCAACTGACATAGGCCTCCTAACTGCTGAGGACTGCTGCATATTCCCTACATCTACAGCAACAGGAGGCTCCTCTCCACTCAGCTCTGACAGTTGGTCAGATGTATTGTGTGTACCCAAAGTGTAACTGTCTGAATACATCCTCCTCCTACCTCCCTTCTTGCCAACTTCCAGTTCCCAGTCCCCACCACCCTTCACCCTCTCAACATATCTAGTTCCCCCTTTGCGCGTTGTAACTGCTCCTGAAGGGCACAGATCTTACACTCCTGCTCCTCTATCAACTTATTTCTACTACATATTCTGCAGTCCCAGGAGAGGATCTCACTCGAACGTCCACTGGTTTCCCCACTGCATTTCCACTACTTTGAACAAATCCGACACCGTAACCCACTACTAAAAAATCTACGACAGAGCCCACACTCCTCACTCATGGTAAAATTTTACAGTTACTGGAAAAAGCTATATGTCTACATTACCTAAGTTCACCTACACCAGTAGAACTACTTACAGAACTAACAATAGCGGTCTCGAAATTATCTTTTTACTAAGAAAGCAACTTCTAATATTACTAAACCATAACTAACACCTATACCAACAAAACTTCACAAAATGATTAGCTAAAACCAAAAATTCAAGCGGCCACTGGAACACCCAGCGAAGTAAAAACACTGAATGAAAATTTTACTGAAATATTTCACTAGGAACAATAAGAAACGCCACCTGAAAACTTACTAAAGCTTTACTAAACGACTTCAACGCACAGAAAACTCTAAAAAACACAGCGAGCTAACGTTTCCAAAAGTTTATTAAATCGTTAGTTCGCCAGAAACAGCACGAAACACCACTAAAAACTATGAAATTTAATAAGTGTATAACAGTGCAAAACTAACTTCGTCAGTACTTAGCTTTATAACTGCTACAGCTGCAACTGCACGCCGCAAAATATAAACACACCGCTGAGGCGTGAGGCTTGGACGAACGACGTAAGCACACTCACGAATAACTGATCACTCGAGTCGATAACACAGGACGAAAGACCGAGATAAATGAAAATCCACTAATAAGTTACTTTTACAGCAAATATTAACGCAAATAGACTTTAAAATAAGTGTAGCGGCACCACCGTTTAGGATAGGGAAAGTTAGTTTTGTGTAATATTCTGAGGACGAGTTACAGCCAGGTGCGGGGCCGGATTGCAGTGAGTTACGCATACCAACAGTTGCGAAGTAGAATAGAAGCCATAGGGCCGTCAAATTGCTGACAGAGTATACGTAGCGGTTTTGCACGTCGCAAATCACAGGCAAAAGGGAGCACTGGCCAACCTTGCGCGTTATGAGTATGTGACGCGAAGCGGCGCATATGGCAAAACAAACACACTGGATAGATAAGGTGACGAAGGAAGCTAGTCACACCACGTTACAGGTTGCGTGGAGGGGGGATAAGGAGGTCACACCTTTGAGAGTAGTGACAGTTGACTTTGGAATAGAGAAAGTCCGATTTAATGCCTGCACGGACGAAGTACCATGAGAAAGGGAGGGCTACAACGCGATCCTAGGAGTAGATTTCTTACATGAACATCACACCAAAATTGAACTTGGACAATGAACTGTGGAACTTGGTGGAATGTTATTTCAGCTAGGAGAAACTGTTGTCAATGCAGAGCTCTCGCGAGGGGCGTTCAGCGTAATGAACAAACCAACTGAACCGCGTACATTAGCATTAAGGCTTAATTGGCATGAGTGTGTGTCTAGTGGCACCGGGAAGTCGCTTTGGGTAAGTGTGGAGTCATATCTACTTGCGGGTACAATATATGTTATTGAACCATTGGAGGATAATGAAGTTTTGGGTCCATTGGGTTGTTCTGTGAAACGTAGTGCTGTACCCGTACAGGAGGGCAACGACGGGCCAGTAGTTCCCGTGAACGTGGATAATTTTAGCGCTGTAGACGCGAATTTGACAAAGAAATTTTAGTAGCAAATTTGGATGTGCCAAATGACGAAGACTGGTGTTCGAGAATTAGGCGAAGCGATCAACCACTAACTGCTGATAGAACTGCATTGGGTGACAAAATTAAGCGTTTGAAAGGCGGAGAAAGAGAACATATGGAAGAATTATTGCGGGAATTCAAGGATTTGTTTTTTCCCCATAGGCCATTGCCAGATAGTCCGTTAGTTCAACACAGAATACCAACAGGCAATGAAGCACCTGTTTACCGTAAACCGTACAGAATACCAAGGTATTTACAGCCGATTGTGGAAGATTTCATTGATCAGCAGCTTGCGGACGGTATTATAGAGCATAGTAATAGTTGCTGGGGAGCAGGAATTGTCGTTGTGCCTAAAAAATCTACGGATGGAACTAAGAAATACAGGTTCTGTTGTGACTACTGGTACCTCAATAATAAGACAGTAACGGACGCCTACTCCATTCCAAACATATCGGAGATTTTGGATCACTTAGAACAGTGCCAGTGTTTTTCTATGATGGATTTAACAAGTGGTTATCATCAGTTAGAGGTGGCTCCAGAGGATCGTCCAAAAACTTTCTCTACTCCTGGAGGCCATTACCAGTACATTAGAATGCCATTCGGTTTGAAAAACGCTCCGGCAACGTTTCAGAGGTTGCTAGACAGTGTCTTGAGGGGTTTGAAACCACGATAGTGTGTAGTCTATTTGTATGACATTATAGTGTTGTCAAGTAGTATGGAGCAACATAGACAGCGGTTAAGGGAAGTCTTTATGAGATTAAAAGCAGCTCGTTTGACGTTGAGCCTGGAGAAGTGTTATTTGCATTATAAGACGTAAAATATTTGGGTCATACAGGGTGTTTCAAAAATGACCGGTATATTTGAAACGGCAATAAAAACTAAACGAGCAGCGATAGAAATACACCGTTTGTTGCAATATGCTTGGGACAACAGTACATTTTCAGGCAGACAAACTTTCGAAATTACAGTAGTTACAATTTTCAACAACAGATGGCGCTGCGGTCTGGGAAACTCTATAGTACGATATTTTCCACATATCCACCATGCGTAGCAATAATATGGCGTAGTCTCTGAATGAAATTACCCGAAACCTTTGACAACGTGTCTGGCGGAATGGCTTCACATGCATATGAGATGTACTGCTTCAGCTGTTCGATTGTTTCTGGATTCTGGCGGTACACCTGGTCTTTCAAGTGTCCCCACAGAAAGAAGTCACAGGGGTTCATGTCTGGCGAATAGGAACGCCAATCCACGCCGCCTCCTGTATGTTTCGGATAGCCCAAAGCAATCACACGATCATCGAAATATTCATTCAGGAAATTAAAGACGTCGGCCGTGCGATGTGGCCGGGCACCATCTTGCATAAACCACGAGGTGTTCGCAGTGTCGTCTAAGGCAGTTTGTACCGCCACAAATTCACGAAGAATGTCCAGATAGCGTGATGCAGTAATCGCTTCGGATCTGAAAAATGGGCCAATGATTCCTTTGGAAGAAATGGCGGCCCAGACCAGTACTTTTTGAGGATGCAGGGACGATGGGACTGCAACATGGGGCTTTTCGGTTCTCCATATGCGCCAGTTCTGTTTATTGACGAAGCCGTCCAGGTAAAAATAAGCTTCGTCAGTAAACCAAATGCTGCCCACATGCATATCGCCGTCATCAATCCTGTGCACTATATCGTTAGCGAATGTCTCTCGTGCAGCAATGGTAGCGGCGCTGAGGGGTTGCCGCGTTTGGATTTTGTATGGATAGAGGTGTAAACTCTGGCGCATGAGACGATACGTGAACGTTGGCGTCATTTGGATCGCAGCTGCAACACGGCGAACGGAAACCCGAGGCCGCTGTTGGATCACCTGCTGCACTAGCTGCGCGTTGCCCTCTGTGGTTGCTGTACGCGGTCGCCCTACCTTTCCAGCACGTTCATCCGTCACGTTCCCAGTCCGTTGAAATTTTTCAAACAGATCCTTTATTGTATCGCTTTTCGGTCCTTTGGTTACATTAAACCTCCGTTGAAAACTTCGTCTTGTTGCAACAACACTGTGTTCTAGGCGGTGGAATTCCAACACCAGAAAAATCCTCTGTTGTAAGGAATAAACCACGTTGTCTACAGCACACTTGCACGTTGTGAACAGCACACGCTTACAGCAGAAAGACGACGTACAGAATGGCGCACCCACAGACTGCGTTGTCTTCTATATCTTTCACATCACTTGCAGCGCCATCTGTTGTTGAAAATTGTAACTACTGTAATTTCTAAAGTTTGTCCGCCTGAAAATGTACTGTTGTCCCAAGCATATTGCAACAAACTGTATTTCTATCGCTGCTTGTTTAGTTTTTATTGCCGTTTCAAATATACCGGTCATTTTTGAAACACCCTGTATTATCAGTAAGAACGGAGTACGAACTGATCCGAGGTTGGTACAGGCTGTAAGGGATTTTCGGGAACCGAAAACAGATAAGGAAGTGCAGTCATTCATCGGAATGGGTTTTGCAGATTTAGCACAGCTGTTGACACGATTGTTACGAAAGGATGTGAATTTGAGTGGATAGAAGAGTGTCAGAAAGTGTTTGACAAACCGAAAGAAGTGCTAACATCAAGTCCGGTTCTTGTGTTTCCAGATTTTAAAAAGGAGTTTATACGAGCATGCGATGCATCGAATGAAGCATTAGGGTGTGTTCTTAGTCAGGAAATTGACGGGAAAGGACATCCTGTAGCCTATGCTTCTAGGCAGTTGAATGCAGCGGAGATGAATTAATCAACAACTGAGAGGGAGATCCTTAGCGTAATCTATGGAATCACATATTTTAAATGTTGTTTATATGGGAGAAGATTTCGGGTAGTGACAGATCTTGCTGCATTGAAGTGGTTGTTGGGGTTGAAGGCTCCGTCCATTAAACTCGCTAGATGGGCCGTGAGGCTTAGCGAATTCGACTACAAGGTGGTGCAGAAGCCTGGGAAGAAGCGTGGAAATGCGGACGCATTAAGTAGGAAGGTGGCAAAAGTAGAAGTCATAGGTTATGACCTAGCATTATGGCTAGAATTACAGGATGTGGACAACGATTGTAAATTGTGTCGAACACAGCCACAATTTAATATGCAGGGAAACGAAGTTAGGGCGCCGGCCTGGGGTGGCCGAGCGGTTTTAGGCGCTTCAGTCTGGAACCGCGTGACCACTACGGCCGCAGGTTCGAATCCTGCTTCGGTCATGGATATGTGTGATGTCCTTAGGTTAGTTAGGTTTAAGTAGTTCTAAGTTCTCGGGGACAGATGACCTCAGCAGTGAAGTCCCATAGTGCTCAGAGCCATTTGAACCATTTTGAAGTTAGGGCCAGGGGTAGTGGTGCCAGCGAAGCTGAGGGATCAGGTTTTAAAGGAAGCACATGATCACGTGTTATCTGGTCATAGAGGGTGTAGAGCAACGAATAAGCGAGTGGCGGAGAGGTATTGGTGGGGAGGTAGTGTGCTGTGTCAAAACGCACGGGGCACGTTCGCCCTTACTGGTGCTGAGCGTCCTGCGTGATAAATCAATGCTAACACCTGGTGGTCACGATAATATACGTGTATGATGTAGTAAAACCAAAATAAAATTGTGTTCTAGATGATATGAGAGCGTCTATCACATGCGAGCATGCGAGACTGCAGCGATATACGAGGTGCATTCAAGTTCTAAGGCCTCCGATTTTTTTTCTCCGGACTGGAAAGAGATAGAAACATGCGCATTGTTTTAAAATGAGGCCGCGTTCATTGTCAATACGTCCCAGAGATGGCAGCACCGTACGGCAGATGGAATTTCACCGCTAGCGGAGAGAATGAGAACTGTTTTAAATACTTAAAATGCCGACGTTTTCCTTACTTGAACAACGTGCACTCATTCGTTTTCTGAATTTGCGTGGTGCGAAACCAATTGAAATTCATCGACAGTTGAAGGAGACATGTGATGATGGAGTTATGGATGTGTCGAAAGTGCGTTCGTGGGTGCGACAGTTTAATGAAGGCAGAACATCGTGTGACAACAAACCGAAACAACCTCGGGCTCGCACAAGCCGGTCTGACGACATGATCGAGAAAGTGGAGAGCATTGTTTTGGACCGAGCGAGGTGGCACAGTGGTTAGCACACTGGACTCGCATTCGTGAGGACGACGGTTCAATCCCGTCTCCAACCAACCTGATTTAGGTTTTCCGTGATTTCCCTAAATCGTTTCAGGCAAATGCCGGGATGGTTCCTTTGAAAGGGCACGGCCGATTTCCTTCCCAATCCTTCCCTAACCCGAGCTTGGGCTCCGTCTCTAATGACCTCGTTGTCGACGGGACGTTAAACACTAACCACACACACCCAGCATTGTTTTGGGGGATCTCCGAATGACTGTTGACCAGATCGCCTCCAGAGTTGGAATTTCTATGGGTTCTGTGCACACAATCCTGCATGACGACCTGAAAATTCGAAAAGTGTGATCCAGGTGCCACGAATGCTGACGGACGACCACATGGCTGCCCGTGTGGCATGTTGCCGAGCAATGTTGACGTGCAACGAAAGCATGAATGGGACTTTCTTTTCGTCGGTTGTGACAATGGATGAGACGTGGATGCCGTTTTTCAATCCAGAAACAAAGCGCCAATCAGCTCAATGGAAGCACACAGATTCACCGCCACCAAAAAAGTTTCGGGTAACCGCCAGTGCTGAAAAAATGATGGTGTCCATGTTCTGGGACAGCGAGGGCGTAATCCTTACCCATTGCGTTCCAAAGGGCACTACGGTAACAGGTGCATCCTACGAAAATGTTTTGAAGAACAAGTTCCTTCCTGCACTGCAACAAAAACGTCCGGGAAGGGCTGCGCGTGTGCTGTTTCACCAAGACAACGCACCCGCACATCGAGCTAACGTTACGCAACAGTTTCTTCGTGATAACAACTTTGAAGTGATTCCTCATGCTCCCTTCTCACCTGACCTGGCTCCTAGTGACTTTTGGCTTTTTCCAACAATGAAAGACACTCTCCGTGGCCGCACATTCACCAGCCGTGCTGCTATTGCCTCAGCGATTTTCCAGTGGTCAAAACAGAAGCCTTCGCCGCTGCCATGGAATAATGGCGTCAGCGTTGTGAAAAATGTGTACGTCTGCTGGGCGATTACGTCGAGAATTAACGCCAGTTTCATCGATTTCGGGTGAGTAGATAATTAGAAAAAAAGTCAAAGGCCTTAGAACTTGAATGCACCTCGTACCATATCGCCCTCGCTGAGTCCAGAGATGCTGCCTGAGCGACACGCAGCAGCCGGCCGCTATTGCGAAGAATCGACAGCATCGATGATTATTACATTAATTGTTAAAAGTTGGCGTGGCGTTGCGTGTTTGTTCGTTTTAAATGGTTCCTATTGTACAACGAAAAGGGTTAGTTAGATCCCGGGTAGACCTCTCACCGACCAAGTTGTGATAGTGGTGTATACCAGGTCTGATCTCATAGCGTTTCACTGCGTGGTGTAGTGAGGCTACTCAGTTCACACCTAAGTCTTGGGAGAGTGCTCGGAATTTTGTTGATTATAGTTGTGGGAACAGTTTCGTTCGTAAAATGTACTGGGGTGACTCCCGCGTGAGCCTGATTTAATTGAGAGATTGCTTTGTTAGGTGCTGAGTTTTGTGGAATCGGTGTGACCGATATCCCGTCTGCATTGTATGTTGAGTCGCGACGCGCCCAGAGGTAATTGGGTTACTTATCGCTTTTATTGAGGTGGTTTGGCTATTGTGCGTGTGTGTATCGAGAAGGGAAAGCCTCGAACACGTGTTGGTAGTTGTATTTTCGAGACCACTAGCTTGCAGCAGACAGTGAATTGGCTCATACAACGACGAACTGTTTAACTATACGGTGATGGTGTGCACGTAACACTGAGTAGACAAGCGATAGCAAATTGAAGGAGCCATTTAACGAGCTACACGTAGCTAACTAAACCAAAACTTGATTCATCAAGGTGACGAGTGGCCGATTTAAATGTTAGGGAACTTAGCGGGTCGCGTTGGTCAACGCCTGAAGAGGTCAAGATTTGCTTTTAAATTGTAACTTAAGGTTAGTTGAAAAGTGGCGGTGACATTTAGGATTTTTGTTTGATTTTTTTTATCACTTGGTTCCGTATTGCGGGGACTGAAAATATATTTGCTGGCACTCGCTCATTGGTGATAACCAACGTGTATTGAGATACCTAGAAGGAAAATAAATCCAATTTTATTGGGTTTAAAGGAAACTTCCCAGTGTATTCAATTGGTATCTAGTGTGAATACGTCTATATAGTTTTCGGAAGTATAAAATAGTGTAATTTAGAGATATTGATACAGTGGAGTCGATATCACGTATAATGTGGTGTTTTTAAATGTGTTTGGTAAAAGTTTCTTGAACGAATGAAATTATAAATAAGCTACTGAAAGTAGATATTCTCAATAGTAAAGAAAAGATTTCAATAAAGGGAAATAGTTTTGTAAATGATGAATAAGTTTAATTGAAGTAATTTAATTATTTACGGAAAGGCCAAAATTTTGCTACTAACAAAGATTCGTTATTCTGTGGCGCATGCGAAGTCTCATCACTTACATATTATCGCTGCGTCGAGTTGGAAAAATATTTAAGGGAGAATTAAAAATGTTTTAATTCCTGACAGTAGTGATGGAAGTGTCCATAAACAGAATAATCATTTCAAGACGGTAGACAGATTGGTATTTTAGTACAAGTAATAAAATAGTTCCGAGTTTATGTCAGAGAGTACGTACTGCGTTGTGAAAAGCTCGTTGCGATAGATAACAATTGCTAGTTGGATGTCGCATTTATCATCACGCAAGATAATCAGGTACTGAAATTAAAGTAATTTGTTGCTCTGACGTGATCAGTACCGTAGACAACGAGAGTGGTCCATTAAATAGGCCCATTTATTCACTACTGCTTAACTTCAGTAATCATTGGCGTGTGAATATTGTTAAGTGATTATTCGCAGTTCTGTCGTGGCTTCGTACGATTTCGGCGTCGTGTCTAGGCAGGGTGTTGTTCCCATTATTTGGCAGACAAGCTGTTTGCAAGGTCAGCGGTTGAGGTGGCTGCAATATTAATTGTACTAAGGCTGATTTCGTGTCCGATTGGTTCATTGCCAGTGTGATTGCGGCGCGGGCTAGATTCTTGTCGTCATCAGCGGCTCCTCTCCAACTGGAATCTTCTGCAATTAGATAGCGTTCTGCAGTCTTAACATCTAGTTAAAAATAAGAAACTGTACCTAATTAAAGGTGTGGTGGTCGACTGGTGGCCTAAGGATACTCTGCAGTAACGGCATAGAGGCGTTGGTACAGTACGATCCCTTGCCGTTGTCAATCGATCTTGGGTACTGCCAGTCACGGACCAGTACAGTAGGAAAGTAGATGTGGATCAATATGTCAAGAATTGTATACCATGTGCGCTGAGAGCAGATTTGAGCCGGAAACAGATACAGCTACAACGACTGTCGGAAGCGACATTTCCATTCTTTATGCTGGGGATCGATGTCTTAGGATCTTTCAGGTGAACACCACCGGGGAACAGATTCGTTCTGGTAATAATAGACCATATTTCGAGGTATATGGAGATGGTGGCTATGCCAAATAAACAGGCAGCAATGGTCGCGCAAGCGTTAGTAAACAACTGGATTTTCAAGTTTGGTTACGGACATTTAAGGGTTGCCCGGATGTGATACGAGGCGTGTCACACGAAGGACAGAGGTAGAAAGAGAGAGCGAAGAGAGGTGCTAAGCAAAGAGAAAACCAGGAAGATAGAGTACAGCATGAAGTACCATATCCCTTGCGATACAGAAAGTAGTAGAGTATATCTAGTTTTTTTTTCTTTCGTGTCTTGTACCATTGGGTTTGCGTAGAGTAATTAGTCATTGTATTTTCATATTTTGTATGTATTTTCGAATACAGCCTGCTGCGGACAGCAGTCCTTTTGAAGAGGGAGGTGATGGTAATCCCTGTCCTCAGGTCTCTGAAAAGGGAAGTGTAGCGTCTGATACACTCCTGGAAATTGAAATAAGAACACCGTGAATTCATTGTCCCAGGAAGGGGAAACTTTATTGACACATTCCTGGGGTCAGATACATCACATGATCACACTGACAGAACCACAGGCACATAGACACAGGCAACAGAGCATGCACAATGTCGGCACTAGTACAGTGTATATCCACCTTTCACAGCAATGCAGGCTGCTATTCTCCCATGGAGACGATCGTAAAGATGCTGGATGTAGTCCTGTGGAACGGCTTGCCATGCCATTTCCACCTGGCGCCTCAGTTGGACCAGCGTTCGTGCTGGACGTGCAGACCGCGTGAGACGACGCTTCATCCAGTCCCAAACATGCTCAATGGGGGACAGATCCGGAGATCTTGCTGGCCAGGGTAGTTGACTTACACCTTCTAGAGCACGTTGGGTGGCACGGGATACATGCGGACGTGCATTGTCCTGTTGGAACAGCAAGTTCCCTTGCCGGTCTAGGAATGGTAGAACGATGGGTTCGATGACGGTTTGGATGTACCGTGCACTATTCAGTGTCCCCTCGACGATCACCAGTGGTGTACGGCCAGTGTACGAGATCGCTCCCCACACCATGATGCCGGGTGTTGGCCCTGTGTGCCTCGGTCGTATGCAGTCCTGATTGTGGCGCTCACCTGCACGGCGCCAAACACGCATACGACCATCATTGGCACCAAGGCAGAAGCGACTCTCATCGCTGAAGACGACACGTCTCCATTCGTCCCTCCATTCACGCCTGTCGCGACACCACTGGAGGCGGGCTGCACGATGTTGGGGCGTGAGCGGAAGACGGCCTAACGGTGTGCGGGACCGTAGCCCAGCTTCATGGAGACGGTTGCGAATGGTCCTCGCCGATACCCCAGGAGCAACAGTGTCCCTAATTTGCTGGGAAGTGGCGGTGCGGTCCCCTACGGCACTGCGTAGGATCCTACGGTCTTGGCGTGCATCCGTGCGTCGCTGCGGTCCGGTCCCAGGTCGACGGGCACGTGCACCTTCCGCCGACCACTGGCGACAACATCGATGTACTGTAGAGACCTCACGCCCCACGTGTTGAGCAATTCGGCGGTACGTCCACCTGGCCTCCCGCATGCCCACTATACGCCCTCGCTCAAAGTCCGTCAACTGCACATACGGTTCACGTCCACGCTGTCGCGGCATGCTACCAGTGTTAAAGACTGCGATGGAGCTCCGTATGCCACGGCAAACTGGCTGACACTGACGGCGGCGGTGCACAAATGCTGCGCAGCTAGCGCCATTCGACGGCCAACACCGCGGTTCCTGGTGTGTCCGCTGTGCCGTGCGTGTGATCATTGCTTGTACAGCCCTCTCGCAGTGTCCGGAGCAAGTATGGTGGGTCTGACACACAGGTGTCAATGTGTTCTTTTTTCCATTTCCAGGAGTGTATATGTGTAGTGTTGTTGGAGGAGAAATCAAACACAGTTCTGGAGAAATAAATGCGTCGGAGTAAATTTTGCGGCAAAGCCGTAATAAATATGTGTTGAACGATGTCAGAGACGTACGATTTTCTCTTTAAATTTTTAGTTATCGACAGTGCTGCGTCAGGAAAGTCGTGTTTATTGCACCAGTTCATATAATGTTAATTTAAGGATGAAAGTAGTCACACAATTGGTATAGAGTTTCCATAAAAAATTGCGAATGTTGGAGGAAAATCTTTGAAGCTACAAATATGGGACACATGCACAGTGCAGCTATTTTTAGGTAGGGGGAAAAGAACAGACTGTCCGAGGGACATCGTGGAGCCAAAATTGAGCTTGCAATGGGTCGGAATGCATTGGATCTTCTCCACTATGAGAATTGGGAAGTAGGAGCAAGTTATTTTGAACGGGGAGTATTTGGAGAAGCGAAACGTATAGAGCTCAAGAAAAGCGGAATTTTAATCAATGGAACTAAGTGTAACATAATAAGACCAACCTTCCACCTGCCAGTGTCAATTTCAGGAGTCACGCAACTGAAAGTTACGCAGCCACAGCTGTACTGACCAGAGGCCACTTTAGAGCTTTTTCCAAGGCAGAATCTGACCTTGTTAAATCAAACTCTGGAGCCAGGTCTGTTATGATCCATAAACCAGTTCATTTTAGAGCAAGAGGGAAGAGGGGCGCATATCAGCTGAACAGCTTGTGCAACATGTCTCTCAGTATAGGGAAAGGCAACGGCAAATAACGATCATTTTGAGCACCTCTGTGCCAAGTGTCATCGCAGCCTTATGTGTTGTTTTCTTTTTGATCAGGAGGAGAGTTAATTCCAAGAGGGAACCAAGGGTAGTCCCAGTGGATTGGATGCCGAGGGCGTGAGATGAGTAGGTAAGGGATTGATCGAGCAGTGGTCGCCCAGTAAGGAATTTTTACGTTTTGTTTCATAACATGGTTTTAAGGGGCACTAGACCACATTTAATTTTTCTAACAGTAAACAGGTGCCAACTCAAACAAGTTAAGAGTTAGTTAAGGGTCAACCCACGGACCAGGTCTTTCCAAAGAGGGGAATAATGTAGTGGCGCCACCGTTTAGGACAGTGAAAGTTAGGTTTGTGCAATATTCTGAGCACAAGTTACAGCCAGGTGCGGGCCAGATTGCAGTGAGTTACGCATACCAACAGTTGCGAAGTAGAATAGAGGCCACAGGGCTGACAAATTGCTGAAAGAGTATACGTATCGGTTTTGCACGTCGCAAATCACAGGCAGAAGTGGCCCACTGGCCAACCTAGCGTGTTGTGGATACATGACGCAAAGTGGCCCATATGGCAAAATGGAGGCCCACAGCCACGTATAAATAGGTGCGGATTTCTAATGAGATTCATTCAAGTGTGGCAGCTCTCCTGGACGTCGGGGAACGTCACACCACCAGCTACACGCAGCAGCAGATAAGGCGCCAGCGTTCCAGTCCATGGCGGGTCGCTGTTTTGATCCTCTGAGGCCAACTCCTTGGCTCGCTACCGCAGGCAGTCGTCCTGGCTTGCAACACATGCCGGAGGCATCCCGAGGTGAGGGCCGCAGATACAGACTCCAGATCGTGGGCGCTTCTTGTCACTGCGATCTTAACCACGCCAGCGAGAAGCATGCAGGTGGCCGCCTGTGGCTCACACTGAGCAGCGCTGAGTCAACTGCTGGCATCCTGACGACACCACAACTCCGCTGCCGTACAAGGCTGATACACAGCAGTGCATGCACAGGTCGCTGAGGCAGCCATTCTGTGCCAAGCCGTTTCACAGACAGCGAAGTGGTGTCCTCAGCATTGTGGGACCCAGTGACACAGATCGAGAGAAATGGGGGCACTGTAGCTGGAAACAATAAATCACTTGAAAAGCTCGAACGAGTCTTAATACGGTGCCTTCTACCTTTTCCCGCTACATTTGGTGTTGCTGTTACATTTGGTGGCAGAAGTTGCTGCTACATAAGTAAGTAAAGACTAAAACTTTATAAAATATTGACGAGCAATTTCAACAGCTGTGTCACACATGATGTCACACCAGAGATCCCATGACACCTAGGTGGGAGATGAGGAAACTTGGATTTCATGGTCGAGAGGCTGCTCATTAGCCACACATCACGCCAGTAAATGCCAAACGAGGCCGCACTTTGTGTAAGGAGCGTAAACATTGGACGATTGAAAAGTGAAAAATGTCGTGTGGAGTGACGAATCATAGTACACAATGTGACGATCTGATGGCAGATTGTGGGTATGGCGAATGCCCAGTGAACGTCATCTGCCAGTGTGTGTAGTATTAACAGTAAAATTCGGAGGCCGTGGTGTTATGGTGTGGTCGTGTTTTCATGGAGGGAGCTTGCACCCCTTGTTGGTTTGCGTGGCACTATCACAGCACAGGCCTACACTGATGTTTGGTTCAAATGGCTCTGAGCACTATGGGAGGTCATCAGTCCCCTAGAACTTAGAACTTCTTAAGCCTAACTAACCTAAGGGACATCACACACATCCATGCTCGTGGCAGGATTCGAACCTTCGACCGTAGTAGTCGCGCGGTTCTGGACTGAAGCGCCTAGAACCTCTCGGCCACAACAGCCGGCTTACATTGATGTTTTAACCACTTTCTTGCTTCCCACTGTTGAAGAGCAGTTCAGGGATGGTGACGGTATCTTTCAACACGATCGAGCACCTGTTCATAATGTACGGACTGTGGCGTAGTGGTTACACATCAATAAAATCCCTATAATGGACTGGCCTGTACAGACTCCTGATCTGAATCCTATAAAACACTTTGGGATATTTCGGAACGCCGACTTCGTGCCAGGCCCCACCGACTGATATAGATACCTCTCCTCAATGCAGCACTCCGTGAAGAATGGGCTGTCATTCTCCAAGAAACCTCCAGCACCAGACTGAACATATGCCTGCAAGAGTTGAAGCAGTGTCATCAAGGCTAAGGTAGGGCCAACACCATATTGAATCCAGCTTTACCGATGAAGGGCGTCACGAACTTGTAAGTCATTTTCAGCCATGTGTCAGAATACTTTTGATCACATAGTGTGTGACCAAAATTAAGTGATAACTACATGTTTATCTTGTCCTCCACAGGCGTCAGAAAGCAAAATCCCTTTTTTCATGCTGGGGGATTCAGTGAATTACCTTTTTTAACCATGATTTGGAAATGAGGCAACTGAATTTGAATTATTTTCCCATCCATTTCCATAAAACAATACACAAACAACCAACTGTTATGGTGTGAACGAAAATTAAACACGCAGAACCATAGAACCATTTTATAAAATTGACTGGTTACGTTCGGCTTCGAAACTGGTAAATTTTGAGAACAACGGAACTCAACAACAAGGTAAAAAAGGATCTGTTTTGCTCTTAAGGACGAAATCGTTCTTCATGGATACGTATCCATCTTTCTTCCTCTTGTGCAGTGCACACTATATTTTACAAACATCTGTTGGATCACTTATCAGCATGTTTTGATATCGTGAGCAAAAATCACAAATATCTGTCTTTGGTTGCTTGAACGCATAGTTACAACATTCTTTAACAAACCTGAAATAAGTTACATATTTTATAGTATGCTTTCTACCAGTTTTTTTTTCAAAGAAGTATTAGGAGAACATTCCAAATAATATATTGACATCAAAGTTTTGATTCTGAAAGTAATTTAAATTTGATTTACTGCCGTAATAATGACACTTTCCTCCAGAAATTAAGCTTAAATGTTCCTTTAATTTAATCCAGACACTTGATTCCAGTTTATGTGAACGGTTGTCGTGGGTACCCCTTCTTTCATCAAATGTTTCATTGTGTAACATCTTTTTCTACATGACCCTCAGTCTCCTTGCTGACACGAGGAAAAGCTTACAGAGAATTACACGGCCAATTTTAACCTTAGATCCTTCTATAACCAACATGTACTCACATGTGTTGTTTCGAAAGCTCTTTGGGTTTTCTATTTTCTTTCTGTTCGGTTTCTTACCTTTCAGTTCCATAGCATATGCTATATAAGAATCTTACAGGTACTTTCTCTGTCCATTATAAAGTGTTTCTCGTAATTCCTTTTGTTCGTTTTCTAATACTCTTAGGTGAAACGGTTTCTCGTAACATTCGTTCATTGGCACAAACTTCTTTTCGCTAACTTCAACTCCAATATTGTTTATGTATGTATCCCCACTTGACCTATTCCTTTTAGCTTCTGTCTTATTCAGACTACTACTGCAGCAAATCGTTTTCCTTTTATTTTCATTGGTTTCCAAGTCACTTCGTTTAATGTAAAATCAAACTTCCATGAACTAACAAACAGATCCTGTGCACAGGCTTCAGATAACTGCGCGTCAGACACTAAGTGTAGTCAGTCACGGAAATAGTGGATTTATGGAACTATACAATATGGCAGAAAATTAAAAAAGATTTCCAAAAAAACCATGCATAGATCTATAGGTCTCTATTCCAGAAAGCTCCTCAATTGCAACTGTTTTTCTGTCTGCGTGGCAAGAAATCACGAACTGCCGAAGTAACCGCAGATCTGTTTTTACACCTTCCCAGCTGATCACATGCTTATGATAGTTTACGTCTCTCTCTACAAGATGTCATTTACCAATAATCAGCATTAGGCGTGCTGTTCTCAGTCTCTTAAACGACTTTTCCAGTCGATGTACGTGTTCCTACATGTCCTTGGAGAACACTAGGACGTCGTTCAGACAGGTCAGGCTGTGTTTCGTCGTTAAGCCTCTAAGTTCCCGATCCGACAGTCTTTGAATAGTAGCTGTGCATTTTTGAGTCCGAATGGCATTTGACAGATCTGGTAATGGCTCCAGGGTACGGTAAAAGCGTTCTTTGGCCAGTTCTCTAATGCTGCTTCTAGTTGATAATATCCACTTTTCAAATCCACTGTCGAAAGACATTTGCATTGACCCACATTGTCCAGTCTCCGTTATGTAAGGTAACGCTTTGGTGTTAGTCCATGTGTTGATGTACTGATAATCACCGCAAAATCAGTATTTTTTAGTGCCCTCTGGTGGCTTCTTTGGGACCAGAATGGTGGGTACATCCCACAGTCTGTCACTGTGTTCAATAATCCCATCAGCCAGCTTGCTTCGTTAGCTTTATGCTCCCTTATTTACTGGTGGGCAAACATGGTGGGTGTCCAAATGTTGCTTCCCCTGGAATTTTATTGTGGCACCAGGGAAAATCATCACCAAAACCTTGGTGAGGATGTGGTCAGTTGAGTTATTTGTCAAGTCTAGTTCCATAGGCGTATCTCTGTGTGTGTGTGGGGGGGGGGGGGGGGCACGACATCTACCTCCATCTAGGTGTTGTCAGTCATCTGTCGTCTGCAGCTGGTCCCTGCTGCTGGAGATGAAGGCAGAAGCAACTGCCAGCTGCAAACGCAGATCCCCGAGAGGTCTTGCTGCAGTGAAACAAAAAGAGAAAGACAAAGAGAGAGGGGGGGGGAGAGAGACAGAGAGAGAGAAAGAGAGAAGGCTAGGAATTGTGCATGTACGCGTATAAGGCCGCAGAAGTCTCAGTTGATTTCCGTGGTGCGTTGTGACACCATTAGTAATTTGCACTTTATACATAACGTTGTCAAGCTGCTTTATGGCTCTGCATGGTATGCAAGGTTTCTTTCCATATTTATGGATGGTAATGAATGTTTTATTTACTTTTAAAAACTTTTGTTACAACTATTGTTGATGCTCGGTCTGTGGATGCACGAGTGGCTTTAAAATTGACATTAGAGTTCGGTGTGGTCTCCCATATAGTTATTCAGCTGGAGATATTGTATCATTTAGAGTGTCTCTATACTTAAATAGAAAAATATTAGCACTATATTATCATTACTGTACTGCTGAGTGAACGTGGTCATGAGGGACTTGAACATCCATATAAATAATTTAGCAATGCTGTTGACTGCAGGATGAAACAAGGCAGCTTCTAAATGCGAAACCCCATTCCTTTCACAAAAGTGTTTGAACTTTTGAGACGAAAATTAAGTGCCGTTGTCTGAAACTATTGATTTTGGCAACATTAAATAAGAAAAATTCTTGTTAGATCTTGAATTGTTATCATAGAAGTAATCGATTAAATTTGTATTACGTACGGACGTTTTGAAAATTCTATATTGGAGTGCCTGTGTTGTTCAGAAGCACGATGCAATATTCACCCATGCATGCATGTCCGAAGGAACAGGAGCTGCGGCGACCGTTATGAAATACGTGAAATGAATTTGCAGTTGCAAATATGAATTGCCATCAACTGTATAATGGAATGACGACAATGAAAATCTGGGCCGAATCGGCACTCGAACTCGGTTTTCCCACTTATCGCGAACGTTTGTCTTACCATTAGGCTATCTGAGCATGACTCAGGGCCACACGAAAAATTCCAAATGTCATCAGCTGCGCGTAAAGTTCCAGTTTTGGCCACAAAGTGAAAATCTTGCACTGTACGCTGTTTATATGACGGTAGGCTATTCATGTTATCTTGTGACAAACAATAACGTGAGTGAACAGTATGGCTACAGAGTAGAGAACTGCAGTGCTGCATTGAGAGACAGGCCTAATATCATTAAATAGTTTAAAGCAGATAACAATGAAATCCAAAAACACACTTTGATGAGGAAGGCGTCCTATCCCCGTGGAAGTTATTGACGAGGTTGCTGTTGCTGTGCCGGCTGCTGTGACCGAGCGGTTCTAGGCGCTTCAGTCTGGAACCGCGCGACCGCTAGGGTCGCAGGTTCGAATCCTGCCTGCATGGATGTATGCGATGTCCTTAGGTTAGTTAGTTTTAAGTAGTTCTAAGTTATGATGACCTCAGATGTTAAGTCCCATAGTGCTCAGAGCCATTTGAACCATATCTGCTGTTGCTTTAACTGACTATGCAGCACATGCCTCGGGTAGTGATAGCTATCGTACAGTGTCACGAGAATTGCCCATACCATGGTCAACATGTAATGTTGTTGCATTAATTTGTTCTGAAAGCGGTGCTGATATTCAAGACCGTAAAAGTGGGTTAAAAGCTGTGAGCTATCTGAGGAAGTTAACCTTGCATTACTGCGCAACTGTTTCACCAGGTATCCAGTCTAGCTTACCAAATTCCCAACCAGACTAACATTAATTATAATCTTTTAGTACTCATCTTACGATAACCGGTGATATATATATATATATATATATATATATATATATATATATATATATATATATATATATATATATATATATATAAAGACAATTTAAATAAAAAGAAATAAATCAGTTTATATTTGGACCTTTATTTTAACATTGATCATTGTTCCGTTAAAATTTCAGCATATCAAACTTGATTCATAACTAAACTGGTGCCTTATTTAGGACTGTGTAAATGTGAGTTTGTAATCTTACGGAAAACATCAAATAGGGAGCCAAGATTGGGAGACTACATACAACACTGCATTCATAAAATGACACACGAAGAATGTTGAAACATATGCAAGAGGAAATTAACCACAACCAACCGATTCAATTTTCACCCAAAGAAGTTACGTTCGTAACGCAATCCTGTCCGTTACCACACACTGGTATACTAAATTCATACTAACTCTCTGTGAAATCTTCCCGAAAAGAATAGCTGAGGGCTACTTTGGTGCTTACACCACATGCTTCACGTGGTCAACTTGGTTTACACAGCCGGCCGTTGTGACCGAGCGGTACTAGGCGCTTCAGTCCAGAACCACGCTGCCGCTACGGTCGCAGGTTCGAATCCTGCCTTGGGCATGGATGTGTGTGATGTCCTTAGGTTTAAGTAGTTCTAAGTCTAGGGAACTAATGACCTCAGATGTTAAGTCCCATAGTGCTCAGAGCCATTTGAACCATTTTGGTTTACACAAAGAGTGTAACTCCACAATACTTTTGATAATTAAAATAAATTACATCAAAACGCAATTTACAAATGAAAAACCTCGAACTGGTTACTATCGTCTTACTATTAACCTGATGGGTCAAACAATTGTATAAGCACATGGTACTGGTCTCACAAAGTACACCCCACGTGGGTTGAACGTAAAGAAAAGTTGCTATATTGAAAAATATTGTCAAGACGAGACACTATAATCTCACACACATTCGCATTTAAGATTGATGATCTTAGTTAGAGTTACTGATCAACACGTGATTCCACTTTACTCACAAAGTAGTGACAAAGCAACTACCGGAAGATATTCTGAACTTCACACTCGAATTACACTGCGTTGCAATTTAAGATAACATTAGATATTTTAGAGCCAAACCTGAAATAAAGGTGATTAAATTTTCAGTTAGGCTGAACTTAAGAAATCCATTGTCCTACGGACTTAGCAGACACGCGCTTAGCCGGAGATCTTACCACTTCAGACGCTCGCCGCGGACAGACTGACCTGGGCCCCTACCGAGCGTGTTTAAGAGATACAAACGGAAGTGACCAGAGAGGCAGCTTCCTATACCAACATGACAAGGGACGGACAGGACCATACTAAGAATAGAAACCTCTCTGCTTTTAGAAAGCGTAGCTACCTGTTCCGACGTTGGTCCTACTGTTCTCTATCAGACAGGCTTGTCTGCTACCATCAAGCATGCAACTAGAAATACATTTGCTCATTCATCCTCTCACACAGAAGGGAAGGGGGATGAGAGTATATTATCATATACAGTATATAAAATAAAGCGGATGTAGGTTCCGTATGAGACTGTGTGACATGAATTACATATAAACTGTGTTTTAAAGTGTAGTAGTGTGACAGATCGTTCTTGTTTATGTGTAAAAGTAACACGTTTCATTGCTCAGTCTCCTCCCAGATAGTCAGAAACATCACAGTAAATTTAGAAGAGGAATTTATGCCGTAAATGACAACAGATTTAAGAAATTAACATGAAAGGAATCCAACAGAGACCTTTCAAACACTACGGAAAGTTTTGCGGGCTATCTCATACTGGTATTTGCACAAGACCCAGACGGAGCAAAACTGAAACCTCATGATCCGCAGCAACGCTCTAAATTAATTTTGCTCTTCGGTTTTTGGCACGGATTGAAGTTGATGACATGTGACCAGGCAATATTCTATGGAATGACGAGGAACATTTTACACTACAGGATGGAGTGAATACACAGAACTGACGAATTTGGGGTACTGTAGACCGCGTGACGTGCACAAACGCATTGCATACGCTATGTGTGACTATGTGGCGTGGATTCACAATCGCCTTTATTTTCGGTCTGCTCTTCTTTTAATACAATACACCCAGAGGGCCTGTCAAGTGTATCGTGACGTTGCATGTTATCGAGCACTCCTTGTACATCATGTGATACCTGCCCTGGAAGAGCCCAACTGCGCGGAAACCACTGTTTTCATACAAGATGGGGCACGCCTCATGTCACTCACCCAGTGAAGGATCTGCTTAATGCTACCTTCCAAGAACGTGCTCCAGATGTATAGCCTGCAAAATCACCTGATATGAATCCATGTGAGTTTTGGCTCTGGAGATATCTAAAGGACGGGGTTTACTGGAGACACGTTCGGTCTCTACCTTATCTGAAGGCCACTATACAGAAACACATTGCTTAGATTTCACCGGAACTGCTGCGAGCAACTGTTGATCACGTCGTTTTACGAATGCAGCATCTAAAAAAATTGGTTCAAATGGCTCTGAGTGGTATGGGACTTAACTTCTGAGGTTCAAAAAAAAAGAAAAAAAAACAAGATGGGACTTAACTGCTAAGGTCATTAGTCCCTAAGCTTACACACTACTTAACCTAAATTATCCTAAGGGCAAACACACACACCCACGCCCGAGGGAGGACTCGAACCTCCGCCGAGACCGCTCGGCTAATCCCGCGCGACTAACATCTGAGGTCATCAGTCCCCTAGAACTTAGAACTACTTATACCTAACTAACCTAAGAACATCACACACATCCATGCCCAAGGCAGGATTCGAACCTGCGACCGTCGCGGTCGCGCGGTTCCAGACTGTAGTGCCTAGAACCGCTCGGGCACATCGGCTGCATCTCGTCGACGTCTCCGGTATTCATACTGAAAAATTGTGTAGGCGGTGGTTAATAATAAAATCAACATTATGCCTTTTCCACTTGTTTAATCTTTTCTGCCCACGTCCCGTTCCTACTCCATTACATCTGGAAACATTCCTATACGTATTTATTGAATTCACAGCGCCAGATTTGCATCTTGTGGCCACAACTAGAAGTTTTTCTTCCAGTGTAAATCGGTTCCGCATTAACGAATTACCATATCTACCAAATTTCGCTGTCATACGATAATCACAGCCCACGTTGGAACTCTGTGAGTAATTGCAATTTAATTATTATAACCCGGTATAAATCTGTCCCATCTGATAAATTGCTTGTACACATCATCGGTAATAAATTGACCTTTGACCAGAATCTCTTGGTCGCTTTAGTTAAATAGCAAACTCTGAAATGCAGTTCATTTCGGGGGACCTAATTAAGCGAAGAAATTGATGAACCTGTTTCAGTATGGAATTTCAAAGGCTCTTTGTTAACACCGAGTGTCAAAGATAAAGGCTTTTCATTCACTGAAAAAAAAACAGCATTCACTTTGCTTCTTGTTTGTAAAATTTTATTGATTGGCTCCCATGTGTCGTGAACATCATTAATATTTTTATTACTGTGCCTGACTCTTATTACGTTGCCCCATTTGCTTCATGTTGAACACTTCTGGTTTGTGCCCTGACTTTTTACAGTACATGCATTGTGCATTTCGAAACAAATACCACAAAAACTTCACACAGTTTCTTATCTAAAACCAAAACTCCAAGCCACCACTGGAACGATCTACGAAATTAAACACAGTTAACGAAAGTTTCACTGAAATATTTCACTACAAACAATAAGAAACTCCAGCTGGAAACTACCGTACTAAATTTAGTAAATTACAACAATGCACAAACAGCTCTATAAAACACAGTGGGCGAAAGTTTTCAAAAGTTTATTAAACCGTTATTTCACCAGAAACAGCACGAGGCACCGTTGAGAACTACTAAATTTAATAACTGAATAACAGTGCTCAAACAACTTTGTCAGTACTTAGCTTTAGGACCGCTACAGCTGTAACTGCACGCCACGAAATGGAAATCTACTGAGACTTTGATGAACGACGTAAGCATACTCACGAATATTTCTTCCTTCCTTTACCGCCTTTATCCCGCATTGTGAGCAGGGTCAAGTACGGATTGGCATGGTTAATTGGAAGAGGTGGCTAGATGCCATTCCTGCCGCCACCCCATACCCCCCGGGACGGAAATAGTGTACCCCAGCTGTCTGCGTCAAGTGTAAATCGTGAAATAGTGTGAATGTGTTTCAAATGCCTGCGAGTCGTGTAACTGAGGCGGGACGTGGGGACCAGGCCAGTATTCATATAGGAGGATGTGGAAAACCGCATAAAAACCACATCCAGGCTGGCCGCCACACCAGCCTTCGTTAATCCGCCGGGCGGAGTCGATCCGAGGCCGACGCGCCTACCTGAGTCCAGGAAGCAGCGTGTTAACGCTCTGGGCTACCCTGGCGGGCGTAAGCATACTCACGAATAAAAGACCAGTATTGAAGGCAAACGGTCTCGCAATGACAGAGTTGTCAAACTAAGCAGGTTTGTCTTTAATTTATTAACAGGCGAGTGTTGCTAAGTGTTGGGCCTTGCCCCCTCGTCTCGCATAGGGTGCCTTAAAGGATGCTGCGTTCTCGGAATGCTATGCAACAATTCAAGCAAATAACATTAATAGTTTTATTTCTATTAAGCAGATTAACAATACTTAACTTGAAAATGGGCGACATGCAAACAGTAATATTCTTGGCTATGCCATGTCACTGATAACTAATGTCCGCGATATTGAGTCCGATCTAAGCGGCCGACGCTGGTGCCGTCCTGATCAGAGCACCATTGTCCGATGTCGTTTCACCGCCTTCTCTGGTCTTCCGTTCTTCGTCTTCGTTCTTGCGCTTGTGGTTGCATCAGAACATTCTTCTCCTTACCCCCCCCCCCCCTTCCCCAAAGCGACGGACCGTTGTCGTGTGTGGAGTGCGACCACGGTGGGGGATGCAAAAGTTTGGGCGCAACGTTGGGCCGGAAGCTGTGGCTGCAAGGGACTTCTAGCTTCCGGCCGTACCCCGCCATCCGGCCTGCGCTCTGGTGGAACCGTCTCCCGGAAAACGACCAGAAGGGTACGCGTCCACCTCCTGCTGCCATGAACTAGATGAAGAAGGCGGTGACTGCTGCGGTGTGGGCTGGTCCAGCTCCATCGGTACGAAGAGAGGAGGCAGAGGAGGCGAAGGCTCCGTCTCCATGGGGTCGTCCTAAGGTGTCGTCACGACTCCCTCTGGCAGCTGCTGTTGCCGCGCTGTCCTGGAGATCCGTGAACCTGGGGGAAGCGTGACTGAAAGAGCATCGTGTACATGAGAGAGGCGAAGTTGATTCTAATGGAGGCGTTGCAAGCCATCTGGACCCGAAAGAAGATACATGCAAGCGCTAAGTCGACGGACGAGCCTCGCGTCCACCGTCTGCTACCGCTAAAAACCCTGTAAAAGACAGTATCATGCGGCGCGAAGCGATACTTGCGGCTTTCCTTCGGCGTCGGATCCTGAGGAGGGTTGAGCAGGTGGAGCAGTGTGCGATGGCGGCGGCCGTGAAGCAATTCCGCAGGCGATGGCCCATCTCGTGGGTGCGAACGATACAAGGCGAGGAACAGCTGCAATGCTTGATCCCTGGTGTGTGCGGAGCGAGGTTTGGCCATCTGCAGCTTCCCGACAAAACGTCCTGACAAAACGTTCCGCTTCGCCGTTTGACTGTGGATGGAACGGTGTACTAGTTAGATGCTGTATGCCATTGCGTTCACGGTATGTTTCAAATTCATTTGACCTGAACAGATGTCCATTGTCTGACACTGTTACTTCAGGTAAGCCTTCTAGGCAAAAAATCGATGACATCACGTGAGCTGAGCTACGTGACGTTGTCGAGTTCATTGGCACAGCAAAACTTCCTATACGAGTCAACCACATCAACAAACGGGTGTTCCAAAAAGGTCCAGCAAAATCTATGTGCACAAGTTGCCATGGCGATTGCGACTTAGGCCAAGCAAAGAATTTTTGTAACGGAGCGGATTGATTTTCCGCATATGCGTGCCACTGTGACGTCATCTGTTCTATTTGGGCGTCCATACCGAGCCAAGTACGGTGTCGACGCGCTAACTGTTTCGTACGAACAATCCCCCAGTGTCGTTGGTGAAGTAGCTGTATCACAACAAGATGCAGAAGAAGCGTCAAAATCTGTGTCAGGGCCAATCGGAAGGCGTGAAAGTGCGTCAACATTACCATGTTTAGCTGTCGGACTATACACAATCTCGTACTGATATTGAGATATCAACAAAGCACATATTTGCAATTTTTGGTCACTTCGTACAGGAACCGGTTTCGTCGGATGAGACAATCACTACAGAGGCTTGTGATCTGTTACTAAGTAGAATTCTCTGCCACACAAATAGTGCGGGAATTTGGTGACACCATATACAATAGCCAATGTCTCTTTTTAATTTGTAAATAGTTACACTGAGCTTTCGACAACACTTTGGATGCGAAAGCAATAGGTCTGTCTGTATCAGCAATTCTGTGCGAAAGCACTGCACCGATGCCGTAAGAGGAAGCCTCAACTTACAGTGCAACTGATGTTTCAAGATCAAAGTGAACTAATCATCGATCACTGAGCAATGCATCTTTAAGTTTTTAAAAGCCACTTGGCACTCATCTGTCCATACGAAATGAAAATTCTTGCGAAGCAAGCGATGCAGTGGAGCTGCAATTTCTGTAGCATTCGGTATGAACCGAATGTAATACATAGTTCATTTCCCTCAAAAGAGACTGCAACTCTGTAACATTGTGAGGAACTATCAAGTCTCGTATGGCGAAGAAATGGGACTGGCGAGGATGTTCACCTTGAATGTTGATGATATAACCAATATACTGCAACACAGCTTAAAAAAATCACACTTGTCCAGTCTACACTTCAGTCCTGCATCAGACAACACACAAAACAATGCACACAAATTTTCAATGTGTTCTTCAGGTGCACGACCTGCTACTACAATATTGTCCACTTAGTTTGAAAATTTTGGCACCTGTGCAGTCAAAAAAAAAATGGTTCACAGGGCTCTGGGCACTATAGGACTTAACATCTGAGATCATCAGTCTCCTACAACTTAGAACTACTTAAACCTAACTAACCTAGGGACATCACACACATCCAAGCCCGAGGCAGGATTCGAACCTGCGACCGTAGCGATCACGCGGTTCCAGACTGAAGCGCCTAGAACTGATCGGCCACATCGGCCAGCAGACTTAGTTTTAATCAGCAAGTCTTGTCCATTATAAGCCGTCAGTTGCGTGCTAGTTTTAGAGAGGCGTGAGGAGTCTAACAGTTCATATGTGTGACGAATTAGTAATGTGACAGAGGCACCCGTGTCCCACTGAAATTTCGCATGTTTCCAACAAATAAGTAAATGAACAAAAGGTTTGTTTGACTGGGGTTTAACTGTAGAAACTGCACACTTGCTAGTTTTGCTAATGACTGTTACAGACTTGGAATATACTGCATTAATGACATGGGCCTCGTCACTAGATTTTTGTGAGTGGGCCGAATTCTGATGTTTGTTCCACTGCAAACACATGGATTGCACATGTCCTTTCCTACCATGAGCGTAACACTCAGGTTGTTGGGAGGGGCAGTCTTGGCGTTTGTGCCGTGAGTAACAGCAAGGGCAAGACTTAATAATTCTGTTCGCTCGTGTAGCCACCTGTGCAGCTAACTGCTTAACGCGGCGTGCAGCGTTTTTCACTCGGCTTGGCTAGCGCAAGCCGCCGGTGCGGAATGGGGCGATCACAAACAAGGGATTCAACCCGACAAATAGTGGGCTGCTCAAATGTATGAGCTGACACGACACCAGAATCGTACTGATCTAGTATTTGTACTACCTGCTGAAATGAAGGACCGGACTGTTCCAAATCTGTTCTCTGAGTTTGAGATCAGGCACACTGTACACGATCGCATCACGCAACATAATATCTGAACATAAAGCATCGCAGGCACATTTGAATTTATATTTCCTTGTCATACATTGCAAATATGTTACCTACTTTAAAGAATTGATACGTAGCAGCCACATTCACTTGTTGTACATAATAGTTTGTTAGGGACTGTATTACTTGGTCGAACAACAGTTCACTGGGCCGGCCGCGGTGGTCATGCGGTTCTAGGCGCTGCAGTCCGGAACTGCGGGACTGCTACGGTCGCAGGTTCGAATCCTGCCTCGGGCATGGATGTGTGTGATGTTCTTAGGTTAGTTAGGTTTAAGTAGTTCTAAGTTCTAGGAGACTGATGACCTAAGATGTTAAGTCCCATAGTGCTCAGAGCCATTTGAACAGTTCACTTGGAGTGGCGTTAGGAAAGAGTTTCTGAATTACGTGGAACAGTGCACTTCCTACCGTTGATAGTGAATAAGTAAGCTTCACAGCACCTGGTATATTGTGAGATTGTGAGCCAGTAAATGTGCGTCGTACTCCTGCAGCCACTCAAGCCATTCCTCGTCTGTTCACTAACTGTCGAAAAGGTCGTATAGCAGCTGTAATAGTCGGTGCTTGTTTCGTCGGGTGCGCAGCGTTGGCCAGTTGCTGCTGCCCGTGTTGAGCAGTGTAAAATCTACCGAGACTGCAACTAAAACATCTGCATTAGCTGTGTAGGATCTAACGCTTGTGGCTGTGGCGCCTGAGCAGGGTGTGGGACAAAAATGGTTCAAATGGCTCTGAGCACTATGGGACTTAACAGCTGTGGTCATCAGTCCCCTAGAACTTAGAACTACTTAAACCTAACTAACCTAAGGACATCACACAACACCCAGTCATCACGAGGCAGAAAAAATCCCTGACCCCGCCGGGAATCGAAAGCGGGAACCCGGGCGTGGGAAGCGAGAACGCTACCGCACGACCACGACCTGCGGACAGGGGCGGGACAGATGGGGCATGTTGGAAGACACAAATGCAACAAATAGACAAAAATATGTACAAAGAAAGTTTCTTCAATGCCCAGCTGAAAACATTGATTAGTAAAAGCAACAAGAAACTGCAAAGTAAAGACAAGACAGAATTAAGGCGCCAGCACAATATACACAAAATGCCGTGGCCGTGAGGCACAGGGTTTGTTTGTAACACCTCGTCGCCAGTTGTTGGGTCTTGCCCACTCGTTTTCATATAGGACGCCTTAAAGGATGCTGCGTTCTTGGAATGCTATAGAACAGTTCAAGCAAATAACATTAGTAGTTTTATCTCTATTAAGCAGATTAAGAGTACTTAACTTGAAGATTTACAAGGAGTAGTCGCAATCGCTGGGTGACATGCAAATAGTAATATTATTGCCTATGGCATGTCACTGATAATTAATGGCCACAGTACTGAGTCCAATCTGACCCACCGAGGTTGGTTTTTTTTTTTTTTTTCTTTACTGTGATTTCATTCCCCCGCCCCATATGGGCAGGGGAGGGCTGTCAGCAGCACAATCCGCCGCTCTTCAGCCGAGTGACACGACAACTAAAACAAGAATAAAATAATACATACATAAGGAGATAAAAAAAAGGGGAACATAAAACAGAGTAAGGGGAGAAAATGGAGGTAAAAATACACTGACATGTAGACGTTCATTGGGGACAGTTAAAAAAGTCACCAGAAAGTTAAAAAACACAGTTGGCGATTCTTAAAACACAGAGAAGACACTGGATGCGCATGCACAGGTTAAAAGTTGGCCACAGTATTAAAAACACACCGAAACAACACACTTAAAACCCACTTGGAGCACACATGACGAAGAATAAAACTACCAGGTGGGACCTGCCGAGGGAAAGGTCAGAGAGGATGGAAAAGGAGGGGAGAGCATGGGGCAGCTGGGGAAGCGGCGGGATGAAGAGAGGAGGGGCAACCGTGGGTTCACGAAGAAGCAGGAGACACATGGGGCGGGAGAGGAAAAGGGAAGACAGGGCAGGAGGGAGCGCAGAGACACTGAAAGAAGGCACAAGAGAAGGAGGGGGAGTAGGAGGGGAAATCCGCTCAGAAGGAGGGAGGGGGAGGAGAGGGAGCCCTGAGGAGGAGGCAGGAAGAGGGGGTTAGAGTTGGTAGGAAGGGTAGATGTCAGGGCGAAGCTCATCATCCGGGAGCCACCGAGACTGGCAGGAGCGGCGCTTATGTTCACTTCTTGAAGGGGCCGTCTTGTCGTGGTGTGGTCATAATCAGCGCACCATTGGCCGACGTCGTTTCACTGCCTTCTCTGGTCTTCCATTCTTCGTCTTCGTTCTGGCCCTTGTGGTTATAAGAATTATTCATATGGGAGAATCAGAATAAGACTTTTATGCTTGTCGTCCGCAGCTCATGGTGTAGTGACAGTCGCCTTTCGGCACGCTAGCGGCACGGACGTCTTTACGTCCTCGCCGCGCAGCTCGCTCGCCTTAGCGCGCTATATTTCCTCCGACAGAGAATGGCTTATGCCCACAGAAAATCGACACTGAAGATTAGCTTTTCACCTGAATATGCCCGACCAAAAGCACTGAAAATCGAACAGTTTATCAGAGATGAAGTCAAGATTGATTGCAACTATCTTGTTGGCATCCACCTGTCTATAGTAAGCAGTGTGGTAAACGTGAAATTGGTTAACGAAGACATTTGTGACAAAATTTTAAATGGTTCAAATGGCTCTCAGCACATCTGAGGTCATGAGTTCCCTAGAACGTAGAACTACTTAAACCTAACTAACCTAAGGACATCACACACATCCATGCCCGAGGCAGGATTCGAACCTGCGACCGTAGCGATCGCGCGGTTCCAGACTGAAGCGCCTAGAACCCCTCGGCCACACAAAATTTTAAGTGCATCTCGCAGTGCAGTGGTCTTAAGTTCCGTCACTCTGATGGACACATCGGTGATGTAACTGTGGAACATGCGGGACTTGGAATGCGGACGATACGTGTATTTGAACTCCCTTTCGAGGTGCCGTCAGGGGTAGTGGTATCTGCATTCCGCCCATATGGAAAGGTGATTAGTCATACAGCTGAAAAGTAGGTTCAGTTCACTACATCATATCCGGCTCTCAGTGGAGTAGGACAGATCCGCATAGAGCTAAACAAACATGTGCCGTCCTACTTATATGTTATATAATAATAATATATGTGCGAAAGAACAGATACCATTGATGACCTGTAACAGTCTTGAACCAAATTAGAATTATGTTAATACCTCCAGCTGCAAACAGGCGTTGATCTATATCAACGGGGACAGGTGAAATTTCGTGCCCCGACTGATACTCGAACCCGGGATTTCCTGCTTATAGGACAGACGCTCTATCCATCTGAGCCACCGAGGGCACAGAAGATGGCGCGCCTGCAGGGACTATCTCGCGCAAGCCGCCCGCGAGACCCACATTCTCACCTTGTATGTCCACACACTACATGTGTAGTGTCCCACACCAACACATTCTTAACTCGTGGAAGACATTCTTACCAAGTCCCGTAAGAGTTCGGAGAATATGTGTGCATCCGCACAGAAGAAGAAGGTCATGACCGGCGTTGCCAGAACTATATACTTATATGGATATGGTGTCTGTTCTTTCGGACATGTCCGAAAGAACCCTGACATGTCCGAAAGAACAGATACCATCTTAGTATGTATATAGTTACGGCTCACCGGCCACTTGACCATCTTCTTCTTCTGTGCGGATGCACAACAGTGCCCGAACTCTTACGGGAATCGGCAACGCGCCGCGAGTAATGAGTGTAATGGGCGGGGGCACTGCGAATGTACTGCGGGACAATACGTTGAGAATGTGGGTTTCGCGGGAGTCGTGTCAGAGATAAATCCCTGCAGTCGCACTGTCCTCTGTGTCCTCGGTGGCTCAAATGGCTAGGGCGTCTGCCATGTAAGCAGGAGATCACGGGTTCGAGTCTCGAATTGGGCACACATTTTCATCTGTCCCCATTGACGTATGTCAACGCCTCTAAGTAGCTAAGGGTTTTCATTTCATTGTAAGTTATCTTTAATTTCTGAATATGAAACCATCACTGGACTTGTTTCTAGACAGAGATAACAAGGTTTAATACTTCATGACCAGAATTTGGAATATGAAAAGTTCTGTGCTCTACAACATTTGATACTTGGTGTGTGATTAAAGTGTTGCTCCAGTCAAGAAATGTAGTTAGGCCATGTTTCTACTTTTCGATCAATATCTGGGAATGGTGGCGGTGGTATTTTGAAATTTCCTCGGCCATTTTCCTTTTCCGCTTTAAGTTTCGCCAGCCATGTCACATGCATTTCTTGAGTCGTGGCTAGCTGTTGTAAACGTATCATCTGCTGGAGCGCCTAAACCTGGAAAAATGTTCTCGAAACTGGCCCTGTTAAAAAACGTATGTTGTAGGTATACAAAGAAGAACGACATGAATATTTAAAAATTTGTTTGTCTCAGGGGTGATCATTATAGAAATTATCAAGAAATCTAAGCTTGAGACACTTGACGGAAGACACCTAATATATCCATACCGTCTACTCCAAAAATTCCAAAGAAGCCAACTCGAGCAAGAAATATAAGAATATTCGTCCACCTCATATGCATAGCAGTGTGGAGTTTCTGAAGAATAAATTACATCAAAGACAGCTCGATGATGATGATGATGGTTTGTGGTGCGCTCAACATCGTAGTCATCAGCGCCCCTACAAGTTCCCAATCTTCCCGTTGCCAGTCTCGCCACTTCCCGAATGATGATGAGGACAACATAAACGTGCAGTCCCCGGGCTGAGAAAACGGCGCCCAGGCCGGGAATCGAACCCGCAACCCCCCTGATCCAGAAGCAGCAGCCCTAGCCAGTAGGCCACGAGCTGCGGACAAAGACTGCTCGAAGAAATGCATGTAAGTTAATGTTTTTCCTCTCGCTCCTTATGGGAATGAAACGGAAAGATATCGTACTTCGTCATAAACTAATTGACACTGCCTGTGTTACTAAGGAATTATTTCTTGCAGCGTGTTGTTGCGTGCCATTTTTTCCGTCTTGAGCGGAGTTTTTATCTTGAGACAAGTTTCATAGAAATCGAGTTGCTCAGTGACAGTTGACGGGAGTTTCCTAAAGACATGTTATTTCACTCCGATGAAACACGTCGTGTAAAGGGTGTAATACATAGCACTCTTAATAAATATTTCATTTAGCTGTGCTAACCTTCATAGTTGGGCTATTTCAGTCCACCCATGTATACATTTGTTTATTCCAGTGCTAAAAAGAGTTTTACCATTCGTTTTCCCTATAGCTGTCAGGAAGCTCTAACACTTTTGCCCTTTGATGGAGTGCAAGAGCTCATACGAAGTGAACTACTAGTCCGTTAGCACTGAAATGATCGATTTTGATGAAACTTATCTCAGCATGGGAACACAGTCCAAAGCAGAGAAGTAAAATGGTTTACTATGAGATATATCTCCTTAGTAATTCTGAACATTTAGAGTTTTTTGACTTCGAGGTAGTATGTTGCAATAAAAATAACTTTTGCTACGCAATTTGTAACGATCTGTCCACCCCGATAGCTGAGTGGTCACTGTCACTGTCATGCCAATAGGCTCGGGTTCGGTTCCCGGCTGCGTCGGAGATTTTCTCCACTCAGGGACCGGGTGTTGTGTTGTCTTCATCATCTCATCCCGAAAGACGTGCAATCCGCCGAAGTAGCGTCAACTCAAAAGACTTGCACCAGGCGACCGGTCTACCCAACGGGAGGCACTAGCCACAAGACATTTCCATTTACCTACCTCTCTAATGAGTCGATATGAGGCTGTAATAGAAGCGTTAACACGCGGCGTCCAGATACCTAAACTATATTAATCCAATGTTTGAGAATGAGACCACTTAGCGACTTGCAAGAAACTTTACACATAATATCATATCTTTACGAAACTTTTTCTTGGTGATGCCTCCCACAAAATAATGAAAGGAAAAAAATTTATAGCTTTCTATATTTTCACTGTTCGTGCAATAGAACTGCCGCAACAGTCATGACGATTTAATGTATTACTTCCTTTCTACTGCCCCTATTCTCAACAAAAGTTGCAGGCGCTGTCCACGTACACCACTAAATATGCTTGCAAAATTATGTCGTTGTACAACACATAGTTCAGGATATATGACATCATAACCATTCACATATGTGAAAATTTGCCTTATCATGCCTTATCAGACATGACGTTTTGATGTATTCATCTACATCTTCATGACTACTTTGCAGTTCACACTTACAAGCCTGCCAGAGGATTCATCGAAGCACTTTCACACTATTTCTCTACCGTTCCACTCTCTAACGACACGCGAGAAAAACGGAAACTTAAATATTTCCGTGCGAGTTATGTTTTATTTTATTTCTTAACGATGGTCATTTCTCCCTATATAGGTGGACGTCAACAAAATATTCTCGCAGTGGAGGAGAAAGCTGATGACTGAAATTTCATGAAAAGCTCGCCGCAACGAAAAACGGCATTGTTTTAATAATTTGTAACAACACTAACGTTATCCTACTATATATGTAACACATTTTTTTCTTCTGAATTTCAATAAGTTAGTATAATCGATGTTCTGATTCTATTTTTTTCTTTCATGCCATTATGTTGAATAAGCTATAAACAATTTTCGATGTAAATTTTAATATTTATGTCAAATTTCAAGTAATGTTGTAATCGAAGGGAAGTGTACCTAATGTTGAAACTATTGTAAGATGTGAAAGTTGTATTTGTACACCTGGTCCATACGTAGGCAATGTATTAGAATATGTGGAATGTAAAACCTTTGGTGAATACCCTGTCTGTAGGGGAGCGGTAAAAGGTGGAGGCAGGCGAGCGCGGGAAAATGCACACGGGTGCTGCACGGCACAACGGGCTCAGCAGTCATAGTCGGAGTTGGGCGTCGATCTGAGAAACACGTGCTGGATCGAGGAGGCTCTCCTGGAAAAAGTGGTTTCGTTGAGCCTCGGATGCGCTGTTTCCAACGTACACTCCTGGAAATTGAAATAAGAACACCGTGAATTCATTGTCCCAGGAAGGGGAAACTTTATTGACACATTCCTGGGATCAGATACATCACATGATCACACTGACAGAACCACAGGCACATAGACACAGGCAACAGAGCATGCACAATGTCGGCACTAGTGCAGTGTATATCCACCTTTCGCAGCAATGCAGGCTGCTATTCTCCCATGGAGACGATCGTAGAGATGCTGGATGTAGTCCTGTGGAAAGACTTGCCATGCCATTTCCACCTGGCGCCTCAGTTGGACCAGCGTTCGTGCTGGACGTGCAGACCGCGTGAGACGACGCTTCATCCAGTCCCAAACATGCTCAATGGGAGACAGATCCGGAGATCTTGCTGGCCAGGGTAGTTGACTTACACCTTCTAGATCACGTTGGGTGGCACGGGATACATGCGGACGTGCATTGTCCTGTTGGAACAGCAAGTTCCCTTGCCGGTCTAGGAATGGTAGAACGATGGGTTCGATGACGGTTTGGATGTACCGTGCACTATTCAGTGTCCCCTCGACGATCACCAGTGGTGTACGGCCAGTGTAGGAGATTGCTCCCCACACCATGATGCCGGGTGTTGGCCCTGTGTGCCTCGGTCGTATGCAGTCCTGATTGTGGTGCTCACCTGCACGGCGCCAAACACGCATACGACCATCATTGGCACCAAGGCAGAAGCGACTCTCATCGCTGAAGACGACACGTCTCCATTCGTCCCTCCATTCACGCCTGTCGCGACACCATTGGAGGCGGGCTGCACGATGTTGGGGCGTGAGCGGAAGACGGCCTAACGGTGTGCGGGACCGTAGCCCAGCTTCATGGAGACGGCTGCGAATGGTCCTCACCGATACCCCAGGAGCAACAGTGTCCCTAATTTGCTGGGAAGTGGCGGTGCGGTCCCCTACGGCACTGCGTAGGATCCTACGGTCTTGGCGTGCATCCGTGCGTCGCTGCGGTCCGGTCCCAGGTCGACGGGCACGTGCACCTTCCGCCGACCACTGGCGACAACATCGATGTACTGTGGAGACCTCACGCCCCACGTGTTGAGCAATTCGGCGGTACGTCCACCCGGCCTCCCGCATGCCCACCATACGCCTTCGCTCAAAGTCCGTCAACTGCACATACGGTTCACATCCACGCTGTCGCGGCATGCTACCAGTGTTAAAGACTGCGATGGAGCTCCGTATGCCACGGCAAACTGGCTGACACTGACGGCGGCGGTGCACAAATGCTGCGCAGCTAGCGCCATTCGACGGCCAACACCGCGGTTCCTGGTGTGTCCGCTGTGCCGTGCGTGTGATCATTGCTTGTACAGTCCTCTCGCAGTGTCCGGAGCAAGTATGGTGGGTCTGACACACCGGTGTCAATGTGTTCTTTTTTCCATTTCCAGGAGTGTATATACAGCATGACAATATTCCATAGGCACTAAATGGAAAAGCATTGCGACGCCATGAAGAAGTAAAGTGCCGATATTTCATGAGCCATTGCTGTAATTGCATGTGTGCTTTGTGCCTCGCCATCTCGCCGCCTGCCGACCGCCTCATCGATACGAACAGGTTGAAACTTTCAGTACTGTATTCGTGTGGACCAGTGTCACTTTTGCTACATACTGTTCAATAATAACTTAAATTTTACCAGAACTGTCCTATCAATTAATTATCCTCACAACTAACCTAGACAGGGTCCTTTCCACATGTTGTGCAATCCGAGTATCCTAAGATGAAGATTTAAAGTTTATGTTAATCATAATTACCTGCAGACCTATCTATATTAGAATGATGTTTAAAGAACTTTGTTGTTAATGAAATACTGGACGAATAATATAGGTCTGACCAAGTTGGAAGATAATGTCGAAATTGGTTTAGTAATGAAGTTTATTTAAATTGAGACGAAAATAACGAGCAGGAAATAAGACAAAAAGAGTGGTAAATCATATATTGGAAATCTAGAATTCTTAAGGCTCTTAATGATCCAACTTTCACTATAGTGATCATAACAGTTTCAGGGTCTCTCCCCCCCCCCTCTTTCTTTCTTTTCTATTTATTTAAATCCTGAAGTGTACTGAACTGCTTTGACCAGCAAAGTTAAAGTCAATATAAAACCTAAATCTATCAGTGTTTTACCCTTCTTAAAATTGACATTGTATGTGTGTTTCAAAAGTGCTGTTTCTAGGGTAACCTATGCCCGATTTCAGTCGGATCAATAGATAAAACGCGGTTTGTAGTAATCATTATAGTGTAATGTTGTGTATTTATAGCTTGTCCAAATTAGTACAGAAAGTGAAAATATTAGTTCAGTAGATTTTTCTGGTTCAAAATTTACCATATAATGCAGTATTACTACGTGTTGTTATGCTTGCACGGACATCCACTTGTACAGGGAAAGAACTCAGTTAATGCCTAATTAGTCTGGCGACCGTATTATTAATAATTGGTAGCATCTGCTGTGTATGTTTCTTGTCCGTCCAAACGTGTAACTGCACTTTAGACTTGGTTGGCGTATCATTGTTGTTACTGAGTGGGTGTAAGTCTGATTTTACCTCCTTTCAGGTACACGCGGTCAACATATTTACTAAAATCCTTTCTTATAAGGTGAAGCCCGTCAACTTACCATAGTACAGGCTTTAAAGAGTTAACGTCCGCCCGAGCGGAAGCGTTACAAATTGTCACCCCAACTCGTGTATATCTAGTAAGGATCTGATAGCGCGCAGCAATACATTAGCACATGACGGACAAGCGGAGTTAGGCAGTCTCTTCAATGGATCTGTTGCAACTTCTAAGTGTTTTGCCATTACGGCACAGGCTTTGATTCACGTTCCCCACAACATTTTCTGTGTGATCGTTCGAATTTAAGTTGTTCGTAAATGTAATCTCTAGATATTTAGTTGAACTGACAGGCTTTAGTCTATGTGAGTTCCGTGTAATCGACATTGGACGGATTCCTTTTACTACTCATGTGCATGACCTCACACTCTTCATTATTTAGGCTCAACTGCTAGTTTCGCACCATACAGATGTCTTGCCTAAATTATTTTGCAATTGGCTTTGGTCTTCTGATCATATTAATAGACGGTACAAACAGCATAATGTGCAAAAAATCTAAGATAGCTGCTCAGATTGTCTCCTAAATCGTTTATACAGGGTGTTACAAAAAGGTACGGCCAAACTTTCAGGAAACATTTCTCACACACAAAGAAAGAAAATATGTTATGTGGACATGTGTCCGGAAACGCTTACTTTCCATGTTAGAGCTCATTTTATTACTTCTTTTCAAATCACATTAATCATGGAATGGAAACACACAGCAACAGAACGTACCAGCGTGACTTCAAACTCTTTGTTACAGGAAATGTTCAAAATGTCCTCCGTTAGCGAGGATACATGCATCCATCCTCCGTCGCATGGAATCCCTGATGCGCTGATGCAGCCCTGGAGAATGGTGTATTGTGTCACAGCCGTCCACAATACGAGCACGAAGAGTCTCTACATTTGCTACCGGGGTTGCGTAGACAAGAGCTTTCAAATGCCCCCATAAATGAAAGTCAAGAGGGTTGAGGTCAGGAGAGCGTGGAGGCCATGGAATTGGTCCGCCTCTACCAATCCATCGGTCACCGAATCTGTCGTTGAGAAGCGTACGAACACTTCGACTGAAATGTGCAGGAGCTCCATCGTGCATGAACCACATGTTGTGTCGTACTTGTAAAGGCACATGTTCTAGCAGCACAAGTAGAGTATCCCGTATGAAATCATGATAACGTGCTCCACTGAGCGTAGGTGGAAGAACATGGGGCCCAATCAAGACATCACCAACAATGCCTGCCCAAACGTTCACAGAAAATCTGTGTTGATGACGTGATTGCACAATTGCGTGCCGATTCTCGTCAGCCCACACATGTTGATAGTGAAAATTTACAACTTGATCACGTTGGAATGAAGCCTCATCCGTAAAGAGAACATTTGCACTGAAATGAGGATTGACACATTGTTGGATGAACCATTCGCAGAAGTGTACCCGTGGAGCCCAATCAGCTGCTGATAGTGCCTGCACACGCTGTACATGGTAGGGAAACAACTGGTTCTCCCGTAGCACTCTCCATACAGTGACGTGGTCAACGTTACCTTGTACAGCAGCAACTTCTCTGACGCTGACATTAGGGTTACCGACAACTGCACGAAGAATTGCCTCATCCATTGCAGGTGTCCTCGTCGTTCTAGGTCTTCCCCTGTCGCGAGTCATAGGCTGGAATGTTCCGTGCTCCCTAAGACGCCGATCAATTGCTTCGAACGTCTTCCTGTCGGGACACCTTCGTTCTGGAAATCTGTCTCGATACAAACGTACCGCGCCACGGCTATTGCCCCGTGCTAATCCATATAGCAAATGGGTGTCTGCCAACTCCACATTTGTAAACATTGCACTGACTGTAAAACCACGTTCGTGATTAACACTAACCTGTTGATGCCACGTACTGATGTGCTTGATGCTAGTACTGTAGATCAATGAGTCGCATGTCAACACAAGCACCGAAGTCAACATTACCTTCCTTCAATTGGGCCAACTGGCGGTGAATCGAGGAAGTACAATACATACTGACGAAACTGAAATGAGCTCTAACATGGAAATTAAGCGTTTTCGGACACATGTCCACATAACATCTTTTCTTTATTTGTGTATGTGGAATGTTTCCTGAAAGTTTGGCCGTACCTTTTTGTAACACCCTGTATAGATTAAAAACAGCAAAGGGCTTAGAACACTTCTCTGGGGAACTAAAGATGTCACTTCTGTTTTAATCGATGACTTTCCGTCAGATACTAAGAACCACGATCTTTCATACAAGAAATCAAGAATCCAGTCACACATCTGAGACGATACTCTATAGCCATGCAACGTGATTATAAGCCGCTTGAGTATATAAAATCTTTTGATAATCTAGAAATGTAGAATCATCTCGCTCTGCAGTCAGCCTCAGCTGCCGATTCTCTAAATTTTCTCAATAGTGCTTCATGAAAAGAAGTTGCCTTCCCTCCAGTGATTCCCATTTGAGTGCCCAAAGCACCTCAGTAATACTTGCTTGTTGTTAGAACCTACTGGTAAAGAATCTAGCAGCCCACCTTTGAACTGCTTCTATGTCTCCCTTTAACCCACCCTGGTAAGGATCCCAAACCCTCGAACAGTACTCAAGAATAGGTTGCACTAGCGTCCTATATGCGATCTCCTTTACAGATGAACCATACTTCCTTAAAATTCTCCCAATACACCGAAGTCGACAATTCGTCTCCCTACAACAATTCTCACGTAATCATTACATTCCATATCGGTCTGCAGCCTTACGCCTAGACGTTTAATCGCCGTGACTGTGTCAATCACCTCAGTAAAAATGTTATACTCGAACATTACGGATTTATTTTCGCTACTTATCAGCTTTAACTTTTCTACATTTACAGCTCGCTGCCATTCGTCACGCCAACTAGATATTTTATCTAAGTCATCTTGTATCCTCCCAAAGTCACTCAACGACGACACATTCCCATACACCACAGCATCATCAGCAAACAGCCGCAGACTGTTGCTTACCCTGTCCACCCACATTATTTACGCATATAGAAAATAACAGTGGTCTTACCACACTTCCCTGGGACACTCCGCGTGATACCCTTGTCTCTGATGAACGGTCGCCGTCGAGGACAGCATACTGGATTCTGTTCCTTCAGAAGTCTTCGAGCCCCTCTGATATCAGGGACCCTATTTCGTATGTTTGTACCTTCGTCAACAGTCGACAGTGTAACACCGTGTCAAATGCTGTACGGAAATCTAGAAATGTGACATCGGCCTATCGACTTTCATCCGTAGTTTAAAGGATATCATGTGAGAAAAGGGCAAGCTGAGTTTCGCACGAGCGGTGCTTTCTAACAGTGCCTATTTGTGGATAGAAGCTTTTCCCTTTCAAGGAATTTTAGTTTACTCCAACTGAGAATATGTTCAAGTATTCTGCAGAAAACTGAAGTTAGGATTCCGTTCATTTACCCTTCTTACATACACGAGTCACCTGCTCTTTATTCCAGTCGCTTGCGACTTTGCACTGGGCGAGGGATTCGCGATAAATGCAAGCTAACAAGGGAAACTCCCCATCGTACCCCCTTAGATTTAATGGTAAGATGGATTAGTGGATGACCTGATGTTATGGGGAAATTGCGAGAAGGAGGTGCAAGAGCAGTTAGATGCATGGGAGGCAACGGCAGCACAATATGGAATGCATTTCTCTGCAAAGAAAAGTGAAATAATCGTCACAACAAGGAAGAAGAATAGGCCAAATGTGGATATAACTTGTGGAGGGGAAAAACTACAAGTGGTAGAGAACTTCAAGTACCTGGGAAGCGTGATTGAAAGTAAGGGGGGAAACGCAATGGAAATAAATGAAAGGTGCAGAAAAGCAGGGAAGTTCTACAAATGCATTAGGGGGCTTATTTGGAGCACGGAGGTGCCACAGAAATCCAAGGGAATTATATACCGAACCTACTTTGTCCCCATATTGGCATACGGAAGGGAGACATGGGTAATGCACAAAAGCGACAAAAGTATAATACAGGCTAGTGAAATGAAGTTCCAGAGGAGCAGGTTGGGTGTAACAAGACGAGACAGATTGCAAAATGTGTATGTGAGGGAAAGACTAAAGGAGGAACCAGTACAGGACAGGATAGAAAAATCAAGACTGCAGTGGTATGGACACATGAAGAGAATGGATGAGGGAAGAATTCCAAAGAGGATGTTTGATCTGCAACTGGAGGGGAAGAGGCCCAGAGGAAGACCAAGGGATAGATGGCTGAAGGGAGTGAGGGAATGTGTGATGAGAAGAGGAGAGAACTGGACGAAGGTGGAAGAGGAGGAATGGTGGAAAGACAGAACACGATGGAGAGGCTTGTGTTCCCGACAGACCCAGCCAGTGGCTGGAAACTGTCCCAGATGATGATGATGATCAGTGGATAGCCCATCAAAAACTGAACACAGATCAAGCATGAAAAAAAGAAAAAGTTGTACAGAACTATGAAATAAGAAGCAAAATCGAAACATTGAACTGTCCAAGCTTAGCATGTGCAACATCGAAGAAGCCGCAAAAAGCAACATATCGTGGTTGTGTGGTAAAGGTAGGAGATCCGAGTTTAAATCTCCCTTGTACTCCATTTACTTTTTCTTTCACATATGCATGAACTGTCCGCCCAGCCATTGACGTGTCTGTTCTCCTTCTGTAGTCTTGGCAATTGTCATACCGTGCATTGTTTATAGAACATGAATCATGTAGTAAGAATATATTACCGTCGTAAGTAAATGTGATGAAGTGAGAGCAGGGGAAATGCCGCATAGATCTCTCACAGAAATAAGAACAACAAATAAGCGGGAGAGAACTGTGTCACAGCAAAGGAATTAAGAGTCAAAACTTTCAAAATACTTTCTCAGCTAGTATAGATATAATTGTGATTTTACTTGAATGTACAACACTTTTTCGGTTTGATACATTAATCTAATGAAAACAATCTCCATATCGTTGACTGACTTCTAGTTTGTTTCAAAACCTTTGTGGGGCATGTTAACAGGAGTACACGAACGTGAAGATGCAAAGTGTGTATGGGACTCTGGTGCAGCCTCATGAGAATGATGCGCCTGTCAGCTCGCTGCAAAGCCTGCGGCGAGCATGCTCCGACAGCCATGCAGCGATCGCTCTGCTGCGTGAGTTCGTGGAATCCTTGGCCAACTGCAGCCTCTCTCCTCTGGCTTCCGAGTTCTTCCCCACGAGCATTGCAATTGCTGTTGCTCGTGGGAACAGCCACCTAGAGCGAATTAACTGCGTGTAAGTAATCGATCAATGTATTTTCTAATTTAAGGAAGTGTTAATGCGTACTTTGCAATAAGGTTGTATCTTACTTTCTTCGCCACTTTTGAGGGTTACGTATTTCTCGCCAGTGATCGCTTGCTTTTAATCTTAATGACTAAAATCTTTTTCTTACTGAGGTACCCTGATCTTACTGTCAACTTCAACGTTTGTTATTTTATAATTGTCTAATGAAAATTGTAGATATAGTGGGCATGTGGTTAAATATTAAATGAGAAGTGTATAATATAAAATCAGTGAATAATATAAGGTCTGTAAAAATAGGTATCAAATATATAAATAAAAATTAAAACTAGTGCTCAGTTCAGTTTCAATTAATTTATGAGAAAAAAAGAAAGAATAATCGACAGATAATATCACATTTTCCAGAAATTAATTAACATGAAACTTATACTCAGCAGCTTACTGATTAAGGTACCTATCGGTAAGAAATTACATTATCACTTTTCATCCAACTATTGTGGGAATTGCTGTAACTATTTAAGATAAAATTTATCGCCTTTCTTTCTTAAAACCTTCCATATAAAATAAACATCGTCACAGTTTGATGAGTAAATTCATTAATTCATTCATACTATTGCTACCCTTATATTTTTCAGTCTACGTGTGACTGACTTAGAGTAAAATATATCAGTTATTTTAAATATTCCATTTGATCATTCTGATCTGCATCCATTTTTAGAAACTGCTTTCACTATGTTGAGTGTTGCTACATGATTAAATTCTTTTTTTTTCAGTGGGTAAAAGTTTTCTTCTATGATATTTATCATTGCATTAGATTTCTTAAAATCTACAGGTGTGATCCACTTTCTCATACATAATATGTCATTGTTTCCGTCAATCAGTTTTAAAACTGAATTTACACATTTTAAATACCTTCAATTTGAATAAATTACTCATATTTGCCTTTAAAGATCGTTCAAGACTTTTCATGATTGAAGCCATCCTTTCTGTAAAAGTACAGAAAAGATTAATGTAACGTTGTCAAATACTGTTCATCGCCTGCTTGGTGTACTGCTTACAGTCACTGGTAGATGACGCTTGGGTTCACTGATTCGATTACTGCTTTCTGCAGTTAGTTACCGTTTAACCTTAGTAAGTTCTGGAAGGTTCTGGGATGATTGGACTCTATTAGAGCTTTCTGTGTGTATATAGACAGGAAACCTCTTAGCTGAAGCAGGCAGTTCAACTCCACCTGTACTTTTGTATGTGGTTAATAAACCTGATTACAGTGTGAAATGTTAGTTCCTGTCTACGACTCTGCTGTCATTACTGGTACTTGAATGCGAATAGTACACATAGTTTCTTGGAGACGTCAGGTATTTTAGACAACATCATTGTGACTCCAATAAGGCGAAGCAAAAGACATCACTGTAAACAAAAAAAATACTCCAGCAATGTTTTTGGGAAAAGCTGGGTATGATCTGCAAAATGACTAAGTGATCGGGTCAAGTCGTTAAATGCAAGAGATGTTGAGGATACTCCACTTGTGCCACGTTGGGTTCAAATGGGTCAGATGGCTCTGAGCACTATGCGACTTAACTTCTGAGGTCATCAGTCGCCTAGAACTTAGAACTAATTAAACCTAACTAAGGACATCACACACATCCATGCCCGAGGCAGGATTCGAACCTGCGACCGTAGCGGTCACACGATTCCAGACTGAAGAGCCTAGAACCGCACGGCCACCCCGGCCGGCGCCACGTTGGGGACTTTTTGTTCAGGACCATGTCAAAAGTGAAGTATTTATAAATTCATATCACAAGATGTTCCAGAACTGAGGCACCTAACTATACAGCCTCGTCAAACTTTACGAAATGATCTAGGGGTGTTCGGAAGAAAACGTAACTCACTGCGGAACGAGCACGGTATTGGTTCCAAATCCGAGAACGACAGTGGAACATCTCCTTCAATTGCTGCAAGAGTACAGTAAATGGTAGCGTGTAAATAGTACTGTATTTCTAGGTGAGGTATTCCATGGAGGAAATCTGAGCCCTTTAGATGGGGAGTAAATCAAAAAGATTAAATTTCAGAGACATTTGTACAAACTAGGACAATACATCGTACTGAAGTCAGTCACGCCTCATACCCATACTGCCTCAATTATTTTTCTTCAGGGCCAGCAGCATAATATATGCCAGATAATGACATCATTATTTTAGAGATACACCAGAATAACAGCTTATAAGAACTAATCCTTATTAACGACAGTCAGTTTCGGCATTTGTAGCCGTTGTCAGGTAACTGCGAATATAATTTTGGTGAGATCGTGTGTAAATGTGAATGTAATTTATATTGAAATGAATATATTGTCCTCACGTCTAGAGTAATGTGACGTCCACATTACGCAGTCAGTGGACTGTCTTATAAATGTCAATGTTTTCATGAGATGGTAATGATTTAAATATACTGAAAATAATATCTCAACTGTGGTTTGACTGTTCTACTCTTGCGACGTTATCTTTACAAAGATTACACAGATGAACAGCGATTATATATAATTTTGTCACGATTGTCTTTGGTTGCTGCATGTGTTGTTTCCGACTTATTTTTTGTGTTCTAAAAGTGCAGTAAATTATTTGAGATAGCATTTGTGACTAAATTCTGTATGTTTGTTTAATATGTCTTGTGGGTATTTTCTCGTGTGTGTATAGATTTTCAGTTCTTTAAGACTGTTCATTTCAAGACCATTTCGTGTTTTGCGCAGAACTTGTAGTGTATTTTCTATTGTATCATCAGTGTGGTTTTGATTTTTCAAATACAGAAAGAAGCTTGACTGATTTTTCTCGCTGTTTCTAATGTGTTCATTATATATGACGATAAAAATTTCTTTGTGATTAGACGTAATACGGACGTCGCATCATTTCAGGCATGAGTACAATATGGTCACGTAAATATAAATGACGTTCACATTTATACACGATATCACCTAAATTGTATTCTCGAGTATTTGGCAGTGGCGATAAATGCCAAAACAGTATGTCGTTAATAAAAGATTAATTATTATAAGCAGCTATTCTGGTGTATGTTTCTGATAATTCGCAGTTATCTCTCAAACGAATCGCTTGCGGGTCGATGTTTATTAGAAAGCTTTTGCTCCTATTGTAGCGTATTTTCACCAACGTCAGTTTTGATAGTTAATTATGACACACCCTGTGTACTGAGTGTTTTGGAGTTGTATCACACATTTAACCCAAATATAATGGAAGACGACTTCGTTTCACACCTAATGATAGGGATAGCACCACAGCAGAAGACTTCATCAAGAGGCGCTAGCACAGCGAGACAATGCACCAGGAAAAAGTGTGCCGAAATATGTTCGACAGACTCCCATATATCGTATCAACGGCAGTCAGGAATACCAAAGTACGAGGGTTGTTTTTTAAGTAAGGGCCGTTTTTATTTTTAAAAAAAGATACAAATACTTTTGTTAAAAAGCTTTTATTTTCTGATTCTACACACTTTTACCTATTTTTCTACATAGTTGCCTTGTTTATTTAAGCACTTGTCATACCGTACAACTAAGTTTTTAATTCCCTCTTCAAAGAATTCGGCCGCCTGCTCCGACAGCCAAGAGTTCACGGCCGCTTTCACTTCATCGTCGTCATTGAAGCGCTGCCCGCCAAGATGGTGTTTCAGGTACCGGAAAAGGTGAAAATCGCTAGGAGCAAGGTCAGGGCTGTATGGTGCATGGTCCAAAACTTCCCAGCCAAAAGAATCAATCAAATCCCGAGTCTTTTGAGAGGTGTGAGGCCTAGCGTTATCGTGCAGGAGCAAAACTCCTTTTGTCAGCATGCCGCGCCTTTTGATTTGAATTGCTCTGCGGAGCTTCTTTAGAGTTGCACAGTAGGCATCTGAGTTGATTGTCGTTCCTCGTGGCATAAAGTCCACTAGCAAAATACCGCGCCGGTCCCAGAACACAGTTGCCATAATCTTGCGCTTTGACAGCGTCTGTTTAGCTTTGACCTTGACGGGTGAGGTTGTGTGTCGCCATTCCATCGATTGTCGCTTGCTTTCGGGAGTGATATGGGATACCCATGTTTCATCTCCAGTGACAATTCGACTCAACATGTCATCCCCTTCTTCCTCGTAACGATTCAAAAAGTCCAATGAAGTGGCAAATCTCTTCCCTTTGTGGTCCTCTGTGAGGAGTCTGGGTACCCACCGAGAACACAGTTTCTTAAAGTTTAGGTTTTCAGACACAATTTTGTACAAAACCGATCTTGAAACTCACAGAGGACCGACCTGAGCGTTCTCCGTCATGGACGTTTTGACGGCCATTTTTAAGCTCTCTAACCCATTGATGCACTTTACCTTCACTCATTGCATTCAAGCCATAATCTTCTGTTAACTGACGATGAATTTCTGCAGCTGATAGGCTTCTCGCGGTCAAAAAACGTATTACTGACCGCATCCCACACGCGGCGGGCGATTCAATAATCGTAAACATTATAAAGTAGCACAGCGATGCGTACACGTCAGCTACAGAGCTGCAACTTGCATCAGTGTGAACGGGAAGGATTCCGGCAAGTGGCGCGGTGGCTTGTTGCGGCGTCCGCGCGAACTACGGGACTATACGCGCGAACTGCCCTTACTTAAAAAACAACCCTCGTAGTTGCATAACTCGTTATCATTCCTTTTCCTTGGCCTTTATCCCGTATCTTCATGGCGTCGGCATCTTAATTATTGGATCTGGGAATGTTAGAGGTAAATGGTAGATGGATACCCTTCCTGTCACCACCCCTCCCCCACAATCCTGTTTGCAACTGGTACTATCCTATGCGAAAGTGTGAGAACGTTTCCGAAATGTTTGCGAATCGTGTAACTGACGTGACCCGGAAGCGGCCTGCTAACGTGGGTGGCTGTCCGGAAATGTCAAAGTCCTTACAGTACACGGCAAGTAATAATACAAGAGGTACGAGTGTTTATAACAAATGTTAGTGTCGAACGCAGATAGCCGGAAAAACACACATTTGGCAAACAGAGGACAACCAGATAGTATATTTCCTATGGGGCCCTCTGAGCACGTCTTACGTGAATGTAAAGAATGAAGAAGAGGGTTCACCAAGTACTACACCTCTAGAAATGGAACAACTAGGAAATTGTACGCACGCCAGAAAACCACAGAGGAATTAACCCGAGCTGCGGGACGACGTGCATCTCTGTTCCCTGACCGGTGTCACTCTCCAACACAACGCAGTCGGTTCCCGTCGCTATATAGTGGTTACGTCGCTCTCCTAACCGCCGAAATACAGTTAAAAATTAAGCGAAAAAACAAGCCACGTAGGTAATGCCGCCACACATGTTGATCCTCTGTGGATGACAGTTGCCAAGATTTCGAAAAATAATATCGATGTCAGCATCAACGATGAAGCTGTCCAAGCGTTAATCTTTTCTGGAGCGTCATTTTCTATGTTAACAGAAGCTTATCGTCGCCAGCTGAAGAATGCCAGAAATGACAAATCGAAAATACGTCGAACCAACATGAACCTGTGTTCCGGGAAGAAATGTTAAAGACAGGAAATAACTCTTCGAATTTATCGTTTTATCAGACTGCAGACTGGGTGTAAACTAAAGACTAGAATTACTGAAGGTAGACTGAAATATAGACATAAGGCTAGACAATAATGAATAAATTCATTAATTTTTTGTCTTGCTGTATCATGAGAAACAGCTTCACAAGTTCATTTTAGTATCTTGATGGTTATATGGGCATAAAATTAAACAATTTAAATGTCTTCTAAAAGTTTCAAAGAACCAAAGCATGAGAAAATTACTAACAAGTGAAACAAAACTGAAATAACAGCTAATTTTTTTAAAAGTGGATAATGTAGTCTCAGATTAGATAATCATGAATACAACTTGTCGTTTAATTAATGATTTTATTTTCCAATATCATGGTTCAGTGACTGTCTATTATTATCTCTTCCTCTTTCAAGATATTATGTTTTCATCTCCACAGACCTCACATTGAAACGTTTGTAGTGATCTTGTTAGAGAAAACAGCAATTTCCTCAGTACTGTAAGATTGAAAGTCTGTTTTTTTACATCATCATGATCAAATGAGGCAACCAGTTTTAGCTGCAATTTCATGAAGTTTTTCTACTAAATAAATCGCTTCTTTTCTATGGTTGTTTCTGAAAGCCAAACAATGCAAATCGATTTCATTTTCATGTAATCTGTCAATGGCTATCCATTTAACTCCTTTCATTCATGTCCTGACTACATTCTTTCCAATACAAGACTGAACAATAGGTTAGATTTTTATGAGGTTGTTCAACGTTGGTTTCGTCAGTTCCGTTGCTTTTCTGCCTACTATCAGTACTTCTAAGCTGACGGATAGAGTTTGTCTCTCTATTATTTATTGAACTTCTGTAGCTGATGATTTTTCTTTCTTCTTCTTGCAATATTTCTTCACCCTCTTTCTGAAGTTTCTCTTCTGTCCTTCTGTCCAGGTTCTGTTGATACCAGTTCTCGGACAGTCTGCGTAACTTTGATTCTCAGTAAGTGTTCTAAAAAAAAAAAATCTATATTGTAGCAAGTCAGTTGTTCTGCTGGTTTACTGAACATATTTTTCCGTTTCAAACAGCCAAATGATTCTAACATACATGTCAGACAGAGAATTATTTTTGATCAGTCTGTCATCATTCATTCTGAGAGTGCAACTGTAAAATTTTATTCGTAGTATCCTTGAAGTATCAGTGGTTTTCCAAGTTTGTTGATATTATTCCTGAGATATTGCTTTTATCCAGACTCCACATAAGCATCAGTCCCCTATCACATAGGACTACTTAAACCTAACTAACCTAAGGACAACACACACATCAATACCCGAGACAGGATTTGAACCTGCGACCGTAGCGGTCACGCGGTTCCAGACTGAAGCGCCTAGAACCGCTCGGCCACAACGGCCGGCCGTTTTTTCCTTTAGTTTCTCTCTCTGTTTGCTTAATGATTCAGTCCTGAGGGTTATATGATTTCCTCTAGATATCTGAATTTAGTCGCAAGAAACATTTTGCAACTTGAGGTGCCATACATTTTGTTCAGGTGGTGCCCGACAGACCGTTAGTACACTCCTGGAAATTGAAATAAGAACACCGTGAATTCATTGTCCCAGGAAGGGGAAACTTTATTGACACATTCCTGGGGTCAGATACATCACATGATCACACTGACAGAACCACAGGCACATAGACACAGGCAACAGAGCATGCACAATGTCGGCACTAGTACAGTGTATATCCACCTTTCGCAGCAATGCAGGCTGCTATTCGCCCATGGAGACGATCGTAGAGATGCTGGATGTAGTCCTGTGGAACGGCTTGCCATGCCATTTCCACCTGGCGCCTCAGTTGGACCAGCGTTCGTGCTGGACGTGCAGACCGTGTGAGACGACGCTTCATCCAGTCCCAAACATGCTCAATGGGGACAGATCCGGAGATCTTGCTGGCCAGGGTAGTTGACTTACACCTTCTGGAGCACGTTGGGTGGCACGGGATACATGCGGACATGCATTGTCCTGTTGGAACAGCAAGTTCCCTTGCCGGTCTAGGAATGGTAGAACGATGGGTTCGATGACGGTTTGGATGTACCGTGCACTATTCAGTGTCCCCTCGACGATCACCAGTGGTGTACGGCCAGTGTAGGAGATCGCTCCCCACACCATGATGCCGGGTGTTGGCCCTGTGTGCCTCGGTCGTATGCAGTCCTGATTGTGGCGCTCACCTGCACGGCGCCAAACACGCATACGACCATCATTGGCATCAAGGCAGAAGCGACTCTCATCGCTGAAGACGACACGTCTCCATTCGTCCCTCCATTCACGCCTGTCGCGACACCACTGGAGGCGAGCTGCACGATGTTGGGGCGTGAGCGGAAGACGGCCTAACGGTGTGCGGGACCGTAGCCCAGCTTCATGGAGACGGTTGCGAATGGTCCTCGCCGATACCCCAGGAGCAACAGTGTCCCTAATTTGCTGGGAAGTGGCGGTGCGGTCCCCTACGGCACTGCGTAGGATCCTACGGTCTTGGCGTGCATCCGTGCGTCGCTGCGGTCCGGTCCCAGGTCGACGGGCACGTGCACCTTCCGCCGACCACTGGCGACAACATCGATGTACTGTGGAGACCTCACACCCCACGTGTTGAGCAATTCGGCGGTACGTCCACCCGGCCTCCCGCATGCCCACTATACGCCCTCGCTCAAAGTCCGTCAACTGCACATACGGTTCACGTCCACGCTGTCGCGGCATGCTACCAGTGTTAAAAGACTGCGATGGAGCTCCGTATGCCACGGCAAACTGGCTGACACTGACGGCGGCGGTGCACAAATGCTGCGCAGCTAGCGCCATTCGACGGCCAACACCGCGGTTCCTGGTGTGTCCGCTGTGCCGTGCGTGTGATCATTGCTTGTACAGCCCTCTCGCAGTGTCCGGAGCAAGTATCGTGGGTCTGACACACCGGTGTCAATGTGTTCTTTTTTCCATTTCCAGGAGTGTATTTGAAAAAAGTCAGAGTTGAGAACCACCAAGAGCTGCTGATGCAATGTTGGTATTCAGAGTGTACTCCACACAAGAGGATGGTATCTAAAAGTACATCACTATATAAATAATTTTACTATTGACTGCATCACGAATTTTACTGCTGATGGTAATTTAGAATGATTTTTAGTTGATTATTTGGCACCGCAGTAAGAACGATAACATACAGGCTGATATAAATAACTTTATGTAATGATAATTGATTGCTTGAGTCTGGTAGTTAATAGATGTTTATTTCATCAGCAGCTCTTAGTGGTTCTTAAATATATCTTCGTTCAAATTAATTACCACACGCCGTCCGTCTAAGTAATGCATAATTACTTCCATGTACTGGGCTTTTATGAATGTGATTAGCAAGTCAGTTTTAGTTGCAATTTCATGAATTTTTTCTACTAAATAAATCGCTTCTTTTCTATAGTTGTAGAAACTTGTTTAGTTGTTTCTGAAAGCCAAACAATGCAAATGGATTTCATTTTCATGTAATCTTTCAATGGCTATCCGCTTAATTCTTTCACTCAGGTCCTGATTACATTCTTTCCAATACAAGACTGAACAATATGCTAGCTTTGGATGCGGTTATTCAACGTTTGTTTCATCAGTTCCGTTGTTTTTCTACTTACTATCAGTACTTCTAAACTGACAGATAAGCATGCGTGTAATATTGAATGTAACGACAGTCAGTTGTCCCAATTTTCACCGTGAGTTTAACTTCGTTGTAAGACGTGTCCGTCCTTGCAACAATGGGAAAGCATATATCGGAGGTATATTAGAGTTAACTTCAGAGTGCAAGACATCCTTAAGTTAGGGAATTTGTGCGTCGAAGTCGTGTTATTTTGCCGGTACAGTGCAACCACGTTTTGCGCATCTTCTCATTCTTTTGGAATAATCAAAAACAATACTTCTGTAGTTTCTACAGATGTGTTTGTACATTGTGGTACGACACACATTTGTAACTCATTTTCCTAAACCTAGATTCTACAACAAGACATCACTGTGAATGGCTTTTACGACAGCAGGATCAGCTATCTAACGGGTGACGGCACAGGTTTCACATTAATCGAACGGAGCGGTTTACCGACCTATAAAATTATTTGAAATTCAGTTCTTTTTCTTTTTTTAAATAATACTGTAATTCAAGAGGAAAAAAGCATGTTATAAGCATAAAATGACATAATTAACCATTTAAAGCGATTGCCAGAAAACAGTCAAATACCCTTTTTGTGCTTATATGAGCTGTTTTTGGTCAAATGGTCGAGTATAACGAAAATATGACTGCCTCTAAATTACAAAATGGAATTTTGTCCGAGTTTTCATAGCCAAACAAAGACTGGAAGATAGGTAAGAGAGGTATAAAATTGTGCCGCGTGATGTCTAGTGTTGCAAAAAAGGGATTTATTTTATTTAAATGACTCGCGATAATTAAGAAACACTTAATCTGTGATTTAAAAAAACATTTTTGTCCGAAATATCATTGCCGTAGGAAGAGTGGAAAATGGACAAATGGAGTTTCAAATTGACCAGCGTGAGGTCTAGATTTGCAAAAAATTATTTAGTTGCTTCGAAGTAGTTTGAGTAATTGAGAAAAATTTTATTAGTGTTTTGAGGGAAAAATGCTCTAGGGGTTCTTGTCCGAATTTTCACAGCCAAACGAAATTACAAAGTGGACCAATGGAGTGTCAAACTGACCAGCGTGAGGTCTAGTTTCTTAAAAGAGTCTTCAAATGCTTGAAAGTTATCAGGGTAATAAGCAAAAACAAATTAAATAGTTATTTGAGGGAAAATTTTTGTCCGAATTTTCATACCCAATCAAAGAGTGGGAAGTGGACAAATGGGGTATCAAATTGATGAGCACAACTAATTTTCTAAAAACATAATTAGTTTTCTTGAAAAAAGTCAACGTAATTCAGAAAAATTTAATCAGGTGTTTGAGGGAGGTTTTGCTTTGCGAAAAAGTGTTTAATTTGTTAAAAATAATCAATGTAATTAAGAAGATTTTAATTACTGATTTGAGAGCAGTTTTTTGTCCGAATGTTCATAGCCAAATACAGAGTGATAAGTGGGCAATTAGGGTATCAAATAGACCAGCTTGAGGTGCTGTGTTGAGAAAAAGATCTCTACTTCAACAAAATCAGAGCGATTAAGAAAATCTTAATTAGTTATTTGAAAATTTGTATATAAGACGAATAACTACGTGTACCTATGTAAATGAAGTGTCACAAAATTCACCTCTTCAAGACCTAGAAATTTTTTACATAAAAAGTTACATTTGTGTGATATTTCATTCTCAAAATTGCTTCCTTTGCTCCAAGTACTAACTTAGGATATTTCGAGAACAGAACGTGCCGGGAAAGCAATTTTGTAAACGTCTCTGTAGTAACGTCTGTGTGTTATCGCAGCTCTATAGGTGACTACTGTTTCTCCTTCAGCCGTTAGAGCTTCGCAGTTGACGGCTGGCAACAATGCTGATAGCTACCTGGGATCTTCTTACGCCAACTCGACTACGCAATGTGTTTTAGGAGGAAAGATCAACGCTAAGGGATATGACAGAAAGTATCCCTAGTGACAGAAACATCAAGTAAACATTGGCCTTAAAATACATACTACAAGTGGTATAAGAAGTAGAAGAAATGTATTTTGTGGCAGCGAGGATGAACAAGTCCTCATAGCTCTTAAGATATGCACTTTAGAGACCATGTTAATAGACAGTTTTTCTTATTTTGGTTCATATTATTTGGTGAAATGTCACGTGTGCTGGACTGCTGTTGAAATTCCTCGACAATATTTTATGAAGTCTTGGTCTTCAGTTACTTATTTTAAAGTTTATTTGCTTTAATATTTTCTGTAAAAGTAACTTGTTGTGGATTTTCATTAATCTCAGTCTTTCTTCCTGTGTTATTGACTCGCGTGGTCTGTTATTCGTCGTTCGTCAAAGCCTCACGCCTCTGTAGTGTGTTTACATTTTGCAGCCTGCAGTTGCAGCTGTAGCGGTTATAAAGCTAAGTACTGACAAAGCTATTTGTGCACTGTTATACTGTTATTAAATTTAATAATTTTCAGTGGTTTTTCGTGCTGTTTCTGGCGAAATAACGATTTAATAAACTTTTGGAAACGTTCGCTCGCTGTGTTTTTTAGTTTCCTGTGCTTTTAAGTCGTATAGTAAAGATTTAGTAAGTTTTCAGCTGGCGTTTCTTATTGTTCCTAGTGAAATATTTCAGTAAAATTTTCATTTAGTGTTTTCACTTCGTTGAGTGCTCCAGTGGCCACTTGAAACTTTGGTTTTAGCTAGTAATTTTGTGAAGTTTTGTTGGTATTGGTATTAGTTGTGATTTAGTAATATTAGTAGTTGCTTTCTTAGTAGAGAGAGAATTCCGAGACCGCTATTGTTAGTTCTATAAATAGTTCTACTGGTGTAACTAAACTTAGGTAACGTAGACATATAGTTTTTTTCAGTAACTGTAAAATTTTACCATGAGTGAGAAGTGTGGGCTCTGTCGTAGATTTGTGAATAGTGGGTTACGGTGTGGGATTTGTCCAAAGTAGCGGGAATGCCGTGGGGAAGCCAGTGGATATTCTAGCGATAGTAGAAATAAGTTGATAGAGGAGCAGGAGTGTAAGATCTGTGCCCTTCAGGGGCAGTTACAACGCGCAAAGGAGGAACTATATAGGTTGAGAGGGTGAAAGATGGTGGGGAATGGGAACTGGCAGCTGGCAAGAAGGCTAGGAGGAGGAGGTATTCAGACAGTTTTACTTTGCGTATATGCAATAGATTGAACAGAAAGAAGAAGGTTCTGTTGCTAGGTAGTTCGCACGGTGGAGGTGGAGCAGGGAACAGTCTTGATAGGGACGGGGAATATGATGGAGGTGGCGACCTGGTAAAGATAGCTACTCAAACTGGTGGCACTAATGTGCAGTTTGTGCAACAGTTTCAGCGTCATGTTTGGCCTCGTCTTAATGTGGCTGTTAGGCTCGTTAACACAGGCCTGCAGAAGGCACTGATGGCAGAGGGTATGGGTCACATTTCAGTGGTGCCATATGAGTCTATCAGTAGAATGGGTTTCACTAGGCATGGCGTGCACCTCAATAAGTATAGGAAGGGGAGGCTAGCAAAACTTGGCGACAGTGTAGTGGGTGGTGGTGGGATCACTCATGGAAAAATTCCTGTAGTAGTTGGTGTAAGAGCTGCACCTTTTTTACACTGAAGTCAGCTGACAGGTATACCTGCTTAAAGGAAGCCCCTCAAACTAAGGAATCACCTTCAGAGGACATCATGCTTCTAAACAGAGAAGGAATTAGAATATTTCATCAAAATATAAGAGGTATTAGAGATAAAGTTAGTGAACTACTTATAGATGTTGACTGAAATTATTGGTATATCGGAGCACCACTTAAATAATTTGACAATTCAGAGGCTTCCTTTACCAGGACACAGATTAACTGTACGTTAGGTCTGTTATGTACCTATCAGGCGTTACCTCATAACGATCGCTTTCTTTACATTTGTAGCGTCTTATTAGATTCCCGAAAAACCAGAAGCGGTGAACCGTCTAGAAACTAAGTGAGGATATGTAAAGAGCTGGGTAACCTACGGTACATTCTTGTTTTCACAGTTACCCTCATCTTCACTGCTTGAAAGTATATAGTATTTACAACAAAATTGCAACTGTCAGCCGGCCAGAGTGGCCGAGCGGTTCTAGGCGCTACAGTCTGGAACCGCGCGACAGCTACGGCCGCAGGTTCGAATCCTACCTCGGGCATGGATGTGTGTGATATCCTTAGGTTAGTTAGGTTTAAGTAGTTCTAAGTTCTAGGGGACTGATGACCTCAGAAGTTAAGTCCCTTAGTTCTCAGAGCCATTTGAACCATTTTTTGCAACTGTCAATGTTTAGTTCAGGTTTTAGTCGAAAATTGTTGATTTGTATCGTGGAACAGAGGAATCTTGTAGTAAAAATAAAGAAAACAATACAGATTCATCATATTGCGCCAGAAAACGAAATTTACTCAAAAAAAGGAGAAAATAAAAAAACGGAAAACAAAGATATATCAAATATCGCTCCAAAACTTCGTCGAACATACATAAAATTTGTTTATGTTATTCATAAACTATTTTCGCATTTATCAGTGATAACAAGAAACTCTTTTCTTTGATCGTGATGAAGAACGTTGTATTTAGAACGAAATGATAACAATACTGACATGTTTTTTATGTTTGTGCTTGTCAACTGTACTTGCAACGAAAGTAATTTCTTTGGTTACACAAAAGCACAGAAGTTACGCTCTCAACTAATTTTTGTTGCTCATAAAATGTAATATATATTCTGTAAGGATATAAAATACACAATGAACAAAAGTTGAATAATTTGCGCTTCTAATTATGTGCAAAACAAGCAACAAAACAAAAAAAAAAACGAAAGGAAGTCGTCTGCTCCCAGCTTCTCTCTTACACAATCATTTATGTTTCTTTCTCTATCGATGCTACCAGTAGTACTGGTAATCGTATAATTTACTACGCCATTTATGTAGTACACCAAAACCACCGAACCGTAGTTTTGGTAGAGCGGAACTCTACTTGAGGCAGATAAATAGAAGATGAAGAGAATTCACATGCTTTCACACGAACAGATAGAATCATCGTTCCCTTCAACAGCCGAATAGAATATGCGCTTAATGGAGGTTGTGCTGTGGTGGAAGGATCAAGACATCGCATTAACACATTAGAGCATATACACAAAATGCGTCACTCAAATCACACACAGGATACAAAATAATAAATAAGCAGAACTACGAACCGGATCAGTAACGTAACGATAGATTGGGTAATTGAAAAGGTATAGCGGTGGCTTTTAGCAAATATTTTTTACTAGAAAATGAGTAGCGCCTACATCAAGGTATGTTGTAGGATTTTGTGATTGATGGGCTGATCCAGAATCATAACAGACTCAGCTTGTTAAGAAAGACTTTTAATACACTCAAAGTTTACACAATACGAAGTCGCTAGGTCACAAAATAACGCTCCGAAGAGAAGAAAAAGAGGTTACAAAGACGAAATATATCTCACAGTAACAGGCAGTCTTGTTATTTCCCAGTCGATTTTCAGGTCGCTACACCAGCCCACCTCCCTTTTTTGTGAAACCCGAAGCGCCGTGTACGTCGGGGAAGTGGTGTTTGATCTGCCGTCCTGCCTCGTCACTGTCGGCGGACGCTTTGGCGTACGTTATTGCAGGGGCCACTACAGCTTGTTTACTCGACGTCCGTGCCGATCGAATTCGTTGTCCGCTGCGAAGTGGGAGGTCCCACCCCGTAGACGCTGGCCCTTGTTGCATCCGTGTCGGTCGTTTCCTTTGCAAGATGAGCCGGCCTTAACATACACCAGTCGAGCCACAGTGACTGCTGCAGTCCCCCAGATATCGTTAAATTTTTCGACTTCTTTGTGTGGCCCCTGTTTATAAGGTGAAGGAAAAAATCAGATTAGCGTCATATTCAGAAATACCGTTATTGATTTCAAAACCATCGCATTTAATTTTGGAACCATATTTTTCAAATAGTCCCAGAATTTCTTCCTCAGTGAAACTGTTCCCAATTTTACAACAGACTTTGCGATCAAGACAACTACACAAGCTCACTGTAATTACGAATTTGGGGGAGCTGGTAATGCCTGTATGTCTTTCAAGCCATGTAGCATTTTGTGGAAGCAGGAAAGTCCACCTAGTTCTCCGTCAGGAAATCCGCGCTCGGAGATTCTTCGAGCACTGAGTTTTAGGGAAATCACATTCTGCCTTAATCTTTACGGGCAGTGACCCGAAGGTGCTGTGCTCGATTGAGACTGTCTCCTCGCTCCAATTCCAAAGGATTTTAAACGTGTGCCATCTTTTGTATCACCGCCTAAATTCCAGTGTATTGTGGCGTTAAAGGCGGGAGGACGGAAACATATCGCAACCAAAGGTGATTAGAATTGAATAGAAGCCTATGAATGAACACTGGGCTGTCACCGTGTCACTTGCGTGTCCTGCCTCCAAAATGTTGGTGGAACCAAAACCAATAGCCGGCCGCGGTGGCCGTGCGGTTCTGGCGCTGCAGTCCGGAACCGCGGGACTGCTACGGTCGCAGGTTCGAATCCTGCCTCGGGCATGGGTGTGTGTGATGTCCTTAGGTTAGTTAGGTTTAAGTAGTTCTAAGTTCTAGAGGACTTATGACCTAAGATGTTGAGTCCCATAGTGCTCAGAGCCATTTGAACCAATTTGAACCAAAACCAATAATCCTCATCCTTATTTGTTTTTTGTCAGGGGCTGACGTCCTCCTTTAGTTTTCCTGTCCCCCGAACGTTGCCCATACTGTAGTACCGCCACATGGGCACTAAGTGCCTGAACGGTCACTGCCCGCTGCTCTGTGGAATACGTCAGAGCGTTCAATTGAATGCCTGGTCCGGGACTGGTTCGTGTGATTACCAATGAAACTCCTGTAGTGGGGCTGCCAACCTTGTCGATTATAGTTTCAGTGCTGCCAACACTGAATTATAGACAAACACTAATGGTGTCAGCTTTTTCTGCCAGCACTGTGAGAGGCAGTTCCGCGTACGCAGCTAGTATCATTGTCATGTTATGAGGACGACTTTCTAATCAATGGATCCTCATTGAATTCTTAGGCAACAGATCTGAACTCGCCAGTGAACGGAACTGTAGGAAGAGTTGTTTGGGTGATTTGCTTCGCAAGCGTTCCCCCACTAAATGACATTTGCAACTTAAACTCCGGAGTAGGTGGAACTGTTTGATTAAGCAGTTTTTCAGTGTCATATAACTACGTGCATGTAAAACCACCTCCACCCGCACAGTGTGCCATTCAATTAAACGTGCAATGACGCAGTGAAACTGAACTGCGTTGTAGCGAACACCATGTTGGGAAAAAATGTGTTAGCTCCTGTGAACCAGATTACTTATCTAGATATCCAGAATGCCGGCAGTTTGACTTAATGTGCAGTCCTTCCTTATTGAGGAAACGGACGAATCGGTGGTTTCTGGACAGTGGAAGAACCTAATGCAGCGAGGTGTGCAGTACCACCTGTTCAACGTTCCCGTTTCTAAGTTGATCCCTTATTTTCCCGTGTTGCTACTGGGATCACCACTGTAGGATTTTGTAATTGATGTGCTTATCCAGAATGAAAACACAAACATATTGTCAATAAACAATAATACACTCCAACTTTACAGAGTAAAACGTCGCTAGGTGCCAAGAGAACGCACCATACTGGATATAAAGAGCTTACAAAAGACAAAATATATCTCGCTGTAACAGAAATTGTTGCTTGTGAATTCCCGGTTGATCTTCAGGTCACTACAATGTCTTTAGCAAGCGAACCGCTAGAAATTAAAGAACTATGACCTTCAACTCAGAACGGATAACTATTGCGCTAATATTTCCACTGTTTTATTACGAACAACTTTGGAAATTATGAGCACTTCTCTCGCGACGCATGACAGAAACAGTTTTCCAGTTTTATTTTGGCAATAAAATCTTTGAAATGTTTCTTGGTGATGGAAGTTGTTATTCAGATTTCCACATTACAAGAGACAAAGACTCCATCCAAAGCTGCTTCGAAGTTAATTTCACATGTAACATAATATAAATTAAATAGCGATGACCATGGGTGTTAGGTTTTTCCTTGTTAGAATAGCTGGTTATGGAATAGTTACTGTAAGTCAATTAGGACAAAGAAACTACAAGCAAAAAAAATGGCTCTGAGCACTATGCGACTTAACTTCTGAGGTCATCAGTCGCCTAGAACTTAGAACTAATTAAACCTAACTAACCTAAGGACATCACACACATCCATGCCCGAGGCAGGATTCGAACCTGCGACCGTAGTGGTCACCCGGTTCCAGACTGTAGCGCCCAGAACCGCACAGCCACTCCGGCCGGCGAAACTACAAGCATATTTTTCCCATACTGAAATTAGTTTAAGAAATCAAGATTTATTAGGAGAGACCTGCCTTAAAGATTTAATTTTACTCGTGTGGACTGACGTGGGTTCACACTCAGCACAATTAATTCGTGTTTCCACATGCATATCAGCTGTTGCAGAACATTCTATATTCGTATTTTACGCAGGATGAATTTTTAGGCAGCAAATAAATTAAGTTTGTAATGTTTATATATTATGGAATATTCGATGTTTGTATAAATACCAGCATTGTGGAAAATTCGATGTTTGTAAAAACATCTGCACAATCAATCCAGCAGTTCAGTTTCGTTCTGGCTGTGATATTCGTAATAAACGCGCTTTCAGCGCTAAATGTTGTATTTCATTGACGCCCTGCTTGCGGATTTGGGCTTGAGTGTGATTACTAGTTTTTATTGCATTATAGTTTGTTAAAAAAGATGTTACCATTCGAAAAACATATTAACGGACAGACACAAAATTTACAAAATCTAATGGTATACAGATGGTTCTCGTATTGAAGTTCATTCCAGATGGCGCCAACTATCAAACACTATTACGAAAGCTTATACGTTTTGCCAATGGGTAGCATATTGTTGTTAGTTCCTGTGCACTGGGCCCGTACAACTAGTAAATTCCACAGAATCTTCACCAAAGCTTAAAAATTAGGGCATGCTAACACTTAGAATAATCACTATATCGTTACAACTTCGAGTACCTTGACTAAGACATTTGACAGAATTTTGTAACTATCTGGTAGCAGGTAAGTCCCTCGTTAGTTATTGATGTGCGTTTTATTCCCTACACTGCTTGCCATCTATGATTTCCTTCTCTCTGAATGGTAAGAGTTGTATAAAATTTCTGAGTGAAATTTTTGCCAACCATTTTCCATATTTAGGCGATTATCCCATATGTATATGGGGTCTCAATATTTTTAATTAACATATTATTGTTATTAAACAAAATATTACTATTCGAAACTGGAAGTATACACATATCACAAATAAAATTTGGCAAGGAAAAAGAGTAATTGGTCAGCTTAACTTCATACTATGGAGTGACAAAATTACAAAGAAAACGAAGGTTCTGCTGTGCAACTCAATCGTAGAGAGTATCACCACGTATGGTATTGAATTGTGGGAGCTAACTAAATAGCAGAAAAAAAATTGAAGTCCTTTGAGATGGCCGGCCGGTGTGGCCGAGCGGTTCTAGGCGACCGCTACGGTCGCAGGTTCGAATCCTGCCTCGGGCATGGATGTGTGTGGTGTCCTTAGGTTGGTTAGGTTTAAGTAGTTCTACGTTCTAGGGGAGTGATGACCTCAGAAGGTAAGTCCCATAGTACTCAGAGCCATTTGAGCCATTTTTTGCCACTGTCAATGTTTAGTTCGTTTATGAACAAATATCAGCTGAGCGAAGAAAACGTGGAAGACAATATAGAAGTAGTTTGAATATGCCGACGACGGGATGAATTCAAGTTGTTTCAAAAGTCCCATTTGGAATATTAAAACAGAGACTTGGTATATGATCTCCAGATGTTCTCCGTACTATTTTTCTTGAAATCTAATGTTTTTGCCAGTCTGTTTTGACGGTAATAGTATTTTGTTGGATAGGATGACTTTTGACGACTGTTTCAGTAGTTTCTCGAACTCATGCCACTTTTGAGTGACCTTTTGGGTATTTCAGTTTTGCCTGGCTTTGGTTCAAGCTATTACGTCCTTATCATATGTGCCATTCTTCTACTTATGTATGTGTTTCCTAAAAGACACGTCAATGCTTTGAAAAGCTTCGAAGCTCGTTATGTACAAAGAATGTATCAGTTTTGCTTAAGAAATTATGTGTTAATTCGTGTACTTCGGCTCTTTCCTTGTCTTTGTGTATATGTTTATTTCTTCTATTCATTGCTTAGTAATCGAACAGATTTCTTAGGACATAATTTTTGTTGTAAAATGAAAGTATACCGCATGTCAGTGTGTTATAAATGCTTTCAAATAGTAAATCCTGAAGAGTGTTTAAATATACTTATACATTTAAGGTTTACTTTCTCTTTATGACAGTGGAATAATTAGGAAGCGTCTGAAGAGATCTGTGTATTCAATTTTCTGTTAAATCCAATAGATCTTCATCGAGACTTTTTTTTAAGCTTCATCATAATTCCATACAAAATCAGATGTAATGAACATTGTTCTTCCATGAAGTGAATGTAACTTACTGTTCATGTGGAAAAATCTTTTAACACTGTCCTTAATTCACTATAAATAACTCATCTAACTTCTCGAATACATTTCAAACACCATTCACAGTTTCTTCTTTAGTTGTAAAGTTCTTTATTTTTAACTAGCTAATAAACCCGGCGTTGTCTGGTATTCATTTACTCGAATCTTCTATTGGTCCATCTCTTCCTCTCCCTATCTCTCTCCATCTTCACCTCCTTCTATCTCTCTCTCTCTCTCTCTCTTTCTCTCTCTCTCTCTCTCTCTTTCTCTTTCTTTCCCTCTCTCTGTCTGTCTGCAAATTCCTTCATCCTCCCTTCTCTGTCCACCTCACCGTTATTGACCCACCCCCCATCCCAATGAGAGTTTGGTGGTTTTTATGACCACAGCATTCCTCTCTAGATACTAAGTAACATGTGCACCAAGTTTGGTTGAAATCGATTCAGTTGCTTAGGAGGAGCCATTGAACATACGTGTATGTGACATACATTGTGTACGTATATGTCTGATTCTCTTCCTCTTGAACTGTTAAGGCAGCCCTTCTTATCCACACCCCCACCCGAAGTGGTAGTGGGATTTCTTACTCCCACAGTAATTTTATACAAATAATAACTGACGTACCTAACATCTACATCTACATACATACTCCGCAATCCACCATACGCTGCGTGGCGGAGGGTACAAATGGTTCAAATGGCTCTGAGCACTAAGGGACTTAACTTCTAAGGTCATCAGTCCCCTAGAACTTAGAACTACTTAAACCTAACTAGCCTAAGGACATCACACACATCCATACCCGAGGCAGGATTCGAACCTGCGACCGTAACGGTCGCGCGGTTCCAGACTGTAGCGCCTAGAACCGATCGGCCACCACGGCCGGCGCGGAGGGTACATCGTACCACAACTAGCATATTCTCTCCCTGTTCCACTCCCAAACAGAACGAGGGAAAAATGACTGTAGCGCCTAGGACCTCTCGGCCACCATGACCGGCGCGGAGGGTACATCGTACCACAACTAGCATATTCTATCCCTGTTCCACTCCCAAACAGAACGAGGGAAAAATGACTGCCTATATGCCTCTGTACGAGCCCTAACCTCTCTTATCTTATCTTTGTGGTCTTTCCGCGAAATGTAAGTTGGCGGCAGTTAAATTGTACTGCAGTCAGCCTCAAATGCTGGTTCTCTAAATTTCCTCAGTAGCGATTCACGAAATGAACGCCTCCTTTCCTCTAGAGGCTCCAACCTGAGTTCCTGAAGCATTTCCGTAACACTCGCGTGATGATAAAACCTACCAGTAACAAAACTAATAGCCCGCCTCTGAATTGCTTCTATATCCTCCCTCAACCCGACGTGATAGGGATCCCAAACGCTCGAGCAGTACTCAAGAATAGGTGGTATTAGTGTTTTATACGCGGTCTGCTTTACAGATGAACCACATCTTCCCAAAATTCTACCAATGAACCGAAGACGACTATCCGCCTTCCCCACAACTGCCATGACATGCTTGTCCCACTTCATATCGCTCTGCAGTGTTACGCCCAAATATTTAATCGACGTGACTGTGTCAAGCGCTACACTACTAATGGAGTATTCAAACATTACAGGATTCTTTTTCCTATTCATCTGCGTAAATTTACATTTATCTACATTTAGAGTTACAAATTCATCTGGAATTAATCCAGGTGTTCCTGTGCTAAACTTCAATGTCACCCCCTTTTCATTGCCACTCTTATGGGATTTAGGTGGTTCTTAAACACACAGTACTTCTTTCTAGATAGTAGGTAACCAATAAACTACCACTTCTTCAAAGAATAGATCTCCAATACAAAACAGCTTCAAACTACTGATTACAAGTGAGTCAGAAAGTTCAATATTTGTCGTTAAGGATGTAAGAGCTGAGAAAAGGTTCGAAATTACGCTTGAAGTTTGTTGTAGGGTGCTAAGTGCCCTCATTGTCAGACACTGGATAAGCATAATGTGTGTAATTTGTTCTCCGTCTTAAGAAAGCCTAGTTTCTCACTCATCTCAGTGTCTGACTTCATATCTCCTGAACTACGTGTCGTACAATGGTACAATTCTGCAGATATACCCAGTGGTATATATGGATCCTGCCTGCGAAATATGTTGCGAATACAGTTACTAGTAAAGAAGTAACAAGTGGCAGTTTTATTGCATAAACAGCGAAAATATAGTTCTCGAAAAAGTTTCTTTTTATCATTTTGTGGAGCGTTTTAGTGAGAAAAAGTTTCGTAAAGCTTTGAACTTATGTTTAAAGCCTATTGCAAGCCTCTAAAGATAGCGAGCACCAAACTAGTATAAACGGCTCTTGTGCTAACTCTTACTTGTTTAATCTGGACTATTTTAATAAATTACTTCCGTAGTAACACATTCTTTTAGTAACTGTTGGACAGCTCAATTTCTATTTGCTTCATTAGTTGTAGCTAAAGTAGTAACGCCTTTTTAAAAAAAGAACTAAGCCATTTCTGCACGCTGTTGACATGTTCGTTTCATTTACTCTCACAAAATACTGGCTGTCGGCAGACGATATCACCTTTCGACAATACCAACGTGTTAGCGTAATTAATGATGGAAAAGATTATTGAAATTCAGGGAAGCTAAATACTATTTTATTAATAAGATCGGTATATCATGAAAAAGAAACGTGCTATTAATGAATGAGTCTATTGTTCAATCCTAAACTCCCTAAGCTCGATGTATTATGAAAAAGAAAAGTGCTGTTAATTAATGAATCTATTGTTCAATCGTAAACTCCCCTATCTACAGCTACCGGCGTGCGTTGTTGGTGGATGACAAGTGTTAATTTAAATGGCACCATGCACAATATTTTTACAGCTTAAAATACGAACTAACAGCAATATGGAGGTAGCCAAGTACAATTTAAGTGTTAAGAAACTTTAAAAAACATACCAGAGAGTGAAAAACATTGGGAATTTGTGGTAAGTACCTATGGGACCAAACTGCGAAGGTCATCGGTCCCTAGGCTTACGCGCTACTTAATCTAACTTAAACTAACTTACGCTAAGGACAACACACACACCCATGCCCCAGGGAGGACTCGTACCTCCGACGGGGGGACACGCGCGATCCGTAGCAATGCACCCTTAGACCGCGCGGCTACCCTGCTTGGCCAGATAGTGAAAAAGAGCGGTTTTCTGAATGAAAAAGTATATGACTTCCATTGAATCTAAAATGCACGATCTCAGCTCACTAAAAAGGAAAAAGTATTCTTGGGAAAAAAACACGTTCAGTAGAATGAAGAAGATCTTACACAATGATCACAAGAGCAACTGAAGGTAATTTGAAATGACATCGAGACATTGCAATGTTATCGAGAACCATTCCAAACTGGCAGTGGAGAGGCTCAGACTATGACAGATGATGTCAGCCAAATGACTGTTGTTATGATCCCTCCAGTTTTCGAGAGGAAATCTCAAGTGGATGGCAATTACATAACTGAAGACAATGTGGTCTTTCAAGCAACGAGATGATGATAACTACTCCGAAAATGTCAGTGTAACTTCAGAAGATGAAACTGTGTGAATCACAGAATTCTTTAAAGTTAATTAGAATATTACGTTGTCAGCTGCAGTGCTGCGAAATGGTTTGAGTCTTACCTAACTAGCTGGAAACAAAGGGTTTGCAGTAAGCAGTCAGTCTTCATCTGACTGAAGATTAATTACATGTGGTGTTCCTCAAGGTTCAATATTGGATCCATTGCTTTTCCTTGTATACATTAATGACCTGTCGTCAGTTACATTGCCAGATGCTAAGTTTTAATGTTTTCAGATGATACAAACATTGCAATAAGTAGCAATTCAAGTACAGATTTAGGCATGGCTCCTAATCAAATTTTCACTTACATTAATAAATGGTTTAAAGCTAATTCACGATCATTAAACTTTAAAAAGACCAATCATGTGCTTTAAATAACCTATAGGAGATTTCTTCCAGCATGTGTACAACATTGAAGACATGCAAATCGAAGAGGCTGATATTCTGGGATTACAACTAAATAAAAAATTCAGTTGGAGAGGGTATACCACAGAATTGCTGAAGCGCCTAAACAAGTCTATATTTGCAGTGGGAATGAGGTCAGATGTAGGAGATAAAAAATATAAAAAAACTTACATACTTTGCTCACTATCATTCTATCATGTCCTACGAGACTATATTCTGGGGTAGCTCGTCAAACTGTGCAAAAGTTTTTAGCGTGTAAAAATGCGTAATAAGAATCATTTGTGGTGGAAGTTCATTCTGTTACGTCATACGATAATATATTCTGGGGCAGCTCGTCAAACTGAGCAAACGTTTTCAGCGTGTAAAAATGCGTGCTGTGAATCATTTGTGGTGTAAGTTCATGAACATCATTAGAAACCTGTTCAAGGAACTTTGTACTCTAGCCACTGCTTCTCAGTATATTTATTCCTTAATGAAATTTGTTGCAAGTAATATATCTCTATTTCCAACCAACAGCTAATACATAGTATCAATACTAGGAATGAGACGATCTACATAAAGATCTGAAATACCTTACCTTGGTCCAGAAAGGTGTCCAGTATTCTTTGATGGTGCTCTCTACCACTTAAAGAGTCATTACATTCACTTTGGTAGTAAATGAGCAAGTACTCCTGTAATAATTTACGCCTTTAGTTCAGTACTCTCGACTGGAAGTCACCGATTTCCTTCTCTCTTAGTAATTCACTACTTTAGTTCACCTACTCTTGGTTGGTGCTCGCCACTCTAAATGCTGTCATTCTGAAATACTGAATGAATATAGTCTGGGTATTTTCCCGCAGTGCGTTACGCTACTTTTTTATTGCCACCCCCACCTCTTTGAGAGGTGGCCGGTTCTAAGCACCACAGTATTTCTTTCGGGACTGAAAATGTTATGCGTACCAATTTTCATTGTAGTCAATCCAGTAGTTTAGAAGGAGATGTTGAACTTACATACATTTTTCTAAGATACTGAAGTTTGCTCCAAAATTTTCTGGGTCTAAAATCGTGTAACGCTTTTTTTTATGGTGCAAACATAAGCGTGTCTTGCGGAATTCATTTCAAAAAACTGAGTGTACCGACTATCGTTTTTCGTGGTATTTATTCCTTGCTAAATTTGTTATAAGTTATGTATTTCTCTTTCAAACTAGCAGTTCAGTTCACATAATAAATACTACGAATAAAATCAATCTACATAAAGACTTAAGGTTAATCATTTTGTTCAAGAATTGTGACCTATGAATTTATTGGTGGTCTACTACTTCCATTACATTGGTGAACATTTAAGTATAACTAATTGATTTACTTATGTATTTATTATTAACCATATATTATCACTTCAATGCTATGTAGACTCCAGCAAAGCTTCGGTGCAGTAATATGGTCTGTGTAATTCTTACGACTATTTGTTTCTGACGATATTTGGCTACGATAGCTGTGGTATTATTTCATTCACTTTAGTATTACACATTTATATTTTCATGGTAAAGTTTTTAGTTTATAAGTAAATGAAATAATTTCTTTTTACTTGTTCACCATCCTTTGGGACCATTTCTATTAGGACTTGTGGAAGAAGCATTCACATATAATACTCCCGTATTTGTGACATGCTTCATATCGTTGAGGACCCAATCAGTTCAGTTCCCTTTTCTCTCTTCAGTGGTTTTAGATTATCTTCTGTTATGCAGTTACTGATATTAATACCACCCATGTCTACGTTTATGCAATTGGTAGAAGGAGAAATAGTATTATCACATCCTGTAGCATAGCGATTCCAGAATTTCGATCTTTTTTCTGTCACCTTCCGTTCCCATATCAGTGTGATCCACTGACTGTACAGCTAGTTTTCATCTGTCTACTAAATTCAGATAGAACCAAACTGTCGTAAGACTTTGCGACTTCATTGAACCATTCTCACATTGCTCTCCTTAGACTTACATTTACTTTGTTCAGATTTTCTTTGTGAGGTACACTTTGACTTCGTTTAAATCTGTGCCGAAGCTCTGTTTGCTTTTATGAAAATTTTCTAACGCCGCTACTGAACAGAGGCAAGTATTTTCCTCACTACCATGCTCGACAGGTACATGTCTAATGTACGTATTATGCTGTATTCTTGACTTTTTCCGTTGATACGTAACATATATCTCCCCAGAGATGAATGTTTGATGTTGATAATCTAGTAAATATACAATTTGTTTTCTGTCCCATTTAACTGAAAATACATTTTCCTTCTTTTCTTGACATTGTTTTGAACGGATGTAGTATCCAACGATATAACAGTCACATGATCAGTAATAACCTTCTCGACAGTAACTGAATCGAAAAGTTCATGTCCGTTAGTTTATAGGACATCCAATATATAAATATATAAATCGGTTCTCTAGCTAGTCAAACAAATTTTGAGTAAAGAATTCCTGTCACGGACACCTGTTTTAATCGTAGTCTATACACGCTATCCGTTATGTAGAAATTTAGCAAACTTACCACTGCATGAGCAGGAACTTTTCTCGCAATATTCTCAATATTCCCTCCGGCGTTCAGCCACTACGGCTCCTAAGAATGGTAGTCTATAAAAATTCGAACGAGTACTGTTTGACCCACTTCTTATATTTATCTTCACCCAGACATTTGACACTGTCCGTGAAGACTACGTTACAGACTACTGTCTTACAGTGTTGTGCTGTCCTGGGCACATGTTGCCGTGCCTACTACAGGTGCGCTCTTACGTGACAAACGATGAGTCTCTCACACATTGCACCATGATGAAGCCTTCTCATATTCCATGAGATCCAGAAAGTAGGAGACAACCGCTGTCCAGCCATCAGGAGAAGAAGTTCCAGAAAAGTCTGTCCTACAAAGCCAAATGTAAGCAAACGCATAACAATGTTATGATTCTTGCATTTATCCGTGTGCTTGAAGCCCATCAGTCTGTGTTCTGCTGTTGTAGCTAACAGATAACTTGCTCGTAAACCTATTGAGACATTCACAATGTATACGACAGCCGAAAAAGTGAATATTGTTTATGGCTAATGTCGGCAAACTATTAGAGCAGTGGTACACTTGAATGCTGAAGAGTATCCATATCGTGCCAAGCACTCGCGGTCTGTATTTGTAAACATTATAAAAAAGTTCTGGAAACTGGAAGTGTGGACAGTAAAATATGCCAAGGAAAAAGAAGAGCAACTGATGACTCAAATGAAATTAATAGTTTAGCCAGTGGTTAATTTCTAAAATTGATAAAACCGTAAGATTTAATACGAACAGCGAGTGCTTTAAGTCTATTCCCTTTGCTGTGTCACTTTGATGCCTAGTTCTGCCCCACTCATATCCGCACATGTTGGTAGTCTTCGTGACTATGAAGTCATGTTTTCAGCTGCTGCGAGCGGCACCGTCGAAACAGTTGCATTGTAGCTGGTCGGTGAAGCGGACGTTTTGGATACCTTCCTAGGTTTTAGAAAAGTTTACCACGAATTTTCTAGAAACTTAAACTGTCTGATTAAACCATTTCATTATCATGATGGAAGTGCGGTGGAGCACCATCCTGTAGAAAGATGAAGTCGGCGCTGTCGGTCTCCAGTCATGGCATGAGCCAATTTTCCAGCATGTCCAGATACACGTGTCCTGTAACGTTTTTTTCGCAGAAGAAAAAGGGGCCGTAAACTTTAAATCGTGAGATTGCACAAAGCACGTTAACTTTTGGTGAATTGCGAATTTGCTGCACGAATGCGTGAGGATTCTCTACCGCCCAGATTCGCACATTGTGTCTGTTCACTTCACCATTAAGAAAAAATGTTGCTTCAACACTGTAAACAAGTTTCGCACTGAATGCATCCTCTTCCATGAGCTGTTGCAACCGCGCCGAAAATTCAAAGCGTTTGACTTTGTCATCAGGTGTCAGGGCTTGTAGCAATTGTAAACGGTAAGGCTTCTGCTTTAGCCTTTTCCGTAAGATTTTCCAAACCGTCGGCTGTGGTACGTTTAGCACCCTGCTTGCTTTATTCGTCGACTTCCGCGGGCTACGCGTGAAACTTGGCCGCACGCGTTCAACCGTTTCTTCGCTCACTGCAGGCCGACCCGTTGATTTCCCCTTACAGAGGCATCCAGAAGCTTTAAACTGCGCATACCATCGCCGAATGGAGTTAGCAGTTGGTGGATCTTTGTTGAACTTCGTCCTGAAGTGTCGTTGCACTGTTATGACTGACTGATGTGAGTGCATTTCAAGCACGACATACGCTTTCTCGGCTCCTGTCGCCATTTTGTCTCACTGCGCTAGAGGTGGCAAAAAATAACGTAACTGATAGAAATAACCGGTTACTGAGAAGTAACGGTTACTGCGATAACCGTTTCTCTGATTCTGGCAGTTATTTCAATAACTGTTTAGTGTCAACAGTGCCTCGCGCCATCTGTTGACCGAAGATCGTACTGCGCATTTGGAAGGCGTTCTATAGACCATGGGAATAACTGTGAGACTGCGCGCCATCTGTTGATAAGAACTGTGTACTATTTCGTGGGCCTTCGTTACTTTTAGCATAAACAATTAAATAAAGTTAATGTCCGAGCCGTGGCTGATAGGAGCTGCAGTACAGGCATTAACAAGTACGGTCGTTCCCTTAAGCCACCGCCTTACGTGTTAATTTAGCTTGGACGGGTATGGAAATAACTGTCAGAGACCGGTATTCTCCTCTGGCAGTTATCGTTATTGGCTCGTAGTTCTAGTTCTCTGGTAGTTATCGGGCTACCACCACAGATAACCTGGAAGCTGGTAACGGAATAACTGTGTGTCTAGACGTTCCTGACTCGATGACTCCAGTTAAAGGTCGTAGTTCCAGGTGATATTTCCAGAGAGGATAGTAACTGGAGCGAACAAATATTTTCGTACTGCTATGGAAATAGCCGCTGGCCATCGCGAATGACAAATAACATGTCAGAAAGTATAACATAATACAGCGGAATATAATAATTATTATCCTCATCATTTGTCAGGAGATTGTCAAAATATGTGAATATATCACAGTAACTGCTAATATTTACAGAATTGGTACACTGACAGAATAAAACACAGTTACGTACTTTTAATAAATTTATCGTACACAGAATACCCGATCTTGACTGTTGCAACCAAGTGCTGTCAAAACTGAAATATAGCAGAATTTTTACCTAAGCTGGTCTATCAGTCTCTGTTACGATATTCATCTACAGAGTAGAAGGAGGGGTCGATGGAAGCGTCTGATTCCACCCGTCTGCTTCGACGTAAAGGTGTTGTGGTGTGTGAATGTCATTGCGGCACGGTGTTTATGAGTTGGTTTGTGTGTGTGTGTGGGGGGGGGGGGCTGTCGATCTAGGTTGCAGTGCCGGAATTTGCTGGTGGTAATTAAATTTTTTTTTCTAGCTGTGATGTTTTGTGTATTTATGATGTATTGAATGTGATTTAATTTATGTAGGGATGATTGATTTGTGGACTTTTGGGATTGTGGTTTTATTTTTTGCAGTTGTAGGTGTTGGTTTTTTGGCATCAGTAGCTGTGGTGGACCTATATAGGTCACCGGAAATGACCGATTCCCATTTTCATAGTTGTGTGTGTTGATGTTTTAGTATCGTCATCTGAGGTTGACCTATATAGGTCAAGGGAAATGTCTGATTCCAATTTTCGTACTTTTAGTTGTGGGTATTGGTGTTTTGGTATGGTCACCTATAGTTGACCTATATTGTTCAAGGGAAGTGTCCGATTCCTGCAGATTTTTGTTGGTGTAGCAGAATGCTGTAATTTTTTTTTCTTTTTGTTCTTCATTTTGTGTTTTGGGATCATGGTGTGTTTTTTTACTAGCTTGTCCTCACCCTAAAACCCCCAACTTCCCGCAGTTGTCCCATTGGTTTGATTGTATTTTTGGTGGGAAATGTTATTGTATTATTTATATGTATCTTCGTGTTTGTTGCCATGTGTATGTAGTGACGTCATAGACACACTTAAAATAGCCATTTTCGGCATATTGATGACGGGTGGAATCAGACACTTCTGTATCAAATAGTCTTTCAAACACACTGTAAACCGTGCCTTATCTGAAACCAAGTTTTTAATGGTTGCTGACTTGCTGGCAGTTTATTGAAAATGCATGTTCCTGAATATTGGAGCTCTTTTGGACCAAGGTAAGTAATTTTAGGTCTTTATGTAGATTGCTGCTCCCATTTCTAGTACTGATATTATGTATTAAGCTATTGGTTGGAAATACTTGTAACAGATTTCATAAAGGAATAAATATATTAGGAAGCAGTGGTTAGAATACAAAGTTCCTTGAACAGGTTCCTACATGATGTTCTAGAATTGATACCACAAACGATTTTTATTACACGCTTTTACATGCGAAAAACTTTTGCTACGTTTGATAAGTTCCCACAGAATATGCTCCCTTATGAAATAACAGAATGAAAAAATGTGGTATGCCCTTCCCAACTGAATTTATTATCGAGTTGTAGTCCCAGAAATGTAACACTGTCAACCTTTTCGATCTGCATGTCTTCATATGTTATAAACATGCTGTCGCTGGAGAAATCGAGCAGTTTGCAAATCTGACATAAAACTTGGATTAGCGTACTCACACTTTCCCCAATAGGACTAGCTTTTACAGCACAGGAGTAAACGAATCTGTCACATTACGTATATTTTTTGTTGTATTATAAGGCTGTACACTTTATTCTATTATGTGAGCAGCACAAGAAATTAAGCTTCGAATTTAACCTACAGTACTCAGTTTACATATTACTTCATACTTAAAAATGCACGTTGTTAACATTTTACTTAAACAGTGCTTTGGCGAAGTTCCGCGTACTTTCTGTCGCAGCTGCGAAGATAATATTTCTAATAGCGACCGATAACCTACAAACATATAATATGAAACACTAATAATCGTTCTAACATCAACTAAAATGTACCCGGAGTTAATAAGCTAAGGTTATGACACGATTCATACGACATTCCTGCTATTTCACACTACTCGCAGTTATGCTGATAACTAAACTGATGGATTCCAACTATGTCGTTATTTAACTGTCGGAGTTATCGGTATTCGCTAGCGAAAAATAACTTGGCAGTTATTAATAACGGTTAACGATAACGGTTATCAAAGAATAACTGGAACTGTGATAACGGTTACTCCAGAATAACCGTTTGGCCCACCTCTACACTGCGCTCTCGAGCGCTCTGGCGGCAGAAACCTGAAGTGCGGCTTCAGCCGAACAAAACTTTATGAGTTTTTCTACGTATCTGTAGTAGTGGTGGGCTAAACTGCGATTTTCCGATATCAGTGATTTCTGTGAATGCTACTTTTCAGTATCTGTTATTCTTAACTGTGATTTGTCGCAGTTAAGAGTCGCAGTTAAGGAACATAGTTCGTGTATCCCTCCGCCACTGCTATTTCTGCGATTTCTGCTACTTCCGCGATTTCTGCTACTTCTGCGATTTCTGTGACTTCTGCTACTTCTGCGATTTCTGCTACTTCTGCGATTTCTGTGACTTCTGCTACTTCTGCGATTTCTGTGATTCCTGAGACTTACCACCGTATGAAAAAGTTACATCTGTCAACACAGAAAACTGCATCTCAACAAACCTGTCATTGGCAAGTATGTTTTACATTTTTTCTTCCGTTGGCTTTAATTTTGTATTAAAGAAACAACTGTGAAAATATTAATAGTGTAATTAATATGTAAGTAGCCGTACAGTACCGTAATAGTTCGTATTTAGAAAATGAATTCTAACATATTGTTATGTTCACAGGTACCTGAACTACATTTTAGTCACTCAGTAAAGTGATAACTCAAAATATCATTGTCAGCAGATCTGAAGAAATTGCCACAGCGTCTTTAGACCGTTTTCGTCAGACGAGAGGTTAGTTTCTAAGCGTTTCGATGGACTTAATTACTTCAGTGAGATCGTTCTTGCAAATGTGATATTCATTATAGCAAATATTAGCTATCTACTCTGTCAATTATATTGCTAGTAATTAATGACAGCAAAAATTGTTTAATAATCCTTGTGTTTTTGCAGACACAGTTCTGACTCTGATTACTGGTTGCTATACGTATCTATCCACATCAAGGCTGTTTTTGAGAGAGACTCTTGAAGATTCAAGACAGCTCTTAGACGATTTGCAGTTTAAAAGTGAAATAATTGTGAAATAAGTGTGTGAATGATTAAACTGTGTTTTATTGAAGTTGTTGTGCGATTTTAAAGGAATAATAAATGTCAAATACAGTGAGTGAATTATAAAAATCTCATTTTCCACATGTTTAAGCCGTCCTATACCCATAATTTTCCGCCACTTACTTATTGGTAAACACTTGTTGGAGAGTGACATGCCGCCCCCCCCCCCCTTTCTCCACAATCTTGGTGTGACACTGACCTGTAACATATCCCGAAGTCTACAATATGCATTTTGAGGCTGTTGATATGAAAGTGGGAAGTACAGATCTTCCAGTTAAATCGGGAATAGCTTAAGTGCATTACTTGAAAGTAACACAGGAAAAGCTTACTTATGTAGGTGGTAGTAGTGTCGGCAAAAAGTTCTTGTGTGTGAAGTTGCCATGTAGAACACCAGGTGTAAAACTTTTCTCCTGAGTCTTGAACTGTATCGGAACAAAAGTGAGGCATTCATATGACTGTTTTCATTTCTCTACACTTATACAGACGTCTGAGTTGTGCTGTGTTACATTGCAAAGTCCTGTAGGCATGTGGAGTATTAACCAAAACTGTCATATTGGAAGCAGAATCAAACACATTTGTTACGTTACTTGATATTTTCAGGAGAAAAAGGCAATGTTGCTTCTTATTAATATAACACTTTCAGAGTCACAGCAGTATTTGACCAATCATAACTGATGCTGAATGTGCATGTCGTCATATAATATGAAGGGCTTATTTCAATAGTGGTACAAGTCCATTAGCTCCACTTTTCTGTCTATAATGCTTCTGAAATTAGTGATCCAAACAAACATAAATAAAGGTTCATCTCTAGCAAGAAGCCATATGCTTGAATATTTCTGGTATCTCAAATGCAGATTTGTCAGCGCTCATTTAACTTTACGACTCTGTATCTCAAAATGAACAAAAATGGACTTGTACCACTATTGAAATAAGCCCTTCATATGCACACACAGCACATCGAACTCGTGAGGCACAAGGCTCTCATAACGAAGTACGTACGTCGGTCAACAGATGACACTAGGAAAAGTATGTTAACTGCGCTTTTTAGTTGCTACTTGCGACTCTTAGTTGCGATTTGTCACAGAAATCGCAGTTTGTCTCGGTAGCGAATAGCGTAGTATGAACTTTGCTCAACAGATGGCAGTGCTAACTGCGCATTTTAGTTGCTACTTGCGACTCTTAGTTGCGACTTGTCACGGAAATCGCAGTTAGACTTGATACCGCATCGCAGAGATGGACGTAGTACAAACTTTGGCCAACAGATGGCACTGTTAACCGCGCTTTCTAGTTGCTACTTGCGACTCTTAGTTGCGACTTGGCACGGAAATCGCAATTAGACCCGATGCCGTATCGCAGAGATGGACGTAGTACGAACTTTGGCCAACAGATGGCACTGTTAACCGCGCTTTCTAGTTGCTACTTGCGACTCTTAGTTGCGACTTGTCACGGAAATCGCAGTTAGACCCGATACCATATCGCAGAGATGGACGTAGTACGAACTTTGGCCAACAGATGCCACTGTTAACCGCGCTTTTTAGTTGCTACTTGCGACTCTTAGTTGCGACTTGTCACTGAAATCGCAGAAAGCAGTGCTAAATTCGACCAATAGATGGCTCACGTCTTTGAATATGAAATACTACTTGCGACTGCTAACTGTGACTGAAATCGCAGTTAGATTCTGTAAAGTTGCTACTGTGATATCTGTGACTTCTCAGTCACTGTGATTTCTAACAGATACGCGATTTCCTGCCCACCACTAATCTGTAGTGTGTCGTGACCATATGTTAATGAATGGAGCTACAGTGAATTTATGAAATCGCTTCTATCATTTGTAATAGCCCTGTAGTTACGTTGCGATTTGATATACGTGTACTATTTTAAATTTCCAAAGCTGACTTGTTCGACTGGGTTAAAAAAATTCCCCTGTGAGGTGCTGAAGGCCGTTCTGGCGCGTTCTCGAAGACATGAAATGCCGTATAAACACGAGCCTGTGCTGCCGTTAAAGCCAAACGTGATTTAATGTTCAGTATTGTTTCTCCAGAATCACTTTACAGTTTACAGGGTGTAGCAATGCTCAAGGTCAACATTTTGAGCACTTCTTATGACAGCCGTGATAAATAATCACACGAACCGTACCTCAGTTACGGATTTGCTTACATTTGGTACAATGGGACAGACGTTTGTGGCACTTCTTCTCCTGATGGCTGGACGGTGGTTTGCGGCGCTCTTACCTTTATACTATTTAATGTAGCCCCATACATGCTATGTCCTTGAAGTTCTCTTAGGAGCTTTAAAAAAAGTATATAGTTCTTTTACAAGAAAACAGCGTTTGTGTCGTAATTCGGCTACTATAAACGATAAAAATTACTTTCGAAAGTCAGGAAATTCACATTATTGTTCGTCATAAGGTGGTAACTACGTCGATGTAGTTATTCATTCTTGCTATATTAAGGGTGGTGTCTTAGCTGCCTCAACTTTTATACATAACGTAGTAAACAACATCGAAAGCTCAATGAAGCTGTTTACAGGCGCCAAAAGACTACAGCAAAATGCATGAAGATCTGCATAGGATCGGCAGTTAGTACAGGAACTAGCAGCTGCCCCTCGGTGTGTATGACTGTAAGGTATTGAACATAAACAGGAGGAGAGATCCCTCACTGCTGGATTACACTGTTGCTCTACTCGTCCTCAGTATGAAGACTGGATTGATGCAGCTCTCCATGCTAGTCTATTATGCGCAAGTCTCCTCATTTCTGCATACCTATTGCAACCTAATTCCCATTGAACCTGCTTTCTGCTTGGTCTCGAATATATACCATTTTACTCCACACACACACACACACACACACACACACACACACTTTCCTACATTATCAAACAGACGATTTCTTGATGCCTCAGGAAGCGTCCTGTCATCCGATACCTTCATTTAATTAGAATGTGCCATAAGTTTCTTTTTTATCCTATTCAGTTCAATACCTCGTCCTAAGTTACTCAATCCAACTATATAATCTACATCACTCTTCTACAGCACTACATTTAAAAAGCTCCAGTTCTCTTCTTGTCTCAACTGCACACAAATACCTTCAGATAATACACGTCTGTTATTTTTTCACCCAAATAGACAAACCCGTCAGCTGATTTCAGCGTCTCATTTCCTAGTCTAGTTCCCACAGCAAGACCTTATTCAACTACATCCCACTACCCGCATTTTAATTTTGATGATGTTCATCTTATAACCTCTCTTCAACGCATTATCCGTTTCGTTCAACTGCCCTTCCAAGTTCTTTGTCGTCTCTTACAGACTTAAAATGTCGTCAATAAGCCTCTAAGTTGCTATTTATGTCCCTGATTTTTACTCACCTTTCCAATTTCCACGTTGGTTTCCTTCACAGCTTCCTCAATGTAGAGATCGAATAATATGGGGGATACAACACTGTCTCACTCCCTTCTCAACTACCGTCTCCCTTTCATGTCCTTCGACTTTCATAACTGCAATCCAGTTACTGTACACGTTGTGAATAACCGTTTGCTGCCTGTATTTTATCCCAGCTACATTCAGGATTTAGAAGAGTGTAGTGTAGCCACTTGTCAAACGCTTACCCTAAACCTACATGCCATATAACCGTAGGTTTGCCTTTGTTCAATCTCTCTTCTGAGACATAGGGTCACTACAGTCCCGTGTCTTCATGTGTTTTTCCGGAACCCAAACTGATCTTTACGGGATCAGCTTCTACCAGCTTTTTCATTCTTCTGTAAATAATTCGTGTCAGTAATTTGCAACCTTGACTTATTAAGGTGATAGTTATGAAATGTTCACGCTTCTCAGTATCTATCCTTTCTTATAACTGCAATTATTACGCTCTTCTTGAGGACTGAGGGTATTTCGCCTGTCTCATATACCTTACAAACCAGCATCAATGACTGACTCTACCAAGGATCTCAATGATTCAGAAGGAATATACTCCAGGGGTTTTGTTTTGAATTAGAACTTTAAGTGCTCTGTCAAATTCTTCTCGCTGTATCATATCTCCATCTCATCTACATTTACTTCCTGTTTTGTTTTTGTAATACTGTCTTCACGTTCATTTCCCTTGTATAACCCTTCTCTATACTCCTTTCACCATTCGGCTTTCCCCTCTTTGCTGAATACTGACTTGCCATCTGAGTTGTAGAAGTTGATGCAGTTGCTTCTCTTTTCCTCAAAGATCTCATTAATTTTCTTTTAAGCAGCGTCTATATTTTCCATAGCCATGCATGCTTCAACAGCTCTGTATTTCCTACCTCTGTACAGTTTCTTCAGTTTCAATCTACAGTTCATAATTATGGTCTTACCGCTATACTGGGTGTAACGGGTATAAGTGCAGATTGGTGACTGAAGACGGTATACTGAACAACATTACAATAGTATTTGCATCCATTTCAGACTTTATAATTACAGCCCGTTACAAGTTATACGTTTTTAGGTTGGTTGGTACCTCCTAGTACATGTGGCAAGAGCAAGACATTAATGCTTATTTTCGCCTGGGGAGCAGGTCAGCTGTTGGAGTGTGGACGCGTGTATGCAAACCGGTTAGTCTATACTGACAGGCGTAGTCCGCTTAGTAGCGCAATATGACTGTGTGGAAAACATCAGGTTGTAAATTTTGTGATGCGCTCGTGAGAAGATTGATCGTTGTTGAGAAAAAGCAATGAACACACTGATGTGTGTACGTATTAATGTTTAACACATAGAAAAATCTGCACTTGTACACTACTGGCCATTAAAATTGCTACACCAAGAAGAAATGCAGATGACAAACGGGTATTCATTGGACAAGTATATTATACTAGAACTGACATGTGATTACATTTTCACGCAGTTTCGGTGCATAGATCCTGAGAAATCAGTACCCAGAACAACCACCTCTGCGCGTAATAACGGCCGTGATACGCCTGGGCATTGAATCAAACAGAGCTTGGATGGCGTGTACAGGTACAGCTGCCCATGCAGTTTCAACACGGTACCACAGTTCATCAAGAGTAGGGACTGCCGTTTTGTGACGAGCCAGTTCCTCGGCCCCATTGACCAGACGTTTTCAGTTGGTGAGAGATCTGGAGAATGTGCTGGCCAGGGCGGCAGTCGAACATTTTCTGTATCCAGAAAGGCCCGTACAGGACCTGCAACATGCGGTCATGCATTATCCTGCTAAAATGTAGGGTTTCGCAGACATCGAATGAAGGGTAGAGCCACGGTTCGTAACACATCTGAAATATAACGTCCACTGTTCAAAGTGCCGTTAATGCGAACAAGAGGTGACCGAGACGTGTAACCAATGGCCCCCCATAACATCACGCCGGGTGATACACCAGTATGGCGATGACATATACATGCTTCCAATGTGCGTTCACCGAAATGTTGCCAAACACGGATGTGACCAACCTGTAAACAGAACATTGATTAATCCGAAAAAATGACGTTTTGCCATTCGTGCACCCAGGTTCGTCGTTGAGTACACCATCGCAGGCGCTCCTGTTTGTGATGCAGCGTCAAGGGTAACCACAGCCACGGTCTCCGAGCTGATAGCCCATAGTGCTGCAAACGTCGTCGAACTGTTCGTGCAGATGGTTGTTGTCTTGCAAACGTCCCCATCTGTTGACTCAGGGATCGAGACGTGGCTGCGCGATCCGTTACAGCCATGCGGATAAGGTGCCTGTCATATCGACTGCTAGTGATACGAGGCCGTTGGGATCCAGCACAGCATTCCATAGTACCCTCCTGAACCCAGAGATTCCATACTCTGCTAACAGTCATTGGATCTCGACCAACGCGCTGGCAGCAATGTCGCGATACGAGAAACCGCAATCGCGATAGGCTACAATCCGACCTTTATCAAAGTCGGAAACGTGATGGTACGCATTTCTCCTCCTTACACGAGGCATCACAACGACGTTTCACCAGGCAACGCCGGTCAACTTCTGTTTGTGTATGAGAAATCGGGTGGAAACTTTCCTCATGTCAGCACGTAGTATGTGTCGCCACCGGCGCCAACCTTGTGTGAATGCTCTGAAAAGCTAATTATTTGCATATCATAGCATATTCTTCCTGTTGGTTAAATTTCGCATCTGTAGCACGTCATCTTCGTGGTGTAGCAATTTTAATGGCCAGTAGAGTACGTTACAACCTGTATAATCTATCTTAAAATATTTCTGCATCATCAGATGTATAACTCATATACAGCCTTCTTTCATCGTCGTTGAATCAAGCATTAGCAATGATTAATTGTGCTCTGTGCAAAATTCGACCAGGAAAATTTCCTCGACATTCCTGTCCTGAAGTCCATGTCCTCCTACAATTTTCCTCGTCTTCTTTTTCCTACTATCGATTTCCAGTCTCTGATCACAACTGAATTTTCAGGTCCTTGAGGTATCTGAATAATTTCTTTTCCATCGTTATACATTCTTTCAATCTCTTTCATCATCTTCGAAGCTAACAGGCATGTAAACATGTACTGTTGCTTTGGGTGTTAGCTTCATGACTGTATAGCTACTATAATGCGTTCACTGTACCGTTTATAGCGACTTACCCACATTCCTATTTTCTTATTTATCATTAGACCTACTCCTGTATCCCCCTATTTGATTCTGTATTTATAACTGAGTACATACCCGACCAGAAGTTCTGTCAGTCCTGCCACAAGGCTTAATTAAATCTCACTACATTTATCTTCATCTTTCCCATTTCTCTTTTTAAGTCCTCTAACCAGCCCATCCACTTAAGACATCTAACATTCCATGCTCTGACCCACAGCATAGCAGTTTATTTTTACTGATGACGACGTCCTACTGTATAGGATCCAGCTGGAGATCTGAATGGGGCTATTTTACCCAAGAGGATGCCATTATCATTAACCACACAACTGCACATCCTCGAAAAAAATAACAGCTCTAATTTTCCGCTGATTTTATCTGTCACCACTGCCAGCTTAACAAGGTCATGTTGTCTAATGTTATATGGAAAGATCAGTCAATCAGACTTGTCTGTGAAGCTATTTAAAAGGCTGCTAACGCTTTTCAGGAACCACAGGTTTCTCTGGGATCTTCACAGAAAGCCCTCCACTGTGGTTACACCTAGGGTACAGCTATCTGTTTTGTCCGCAAAGGTACTTTGTTCGTGGATTGAGCGGTACTGGCGATACATCACTTGAAAGCAATCATTCGGATCAACCAACTCTTGAATGAACACATGAGATTAGTTTTAGAAATGTCAGATGCGGAGATGACATTCCATGGGAAAATCCTAAGGAAATGTAATTCACCTGTGAAAGAACTGTCTTACAAAACACTCATTCAATTGATTCTTGAGGATTACTGGTCATTTCCACACTCTCAGCAGCTTGGATTAATGGGAGAAGTAGAGAATATCAAAGATTAAAAGATGATCCGCACATTTCTTTATACACTCCTGGAAATTGAAATACGAACACCGGAATTCATTGTCCCAGGCAGGGGAAACTTTATTGACACATTCCTGGGGTCAGATACATCACATGATCACACTGACAGAACCACAGGCACATAGACACAGGCAACAGAGCATGCACAATGTCGGCACTAGTACAGTGTATATCCACCTTTCGCAGCAATGCAGGCTGCTATTCTCCCATGGAGACGATCGTAGAGATGCTGGATGTAGTCCTGTGGAACGGCTTGCCATGCCATTTCCACCTGGCGCCTCAGTTGGACCAGCGTTCGTGCTGGACGTGCAGACCGCGTGAGACGACGCTTCATCCAGTCCCAAACATGCTCAATTGGGGACAGATCCGGAGATCTTGCTGGCCAGGGTAGTTGACTTACACCTTCTAGAGCACGTTGGGTGGCACGGGATACATGCGGACGTGCATTGTCCTGTTGGAACAGCAAGTTCCCTTGCCGGTCTAGGAATGGTAGAACGATGGGTTCGATGACGGTTTGAATGTACCGTGCACTATTCAGTGTCCCCTCGACGATCACCAGTGGTGTACGGCCAGTGTAGGAGATCGCTCCCCACACCATGATGCCGGGTGTTGGCCCTGTGTGCCTCGGTCGTATGCAGTCCTGATTGTGGCGCTCACCTGCACGGCGCCAAACACGCATACGACCATCATTGGCACCAAGGCAGAAGCGACTCTCATCGCTGAAGACGACACGTCTCCATTCGTCCCTCCATTCACGCCTGTCGCGACACCACTGGAGGCGGGCTGCACGATGTTGGGGCGTGAGCGGAAGACGGCCTAACGGCGTGCGGGACCGTAGCCCAGCTTCATGGAGACGGTTGCGAATGGTCCTCGCCGATACCCCAGGAGCAACAGTGTCCCTAATTTGCTGGGAAGTGGCGGTGCGGTCCCCTACGGCACTGCGTAGGATCCTACGGTCTTGGCGTGTATCCGTGCGTCGCTGCGGTCCGGTCCCAGGTCGACGGGCACGTGCACCTTCCGCCGACCACTGGCGACAACATCGATGTACTGTGGAGACCTCACGCCCCACGTGTTGAGCAATTCGGCGGTACGTCCACCCGGCCTCCCGCATGCCCACTATACGCCCTCGCTCAAAGTCCGTCAGCTGCACATACGGTTCACGTCCACGCTGTCGCGGCATGCTACCAGTGTTAAAGACTGCGATGGAGCTCCGTATGCCACGGCAGACTGGCTGACACTGACGGCGGCGGTGCACAAATGCTGCGCAGCTAGCGCCATTCGACGGCCAACACCGCGGTTCCTGGTGTGTCCGCTGTGCCGTGCGTGTGATCATTTCTTGTACAGCCCTCTCGCAGTGTCCGGAGCAAGTATGGTGGGTCTGACACACCGGTGTCAATGTGTTCTTTTTTCCATTTCCAGGAGTGTAGATTCAATTACTAATGACAGAAGTGTTATGGAGACAAAACTGCAATGGCCGACGCTTCTGGAGAAGCATTGTGCGCCAAGCAGATTTTCACTGTTAAATTCCAAAATCGTATATTCGAAGAAGTATCGGTCAGCATATTTTTTCCCACACTTAGGTCTCACAAAATGACCACGACGTTCTCAAATGGAACAGGGGGACGATGATGACAACGACGACGACGACGACGACGATGACGGTAGTATTTCTTCTAGTAACCTCCCCTATACAAATTATAAGGTACTTTTTGAAATAAAGATATGGAGACTTATTCCGGTGCAGTGAAGTAAATATCGACAATAGGCGAGAACCTTAGTCATCACGCAAACATGCTAAATGCTGACATGGGGCGGATATAGTTACCATGGGCAATGAACAGTTGTTATCAGACGGACTCTGCCAGAGTTTATCTGCCTCCAATCACTTTGTATCACTGCTTCCTCGGTATTCACTCAATGACGCTGCCTGTTGCATCTGTTTCCCCTCACTGTCGTACCACGCACAGCCTCCTTATTCCCAAATATGCAACTTTCTGCTACATACGGATTACTCAAGCGATTTAAAATGGTGCTGATTGGCCTGTGATTGTTTGGTGCTGAAATTCTATAATAAAAACTGAAACGATATTTGTCTCACTTGTTTTATTTTCCCATGTTATGTATACTTTTATGATTTTTCTTTAACATTTTGTTTACTGTTTATTTATATAATTTATTTGATAAACTCAGAACATTGTTGCCTAAGATGGATTGTATTCTGCACAACGTGTATGGAAAAATTTATAACTTCACATTTTCTTCATTATTTCAATAAATTTGCAGTACGTTTAAAAAACTTAAAATACTATAGAAATAAGGAAAAGAACCGAACTTACATTTGTCTCAGCTTACAAACACTCGGGACAACTGCATACATTTCCGACTGCAATCGTAACATGTTACTGAATGTAAAACTTTGAATAACAGCCAAAGTTGTTTCTATAATTCAGGGAAGTGGTGATGGTAGTCCAGTGAAATGTATTGCTCACGACTGTTTGGTTTAAAATGGGCCAGTGTTTATGGACAATTATTAGAGAGGTGGGGGTCAGATCACTGTATTTGCATGTGCTGCATATTGCTTTTGTAAATGCGAATCACTATTTTTTCCAGATTGCTGCTGCTCCAGAATACTGGAATCTTAAACAAGCTAAGGAAAAGTGAATGGCCTCCAAAATATGAACAAGACGAGGAAAGTATACATCAACTTGGCATTGAAAAAGCCATGCTCATAGTATCACTTGTCTATATAGGTGTAGCTATTTCTTTAGTAGTCCTGTTTCTTGAGAAAATATTAGATAAGCGCCATAAAAAAACTGCATTGAGAGTAGACATACATTAAGAATGTGGTAAAATGTTAAAAGATTTTACTTTGACCCTTTATTTTAGTTGTAGGATACACTAAAAGTAATGTTTCAAGACAATTTAAATGCATTATAATCACTTAGTGAATTAAAAGTTATTCAGTTTTTCATTGCCATGTACGTCAGAAGAAAAATGTTGGCAAATGCTCATCTAACACTTTGCTATAAAAATTGTGGATTTTTGAATCGCAGTTGCCTATCTGAATATTATAACTCTAAATTTTATTTTATATGCTTAAATTGAACGCTTTTATCGCAGATTTAGTAACAGGCTGTAGAATTCTTCAGACATTAGATGAAGATTATTTTCTAAAGCAATATGCTAAAAATAAATACGCATAAAACATCAGTGGAGAAAATTACATGAGTTCTTGAAGCAATACATATTACATGCAAATAATTAATTCCACAAATAATGTTAGCAGGGTACATTAGACAACACTGGAATCAGTAAATAATAAAGCTATATGCACAATTATTTCCTCTTTACCTCAGTTCCCCCACCCCACCCCTATACTAATGTACATGAAAACAGCATGTGTAACATGTATCTAAGCTATAGCATGGGAAGTAGTTCTCAAGCAGTACTAAAAGATTATGTAGTATAACACAAAGAATTACACTAAAAAGTGAATGAAATGTATTTATTCACCTAGTACTAAAATTAACTAACAAAATGATTTTTAGATTTACAGTATACAAAAGGATGACATCAATCTGTTCTGAATTACAATTATATACTTCATTTGTAGTTTTTCTGGAAAACTTTTTTGTGCCTACAATTTCACTGAGCCAATAGTAATAAACAGATAAACTTATTAATTTATTGGAAATATGTGTCTAGTGCACTCAAATTAATAGAGGGGCTCCTGTTGTCCAGTTATGAACATCTTAAAATAGCCATTCTTGAAGATATTTTGATGTAAGATTTAAATAATGATAATGTTAGAAATGGTATTTCTGTTTACTTGTGTAGGGAAAACTGTCAGCAAATTTTCAAATTAAGTACACTTAATACATCAACTGTTACATACATAACCAATTTACAAAATCAGCAATGGCAACACACATATAAAACACTGGAAAAGGTAGAAGAAGATCTTAAGATATATTTCACAACATGCACAGATCTCATGCATGTACCACAAAAAGCGAGGAGAGAAAAAGTTCTCAATTACAAGCTAGAAAGTGAATTAGTTAATTGTTTTAAATGTATCTCTGACATATGATAATTGTGACAATTTTCATAAATATGTGTATTTCCTCATTACAAAAAAAATGTAATCGATAATTTAGCAGTCAATAGTGGTAAAAATACATTTTATTATTTACAACCTTATACATACAATTGTGACTGTGTACAAACTCTTTGTGAAGCCATAGTGTCATAATATCTTTGTCGCATGTTATGTGGGCAAACAGTGTAAGTGATAATTTGCATGTGTGTGATATTCTGTATAACGGAGGAAGTTGTAAGAAAACAAAGAAAATTACCATTTCTAGCATTAGCATTTGAAATTCATTTTGTCTGACTTTCTGATTGCAGTCTAACTTTGAAAAGACACACGAAAGGCAGATAAACATACATGCAAACATCACCAAACATATTCATGTGAGGAAATGCACAAATACACTTGAAAATAAGAATAAATTCTCGAAACGCGTGTGCTAAGCATCAAGTAACTAGTGCAGTTTTCATTATTTAAATTATGAATGCCACAGTTACAGTCTTTTCCAAAACAATTAATATGATGAACGAGAGTAAGTTATTTCTATGCAACTGGCGCTGCGATATAATAAAAATGTTACCGACAATTGCTGATTCTCCGTTCCCAAACAAAAATGTTGGGCAATATCAGTTATCGTGAAGACGTTGTTTATTAATCTACTCTATAAGAAAGTAAATATGATGAAATAATATTTTGTTGATTGACAGTTATTCTTGTTTCCTTTCATTTCTAGGTTCCTTGACCGTAACCATGTGATATCTACACTTTCTGCTGAATTTTTACGGGTGGCATATCTCTACATACGTAAACTGAAGTCGTATCCTACCGTCCGTTCGTGTGTGCGGGCTAATCTCGGAAACTGGTGTAGGAATTTTGATGCGGTTTTCGTTGACAAAACGACTGATTCATGACCAAGGTTTTTGTATGTAATTTACAAATACTTCATAGAAATTGTCTGAATTACGATGAATTAATTTAAATTGTGAAAACTATGCCACTGCCACCTCTGAAGAGCCGCCATTACTCGAAAGAGCAGCGGTGCCTCGAGTTAGTAGGAAGCGTTAGTGTTGCGTAGTTGATGTAATAGTTTGATGTAATAGTCTTGTGGGAGATCGCTTGTCTGACAACGCAGACGTAGTAGGATCAACTCCTGACTGGATCAGCTGTTTTCATTCTGCCTTTTAACCTATCATTCACCTCTCAGTGATGTGGAGAATCGCCAGAAACGAAGCGTGCCTCGTATTCCACGTTACACTACAGCACCCCTTTCCCTGGTCTAATAACTGTTTAGGAGCATGCAAGTTGGCTAAGTGACAAAGCTGACTCAGAATTAAGCTCCCTGCTTTTCTTAAGTGAAACACAGATGCGAACGCGATTCTCTGCTTGGCCTTTTAAAGACCATAAAGGTATGGACACGATCTTCTTGAATAGAATTCAGAAATTTCTTGCGGATGAAAACTCAAGATTCCGAAGTACTTCTACAGATGGTTCAAGGACACATTTTGAAATAAGACGTCGTAATTCGCAATCTTAATTCACTGCAAATTAATCGAACAATTGGCAGTGAGCTATTCAACTTTGAAGTATAGCGATAAACATGACAAATAAAGCAAAGGTTACCAACTTACAATTTGAAATAATGAAGTGTTATTAACCAATACTTTCCCTGTAATAGTTTGAGGCCAGCTACCTGGCGAAAAACATGCGAATCCTAAAATTTCGTGTTTTGTCTTTCATGCTTCAAGTAAAACGTTTTCCGAAAAAGAACTTCAGCATCTTTGCTTACTTCAATAAGCAATTTTTTTCCGGTACAAAAATTTTTAATGCCTAGACCACAACTTTCCTATCGCAATTAAAATACGATAACTAATTTCTGTTGCGATCTGCAACCATCTTCATATCGTTGAAAATGTGAAAAGCGATGAATATGCATAGGAAAGCATCATTGGCTGTAGTCATGCAATAATAGGCATTCGCTTATACAGAGACAATAACAGAACGTAGAGAGGGCCATAGACACGGGTCCCAGGTAGATGCCGTGTTTCTTGACTTCCGTTTGATACAGTTTCCCATAGTCGTTTAATGAACAAAGTAAGAGCATATGGACTATCAGACCAATTGCATGATTGGATTGAACAGTTCCTAGATAACAGAACGAGCTACAATACAGCAGATCAGCAACTGGAAGCAATTAATTCCATAAATTATCTGGGAGTAGGCGATCTAAATGGAATGACCATACAAAATTAATCATCGGTAAAGCAGATGTCAGAACGAGATTCAGTGGAAGAATCCTAAGGAAGTGTAATCCGAAAACAAAGGAAGTAGGTTACAGTGCACTTGTTCGCCGAATGCTTCAATACTGCTCAACGGTGTGGGTAAGGAGAACCGATAGTGGTACTCAAGGTACCCTCCACCACACACCGTCAGGTGGCTTGCGGAGTGTAGATGTAGATGTAGATGTAGATCGTAGTTTAAAAACATCACCTTGAGCAAGCCAGTTTGTAGACCGTAATCTCGCAGGATGACTGTTATATAGAAAAATGTCCAGTTGCATCCGTAAAAGTTGGATCGAAAGCTCATAATTTGCAATAGTATAGAAGGTATTATCGTGAGAACGGTATATACAACGGTTCCAAAAATTATAAGCTGTTCCGTAGCCTGGCTTACAAAAGAATGATCCTGCATGATGAAGTAGTCATCTTTACAAAATGTGCACATTTTGAAGAACGGTAGGAAAATACTGCTAACAATGTATGTATGTAGACATAGTATAGTGCAGTATCATTCAGAACATTTATAAATTATCCCTCTCACTACAGGTCAATCATATAAAGATAAGTTCTAGGGAGGGCTCACAAACACTCAAGCATTCTTTATATTACAAATGGCTCAGAGCACTATGGGACTTAATTTATATTACCAGAAAAACCAACTTAACCAATATAGGCGGCCACTTTAAGTTGCAGGACACCTATTAAATTCTCCAGAGTTTTTTTATTTTTTAATTCTTTCTTTTCATTCACGATGTCTTTTAGGTATGATTTTAGGTTAGTTAAATAAAATTAAATTAAAATTGAATGAAAGACTATAAAAATTGAAAGAACAAAAGACAAAATAAAAATTGGAGTGGCACTGTGAGGGAAGCATGGACTGCTAATGAATGGCGTCGCATTGTGTGACGAATACTGCGGTTCTGAACTATCCCCGATTATCATCGTCAGTGAGTATGACGGCGATCTGGGTTAAGGCCCCATTTTTCCATTGTTTTGGAGGGCACAGCGATGTTGCCCCCTTCGTCATGGTGTGGGGAGGCATCACGTATGACTTAAGGCTCACGGTTGATGGTAATTGAGAAACCTCTGATGGTACAACGGTATGTGATGGACATCCTGCATCCTCGCGTTTTACCTCTCATGCAAGCATCTCGTAGTGCTATTTTTCAATAGGACAATCCTCGTCCACTTAGTGATGTGGCACGTGTCTCCCTGAACTCTCTGCGTGATGCTGACGTACTTGCATGGTCAGTGAGATATCCAGATCTGCTCCCGATAGAACATACGTGGAACCGTCACTTCCACCCCACAGCCAGCATTCAGGGTATCAAGAACCATTTTGATCAGTTGTGGGCCAGCTTGCCTCAGGAGAGGATACAAAGGCGTTATGACACCCTTCCCGCCATAATCAGTGCATGCATCCAGGCCAAAGGGGCTGGGGCAATGTAACATTAATATGTGGACTGATACTACCTAGTTCGTTGTAAATTTGGTTCGATTTAGTTGTCACTGAAAGAACATCGCGTACCCTCTCAGCCCATGAAGTTTCCTTTCGTATCCTCCTCTCCTTCTGGGGCTTCACTTTTTTGGTCAGGCGGTCTACATTTCAACAAAACACATTAGGCTTTTAAACAAACTGGAATATGATTAAAATAGAACAGCTTATTTACTCCATATACACGGAAATTGCATGCAAAATAATATACCTACAGGTAGATGATAAGACTACTTGAAGGTCATAGAAAGTAGCTACCATAATTTTATCGATACTACTATATAAACACAAGTCGCTGTTTAACATTGATACCAAAAATGTCGAAAATTTCTTGACCGATTTACTTCAGACTTTTACACTGACGGCCGGATATAGGCTACGTATTTTAGTATACATTGTGTATAAGTGTATGTATAATTACTGTACTATAAGGAGGATCATAAATGTTCCGATCGAAGGCCGTACAGTCCAGAATCGGTACGCCAATCAGGTAAAATCACCGTGAACATTTAGGCAATCATCCCACCGACACATCAGGTTGAAGATACTCGTTTAAAAATAAACCGTGTTCTGCTGCGTGAAGATGTCCATAACTGCCTGCTGCACTTCCTCGTCCGACGGGCGTCGTCGACCCCTGAAGGCCTTTTTTAAGGGACCGAAGACGTGATAATCATATGGGGAGAGATGAGGATTATGGGGGGGGGGGGGGGTGCTCGAGTATGTCGCACTTGATTCGCATAACTTCTGAATTACATTTGCGATATGGGGATATGCGTTATCTTGGAGCAGCAGCACCACTTGATGCAGTTTTCCTGGCCATTTCACCCTATTTCTCATACACATTCTTCATTCTCCGATCGATGTCTGCCTGTGTTTGTCCTTCGGCAGCCAGTAAAAGAATAACACCACGTTGGTCCTGTTTGGACGCATTTGGTAATAACGTCGTCACAGTTCAAATTTCTGCATTCACCACACGCACGTAGGAAAAACAAGAATACCACATTGATCCCTTGCCTACATGTCGGTGCTTATATACCCTCATCATGGTCACTCGACCTAGGATATGGGCCACAGCAACGGCCTCAAACGGAAACTTTGTGATTTCCCCTACCTATACTACTATATAAAGACAAATCGTCGTTAAATCTCGAAAAGTTCTAGTCTGATTTACTTCAACCTTTTACACGATACTCTAATAAACGTTCTGACAGGTAAGGGCTACACATTTCTTTAATATATACGGTATATAAACATATATGTACTACATGAAGGGGAAAGGTTGACCCGCCAGGTGAGCCGAGAACGCTAATGCGCTGCCACCTGGCCTCGGGTGGGAGCGCTGGCCCCGGATCGAATCCGCCTGGCGGATTAACGACGAGGGCCGGTGTGCCGGATAGCCTAATGTGGTTTTTAGGCGGTTTTCCACATCCCACTAGGTGAATACCAGGCTGGTCCCCACATTCCGCCTCAGTCACACGACTCACAGGCATCTGAAACACGTTCTCAGTATTTCATGATTTACACTAGTCACAGACAGCTGGGGTACTCTGATTCTGTACTGGGTGGTACGGGGTAGTGGCAGGAAGGACATCCCTTCAAATTAACCTTACCAAAACCGATTTTAACCAAGCAGACCCTGCGAAAAATGTGGGACAAAGGCGTAATCCTAAGAAGAAGACGACATGAAGGGAAAGGTTGTTAGCAAAAATTTCGAAATATTCTTGAACAGTTTACTTCAAATTTTTACACAATCTTCAAACACTTGGACGGATATAACGTACATATGTAACATATGTAATATATGTAAGATATGTAATATATGTAACATATGTAATATATAATATGTACATATCACATAACAGGCAAACGTTGTTAGCGAAACTCCCGAAAAGTTTTTGACCGATTTACTTCACATACTTACACCACACTCTGATAAATGTTTAGGTGGATATATGCTACACGCTTCTTTAATATGTATGGTATTTTATATATGAGGAAAAATATTTAGAAAAGTTTATGGATGACGTACTTGGAATTATTACACGATAATCTAATAAATATTTAAACGTAAATAGGCTGTATATTTGTTTAAACAAGAGTGTATAGGTTTTCTGTTAAAATTAACTGTGAGAATGAAAATGTGCCATGCCGTGCTGTGAAAATGTGTGGTATCATTTTCTTTCCCGCAGTTAGTTTTAACTACAACAGTGCGTCATTTAAACGTTAGACAAATTGTTTCTCCCATAGATTTTCTCCCTCCTTATATACAGTTTAAAACAAATTTGCATACACAACTAAGTGTTGTCTTGTCTTCTACCTTGCAGTCGGTTTTAACAGAAAACGAGAAAGTTAAATTTATGGTTTATTGGCTTACAGTTTGAATACTACTATGGAATCTGAATCGCCCGAAACTTGGTAATCTTACTCGTTAGCAGATTAAAACTATGTGAAATACTGAAATTGGAGCTACTATCCCCACAGAAAAAGCAGCAAGGTAGATCTCTCATAGCCCTTACGGCCTGTACGATTTAACCATTCATTGTAACCGACTTCAGTTCCCAGTCAAGGATTTGATGGTAATAGCAATAAACGAAACTGAGGGTCAGAGAGAGGGGAGATGTTTACATGGGATGAAGAGGGGGGTGAGGGAGATGATGACGGATATAGAGAGAGGGAAGGAGTTGACAGAGAGAGGGGGTAAGAGGTCACAAACATAGAGAATGGGGGCGGGGGGGGGGGATGGGAAGAAAATTACCACATATATACAATTCCCATACATAGTTAGCAACTGCGAAGCATTGCCAGATTCGCTTGTGCTGTGCAAAAAAAAAAAAAAAAAAAAAAAAAAATGGTTCAAATGGCTCTGAAGACTATGGGACTTAATATCTGAAGTCATCAGTCCCCTAGAACTTAAAACTACTTAAACCTAACTAACCTAAGGATATCGCACACATCCATGCCCGAGGCAGGATTCGAACCTGCGACCGTAGTGGTCGCGAGGTTCCAGACTGAAGTGTCTAGAGCCGCTCGGCCACACTGGCCGGCTGCTGTGTAAAGACAAGTCTTTTTTAACGTTGTTGCCAAAAATCTCGAAAAGCTCTCGACCGATCTACTACAAATATTTACATGAGAGTCTAATAAATGTTATGATAAATATGGGCTACGTGTTTTAAATATGTATGGTACATAAATGAATGTGTACTACATAAAGCGGAAACATCGTTACCAAAACCCTAGAAAAGTTGTTGAGCGATTAACTAGAATTTTTTTCACGATGCTCTAATAAACACTCGGATGGACATAAGCTACATATTTTTTTTTAAATACGTATTACATAAATATATATATGTATATATTATGCAGGGGAAATGTTGGTGGCCAATATTTCAAAGCCTTCTTGACCGATTTACATCAAATCGTTACAGGATGCTCTAATAAACTTTCAGACGGACATAGGCTGGATTTTTTTAAAGATACAGGTTTTCTGTTAAAACCAACTAATAGGAAGAATATGCAGTGCTGTTTCGTTTTATTTTCCGCAGTCATTCTTAGCAAGGGTAGCAACTCATTTAAACAATTACACAGATTGTTTCTCCCACGTACATTTTTCGGCACTTGCTACGGCGGATTAACTTCACACTACCCGCAGTTTTCCGGGTGGGTGTGAACCCTTAACCACCTTGCCTTCGTGAAGCGGCACATGTTAACCTTGGCCTTCATTCTCTCCTAAGGACACGACTCCAACCTCGCTCTATCGCCTTCAGTTTCACGGCCTTCGCATGGAACTTCGCGATAGTACCTTTGCATACACTGATGGCTCTCGGACTTACCGCAGGGTCGGGTGTGCCTTCGTCATTGGTACCCGTGTCTTTCGATATCGGCTTCCAGCACACTGCTCAGTATTTACAGCGGAGCTCTTCGCCCTGTATCAGGCCACGAAGTACATCCGGCGACACAGCCTTTTCAATTGTGCTCGGACTCACTCAGCGCCCTTCAAAGTCTATGTGCGCTGTACACCGCCCATCCCTTAGTGCAGCGGGTCCACGAAAACTGTCACTTGCTCACTCTTGGTGGAACCAGTGTGATGTTTCTGTGGGTTCCTGGTCATGTCGGTCTGGCAGGAAACGAGGCTGATGACGCTGCTGCTAAGGCTGCAGTCCTCGTACGTCAGACCGCTAGTTGCTAATATTCCCTCCGATGATCTCTGTGTTGCCATCTGTCAGGAGGTGGTGTCACTTTGGCATTGCCACTTCAAAGCACTATGGGACTTCTGAGGTCATCAGTCCCCTAGAACTTGGAACTACTTAAACCCAACTAACCATAGGACATCACACACATCCATGCCCGAGGCAGGATTCGAACCTGCGACCGCAGCGGTCGCGCGGTTCCAGACTGTAGCGCCTAGAACCTCTCGGCCACCCCGGCCGGCTGGCATCGCCCCTGGTCTTCCCTTCATGGGAATAAACTCCGGGTTATTAAGCCTCCCCCAGCGGCTTGGACGACCTCCTCTCGGCCCTCCCGCAGGAAGGAGGTCATTTTAACTAGGCTGCGTATTGGGCACTGCGTTTTTAGCCATCGTCACTTGATAAGTGGCGCTACCCCACCACTTTGAACACATTACGCCCAAGTTTTAACTGTTCGCCACTTCGTGACGGAATGCTCATTTTTCAACCGCTTACGTTCCCGCTTGGGTTTGCCATCTGAGTTATCGGTCATTTTAGCAAACGACACGCTGGCTATCGACGGCGTTTTACTTTTCATACGCCAAAGCAGTATGGCGAGGGCCATTTACTTATTAGTTTTGACCTCCGTTTCTGTATGGTGTCTTTTTTAGCTCTTTCTCCACGTGCCTGTTCTTAGTTGTCTTCTCTTACGTCAATTGGGACTGACGTATAATCGTTTTTCAACTTCTCTCTGTCTTCGAGTTCTATAGTTTTGACTTGGGCGGATATGACCCCAGTTGTTTTTTGCGCCCTAAATCAAAACAAAACCAAACCAAAAAGCCATGTACATTCTCTCTCCTTACACAGGGTGTTACAAAAAGGTACGGCCAAACTTTCAGGAAACATTCCTCACACACAAATAAAGAAAAGATGTTATGTGGACATGTGTCCGGAAACGCTTAATTTCCGTGTTAGAGCTCATTTTAGTTTCGTCAGTATGTACTGTACTTCCGCGATTCACCGCCAGTTGGCCCAACTGAAGGAAGGTAATGTTGACTTCGGTGCTTGTGTTGACATGCTACTCATTGCTCTACAGTACTAGCATCAAGCACATCAGTACGTAGCATGGACAGGTTAGTGTTCATCATTTGGTTTTGCAGTCAGTGAAATGTTTACAAATGCGGAGTTGGCAGATGCCCATTTGATGTATGGATTAGCACGGGGCAATAGCCGTGGCGCGGTACGTTTGTATCGAGACAGATTTCCAGAACGAAGGTGTCCCGACAGGAAGACGTTCGAAGCAATTGATCGACGTCTTAGGAAGCACGGAACATTCCAGCCTATGACTCGCGACTGGGGAAGACCTAGAACGACGAGGACACCTGCAATGGACGAGGCAATTCTTCGTGCAGTTGACGATAACCCTAATGTCAGCGTCAGAGAAGTTGCTGCTGTACAAGGAAAGTTGACCACGTCACTGTATGGAGAGTGCTACGGGAGAATCAGTTGTTTCCGTACCATGTACAGCGTGTGCAGGCACTATCAGCAGCTGATTGGGCTCCACGGGTACACTTCTGCGAATGGTTCATCCAACAGTGTGTCAATCCTCATTTCAGTGCAAATGTTCTCTTTACGGATGAGGCTTCATTCCAACGTGATCAAGTTGTAAATTTTCACCATCAACATGTGTGGGCTGACGAGAATTCGCACGCAATTGTGCAATCACGTCATCAACACAGATTTTCTGTGAACGTTTGGGCAGGCATTGTTGGTGATGTTCTTCCACCTACGCTCAATGGAGCACGTTATCATGATTTCATACGGGATACTCTACCTGTGCTGCTAGAACATGTGCCTTTACAAGTACGACACAACATGTAGTTCATGCACGATGGAGCTCCTGCACATTTCAGTCGAAGTGTTCGTACGCTTCTCAACAACAGTTTCGGTGACCGATAGATTGGTAGAGGCGGACCAATTCCATGGCCTCCACGCTCTCCTGACCTCAACCCTCTTGACTTTCATTTATGGAGGCATTTGAAAGCTCTTGTCCGCCCAACCTCAGTACCAAATGTAGAGACTTTTCGTACTCGTATTGTGGAGGGCTGTGATACAATACGCCATTCTCCAGGGCTGCATCAGCGCATCAGGGATTCCATGCGACGGAGGGTGGATGCATGTATCCTCGCTAACGGAGGACATTTTGAACATTTCCTGTAACAAAGTGTTTGAAGTCACGCTGGTACGTTCTGTTGCTGTGTGTTTCCATTCCATGATTAATGTGATTTGAAGAGAAGTAATAAAATGAGCTCTAACATGGAAAGTAAGCGTTTCCGGACACATGTCCACATAACATATTTTCTTTCTTTGTGTGTGAGGAATGTTTCCTGAAAATTTGGCCGTACCTTTTTGTAAGACCCTGTATAAAATTTTAAATAAAATTTTTATACACAACGGTGTGTCTATTTTAACAGGAAACAGGAATTTTGTACTTATGGTATATCGGTTTATGATTAGAATACTACTACAGCATCTGAATCGTCCGAAACTTTCTAATCCTACCTGTTCGCAGATTAAAACTACGCGAAATACTGTCATTGTAGCTGCTATACTCGCACATCCTGCAGCTGGAGAACTCTCTGTCAAACGTCGTATAGCAATGATCGCAACCGATTTATCCACTCATTTTAAGCGACTTCAGTTCACGATCAAGGTTTTGTTAGCAATAACAATAAATAATGCTTAATGTCAGAGAGAGGTGGGAAGAGGACATGGACAAAGAGGGGAGGAGGAAACGGACACAGAGAGGGGGAAGAAGAAGATGGGCAAAAAGAGGAGGGGCAAAGATGGACAGAGACAGGGGGCGAAGGACATTAGGACGCACAAGCAATGCCGATACATATTTAGCAATTGCGAAGCATTGCCAGGTCTGCAGCTTCAAATGCTGATTCTATAAATTTTCTCAATAATGTTCTGCAAAAACAATATCATCATCTCTCCAGGGATTCCTACTTGAGGTCACAGAGCACCTCCATAATGCTCGCTTCTTGGTTGAACTTGAGGGTAATAAATCTAGCAGTACGCCTCTGAATTGCTTCGGTGTGTTCCTTTATTCCTTATCTCAGACACTCAAGCAATACTCAAGAATGGGTCGCACTAGTGTCCTATAGGCACTTTCCTAAAATTCTTCCAATACATGAAAGTCGACCATTTGCCTTCCCTGCCGCCGTCCTGACATGCTTGCTCCATTTCATGTCGTTTTGTGATGCTACGTCCAGATATTTAATCGACGTGATTGTGTCAAGAAGTACACTACCAATACTGTATTCGCATATTGCAGGTTTGTTTGTTTTTCCTACTCATTTTCATTAACTTAAATTTCTCAACATTTGGAACAAGCTCTCATTCATCACAGCGAGTAGAAATTGTGTCTAGGTCAACTTGTATCCTCCTACAGCAATCAACTTCAATTCCTTCCCATATACCGCAGCATCATCAGCCAACAGCTGCAGATTGCTGCTCACCCTATCTGTCAGATCATTTATATATACAGAGAATAAGAGCGGCCCTTAGAGCGCTCTTGACCATACCCTTGTCTCTGATAAACATGCGCCATCGAGGACAACGTACTTGGTGCTATTATTTAAGAAGTCTTCGAGCCACTCACATGTCCGGGAGGTAGTATCTAGCAGGAAAATGCCTTCCCCTTTCCAAGTGATAAAACCAAGGCATGAAACCTACGGTGAATCGGTAAAAAAAATTGTGAAAAGTTTGCGGGACGTTTGGCAGAAAGTAGAACGAGCAAATGCAACAGCTTTAGAACGTCAAGAACGGACAGGACAAGGTGTGGGGAAATTGCTGCAGTAGATTTGGGCAAAACGAAGAAGTTCCTAATACAATAACGGGGCCATAGCAAGCTGTGCGCAGGACGTCCCCTGTCAACGTTAAGAAACAAATGCCAACTAGAACTTCTGTTATGCACGTGGGATGTTTTAAGGAATTCAGAGTAACATGGATACTTTACGACAAATTCCTTCATCGCCTGCAACACGGAATGCTGAGTCTAGAAGAGACAGAAAATTACCAGCCAGTAACAATCAAGGTGTGCACAGAACGCCTTATGCACTTAGGCATAACCGAATTTTTAGATTGGGTATGAAGTTTGTTATGTGCACTATCTTTATTCTAGATTATTAAGGGTTGTTGTGAGTTTATTTTTCTGTTATGATCTGTACTGTATCGCGTATTTTAGGCTGTTATTGTCCTTTTCATTCTTTGTTGGTAAACCAGTTATAGCGAGGACGGAAGGCCTCTTTATTGTATATTGTGTTGTTGAACCGTGAACTCACGCCTTTCAAAGGAGTGAGGTGAAGTGATGAAGCCTCCTTTCTCTTAGGTGGCGAACCAACATGAATGTCGAGGAGTAATGTCATAAACCTGGGAATCCTACACCTAGTCATTTTACCATACATCAACCGTTAAAATGAGTACCGTTGGAGCAAGGTCTAATGTTATTCGATTCCCAATAGCAGGCATGAATACAAGATACCAGTTTTCTTTTTTTTTTTTTTTTTTTACAGTACACCACTATCTGGTGATGAGAAAATTATGAGAAATTGGGCACAGGTGAGAACCAGAGAGGTATTAGTAATTTCGTAGAAAAAAGGTAGCTTACGTCTTGATGTCGTTGGGAAACTTACGGGCATGTCTGAAGGAAATAATTGCTGTCTGCCCCACTATGATAGTTCAGACCGGCACACAGGCATGCGAGGTGCAACAGCTCTAGGTAAAAGCAGAAGCAGCTTAATGTCAAAGGGAAGTGTTAGTCTCACACCCTCATTTTCAGAGGCTTGGTAGACGCTGCGTCTACTCGGCTTTTACACCGGAAGTAGTGATAATAACTGTTGCGAAAAAGGGAAACCGATGGGCATGACAAGAATGTAACTATGGGGCAACGGACTGCTAATAAATGGTACAATTTGTGGCATAGCGGGGATGACGTTACGTCTCACCGCTACGATCACACATACTATTGCGCACAAAACTATGTTGTATTGGCTGGAAAAGCCGTTTGAAATCCTGCCAAGCCGAAACCTAACATCCCTGAATAATAACCTACCTAGCTCTCCTACACTCTCTAGATGAAATCGTAGCAACACAAAAAAGACGAATCACAGTAGAGCAAATGCTTCAACATACACAATATCTTGACAAAGAGCGTCACAGTATTACGATATAACTGTTACGATTTCCAGTGTTGCAGTGGTACTGACTGCAATTTGTGTAATCTACTCTTGTTGTAACGAAGATCGATACACCACTCTTGAGTTCCCTGTACTCCAGATACCCATTGTTTGGTTTACAAATAGAAATAAGAGTTAATTAGCGAGGCTTAAGGTAATGAATTACATGTTAAATTAGTAAACGAGATTGTGAATTTACTAGAGATTTTACTAGCGTATTAGAGCTGAATTAAAGACAGCATGTGGGTTAAAGAGGGTAACTGAAATGGACTGTGCGTGAAACACAGTGTTACGGGACTGAGCGTTGAAACACGAGCCTTGTCGTTGAAGCAGAGAGATAACCAAAACATGTAGAATGTAACTGCAGTAAAACATGTAATACGAGATTGTACCAGGAACATTACGAGCAAAGAAAATTCGAGTCCAATTTTCTGAAAGAAGGGGGGACGTTTCGCCACAGAACTGTATTCCGGGCAGATGTGGAAAATTGTTAGAGCCGTTCACAAGAGTAACTTCACACCACACAAAATGGTTCAAATGGCTCTAAGCACTATGGGACTTAACATCTGAGGTCATCAGTCCCCTAGACTTAGAACTACTTAAACCTAACTAACCTAAGGACATCACACACATCCATGCCCGAGGCAGGATTCGAACCTGCGACCGTAGCAGCAGCGTGGTTCCAGACTGAAGCGCCTAGAATAACTCGGCCACAGAGGCCGGCTCACAGCAGACAGACGGTGGAGAAATAACCAAAATGAAAACCTGAAGATTAGAGTTGAGACACAGCGACATAGTGCAGACTGCTGATGGGTTGAGAAAACTAGAATACATCTGGTCATGCTTACTTCACATCACGACAACGTCATTCACATAGACAACCAGTATAAACACTAACTTCAAAAGCCCAGTTCCCAGTTGGCAGCTAATCAGTCCCAAAACAGCGCCTGTGACTCTCCATCCACAATGTGCCTAGATGACTTCGTTCTATGATGCAACAGCCACCCCAGCCTCAAGGATTTGGCTCCCATGGGCTGTTTCCGCCTCGTCTACACCTTCACTGATGAGAAGATTTGGGTGCCTTTACTGCCAGACCCCCTGGAGGCTTAGCTGATGGTACCTGGTGAGTTGCCAAACTACCATTATCCTGGAGAAGAGCAGTGGCCGCAGCCTTCCGACTGCTGCTATGAGCAGACACCGTGCTAACCTGCTAGCCATGCTGCTGGCCACTGGGACCACACAAGCAACGTCCGCAGTCCAACTGCAACGGGTCAGCAACTTCCTGTGACATTGCCGCCTGTCGCATGTGCAGCCCCATCACTGCGGCGGCCGAGACCGCGAGGAGCACAGGCAATAGCGCATACTGGTCTTGTGCGAGCTTCACCTGCTCGCCTGGCTACTGGCCACCTCAAGAAGACAATTGTGCATCCTGTAATGCCACAACGAAGCATAGCCAAGGCGCAGCAGTTGAATAAGTGAACGCTCATGCCATCTGTTGGATAGTTGCGCAAACAAAACCACAGGTGCTTCCGTCTGGCGGCAGTCAAGTGAAATAGCGCTACGAGTAAGACAGTATCTCAATAGTGTTGCGCTCAGACAACGAAATAAAGAAGCATTAAACTAGGATAATATTATTATGTATAGTAAAAATATTAATTTAATATTAGTTATATATATATATATATATATATATATATATATATATATATATATACACTCCTGGAAATTGAAATAAGAACACCGTGAATTCATTGTCCCAGGAAGGGGAAACTTTATTGACACATTCCTGGGGTCAGATACATCACATGATCACACTGACAGAACCACAGGCACGTAGACACAGGCAACAGAGCATGCACAATGTCGGCACTAGTACAGTGTATATCCACCTTTCGCAGCAATGCAGGCTGCTATTCTCCCATGGAGACGATCGTAGAGATGCTGGATGTAGTCCTGTGGAACGGCTTGCCATGCCATTTCCACCTGGCGCCTCAGTTGGACCAGCGTTCGTGCTGGACGTGCAGACCGCGTGAGACGATGCTTCATCCAGTCCCAAACATGCTCACTGGGGGACAGATCCGGAGATCTTGCTGGCCAGAGTAGTTGACTTACACCTTCTAGAGCACGTTGGGTGGCACGGGATACATGCGGACGTGCATTGTCCTGTTGGAACAGCAAGTTCCCTTGCCGGCCTAGGAATGGTAGAACGATGGGTTCGATGACGGTTTGGATGTACCGTGCACTATTCAGTGTCCCCTCGACGATCACCAGTGGTGTACGGCCAGTGTAGGAGATCGCTCCCCACACCATGATGCCGGGTGTTGGCCCTGTGTGCCTCGGTCGTATGCAGTCCTGATTGTGGCGCTCACCTGCACGGCGCCAAACACGCATACGACCATCATTGGCACCAAGGCAGAAGCGACTCTCATCGCTGAAGACGACACGTCTCCATTCGTCCCTCCATTCACGCCTGTCGCGACACCACTGGAGGCGGGCTGCACGATGTTGGGGCGTGAGCGGAAGACGGCCTAACGGTGTGCGGGACCGTAGCCCAGCTTCATGGAGACGGTTGCGAATGGTCCTCGCCGATACCCCAGGAGCAACAGTGTCCCTAATTTGCTGGGAAGTGGCGGTGCGTTCCCCTACGGCAATGCTTAGGATCCTACGGTCTTGGCGTGCATCCGTGCGTCGCTGCGGTCCGGTCACAGATCGACGGGCACGTGCACCTTCCGCCGACCACTGGCGACAACATCCATGTACTGTGGAGACCTCACGCCCCACGTGTTGAGCAATTCGGCGGTACGTCCACCCGGCCTCCCGCATGCCCACTATACGCCCTCGCTCAAAGTCCGTCAACTGCACATACGGTTCACGTCCACGCTGTCGCGGCATGCTACCAGTGTTAAAGACTGCGATGGAGCTCCGTATGTCACGGCAAACTGGCTGACACTGACGGCGGCGGTGCACAAATGCTGCGCAGCTAGCGCCATTCGACGGCCAACACCGCGGTTCCTGGTGTGTCCGCTGTGCCGTGCGTGTGATCATTGCTTGTACAGCCCTCTCGCAGTGTCCGGAGCAAGTATGGTGGGTCTGACACACCGGTGTCAATGTGTTCTTTTTTCCATTTCCAGGAGTGTATATATAAAATGACTGTAATTGAATATGGTTATGTTATGGTATGTCCATTTGTAAATAGAGAACTTGGCATAGTGTAAATTAATGTCTAAATGTGAGGGAAATCCCCGAGAACGTGGACAGTGCAGGTTGGAGCGTGAATTTGGCAGTAGAGATCGAGATGTGTTCTGGAGCTGTTCAGATGCTGAACAGAGATTACGCGGCGCGAAAGTGACGGTTTTGGTACGGTACGGTAATGTTGCTTATAGATAGTTAAAAGTGAGCTGACAACAAACACGAACTGGATTTATGGTGCGTCAGCAAGTCAAATGGACAATAAGGCTTGCAGGATGCAACATTTCGACGGAGACGGCTTGTGAGCGATATAGTTGCTGTTCCCGCTCAAAAAACACATGGCACGCCTTGTGGAAGTCTGTGTAATTTACGACGGACTGCAGCGACCAGAAGCAAGGTATGAAGTGACCAGTGCCTGCAGCTAATGTTGCAATGTGATCTTACTACCATATGAGATCCATTGATGAGCTCACGCAAGCACAAGCAACGAACTAGTAGTTATCGTACGACAGTGCATTTTATACCGCCACCATAACAAGTACATTTATCTGTAGCGAACCAGTTTATGTATTTATCATGTCAAGTTCTCTACAGTGTAATGTCTGAGTGAAATAATAAGTTTGTGATTCAAAGTGCATTCCATGAGTGTCATCAATTATTTGCAGAAAATAGTTCATTATTATCCCAAATCCATCACTATGTGTGCAGCAATACCAGTAAAAAGGCTATAGTACGTGAGTATCGGCGTATTAATGCAACAAGAGGATATAATCGGAGTTAATGCCGAAAATTTCCAACAAACGCCGGATTATACAACTGACAGAAGACGCCAGGTACTGTGCCACAGTAATTACAGTTCAACTCGATGTGGTGGCTTTTCAGTACATTACTAACGTAAAAACTCATTCAGTTTCATTAGAACAAAATGATTCTAAAGTAATGTTTTTGTCATCTCTAGTAACCATCAGTTCTATAGTGTTCATTGAATATTCAGTTAAAGAATTTATTGCCACCACAGTACTCAATGTACCTTCAGTACAATGCAAATTCAGTAACATTAAAATCATTACTGACAGTTGGTGTAGATCAACCTAACTTACAGCAAGTTCAAGTGTTTGTCATATGTGTGTGTATATTGTGTTACGTAAGTGTTCGCCTGCTAGGCGTCATTAACGTACACCAGTTAGTGCATTCTGTTCAGTCACTTCAAAGAGGTTATTTTAGTTAATGAAAATCAGAATTCACTTAACATTCGATTTCTTGTACTCCATCGCCAATATTTATTCAGTATTTTCGTGCAGTAGTCTGAACTACATAGCAAAGCTATTCATGCTTATTACACGCGATAGCCGCTTTCCAGACGTCCGATGCCGCATGGTCTAAAAATATTACAGTACATTCGGATAGTGGCATCGCAATCCATGCCATTAATAATAACTATATATTCTGTTAACAGAGTCTTACTAGAACCTCGGCGCCGCACTCCGCACCACACTATCCTGTCAACCGTAGAAGTCACGCCTCTGGCCCTCTATAGTATTGAGGACACCTCACAGGCGCCGTTCGTGGTCGATACCATCAGCAAAACCTGCAGGCTTGGCTGGCATCTGCATGACTGAATTACGCTCAAGCATACATTTCTCGAGGTGTTTCCATATTTTTATCCAACTCCTGTACCTCCTAGCATATTTGCAACATTCCACGAACTTACGGCTTCCCGCTCTGCTGCAAGATCCCACTTGAGTGGCGAACAGCGTTCTATGAAATATTTGTTAATTAATTATGTTTTTACGCTGAAATAAGGGCAGCAATTCTCTGAACTGAAAATTAGTTTTTATACAAGGTGTTCGGAAATTCCGGTTACAAGCTCCTAAAACTTTTAGAGAGGACTGAGGCGATAATATTTCATATAGAGCCGATGTCCGGGAATTCGCCGTTTTCGTGCTACAGACATTTGAAAACAGGTTGGTAACGCGACCACTTTTACAAGTAATTTATTACGCGTGATCCAGAGCACAGCTTTTTTTATAATTCGACTCATTAATAACCAAAGAAACGAAAGGGAAATGTGATGCAGTACGGCCTCTTCCAATACTGGCATGCGACGTCTCCTTGGAGCACCACAAGCACGTCTGCTGACGCTGAAGGTATCCCTTTCTCGAAGTCGTTGGGTAATTGTGTGAAAAGGGTATGCGATGGAGTTGGACGTTGTGGTGCACGATCTTAATAAAAGCAACAAGCAGTTGCTGCAATAGCTTGAGCTTTGCCATACAGAAAGATCATGTCGGTGTATTCTGAAAACGTGTATTCAGCCATGTTACTCTAACACTCACAGATACGTGAATGAGGCTTGGACTAGATCAGAGAGACATCAAACAACATCAGTCGATCCCACGTAAGCAACCCGACCATGACTACCCGTTAGCAAACCTACTCAGCAAATATCAGAGTTACAATTATTGAACTACATGAAATAAAATCCTCATAACTCCTGAACGGTTTACATTAGGACGTTCAAACAGCACGGTTGACCGAGGGGCATGATGGGAATTAGTATGCGCGTGGGCACGCGACTCGTTGTTGTCGGCCATTTTTACGTGAAAATGTCACGATACAGCGTGCCTGAGCTTATAGCGCTTGTGAAGGTCTACCAAGCGAGCAATAATAGTCTAATGCGGCTCAAATTAAGGAAGGAACAATCAAGAATATGATTCACAAATATGAGAGAATGGGCTGTGTTGGCAATGTAGGTCGTCCAAAAAGGGTGAAAACGCCTGAAAACATCGAGAAGACACACGCTGTGTTTCAAACCAGCCCCAGAAAGCCGATCAGACGAGCTGCACAACAGGTGGGAATCAACCGGGAGACACTGTGACAAATTGTTGTTGCAGACCTACATCTCTTCCAATACAAAATTCAAACCCATCAGCTATTAGGCACTAGGGCCATGGAATAGCGGTTGTGTTTCGCCAACACTATTGTCCACAGCTTTGACAAACAGGACTTTGATGTAAAAATGGTTAGGTTTAGCGACGAAGCCCACTTTCATTTGGATGGGTTCGTCAATAAGCAAAATTGGCGCATCTGGGGGACTGAGAATCCGCATTTCGAAATCGAGAAGTCTCTTCACTCTCAGTGTGGTGTGCAGTGTCCAGTCACGGAATAATCGGTGCGATATTCCTTGATGACACTGTGACTGCCGAACAGACCGTGAATGTTTCAGAATATCTCGTCCCCATTATCCAAAGTGACCCTGATTTCGATCCCATCGAAGCAGGAGAGTGTTTGACGTGCTGGAGGAGGACCACATTCCGGCTCTGGGGTACCCAGAGGCGTAAAATATCCATTCCTATCATTTCGAATTGTTAGACGCTTGTGGAAGTTTCTGTAATGGAATCTGATGGTCACTAACGTCAGCTCGTTGCGCAGAAGGTACTCGGTTTCTAACATATTGATCGACCACTTGTTTCCTAGTCGTCCACTAAAACTGTTCAGCTACTAGTCAGACAGTTCCTCTGCAACTGCCATGACCTGCCAACATATAGCCATGCTCTTGTTTCAAAACGTCGTCCCTGAACACCACAGGTACCGCAACATGTTGTTAGCACTTTATCTTTGAACACAATAGACCGTCATGCATCATAAACTGTGGCTGTGATCTAAACTACTGAAAGTCAACATCAGCTGCCTGTGCTTTCTGTCATTCAGCAATGCTCTTGCCCAGTGCTTGTAAGACTCCAATTTTCCTGAATGAAATTTTCAGTCTGCAGTGAAGTATGCACTGATATGAAACTACCTGCCAGACTGAAACTGTGTGCTTGACCGAGACCCAAACTCGGGACCATTGACTTTCGTGGGCAAGTGTTATACCAACTGAGCTACCAAGCATGTCTGTGAAGTCTGGAAGGTAGGCGGAAATAAAGCTGTGAGGAGGTATCGTGAGTTGTGCTAGTGTAGCTCGTTCGCTGGAGCACTTGTCCACCAAAGGCAAAGGTACAGAGATTGTGTCTTGGTCCAGTACGGGATTTTAAATCTGCTCGAAATCCCAATTTTCCTTTTTAAACTATCGGCATTACTATGCTTTTTCTCTCGCTTGTACACTGCCTCGTAACTGAATTCACTCAACTTTAGTGCCCAGCGTGTCAGTCAACTGGAAGGGTCTTTCAGTCTCAACAACCACTTCAATGCAATACGATCCATCACGACTTTAAAATTTTATCCACACACACTGACCAGCCATAACATTATGACCACCTATTAAATAGCCAGTATATCCACCTTTGGCACGGATAAGAGCGGCGACGCATCGTAGCATGGAGGCAATGAGGCCTTGTTAGGTCACTGGAGGGAGCTGGTACCACATCTGCACACACAAGTTTCCTAATGTTGTGACTTGGCAAGACAGCCAAGCCACTATGACCGGTAGCCGAAAGGCACGCGTTTAAGCTCACGCAGGCTGGCGTGAGGTCTGGAACAGTTAAAGGAGTTGAGTCTAGTAAAAATAATACGTAGCTGCTGGAATACTTAACTTTAATCCATAATTGGTGAACATCGGTCTGACGGTACATGCATCACAAGATAAATAGCAAATGATAATGGCGCCTTGCTAGGTCGTAGCAAATGACGTAGCTGAAGGCTAGGCTAACTATCGTCTCGGCAAATGAGAGCGTAATTTGTCAGTGAACCATCTCTAGCAAAGTCGGCTGTACAACTGGGGCGAGTGCTAGGAAGTCTCTCTAGACCTGCCGTGTGGCGGCGCTCGGTCTGCAATCACTGACAGTGGCGACACGGGGGTCCGACGTATACTAGCGGACCGCGGCCGATTTAAAGGGTACCACCTAGCAAGTGTGGTGTCTGGCGGTGACACCACACCTAACTCCCTAAATTCTGGGGAGGGGGCGATGAACTCTGATGACACGTTCAGTCTCATCCCAGATGTGCTCGATGGGTTTCAGATCTGACGAGTTGGAGGGCCAGCACATCAATTGGAAATAGTCACTGTGTTCCTTGAAGCATTCCAATCACACTCCTCGCCTTGTGACATGGCGCACTATCTTGCTGAAAAATGCCACTGCCATTAGGAAATACGATCGTCATGAAGGGGTGTACGTCGTCTGCAACCAGTGTACGATACTCCTTGCCCATCATGGTGCCTTTGTATGAACTCCACTAGACCCATGGGTACCCACGTGAATGTTCCCATGAGCATAATGGAGCCACCGCCATGTAGTTTCTGTTCGGCAGTGCAGGTGTCAAAGAGCTGCTGCATTGGAAGACGACGGGTTCGTTCCCTCCCACTGGCATGATGAAGAAGGTATTGAGAGTCATCACGCAATTCAATGCTCTGCCACTGCGCCAACACCTAGTGCCAGTGGTCACGTGCCCGTTTCAGTCATAGTTGCTGATGTCATGGTGTTTACACTGGCGCAAGCATGCGTCGTCACCTGCAGAGGCCCATCGTTTGGAGTGTTCTGTGTACCTTGCGTTCACACACACTTGTATTCTCTCCAGCATTGAAGTCTGATGTTTGTTTAGCCACAGTTTGCCGCCTGTTCTGTTCTACCAGTCTTCCCAGTCTACGACGTCCTATATCTGTAATGAGGGGTGGCCGCCCAACCGCACGACGCCTGTACGTGGTTTCACCTTGATTTCGCCACGTGTTGAGGACACTCACAATACTCCTCGAACACCTGACATGTAGTGCAGTTTCCGAATTGCTCGTGTCTAGCCTCTGGGCCACCACAAACTGCCCTCGGTCAAACTCAGGTAGATGGCGCGCTTTCCCCATTCTACACACGGACAGCACGCTCACTGATACTGCATACACCATGCGTGTGTCTGATTAGCAGTTTTTCCTCGTCAGTTGACGTTGCTATCTCGTGGACGGGTTTATATCGATAGGAGGTCGATGGTCATAATGTTCTGGCTCATTTGTGTGAACAAGAATGGAAGTAAGAAATGCGTAAATAACAACTAGCATTTCTTTCTGTGTATTGGAATAATCCAGTCCATTTAATTCAGTTGTCTGGATGTGCGTTCCATTGAGTGTTCCTCATTATCTATACTCGTAGAACGAATCATTTCCTTTTCAAAGTTGTGAAACACTGAAACTAGATCTGATGTCAGTGTCTGTTTTAAGACGCCAAATTCTGTCTGACAGCCAGTAGACCATTAAAATTTTTCCCCTTGCTTTAACAAACCATTCAGCAGCTCAGCAATTCCAGAAATATATGTTATAAATTTCATATAACAGTTACAAAGGCCTAAACACTGCAATTGTTTCACTGTCTGCAGTGGTAACAAATTAGGAGCCATTGCCACTAACTGCAGATCAGTTTTTACACCTTCCAGACTGATCATATGGCTGAAACAGTTTACTTCTGTTGTATCAAATCACGTTTATCAATACTCAGCATAAAACATGCTGTTCACAGTCTCTGGAACACCTGCTCCAATCGTCGTACATGTTCCTCCATGCACTTCAAAACACTATGATGTCATCCAGATACACATGCATCGTTTTGGTTTCAACCACCTAAACACTTTATCCAACAATGTCTGACGCATTTTTGAGTCCGAATGGCATTTGACGGTACTTGTAGAGGCTCCATGGAATGGTACAAGCAGTTTTTATTGGCCTGCTCTCTGTCACTACTTCCAGTTGGTGATTGCCACTCTTCAAATCCACTGTCGAGAAATGTTTATGCTGACCACAGTCCCTGTTGTGGGGATAAGCATTGGTAACTGTTCTCGTATTTGGACACTGACAGTGTGAGATTATGGCTGAACAATCGACATACCGCTATGGATGTCAGGAAGACCTGTATTGGGTGACCTTACTGATAAACAGATTCACGTGCATTTCTTTACAGGTCTCTCGCTGTAGATAACTTAATGAATTGAATTTGCTAAACAGGAGTGGCCCTGTCATATGTGAAACACGAGTACTGTAACTCCAAATATGATAAAAAGAGGGATTCATCAAATTAATGAATGAAGCCTTGGTCACTACATAACCATATTTATTACAAGTCTCTGTAGAAGTCAAATTAAACGCAAGTGTACAAAAACAGAAACCATTATGTTCAAAGTTTTAACACAGGTTACACTGGAATTAAAATATTAACATCTTGGCAAACATCGGCTAATGAGTCTGAGGTGAATGCATTAAAGTCAACACATCATTTAAAGAAACAACTAAGTTTGCAAAAGCCACACAGTGATTGGCGAGTATTTGTCAGAGAGTAAAAAAAGAACTACAGAAGGAACTGGCATGTACCTGCTATCTGGACTGGCCAAATGTAGTGCTTGCAATTGCCAATGAACGTACTTGAATTAAAAACGTGAAAGTCCTAGCGTCAATCTAAAGTCCTTCTGTACACCCCGTAACAGAGTTACCGAATGCTGCTGTTGCTCACCACACTTAATGTTACCAGTGCATGCGAATGGCTGCTATGGTGGCTGCAAAATTCTAAGTCATCTCACCTGGTTGCTCTCCCTCAGAGCCTAGAACCAAATTTCCTGTCTTGGCTGAAGCGCCCCCTGTAGAGTCTGAGATGGAAGACATTCTTCGGAGTGCTCCCAGCAACAAGTGGAATTTTTACTCTTCCTTTTTGAGAATGGCCCTTGTGCATGATTTTGATCACCAATGACAGTGATTCTTTTGAGTGCTGACCAATGAAATCTGCTCTAATAATGCAGCAGTCTCTTTTCCATTTTCAGTTTCAAATGTTCAAGTGTGTGTAAACTCCTATGGGACAAAACTGCTAAGGTCATCGGTCCCTAGACTTACACACTACTTAAACTAAACTTATGTTAAGAACAACACACACAGCCACGGCTGAGGAAGGACTCGAATCTCCGGCGGGAGGGGCCGCGCAATCCGTGACGTGGCGCCTAAGACCGCGCGGCCACTCCGCGCGGCTTTTCAGTTTCAATATAACTAACCAGTAGTGGAGGTTTTTAGTGCTGGAGCTCAGAAACATGCGACGTCTGACTCCCACTACCTGTCATATTCCATGTTCAGCCAGTAAGGCCTTCTCCATCTTACGCATGAAGAAGTTCTGTTCTCTCACTCCAGAATTCGTAGTAGCCAGTGGTAGCTGCTCTTACTGCTTTTTAGCAGAGTCAACAACAACTCAGTTAGCTTGACGCCAGCCTGACTGCTATGGGTGCCACGAAGCACAAAAGAGACAGATAGGTTCATCTGATTCCACCTTACACGTCTCTTCTTTGGACCATCCTGCAACCAACGATTCCCAGAATAACGGCTTGTACGGGTTGCAGTGCGTTACGATATTGTATGCCGTGGCGGTATTAGCTTTCAATGCAGCTCTCATTACACAATGGATTTCTGTCGTTTAGGACACAAACACAAACGACTCCCGTCCAGTGGAGCTCACCTTACACAACAATATACTTGGTCTGGAGGCTTCCACCTGGCTTCTCCTTTCCCTGCAGTGCCAGCACGTGTCTTTTGAAAAGGACAGCGGCCTCCTAATGGCCTAGCACTAGCTCTCTTTTCCCAGTTCTGCCAGCCTCTGCTCAACATGTATTCAATACAATTCTCAGCTATTCTTTAAACAGTCCTCCAAAATAAGAAATTAATATGGAATTTTGGTAGTTCAATATCGTAATCACTGACGTTAATATTGATCCAACTCGTACACTCTCGTCTACCTGGGAATTAATTATTAGATGGGTTTATCAATTTAATGGAGTCTGATTATGATACGTGGCATTTTTGACAAAAACGGTCTCGAAACAAGAGTCACGGTGAAACCAGTAGTTCCTAGTGTCATTCAATGACTTTTTTGGGACAAGAATCGCACAGGTGCACCCCATGGATTTCACTATGTTCAATAATCTCATCAGCCAGCTGCGAATCAACAGATTCTTCCATCAGCAGTTGCAGACATCTTGGGAAACTTTATGGTTTTCCACATAACAATGCATTATTCCCTGTTGTTGTTCTGTGCTGGCAATAGACCATTTGGATTAAATAAACCCGTGCATTTCGGTAACAGGGCTTCCACTGCTTTCCTATTGTTTCGTTATAAGTGCTTCACATTCTCACGTTATGCAAATGCATCAACAGTTTGCTTGTGGCAATGGTCCTCACTTGACCTATCTATATCATCCTTATCAAAAAAAAGCACTCCGTTTTCAGGCCACGACTGGCCTGCCGGAACCATCCGACCGCCGTGTCATCCTCAGGGGAGTATGTGGATAGGAGGGTCGTGGGGACAGCGCACCACTCTCCCGGTCGTTGTGATGGTATTCTTGACCGAAGCCGCTACTATTCAGTCGAGTAGATCTTCAATTGGTATCACGAGGCTGAGTGCACCCCGAAAAATAGCAACAGCGCATGGCGGCGTGGATGGTCACCCAACCACGCCCGACAGCGCTTAACTTCGGTGATTTCACGGGAACCAGTGTATCCACTGCGGCAAGGCCGTTGCCCCATCATCCTTATCTAGGACATGTAAATTAGCAATCAGTAAACCCTTTGGCACACTCACCTCGTCCATGCCAAAAGTATCAAAACTAATCAGATCCATAAAATCTTCATCTACGCAGACCGAAAAAAGTCGCAACACCAAAAAATAATTAGTGAAATGTTGGGAATACGTTTGTCTAGGTAATGTTTTTAAGTAGTTATCATTGCAAGATCACAGATTAATATACGCCTTGGATAAGTTATTCCAAACGTGAAATATTGGTTCATTAATAACCGGCGTAGCTGCCAGAATGTTGAATGTTGGTATGCAAACGTTCATGCATTGTGATGTACAGGTGCCGGGTGTCAGTTAGTGGGACAGAGTTCCTCTCCTGTTGTACGTGGTAAGTACCGTGTAATGATGGTTGTGGATGACGCTGGAGTTGTCATCCAATGATGTCTAATATGCACTCGATTGGAGACAGATCCGATGACAGAGCTGGCCAAGACTACATGTCGACACTCTGTAGAGCATGTTGGGTTAAGATAGCAGTATGTGGGCGAGTCTTATCCTGTTGGAAAACGCCCCCTGGAATGCTGTTCATGAATGGCAGCACAACAGGTCGAACCACCAGACTAATGTACAAATTTGCAGTCAGAGTGCGTGGCGTAACCACGAGACTGCTCCTGCTGTCATACGAAATCGCACCACGGACCACAACTCCAAGTGTACTTCCACTGTATTTAGCACGCAGACAGATTGATTGCAGGCCCTCAACTGGCCTGCTTCTAATCAACACAGGGCCGCCATTGGCACCGAAGTAGAACCAGCTTTCATCAAAAAACACAACAGACCTCAACCCTACTCTCTAATGAGCTCTCGCTTGACACCACTGTAGTCGCCAATGGTGGTGACCTACGGTCGGAGGAATGCACATTGCAGGGCGGTTGCCTCGGATATGTCCGTGAAATAACCGATCTGAAACAGTTCTTGTGTCACTGTGATGTCAACTGCTGCTCAGATTGCTGATTTATGACCGTTACATTTGTCTCACTTGCGGTCGTTGTCCCCCCCCCCCCCCCCCAGTGGAAACACTGCCCCACCGAGCTTAATTGGCTACTGCAAAATGTCAGTTTTTGCGTGATGTTCATCAAGAAAGTCGAATCCTAGGATCGCACAGTATCCTTCACCAATATGTGGCAACACTTCCATATGCTCCTGAAAACGTTTAGTTCCAACGCTGAAGCTGAACAGTATTGTACCCAATGATGTCACGTCATTGTCACCTACCCTGCATAACATCTCTGCTGGAGATTTCAGTTTCCTTCTACCTAGGAAGTACAGACTAACGACCAGCACGTGATCCCCAGTGTCCACCGAAATTTTATAGTCCCTACCGTTCACTATGCATAACAGGTACCTTTCTGTCTCTGCATACGTTTTTACAGTACTTCGTTCTACTGGGAATGCCGTCCGACAGTTGAGGCACACCCTTTTTGGTTTAACAAAGGCTTAGCCAGACGCTGTTTATGTTGGTATCTATTTCGGCAGTCACGTACCCTATGTTTTACTTCTCCATACTCATAACCTTCTTGCTGGCTGCACTGCTTCTTGACGTGGCACGTATGCCCATTTCTACAACTCTGCGCCTCAGAAGAGAAGACACTACAGTAATTTCATCCATGGGTACCAATGTCGATTTCCTCCAGTTGTGTGGCAATCCTAATGGCAGCGGATAAATCACCTGGATTTTTTACTCTTACTTTTCTTGGCATATGAGCAGAAATACCCCTCACAAATACATCTACAGCCCTGTTTTTCCACCTCACGCAGGATGGCTGTCAGTCTCTGCATTCTGCGTCATCTCATACGGCTGTGTGTTAACTTTCCTAATCCTGTTAGAATGATTCCACCAACTCATTGTGGTTTGACACAAACCACCGAGGTTCTCCCTAAAAACCTCGCGCTTTTTCTGTTTGCAGTAATGTTGAGTAAATTCGATGGACAGCTGGTCAGACGTTTACACTGTACTAAGTCTTGTGGTATATAATGTATGTCTTTGTGTCACCCCTAATCGTAACTTAGGCATATTTAAACAAGTTTCGTCTGATCAGTTGCCCAATTGAGAGACAGCCCTTACATCACTAGTAAATACAGACACATCTTCGGTGGTTTTCTGCGAAAAAGGAGTTATTAGACTGGCTGCTACAGAATCAATGGAAGCAACAGGTATACTCAACAAGGCATTGTGTCTTCCGAGTCAGATTGTACATGGCAACCAGTGGTTTGCAACGCTTCTACTTTCCTTTCTAATGCACATGTAAACTCCTTCTGTTCAGCATTGGTTACTAACAAAGCTATATGCCCTTTGAAAATTTGAACAGTCTCACAAAAAGTCTTCGACATGTTTCTGGCATTTGTATAGCTTCCATCGACGCCTATACTGGAAAAAATGAGGGAATGTATGCACAAAGCAAAACGACAAACAAATTATATTAATCCTTATACTGTATCATGGCTCAATGGGATTGAGTACACTGCTGTGCCTCGTGACCAAACCTTCTGGAATTATCATACTTAACTGGCACTGCCGTAATACAGTACATGGCAACTCGTGCCAAGACAACTTACAAATCTGACGCCTCAATGGCTACGGGTATACTTCCCTACATTTGTCACAGTACTGTGGGAGATCCACAGCCTCCTGCGGTTTAACAATGCAACCTCCATATCTTTTTGGATGCCGACAGGACCCTAAATGGCCACAAATAAAAGAGAAACAAGAAAAGGTCAACAAAAGACAGCCACTTACCGAACCGCACAATGGGGAACTACAAATTGTAGCAGTCGAGCTCGAGGAGGAGCCAGTCAGGCAACGTCGTGATAATGTAAATGTGTGGGTGTCGTATCACATGCAGATGTCTCTGCAAATGTTGCCCACTTCAGATACCAAATATGGAAGGTCAAAGCCTTGGTCTCTATGGTTGACAGGAAAGTGTGGTGTGGAGTGCAGAAGCGAGGCTCTATTGGATGTCCGAAAGCTCTAGTAACACACTGTTAACAGTATACGCAGTTATTGTTCATGGCATGAATGCACAGTTTTCTGCTTCGAGACGACCAGTAGCCAGGCGAACAGGTGAAGCTCATGCAAGGCCAGTATGTAGTGATTCCCGCGTTCCTCGTGGTCTGGGCCACCACAGCGATAGGACTACACACACAGCAGGCAGACACGTCACAGAAGGTTGCTGACCAGGACGAATTGTAGACGTTGACTATTTGGGCTCACTGACCAACAGCACTGCTAGAACATTACAAGGGCGTTCTCGTTGACGTCGTAGATGGCGCCACGGAAAGGCACCCAGAATCTCTGCGTGAAGTGAAAGTAGTCGTGAAGAGTTACTTCGTGGCCTCTCAGCGAGAGAAGGACCAAAGACACAGGTGTCTGTTCGTACAAGCAGATCGAGGTAGACAGCTAACGCGCTCCCCCCGGACGATGGTAGCCTGGCAGCTTATCAGGTACCATCAGCTGGGTGTCCAGGGTGACTGGTTGCAGGAGGCACCCAAGTCTTCTCATCAGTGAAGGCGAAGACAACGCAGCAGCATCCCACAGCAGCCAAGTCCTGTGCTGGCTGTTGCATCCAAGTAGGCAGACCGTGGATGGATTGTCACAGGGCGCGCCTTCGGACTGGTTAGCACAAACTGGGAAGTAGGCTCTGGAAATCAGAGTACTTGCACATTCAGTCTATGTCAATGACGTTATCGTGACGCAAGCATGACTGAATGTGGCCTAGTTTCCTGGACCAATCAGCACACTGCACCATGCTGCCGTATCCCATGTCTTCTCGTCAGGCTTTCAGTCTGGTTATTTCTGAAATGTAGACTGGCAATGGCAAGGAAAGCGTTTCTGAAGAAGAGAAATTTGTTAACATCGAGTATAGATTTAAGTGTCAGGAAGTCGTTTCTGGAAGTATTTGTATGGAGTGTAGCTATGTATGGAAGTGAAACATGGACGATAAATAGTTTGGACAAGAAGGAAATAGAAGCTTTCGAATTGTGGTGCTACAGAAGAATGTTGAAGATTATATGGGTAGATCACATAACTAATGAGGAGGTATTGAATAGAATTGGGGAGAAGAAGAGTTTGTGGCACACCTTGACTAGAAGAAGGGATCGGTTGGTAGGACATGACGAATTGTGGTGCTACAGAAGAATGTTGAAGATTAGATGGGTAGATCACATAACTAATGAGGAGGTATTGAATAGAATTGGGGAGAAGAGGAGTGTGTGGCACACCTTGACTAGAAGAAGGGATCGGTTGGTAGGACATGTTCTGAGGCATCAAGGGATCACCAATTTAGTATTGGAGGGCAGCGTGGATGGGAAAAAGCATAGAGGGAAACCAAGAGATGAATAAACTAAGCAGGTTCAGAGGGATGTAGGTTGCAGTAGGTACTGGGAGATGATGAAGCTTGCACAGGATAGAGCAGCATGGAGAACTGCATCAAACCAGTCTCACGACTGAAGACCACAACAACAACAACAACAACAACATTTCTGAAACGTCTGTGTGCTGTAAAACCATTCTTGCGAAAAACTTAACCGTTGTTTCTTCGCTGTACATGGCGAATGACGTTATGCTTATTTCCCTGTGATATCACTTTGCTGCATGGATGCTTTGGTCATTCGGCTCACGTGGTATGTGGCAATCAACTCGCTGGAGTGCCCATGCTACGTGCATTGCTCGCTGTTCACTGTTTGCATGCCAGTCAAGATATTGCGTGCTAGCCTGCCTTTGCTTCCGCTCTTGGAGCTTGTGCCGGCCAGGGAGAACTTTAAAAAATTTTCCACTCCCGTCGGAAATACTGTTCTGGGGCTCAAAAATGCGTTGCAAGTGTCAGTAGCGGTCAGAATAGTATTCCGTGCAGTTGTGTGTGCATTATACCGGAACCAAGTGACTGCGATTATGGGCAGATTGTTAGTGCTCGTGTAGTTTTCGCGTTTCAAGGGGGACTGTATCAAAGATTTGTATCACAGGATTTGTATCACAGCGCGGACAAAATTGTGTGTTGAGTGACTGCGAGCGACAGTCATTGTGACGAAAAATAAGAGGACGACAGCTGCAAAATTCACTGCAGATTTGAATGTGGTCCTCGCGAATCCTGTCATCGTCGAAACAACAAGAAGGGAGCTCCGTAAGTGGGGAATTGGAGGGTGAGTTGGAATTCCAAAACCACCCATCAGTGATTCAAATGCTCGTAACACGAAAACATGGTGTCGAAACCGTAAAACACTGACTGTGTAATAATGAAAGAATGTCATTTGTGGGATAAATATTGTTTCACGCTCTTTCCAGCTTACGGCTGAATTTATGTCACAAGAGTGGAACATGGCAGGTGTTCAGTGATAACTTGGACAGCTATATCGCGGCATTTCACGGGCCCCGTGGGCGTTCTGCAAGGTTGCATTACTGTCAAGGATTATGTGAGCATCTTGGCTGATAAGCTCCATCCCATGGCACAATGTCTGTTCCCCAAAGGGGATGCTGTGTTCCAAGACGACAGGGTCCCTGTTCAAACAGCTTGCATCGCCCAGAGCTGGTTTTGTGACTCTCGCATCTACCCTGGACACCTCAGCCTCCAGATCTCAGTATCATTGAGTCTTTGTGGTCTACTGTGGAGAAAAGGGTGCGTCATCCGTATCCATCAACGTTACCTGAACTTGCCACTGTTTTGCACGGAGAATGGTATAAGATTTCCTTGAAAAACATACAGAAATTTCGAGGTGACCAGAAGCTTTTTGAAAGGAGGCGGCTCTCCAACACCATTTAGGCATGGTAATTTGTAGTGCTTTTGGTGTCTCTGTATTTTTATCCAACCCCATAGGTGCACCTTGGTCTCTTGACGCGTGAATGGATGTAGACCTAAGCCATGTGCCATGTTCTTGTTGTGTGCTTAGCACATCAAAGCTCGTTGATACTTGCAACAAAGCCACGCGCTTCCGCATTGGCATTTTTCTGTTAGTGCCGCAGCAGCTTGCAGGACTTATAGCAATCTATACTGCTGTGTAGTGTGGTCATACATCTCCACACTATTTGCTAAATCATTTACCTTGATTTCAACATTAAGAGAATGCAACCATCTTTCTTTGCTGCTGTAGCTTCTAAAAAGTGTCAGTGATTCTGGATTATTTTGTCAGGTGCACACATCTTCTGGCTACATCTCCTCTGGTGACCCCAGTGTTACATGACATTCAGTGACAAAGGAGCTACAATCATGGTCTAGCGCTGCCACTATGGTTTGGTGCTACTGACAAGGGAACCTCCCCATCGCATCCCCCTCAGATTTAGCAAAACACAGACACTAAACTTATTACAGTGAACAGAGACGTCAATGAACGAACGGACAGATCATAACTTTGCAGAAAAAAAAGAAGTAAGTTTTTCACTCGAGAGAAGATTTGAATCTAGGACCTCTCATTCCGCAACTGCTCACGTTAACTACGGGACCACGGCGCTCCTGAGCTCATATCATCTATGATGTTGCTTATCTTGCGCATGGACTACTCAGTTTGTATATTTTGCTTATTTTTTTCATAGTTCCACACAAGTTCTTCCTGTTTTCTCGATTGATTTGTGTTCAGTTTTTCAAGGCCCATCCACTGTGCTAACTTATAACTAAATCTGAGGGGGGTGCGATGGGAAGGTTCCCTTGTGAGTAATAGCAGTACCATCACACAGTTGCAAACGGGCCGCAGACCCCACGCCAGGCACAGAAAGGATCCAAAACCGCCGTTGCACCAGATGCAGCAGTACTACCAGCCGATTTCTATAATGGTGGCCAGGGGCATCGCTGGCACTACCACCTACGTTCAGAAAGGTGGGTCGACCACAGCAACGGTGGGCTAGTTGCCACACCTGCTGGCCGCTGCCTTCTCTCCGTGTACGTGTTTAGAAGTGGTACTCGGCACTACAAATGAGTTCTTAATCAATACAAATACCCGTCATTTCTAGCCACATCACTCGCAGCCTGTCAGATCTTTCTGCGATGGGAGGTGTATGCCAGGCGACTGGTTGACACGGCTGTGTAAGCTGCCACAACGACATTTGGGCTTCACCACCAACGAGCTGGCTACTGGGGCTAAGTCGACTCCTAGGGTTTCGGTGCCTTCCAGCTGAGGGAGCATATTGTGCTCGCTTCAGCCGCAGCTGGACTCCTGCCTTGGAGGGCAGACGTTCGTGTCCAGGGCGCTACTGCCACCCAACGGCCTGCCCCTGTGCAGACGAACAGTCGCTGCACGCCACCGCTCGCAGGAGAGATTTCCATTGCTACGTCCCGTCTTCCGATACGAGAACCACAGCAGGCTTTCGCGTCCGCAGTCACGCCCTGGCCTGAAGTGCAGAGCCACTCGCATGTACTGCAATGCTACTTAGCGCTCACGTCGAGTCGTCAACACATGCCCTGGGAGGTGTAACCGCTGTGGGCTGACGCTAGGAGTATTGTAACTAGAAACTCAATAAAACTTTTGATGCTGTTCTCATATGCTACCTACTACCAGCATCCTGACAACGCTGTCACAATTCGACGCTGCCGAGGTAGTAGTCAACTTCCATGGCCCACTACAATTGAGAAGATGAATCCTGAAGATATGATACGAACAAACAACTGCAGCTAATATACAGGTAAGGGTGTCCTCTTGTTTAAACCCGTGTATGGATATAGTCTGGAACTACTAACTGTTACTACTAACTACTAGCTAAATTCTTCCAGAGAACTATTTAAACTAGTGCTGTTTATAGAACGACTGCAATAAGGTATGGAGATGCCTTTGGTATAATGTCCTCTCTAGGCCAAGGAATAAGGAAAAGAAAAAACTTTTGTATAGCTGCCTCCATATAGGTAACGTTGTCTAATGTCGACACCAATTGATCTCTCAATGGAAGTGACTCAGAGGATTCCTTTTTTCAAGAATTTACAAAAGGCTACAATTGATAACGGGCGCAAGATTCGTTCGCAGGTTATAGATAAGAGCAACGCTGCAATAGCTCAAAAATGGTTCAAATGGCTCTGAGCACTATGGGACTTAACTTCTGAGGTCATCAGTCCCCTAGAACTTAGAACTACCTAAACCTAACTAACCTAAGGACATCACACACATCCGTGCCCGAGGCAGGATTCAAACCTGCGACCGTAGCGGTCGCGCGGTTCCAGACTGTAGCGCCTAGAACCGCTCGGCCACTCTGGCCAGCTGCTGCAATAGCTATTTGGATGTGTGCGAACACGGGGAGAATGCCTTGGCAAATGCCTCTTTGTGTGCTGTAATTAATCTCATTTTATCATCGCGATATCTACAGAAGCGATACGTGGGAGTCTGAAAAATATCTCTAGATTCTTCACTTACTGATTCTTGAAACTTCGTAATTAAGCTTCAACCGCATAGTTGGCGCCTACTTCCAAGAGCTTGTCAGTTCAGGTTTTTCAGTACTTCCGTCACGCTCTTTCGTGAATTAAACAAACCTGTGAGTATTTGTGCCGTCCTTTCTATGCAGCCAGTTTTGATTCTTAGCCCTATTCGGTTTGACTCCTACACATTTCATGAAAAACATTGGTCCACAAGTCAGTGGTCTATTTGTGCCTAGTAAAGCATTAAGGTGTTCAAAACAATATTCGGACTGAAGGCAGGTTTACCTTTTTTCACCAGACAAGTCAGCCACCTATCTTACCTATGACTGAGCCTATGTCATCATACCATTTCATACCCCTACAAATTTTTACACGACGTGTTTCTGTGACTTGACTAACTGTAAATCACCGATTCTTTAGTCTTACGATACTATGATTTTCTTCGTTTTGCGTAGTACGTAATTTTACTTTTCTGTACACTTTAAGCAACTTGTCAATTAGTACACTACTTAGAACTCTTATAAAATTCTGATATTATGAATAACAACATCGTCTGGGAAAGTCTGGAATTATTATTAATATCATCTTCCAGGTCATTAAAATGCAACACGATCAACAAGGATCCCAACACACTTCCCGAAAAACGTTTGAACTTACTTCTACTTCTGTCGATGACTTTCCACCCAAGAAAACATACTGCGTCCACCCTGCCGAGACACCGTCATCCCAGTCACTGATTTTGTTCTATACCCCAATCTACATATAACATTATATAGCTACTCTGTATTGTACGATCCAGCGCATGGCAGTGGGTTCACAGAACCATCTTCAGATTCTTTCTCGACCGTTCCACTTTCGAGCAGCATGTGGTTAAAATGAACAAAAAACTGTTTCCGTGCGAGACCTGATTTCTCTGATTTTATTATGATGGTCATTTCCCCCTACGTCGGTCGGAGCCAACAAAATATTTTCGCATTAGGAGTAGAAAGTTAATGACTGAAATTTGGTGAAAAGGTGTCATCCCAACGGAAAACGCTTATGCTTTAAAGACTGACAACCCAGCTCGCTCATATCTGTGACACGTCTCTAGTTCGCGATAATACAAAGCGAGCAGCCCTTCTCTGAACTTTTTCAGCACCCACCGTCAATCCTATCTGGTAAAGATCCCACATCGGCAGCAATACCCTAGCACATGACGGACAAGCGTAGGGTAGGCGGCCTCTTTTGTACGTTTTTTTTTTTGCATTTTCAAAGTGTTCTGCCAATAACACGCAGTCTTTGTTTCTCCTTCCTCACGACATTTTCTGTGTGTTGGTTCCAATTTAAGTTGTTCGTAACTGTGATCCCAAGGTACTTATTTGAACCGACAACCTTGAAACTCGTTTTACGAGTATTTAGCGTGTAACCGAAATTTAACACATTATTTTCAGTATTCATATGGAGGACCTCACACATGTGTATAATCGTACAATTGTTAATAAAAGTTGGTGAGGTACCGAGTCAAGAAATTTTTCATCCATGTATTTTCCTTGATCCACTGTTTCCAGAATGCTATGTGAGAGAAGCACGAGTTGTGTTTCGCATGGTCGACTTCGGGATCGGTACTGGTTGGCATGGAGGAGGCCATTCTCTTCAGCTACTTCATTATGTTTTGAGTCCACGACGTGTTGTAGAATTCTACAACAGATGGATGAAAACGAAATAGGACAGTATTTTTCTCGATCACTTCTGTTGCCCATTCTTGTAGACAGGTGTGAGGTGTGAACTGTTTTCTTTTTTTTCAGTTACTGCCTCTGATTTTTGTTCAAAGGATCTGCTGTGTATTATAGTTTAAAAAGTAGCTACCTCACCTGCAAAATCCATGAATAATCTCACAAGTATCTTATTGGGCGCTGGAGACTTGTTTAAGTTTAGCGGTTACAATTTTATGCTCGAACACCGGTACTACAAATAAATACTTTTGAGGTGCAACTCATAGTTTAGAACCACATGTCCATTATCAAATCAGTAAATCATCTTCGCCGGCCGCGGTGGCCGTGCTGTTCTAGGCGCTTCAGTCCGGAACCGCGAGACTGCTACGGTCGCAGGCTCGAACCCTGCCTCGGGCATCGATGTGTGTGTTGTCCTTAGGTTCGTTAGGTTTAAGTAGTTCTAAGTTCTAGGAGACTGCTGACCTCAGATGTTAAGTCCCACAGTGCTCAGAGCCATTTGAACCATTTTTTGAAATCATCCTCGAACTGGTGTAAGAAGAAAATTGCGGCAGTACAACCGTAGGTTCCTTGGTAAAGGAACACTTAAAAATAACGGACCGATGACCTAGGAGTTTGGTCCCTTCCCCCGCTCTTTAAACCAACCAACTTAAAAATAGAATTCAGCAATTCTGGTTTTGCTTTGCTGCCCTCAGTTACAGTTCCTGTTTCATCCATGAGTGTCTGCCAATCACAACCCTGACATACGTTCAGAATTGCTTTGGAATTTACTATAGGTCTTTCGACAATATTCTTCTGTGGTCACCGTTGAAGGGTTTAGGCATTACTCTTTTGACAATCAAAGACGTTTCGCTTAGCGTTTCTCTATCTGTAACACTATGCTTACTTTGACACCTAGTGTGCAGTAGTCGCTGTTTATTTGATATTTACAGTGACTGTATATTATGTAAGGTCTCTCCTATCACAAACAGTTTTACTTGGAACAGTACATGGTCAAATATTCTCTTAAACTTGAGCCATACTTCCTATACATAATCCCGTCCTGAGTTAAGAGTTTCGAGTTCCTCATTGAGAAATGACACTGCTGCACCTTTCCTTTCTAGTTTTCTGAACATAAGAATCCTGTTACATTTTTGAGTTGCCATTTGTACTTTGGTAATCATTGTTCCTACAACTGCCTAATATTTACCGATGAGTTTCATTGTGGACATCGTTGAAAAATGTAATGTCTATTTGTTGCCATTACATTCAATATACACTCCTGGAAATGGAAAAAAGAACACATTGACACCGGTGTGTCAGACCCACCGTACTTGCTCCGGACACTGCGAGAGGGCTGTACAAGCAATGATCACACGCACGGCACAGCGGACACACCAGGAACCGCGGTGTTAGCCGTCGAATGGCGCTAGCTGCGCAGCATTTGTGCACCGCCGCCGTCAGTGTCAGCCAGTTTGCCGTGGCATACGGAGCTCCATCGCAGTCTTTAACACTGGTAGCATGCCGCGACAGCGTGGACGTGAACCGTATGTGCAGTTGACGGACTTTGAGCGAGGGCGTATAGTGGGCATGCGGGAGGCCGGGTGGACGTACCGCCGAATTGCTCAACACGTGGGGCGTGAGGTCTCCACAGTACATCGATGTTGTCGCCAGTGGTCGGCGGAAGGTGCACGTGCCCGTCGACCTGGGACCGGACCGCAGCGACGCACGGATGCACGCCAAGACCGTAGGATCCTACGCAGTGCCGTAGGGGACCGCACCGCCACTTCCCAGCAAATTAGGGACACTGTTGCTCCTGGGGTATCGGCGAGGACCATTCGTAACCGTCTCCATGAAGCTGGGCTACGGTCCCGCACACCGTTAGGCCGTCTTCCGCTCACGCCCCAACATCGTGCAGCCCGCCTCCAGTGGTGTCGCGACAGGCGTGAATGGAGGGACGAATGGAGACGTGTCGTCTTCAGCGATGAGAGTCGCTTCTGCCTTGGTGCCAATGATGGTCGTATGCGTGTTTGGCGCCGTGCAGGTGAGCGCCACAATCAGGACTGCATACGAGCGAGGCACACAGGGCCAACACCCGGCATCATGGTGTGGGGAGCGATCTCCTACACTGGCCGTACACCACTGGTGATCGTCGAGGGGACACTGAATCGTGCACGGTACTTCCAAACCGTCATCGAACCCATCGTTCTACCATTCCTAGACCGGCAAGGGAACTTGCTGTTCCAACAGGACAATGCACGTCCGCATGTATCCCGTGCCACCCAACGTGCTCTAGAAGGTGTAAGTCAACTACCCTGGCCAGCAAGATCTCCGGATCTGTCCCCCATTGAGCATGTTTGGGACTGGATGAAGCGTCGTCTCACGCGGTCTGCACGTCCAGCACGAACGCTGGTCCAACTGAGGCGCCAGGTGGAAATGGCATGGCAAGCCGTTCCACAGGACTACATCCAGCATCTCTACGATCGTCTCCATGGGCGAATAGCAGCCTGCATTGCTGCGAAAGGTGGATATACACTGTACTAGTGCCGACATTGTGCATGCTCTGTTGCCTGCGTCTATGTGCCTGTGGTTCTGTCAGTGTGATCATGTGATGTATCTGACCCCAGGAATGTGTCAATAAAGTTTCCCCTTCCTGGGACAATGAATTCACGGTGTTCTTATTTCAATTTCCAGGAGTGTAGTTCCATCACGAGTAGGATTCCGAAGTACCTGCTTTAGAAAGTTTACAGAGAAGGTCTAATACTGTTTGGCAGGATTTATTAAAACGCCATCCACTTATAAAACGGATCGGCGTAGCGTTCTTCACGAAAATGGCGTACAATCATTTTGGTCAGATCTTTTTACGAATTTTCAGAAGGATTTCATTTGTTTGGAGGTTTATATGTTGCAGCATCACATAGTGAATTCTGTCAAGGCCAGATACTGTGTTCCTTCTGACAGACAAGGCAGATTCTAACTCTAACATAGCGAATTGGCAGTTCCACATCTATGTGTCAGTAAACTCGAAGTTGTCTTCTACTCTGAAGCACCAAAGAAACTGGTAGGAACTGGTATAGGCATGCATATTGAAATACAAAGATATTTAAACAGGCAGAATACGGCACTGCGTCGGCAGCGGCCATGTAAGACAAGTGTCTGGTCCTGTTGTTAGATCGGCTCCTGCTGGTACAATGACAGATTATCAAGATTCAAGTGAGTTTGAACGAAGTGTTATAGTCGGCGCACACCGTCTCAGAGATAACGCTGAAGTGGGGATTTTCCCGTACGACGATTTAACGAGTGTACCGTGAATATCAGGAATCAGGTAAAACATCAAATTTCCGACATCGCTGCGGCCCGAAAGAGGTCCTGCAAGAACGGGACCAATATCGACTGAAGAGGCTCGTTCAGCTTGACAGACGTGCAACCCTTCCGTAAATTGCTGCACATTGAAATGCTGGGTCATCAAAAAGTGTCAGCGTGCGAACCATTCAACGAAACATCATAGATATGTGCCTTCGGAGCCGAAGACCCACTCGTGTACCCTTGATAACTGCATAGCACAAAGTTTTACTCCTCGCCTGGGCCCTTCAACACCGACATTGGACTGTTGATGACTGGAAACATGTTGCCTGGACGGGCGAGTCTCGTGTCAAATTGTATCGAGAGGATGGATGTGTATGAGTATGGAGACAACCTCATGAATCCATGGACCTTCATATCAGCAGGGGACTGTTCAAGTTGCTTGAGGCTCTGTAATGGTGTGGGACATGTGCAGTTGGAGTGATTTGGGACTCCTGATACGTTTGGATACCACTGTGACAGGTGACACGTACGTAAGCATCCTGCCTGATCACCGGTATCCATTTATGTCCATTGCTCATTCCGATGCACTTCGGAAATTCCAGCAGGACCATGCGACACCCCACACTTCAATAATTGCTACAGAATGGCTCCAGGAACGCTCTTTGAAGCTTAAACGCTACCACTAGCCAGGAAACCCCTCAGACATGAACATTATTGAGCATATCTGGGATGCCTTGCAGTGTAATGTTCAGAAGAGATCTCCATCCCCTCGTACTCTCGGGAATTTGTGGACAGACCTGCCGGATTCATGGCATCAGTTCCCTCCAACAGTATTTCAGTCATTAGTCGAGTCCATGCCACGTCGTGTTGCGGCATTTCTGCGCGTTCGAGGGGGTCCCGCACGATATTAGGCAGGTGTACCAGTTTTTTGGCTCTTCGGTGTATTTCCATAGCTTCCTACAGTGTTGGGATGTAAGATCCGTGACATTAATGGCAAAGAAAATTAATACATAGAGCTATTCAAAGAGGAGGAACAGATTTCAAACATTTATTGCTTCCAAACTACAAAAGATAGAAACACATTTCCAACGTTCCTGGAAAGAAAGAGATTCAAACTTTTATGCATTCAATGTAAGCACAATGTGTTACACCACAAATATCAAAATGTTGGCTCATTTTCTGCCACACACGAAGCAACAGGTCTCTCGTTATCGAATTCACTGCTTCAACAATGCAATGTCGCAGATCTTCAAGAGTGTGAAGCATAGGGGAGATAAAAAAGCAGTCCTTTACGTTACCCTACAGATAAAAGTCAGTAGGTGTGAGGACTGGAGTCCTTGGAGGCCACCGGCGATGAAGTTCATCTTATGCTCTTCCTCTTCCAATCCAGCTTCCTGTATCATTCAGGTACTTCGGGCGTGCTTGGAGAATTTCTCTAAGCATGTCCGACGTACCTGAATGACATCATTCCACTACGTTGGATTGGAAAGGAGGAGCAGAAGATGAACGTCGTCGTCGGTAGCCTCCCAGATCTCCAGAACTCACACCTTGTGACTTTTGTCGGTGGGGTTACGTAAAAGACTGCTTTTTTGTCTCCCCTATGCCTGACAGTCTTGAAGGTATGTGACATTGCATTGTTGAAGTCGTGAATTCAATAACGAGAGACCTCCTACTTCGTGTGTGGCAGGAAATGAGACACCGTTTTCATATTTTTCGTATAAGACATGGTGTTCAAACTGAATATATAAAAATATTAACTTTTCTTTTTCCAGGAACGTTGGAATTGTGTTTCTATCTTTTGTAGTTTGGAAGCAATAAATGTTTGAAATCTGTTCCTTCTTTTTGAATAGCCCTGTACTTGCCTTTGAAACATATGATCATGGGACACAAGCCCTTCTCTCGTAATTCTCAGCTTTTAAAGCGTTGACTGTCACACGCTTGTCGATGGATGTTTCACCGCCTGGCCCGACCAGCCACACGACGTGAGGCGTGTCGTTCTGTGGTAGCCGCCGCTGGCTGCACAGCAGTCAGTGGATTAAATAAATGCACCGGGTAGTTTAAGGGAATGATTTATCTCAAAGAACTCCCAATGTTTAAATCACTGCATGACAAAAAACTGAAGCATCCTGAAGACATGAGTCCGCAGCTCGTGGTCTAGTGGCTAGCGTTGCTACCTCTAGATCACGGGGTTCCCGGATTCGATTCCCGGCCGGTTCGGGGATTTTCTCAGCCCGGGGACTGGGTGTTTGTGTTGTCCTCATCATCTCATCATCGTTCGGTAAGTGGCGAGATTGGAACTAGAAAGACTGGGAACTTGTATGGACGCTGATGACCATCCTGAAGACAAGCTCGGATGTTAATGTAACATCGTACACGTACACATCTTCGGAGGGTATGTAAACGATCAGAGTTCCGATTCTCTGTGGCGAGAAGAACGGCCATCAGACTGCGTTGTTCGTTCTTAGTGTTGTTACTAGGCCTGGCAGGGTTTATATACGTCGTGAATAGCGACCTTCACAGTGATCACTTAGGTGGCGGGTATGCCGAGTAATCGTGTGAAATAGAGTTATCAGAACTTGACAGAGTTCGAAAGGGGCTAATTGTGGGTCCTCATTTTGCCAGGTGGTTGAATGTGCCTTCGACTTCTGTGACATTTTGATATAATAGTGGTACAGTGTTGGACTGCATGGGAACAGGAGGGCAGACAAAATCGTCGCCTAGATTCCAGTCGACCACATCTGCCCACCACAATGGATGATCGCAGTATCGAACACCAACACACTGTAACCTCTTCACATCTCCACCTACCATCAGAGAGCCAGTAACATACTACCTACAACATTCTGTGGCATCCTGCATCATAGGTCAGAGACTAGCAGCAGCTGGATTAGGAAATTACGATCTCATGCATAGGCTAACGTTAGCACTACAACGCAAATGTCTGCAGCTGGAGTGATGCTGTCACAGGGAAGCATGGCCTGCTGATGAATGGCATTGTATTGTGTTCAGCGATGGACTGCGGTTTTATATTAACCCGGATGACCATCGTCAGGGAATATGGGCAGAGATCCCATTTCTTTAGTATTTTGAAAGGCACAGTAATGGTACTCCTAGCATCCTTGTGTGGGGGAGCCATTATAGTATACTGTCAGGTTCTGGCAGGTAGGAATTGAGGAAATTGCAAATGCACAAAAGCACACTACAGGTATCATGTGACCTCCTGTGTTACATCTAATGTGACAGTGTCGTGATACTGTTTTTCAATAGGACAATGTTCGTCTATACAGGTGTATGACATGTGTCTTTATTTACTGTCTGTGTGTTGTTAAGATATTCCCATTACCAGCAAGATCCTCAGCTCTGTGTCCAATAGATCATATCAGGGAGCAGATCAGACATCATCTCTGTCCTAGAGCCAGTATGCAGGATACCAAAGACCAGTTACAACAGTTGTGAGGAGGATGACAAGAAGAGCTCTGGCTGGAAAATCGCTGACAACAGCACTTTTTTTCTTTCATGAGCATTCGGTGTCAAATCACAGCTGAGGCAACTGCATGAATTAAATTCAAGGTCACTTCCCCTGCCCTCCCCCTCCCCCACTCCCACTCCCACCATCATCCCCATCCCCATCTCCATCCCTTCCCCCCTACCCCTCCCTTCTGACCCCTCCCCATCCAGTCCCTACCCCTCCTGGCCCCTTTACCTCCCCTTGTGTCCCCTCCCCTCCCCTCTCTTCTCCTGCCCCCATTTTGCTCTCTGCCAATTTTATTATGTCAATGTCATCATGTGCTGGATCATTTGCTTCAGTACTCCACAGCACTCTGGCTATTTGTTCTACATTTAAGGTTGGGCCTCTGTAGTGAGAGGACTATAATTAATTTGGCGCTCAAAGTACCTGACCTGTATAAAAATATAGAATTATATTTACATTACTGTCTTCCAAAAAAATCGTTTATGGACTGGCTCACCTGTCACTTCAGCAAATTTCGGTCGAAGCTGTGAACCATTCACAGTGCAATACTGAAATGAGCACATAACATACTCTCTATAATTAACTAAACACTAATACTTGCTTATAAAATGTAATTAATGAATCAGTAATATGTAGTGCCAAATATGAGTTTCACTTTATATTCTAATCCACAAACCCTGAAAAAAGGAAATAAATTCAACTGCTGTTTTACATACCAGTTGCCCACTGTCACCAATGTATGGCTGCAATGTAAAAACGTGCCTTGTTTGTTGTTTGTACCACGAGTTCCTCACTGACAATAACAGATGTCTGAACTAGTAAAATGATTAATGCTCGTTCAATGTACAACTCATGGTTTAAGACACAACAGAATCTTAAATCAATTATTTTCCACTCCCACGATGCTTCTCAAATGCCACAATGTTCTTTCCAACCATTCTTCAAAGCAGTGATGCTTGTTAAGTATCGCAATATTCTAAAATGTTTGGAAAAATACGTCTGCAATGTAAAGAGTGTTATGTTTACGTCAAGTATCGCAATGTTAATTTCCACACAAGCACATACTCATCAAATCAGTCGCTAAAATTCTAAATCAAGTGCTCAAATGCTATTTCCATGTTTAATAACACCTGACATTTTAGGAAGTAGCCCGAAGGAACCAATTTCATAAGACTAACCTGACTAGGCTTATACACTACTGGCCCTTAAAATCGCTACACCACGAAGATGACGTGCTACAGACGCGAAATTTAACCGACAGGAAGAAGATGCTGTGATATGCAAATGATTAGCTTTTCAGAGCATTCACACAAGGTTGATACCGGTCGCGACACCTACAACGTGCTGATATGAGGAAAGTTTCCAACCGATTTTTCATACACAAACACCAGTTGACCGGCGTTGCCTGGTGAAACGTTGTTGTGATGCCTCGTGTACGGAGGAGAAATGCGTACCATCACGTTTCCGACTTTGATAAAGGTCGGATTGTAGCATATCGCGATTGCGATTTATCGTATCGCGACATTGCTGCTCGCGTTGGTCGAGATCCAATGACTGTTAGTAGAATATTGAATCGGTGGGTTCAGGAGGGTAATACGGAAAGCCGTACTGGATCCCAACGGCCTCGTATCACTAGCAGTCGAGATGACAGCCATCTTATCCGCATGGCTGTAATGGATCGTGCAGCCACGTCTCGATCCCTGAGTCAACAGATGGGGACGTTTGCAAGACAACAACCATCTGCACGAACAGTTCGACGACGTTTGCAGCAGCATTGACTATCAGCTCGGAGACTATGGCTGCGGTTACCCTTGACGCTGCATCACAGACAGGAGCGCCTGCGATGGTGTACTCAACGACGAACCTGGGTGGACGAATGGCAAAACGTCATTTTTGCGGATGAATCCAGATTCTCTTTACAGCATCATGATGGTCGCATCCGTGTTTGGCGACATCGCGGTGAACGCACATTGCAAGCGTGTATTATACATCGCCATACTGGCGTATCACCCAGCTTTATGGTATGGGGTGTCATTGGTTACACGTCTCGGTCACCTCTTGTTCTCATTGACGGCACTTTGAACAGTGAACGTTACATTTCAGATGTGTTGCGACTCGTGGCTGTATCCTTCATTCGAGCCCTGAAAAAACCCTACATTTCAGCAGGATAATGCACGACCGCATGTTGCAGGTCCTGTACGGGCCTTTCTGGATACAGAAAATGTTCGACTACTGCCCTGGCCAGCACATTCTCCAGATCTCTCAACAATTGAAAACGTCTGGTCAATGGTGGCCGAGCAACTGGCTCGTCACAATACGCCAGTCACTATTTTTGATGAACTGTGGTATCGTGTTGAAGCTGCGTGGGCAGCTGTACTTGTACACGCCATCCAAGCTCTGTTTGACTCAATGCCCAGGCGTATCAAGGCCCTTATTACGGCCAGAGGTGGTTTCTGATTTCTGATTTCTCAGTATCTATGCACCCAAACTGCGTGAAAATGTAATCACATGTCAGTTTGTCTCATGAATACCCGTTTATCATCTGCATTTCTTCTTGGTGTAGTAATTTTAATGGCCAGTAGTGTAACTGCGGAAAATAATATGTGTTAGCTAAGATACTATAGTACGCAGGTAATCACAAAAAGAAATTAAATTAGACCTACTCTTGATGTAAGTCACAATACACAACTTAAATGTTTCCATTCTTAAATTATTCTCAAGCACCATTTTAGGAAGGATGAAGGTAATGCACCATGTAATACACTAAGAAATATAATCGGTGATACTGATTGACGATAATGACTGCTATTATTACGAATGACAAAGTTCTACTGGATTTTATGTACAATAACAACTTTCTACGATGTTTTCAATCTGAACTATGATGCCAAGGCTCTCTAAAAGCTGTTTAGACTGTATTTGCTATCATCAACTGTTAAATAACGCCATCATCTAATGAAAAATACATGACACTTACATAACATAGTCAAGAGACAAATAAACACCATGTTAGAAAGGAAGCAAGGAATGAGGTGTTCGATTTTAGGAAAGAAGAAAGTGATCAGTTTTAAGAACGAACAAGCTTTTTACTAAAATACTACCCGGCGTTGCCCAGGAACTTATTTATAGCTGTATGTCCACGCCCATACCACACAGCGTCTGCCCTTCTGTTTAACATTTATGACGTCATATCTCCTGAACTGCGTGTAGCACAATGATATAATTTTGTATGAACGTTCAGCGGCATACTTGGATACTGTCTGGAGAATGTGTTGCGAATGGAGTTAGCAGCAACAAAGTAAAAATTTAAACGTCATGTGCGATGCCCCAGTTTCTCAGTCATCTCACTGTTTATGGCGTCATATCTCCTGAGCTATGTGTCGTACAATCATATAACATTGTAGGTACATTCACTACACATGTGGATACTGTGTGCGAATTTATTGCGAATACAATTAGTAACAAAGAAGTAGTAAATTATAACGTCATGTCTCATGCGGTACTTTTTGTTGTGTTGGCAGAAGAGCCAACACCATGTTACGATTGGAGGCCGGAATGCACGCGTTTTAGCTCACGCAGCCTGGCGTGAGGAGGGAAGAACTATACTGACGTGAGGTCTGGAACATGACAAGGAATGAGAATTCAGAAAGCGGACATAATTAGTTTGATACTTAACTTTAATCCATTAATGGTGAACGTCGCTCTTGACGGTAAATGATTCACAATATTATCTGTTCAGAATATATTTATAGTAACTGAATATGGCGCCTTGCTAGGTCGTAGCAAATGACGTAGCTGACGGCTATGCTAAACTGTCGTCTCTGCAAATGAGAGCGTAGACAGTGAACCATCGCTAGCAAAGTCGGCTGTACAACTGGGGCGAGTGCTAGGGAGTCTCTCTAGACTAGACCTGCCGTGTGGCGGCGCTCGGTCTGCAATCACTGACAGTGGCGACACGCGGGTCCGACGTATACTAACGGACCGCGGCCGATTTAACGGCTACCACCTAGCAAGTGTGGTGTCTGGCGGTGACACCACACTTTTACTGCATGAAGAGCAAGAATTAGTGAGCGATAAATATTTTACGCTTCATAACTTTATAGGGGCTGTCATCGATAAAAAATTTTGTAAAAGTTTGAAATTGTGTGTAAAGTTTGTTTCTAGTCGCTAAGTGCTCTCATTCTCAAATACTGGATTAACACTGGTAAGATCTAGGAATTCACGAATCGCGGGCTACGCTCCTTTTTCACACTCAACCCCATCCCTTTCATAGGCAGGCAGTTTGTACCCCCCACAGCGATTGTTGCCTGATTGTAAGCTATATGTGTACAAAGTGTGATTGGAATCGGTCCAGTGGTTTAGGAGGAGATGTGGAACACACACACACACACACACAAGTTTATAGCATGTATAGATGTCACTGTACGACTCGCTATATTTATACACACTTACGAGATGACCAAAGACTGTAACGAGGAGAGGTATGACATCTCCAAAGATATTGAGGTAGTCAGTATTTGAAAAATAAATAAAATCGTTTATCAACTGTTGTGTTATATGGAAAGTACCAGACTGGCAAAATGTATGGAGCTTCAAACTAAACATTTCCGCTTTTAAAGTGTTTGTATAACTTATTGAAAAACGCGCACCTTCCATGTTTATCATAATATGCAAGACCCCTACGAAAATTCGAGGAAGAAATAAATTTGTGTTGTATGTAAGACTTAGCACACTCTGCAAGCACAATGAGCCTTCAAATTAAATATATCTGCACTTAAATTGTCTGTATTACATAAATAAATCATAGGCTAGCAGACCAGGTAGTTCGATTGCATTAAATTCATCCAAATACGTAACCATTTATTGCAGATGGGCATTTAGCCTCATTACCATCCCATCTTGTAATTTAATGTGAGTTAAGAGTTTACAAAAGATGTGTGGTTAATGTAGCTCAGTTACTGACGCAGCTGTATCATAAATACGGGCTTGCAAATGCGTGAAAAAAATAGTATTATTAGCACTACCCCACTGCTTTCGGTGAACTACAATCATCACATATTTTTGTAAAAAAAAGCATATATTACAAAAATTTGGGGCTTGTAACTTATTAGACCTTTGGATGTCAAATTCTACAACATTGCTGAAAATGGTAATCCATCCACTCCTCTAGGTGCACTGTGTGTTTCTGGGGGCTGTCTCACTTAAAAATGGTAGCCAGTATTACCATAATTATTGCCAATCTTCAGGTTTTGTACCTTAATTAAGACAGTTACATGCAAAGTATTGAACATTGTCCTGTAAGCACTCCACCTGCAACTGCTTCTACGCACGAGATTGTACAGCAAATAAATTATTGATAGGAGCAGACAGATCCCTCAAATTCTTGCATTGCCTCCACTCATCCTTCTGTGGGATTCACATTAAATATTTGAGTTCTTTGAATATGAGTGATCTATATTATTGGTTAGCGATCAGGACGGACAGATTGAATCAGTGACATATATTTGTTGGAGACGCATACCATGACTTTGTAGAGCAATTGTTTTGCGTAATGTGACAGACATGTCGATTATGTAGCAGCAAGCCTGAACTCGCAGGCTAAGCATTGCTGCAAGCCTAAGCCTACCCCGAGACAAGCACACGCACGTTTCTGACGAATCGTGAAAGTGTAGACTCGCTGTCTAAGTACTTCTGCAAGCCGCAAATTGTCAGGACCCCTCGAGACAGTGAAACACAAAACCGCAAATGGTCATTAATATGAAGTCCGTCTACTAGTCGAATTGGATGTTGCGTATAAACCAGTAAATGACGAGAATGCTAATGTCATAGGATTCTTAGTCACAGTTAACTGCCACAAGAACCCTACTGTTCGCCAATAGACACTGAGGTCACAAAAGGCATGGGATAGCGATATGCAAATATACAGGTGGTGGTAGTATCGCATACACAAGACATAAAAGGACAGTGCATGGGTGGAGTTGTCATTTACACTCAAGTGATTCACGCGGAAAGATTTCCGACGTGATGTGGCTGCACGACGGGAATTAACAGGCCCTGAACGCGGAATGGCAGTTGGAGTTAGACGCATGGAACAGTCCACTTCGGAAATCGTTAGGGAATTCAGTATTCCGAGATCCACAATGTCAAGAGTGTGCTGAGGATACCACATTTCAGGCATTACCTCTCGCCACAGACAATGCAGAGGCCGACGGCTTTCACTTAACGGCCGAGAGCAGCGGCATTTGAGTAGAGATGTCAGTGTTAAGAGACAAGAAATCCTGCGTGAAATAACCACAGAAATCAATGTGGGACGAACGTATTCGTTAGGAGAGTGAGGAGACATTTGACGTTAATAGGTAACGGCAGCAGACGACCGACGCGAGTGCCTTTACTAACATCTACATCTACATCCATACTCCGCTAGCCACCTGACGGTGTATGACGGAGGGTACCTTGAGTACCTCTATCGGCTAACAGCATCGACATCGCCTGCAGCGCCTCTCCTGGGCTCGTGACCATATCGGTTGAACCCTACACAACTGGAAAATCCTGATCTGGTCAGATGAATCCCGATTTCAGTTGGTTCGAGTGTGGCGCAGAACCCATGAAGCCGTGCTCCCAGGTTCTCAACAAGGCACTGTGCTAGCTGGTGCTTACTCCATAATGGTGTGGACTGTGTTTACATGCAAAGGGCTGGGTCCTCTGGTCCAACTGAACCGATCATTGAATTGAAATACTTATGTTTGCCTTCTTAGACATCATTTTCAGCCGTGTATGGACTTTATGTTCCCAAACAACGTTGGAATTTTTACGGCTGACAATGCGCCATGTCAGCGGGCAACAATTGTTCGCGTTTGGTCTGAAGAACGTTGTGGACAATTCCAGCAAATGATTTGGCAACCCATATCGCCCGACATGCATCCCATCGAACATTTATGGGACATAATCGAGAGGTCAGTTCGTGAACAAAATTCTGCACCGACAGCGCTTCCGCAATTATGGACGGGTATAGAGGCAACATGGCTCAATATTTCTGCAGAAGACGTCCAACGACTTGTTAAATCCATGCCACGTTGCGTTGCTGCATTATTCCGCGCAAAATGAGGTCCGACACGATATTAGGAGGGACCCCATGAATTTTGTCACCTACCTGTATGTAATTTCACTGCGAGCAAATCTAAACATGTGAATGTGGGCCTAGTAGCCGACAGCGACTTGTCAAGGTTTCTGTGTCCATCACCTTACTAAGGTTACGTGGGGGACGTGGGTACGAGGGGTTCAGTGAGATGCCAGAGACGAAACTACCATATTCTCCTACATGTGAACCATACTGTATCAGCAATAGGCATATCGGAAAAAATTTAACGACAAATACACACTTGTTTATACCTTTTGCAAGTGCCCTGACGAATGATCACATTCCTCCATTACTGTTCGCTGGTATCTTGGATGACTGACGAGAGGCTATTGTGATCTTAAACATTCTGTCAAGTCCCCTACTTACGTCGCAACTACATTATTAACGTGTGATGATGCACTTTGTATTAACAAGGGAGCGATTTCTATCGAGTGAATTACTATAATTCAATTATGTCATGGCACTGTAGGTAAGCACTACAAAGCATGACCACTGCGCAGTATTCCTAAACGCATATATAAATACGAGCGGTTTAAATGTTTAAAAAACTCTGTATAGCATTACTTAGCAACAAATATTTATCAAATCTACGTTATCTCTACAATAATTTGTGCTATAAGACAGCCCCAGTGTACTCATAAGTAATAAAAACGACGTAAAAATATCCGAGTATGTCCACCGACAACACATCGATGTTTCTGTTATTTTTCCCTCTTTGTTTCCTCCATGGTACTCCAAAGGCGAACAACAAGGCTGGAAAAATAACACATTGCAATATTTCGCTACGAACAATTTAGCGAAATATTACTAAAAACAGCGACATAAAAATATTAACTTATAAACCCAGTAACCCAGTGACACGTGTATATGTCCAGTGAGTGGACGCTTCCTTGCTGCAGCTAGAACAGCTACCTCAGCAGTCGACAGGATCCAACGTCCAGACATCACTCCAGCAAGGCATGCCTGTCAGAACTCTATCTCTCTCTCTCTCTCTCTCTCTCTCACACACACACACACACACACACACATACACACACACACACACACACACACACACACACACACACACACACACACACCTTAGAGGAGTCGCTCGACGGTAAGCAGGCGCCGGCCGTTGTGGCCGAGCGGTTCTAGGTGCTTCAGTCCGCAATCGCACTGCTGCTACGGTCGCAGGTTCGAATCTTGCCTCGGGCATGGATGTGCGTGATGTCCTTAGGTTAGTTACGGTTAAGTAGTTCTAAGTCTAGGGGACTGATGACTTCAGATGTTAAGTACCGTAGTGCTTAGAGCTATTTGAACCCTTTGGAAGCAGACGTGACGACTAGTGCTAGCGGATTTCATCTTGTCAGAGCAGCCATCAGACAACACAGTATGCAAGCGATCTAAACATTTTTACATTACACATCTCTCTAGTAACTGCGCCCGCCAGCAGTGTAAAGTCCCACACCAGTTAGCTGCACGGAGGCACTAGTTTGGCCTCATCTTGGGGGGTGTATTTGAAGGGGGTGGGGTGTAAAGTTGAAATGAACAGAAGTTTTTTTGATAGGTAATTATCTGGAAGAAGAAGTGCTCCGCAAACACTTTGTAAGTAAGAGGAAACATTATATCACGTATCTGGGATAAAAATACAGTCTTGGTTGCGGAGGTTTTTATTTTCAAATTTCAGTGACTCGATTCGCCATTGCATCTACAATGCAAAAAATTACAAAACGTCCTGACCATATAGTGCAAAAACATACTCTACGGTAAAAGTCTTTACGCAAACTTACATATTAGAATGAACCCATTGTAGCGTTGAATATGTTGGACAAGTGGGAAGAATGTTTAAAGCTATGTTTCAGGAAAGCCTACTCACAAAACGAGGGCAGATAAAGCAAGACTCGCCATTTACAGAACGTCTGAAGGCATCTCGTCACTGGCTGCCTACAACCAATAGTATGCAAATTTTGCATTTTGCCCATAAAGGACAGAAACTTAACTTACTTGAGGACTTTGAGATCGCTAAAAGCACATTTTTTGCCGAGGTGGCCTCTTTAACAATCAGCTGACCAGAGAAAGTCATTCGTTTTCTGATATAATGATGTCCCTTTTTAAAGCAGTTTAGTCTCGTTGTTGTGAAGTATGTTGGTATCTCTTTTTTTATTCGTTGACTCCCTTATCTTTAAGGCATAATTTAATTCTTGTTTTTTTTATATTTATGACAATCTTTTCGTGAGGTATAAGTATTTTATCAGACAGATGCCAATTAATTTAACTGTAAATTTTAGGGCTGTCATTTTAGAAATTATTACATTGTGCCTTAAAAGGCTATTGATGTTGTGTATATGAATATGGTCCTGCGCAATAGATAATGTTTAGACTAACCAACGCCATCGGACTGATTCAACTGCAGTACTTGCACTCCAGGCCCGTTTACCACACTTTTCCGCATTCTGCGTCAGGGGAGTCGCTCATGCATGTCGTGCTCCCGCTCCGTGAAGCTTTGCTGTGCACCTGTTCATAACTTGTGCGGTCTTTACGCATGGCAACGAGTAAGGTAATTAAATGATTTTTCGGTATCTATGACCAGTCTCCTTTGCCGACCCTGTAATTATTACCAGTTTATCAAACCTTAACATTTTTCTCTGCAGTTTTACAACGTTCCGATTCTTTGCAGGATCCCACTTGCCGGGCATTGGGGATTTTCGACTTTTTTATGCCCCAATCACATTTTGCCGATGTATTTGCATCGTGTAATCATTTTATCGATAGTGTGCGCCGTGAACAGTTTCTGTAAGTTTGCATTAAAATTTTATCCGTTTAGTTCATTTTTCAAAAAATGGTTCAAATGGCTCTGAGCACTATGCGACTTAACTTCTGAGGTCATCAGTCGCCTAGAACTTAGAACTAATTAAACCTAACTAACCTAAGGACATCACTCACATCCATGCCCGAGGCAGGATTCGAACCTGCGACCGTAGCGGTCACGCGGTGCCAGACTGAAGCGCCTTTAACCGCACGGCCACACCGGCCGGTGAGTTCATTTTTGTACAAGATGCGGTAAGGACGTTTTCTTATACGAATTTTTGTAATTTTTTGCCTTGTAGATAATCTGAACATGCCTACTACATGCAAAACGTATCACTGAAATTTGAAAATATAAATTTCCGCAAGAAGACTATATTTTTATCTCAAATCTTACTCAGGTTGCCGTATCCGTAGCAATGATGGACTGGAAGAAATTTTACTACATCAGATATCTTATTTGATGCTTCAGTGTGCAGCCAACGTCATTAAAGGATTACACGGTACCATCGTCATTCTTTCAGAATGAAGACGACAAAGATTAAAGATGATGTAAATGGTTTTGTGCTAAAACAAGAAGCCGCTATTCTCGTAGATGGCAAGCAAGTTATTGCTGAAGTTTCACCCACAATAGCACAGGCTGCACCATTCAGCAGCCTGCTAGAGAAGACGTAAAAGACGAACTTCTGGTTGTCACGACACCACTACCATCAGTAGTTGGGGATGGAGTGCAACTACTTACCGTGGGGAACACGCTGTGAGGGCTACGTAAACGTGCAGATTACACTGTGATAACGGATGTTGAGAAAGTAAAATCGTTATCATCTCTACTAGGTGCGGATCCTGTGGCAAGGTCAGAGATTTTATTTGCTCCTGGAATGGATGTTCTGTTGTGCTCATCCTCATTTCATCGTCAGCGACACGTAAGTCACCGAAGTGCTTGCACTAGGCTGCCGAACAACCCCAAATGGAGTCTCAAACGGTTCAAATGCGCCAGTCAATATAGAAATGTGCTACAATCCCATCACACTCCGCTAATGCCAATACACCGTCGTAAAAGTACCTAGTATTACCCATTCTGATCGATTTAATCTATTATTATTTATCACTTGCAAAACACGTTCAGGAAATGAATAGCATTTTCACCTCGATTTTTCGTGGTTTGTAGTGTCAGAATAAATCAAGTTACGGTAAATGCTCGTCAGCCTGTCATCCTTACCAGGTTGAATTAACGGAAGTGGGATATAGTTATCAAAAACGCCCCTCAAACATATTTTCCCTAAAAAATTACATAGCAGAGTTTTGCGAGAACTATGTTGTCATTCTTCATTAGGTGATAGTCAATACTGGGTATAAACACAATATTATAACATCAAATGTTCACATATCAGGAATTTGTCTTTGGTACCTGACGTGCATGCTGCAGGCACACGTGTTTCGCAGACGCATCGCTTTACATATTTGACGTACGCTGGAGCGAAAGCTACAGTCTCTGATTGATAGGTGTCAACCTGTGTGCGATCAGTCGCGAAATGGAAACTGTTAAACCGGAGCAAAGGTAGCCCCTGAGGGCCGGCAACCCATTTTACATCACAGAGAACGGGGTTGTCTATGGCCAAGGTGTGCCAAAGCACCATGGTAAGCACTGGCTATTTACATACAAGATAATGGAAACAGACATTCCGACCACTACTTCCTGCAGGGGGAGCTCGAGCCACGGCCTGCAGGAAGTATCACTACGCCAAAACCAGATTGCCTGGAGACAGCCCCAAAGTGACCATCCTCCACACCTATAAATCCCTCATCCGCCCTATCCTCTGCTACACCCACCCTGCCCGGATCTCCTGCCCCTCCTACCTTTTACAAATCCCTTCAAATCCTCGAACGCCATGCTCTTCACCTCACCTATCGCATCCGTCTCCCCTCCCCCGAGCCGGCCAGTGTGGCCAAGCGGTTCTAGGTGCTTCAGTCTGGAACCGCACGACCGCTACGGTCGCAGGTTCGAATCCTGCCTTGGACATGGGTGTGTGTGCTGTCCTTAGGTTAGCCAGGTTTAAGTAGTTCTAAGTTCTAGGGGACTGATGGCCTCAGATGTTAAGTCCCATAGTGCTCAGAGCCATTTTGAACCCCTCCCCCAGGCGGGTCCTGTATGACCTTATCCCATTCCCCCACCCCCTCCTTTTCCTCGAATGGATACGGATCCTCTACACCTCCCGTAAACTATATCCCCCTCACCCGCTTGTCTCTCACATCCACTTCCACCCCCATCTGCTGCCGCGCCTGTATTTCCACGTCCCACGTGCTCTCCATCTCTCCACTCTCCTTACCCTCTCCCAAGGTGGCTTCCGCCAGCTCCCCCTCCCTGATGATGCCCTCCTCCCCTCCACCTACCCCTCCTATCAACGTTTATCCTCCCACTTCCTGTGTTTCTTCCTTAGGGCACCCTCTCTCCCTGCTCTCTCCCTTCCCTCCCTCCTCCCTTCCTCCCCCCTCCTCCCCCAGGCTTCCCCTACCCCCATACCCTCATTCCTCCCCCCATCTCCTCTGCCATTGGCATCTCCGCTCTCCCCTCTCCCTCCCCCATCACCTTATTCCCCTCTTGGCAGCTCCTCGGACTCGCACACGTTCAATGGACGTCCGCGCGCTGGAGATCATCGCCATCAGTTATTTGTGTGTGTGCCGTCGTGTTTGTGATTCAGTGTTTTTCGCCTCCCACGCTCCTTCGTTCACGTGTGTCGTCTAAATCATCAGTGTTTGTCCACGCTGCCGACAGTTTTCTAGTTTTTCCTCGAGTGTGAACGGCTTCGTGTTTTTTTCATTACTGTATCTACTGTTTTTTAACGACCTTTATGTTACTTTTATGTCCTCATTGGTTTTTTTCCCTTATTGTACTGCTTGTGGCTGAAGAGCGGAGTAAAATTAACCACTGCCAGACCAGCTTGTATGAGGTGCAAAATGACAATAAAGAAAAAAAATGCTCAATAGATGTCGAGCACAGTCTCTGATTGGCTGACGTGTTTTTGGCGCGCGATTCAAATTGGTCTGAGCAACACGCTACCTAGTATTACTAGGAGCGTGTTGCTTGAAAACTCACTTCCGGTGCGATAGCGGGAGCTGATAAGAGTCCACATCCGCTGCGTGCGCCAGGACTGATGCTATAAATAGCACACTGTTCTGTCTAGCGCATTCACTCGATTTGAGTGAATAGCCACTGAGGCACTGCTTCTTACAATGATGCGTAAACGTTGCTTTCGTCGCCGTCGGCGAATGGTTATTTACAAATCACTTGTCAATGTGGACGGCACTCTAGGTGTCTCGACATCTTCTGGGAAGGGTAAAAAGAATGAAACTAGAGGACTTGGTAAAACTACTCAGTTTGTTCTTATTCATGGACCTACTTTATTTTGTGGAACGAGGTTAAACTTTTCTTTAATGAAAGTTTCTTCTTCCTCTAGTTTGGGTAACGGATGGCTAACTGTAGCTTTCGTTGCTTGTAACAATGCAGGTAGACCAGGTTTGGAATCCTTTGAAACTAGGGAAATCTTAGCTTACCGTACTATACCTGTTTCTGAGATTATCATTGCTAGTGAGGGTTCCTACCTTTTTCCGCACGTTCACTCCGGATGCCGACCTCGTGGACTTCGACCGCTGAAGATTACGTCTTCGTCTTTGAATTGGACTTTTATTAGTGTGTGTGTGTGTGTGTGTGTGTGTGTGTGTGTGTGTGTGTGTGTTACCACGAACCTCTATGGAAAATAAGAAGTGAACTTTTGTTTGCCTCAATTAGGACACTTTTACTGGCATCGTTATTGTTACCTTTCTTTTGTCGTTCAGTCATCAACCTTGTAAACGTACATAAATAAAAGGTGTATTTGTGAAAAACTGCGAATTGTCAGTCACTACTAGAACTACATTGAAAATCAGAATCGTTTTATTTGCGACAGTTGGCTCCACCTTCCAGCTACTTCTCTACAAAGTCGCCGCTCCAACTAGGACACCTGTTGCACCGTTATACCAACTTCCCAATACCCTCGTCATAGAAGGCAGCCGCCTGTGCTTCCCGCCAATTCTCTACGCTCATCTATAGCTCGTTGTCTGTGTGAATATGTTGTCTTTATAGCCAGTAGTTAATGTGAGCAGAGATGAAACACAGAAGGAGCCAATTACCGGCTGTAGTGTGGGTGATCAAACATTTCCCATCGAAAACGCTGCAGGAGCATTTTCATTGCCCCTGCAGATTGCTACAGAGAATTGTCACGAAGTAGGAACCGTATGACAGTTCTGTAATGTGGGCTGCATAACATCAGCCGAAATCTCTCACCAGAACGTCATTCTTGGCGGGAGACACTATTTTCTTCGCATCTTTATGTGCTCACCATGCGCTCAGAACTGAAAAGAGCGAAGTGATGCAACTGACAGGGATATTAGAGACACTGTCGATCACATATGTGCAAAGCTTTATTAGATTTTCACAGTGGTTTCCATTTCTTGAGCGATCGGAACTTACTTTCGGAATATCCCTGGTATGATACTGACAGAAGACTTTGATAGGGCAGTGAAAGACCTAAGTCGAAACTAGGTCCCGAGAGCAGACGGTATTCAGTCAGAAGTACTGACAGCTTTGGGAAAGTCAGCCGTGATAAAACTGTTCCATCTTGTGTGCAAGATGTGTGAGGCAGGCGAAATACCATCTTACTTAAAGAAGAATATAATAATTCCAGTTCTAAAGAAATAATGTGCAGACACGTCTGAATATTACCGAACCACCAATTTAATAATTCGTGGTTGCAAAATACTAACATGAATTATTCCCATAAAAATGGGAAAACTAGTAGAAATCGACCTCGGGAAAGATCGTTTGGATTTCGAAGAGATGTAGGAAAGCGCGAGACGTATCTTAGACAATAGTTTTAGGGACACAAAACCTACGTTTATGGCATGTGTCGACTTGGAGAAAGCTTTTGACAAGGTTCACTGGAACACTCTCTTTTAAATTCTGTACGTAACAGGGGTAAAATCCAGAGAGCGAGAAACTACATAGAATTTGTACAAAAACCAGAAGGCATTTATGAGGCGAGGAGCATGAAAGGGAAGTAGTGGTTGAGAATGGAGTGAGACAGTGTTGCAGCTTGTCACCGATGTTATTCAAACTGAACACTGTGCAATCAGTAAAGGAAGCGAAAGAAAAATGTGGAGCAGAAAATAAAGTTGAATGAGAAGAAATGAAGACATTAAGGTTAGCCGATGACGTTGTAATTCTGTCAGGGACAGCAAAGGACTTGGAAAAGCGATTCAGCAGAATGGACAGCGTCTTGAAATGAGGATATAAGATGAACATCAACAAAGGCAAAACAAGGATAATGGATTGTACTCTAATTGAATCAGGTGATGCTGAGGGTATTAGAATGAAAAAGGACTGACTAAAGGTAATAGATGAGTTTTGCAATTTGCAGAGCAAAATAGATGTTGAAGGCCGAAGTAAAGAGGATATAAAATGTAAACTGACAATGGGGAAAAAAAGCGTTTCTGAAGAAGGTATATTTTTTATCATCGAATATACACACATCAAAAAGTTTTGCGTGACCTCGGTTCCGAGAGTTCCGGAACCTGTACAGAAAATTGGAACAGATATCAACATAAACATCATTTCCGCACTTTTTATTGTTCATGAAAACCACACATTGCATGTTATACCACCATACAGCAAGATCTTCAGAAGTGGTGGTCCAGATTTCTCCACACACCGGTGCCTCTAATACCCAGTAGCATGTCCTCTTGCATTGATGCATGCCTGTATTCGTCGTGGCATACTATCCAGAAGTTCATCAAGGTACTGTTGGTCCAGATTGTCCCACTCCTCAACGGCGATTCGGCGTAGATCCCTCAGACTGGTTGGTGTGTCACGTCGTCCATAAACAGCCCTTTCCAATCCATCCCAGGCATGTTAGAGTGGGTTCATGTCTGGAGAACATGCTGGCCACTCTAGTTGAGCGATGTCGTTATCCTGAAGGACGTCATTCACAAGATGTGGAAGATGGGGGCGGGAATTGTCGTCCATGAAGAGGAATGCCTCGCCAATATGCTGCCGATATGGTTGCACTATCGGTCGGAGGATAGCATTCACGTATCGTGCAGACGTTACGGCGCCTTCCATGACCACCAGCGGCGTACGTCGTCCCCACATAATGCCACCCCAAAACATCAGGGAACCTCTACGTTGCTGCACTGGCTGGACAGTGTGTGTAAGGCGTTTAGCCTGATCGGGTTGCCTCCAAACATATCTCCGACGCTTGTCTGGTTGAAGGCATATGCGGCACTCATCGGTGAAGAGAACGTGATGCCAATTCTGAGCAGTCCATCTGGCATTTTGTTGGGCCCATCTGCACCTCGTGCATGGTGTCGTGGTCGTGGTTGCAAAGATGGACCTCGCCATGGACGAAGTGAAGTTGCGCATCATGCGCCCTATTGCGCACAGTTTGAGTCGTAACATGACATCCTGTGGCTGCACGAAAAACATTATTCAACATGGTGGCGTTGCTGTCAGCGTTCCTCCGAACCATAATCCGTAGTTAGTGTCATCCACTGCAGTAGTAGCCCTTGGGCGGCGAGGCATGTCATCGGCAGTTCCTGTCTCTCTGTATCTCCTCCATGTCCGAACAACATCGCTTTGGTACACTCCGAGACGCCTGGACTTTTCCCTTGTTGAGAGCCCTTTCCTATCGCAAAGTAACAATGCGGACGTGATCGAACGACGCTATTGACCGTCTGGGCATGGTTGAACTACAGACAACACGAGCCGTGTACCTCCTTTCTGGTGGAATGAAAGGAACTGATCGGTTGTCGGACCACCTCTGTCTAACAGGCGCTGCTCATGCTCGGTTGTTTACATCTTTGGGTGGGTTTAGTGACGTCTCTCAACAGTCAAAAGGACTGTGTATGTGATACATTATCCATAGTCAACGTCGATCTTCAATAGTTCTGGGAACTGGGGTGATGCAAAACGTTTTTTGATTTGCGTAGATTTAATGGTTAGGAAGTCTTTTCTGAAGGTGTTTGTCTGTAGACTTGTGTGAAAGTGAAACAAGGACGACAAACAGTTAAGACAAAAAGAGAATAGAAGCTTCTGAAATGTGGTGCTACAGAAGAATGATGAAGACTAGATGGGCAGATTGCGTAACTAAATAGCAGGTACCGAATAGAACTGAGGACACAAGAAATTTGTGCTACAACTTGGGTGAAAGAAGGGATCGGTTGATGGGATACATTGTGAGACACCAAAGGATCGCCAGTTTAGAACTGAAGGGAAGTGTGGTGGTAAAACTCGCAGAGGGAGACCAAGAGATGAATATTGTAAGGACATTCAGAAGGATGTAGCTATTCAGAGACGAAGAAGCACGCACAGGGTAGAATAGCATGGAGAGCTGCATCAAACAAGTCTTCAGACAACATAATTGTAAAGGGTGTTTCAGCTCCCCATACCGCTAGATTTTATGGATCCTGCAAAACCTTCAAATACCATAGGCAAGATTTTCGTATTCTGTCACTCACTACGTGTATACCGTTAGTCCCACAGAAAAAAATATTTTTTCGTAGGAAGTGTAATGTAGTTAAATGTTATACTGGGATGCCGTTTCGCTAGAGGCTGTAGTTTTCTAATTACTGAAGAAAAACTTATAAATGTGACTTTCAAACGCGTTTTTCTTGTATAGCTCAAAAACTGTGGCCTGCAACGAAAACATATCGCAGTTCAATATTTAACTACATTAAATTTCCTACAAAAAGGTCCTGTCCATTTTGTTCTGTAGCAATAAAACACTACTGGCGATTAAAATTGCTACACCACGAAGAGTCCGTGCAACAGACGCGAAATTTAACCGACAGGAAGAAGATGGTGCGATATGCAAATGATTAGCTTTTCAGAGCATTCACACAAGGTTGGCGCCGGTGGCGACACCTACAACATGCTGACATTAGGAAAGTTTCCAACCGATTTCTTATACACAAACAGCAGTTGACCGGCGTTACCAGGTGAAACGTTGTTGTGATGCCTCGTGCAAGGAGGAGAAATGCATACCTTCACGTTTCCGACATTGATAAAGGTCGGATTGTAACCTATCGTGATTGCGGTTTATCGTATCGCGACATTGCTGCTGGCGTTGGTCGAGAGCCAATGTCTATTAGCGCAATATGGAATCGGTGGGTTCAGGAGGGTAATACGGAACGCCGTGCTGGATCCCAACGGCCTCGTATCACTAGCAGTTGAGATGGCAGGCATCTTATCTGCATGGCTGTAACGGATCCTGCAGCCACGTCTCGATCCTTGAATCAACAGATGGGGACGTTTGAAAGACAACAACCATCTACACGAAGAGTTCGACGACGTTTGCAGCAGCATGGACTATCAGCTTGGAGACCATGGCCGCGGTTACCCTTGACGCAGCATCACAGACAGGAGCGCCTGCGATGGTGTACTCAACGACAAACCTGGGTGCACGAATGGCAAAACGTCATTTTTCCGGATGAATCCAGGTTCTGTTTAAAGCATCATGATGGTCGCATCCGTGTGTGGCGACATCGCGGTGAACACACATTGGAAGCGTGTATTCGTCATCGACATTCTGGCGTATCACGCTGCGTGATGGTATGGGGTGCCATTGGTTACACGACGCTGCAGATCTTCCTGCATTTCGCTACAACTTTCTAATGCTGCAACTTCTCTGTATACTACAGCATCATCCGCGAAAAGCCACATGGAACTTCCGACACTATCTACTAGGTCATTTATATACACTCCTGGAAATGGAAAAAAGAACACATTGACACCGGTGTGTCAGACCCACCATACTTGCTCCGGACACTGCGAGAGGGCTGTACAAGCAATGATCACACGCACGGCACAGCGGACACACCAGGAACCGCGGTGTTGGCCGTCGAATGGCGCTAGCTGCGCAGCATTTGTGCACCGCCGCCGTCAGTGCCAGCCAGTTTGCCGTGGCATACGGAGCTCCATCGCAGTCTTTAACACTGGTAGCATGCCGCGACAGCGTGGACGTGAACCGTATGTGCAGTTGACGGACTTTGAGCGAGGGCGTATAGTGGGCATGCGGGAGGCCGGGTGTACGTACCGCCGAATTGCTCAACACGTGGGGCGTGAGGTCGCCACAGTACATCGATGTTGTCGCCAGTGGTCGGCGGAAGGTGCACGTGCCCGTCGACCTGGGACCGGACCGCAGCGACGCACGGATTCCCGCCAAGACCGTAGGATCCTACGCAGTGCCGTAGGGGACCGCACCGCCACTTCCCAGCAAATTAGGGACACTGTTGCTCCTGGGGTATCGGCGAGGACCATTCGCAACTGTCTCCATGAAGCTGGGCTACGGTCCCGCACACCGTTAGGCCGTCTTCCGCTCACGCCCCAATATCGTGCAGCCCGCCTCCAGTGGTGTCGCGACAGGCGTGAATGGAGGGATGAATGGAGACGTGTCGTCTTCAGCGATGAGAGTCGCTTCTGCCTTGGTGCCAATGATGGTCGTATGCGTGTTTGGCGCCGTGCAGGTGAGCGCCACAATCAGGACTGCATACGACCGAGGCACACAGGGCCAACACCCGGCATCATGGTGTGGGGAGCGATCTCCTACACTGGCCGTACACCACTGGTGATCGTCGAGGGGACACTGAATAGTGCACGGTACATCCAAACCGTCATCGAACCCATCGTTCTACCATTCCTAGACCGGCAGGGGAACTTGCTGTTCCAACAGGACAATGCACGTCCGCATGTATCCCGTGCCACCCAACGTGCTCTAGAAGGTGTATGTCAACTACCCTGGCCAGCAAGATCTCCGGATCTGTCCCCCATTGAGCATGTTTGGGACTGGATGAAGCGTCGTCTCACGCGGTCTGCACGTCCAGCACGAACGCTGGTCCAACTAAGGCGTCAGGTGGAAATGCCATGGCAAGCCGTTCCACAGGACTACATCCAGCATCTCTACAATCGTCTCCATGGGAGAATAGCAGCCTGCATTGCTGCGAAAGGTGGATATACACTGTACTAGTGCCGACATTGTGCATGCTCTGTTGCCTGTGTCTATGTGCCTGTGGTTCTGTCAGTGTGATCATGTGATGTATCTGACCCCAGGAATGTGTCAATAAAGTTTCCCCTTCCTGGGACAATGAATTCACGGTGTTCTTATTTCAATTTCCAGGAGTGTATATTGTGAAAAGCAATGGTCCCATAACACTCCCCTGTGGCACGCCAGAGGTTACTTTAACGTCTGTTGACGTCTCTCCGTTGATAACAACATGCTGTGTTCTGTTTGCTAAAAACTCTTCAATCCAGACACACAGCTGGTCTGATATTCCGTAGGCTCTTACTTTGTTTATCAGGCGACAGTGCGGAACTGTATCGAACGCCTTCCGGAAGTCAAGCAAAATAGCATCTACCTGGGAGCCTGTATCTAATATTTTCTGGGTCTCATGAACAAATAAAGCGAGTTGGGTCTCACACGATCGCTGTTTCCGGAATCCATGTTGATTCCTACATAGTAGATTCTGGGTTTCCAAAAACGACATGATACTCGAGCAAAAAACATGTTCTAAAATTCTACAACAGATCGACGTCAGAAATATAGGTCTATAGCTTTGCGCATCTGCTCGACGACCCTTCTTGAAGACTGGGACTACCTGTGCTCTTTTCCAATCATTTGGAACCTTCCGTTCCTCTAGAGACTTGCGGTACACGGCTGCTAGAAGGGGGGCAAGTTCTTTCCCGTACTCTGTGTAGAATCGCATTGGTATCCCGTCAGGTCCAGTGGACTTTCCTCTGTTGAGTGATTCCAGTTGCTTTTCTATTCCTTGGACACTTATTTCGATGCCAGCCCTTTTTCGTTTGTGCGAGGATATAGAGAAGGAACTGCAGTGCGGTCTTCCTTTGTGAAACAGCTTTGGAAAAAGGTGTTTAGTATTTCAGCTTTACGCTTGTCATCCTCTGTTTCAATGCCATCATCATCCCGGAGTGTCTGGACATGCTGTTTCGAGCCACTTACTGATTTAACGTAAGACCAGAACATCCTAGGATTTTCTGTCAAGTCGGTACCTAGTATTTTACTTTCGAATTCACTGAACGCTTCACGCATAGCCCTCCTTACGCTAACTTTGACATCGTTTAGTTTCTGTTTGTCTGAGAGGTTTTGGCTGCGTTTAAACTTGGAGTGAAGCTCTCTTTGCTTTCGCAGTATTTTCCTAACTTTGTTGTTGTACCACGGTAGGTTTTTCCCGTCCCTCACAGTTTTACTCGGCACGTACATGTCTAAAACGCATTTTACGATTGCCTTGAACTTTTTCCATAAACACTCAACATTGTCAGTGTTGGAACAGAAATTTTCGTTTTGATCTGTTAGGTAGTCTGAAATCTGCCTTCTATTACTCTTGCTAAACAGATAAACCTTCCTCCCTTTTTTCATATTCCTATTAACTTCCATATTCAGGGATGCTGCAACGGCCTTATGATCACTGATTCCCTGTTCTGCACTTACAGAGTCGAAAAGTTCGGGTCTGTTTGTTATCAGTAGGTCCAAGATGTTATCTCCACGAGTCGGTTCTCTTTTTAATTGCTCGAGGTAATTTTCGGATAGTGCACTCAGTATAATGTCACTCGATGCTCTGTCCCTACCACCCGTCCTAAACGTCTGAGTGTCCCAGTCTATATCTGGTAAATTGAAATCTCCACCTACAGGGTGTTTCAAAAGTGACCGGTATATTTGAAACGGCAATAAAAACTAAACGAGCAGCGGTAGAAATACACCGTTTGTTGCAATATGCTTGGGACAACAGTACATTTTCTGGCAGACAAACTTTCGAAATTACAGTAGTTACAATTTTCAACAACAGATGGCGCTGCGGTCTGGGAAACTCTATAGTACGATATTTTCCACATATCCACCATGCGTAGCAATAATATGGCGTAGTCTCTGAATGAAATTACCCGAAACCTTTGACAACGTGTCTGGCGGAATGGCTTCACATGCAGATGAGATGTACTGCTTCAGCTGTTCAATTGTTTCTGGATTCTGGCGGTACACCTGGTCTTTCAAGTGTCCCCACAGAAAGAAGTCACAGGGGTTCATGTCTGGCGAGTAGGTAGGCCAATCCACGCCGCCTCCTGTATGTTTCGGATAGCCCAAAGCAATCACACGATCATCGAAATATTCATTCAGGAAATTAAAGACGTCGGCCGTGCGATGTGGCCGGGCACCATCTTGCATAAACCACGAGGTGTTCGCAGTGTCGTCTAAGGCAGTTTGTACCGCCACAAATTCACGAAGAATGTCCAGATAGCGTGATGCAGTAATCGTTTCGGATCTGAAAAATGGGCCAATGATTCCTTTGGAAGAAATGGCGGCCCAGACCAGTACTTTTTGAGGATGCAGGGACGATGGGACTGCAACATGGGGCTTTTCGGTTCCCCATATGTGCCAGTTCTGTTTATTGACGAAGCCGTCCAGGTAAAAATAAGCTTCGTCAGTAAACCAAATGCTGCCCACATGCATATCGCCGTCATCAATCCTGTGCACTATATCGTTAGCGAATGTCTCTCGTGCAGCAATGGTAGCGGCGCTGAGGGGTTGCCGCGTTTGAATTTTGTATGGATAGAGGTGTAAACTCTGGCGCATGAGACGATACGTGGACGTTGGCGTCATTTGGACCACAGCTGCAACACGGCGAACGGAAACCCGAGGCCGCTGCTGGATCACCTGCTGCACTAGCTGCGCGTTGCCCTCTGTGGTTGCCGTACGCGGTCGCCCTACCTTTCCAGCACGTTCATCCGTCACGTTCCCAGTCTGTTGAAATTTTCAAACAGATCCTTTATTGTATCGCTTTTCGATCCTTTGGTTACATTAAACCTCCGTTGAAAACTTCGTCTTGTTGCAACAACACTGTGTTCTAGGCGGTGGAATTCCAACACCAGAAAAATCCTCTGTTCTAAGGAATAAACCATGTTGTCTACAGCACACTTGCACGTTGTGAACAGCACACGCTTACAGCAGAAATACGACGTACAGAATGGCGCACCCACAGACTGCGTTGTCTTCTATATCTTTCACATCACTTGTAGCGCCATCTGTTGTTGAAAATTGTAACTACTGTAATTTCGAAAGTTTGTCCGCCTGAAAATGTACTGTTGTCCCAAGCATATTGCAACAAACGGTGTATTTGTATCGCTGCTCGTTTAGTTTTTATTGCCGTTTCAAATATACCGGTCATTTTTGAAACACCCTCTAAGACTATAACATGCTGAGAAAATTTATGTGAAATGTATTCCATATTTTCTCTCAGTTGTTCTGCCTCTAATGCTGCTGAGTCGGGGGGTCGGTAAAAGGAGCCAATTATTAACCTAGCTCAGTTGTTCAGTGTAACCTCCACCCATAATACACTCCTGGAAATTGAAATAAGAACACCGTGAATTCATTGTCCCAGGAAGGGGAAACTTTATTGACACATTCCTGGGGTCAGATACATCACATGATCACACTGACAGAACCACAGGCACATAGACACAGGCAACAGAGCATGCACAATGTCGGCACTAGTACAGTGTATATCCACCTTTCGCAGCAATGCAGGCTGCTATTCTCCCATGGAGACGATCGTAGAGATGCTGGATGTAGTCCTGTGGAACGGCTTGCCATGCCATTTCCACCTGGCGCCTCAGTTGGACCAGCGTTCGTGCTGGACGTGCAGACCGCGTGAGACGACGCTTCATCCAGTCCCAAACATGCTCAATGGGGGACAGATCCGGAGATCTTGCTGGCCAGGGTAGTTGACTTACACCTTCTAGAGCACGTTGGGTGGCACGGGATACATGCGGACGTGCATTGTCCTGTTGGAACAGCAAGTTCCCTTGCCGGTCTAGGAATGGTAGAACGATGGGTTCGATGACGGTTTGGATGTACCGTGCACTATTCAGTGTCCCCTCGACGATCACCAGTGGTGTACGGCCAGTGTAGGAGATCGCTCCCCACACCATGATGCCGGGTGTTGGCACTGTGTGCCTCGGTCGTATGCAGTCCTGATTGTGGCGCTCACCTGCACGGCGCCAAACACGCATACGACCATCATTGGCACCAAGGCAGAAGCGACTCTCATCGCTGAAGACGACACGTCTCCATTCGTCCCTCCATTCACGCCTGTCGCGACACCACTGGAGGCGGGCTGCACGATGTTGGGGCGTGAGCGGAAGACGGCCTAACGGTGTGCGGGACCGTAGCCCAGCTTCATGGAGACGGTTGCGAATGGTCCTCGCCGATACCCCAGGAGCAACAGTGTCCCTAATTTGCTGGGAAGTGGCGGTGCGGTCCCCTACGGCACTGCGTAGGATCCTACGGTCTTGGCGTGCATCCGTGCGTCGCTGCGGTCCGGTCCCAGGTCGACGGGCACGTGCACCTTCCGCCGACCACTGGTGACAACATCGATGTACTGTGGAGACCTCACGCCCCACGTGTTGAGCAATTCGGCGGTACGTCCACCCGGCCTCCCGCATGCCCACTATACGCCCTCGCTCAAAGTCCGTCAACTGCACATACGGTTCACGTCCACGCTGTCGCGGCATGCTACCAGTGTTAAAGACTGCGATGGAGCTCCGTATGCCACGGCAAACTGGCTGACACTGACGGCGGCGGTACACAAATGCTGCGCAGCTAGCGCCATTCGACGGCCAACACCGCGGTTCCTGGTGTGTCCGCTGTGCCGTGCGTGTGATCATTGCTTGTACAGCCCTCTCGCAGTGTCCGGAGCAAGTATGGTGGGTCTGACACACCGGTGTCAATGTGTTCTTTTTTCCATTTCCAGGAGTGTAATTCACATTAACTATCCACTTCTACTTCACTACAGGATAAACTACTACTAACAGTTGAACACTCCACCACCAGCTAGTACATGGAAGGTATGTCCATCCAAATAGTTGCACAATAGTCTCACGTGTCATGTTGTATTAACAACTCATACAATAGTCTCTCGTGTCACACGAAGTCGAAAGCGCTGGTGACATCGCGCCGCAAAGCTCCAAAGGACTCCTGGTGGTCGAATACCTCCATTGCATCCTCCACCGAGCGCAGTACTTGATGGTTTGCAGACTGTTGGTATCCGAACTGGACATCTGCTAAAAGTTTTACAGCTTCTACATGGTCTAGTGGACGTCGCAGGAAGAGACGTTCGAACACCTTGGATACTGCAGGGAGTAGACTTGTCGGTCGGCACCTTTTCGGGGATCGGGTGTTTTAGCCAGGCTTGTAGATGGGCACGATTTCCGCATGATTCCACAATGCAGAGCATTTGCTAGCCCCAATCACTGATTTCAAAACGGCCGCCGCCAGCTGGTTTAGAAGTATTTCATCATAGATAAGATCATTTTATCCAGCTTTCCTTGGTGCTAGGCGGTGAAGCTGCCAGCCGAACTCTTCTTCGTCTACGTGTGGGTCCAGGAATATTGGGGACATTTCGTGAATCACATCGACGTGTAAGTGGTCCATTGGCTCGCCTGTCGGCAGAAAATCGTCCGGAAGGGCATTCTCCAAGGCATTCGGTTCGCTGGCTACTGTATTCCCCACTGGAAGTGGAAGAATCTTTGGAGGAAGCGTCTTGTCTCCCACCAGGTGAGTTTTCCATGGAAATTCTTACTGCGTCACGTACTCGCAACGCCACCAGGCGGCATTAAATTCCGCAGTGTGTGTAATGGTCATAATGTTTGGGCTCATCAGTGTATATTGAGAAGAAGTAGCTAGAATCTTCAGTTCCTTGAAAAGGCCTCCGGAGGATCTTCTTCAGTTCGCACCACGAGAAATTCTTATTACATTCTTTCAGACCCGGAAAACTTTAGCTTGGCTGAATGAGTTACCACAAAAAATAATTTCATATAACAGTATCTGCTGTAAGATACTAGAGTATATTCTAGGCTCAGATATTGCTACTTCCCTATTGGAAAAGAAGTTTCTCTCAAAGAATCAGGCCATATTCAGCAATATACCAGCCATGTGAAACATAGCTTTCGTTATTTATACCCGTTATCTTTCACATAGTAATTCAAATAAACAGGTAGTTGGCGCCTTAATACGATGGGCGTTCAATAAGTAATGCAACACATTTTTTTTCTGAAAGCAGGTTTGTTTCATTCAGGATTCCAATACACCATATTATTCCACACTCATTCTACTACAGAATCCAACTTTTCAACATAATCTCCATTCGGTACAATGGCCTTACACTACTTTACTGGGGGGACTTGTATGCCAGCATGGTACAACACTACTGATCGTTGTCGAAGCTAACGTCTTGCTGCATCAATAATCTCCTAATCATCCACTTACTGCTTCCTGCGAAGCGGATACTTCACTGGGAAAAACAGACAGAAGTCAGAAGGTTCAAGGTGTGGACTGTAGGATGGGTGAGGAAGAACAGTCAAAGACAGTTTTGTGAGCTCCTCTCGGGTGCATAGACTTGTGTGAGTCCAACTGCGCAGCGAAGTGTCTGATTCTGATCAGTGAATCACCTCGAATGAGAGTGTCCACACGTCCGACATTACAGAAGTCACAACTGTGTGCGGCTGGCGGACACGGACAGGTTAGCGCGACCTTGTTGCGATGACAACAGACGCCTACTCCAACGACTCGCATTGCTTTTGTTCTCTTCTTGGTCTCTCTAGAAATTCTGCAAGCGCCTATGAATATATGCAGTGTTTTGGTTTTCCGCCAGAAAAAACTCAATGACAGCTCCCTGCCTGGAATGTACCTCTGTTACAGGTGCCATTTTAAAGGCTACGTATAACGCCGCCACATATCGGAACTTCATGTATTTTTCCGCCTGGGGACCGGCTGTTTGTGCTGTCCTCATCATTTCCTGGCGAGACTGGAAAGTGAAAAGATTGGGAATTTGTACGGGCGCTGATAATCATGCCGTTTGGGGTTTACAAACCGAAAAATCATCATCAACTACAGGTGGTGAAGCGGGAACACTGCACGATGTCTCACAACAAATTTCGCATTTTTTCAGTCGGAAAAAACTGAAATTTTTCAATCGAGAAAAATATGTGTTGCATTACTTATTGAACGCCCCTCCTAATTAAATCACTGCGGCACACTTCATAACATTCTTAACGTCAATTTGTGTTCCTACACTTGCTTAAACCCTTCTTTTGATTTACAATACGGGGAGTACCCATTAAGCAAATATATAAAGACAACTTTCGCCCCATTTTACATTTAAATTCTCTCGTACACACGAACAGAATTGCCGTGACTGTCAAATTCTGCTAAGGGGTAAGGGGATATTTAAAGTAGACTGGGGAGGCAGTGAGAATTTGGATCGAGGAGGGAGATATGCCTGGGTAATCCGTGCAGTTGTCTGAACCGCTGTACAAGGCGGCGTAGTGGCTAACGCACTAGCCTAATAAGCGGGAGACCCGGGTCCGATTTCGGCCTTGGTACAAATTTTCACTCACTGCTTCAGTCTATATACATAATGTCATATCAGTATGGAAACATATTGAAAGCTAATAAATTAAAAAAATATATATATGTGGAATGTGCAGCATGTCAGTAACAGAAAAACGTTTGTACTCTAAGAGTGAACTAATTATTAAAAGACTATAGAACGAACTGTTTTCAGCAAGTTTTATTTTTTGAACAACGGGCAATGGGAATTTTAAGGACATATTACAAAACCATCAAATTGAATGCTACGAATTAGATATATATGTATACACGTTTAAATATACAAAATTTCTGAAGATAATTACAATTATACAATGCAAAATTATATAAGTGAAGGAAGGGATGAGGGCAACACAATTGCTCAACTTTAGAGTTTAGATTTACGTAACTTAATACTGACATCATTAGCAACTTACAATATTTCATATACAAATACAAACCAGTTACATTGCACCATTATAACATGCCGAGTCATATTTGTATATATCTTTATATTGCGATTCTGTTTGTATCTGGACCCACTAGGTACACAGGCCGTGCACACGAATTTGTGACATCACACTAATTGTATTGTGCTCCACACTTCATGAACGCTTGGTTTTCTGTAGGTCGTACGAGAAATCAGTATGTAATTGAAAAGATATCCGTTAAAGCACTTAACTTCCGCCGGCCGGTGTGGCCGAGCGGTTTTTAGGCGCTACAGTCTGGAACCGCGAGACCGCTGAGGTCGCAGGTTCGAATCCTGCCTCGGGCATGGATGTTTGTGATGTCCCTAGGTTAGTTAGGTTTAAGTAGTTCTAAGTTCTAGGGGACTGATGACCTCAGAAGTTGAGTCTCATAGTGCTCAGAGGCATTTGAACCATTTTTGAACTTATCGAGAGCTAGCATACACTTAAACGCTCAGTCAGTAATTATAAACCTTATCTGAAATAGTTACCCGTTCCCCGCCGGAGACAGCTGCTAGCACTCGTAAGACGTGCAGTATCACGTGCTGTGGCGTACGCGCCACGACCTGGCCTCGGTTTCGTTGGGCACGTTGTTTAAGTCACACGCGCGTAGCGAGTGCGGGTAGAGTTTGTACCACTAGCCGGCTAGTTGGTTAGTTAGTTGATTCGGGGGAAGGAACCAAACAGCAAGGTCATCGGTCCAATCGGGTTAGGGAAGGATTGGGAAGGATGTCGGCCGTGCCTTTTCAAAGGAAACATACCGAAATTTGCCTGTAGTGATTTAGGGAAATCACGGAAAACCTAAATCAGGATGACCGGATGCGGGTTTGAACAGTCGTCCTCCCGAATGCAAGTCCAGTGTGCTAACCAGTGAGCCACCTCGCTCGGTGCCGGCTGAGCGGTGGGTGGGGACAACGTGGCTCCACGTGGATATTTTGCGAGCCAGTTGTAACTTCACGGTCCGTTAGTTGTATTGTCAACTGACAGACAATTTGTTTACGAACCAATTGATAAAAAGATGTGATATGGAAATGACATACGAAAGGACATACGGAGACAAATAGATCTGAATATGACTAATGCTCATAAGATCATTACCTCGTAGCCTCCCCCTTCATAATCGGCCTACTGGATTGCGAAATAATTAACCATGATCGTATATGCCTAATGAAATTTTGCAGTGAGTAAGGCTATCGCTGCCGAAGGAAAATAATATCCCTTAGTAGCAGGACAGTGTACCACAGACCCTTCTGAAGGACGAATCTATTCTAACCATAATCTAAACGCTGATGATAATTTGAAATGGGTGGAATGTAGTGCAATCATTGACGAACCACACAGGGGGGGAAAAGGGTACCAAGTAATATTTAATACAAAAAATACTGGCTAGCTAAAAACGGGATAATTAAATGGTCGCCAGCCTACTCGGCCAATGGATCTCCAGAATCTTAACAAAGGTAATGGCAAAGAAATTTAAGCAAATAATCACTGACATGGCAACAGAAGGTTGGCACGCTTTTCCTCAACACAGCGGTTCACGAGAAAATAAATGAATCGGAATGCACTTAGTATGCAGTTACTTATTCTGAAATACTAAATTTTGAAAGTGAAGTTAAATGTAGTTACTAGTTAAATAAATGTTATTAAAACTTTGTTACGTAAAAAATTGCTTTCAGTAACCTCAGTGTAATGGAATGCAAAATTTAGAAAAAGGCAAGCAATTTACTTTTGATTATTGAAAGACTGAACTGAATTCACTTTAAGCAAATGAGCCACTGGTTTTACTATAACAACAATAAAACACGTACCAGGCCAGCAGAAGTCACTCGCTAAGCTAAATGCAGAATAAATGAAACTGCGCACTCTGAATGTGTGCTGCATTATCTTTAGTTATTAGTTTTGCCAGAGAAATTTTACGTTACTTTAAGTGAATGAAGTTAATACTCAGAATTACAAATTAATTAAGCGTCTGTGATGTAATACGAGAAAGAACAGTTACTGGTGCAGGAAATTTAGACTGAAACTGGTCATTAGCATTCAAACAAACCTGGAAGTAAATAGTTAAACAATTTTCATATTTTTTAGACACTCGGTAACTGCATGGAAAGGAAAGGGATCCTGCTTGGTAATAATTTCTGAGATCAATGACAACACAGGAGCCCCACAAGTTTTTACTATTACAGGTTATTATTCATGTTAGTCATACTTTGTGAAAGAGATATAACTGGGTAATGCCTCTCAAGGCTATTTTTTTCCTTACTTAAGGGTATTACGATGCTGTAGCAGTGCGGACGACGCAGAATGTAGACGACGACGATGCTGAGCTGCTGCTGCTGCTGCTGCTGCAGCTGGTTGAGAACCCCAAGCCGTCTCCAGAGCCACGGATAATTATGAAACAGGCAGTAGTTAGAACTGCAGCTTCCTCCGTCTGTCCACTCTTACCTGCGCTCAATACTAGCGGGTTAACGGATGTGGCGCGCCTACAATGGTGCGAGCATAGCTGTATATGGCGTCTGCTGGATCGTCCAACGAACGCTTCTGTACTCTTTCATCACACAAGTTGCTGTACTTCCTCTCTGTTCGCAGCGCGTCATACGCAAAGATAAACAACGACACTTTAAAATTAAGTTCCCTTGATTATTACCCAGCAATTTACCATCTTTACGTTATAATTACAATCAATTATATAGAGTCAGAAATAAATACTCAAGTTGAAACTCCCTGGCAGATTCAAACTGTGTGCCGGACCGAGATTCGAACTCGGGACCTTTGCCTTTCGCGGGCAAGTGTTCTACCAAATGGGCTACCCAAGCACTGCTGACGCCCAGTCCTCACAGCTTTTACTTCTGCCAGTACCTCGTCTCCTACCTTCCAAACTTTACAGAAGCTCTCCTGCGAACCTTGCAGAACTAGCATTCGTGAAAGAAAGGATATTGCGGAGACATGGCTTAGCCACAGCCTGGGGGTAGGAGACGAGGTACTGGCAGAAGTAAAAGCTGTGAGGACGGGCCGTGAGTCGTGCTTGGGTAGCTCAGTTGGTAGAGCACTTGCCCGTGAAAGGCAAAGGTCCCTAGTTCGAGTCTCGGTCTGACACAGTTTCAATCTGCCAGGAAATTTCATATCAGCGCACACTCCGCTGCAGAGTGAAAATCTCATTCTGAATATTTTAGCTGCCTTAGAGACCTGTACACCTTGGACACACGATTAATGGAGAACTTTAGCCGGATTCAGAAAGTTAAAGCAAAACTTTTAGCACTGAAGCGGCTACAGTCAGAAGGTTTTAAAGTCAGAGCGAGAATACACAACTTTGTAGAAGGGGAAGACACAGCTATGTACCATGTAATGCGTGAGAATAAGAGAGGAAACAGAAAAATACTGACAGAAGTTAAGTTACCTGATGGGACCAGGCACACAAAACAACATGAAATTCGAAACGCTGTTCATAAATATATCTCAGATATGATGTACACCAAACCTACCGTCGACGAGGCGCGGATTGATCTTGTTAGACACGTATCAGGACGAATTAGTACAGAGCAAGTAGAAAATCTCACGGCTGAAATAGAAGAGGACGAATTGAAAGACGCAATAGCACAGAGTCCTAAAAATAAGTCTCCAGGACCTGATGGTATCCCCGTGGAATTCTACCAAGTGTTCTGGCCACAAATGAAAATCAAGTTGCTATGTATGTACAACGAAATCATGAATGGCACTGTTGCCGCTCCCAAAGAATTTCCTGAAGGGATCATAGTTCTAATTCCTAAAAACTCACTTAGCAAAGCAATTGAAAACCTTACTCAACAGTGATTACAAAATTATGGCCCGCGTATTAGCAAGAAGAATAAAAATGGTTATTAACTCTGTATCTGGCACGTACCAAACATGTGTAGGCAAAGACAGAAACATCTATCAGAATATATGCGAATATAGGGATATAATATCAACCGCAAATGTATGCCGAATAAAATGTGCTTTAGTGTCATTAGACTTCGAGAAGGCGTTTGACAGAGTAGATCATAAGTATGTCCTTGGTATCATGGAAGTAATGGGATTCCCACCACGATTCGTGAGGATTATTCAACAAATTCTGAAAAACAGTGTAGCACGAATAATGATAAACGGACAACTAAGTAGAGAGATTGAATTGACTGGATCCGTTCGTCAAGGTTGCCCAATGTCAATGGCCCTTTTCGCAATAGCAATAGAACCTCTCCTCGCGACACTCACGCATCACATGAAAGGATTGTGTATAAACGGCAAGAAAACAGTGTGCAACGCCTATGCAGATGATGTGGGCGTCCTGGTTATAAATGAAGATGAATTGGCGAAAGCTCTTCAGATTGTACACACATATGAACTTGCTTCTGGCGCCAAACTAAATAAAAGGAAGTCAGGCATCATGAACCTAGGCAGAGGAATATGCATGCAAAATCGAGGACAATTGACGGAAGTATCCACATTGAAATGTTTGGGTTTTGAATTTAGGAGCAACATCCAACACACTATTGCCGTCAATTATAAAAAAAACTACTTGCAAGCATACGAGCATCTGTACAAGGAAACAGTATGAGGCAACTGGACGAGATACAGAAAACCAAACTAGTAAATGTGTATATAACATCCAAACTTAACTATGTTGTCCAAGCTTTTCCGATGCCATTAGAAACAGCCAGAAGAATTTTATCCGCGATAGGAAGCTTTGTATGCCAAGGCAACATTTTCAAAGTGAAGTTCAATACACTAACACTCCCAACAAGGAAAGGAGGTTTAAACCTTGTTGATGTCAGTTACAGGTCACGAGCGTTATATGTGTGTCGAATGTGCAAGCAATGGAAACAGATGCCCGACAGCTTAACGGCCCACTTGCTGAACGAAATTGCTCCAGCAAGCATGCAGCCGCTAATAGATGTGAAGCATATACCAGCTGGTCTTTGTCACCTAAAAACTTTTCTCGTTGAGTACAGTTATATCTCCTCGAGGCTCTCTGAACAGCAGTTGACGAGAGTAAAGGACATCTATACATATTTGATGGAAGCTAAGGAAGGAAATATTATTGAAAGAAAATACCCCAACAACGACTCGTCTGCAATTTGGAAAAATATCCACGATCGGAACTTACCCTCTAAGGTGAAAGCAACTTGGTATAATGCAGTCAACAGGAAAATATCAACTAATTCCAAATTGCATGCTATACATCTTACAAATTCGCCCTTGTGCGCGTCATGCAACCTTCTTGACACTGAAGAACACCGATTCGTGTGTGAAAGAGTAAGAGACATATGGCATATAGTTAAGCAGAAATTAGCGACCGTTAACAGAACATCTCCAATCGTTTTCACCGCCGCAGATTTTCTGACTCCAGACGCAGTGCCATATCCTAATACGAAAAGAAATGCTGTTAACTGGCTAAAAGGGGACACAGTGCACTATATATTGAAGGCAGAAAATAAAAGCAAAGAAGATTACTGGGTGTATCTACCGACTCAGCACCATCATATCATGCGGACAAAAGACTACAAAAAAATTACGCATGCTTCCTAAATAGAATCATGGAATAAAATTATACAGGGAACAATAACAGATTAAGATTGGTACGGAATTCAGAGATGTCAGTCTTGCACGATTACAGATAACTGGAACCCGAATGTCTTCGAACCTTTCACGAGACATTACGTCCGTGGCAAGACTCAACGGACTACATCCTCCTGAAGAAATTAGACATCAAGTTTTATGTATTTTATTTTTTTTAATCGTCTTATGCCATACGCAGAGAAGTTTTAAGTTCTAAAAAACGTTTTTCAAGGGGATGCAAGATTTTATGTTTTCTTTATGAAGATGAGAGACTTCACGTTTCAGTTTATTTTAATATACTTGTCTTTCCATTAGCAAGAGGAAGATTCATTACCTTTAATTAATATTAAGAAGAAATATTTATTCTCATTTATGTTAGCTAAGGTAATTTAGGCATCCAGCTTACAGAAAAAGTAAGAAGCCGAAATAAAAAAAAATTTTAAAAATTACAAAAAACGAAAAAGTGGCGGAGCACTTGCAAAAAGTAAGAAAAATGAGGAATTGGCATCAAAAACATGAAAAAGTACATAAAATAAAAAAGTTGGTAGAAGGATGGACTCTTAATAATAATAATAATAATAATAATAATAGAAACGACAAAAGCAAAGAAGCTAGCCGAAGAAGGCAATACAAGGTGAGCGTTTGGAAGGGTAGCTCAGTTGGTAGAGCACTTGCCCGTGAAAGGCAAAGGTCCCTAGTTCGAGTCTCGGTCTGGCACACAGTTTCAATCTGCCAGGAAGTTTCATATCAGCGCACACTCCGCTGCAGAGTGAAAATCTCATTCTGAATACACAAGTTATCTACGGGTATCAGACGCCGAAATGTTTTGGATGCTGCTGAAGGTATTTTATTTGCATTTTCGGTGTTAAATTAGTCCCACATTCATGAGTTTATTCCTGAAGGGAAACTGAGTCAGGTAATGTCCGAAGAAATACAAAAGGAAATGCAGATGCATTCAATTTTGTCTATATAAGTTTTGCCAGTCACTCATTAACGTTCTCATTAATTATCATGATTATCTATCAGCACGTAATTAGCCGCGACAACACTGTGTCATTATAACTCAAATCATCATAGTGTGCCATAACATACTTTGAACAACAAAATTACATCTTTCAAAAAATCTTTATATTTGAAATGTAAATTTCATGTCAGTACTGTACAAGAAAACGTAAGTAACATAGTAAAAGGTGTACAACAGATTGAGTAAAAGTGCAAGAAATAAAATAACAAATATATCAAAGCCTTACACTGGTTGTGCTGAAAAGTAAAAAGCCGCGTTCCACACGTGTATTTATAAAGGAGGCCGCAGCACTCTCTTGTAAGAGCCTGCAGCGAGTCAGTCTCGATATGGCATTGTTACATGTGCCACAGCGGCACACTTGATCTCCCGGTTTGTGCAGTGGTATTCCAGAATTCTTTGAAAACTTACTCCAAAAGAATCTCAAGGATACCTTATATTTCTATCACAGTGGATAACTCAATACTGTCCATATTCAAACGGATTCACAGACCTGAAACTTATACATTGTCTAAGTGCATCAGTATTTACGTACATAATACATGGTATAAAAGAATTTTTGCAATACATTATTTACAAAATTACAAATGATACACATACTGGAGTGACATTTATAGACATTGGTGATGAATTGGGTTTTTCTTTCATGACATTTGCTTTCAGAACATTTACTCTGTAAATTAAATTTCTCGTCATACTTTCTGCAAATTCGTTGTTGACCGTCTGGTCCAAGAAATAAATTAGGATTAAATTTTTAAAATTACAATAGTAATTAAGTGTTTTACTGGAAGTTCTTTCTTAGATTAATGAGTTCTTGATTGATAGAACTTCAAGTAAACAATGTTACGTACACACAGCAGCTTGCCAGTATTAGGAAAAGCTAAGCAGTAGACATTAGAGTGAGGTACACTAACAATCTTAAATGGTCAGTTATTAATTAATTTAAATTTTGAAATCTCATTATCAGTCTCGCTCGATTTCTCATTCGCTTTAAGGAGAACGAGATCGCTAATTGGAAATTACCAAACCGCGCTTTCGAGTATTCGTGCCTCGGCTTCCTTTTTCACTTTCTCTGGTAAACGTTCTTTATTCACCCCAATGTCAATTTAACTCGCGGAGGGAAATCAATTATCGCTTCGACGAAACTCTTAGACTTACGGTCTAATAGGATTTCCTCCGGAGTGAATACTGTAGATTCGTGCGTCAAAGCATTCGTAATCTATTCAAAATCGTTTGTATATTTGCCCCACGCCCAGTGATTGTCAGCAAAGCCGACCCAACTCACGCATATATCGTTCCGCTGTATTTCCGACTGGGTAATAGGCCGAGGTGTGTATGAGTTCAACCTCATTGCTTTCCATACCTTCATTCCATTATTTGAAAGTAAACTGTGCCCCATTAACGGACAAAATCGCTTTTGGTTTGCCGATATGCACAAATTAATCGATTGCAAGTTTGTTATAAACTGCTTTGGATGTTTGTTTTCTTATCGGACATAACTTAATGAACTTCTAAAAGGCTTGCAGTACTATTAATTTGTAGGTGAAATTAGCTGAGGTCTTTGGCAGGGGGCCATATAGGTCCCTACACACTAACTCTAGTACATCGTCAGGTCTAATGCTCTGTATAGAACCACGATTTGTGCACTTCGTCACTTTCATCTTCTGACAATTATCGCAAGTCTTCTTTAACATGTTGAAAGTCACACCTTCAGCCATTTCTTTGGTCTGGAATGGCCATAGGCTAAGTGATAATAATCTACTATTTCGGTGATGTACTTGATGAGCCAACACACACGCCAAGAGTCGCTATTCTCGTCTTTGCATATATATAGGATATTGTACATCCTGGAACACGTGAGGCAATACTGACCCTACGACATATCTTAGATGATAGATTAAGGAAAGGCAAACCTACGTTTCTAGCATTTGTAGACTCAGAGAAACCTTTTGACAATGTTGACTGGAATACACTCTTTCAAATTCTGAAGATAGTTGGGGTCAAATACAGGGAGCGAAAGGCTACTTACAATTAGTACAGAAACCAGATGGCAGTTGTAAGAGTCGAGGGGCATGAAAGGGAAGCACTGGTTGGAAAGGGAGAGAGACAGAGTTGTAACCTATCCCCGATGTTATTCAACCTATACATTGAGCAAGCAGTAAAGGAAACAAAAGAAAAATTTGAAGTAGGAATTAAAATCCATGGAGAAGAAATAAAAACTTAGATGTTTGCCGATGACATTGTAATTCTGTCGGAGACAGCAGAGGACCAGGAAGAGCAGTTAAACGGAATGGACAGTGTCTTGAAAGGAGGCTATAAGATGAACATCAGCAAAAGCAAAATGAGGATAATGGAATGCTCAGGGAATTAGATTAGGAAATGAGACACTTAAAGTACGAGATGAGTTTTGTTATTTGGGGAGCAAAATAACTGATGATGGTCGAAGTATGGAGGATATAAAATGTAGACTCGCAATGGCAAGAAAAGCGTTTCTAAAGAAGAGAAATTTGTTAACATCGAGTATAGATTTAAGCGTCAGGAAGTCTTTTCTCAAAGTATTTGTATGGAGTGTAGCCATGTATGGATGTGAAACGTAGACGATAAATAGTTTAGACAAGAAGAGAATAGAAGCTTTCGAAATGTGGTGCTACAGAAAAATGTTGAAAATTAGATGGGTAGATCATGTAACTAATGAGGAGGTACTGAATAGAATTGGGAAGAAGAGGAATTTGTGGCACAACTTGTCTAGAAGAAGGGATCTGTTGGTAGGAGATGTTCTGAGGCATCAAAAGATCACCAATATAGTACTGGAGGGCAGCGCAGAGGGTAAAAATCATGGAGGGAAACCAAGAGATGAATACACTAAGCAAATTCAGAATGATGTTAGGTGCAGTAGTTACTTGGAAATGAAGAAGCTTGCACAGGATAGATTAGCATGGAGAGCTGCGTCAAAGCAGTCTCTGTACTGAAGACCATAAAAACACATCCTGTAATACTTCAACTTTTCTCCGTCTTTATTCTTATCGTCATACTTGGTCTTCACTATTTTCAAGCATTGGTCCTTGTTTTGATGACGACGCATATTTTTACAGATATTCTCTATCTACTTTCGTCCTTCTACGTCGTGAAAGTAGTACAATTTTAGTACACCTTCGAATTCGTTATCCCGTAACAAGTCCTCGCCCACATCAAGGTCATTCCAGAAAAATCCGTCCGGCTCTTGTATCGATAGCGGTTTATCTGGTTGTTTTTATTTTCTGTTCTTGGACATCTTAATTTTTGTTTTCCTGTACTGCGGTTGTTGAAGCCGTTTTGACCCCAACACTGCAACCTTTTTATCAGTTTCTTCGAATAAAGAACCTTGTATTGTAACAATTTGCTAACTGTCATGTCAGGTAATTTTTCTTTGGGAAGATGGCTATCATCATCCAAATTTCTTAGGGAAATGTGCTCTGTTTCTGCTTCTAATTCTTCTCCAGAGCTTACTCAACCGATACCACTCTCGTCTGACTGTATGATTTCAGCCTTAATCTCGTAGATGTTGTAATCAACGGGGCCGTCAAATAGTCGTACGCGGTCGTCATCGGCAAACTCGCCCTGCCCCTCTTCAAAAATTTCGCCTCGGTTTTCTTTAGGACAAGTATCGCTGGGGTTGGCTACTTCACTCACCAAAAAATTTGGGCAATCCTGCCTCTTCGGTACAGAGTTTTCCATTACTTCATAAGCTCTAATTTCAACAGGGCTGAGCGGCGTCAAAATTGTCCGCTCTCCCCATTAGCATACCTCCAATAAAATCATCTGTAATTCTTCGGCTCGTCGTATATCCGACCGAATTGACCTAGTCACACAACCACGCGTTCCGCGTTGCCCTGCGCGATAACGGAAGTTTTATCGGATATCGGCTGCTTTAATTCCGCCAGCGAATCACACTGTATTGGACCCAGCGGTACCGTTGTTGCTTTAACAGCGGCCGTCTCTTCCTTAATGACCGGTACTCTATTTTCATCTTTATTAAGGACATTGATCGTTTCGCCGACGGCCGTTTTAACTTCAATTATTGTTACCCTGGTTGCGTTACTCTTCTTGCCTAAGTTTTCTTCTGGCCCGCCAATATCTTTCCGCGCCCGGTGGGCCCCACACCGGCGAGGCTAATGGTTTCGCTGATTAAGTACAACACGTCCATTTCTATCCGGCTGTTGCAATTGCTGATTTTGCTCCTGTCTATTATAATTCTGCTGAGAAATACGTACCAAATTCACTTGATACTTGAGTCTGCCATTTCTGTCACTGTTACTTGCCTGCTTAGCTGGATGCTAACGAGCTTGCCTCTTATGCAGCAGGCCCGGGTTCGATTCCCAGCCGGGTTGGAGATTTTGTCCACTCGTGGACTGGGTGTTGGGCTGTCATCATCATTTAATCCTCATCACCGGCACGCGAGTCGCTCAGTGTGGTGTCGACTGCAATAAGACTCACACTCGGGGGCCGGACTTCCCCGGATGGGGTCTCCCGGCAAGCAATGCCATACGCTCATTTCATTTCAGTGGTGTGAGTTATTATTATCATGATGGTGGTAGCCATTATTGCCATAGTAATTGTTCTTGCGGCTGTTGCTATTGTGGTAATTGTTGCTATTACCACGACTCTTAAAATTTTCGCGGTTATTCCGCCAATTATCTTCGTCTTCGATCCTTTCTAAGAATGCAGAAATTGTTCTGTAACTACTGCCTATGTACATCGTTGAATCATCTGGAAGTGTCTTTCACAATTCCCAGACAAACTCCGCTTCAGTCCGTCGATCACGAAAATATCCTAATATGAGAATCCAATTTTCGCAAAATTATTTCATCGAGCTGGGTAGGATATTGACACTACGAAATCACGCCAAACACTCTCCTGCTTCCGCTGTGACCAATATTCTTTCAAGAACGTAATCGTGAATTCTTGAAAGCTCAAGTTCTCAACATCGACGTTTAAGCCCTATCGCTTAGCCTCGCCAGCTAGCACGTCGATTATAGAGTTAATCTTTTCTTATCCGCCCACGATTCAGGCAACACCTTTTCCCAGTTTTGAATGAAGTAAGTAGCGTGCAATCCACCCTCTTTTCTGAGGGGATCTAAACTCTCCTCCTTCGCTAAGATTTCAGTAATATGCGCATGGCATGACACACAATGCAGCTTTTCGTCTAATCTCTTTTCTAGTTCGGTTACTTTTGTAACAACTTGACAAGTGGTCATCGCTAACGTTTCCATTTCCCTCTTTTTCTCATCACACTTAGCCAGCTGCTTCTTCACTCTATTATCTGTGTCTGATGCTAAAGTTCGCAAATTCGTAACCTTTTCCCTATTGTCTTTTCACATTAATTCTACCTTTTCAATTATTTTATTTTCAATAATGGAATCAACAGTCTGTTCCAGTTTCTGTTCGATCCTCTCTTCTTGCGTCTCAAAACGATTATTTACGCTTCCTATTTTTACCTATACCTCTGTCATGTCCTGCTTAAGATTATCGATTTCGGTATTCATTACAATTATTTCTTTGTTCATTTCATCTGCTGTAATGTTAACAACACCAATATTATTGTCAACAATCGACATTGCTTTGTCCTGATCATCCATTTTACTCAATTCTTGCACCAACTTTACTGTTAATTTATATGGATTAAGCATTAATTGATTCCTACTGAGCATTAATATTACTGGTCAGCAGCTCAACAAATCGTTTGTATTTCCAGATATTACTGGTTTTGACACTAACTCAGTTTTTTTCTTAATAGTTTCCTCGTATCTACCATCAATGGATTCGGTTTTGATTTTCATTCGGGATTCCGTAGCATCTGCCAATACCAGGAAATCAATTTTCCTCAGTTATTTTGTTTCAGCGATAGCGTCTGTGATCCTAGCCGCCAGATCCTCAACAATGGGTTCCGCTGCCAGCGTTCCTTTCGTTCTACCTATTCTTCCTCGTCAAGTACAATCAATTTATCAAAATGGCTCTGAGCACTATGGGACTTAACATCTGAGGTCATCAGTCACCTAGAACTTAGAACTACCTAAACCTAACTAACCTAAGGACATCACACACATCCATGCCCGAAGCAGGATTTGAACCTGCGACCGTAGCGGTCGCACGGTTCCAGACTGAAGCGCCTAGAACCGCTCGGCCACACCGGCCGGCCATCAATTTCTCAGTTTCATTTATGTTCATTATGTCGCGTGTTTTACTGATTAACGCAAATTTAGACATTTTGTTATATGTTGCCACCACAACTAGTATTGCCGTGCGTGAGTGACTTTAGTCGCAGCGAAAGGGTTTAATTCCCTACGACTCTACACAATGAAAAATACGTTCCAAGAACAAGACCAAATTGATATTGGCCCGTCACTAGCGTCGCCACATGTAGCCTCCCCCTTCTCAATCGGCCTACTGGAGTGCCGTATAATTGATCATTATTGTACATGCTCAGTGTGATTTTACAGTGAGTAAGGCTATCGCTACCGAAGGAAAATAATACCGGTTAGTAGGAGGAAAGTGTACAACAGACCCTTCTGAAGGACGAATCTATTCCAAACATAATCTAAACACTGATGATAATTTTGAAATGGATGAAACATAGTGCAATCATTCAAGAAGCACACAGGGGGGAAAATGGTACCACGTAATATTTAATAGAAGACAATACTGATGATACAAAATATACTGATTAACTATAACGGGGGTAATTAAATGGTCGCCAGTCTGTTAGGGCAATGAATCTCCAGAATCTTAAGAAAGGCAATGCCTAAGAAATTTAAACAAGTATCACTGACACGGCAACAGAAGACTGTCACGCTTTTTCTGAACACAACGGTTCAGGAGAAAATAAATGAATCAGAAAGTACTTAGTTTGCAGTTACTTGCTCTGAAGTAATAAATTTTGAAAATAAAGTTAAATGAAGTTACTAGTTAAATAAATGTTACTAAAGCTTTGTTATGTAAAAAAAAATACTTCCAGTAACCTCAGTGTACTGTAGTGCAAAATTTAGAAAAAGGCAAGCAATTTACTTTTGATTATTGAAAGACTGAACTGAATTCACTTTAAGCAAATGAGCCACTGGTTTTAATATAACAACAATAAAATACGTACCAGGCCAGCAGAAGTCACTCGCTAAGCTAAATGCAGAATAAATGAAACTGCGCACTCTGAATTTGTGCTGCATTATCTTTAGTTATTAGTTTTGCCAGAGAAATTTTACCTTACTTTAAGTGAATGAAGTTAATACTCAGAATTGCAAATTAATTAAGCCCCTGTTATGTAATACGAGAAAGAACAGTTACTGACGCAGAAAATTCAAACTGAAACTGGTCATTAGCATACAAACAAATTTGGAAGTAAATAGTTAAACAATTTTCATATTTTTACGACACTCGATAATTACATGGAAAGGAAAGAGACCCTGCTTGGTAATGATTTCTGAGGTCAATGATAACACAGGAGCCCCACAATTTTTTACTATCGCAGGTTATTTTTCATATTAGTCATACTTTGTGAAGGAGATACCACTGGGTAATATATATATATATATATATATATATATATATATATATATATATATATATATATATTTCTTACTTACCGATCTTACGATGTTGTAGCAGTGCGGACGACGAAGAATGTAGCCAACGACAATGCTGAGCTGCTGCTGTTGCTGCAGCTGGCGGTTGAGAGCCCCAAGCCGTCTGCAGAGCCACGGATAATTATAGGACAGGCAGTTAGAACTGCAGCTTCCTCCATCTGTCCACTCTTACCTGCTGACAGTACTAGCGGGTTGACGAATTAGGCGCACCTACACTGGGGCGAGCATTGTATACCGCGTCTGCGGGAACGCCCAACAAACAGTTCTGTACTCTTTCATCACACAACCTGCGGTGCTTCCTCTCTGCTCGCAGCGGGACAGGGACTCTCCATACGCAAAGATAAACAACGACACAGCTACTGCCGTTTGGTAGTTCCTATCGATACGTCAAAATTAAGTTCCTTTGGTTATTACCCATCAGTTTACAATATTTACTTTATAACTGCAATCAGTTACGTCGTAACTGCCGTCTGTGTGACGTCTGCTGTGCAGCGAGCTATGTTAATTTAAGTATTAACTGTATTTTTCTTACTTGTCACTTCTTCTTCCGTGTGTTTTTGCTTTTAGGAAGCTTTAATTGTCGAGTGCTAGTAATAATATTCCATAGATTTCGTGTTTGTTTTGAATACAGTCAGAGAGAGTACCTTTAGTCAGCCATAGTATCAGTAGCGCTGATGTTTGTTTTGAATACAGTCCAGAGACAGGTAGTGCTATTTTCATTGTTTTCTACAAGAAGTGTCTAGTAACCACAGTTTAGTCAACTATCAGCCGCCTTTACTGAATTAGCAGTCTAGTTAAAAGTTGATTAACTCTCTAGAGTGAATTGATTTCTTAGGATGGATAGGATGTGTGACTGCTGTGTACGGACGCAGGAGGAGTTCGCCACTGTTCGCGAACAGCTGAACATGTTGATGGCCGCGGTCAGTCGTCTTCAGGCTGCTGCCTCGGTTTGTAGCGGCAGTGGGGAGTCTGGTGTGTCGCATGATACACCCCAGGTGTTACATGCTTCACCCACTGTCCCTGCTGTCGAGACATCTTCGCGGATATCGGGCGCGGTTGGGCCACCCTCTCCTCAAGGGGAGTGGCGGATTCAGCGGCGTTCGCGGCGCACGAGGTGGAGGGTCAATGTGGAGGCTGGCCGTGTGGCATCGCCCGCTCTGCCTGTGAGTGGACATATGGCCGCTCCTTCAGCAAGGTCCGAGCAGGCACACGAGGGGAGGGGTTTATTAGTGATTGGGAGCTCCAACATTAGGCGGGTGATGGAGCACTTAGGGAAATAGCGGAAAGGTCGGGGAAGAAGGCCAGTGTTCACTCTGTCTGCTTGCCGGGGTCTCATCCGAAATGTGGAGGAGGCCCTGCCGGCGGCGATAGAGAGCACTGGGTGCACCCGACTGCAAATTGTTGCTCATGTCGGCACCAATGACTCCTGCCGTCTGGGTTCAGAGGTCATCCTCAGTTCATACAGGCGGTTGGCGGAGTTGGTGAAGGCGGAAAGCCTCGCTCGCGTGGTGGAATCTGAGCTGACTATTTGTAGTATCGTTCTGAGAACCGATCGCGGCCCTCTGGTTTGGAGCCGAGTGGAAGGCTTAAACCAGAGGCTCAAACGATTCTGCGGAGATCTGGGGTGCAAATTTCTCGACCTCCGCTATCGGGTGGAGAAATGTAGGGTCCCCCTGAATAGGTCAGCCGTGCACTACACGCAGGAAGCGGCTACAAGGGTAGCGGAGTACGTGTGGAGTGCACATGTGGGTTTTTTAGGTTAGAGAATTCCCTCCCTAGGCCCGACAAGACGCCTCCTGAGACGCGGCAAGGTAGGAGTAGGCAAAATGCAACAGGGAATAACAATATTAATCTGCTAATAGTAAACTGCAGGAGCGTCTATAGGAAGGTCCCAGAACTGCTCTCATTAATAAACGATCACAACGCCCATGTTGTACTAGGGACAGAAAGTTGGCTGAAACCAGACGTAAACAGTAATGAAATCCTAAACTCAGGTTGGAATGTATACCGCAGAGACAGGCTGGACAGTGAAGGGGGAGGCGTGTTTATAGCGATAAGAAGTGCAATAGTATCGAAGGAAATTGACGGAGTTCCGAAATGTGAAATAATTTGGGTGAAGGTCACGGTTAAAGCAGGCTCATACATGGTAATTGGATGTCTCTATAGGCCCCCTGGCTCAGCAGCTGTTGTGGCTGAGCACCTGAAGGATAATTTGGAAAATATTTCGAGTAGATTTCCCCACCATGTTATAGTTCTGGGTGGAGATTTTAATTTGCCGGATATAGACTGGGAGACTCAAACGTTCATAACGGGTGGCAGAGACAAAGAATCCAGTGAAATTTTTTTAAGTGATTTATCTGAAAACTACCTTGAGCAGTTAAACAGAAAACCGACTCGTGGTCATAATATACAGGCCTTCTGGTGACAAACAGACCCGAACTATTTGAAACAGTTAACGCAGAACAGGGAATCAGCGATCATAAAGTGGTTACTGCATCGATGATTTCAGCCGTAAATAGAAATATTAAAAAAGGTAGGAAGATTTTTCTGTTTAGCAAAAGTGACGAAAGCACATTTCAGAGTACTTGATGGCTCAACACAAAGTTTTGTCTCAAGTACAGATAGTGTTGAGGATCAGTGGACAAAATTCAAAACCATCGTACAATATGCGTTAGTTGAGTATGTGCCAAGCAAGATACTAAGAGATGGAAAAGAGCCACCGTGGTACAACAACCGAGCTAGAAAACTGCTGCGGAAGCAAAGGGAACTTCACAGCAAACATAAACATAGCCAAAGCCTTGCGCACAAACAAAAATTACGCGAAGCGAAATGTAGTGGGAGGAGCGCTATGCGAGAGGCGTTCAATGAATTCGAAAGTAAAGTTCTATGTACTGACTTGGCAGAAAATCCTAAGAAATTTTGGTCTTATGTCAAAGCAGTAGGTGGATCAAAACAAAATGTCTAGACACTCTGTGACCAAAATGTTACTGAAACAGAGGATGACAGACTAAAGGCCGAAATACTAAATGTCTTTTTCCAAAGCTGTTTCACAGAGGAAGACTGCACTGTAGTTCCATCTCTAGATTGTCGCACAGATGACTAAAAGGTAGATATCCAAATAGACGACAGAGGGATAGGGAAACAATTGAAATCGCTCAATAGAGGAAAGGCCGCTGGACCTCATGGGATTCCAGTTCGATTTTACACAGAGTACGCGAAGGAACTTGCCTCCCACTCCCCCCCCCCACCCCCTTCTTGCAGCGGTGTACCGTAGGTCTCTAGAAGAGGATTGGAAAAGGGCACAAGTCATCCCCGTTTTCAAGAAGGGACGTCGAACAGATGTGCAGACCTATAGACCTATCTCTCTAACGTCTACCAGTTGTAGAATTTTGGAACACATATTATGTTCGAGTATAATGACTTTTCTGGAGACTAGATATCTATTCTGTAGGAATCAGCATGGGTTTCGAAAAAGACGATCGTGTGAAACCTAGCTCGCGCTATTAGTCCACGAGACTCAGAGGGCCATAGACACGGGTTCCCAGGTAGATGCCGTGTTTCTTGACTTCCGCAAGGCGTTCGGTACAGTTCCCCACAGTCGTTTAACGAACAAACTAAGAGCATATGGACTATCAGGCCAATTGTGTGATTGGATTGAAGAGTTCCTAGATAACAGAACGCAGCATGTCATTCTCAATGGAGAGAAGTCTTCCGAAGTAAGAGTGATTTCAGGTGTGCCGCAGGGGAGTGTCGTAGGACCGTTGATATTCACAATATACATAAATGACCTTGTGGATGACATCGGAAGTTCACTGAGGCTTTTTGCGGATGATGCTGTGGTATATAGAGAGGTTGTAACAATGGAAAATTGTACTGAAATGCAGGAGGATCTGCAGCGAATTGACGCATGGTGCAGGGAATGGCAATTGAATCTCAATGTAGACAAGTGTAATGTGCTGCGAATACGTAGAAAGAAAGATCCCTTATCATTTAGCTACAATATAGCAGGTCAGCAACTGGAAGCAGTTAATTCCATAAATTATCTGGGAGTACGCATTCGGAGTGATTTAAAATGGAATGATCATATAAAGTTGATCTTCGGCAAAGCAGATGCCAGACTGAGATTCATTGGAAGAATCCTAAGGAAATGCAATCCGAAAGCAAAGGAAGTAGGTTACAGTACACTTGTTCGCCCACTGCTTGAATACTGCTCAGTAGTGTGGGATCCGTACCAGATAGGGTTGATAGAAGAGATAGAGAAGGTCCAACGGAGAGCAGCGCGCTTCGTTACAGGATCATTTAGTAATCACTAAAGCGTTACGGAGATGATAGATAAGCTCCAGTGGAAGACTCTGCAGGAGAGACGCTCAGTAGCTCGGTACGGGCTTTTGTTGAAGTTTCGAGAACATACCTTCACCGAGGAGTCGAGCAGTATATTGCTCCCTCCTACGTATATCTCGCGAAGAGACCATGAGGATAAAATCAGAGAGATTAGAGCCCACACAGAGGCATACCGACAATCCTTCTTTCCACGAACAATACGAGACTGGAATAGAAGTGAGAACGGATAGAGGTACTCAAGGTAACCTCCGCCACACACCGTCAGGTGGCTTGCGGAGTATGGATGTGGCTCTGAGCACTATGGGACTCAACTGCTGTGGTCATAAGTCCCCGGAGTATGGATGTAGATAGATCCAGATGTACTGGCCATTAAAATTGCTATACCACGAAGATGACGTGCTACAGACGTGAAATTTAACCGACAGGAAGAAGATGCTGTGATATGCAAATGATTAGCTTTTCAGAGCATTCACACAAGGTTGGCGACACCTACAACGTGCTGACATGAGGAAAGTTTCCAACCGATTTCTCATACACAAACAGCAGTTGACCGGCGTTGCCTGGTGAAACGTTGTTGTGAATCCTTGAGTAAGGAGGATAAATACGTACCATCACGTTTCCGACTTTGATAAAGGTCGGATTGTAGCCTATCACGATTGTGGTTTTTCGTATCGCGACAATGCTGCTCGCGTTGGTCGAGATCCAATGACTGTTTGCAGAATATGGAATCGGTGGGTTCAGGAAGGTAATACGGAACACCGTGCTGGATCCCAACGGCCTTGTATCACTAACAGTCGAGATGACAGGCATCTTATCCGCATGGCTGTAACGGATCGTGCAGCCACGTCTCGATCCCTGAGTCAACAGATGGGGACGTTTGCAAGACAACAACCATCTGCACGAACAGTTCGACGACGTTTGCAGCGGCATGGACCATCAGCTCGGAGACCATGGCTGCGGTTACCCTTGACGCTGCATCACAGACAGGAGCGCCTGCGATGGTGCACTCAATGACGAACCTGAGTGCACGAATGGCAAAACGTCATTTTTCCGGATGAATCCAGGTTCTGTTTACAGCATCATGATGGTCGCATCCGTGTTTGGCGACATCGCGGTGAACGCACATTGGAAGCGTGTATTCATCACCGTCATAGTGGTGTATCACCCGGCGTGATGGTATGGGGTGCCATCACCCAAATTGCGTGAAAATGTAATCACATGTCAGTTCTAGTATAATATATTTGTCCAATGAACACCCGTATATCATCTGCATTTCTTCTTGGTGTAGCAGTTTTAATGGCCAGTAGTTTATATACAGTCAGAAATAAATACATTATTACATCTATTACATGTTAACTACAGTTTTTATAATAAAGCATCCACAATCAGTATCCGAAGTACAGTACAAGTTATCAACGGATATTAAATGCCAGACAGTTTTCGATGGCGCTGAAGGTATTTTATCTGCATTTGGGTGTAATACACTTTAATAATTAAGCTGTGAGAGGCATTCTAATTGGAAAATTAATTGAATTCAGCATATATTATGAATGAAGTCAGGTGAACTGGCACCATGGCACTATGTGTTGGCTGCAAGTAATATTCACCAAACACAGCATGTAGATGTTAAGATTTGTTATTTTATTATCCATCGTTATTGTTTTATGCTAAATTTTCATAGTTTTGTCCATAATTTAAATTTCATTAAAGTACATGAACTCTAATGACAGCAATGGGAAGAGGAGACAGAATACCATAAAAATGATGCACCATTCACATGGAACCACAACAGTAAAGGTATCACTAGATTAAACAATTCTCTCCATTGCAGGCATAAATTTCAAATATTTACACTTTGATTTGATGGCAAAGTGGGGCACCTAGAAATTATTATATACTGGTTTATAGTGTGAAATTTTAGTGCACAACTAATAGCACAAACAGAATTTTGATCTAACTTTAGTGTAAAAAGTTGTGTACAACGTTTAGTGATCACAAGAGACAATTATGTGACGTTAATGGACGCGCTTTTCGCGGGTAGAGTTTACCGAGGCTTTATAAGGTCGGTGTCCAAGCCCCTCGGTGTCTTTGTCAGCAGCAAGGCCGCCGGTTGGTCTTCAGTTGATGATTCGGTATGAATATAGTTGAAAAGAACTGTATAACCGGTGGTCCAGCCGCTCTCGTTAGGTGTTTGAAATATCTCGCATTCCGTGGGACTCAGAAATATTATAGCACTTTTTGGACTCTGATTAATTCTGCACAGTGTTCAACTTAGTCTCAGATCAGGTTTTGGGACTTCGATTAAATTCCTTAATTGACCACAACAGTGAATATCTGTGATGGTTAGTCAGTTTATTGGTGAGGGTACGTCAGTGTATTTATGGATCTGAATACAGTTTGGTGTTTTCCAGGTAACTTATAATTTTTTTTAATTTATGATGTGGTGTTTGCCACCATTAAGGGCACCATTTTATTAATTCAACACAATAACTTGCGTTGATCAACAGTCAATAGTTTAATGATACATTAATAAGACAATAAACTATACGTTAAACCTTAAATCATCTGTAGTTGTATGCGTGATTTATAACAGCACCTGCATCAGCCTAGCAGATGTAAGAGATATGACCAGTTGTCAGTAAAAATTTTATAGTTTTATTTAAATTTAGCGCACGGCAGTTTAGGAAGAAGGCTGCCTCTAGACAAACGTAGAGAGAGAGAGAGAGAGAGAGAGAGAGAGAGAGAGAGAACCACTGTTTTTACTAATCTGTTATTAAATAAAAGAAATTGCGTCGTACCATGTGTTAGTAACTGTCAAAATCAAAAGATTTGTTACTAACCTACTATGTGTTGATTCTGTGCCTCTTTCTATTCTTCTATAGCAGTCCTCAGAATGTTATCTAGTGGTGGTGCTTTTCTATCGCCGTGAGGATATTATTGTACAGTTATCTGTCTTTTGGGGATCCATGATGTTTATGTGAATTATAATTTATGTGAACACCGCTATGAAATTATATATAAATTGTTTGTTACCTAACAAACAAGAAGATATTTCCCAGTCTCCAACAAAAAATTTCATATTATTGCCATGAGCTGTTCACAGAAATTAAGACACAACATAGACTCCCAACCGTCAGCAATTGTTGCGAGAATATCTCGCACTAGATAACATCCCAAAAACTGCTAAAGTAGAAAAGAAACAGACACCAACATCAACACATTGAGAGTAGGATAATAACAAATCTTCCAACTTTCAACCCTACCGAAAACATGCTAAAAGATAACTTGCGTTAATTTACATTTGACGTACCCTGTTTATGATATCAGTAGGAAGCTACATAAATCTAAACAAACGATGAGCAGATATGGTTCCCTCATTACACTCTTCACTTTTTTAATTTTGTATTTCCCTCATCTAACTTATAAACTGAATTGATCATTAAAAGTATGTATATTTAAATGTGTATACATACGGGGGGGGGGGGGATACGGGAACAACAAAAACGAATCACATAACCATGGCTGAAATGGTGTCTGTCATTCAAAACAGCTTCCAGTCTTCTGGGGAATGGATAAATACCATTCTTCCTGCAAATTAGTGGCAAGGTAAGACAACGATAATGGAAGTGGATGGGTATCACACACACTTCTCTCCAAAGCAGACCACAAAGACTCACTAATGTTGAGATCTGGTGACTGTGGTGATCGGTAGAGATGCGGTACTTCATCTTCGTGTTCACTAAATCAGTTTTGGACGATGTGAGCTGCATGAACAGGGGGTATGTCGTCTTCGAATACAGCATCACCATTGGGGTACAACGATTTGTAACACAGGATTGACCTGACCAGCCAAAATGTTCACATAATCCACGCCTTGGCAGTCATGCGACCTTACAGAGTAGCCATGGCGCCTGAGGAAAACCACGACAGGGCTGCCCATCTCATCACCGAAACATTGCCATGTTTCACTTTTGAGACGTAAACTCGGCCAGAAGTCGGAAATAGTGCGAATGAACACTCATCCGACCAAATGATGTTCTTCCTCTGCTCCACAGTCCAGGTATTATGACTTCGCCGCCATATTTTCCTATTACAGGCAATTGCAGCACTGATTTGTGGTTTTGGAATTCAAGCTTGCCCTGCAAATTCCCTGCTTCTGGAGGTCCCTTCTTATTGTTTGGCTACTGACGGGGTTCTCGAGCGACTTCTGCTGTGTGATCCTACCCACTCTTCTAGTATAGGCTGCCGAGGAAACTGTTTTCTCCAATAGCTAGACAACATTCAACCAATTCTTATTAATAGAGTTTATTACAGTAAGTTAATATGACAATACTTGACTTTACCTTTCTACAAAAAGATGATGCAAGCAATTGGTGACATGCAAATAATCATTGTCCTTTGTCATGTACAATTTCTATGGAAGCATTTTATATAGATGACGGCTCGTCGTCTATTGCGGCTCTTCTAGTGCCCATCTTCTAGTCTACTCTTCTAGTGCAGTGAAGACTAGCTGGAGCGGCGCTTATATTCTTTTCGTATAGGTGCCACACCTGTCGTCTTTCCCGTGACTGACGGTCATTGATGAGGATTGTGACGAAATGTAACGAGACGACAGTTGCAGATGTTCCTGCGAAACACTAAGCACTGGCATGTCGGCCTGAAACGATACAGCAGAGAAGGCTGTGAGACGACGTCAGCCAATAGAATGTTGAATGCAAGCATGCAAACGTACATGCATTATGTTGCACAGGTGCCAGAGGGCAGTTTGTGGCATGGAGTTCCACCCTGTTGCACTTGGTCGGTCAATACAGGGACGGTTAATGCTGATTGTGGATGACGCTGGAATTGTCGTCCGATGATGCCCCATACATGCTCAATTGGAGACGGACCTGGTAGTCGAGCATTGCTCGACACTTTGTACAGCATATTGAGTTACAACAGCGGTATGTGAGCGAGCGTGTAAGGTGGCAGAATAAATGGAGATCAGTTTCGCACCTTACATGAGAGTTTTATACATAGTAACGGGAAGGTGAATATGACACCTAATTTACTTCGGCAGATTTGCTTTTAAGTATGTAATGCAAAAGAGATGCCACTCAATCGATGGTGTTAACACACCACTCGTATATAATGCATGTCAATGAGAAGAAGGTGAAACAATCAGCGAGAGGAAACGTTTGGTGTGGAAGCCAGCATGCGCAGACGCAGAGACCGCTCCCCAGGAGGCACTGCAGAAAGCTCTTTAAGGGGCCCCACCCCGCAGCGGGTCAGCGACCGGACAGGTAATGGACCGCCAGAAGTAAGACAGAAAGAAGCTTTATAAAACTGCGTTTCGGAATGCCAAAGGGATACGAACAAAAATCAGTGACGCATTCAATCACATGAACTGCAAGTGGTACACACGTGATAGACACATGTAACTTTTTAGGCGTCTGGAGCAGGCACAAAACGTTCGATTGGCGGAAACGCACCAGGAAGGAGTAAAGTGCCGAGATTTCGACGCAGTTTCATGGTAGGGCCCTTGTGATTGATAGAGAGTGTTTCCACAAAATAAGAGGAACGCTCCTATTAGTAAAAAAAAGCAGCGATGTGGAGAACAAAAGAACCCAGGTGGGGAGAGAGTTCGGCTACGAGAAAGACGAAAGCGAAATTTTCGGTAGACTCTTCTCAGAACAGAGTGCATAACGCTCTGTGTGACGCAGAGGAGAAATTTGTGTAAACACTGCGTTCACAGCGGCTGACCTCCAGCTGGAAATTAGCTGTAGTGTCATTGAGCTCCAACTGTGGAGAAACGAACCAGCCAGTTAGTTAATTGTTCCTGCGAGAAAGGAGAGGGCATTATACTATGCCCGCTGCTCCAGCCATGCGCGTGTATATCGCCATAGTCTGAGACTAGGGATGAATTCATGTTTTCTCGCATATCGAGAAACATAGGGAGAGTTTCTGTTAGAAAATTCAGCAAAGGTTTAAATGGTTTTATAGGAATTTCAGACGGTTAGAGCAGCCATGCAGACGACAACTCATCGCAACTAAGGTAAATACCGTGTGTGGAGGTGTAAACTTGTTGGTTCACCAGCTTGCATCCACTGTAAACTCCAGTCACAAAACGAACCGTCCTTTGTAGACTTGATTGTCATCCTAAAAGTAGTATCGAACTTTGAACTGGAATCGGATGATTTATTGTAGTACTGGCCAACATTATAATGTAATCATAAGAATAATTTTGTAAAGAGACTTCTAGTTAAAATTTAATATTGTTATGTTCAGGATTATTTAACTTTCTGAGAGCTATAATTTAATACTGTTGTGTTTAGGATTAGTTCACTCTCAGAGGCCGAGATGCGTCATTTTGACAACTGTCTTAACATTGTCACACAGTAAACTGTGTAAAGGCGTATATTTCCGTGACAAAATTCCAATATTAAACAATGTCATTACAGCTTACACACTTATGTTCAGTCATAGAATAAGAAACCACCTAACCGTAACCTTACAAATGGTGACCTTGCCAGGATGGAATTTGGTCTGCCTGGATGGCAATTAGTCAAATTAGGAAGGTAAATTAACATTTTGGAAATTTTTTCCTTCCTTTTTTGTTTTGTTGTTTTTATGACGAGGCTACCAAAGGTATGTTAATTTATATTGGTCAAAATACAGTAAATGTGTGATCCAAAGTGGAGAAAAGTTGTATTAACAAGTAGGATAACATTGGTGATTATGTAAAGGCAGCTTGTGTATGACTGTGCTGGCACGCGCGAAGTTTTTCACGGCGTTGTTGAGTTGGGTTGAAATTCCACAAACAGTGATCAGCATTGATAATGGTGTGTACATAGTCTAAGATACTTTCTATGATATTTTGGAAATGTGTAAGATCATATAACTTGATGTTGACGAGAGCGCAAGCTCGCGCAATTCGAGAAAGACAGACGTTAGACGATCGGAGATGGCGGAAGAACGGAAATTATCGGAGACAGGGCAAACGGAAGATCTTGACAAGACAGAGAGTGATGTACAACAAAAAGTATCGAGTGTGACTCACGGGAAGGAACGTAGTGATAGTGCAGAGGGAATGGTGGCAGTTTCATGATTGGCATCACAGTCTGAGAATTCACAAAAACAAACAAATGATGGAGCTAGTGGGTCAGAAGTAGAATCAGAGGACGAACAGCTTCAGTATGTTGATCCAAATAGTGTGATTCTAAACCATACGGGACAGTTTCCAACAGAAAGAATGTGTGTAAGTGCGTCCGCACTATGTACGGAAGTCGGTGAGACCCCACGTGAAAGACGCGAACGGCAAAATTTACATCAAATAGTAACAGGTGACGATGGCGAAGAGTCAGGTAGTGTGTTCGCAATATTGAAGCAATTCACTATGGTCGTAAAGCAGACAAATACAGGGTTAGCAGATTTGGAAACAGAAACGGCGAATTTAAAAATAGCAACAGATGTGGGGCTATCGGCAACCAATGCTGCCTTAAATGGCCTCAAATGTGAAACGTATGCTGGATCAATAAAAACTACGAACAGACGTCAATGAACAGTTCACTGAAATCCGGAGAGAGGTGAGAGACTCGCGCGAGCTTATACAATCGTTAATGGCTGATCAGAAAATGATGAGTTCTGACGTTGACCAGGTGCAGGATACAGTGTCTAACGTCGATCAAAGAGTGGATAAGTTAGCATGTAAGACGTCTGGTAAGGCGCAACAAATCGTGGAAGAGCTCAATGTCGGAAAATGTGCCACGCGAGCCGCATTAAAGAGATTCGACACACGCATTGAAAACATAGTCTCGAAAAATCAGAAACAGTATGAACAGCTTCGTATAGAACTGAAACAGTGTATCGAGAGCCGTACACCATTCCCCCCCCCCCCAAGTAGTAGTGAGGCAACGGAATCGGTAGTATCATCCGACATAGTGATGGACAGAAATCCAGAAGTAAACAAGTCAGTTGTGCAGTCTTCCGTAGCAGTAGCGGAAAAACAAAAAAGGGATGAGATTCCAGTCGTATATCCACAAGAGGTTGCGTCAATGATTACAGAAACGAAACAGAAGCAAATAGGACAAGAACAGTTAACAGAGGTGAGCGAAGCAGGTAATCTGCGGTCACAGCTGACAATGGATCGAGAGACGGTAAACGCGCGCATTCCTACAGAGCGGCAGCCGACCCGAACGTACGCGAGTGACGCGAGAACAGAGCAAGTTACGGAGAGACATGCACCAGTTCCGCAATTTACAAGTGATAGTGTAACAGGCTACAGACCGCAAGTCAATATGGATCAAATAGCAAGGCGAAACACTGATCCAGTAAAGGGAAATTTAACCGAATCTTTCAGTCCGATACACGAGGAACGGTACGGTAATCTGCATACCACTGTGTAGATACGATGCTAGATGCGACGTAAATATGTCATCTCAAGACCCAAATTGGTAGAACGAATACAAGAAAACATGACACAGTTGAAGGGAACGGATAATGTTGAGAAAATACAAACGCTGTATGGTGGAACAGAGAAATTTGATAATGATCACTTTTTGACAGTCAGAAAATTACAACATTACAAAGAAAGCTGGAACGGCTTACACGCACGTACGTTTATAATTCAATTCCAGATCGGTTTTCCAGAGCACTGGCTGCTCAGACATAAACTAGACTTCATTTGTGGGCATATGAAAGGCGCAATAGCGGAAACCATGCAAAGAGGAGCTGTAAACTGTCAATAATATGAGCAATTTAAATCCGCATTCTTGGAGCGATATTGGCCCACGGAAACCCAAAACAGAATAAAGTATGAATTGTTACAGAAAGAGTTATTCGAAAGTTCAGGAGAAAAGAAACCGGTTAGATTTTTCGAAGAAATGACAAAAAAGAATCAGTGTTTAGATAATCCATACAGTGATGGTGAACTGATACGAATGTGCACAATGAGGTTACCGTTACGTTATCAGCAGTCATTGATTGGTAGAGGAGGAGATAATACACAAGCATTTAAAGGGATGTTAAGAGAACCTGAATTCATCTTCACTGAAGATGACGCGAAGAAACAACGAGCAGCCAGAGAAAACAATGGTAGGGGGAATAACAGCAACCAATCAGGCCTTACTAATAATTATAATGGCAATGATAACGTAGGAAAAGGTAATCGTTTTGGGAGGAGTGACAATCGCCCATGGGATAACAATAATACCTATGGTTTTGGGAACTCACAGAGGCCTAATAATAATTATGGTTTTCGTGGGCCGCGGAATTAGAATAATGGATTTTGTCCAAGAAACTACTGTGGTAACTATGATACGAGATATAATCCCCGTGAAAACGAAGCCGGAAGGTTTAGAGGTTTTCAACAACAAAATCCAAGTTATTCAGGTGGGAATGGAATGTCCAGAACGCAGAAAGGTTGGGGAAATCAAGCTTCAGCAGGACAAAACACGCGAACTGACCGGTACAGGAAGTCGAATTGAGACCACCAAACCCAGGTAAAAGACAGAATTGAGGAGATGAACGGTACGAAGACCAGTCACAAGTGATTCAGTGGAATAATAAAGTTAATTATATAATTAAACATGTAAATAGACTTAGTTTTAAAAATGATTCAAATGGCTCTGAGCACTATGGTACTTAACATCTGAGGTCATCAGTCCCCTAGAACTTAGAACTACTTAAACCTAACTAACCTAAGGACATCACACACATCCATGCCCGAGGCAGGATTCGAACCTGCGACCGTAGCGGTCGCGCGGTTCCAGACTGAAGCGCCTAGAACCGCTCTGCCACGCCGGCCGGCAGACTTAGTTTTAATGAGCAAGATTCTGAAGTAGGTCTAGCGAGTAATCGGATACAAACACCAGCATTCTGGGATTCAATTGACTGGGAATCGACCGATGATGAGGAACAGGAGTTATTGACGGTGAATGTAGACAGTAGCACAAAAACTGATGACAACCAGATTGTAAAAGATGTAGCTCATTTATATGAAACCGAGAGAAATAGAATGCCAAGAGGATAAACAACCATTGATAACACCAATAGTGATACCTAAGACAAATGACATATATAGGACAGGAACATATGAAGAAGTAATACCGGCGTTTAATAAAGAATATGGGCAAATAACTTCCACCCAAAGCATTCAGATGACAAGTGTTAAAAGTAATGAGGACAATAATGTAAGGGTAATAAACCAATCGGACAGGCGGGCCCAACACATTGGCTGGCTAACCTATGACTCGAACGAGGAGGCATTAATGCATGAAAATGAAACCAAAGCTTCTCATGAGGTGCAACCGATCGTTCGGATTGAGGTAGGTGGCACGCTTTAGACGACATTCTTGATACGGGAAGCGAAATGACGGCGATTTCGGAAGAAGTTTTTGAGAAATGCAACGCTGAACGGGCACTACCACTGTTACGCACAAAAAGTGTTAAAGTCAAAGGACTGATCATGGGTGCGTTAGAGGTGATTAGTAGACAAACGCGGGTATCTTTTTCATGTCAGTGGTATGAAATAGAGGCGAACATGGTAATTGTGCCAAAACTCTCAGTACCCATTATCACAGGAGCCGATTTCATGGCTCAAAATCGTGTTACACTTAATATGGACGAATGGTATATGATGCTCAGGAAGGTGCGTCTTAATTTTCAAGAGAAACTCAGACACGATGAAATGCCAGGGGCTTACAAACAATTGACTCTGCAACTGGATCTGTATCAATCGTACGAGGGACATCCACGATATAGGAGGGCGAAAGAAACAATAAATGTAGATGACGAGGTAATGGTGGAAATTTATCAAGAGATCGATAATAGGTTGCAACAAGTGAGGGATATTTCAGATGCAGACAGAGTCGAATTAGAAAGAGTATTACGACAATATGCTGAGGTGTTTCTACCAAAACCCGGTGCCATTAAGAATTTTCAATAGGAATGCCACGTTAAAGAACGCAAGCCATATAGAGTACCGCCTTACACTATTCCACTATTAGAATTACATAAGATGCTAGAAGATGACATTACTGAAACTTCAACCTCAACATACAACAGTCCTTTGCAAATTGTAGATGAGGAGGATGGGAGTATTAGGTAAGTCATTGATGCAAGACAGACGAATTCCGTTATCATTCCTGAGAACGATCTCCCATAAAAATTGGAAGAGCTGTTAAAAAAAGTTCTTTGGAGTTACGATTTTCTCTTCCCTTGATCTGAGAGCTAGTTTCTGGCAAATAGAACTAACTCCGGAATGTAGAAAGTATACAGCTTTTATCGCATTTTGACGAAGTTGTCAATTCAAAAGGCTCCCTTTCGGACTGAACATATCTTCTGCTGATTTTATAAGAGGTTTAGGGACTGTGTTGGACAAAGAACCCCAACAGCGAATCACTTGTTATGTTGGTGACATTTTTGTAGCAGAGCCATCATGACAACTCCATAATGAGGTGCTTGACAAATTGCTAAGGACATTAAAAGAATATGGAGTAACCGTAAACATAATGAAATCCAGTTTTGGGAATAAAAAGGTCGAATTTTTAGGCCATGTTATCACTGAACAGGGAACTGAACCTAATCCTAACAAAAACTGCAAGCCATACGGAACATAGGCACTCCATATAACAGAAAGACGCTGCGTGGTTTCTTGGGACACATTAACTTTTACAAAATATTCATTTGGATAAAATCCCTTGCTACCCCACGTTTATGTGCGTTAACTAGCAAAAAGATGGCCAAGCGGAACAGGAGTTCCAACAACTAAGAAGGTCACTGTTAAAGGCACCACTTTTAGCGCATCCCGGTTTAACGAAGGAATTCTACATGGCAACCGACAGTGCGAAAACAGGCTTGGGTGTAGTACCCTTTCAACAATATGAGGAAGACGGACAACGGATGAGAAGGACAATAAATTTTGCTAGTCGAGTCCTCACAAAATGTGAAAAAAATTATTCAGTCACCGAGTTAGAAGCCGCAAAAGCTTCAACGAGTTCTCCTCCTCAAAATATTGTGGGCCCTACTATCGTGGAATCAAAAAGTTACCCGTGCGTTGGCAGACTGTTGTAAACAGTGAAGGAGAATATATTTTGATGACTAAAGTCTATGTCATGTATATCTGTCGTGTTTATTAAACTTAGTGGAAAATGCTACCAGCGTATGCACTAACCCAATAGCTACTTCCCAAGGTCGGCCAGACTGATAGTGTGAAGGTCGCTGGGACTCTGACGGCAATGAGTAACAGAGTGACTAAGCAGAGAGCGGAACAGCGGAAGCCAGACAGCTCACAGTATGAAGTCATTCCGTCATATCTCCCCAAACTACACCGGCCCAAGTATGCAGTAACCGAACAGCTGAATTCTGAATCATCGAGGTTGTGGAAACCCTGATGTTAGCCCGCATGACATTCCAATGAATGTGTTCGTGCCTGTCATGTTCCATATGCACTCGTAAATGACGTAAGATGTGGGGAGCTACGATTCTAAGCAAGCTAGTCAGATAACGAGTTCGCTGTCGAGTTCAGTGCAATTGCCCTGTTTTCTGACTTAAGCCAACGAATATGTTGTACACTTGATTTAATAAAAACGTAGAAAATCTGAAATGGAACGTGAATTCGACTCTTATTTTACTGAAGAGCTAAATGATACATTTATAAAATAATTGAAGCAAATTTGTTATACTCCTGTGACAGTAAGAACTGGTCACATACGTCATTTTATATCCTGGCCTTAAAAAAAAAAGATTAATACCAGAATAATGAAATTCTGAATTACTTAGCACGAAAATGATACTAATTATTTGAACAAATTAATAATAATATCAAATGGTCACCATAAGATATTTTTATTTCTGCAGAGCTTAACAATGACTAAAGAAAGGGGAAGGTATCGGTTGCGGTCTCTCAATAGGAATTATACTGCCACATTCCTGGAATGATTTTGGAAAATCATACAAAAGTCCATATCAGAATGGGGTGCTCGCAAAACCGTATCTTTATTCTCTTTATGTGAACGGTAGTTTTTTCCAATTTTTATTCAGTATAGTGAAACAAAGAACATGAGGATTCATACACACACAATACTTTTCCTCTGGGATTCATTTTAATGGATTACAGTCACGTTACAAAATTTATAGGACCTGAAGTGTTACGGAAGGGAACTGAGGGATTTTTTCGGGAGAAAAGCCTTCAGCATGTTACTGCAAGCTTGATATTGTCCCTAATAGCCTTCATTTTTTGAGGACACCTGTCGTAACTGACTGTTGTAGAGGAAGGAAGGAAGATTGGGTTTAAAGCCCCGTCAACATCGTGGTAATTAGAGACGGTTCACAAGTTCGGATTATGTTAACGGTGGGAAGGAAGTCGGTCATGACCTTTCAAAGGAATCGTCCCCGCATTTACCTGGAGTGATTTGCGCCAATCACATTTTGCTTATACTTTAATTTTCTTGGCCAAATATGTCTCGAACCATCTGTTTCATCATCTGAGGATTCTTATTGTAATGAAATTAAAAGAAAAGGCACAAGATCTTGTATTTTACAGTCGTGGGTGCAATAACTGTTGTAAGTTCTTTTGGAAGCACTTGTTAATCAACTGCACGTCACTGCAGTACACTTAATATTGTTGTTCGTAAGAGCAAAATCCAAGATGCAAACGACGCGAAACTTGTACTGTTATCCACAAAATGACAGTAGCGAAGTAGCAAATGAGGAACAATGACTGCAAACATTAACAGTATACCCAAGCAGATTTTGGTCCGTTTTGAAAAACAAAAATCTCGAAAAAGCTATTTTGAACTGATAAATTTGCATTGCGGGAGCTTCTATACTGCGATCTCGATTCGTTAACAAACGCTACCAGGATTTACTTATCCATTTATTTAATCAAATATTAAACAAATGGTTACCAGCCAGTATTGGTACAGACAGGGAGATAGTCCCCGACAAGCAGAAGGAAGGAACGAACGAAAATTAGGATTTAACGTCCCGTTGACGACGAGGTCGTTAGAGACACAGTATAAGCTCGGATTGCGAAAACATGGGGAAGGAAATTCACCGTGCCTTTTCGAAGAAACCTTTGTCTTAAATGGTTAAAGGTAATTCATAGAAAACCTGAATCAATATAACCAGAGGGATTTGGACTACACTTATCCCGAAGACGAGTCCCGTGTATCATCACTGCGCTACATCACATGGTCCGAGAACTAAAAGTTCTGTGTTACGGTAGTAGTTGGTCTGAAAACGGTTACTAATCAGAGTGTAACTCTGTCATCGTAGTAGGAAGCCTTTACAGAGATCTTCGTTCACAGAAATTGTCTCACTGTCCAAATTCTTTAGAAAAATATTGCAGAAAATATTTAAATAAAGCGAGAGCTTAGTTTGTTGCGAGCGAAAGTAGTGCCTAACATTTGTTATAAATATAAATCTGAGATAACAATGCATGCGCACCTAACATTATTCGTAATCGGTATTGTCTGCCATTGAAACAGTTTGCAATGTAATAAAGTCATTGAGATGCCGGATTTAGCCGTTTCTCGATATTAGTGACTAATAGAGATATGAAAAATCTGACAAATACTAAAGGTTGTGGCCGGCAAAGAATGGAGAGTTGGCTTTTGCATCAATTTACTTCATTAAAATCTCAAAGTTTTATTTCTAAGTGATAATGTTTTGCCAAATATAGCTGTTGCCATAAGTGGGAAAGCCAGACCTTTTTTTTAGGATAAACCATGACGATAGGTCAAATAAGCTAGAAGCACTAAGGTAAGAGGAATACCAAACGAGTGGTTCCAACATTACTTAGGAAAATTGTGGCATAGGTAGACGTAGATCACACATCCGCAGATGAGAAATTTTTAGTGATACAAACAAGAAACATATAAACATTGGTTTTCCTCAGAGGAGTGTATTGGTTCCAGTTCTGTTCTTAATACACAGCTCCCCTATCGATGCCTTTTTATGCCACTCACAATGTGATGTCTGACATTCAAAAACCACACTCAAGATTGTCATATTTTTTCGCTCACAATGCACAAACTGTTAGCCCTGCGGAAAACGTTAACATGATCTTTTTTGTAGTAAATTCAATGTAGGAAAATTTTTTACTGGTATATGTTTTCGCCAGACGTCGTACTTTTCGAGTTATTCAAGGAAAACGTAAATAAGAGAGCTTCAGATCCCACTTCCAGACTCAGCTCTCACCAGTCATGATTTCTAATATGTCAATAGTGGCGCACTCTCCTACCACAGCATAAAAATTTCCAACTACCGAACTGTTCCCGATATTCGACCTTTTTTGGTCTCTACTGACTAGGCTATTACGCCATCAGCATAGTCGGCTATTTCGTTAACATTATTAATTTAAACGTGCTCGTGAAGGTAATGAATGAGAAATGACTTTCGTAAGCGCTACGCTAAAACTAATTACGATTACAATTCGATCCAAACTTAACCCTTAAAAGCACAGTGGTTTCGTATTCAGATAGCCTGACGAATACAACGATGTAATTGTTTATTTTATTCTATTAAAATCAACAAAAATTTTAGGTAAAATTAACAAAAAAAACAATTTTACAATTTTAGAGAGCTCGATTAAGCCGGTAGTGTACTAAGACCAATCAATGAAGACCAAAAGAGGTCGAATGTGGGAAGTAAACGAGCAGTCGCAAGTTTTTGTACAGTGCTAGGAGGGTGTGGCGTGAGTGACATACTAGAAACCCTGAAGCAAACGACATTCCAACAGTTTGATACATAATCATTGCAAAATACTAACACGAATTCTTTAGAGAAGAATGGGAAATCTGGTACACAGAGTTGCAGCCTTTCCTCGATGTTATTCAACCGGTATATATTGCAACCAGTAAAGGAAACCAAGGAAAATTTTAGAGCAGAAGCTAAAGTTCAGGGAGAAGAGCTAAAAACTTAGAGATTTGCCGATGACATCGTAATTCTGTCAGAGACAGCAAAGGACTTGGAAGAGCAGTGAGTGGAACGGACAGCGTCTTGAAAACAGCAAAAGGAAAACCAGGATAATAGACTGTAGTCGAATTAAATCAGGTTACGCTAATGGAATTAGATTACGAAACGAGACACTGATAATAGTAGACGAACTTTGGTATTTGGGCAAAGTAATAGCTGATGACGGCAAAAGTAGAGAGGATGTAAAATGCAGGCGGGTAAAGGCAAGAAAAGCCTTTATGAAGAACAGAAGTTTGTCAAAATCGAATATAGATTTAAGTGTTAGGAAGTATTTGCTGAAGGTATTTGTCTGGAGTGTTGCCATGTACAAAAATAAAATTGGACGATAAACGGTTTAGACAAGAAGAAAGTAGAGGCTTTTGAAATGTAGTACTACAGAGGAATGCTGATGATAGATGGGCAGATCGAGTATCGAGCAACTAACGAGGTGGTACTGATTAGAATTGGGGAGACAATGAATTTGTTGGACAACTTGACTAAACAAATAGGTCGGTTGATAGGACACATTCTGAAACATCAGGGGACCACCAGTTTAATTTTGGGGGACGTGTGTGTGTGTGTGTGTGGGGCGGGGGCAGGTTGGAGTGGTGGGGGAGGGGGGGGGAATTGGGGAATTGTAAAGGGAGATCAAGAGATGAATAAAGTAAGCAGTTTCAGAAGTATGCAGACTGCTGTGGTTATTCTGAGATGAAGAGGCTTGACCAAGACAAAGTTGCGTGGAGAGTTCCATAAAACCATTCTTCAGCCCGAAGCCAACAACTGGAAATGATTATCCCATGCTCGTCTGAAAATCCAATATAATTACAATAAATGCATGACATATTAAAGTCAGTGTCAGTTCATTTTACAGGGAGACATTGTGGAAGAAACTATAACGGATCCCAGTAGAAACGATTTCGTGGTCAAAAGAATAAGTGTATTTAAAAAGTTGAATCCATATTTGTTTAAAATCTCAGCAGAATAAGCTATTCCACTTGGCCAGTTAGAGCCATTGCATATAACAAAACCTGGAATATAGAGAAAAATAATCAGATGATTCCAGCATCTTATTTGATAGTACACTGTGTTCTTTAGAATAACTTTGCTATCTGACTGTCCTTTGTATCACTTCTGGAGCGTGATCCACTAATATATTGCAACAAAAACGTAAAGTAATCGCCACGAGCTAGAAGTAAGCGTTTTTCGTAAGAAGTTACTTCATCAGGGAGGAATAACTGTGAATTTCCCTTTGTGCACTTTTGGTTTCTATTTGCTTTTAGTTTCATCAGATTGAAAAGAAAAAGAAAATTATACAACCGTATTGTGTATCTCAGTTTGCTGATAGAGGTACGGTTCGTTGTAGACACACTTCATTTACTATACAAAACAACCTTACCTGCTGTGTTGCATAAAATTTTCTAGAAACCATGTTCAGTTTTATAGTGTGTAATATGTAGCAGTAATGGTTTGCAATTCAAGAAACTGAATGTATATGAAAGGTTATTTTAATTAATTGTTGCTTACATGGAATAGCTACAACTTTGTTTTCGTGTGATGCGTGTCCGCTTGCTGCAACTTTATTTCTTTGTAATAAAGAGAGCCTTAAAAAGGTCCTATATGAAATAGCGTAAAATAACAACCGTTTTGTACGTATAATGGATTCCTAAAATTAATAGAAGCGGCTATTGACATATAATTGATCATTTTATGTCCAAAACAATTTTTCGTTTAGCAATTTGATCAGTAAATTTAACTCTTTTTCATCCTGGATCATTGTCTGTTTAATCTGGCCACCAGCTTTACTGACTTTTACTGTGAAGATTATAATGGGATTGGATATGGACACTACAAAGCGTGCATTGGCGTTGTCGCAGGGGCAGGGGCCCCGCCTGAGCTTCCCCCACCCTGTATCTTCTTCCACCACAACTGCCTCCCACTACTGTCTGTGTGCCCCCACTTCACAACTCCTCCCACAGTTCAGAAGAGCGCAGTTGCTATTTAGTTTGAGTGAGATCTCCGTGCATAGAGCGACTTCTCTTAGCTGTTCGAGGAACGTGTCAGTGCTTTGCTCGTGCTCTGGACAGTTTCATAGTATCAGTTGGATCATTCTACAGTGCATTATGTCGTCCCAGGTTGCCGAAGAACTAGGACCGAACGCGGTTATATGCTACTTCCCTTGGTTTCCATACTATCTTAGATATCAGGTTGGGTTTGCTACACTTGTCAACCCTCCTGAGACACAAGAGGATCCTTCTGTGGCGGGTCAGTCTCAGCGCTTCATCCACGTTCAGCTGTACTTCCCAGATGGTTTTCCGTGTAATCCTGCAAACTTTGATGAAATTCTACATCACATTTCGTTTGAAGACGGTGCGATACACGTCTTGCTTCCTCATCCTCATTTCCATCCACCAATGTACCCAGATTACCCACATGCAGCCCTGCTATTTTACCATCACGTTCCTCTGGACTTCCAGAGAGCTGTTATGTGGCAAGAACAACCTGATGCTCGTTTGGTTGTATATAACGCAAGCAATCAGCCTGGGGAATTTATGATAATTGATGGTACACTGTACGATGTCATTCCTCAGTGTAATGAATATAGTGAGTTTCATAGCGAACCAGAACATATTCACAACCAACGACCACAAGGTGTTCCAAAACGCAAGCGTTCAAAGCAGTCCCACAAACAGTCTGGACGTTCACATCAGCGTCCTTCAAACTCGGAAATCACCATTCAACCGGGCACATCGTATGGAGCTCAACGCCCAGCAAGTGAAAGTGTTGCCACAGACCCCAGTGAGTATAATATAATGTCTATAAATCTCTTCAGTTAGCAATTTAAGCATATTACACCGCATATTAACTAAGGATGTCTTTGTAATACTTACTGTAATTGTGTTGTATTCAAGTAAAATTTATACTTGATTAGACTGTGATAAAGTATCTGAGTTAGATTTAGAATGTTGACTATGGAACGTGCATGAAGTTTTGTTCAGTCTGATTCATACTGAACACATTCACACTTACAATTTTAAAATACTCAATCAAATTAAGAATTCCTAAGGATATGTGTAGAGCGTTATTCTGTACAGACTGCAGCACCAAGAAGAATCTGCCTTTTTCTCTTCCCATTTCAGTTTTAAATCTTTTCTTTTCAGCACTGAGTGTTTAATACTATTTCGTGTATCTTATACTCATTCAGCTCTAGTTTTCAGTTCTGTGTGATGATACAAATTTATGTTCATAGTTAGTGAGAAATAACCAACAATTTTTATTCATCATATTTGTTTGCCTTTCTGATACATACAATAAAAATCCTTTCATGTAATATATATATATGTATATGGATGCATTCTCTTAAAGACAATATGAAAACATATAACAAATTACCTGCTATCACTCAATAAGTGGTAATTAATTTAAAACAGCACTAATAGTTATGGATTTGCATTCACTACTGTAAGTGAATCCCAAATAATTTGCACACAATATGAATTTTCACACATGAATGTTATTAATCCATGAGCCACAGATGAGCGCCAAGATAACTCATTTACTTTTTTGATACAGCCCAGAATACAACAAGAAAGAAAATTGCAACAATTTAACAACATTGTGGAGCGTCCAATAAATATTTGTTTAAGTGTTTTTCTTTGTTTTTTCTCTCTGATGCTTAACCCCTTTCAGTTGCTGTAAGCTTCTTACTAGCTGTGTTGTATTAAACTAGATGCCAGCGAGTTAACCATAGCAAATGATTTGTTAGAAGCTGTAAAATCTTCTACCTCTGGTAAGCAGTTCAGAGAGAAAACAATGGAGTCGCTCACAAGAATGACAGTAATTGGCAGCACTAGCTTTTTTATCAGTCTTGAATGATCCTTATAATGTTTCCTAATAGCAAAATAATCATAGTACACCACAAGTGGCTTTACGTGGTGTACCCCTAAAGTGTCTTACTGCTAATATATTTTAGTGTATATTTGTCTACAGCTTCTATAGAAACCATTAATACATGTCATTTATTACAATAACTATGATGTACACATGTCCTCTGATTATTTTTTTCAGAAAACCATCTGCAAAACCAAGATAAGCCTACAATAACTCAGCAGACAGCAGAGGAACATCAACATGGGTCACACGAAAGTGTGCAAGGAATACAACACAAAAATGATAATGTTGCAACACTTTCCACCCAGGCTAATGTTGCCACCAGCACAGAGGAAATAGATCGCTTGGATATGGATGGTCTGACTACTGATGAAAATATCATTCTTGATGACGACTACGTACTTTTTGACAGCTACATATTTATGATTTTAATATTTGTGCTTTGCTTGTTCGAGTTACTGAGTTAAGAAACCGAAGTAAAATGTTTATGTCCAACATCAAACATATGAAAAAGAATTGCTATGTTACTATAATTTCAACAGAGTGAATCACTGTTCGATGAATAAGCTTAATATCGAAACTCATATTGGAGCTGTAACAGTAGTCAGATTATTTTTATTGAACAGTTACTGTAGTTAGAAGAGGTAAATCATATCTGACTTAGATATCTGTGTCATTTATGCAATACAATTCGATATGATTTATGAATTATCAGTTTATTGGTTGTTACAAATGGCTTGTAGAATTTTTTTGAGAATTAAGTTGAGAATGGAGAAAGGGTGTCAGAACCATTTTATAGAGTGTGAGGAATGGATGCTTAGCTCCTTTACCACATACAATATCATAAATGATTGTCAATTGGGCTTTTTATGGTATACTTCAGCATACTGAGCAATTTCTGGTTAGATAATGATACATTTGTTGGGGTGTGTTTTTCTCTAATTATATTGCATGCATATTACTACATCTCCTAAAACACATAACTAATGAAATTTTTCTGCAAAGAAGTTCTACTTGGTCACTTTTCTATGTGTTTCTAAAAAATTAATGTGCTTTACACCTGTACTTCTACAAGTAAGCTAACAATGTGTAAAATGTATAGTTTTATACTCATCTACATAAATAAACTAGTTATTCTTGATATATTTGTGGAAATACTTATGGAACTCGCAGTTTTACCATTATAATTATTTTTTTATAATAAGCTTTTATGGTAATATAATATTATGTCTGTATGTTTCTCATTAAATAAAGGATCAATACCTTGAACAAAAATCCTTGTGTGTATTTATTTTCTCAGTGGTTTTTAGGCTACTAGTAAGCAATGACATACATACATAAAAGTTGAAACATTTCTGCAGCATATAGAACAGATTAATATAGATACCAACATTGTAGGTCCCCTAGATTGACACATTTTAATGGAGTCAGATGTTATGATATATATGCTAATGAAGTATTTTGCATATTATTTATTTCATTCTGAACAAAAATTAATGTTTATCTTAAAGTGCTACGATGAACATAGTGTCTAGATTTTCTGAAGTACTGACTAATGTTATACACAGTACGTTTCTTACTTAACCGAAACAGAGATAAAAAAGTTCATAGCTAGCTAGTAATGTTACTCTGTCAGAGTCTTTCTGGAAACTTTTTAAAGGTTTGTCTTCGCATGTGCAGTACATACTTTATGCGTGTATATGTAAAATAAAAAATGTCTTTTTTCATTGATGTACCTATTATGATGAATATATGCATTTTTTCTTGCATTAGGATGTTTACAACATTCAGGAAGAATTAAAAGAAGTAATATTTCTTTAGATTATTTAAACATCAAAAAAATTAGACCAATATTCATGTTAGAAAAATAATCATTTGTGCACTAGTTTATCGGTAATTGTCATGAATCTAATGCTGAAAATAAAAGGAGACAATATATTTCTAAAATGCAATATTGTTTTGGCAGTAAGGAAACTACTTTTATGACTTCTGTTTTAAGGCAGTATTAAATTATCAGATCATTCACGAATCTTACACTTCATTAATTTTTTACACACTTCATTGAACTTAATTCTTGTATGTCTCTGTCATAGTTTTCATATCAGCAATTTTATAATGAGTATCTGGCTATAAAACTTGTTCGACACCAAATATTGTCATGAAAAAAGAAAGTCACAACTCTGCTTAAAACTATGCTTACTGCACAAAAGTTTGTTATGTCATTGAGCAGAAAATAACAATTTTATTATTACAGCACAAATGTTCCTCCAGGCCACTACACACAATGTAATTGATATTGTTGGGGAAAACGTACTTCTATCAGGTTCTACCATTAAAAAAATTCTTTCTACATATGGAGATAATGTATATGACACCATCAAAATCTTATAGGCATATTTTTTCATTCTAATCAAGAAAATACAGCATTACAGTCAAATAAATATGTAAACAGGCAGTAAAATTACTTGTTGTATAAATGACTGTAAGAAATACAGGTACTGTTAATACTCTGAACCATCAATTTTACAGCCAATAGGTTCTCGCAAACTTATTACTATAAATATGTTTCTTTGTGATTCACTACACAAAATATTCCGTCTGTGTAGCTGGGCAGTCAGGAGGACCCATGTTCAATTCTGAGTGCTGGGAGGGTTTATTGTTTGGTGAGAGGTCTGGAACAAGGTACTCTCAGCTTCGTGAATTTTATAGAGGAGCTACCTGAATAAAACATACCGAGTCCAAGGTCTAGAAATCCATCACACACTGCATCCAAATAATGTCATTTGGCAGAGGGACACAGCAGCCAGTCGACACTCTGTGGTTGTCTGAGTGTGACTGCGGAATAACTTTTCGCACAAAGTAATTCAAATTAATGTATATATGTACATTAAGTAGAAGTGTAAAAGAAATAGATATCCAGCACAATAACTAATCTCTTCTATAGCAAATTTATAAATAGAAAAGATATGTATTTTACGTTCTCGTGTAACTGGAAAGAAAATTCATGCAATCCGATTTTTACAAAATTATCCTCTCCTGTAACAATGAAACCAACCAGCATTTCGTAGTGAGATGCAGTGTACATTGTGCAGCATTTTACCTACAGCAGTATATCAACAAACTGTAAGAACGTGTCCAGTAGTTAGAAATGTGTAAGTATGATAGACGATCAGTTAAAAGCCAGTTGCTTAACACATTACAATGTCCTGAAATTAACATATGTGCAGCGTAAAAATCAAATAATATCTAGGTTAAATGAAATTTCAGGTGGTGAGGTCTTAGACCAGTCCTAGTTGATTTTAAATATATGCAGATATGATCCAATGTATCTCACGCAATTTTAGATGAATATTTCTGACCATTTCAGTATTGTTACAAGCTATATCTCAGGGTAAGTCGAATCTATTAGCAATAGTAAAATATATGAGAGATATCGTATGCTGTCAAACGAAAAAAATTTCTGATACGACATTGTGACATTTCCTCCACTCTCCTACATTTCTTCAAAGTCTCAAGTACAGGTTTCCATTTTGAGCGTAAACAGTAGAAGGGGGTTACTGCTGGTTCTGGGTCGAGAGCTCTGCTCTCTGCACCAGGATTACTGGAATCAGTAACATGACCATCAGCATTCCCGGATGTCCCCCACCTCCCCCTACCCCACAGACAATGACACCGAGCTACGTGCAACAAGCCAATTACTCTTGGGCCACAGAGTCAAGGAGAACTGATGTTTTGGCCAATGGTGTGAAAGTTCAGACCCCCACCCCACCTCCCCCCCTCCCCCACCCTTCTAGCATTTTATTTTCCATAATTCAGGTGCACGAGTACCGTCATTTTCCGTCAGTACTTTATCCAGTACGGAACGTCGCCAGCAGAAGCATCAATCAGCTGGAAAGAAGAAGTTTGACAGTTAGTATTTGGCAGTACTTTTTGTTATAACAGTATGGTTACTATTAGCAGAGTCCATCACTTTGTGTGTGCTCGTCACAACACTCCAATGCCGCATAAGGGCAGCAGCTACCGCTGTATTACTTCCGTGCACATGTTAGAGAATTACTGCATGTGCATACACTGACATATTGTGATAAATTAATAACGTTATGACATTTCTATCCCGCCTGGATAGGCAGCGCGTGGATCTGCTCCTGTGAACTGGTTCTGTAATATAGGCCGAGAGTGAAGGAAGCGAGTAGGAGCAGGAGAAGTGAAGCACTTTGGTACTGCACGTAACTTCAACACTTTTTACTAGAGTCAAAAACACAAGTAAATATCAAAGGCATACATAACTTTGGCTGGCTCAGTAAGCAAAGACAGTTGCACTCGCGGTACAAGAAAGATCGGGAGAATAAGGACAGGCAACAGTTAGTAGAGATTCATGCTGCTGTAAAAAGAGCGATGCTGCTGTAAAAAGAGCGATGCGCGAAGCATACAACCACTACCACCGTCATACCTTAGCAAAAGATCTTGCTGAAAAAGGAAATTCTGGTCTTACGTAAAATCGGTAAGCGGGTCGAAGGTTTCCATCCAGTCACTCACTGATCAGTCTGGCCTGGCAACGGAAGACAGCAAAACTAAAGCTGAAGTTGTAATTTAGAATTTGAAAAATCTTTCACGCAGGAGGATCGTACAATCATACCGCCTTTTGAGACTCGTACAGATTCCCGTTTGGAGGACATAGTGATAGACATCCCTGGGGTTGTGAAGCAGCTGAATGGGTTGAAAATAAATAAATCGCCAGTTCCTGATGGGATTCCAATTCGGTTTTACAGAGAGTACTCTACTGCATTGGTTCCTTACTTAGCTTGCATTTATCGCGAATCTCTTGCCCAACGTAGAGTCCCGAGCGACTGGAAAAAAGCGCAGGTGACGCCTGTATATAAGAAGGTAGAAGGATGGATCCTCAAAATTACAGACCAATATCCTTAACATCGGTTTCTTGCAGGATTCTCGAACATATTCTCTGTTCGAAAACAATGAATTTCCTTGAGACAGAGAAGTTGCTGTCCATGCATCAGCACGGCTTTAGAAAGCATCGCTCCCGCGAAACGCAACTCGCCCTTTTATCACATGATATCTTGCGAACCATGGATGAAGGGTATCAGACGGATGCCATATTCCTTGACTTCCGGAAAGCGTTTGACTCGGTGCCCCACTGCACACTCCTAACTAAGGTACGAGCATATGGGATTAGTTCCCAAGTATGTGAGTGGCTCGAAGACTTCATCTACATCTACATCTACATTTATACTCCGCAAGCCACCCAATGGTGTGTGGCGGCGGGCACTTTACGTGCCACTGTCATTACCTCCCTTTCCTGTTCCAGTCGCGTATGGTTCGCGGGAAGAACAACTGTCTGAAAGCCTCCGTGCGAGCTCTAATCTCTCTAATTTTACATGCGTGATCTCCTCGGGAGGTATAAGTAGGGGAAAGCAATATATTCGATACCTCATCCAGAAACGCACCCTCTCGAAACCTGGCGAGCAAGCTACACGGCGATGCAGAGCGCCTCTCTTGCAGAGTCTGCCACTTGAGTTTGTTAAACATCTCCGTAACGCTATCACGGTTATCAAATAACCCTGTGACGAAACGCGCCGCTCTTCTTTGGATCTTCTCTATCTCCTCCGTCAACCAGATCTGGTACGGATCCCACACTGATGAGCAATACTCAAGTATAGGTCGAACGAGTGTTTTGTAAGCCACCTCCTTTGTTGATGGACTACATTTTCTAAGGACTCTCCCAATGAATCTCAACCTGGTACCCGTCTTACCAACAATTAATTTTATATGATCATTCAAATGGTTCAAATGGCTCTGAGCACTATGGGACTCAACTGCTGAGGTCATTAGTCCCCTAGAACTTAGAACTAGTTAAACCTAACTAACCTAAGGACATCACAAACATCCATGCCCGAGGCAGGATTCGAACCTGCGACCGTAGCAGTCTTGCGGTTCCAGACTGCAGCGCCTTTAACCGCACGGCCACTTCGGCCGGCTTATGATCATTCCACTTCAAATCGTTCCGCACGCATACTCCCAGATATTTTACTGAAGTAACTGCTACCAGTGTTTGTTCCGCTATCATATAATCATACAATAAAGGATCCTTCTTTCTATGTATTCGCTATACATTACATTTGTCTATGTTAAGGGTCAGTTGCCACTCCCTGCACCAAGTGCCTATCCGCTGCAGATCTTCCTGCATTTCGCTACAATTTTCTAATGCTGCAACTTCTCTGTATACTACAGCATCATCCGCGAAAAGCCGCATGGAACTTCCGACACTATCTACTAGGTCATTTATATATATTGTGAAAAGCAATGGTCCCATAACACTCCCCTGTGGCACGCCAGAGGTTACTTTAACGTCTGTAGACGTCTCTCCATTGATAACAACATGCTGTGTTCTGTTTGCTAAAAACTCTTCAATCCAGACACACAGCTGGTCTGATATTCCGTAGGCTCTTACTTTGTTTATCAGGCGACAGTGCGGAACTGTATCGAACGCCTTCCGGAAGTCAAGAAAAATAGCATCTACCTGGGATCCTGTATGTAATATTTTCTGGGTCTCATGAACAAATAAAGCGAGTTGGGTCTCACACGATCGCTGTTTCCGAAATCCATGTTGATTCCTACATAGTAGATTCTGGGTTTCCAAAAACGACATGATACTCGAGCAAAAAACGTGTTCTAAAATTCTACAACAGATCGACGTCAGAGATATAGGTCTATAGTTTTGCGCATCTGCTCGACGATCCTTCTTGAAGACTGGGACTACCTGTGTTCTTTTCCAATCATTTGGAACCTTCCGTTCCTCTAGAGACTTGCGGTACACGGCTGTTAGAAGGGGGCAAGTTCTTTCGCGTACTCTGTGTAGAATCGAATTGGTATCCCGTCAGGTCCAGTGGACGTTCCTCTGTTGAGTGATTCCAGTTGCTTTTCTATTCCTTGGACACTTATTACGATGTCAGCCATCTTTTCGTTTGTGCGAGGATTTAGAGAAGGAACTGCAGTGCGATCTTCCTCTGTGAAACAGCTTTGGAAAAAGGTGTTTAGTATTTCAGCTTTACGCGTGTCATCCTCTGTTTCAATGCCTTCATCATCCCGGAGTGTCTGGATATGCTGTTTCGAGCCACTTACCGATTTAACGTAAGACCAGAACTTCCTAGGGTTTTCTGTCAAGTCGGTACATAGAATTTTACTTTCGAATTCACTGAACGCTTCACGCATAGCCTTCCTTAAGCTAACTTTGACATCGTTTAGCTTCTGTTTGTCTGAGAGGTTTTGGCTGCGTTTAAACTTGGAGTGAAGTTCTCTTTGCTTTCGCAGTAGTTTCCTAACTTTGTTGTTGTACCACGGTGGGTTTTTCCCGTCCCTCACAGTTTTACTCGGCACATACCTGTCTAAAACGCATTTTACGATTGCCTTGAACTTTTTCCATAAACACTCAACATTGTAAGTGTCGGAACAGAAATTTTCGTTTTGATCTGTTAGGTAGTCTGAAATCTGCCTTCTATTACTCTTGCTAAACAGATAAACCTTCCTACCTTTTTTTATATTCCTATTAACTTCCATATTCAGGGATGCTGCAACGGCCTTTTGATCACTGATTCCCTGTTCTGCACATACAGATTCGAAAAGTTCGGGTCTGTTTGTTATCAGTAGGTCCAAGATGTTATCTCCACGAGACGGTTCCCTGTTTAATTGCTCGAGGTAATTTTCGGATAGTGCACTCAGTATAATGTCACTCGATGCTCTGTCCCTACCACCCATCCTAAACATCTGAGTGTCCCAGTCTCTATCTGGTAAATTGAAATCTCCGCCTAAGACTATAACATGCTGAGAAAATTTATGTGAAATGTATTCCAAATTTTCTCTCAGTTGTTCTGCCACTAATGCTGCTGAGTCGGGAGGTTGGTAAAAGGAGCCAATTATTAACCTAGCTCGGTTGTTGAGTGTAACCTCCACCCATAATAATTCACAGGAACTATCCACTTCTACTTCACTACAGTATAAACTACTACCAACAGCGACGAGCACTCCACCACCGGTTGCATGCAATCTATCCTTTCTAAACACCGTCTGTACCTGTGCAAAAATTTCGGCAGAATTTATCTCTGGCTTCAAGTAATAGAACCCAGTACGATGTCCTCGATGGTGAGTGTTCATCGGAGGTGGGGGTATCATCTGGAGTGCCCCAGAGAAGTGTGGTAGGTCCGCTGTTGTTTTCTATCTACATAAATTATCTTTTGGATGGGGTGGATAGCAATGTGCGGCTGTTTGCTGATGATGCTGTGGTGTAGGGGAAGGTGTCGTCGCTGAGTGACTGTAGGAGGATTCAAGATGACTTGGACAGGATTTGTGATTGGTGTACAGAATGGCAGCTAACTCTAAATATAGATAAATGTAAATTAATGCAGATGGATAGGAAAAAGAATCCCGTAATGTTTTAATACTCCATTAGTAGGGTAGCGCTTGACACAGTCACGTCGATTAAATATTTGGGCGTAAGAATGCAGAGCAATATGAAGTGGGACAAGCAGGTAATGGCAGTTGTGGGGAAGGCGAATAGTCGTCTTCGGTTCATTGGTAGAATTTTGGGAAGATGTGGTTCATCTGTAAAGGAGATCGCTTATAAAACACTAAAACGACCTATTCGAGCGTTTAGGATCCCTATCAGGTCGGATTGAGGGAGGGCATAGAAGCAATTCGGAGGCGGGCTGCTAGATTTGTTACTGGTAGGTTTCATCATCACGCGAGTGTTACGGAAATGCTTCAGGAACTGGGGTGGAAGTCTCTGGAGGAAAGGAGGCGTTCTTTTCCTGAATCGCTACTGAGGAAATTTAGAGAACCAGCATTTGAGGCTGACTGCAGTACAATTTTACTGCCGCCAACTTATATTTCGCGGAAAGACCACAAAGATAAAATAAGAGAGATTAGGGCTCGTACAGAGGCATATAGGCAGTCATTTTTCCCTCTTTCTGTTTGGGAGTGGTTCAAAATGGTTCAAATGGCTCTGAGCACTATGCGACTTAACTTCTGAGGTCATCAGTCGCCTAGATCCTAGAAGTAATTAAACCTAACTAACCTAAGGACATCACACACGTCCATGCCCGGGGCAGGATTCTAACCTGCGACCGTAGCGGTCGCTCGGTTCCAGACTGTAGCGCCTAGAACCGCACGGCCACTCCGGCCGGCGTTTGGGAGTGGAACAGGGAGAGAAGATGCTAGTTGTGGTACGAGGTACCCTCCGCCACGCACCCTATGATGGATTGCGGAGTATGTATGTAGATGTAGATGTAGGTCTGAAGCTGTAGTCCATGTCTAATCTAATACAAAGTCTCAATAGCAAGATAGCCCACTCAGTAGTCGAAGCGATATTTCCAGGCCGTCTGCTCTTGATGAAATACGCAGAAATCAAGACGGCACTTGCTGAGCTCTACAGCTTAGGCCAGAGGGCGCTGCGGTCGGTGTAGTTAGTCTTCTCTCGTAGTGCCAACTTACGAGAGCGTGCACCTACTTTGTGGCGTCGTAACTATCGACGCCACACCCCTCTCCCTGAAATGAAGCACCGTCGTGGAATAGGGTTTCCGATGGCGGGGAGAGGGACCCAGGGACGGTGCAATTGAGGGGCGGACAGCTGAACTGCCAGGACGCGCTGCCCACCCACATCAAAGAACTGCTCGCGAGGGGGCGAGGAAAACGGCCCTTGCGAAACCTGGCCGGGACGTGCACCGCCACTGGGTAGGCTCAGATCAAGAGACGGAGCAACAACCACCACGGGCGACGGCGGCAGCGGCAGCGGCGCGACGTCAGCCTCAGCGCGGCTCCGGCACCGCGGAGGAACACCAGGCGACGGCAGCCAGAGGTGGGCCGCGAGGTGCCTGCCCAGTGCAGCAGACCGGACTGGCGGCGCAGGCACGGGCGCCAGCGCTGTAGGCGGAGTCGCGGGCTGTGGCAGCGAAGCCACGAAGCATCCAATTCTGAAGGAAAAGGACCAGCGGCAGAAAACCGAGGACGGCACAGACAGATCTGGTCCTGGTGTCGCTCGACAGTGCCGGAGGGACCAGAAATTACAAATAAGGCGCGGCCGAGCTGGACAAGAATGCGCCTCTGCTCCCAGCACTGCCTGCCAGAGAAAACATGATAGAAAAGCAAGTCATGCGGCACCAAGCCAGAACGAGGCGAAGCAGCGGGAGTGTGCAGCGGTGGGTGCTGTCGCGTTTCGTCGGCCGCGTCTTTCGTGCTAGTCGCCTGCCCCTGAACAATGGGTTCCGCGGTGCGCGTGCGCGTTTCCCACTGTTCGACCGATTGTTCCGTACCAAAGTCTACCAAATTCTGGCAATTGTTGCCTTCACTCATTTTACCAATTTTCAATATAAATGACAAATCTCAAATCTAATTAGGATTCCTCCCACTACTTATTCTCGCTGTCGTAACGACCTGTTCGTAACCAGTACATTGTTACGAGATTTGCACAGTGCAAAATTCGTGTCCAGAACAACCTCAAATCCGAAGATTGTCCTGTCACTAGGTCGCCACGTGTAACCTCCCCCTCACTTATCGACCTTAAGGACAGTGAAAAATTAAACCGCCTGCACCTAATGGAAATTTGGGAAAAGCAATCGTCACCGAAGTTAATTTGTCGGTAAAGAGGGAGGAAAGGGTTACATCTAAATGAAAGGAAAAATGCATATGAAATTGGTGTAAATTAATTTTGAGAAAAGGGTGAAATTAATAAAGGAAGTAAATGTGCGGTCGTTACGTTAACAATTAATTGGCGTTAATTAGATATTTGAGATTTGGGGAAAATTACGGTCGCTAGTCCTATGTACAACTATTATAATAACTGAAAAGGAAAGATTAATGCACATATAATTAGCACTAAAAGCGTGGCAACTGAAGGTTGACACGTGTTGTGTGAAAACTGAATGTTTGTCAGAAGTAATAAATTTCGCTACACTTTGACTTAATTTAGCAAAAGAATTAATAAAACCAGAAAATTGAAAGTTAATTTAGTGATTGAATTTAATAGAGAACTTTCTTCTGAAGCACTACAAAATTCAATAAAATAAGGTTAGTCTTGGGCTACCTCAACAATCATTTCAAAAGCTACTTGAATCTACGCAATTTAGAAATAAGAGATTTAACTTTGAACTTGAATTAAATGATTCTGAACAGTTAACAATAGTAAAATTTAGTACGTACCAAGCTGAGCTGCAGTCGCAGGTAAGCTAAAATATGGTAACAAAACTCGCACTCTTAATTTGTGCTTGTGGAATCTGAATATTGTAGCCAGCTATGAGTACCTTAACTGAACTTTGAAATTAAAGCAGTGAAATGGAATGATATTACTTTAATGCTGGCGTTTGAGGTTCAACGACACTCGGGTTCATTCCGGAAAAGGAAGGGACCCTGCTTGGTAATGCAATTGGGACAATGAGCAACAAAGGTTCATGCTACGTTGCTGTAATTTGGTGACACAAATTGACCAGTTTGAAAATCTGAGGTCTGCCATACAGTTCTAAAACTTTACGTGCAGTTAGCAGCTAATGCTTCCCGTCCGCGACACCGTATCAGAAACTATCATAGCAAGTCGAGTGCAATTACATGCTCCCAAACCCCGAAAGCGCGGCAACTCGCGGGAGCGTCACACAACACCCCTGCTCCACCGCCCTACTCCAGCCAGACTCCCTCTGCCCGCGCTCCATGCGGCAGAGTTAACACTACCAAAGATCCTAAACACATTATACATCGACATATATATATAGTAAAACAATTACAATATATAAAGACACAGAAATGTCATATCTTCAGGCAACAAAATAAAGAAAAAAATTTATAGTGCAATAGCTGGAAATAGGAGGATATGCATTTCCGGCGTTACAGTGCAACAGCTGCAATAGCGACCGATGTGCACGGCCATGTAGCAGTTCCATTGGGGAATGGGCGCCGCGTGGCTGGGAGCGATATGAAGCATGGAAAGTCCATAGCACGTGCTCGAAAGAGTGCGTGGTGCGCAACTTGTTCATCTGCGACTTAAACGTACGCACAAAGCGTTCAGCCTCGCCATTCGACTTGGGGTGGAATGGGGCTGAGGTCAGATGGCGAATGCCATTAGCAGCACAGAACTCTTCAAACTCGGAGAACACAAATTGGGGGCCATTGTCGGAGACAATGACTTCAGGAAGGCCCTCAATGCAAAAAATAGACGTCAAAGTCGGAATAGTACTGGCAGATGTGGTAGAAGACATAGGTACAATAAAAGGAAGGTTGCTTTAAGCAGCCGGCTGGAGTGGCCGAGCGGTCTGAGTTATTCGAATAGCCCCTCTCACTCTTATGAATTTGTTTCACTACTTATTTAAATTGATCAATTAATTAACCTCGCTGGCCGGGGTGGCCAAGCGGTTCTAGGCGCTATAGACTGGAGCTTCGCGACCGCTACGATCGCAGGTTTGAATCCTGCCTCAGGCATCGATGTGTGTGATGTCCTTAGGTTAGTTAGGTTTCAGTAGTTCTAAGTTCTAGGGGACTGATGACCTCAGAAGTTAAGTCTCATAGTGCTCAGAGCCATTTGAACCATTTTGCTGTAAGCATCAATGACTGTCAAAAAGTGGGTGTTCCAGACACGACCCGCAAAATCAATATGAACGCGCTGCCAAGGCGCAGTAGGAGTCGGCCACGCAAAGAAGTGCTGGCAGGAAGCAGGTTGGTGCTCCGTGCAAGAGCGATAATTAACAAGCAAATTCCCAATTTGGTTATCAATACCGACCCAAGTGCAGTGACGACACGCTAATTGCTTTGTACGTACTATACCCCAATGACTAGCTTGCAGCAAGTGGAGGATTTCCGACTGCAATGAACGAGGTACAACCACACGAGACTGATCATTGTCAGTTAGTAACAAAATAACACTGTGGTGTACAGAAAAGTTGAGACGTTGCGCAAAGTAACATTGAACAATGGGATCACTAACCTGCGTAGCAGACGGAGGCCATTGAGTACGCATATACTGCAAAACAGTCTGCAAAGAAGCATCGGCGGCTGTCGTGGAAGCAATGCGACGAAAATACACCGGAAAACCATCAGCGAAATTCTTATATTGCGAGTCAATGAACATGCATGGCAATTCGAAAGAATCAAACAATTCGTCAGGACCGATAGGTAGACGAGACAAAGCATCGGCATTGCCTTGCTGGGCCGTAGGCCGAAACAAAATTTCATAATTGTAGCTAGACAAAAACAAACACCAACGTTACAACTTTTGTGTAGTACGTGCTGGAACTGGCTTTGACGGGTGAAACAACTACGTCAAAGGCTTATGGTCGGTGACCAAATAGAACTTGCGACCGCATAAAAAATCATGAAACTTGGTCACTCCATATACAATAGCTAAACCCTCTTTCTCGATTTGAGAATAGTTTTTCTGGGCAGAAGTGAGCAATTTAGACGCAAAAGAGATCGGGCGATCGACAGAAGTAATGCAGTGCGAGAGAAGCGCTCCGATGCCGTGATAAGATGCATCGACAGCCAAAACAACTGGTTTGGAGGGATCGAAAGGAATCACACGGCAATCACTCAACAAATCAGATTTGAGCTTGTGGAAAGCAGCATCACATTCCAAAGACCAAACAAAAGGAACGTTCTTACGCCGAAGGCGATGCAAAGGCGCAGCAATTAGCGCTGCATGTGGAATAAACCGAACATAATATGTAATTTTGCCTAACAGAGACTAAAATTTATTCAAGTTCCTGGGTGCTGGCAAATCCATAATCGCACGGAGATGTGACGGTGAAGGGTGGATACCCTGTCCGTTAATCATATGCCCTAAATACTGAATCAAAGTTTGAAAAAATTTGCACTTGTCTCTGTTACACTTGAGTCCTGCCTGCAAAAGTACAGAAAATAAGACACGCTAATTCTGCAGATGTCTATCAGGGGTGCGACATGATACCACAATATCGTCCAGATAATTGGAACAACCAGGGACAGTGGCATACAACTGCTGCAAGTAAGAGTGTAAAATAGCAGGAGCTGAAGCACTACTGAATGGAAGGCGGCGAAACTTGAACAAGCCAAGGTGGGTGTTGATCACAAAATATTGCCGTGACTGTTCGTCTAGCGGAATTTGAAAGTATGCATCCCGCAAGTAATCATGCAAAAGAATTTTCCCGCACCAACTTTAGCAAAAATGTCTTCAGGACGCGGTAAGGGAAACGTAGCTACCACCGTCTGGGGATTGACGGTAGACTTAAAGTCAGCACAAATACAGAGACGACCATTTCGTTGTTTCACACACACTAAAGGCGCAGCCCATTGCGAAGCAGAAAAAGGTTCAATGACACCACTGTCTTGCAAATGCTGACGTTCAGCAGCTACGGTGTGGCGCTGTAGATGCGGTACCAGGCGTGCGCGCCGGAAATTAGGCATGGCATTGTCTCTAACCACAATATGCGCTGCAAAGTCTGTGGCAGAACTAAGGCCCTCAGAAAAGAGTTCAGCAAAATCATCACATATTGCGGCCACACTGTCTGCATGGTCACAAGCGTTGACGCGAAGTACATTGTCCTGAATTGCGAGGCCAGAGTTCAAATGCGTCCATGCCAAAAATGTTCACAGCATTACTAGAGAGGAACACATGAAAAGACACAGTTTTCATCGTCGCACTATACGTGGCTTGCAAACTACACACGCCTAGCATTGATATTTTCTGTCCAGTAAATGCAGTCAGCGTGGAAGGTTGAAACGTCCCCTTCGAACAATTTCTGAATTACTGTGCTGATAAACCTCTTACATTATTTGCTTTTCAAACAGCTGAGCAAAACTGAACGTACTCAAACATTCACTAAAGTGACACACAATATTTTTAGCGCAACGCAATCTGACTTTCAAAAATCAAAAAAATGGTTCAAATGGCTCTGAGCACTATGGGACTCAACTGCTGTGGTCATAAGTCCCCTAGAACTTAGAACTACTTAAACCTAACTAACCTAAGGACAGCACACAACACCCAGCCATCACGAGGCAGAGAAAATCTCTGACCCCGCCGGGAATCGAACCCGGGAACCCGGGCGTGGGAAGCGAGAACGCTACCGCACGACCACGAGATGCGGGCTTTCAAAAATCCCTACAAAAGAATGGCCCTGACTAACATTAACCTATACCTTTCACAAATCACTTACCTCACCAAAATCTTCATTACTCGAACTACTGCAATACAGCGAGCGCCACTACTGCCAGCTAAATAAAAGATTCAAACTACGGAAGGCACTAACTACTGATAGGCATAGTTAGCAAATGAAAGATTTTAATAGAGAACAAACAATGTATTTACCTTAATAGTCATAATATATATAGCAGTTCATGATATCCAGTCTTACAAATTTCAAAAATTCCGCCATCTCTCTCCCCACATCCACCACTGCTGGCGGCTCACCTCCAACTGCGCAACGCTACGCGCTGTTAACAGCCAACTGCCCAATAGTACATTGGCAGACAACAATGCAAACTAGCCACAGACTGCACACAGCACAGCCAGTGACTTTCATACAGAGCGCTACGTGGCGTTACCAATATAAAAACCTAAACAGCCTACTTACAAGGTGACTGACGAAGAGGGGGCGAACCAAGCAAGTCATACGTTGATCTGTTGAGTAAAGAAACAGACACACCAGTGTCCAGCTGCATGCGAACTGAACTTCCACAAATGTTCAAAGTCACAAAAAGTTTATTTGCATCATGTTGAATGCGAGAGGAAGCATCTGGCAAAACTTGTTCATGCACACTACGAGCTGTAGAAGCACGCGAAGCAAAAGCCGTTGAAAAAATGGTATTAATGTCCATAGGACGATGATTGGAACTATGATTACAGCGGTGTCCATTGCGGTGACGCCCACGCGTTTCACGAGAACGTGAAACAGTCTGGGAATTAGAGTGTCTCTTATTACACACAGCTTGCACATGTCCTTTCTTATTGAAAAAGTAACACTGTGCGTGACGGGATGGGCAACTGTCCCGTGGGTGGGCATGAAAGCAGTTTGGACAAGATTTCAGTTTCTTAGTGGGTACATGGTTGGAAAATTGTTTACTTGCGCGCGAGCGGCGCGGCGTGGCTTCCTGTGCCTGGGCAGGGCGGGAGGGCACGTGTTGTGCCTCGCTAACAGTACACACACCCCAGGTCACGTCGAACGTGGAAGTAGCCATATCTAATGTATTATGTCTGTCTAGAAAGTCTACTACTTCCTGCAAAGACTTCCTACAAAACTTCCTAAGTTGCTCGCGGATGCGGTGATCCGCCACATTCTGCGCTATAGCGTCCCGAATCATGATATCCGCATAAGAGAGTCCACAGGAACAATTAAAGTCACAATCAGATGTTGGTCAAAAATGGTTCAAATGGCTCTGAGCACTATGGGGCTCAACATCTTAGGTCATAAGTCCCCTAGAACTTAGAACTACTTAAACCTAACTAACCTAAGGACATCACACACACCCATGCCCGAGGCAGGATTCGAACCTGCGACCGTAGCAGTCCCGCGGTTCCGGACTGCAGCGCCAGAACCGCTAGACCACCGCGGCCGGCCAGATGTTGGTCCCTGAAGGTCAGCCAACCATGATGTATTTGACTGAGTAGGACCACACTGGAGACGGAAAAATTTGTAGCGTGCAGCTACCACATTTACACTGTGACGGAAGTGGGAGTTTAAAACTGTTATCACTTCAGCGTAAGTTTTAGTTTCTGGGCGGGTGGTGGGAAACAAATTTAGGAGCACACGGTATAACACAACACCGGCGTTGGCAATGGAAAAGGCAAGACACTCTGTACGTGATATGTTGTATGCGGCGAAGTGGGCCTCGAGCTGAGCAATGTACTCTGGCCAGCGTTCAGAGTCTGGCTCGAAGGCACGGAACGGCGGCGCCATGGGCGTCGTGTGCGACACAGGAGGGGGCGACGGAGGTGCCGAGGCAGCTGCAGTTTGTAGTGTAGTTTGTAGTCCATTCACAGCAGCAAGCAGTTGCGTCATTTGCTGAGCCTGAAACCCTACAATATTGGGCAGTGAAGCCTGTTCCTTTGCCGGCCGGAGTGGCCGAGCGGTTAAAGGCGCTATAGTCTGGAACCGCACGACCGCTACGGTCGCAGGTTCGAATCCTGCCTCGGGCATGGATGTGTGTGATGTCCTTAGGTTAGTTAGGTTTAAGTAGTTCTAAGTTCTAGGGGACTTATGACCACAGCAGTTGAGTCCCATAGTGCTCAGAGCCATTTGAACCATTTTTTCCTACACCAGGGCGCCTATTCCTATGTCGTCCATACGGGAGTCTGTTCGATGGTCAACCGAAGGTCGTTAGTACGATTCTCCTGCTTGAACAATTTTTTGAACGTGAAATTTAAAACTTCGGCTTTCGTTTTGCTGTCTTGAACTGCAACACGAGACTGGTCAACAAGTGACTAGATAGAAATCTTAGATCCACTTAGCGAGGCCGGCCGCGGTGGTCTCGCGGTTCTAGGCGCTCAGTCCGGAGCCGCGCGACTTCTACGGTCGCAGGTTCGAATCCTGCCTCGGGCATGGATGTGTGTATTGTCCTTAGGTTAGTTAGGTTTAAGTAGTTCTAAGTTCTAGGGGACTGATGACCACAGATGTTAAGTCCCATAGTGCTCAGAGCCATTTGAACCATTTTTTCCACTTAGCGATTTCATACAGGACCAGAATTTTCTCGGGTTGACTGCCTGATATTATGCTAAGATATGATGGTGGTAATATATCTTTTCACAGACACACGAATTTCTACTAATCTTTACTTGACATCATATTAGATTCTGAAACCATTTGAACCTGTTCCTTTTGCGAAGCCATCGTTACCACAAAATGTTTCCTTAGAGCAAAGGGTGGGAGCGCGCATTCACTCAGTCACACGGAGATAGAACAAAAAAGATAAAACAGTACCGAGCAAGAAACAGAGGTAAGGGGAGAAAAAAAAATCATCCCATCCTCATCGCCACTGTTTTGTATCCCGCCCGGATAGGCGGCGTGTGGGTCTGCTCCTGCGAACTGGTTCTGTAATATAGGCCGAGAGTGAAGGAAGCGAGTAGGAGCAGGAGAGGTGAAGCACTTCTGTACTGCATGTCATTTTGACACTTTTTACTGGAGTCAAAAACACAAGTAAATATCAAAGGCATAAATAACTTTGGCTAGGATGAGCACGTAGGTGTGAAGCCGTAGACCATGTCTAATGTAACACATAGTCTCAATAGCAAGCTAGCCCGCTCGGTAGTCAAAGCGATATTTCCAGGCCGTCTGCTCTTTATGAAAAGGGTAGAAATCAAGGCGGCACTCGTTGAGCTCCACAGCGTTGGCCAGAGGGCGCTGTGGTCGGCGTAGTTAGTCTTTTCTCGTAGGGCCAATTTACGAGAGCTTGCACCTATGTTGTGGCATCGTAACTATCGACGCAACAATGACATTCTATGTACACACTATATGTTTAATTTTACCTCAGCAGTTGTAGCCACTGTCCACTGGATGTCTTCTGAACCTATCAGCCCTGTTGTCATTCGACTACGCAGTGGCATAGCCGCAGCAGCAACTATCTGTAGCCAAAAGAGCTCATAATCCAATGCTAGCAGAACTCTTTGACCAGGACTTAAGGTGTTCCACAATCTACTATTGTCTTAACCACAGCAGCACACCTTCTACATCAAGATATAACAGTTTACTTGGACTAACAAGCAAACAAGAGGAGCATTACAATGAGTGGCTATTACAGTAACTGTCCCTTGTAAACTGATAATATTTCCACACATGTAAATAAGTATGACCTATAAAACTTTTTATTTTCAAACCTATCAACCAATGACAGTACACACACACGCACACACACACACACCTACACACACACACATTATAAAGTTCTAGCAGTTGACCTTGCAGCAGCAGAATCTTGTGTCTTGTAACAGTCTCCTGTATCACGTTTTTAAATGTTAGGAAATTGGTAGGATTGACTGTACAATTGACAAATTATTAGAAAGCCAAAAATTTGGAAATTGGTAAACTGGTTGTAACCGGCCGCTGTGGCTGAGCGGTTCTAGGAGCTTCAGTCCGGAACTGCGCTGCTGCTACGGTCGCAGGTTCAAATCCTGCCTCGGGCATGAATGTGTGTGATGTCCTTAGGTTAGTTAGGTTTAAGTAGTTCTAAGTCTAGGGGACTGATGACCTCAGATGTTAAGTCCCATAGCGCTTAGAGCCATTTTTTAAACTGGTTGTATCATTGGTAAATTGGCATGATATCCAGAAATTGGTAAACTGGCTGCATAATTTGTAAATTGGTGTCACGATGCTGTACATGTGTTACATACGCCACAATTACGCCACTATTAAGCCATATAACCTCAATTAGGCTGAAATTACACCACAAAGCCAGAGTGGTCGATGAGGAAAACTAATAGCTGTTTGTATGGGTGCTAGCTGTTGCAGGCAGCCAAAACGTAAGTTAAATCCGCTAGAAAAACCCTTTGCAAACCACCACCAACGAAACATCCTAATAATAGTATAGAAAAAACAGGTGTGTCAAAAGAAAGGAACGACGTAAGAACAAGTACATTTCGGGGAACTGTGGTAGAATTTTTTGAAAGAAAAGCTGATAACTGTGAATCTAGGAACGACGTTAGCGAGGAGCAGAGGTTAAATAATGAAACTGTAGACCAGGATCTTACTGTAGATGAGCGCTGCAATATTAGTGAGAATCCTATAGAGAATGTGGAAGAAAGCACCCTAAATTGGGAAAGTGTAACAGGAGAGGTAGATATGGCAGAAAAAGATTTATGTAGAATAAGAGAAATGGTGTCTGACAGAGACGAAGAAATAATAGAAGTAAAGAAAGTTGGGTGTTATTTTGAACATTCTGACAACCAGAAGAAATGGTTTCAGAATCTAATATGATGTCAAGTAAAGATTAGTAGAAATTCGTGTGTCTGTGAAAAGATATATTACCACCATCATATCTTAGCATAATATCAGGCAGTGAACCCGAGTAAATTCTGGTCCTATATGAAATCGCTAAGTGGATCTAAGATTTCTATCTAGTCACTTGTTGACCAGTCTCGTGTTGCAGTTCAAGACAGCAAAACGAAAGCCGAAGTTTTAAATTTCACGTTCAAAAAATCGTTCAAACAGGAGAATCGCACTGACCACCTTCGGTTGACCATCGAACAGACTCCCGTATGGACGACACAGGAATAGGCGCCCTGGTGTAGAAAAACAACTGAAAGAGTTGAAAACAAATAAGTCACCCGGTCCGCATAGAATCCCAATTCTGTTTTTAAAAGAGTACTTTACAGAATTGGCCCCTTACCTAGCTTGCATTTATCAAGGATCTCTCGCCCAGTGCAAAGTGTGGTGTCACCGCCAGGCACCACACTTGCTAGGTGGTAGCCTTTAAATCGGCCGCGGTCCGGTAGTATACGTCGGACCCGCGTGTCGCCACTATCAGTGATTGCAGACCGAGCGCCGCCACACGGCAGGTCTAGAGAGACTTCCTAGCACTCGCCCCAGTTGTACAGACGACTTTGCTAGCGATGGTTCACTGACAAAATACGCTCTCATTTGCCGAGACGATAGTTAGCATAGCCTTCAGCTACGTCATTTGCTACGACCTAGAAAGGCGCCATTACCAGTTACTATTGATGCTGTAAAACATGTACCGTCAAGAGCGATGTTCACCATTTACGGATTAAAGTTAAGTATTCCAGCAGCTACGTACGTTTTTTGCTAGCCTCATTTCCTTGACCTGTTCCAGACCTCACGCCAGCCTGCGTGAGCTAAAACGCGTGCCTTTCGGCTTCCTCTCATAGTGGGTTGGCTCTCTTGCCAATCCACAACACAAAGTCCCAAGCGACTGGAAAAAAGTGCAGGTGACTTCTGTATATAAGAAGGGCAAAAGAATGGATCCAAAAAACCACAGACCAATATCCCTAACATCTGTTTGCTACAGAATCCTTGAACACCTTCTGTGTTCGAATGTAATAATTTTTCGTGAGACCGAGAATATTATGACCACTAATCAGCATGGTGTTAGAAAGCACTGCTCTTGTGAAACTCAAATTGCTCATTTCTCACATGACATACTACGAACTATGGATGAAGGACAACAGGCAGATTCCGTATTTCTAGATTTCCAGAAAGCGTTTGACACGGTGCCCTGTTGCAGTGTTAAAGCAGGTACTAGCATATGAAACAGGTTCCCAAATATCAGAGTTACTAGAAGACATTTTAAGTTACAAAACCTAATATGTTGTCTTCGATGACAAGTGTTCATCAGAAACAAGGGTATCGTCAAGAGTGCCCACGGAAGTGTGATAGAACCGCTGTTATTGTCTATATACATAAATGATTTGGTGGTCTGGGTGAACAGCAATCTGCGATTGTTTCCTGATGATGCTGTGGTGTACAGTACAGTGTCGAAGTTGAATGACTGTAGGAGGATACAAGATGACTTAGGTAAAATTTCTAGTTGGTGTGATGAATGGCAGCTAGCTCTGAATGTAGAAAAATGTAAGTTAATGTGAATGAGGCGAAAAAACAAATCCGTAATGTTCGGATACATCTTTAATAGTGTTCAGCTTGACACACCACGTCGTTTAAATATCTGGACGTAACGCTGCAAAGTGATATAAAATGGAACGAGCTTGTAATGGTTGTGGTAGGAAAGACAAATGGTCAACTTCGGTTTATTGGGAAAATTCTAGGAAAGTGTGGTTTATCTGTAAAGGAGATTGCATATAGGACTCTATTGTGGCCTATTCTTGAGTACTACTCAAGTGTTTGGGATCCGTATCAGGTCGTATTAAAGGAAGGCATCGAAGCATTTCAGAGGACTGCTAGATTTGTTACCGGTAAGTTCGAACAAGATGTAAGTGCTAAGTACATGCTCAGGAACTCAAATGGGAATCCCTGGAGCCAAGGCGACATTCTTTTCGGAGAACACTATTGAGAAAATTTGGAGGACTAGCATTTGATACTGACTGCAGAACGATTCTACTGCCTCAGACATACATTGTGCATAAGGGTCACGATGACAAGATATGACAAATTAGAACTCATTCGGAGGTACATAAAAAGACGTTTTTCCCTAACTCTATTAGCGAGTGGAACAGGAAAGGCAATGACTAGTAGTGGTACGGGATACTGCTACGAGCTGCAAGTTGGATTGCAGAATATCCAATTCGAATGTAGACTTTAGAGAGAGAGGGAGGTTATAGAAAAATCCTTCGATTTGTTACTGTTGGACACATAGGCTGAAGCTGCCGCAGTTAATGAAGTAAATGATCCCATTAATTTATGTGCGATGTCCACAGAAGGTGCAAAATTCGATCAACATGAAGTAGTGCAAAATTTGGTAGCTGAACCTGCTCAGGAAGTTATTTTACTAGGCCAGATTCTGGAGTAAGCATTAGTCTAGCAACAAGAGTGCTACTGTACCAGAAGTTTCTTCAAATATCCTGTTTAAGTGCACAAATATTGTTAGTGGCAGATATAGAGGAAAAATAGATTTTGAACGTAATGTAGGTGTCATTGCAGTATATGGAAAAACAGGGGGAAGAAATATGTTACGATCCAGTGGAAAGACGCGATGTGCCTGTAGGTTAGTGCCTGAGAAAAGACCCGCGATCTTTGTGATGTCAGGTGTTTGACGAACACCAGGCATCTCGAGTTGTTGTCAATATTATTTCCTTTCCATTTCACATTGTCAGCCTCCCTCTTCTTCACTCAGAACTTTTGCTGTCACCTTTCTTTCTTCCCTATCTTGTGTAAATAGTGTACATGGTGTTTTGTAGAAATGGTAATAACTAACAGTAATTGTAAATCCATTTTGAAAAATTATGAATCTAGAAAATGGGACATGTAAGAAAAGTAAAAAATTTCTGGAGTTAGTACAAAAATTGTACGTACCTACTAATGAGTGTATGAGTAATGAGAGAGAGTGGTGCAAACTATGGAATTTTTGTAATGTAAGATGTATAACGGAAATGTGAAGTAATGTGCTGCTGCCTATGGATGTGTAAGTTTCAGAAAAGAAGCAATGATGTTCTAATAGTCAGTGTATGATAGCTAGAGAATTCCTACAAAGATCAGGGTAAACTGGTTCTGTGTATTACGCCTATAGCAAATTACATAAGCTATTGTAAATATGTTCATAATTTTTTTATTCTCTGTGGATTTTTATGTATAATGCAAAGCTTGTGAAACAAGAAATAGTAGTTTTAAGATGAAGTCAGTGCTGGCACGTCAGTCTGTATCGACAGAGAAGAGAAGAAGGCTATGAGAAGAAGTGAGCCTATCGCACACTGACCGACCTCCCTCCAGGATGACAACACGGCAGCAGAGGCCCCTACGTGAGGACAACATAAGCGCCGCACCAAACTGGTGGCAGCCTACTTCGATAGCAGCTTCAACGTTAGCCACGCCTTGTAGCATCGATCATTAGTATTCTCTACATACCACATACTTGTGTTTGTCTATTCTGAAGAAGAGTGATTATTTTGTATGTCGCCATTTGCTTGCGACACATCTTTCAAATATAAGTACTGTAATTGTCTATTTGTACTAAAACTCGTTAATACGAGTTGTCTGGTTGTTTGTCTAGCGAACTGAGTATGCAGGATTCCTAGACACAACAACATTGGCAACGAGGTGAACGAATTCCATAGCGACTACCTGCTAACACAGCCACCAGCTGCTGCAGATTGTCCCTGTTTTTTGTGGTAGGCTTTCGTATTTTGCTGGTGCCTTAATTCAACCTTTTATTTTCTTTGCAGGGGTGTGTTTACATGTTTTAACAGTGTCTCTTATCGTGTTTTTTCTATTCAGTGTTTTCAGGTGGGTGTTGCAGATGTTTTCTTTGCTTGTGTGCACATTTTTCTTGCTTGCATTGTCTGTTTATTACATTTACCTATCAAAAATGAGCAACCCACCTCTCTCACCCCCTGCTAAGGTGCATCAGCTGCAAGCGGTAGATGCAATACAGCTAACACAAATGCTTCAGTTTCAGACGCAGCAGACTGCAACCCTTCTAAACACGGTATAGCACTTACTGGCCAACCAAGCGCCCAATGCAGCGTATCAGACAGATGAACATGCAACAACTGTAGCTCCGAGTGCCGCACCGACTTTTCGCCAGTTTAACAAAAAAGAAGAGGAATGGCTCGAGTGATTCCAACAGTATGAAGCCAACATCATTGCTCACAAAGTATCAAGTACTGTCAAACTACATTACTTTTTGTCAACGGTAGGAAGTGCAGTCTTTCGCCTCATCAGAAATTGTTCCCTAATGCTACCCCGAGTGAGCTTTCCTATGATCAAGTTGTAGAAACTTTAACTATTATGACCAGCAAGTGAATGTGTTGGCAGCTTGGTACCAGTTCTTTCGTTACAGGAAAAGGTCGGAACAAACTTATAGTGAGTGGGTAACAGATTTTTAGGGTATGACGAGGAAAGGCAAATTCAAATGTGCTTGTGGTGCTTTACATTCAGATATTATGTTGCGTGATGTGATCGCGTACAATGTAACTGATGTCAGACTTACAAAACCAATTTTCAAAGTGTCAGATCCACCATTCCATCACGTAGTGATAATTCTAGATCAGTATGATTCAGGTGCCGTAGTGGCTGATAAATCTGAGCAGCCACCAATTTGTCAGGTTGAGTCGTCCCTTTCTCAAGACCGTCCCAGTAGGCAGCAACAGCACGCGCACGCCAAGACATGTGAACAGTTCTCTAAACAGGCGGCTACATCAGTGAATAGAATAAATTAATGTCCTCAGTGCCATTCGCGGCACAAACGCCAGGACTGCCCGTCCATACAAACACAAAGGTGAGGTACAATCCGGATGTTTGCAATGGAACAAACATAAGAATTTTGCCTACTCACAAAAATATAACCACAAGCCCGCGGTGATCAGTGCAGTGTATTCAAAGTCTGCTGCAGGCATTATCAAAACTAGCAAGCCAACAGTTTCTTCACTGCTATACCAGTCCAACGAACTTTTTGTTCATTTGCATATTAGTGGAAAACGTGTGAAATTTCAGTTGGACATGGTGGCCTCTGTTACATTGCTGAATCTTAACACATATTAACTTTAGGCTCCCCATACCTGTCTAAACTAGCATACACCTAACGGCTTATAATTGACAAGCCATTCCCGATCTCGGAAAATGTACTTTGCCTGCCGTGTATCGCTCACATACGCGAACTGTGACTTTCACTGTGCTATAATCATGCGATTGTGAGAACATATTGGACCTTGATTTGTTTGATTCGTTCGACTTTAAATTCAGGACAATGTGTTGTCAGTGACTGCATTCAAACCAAAGGCAGCGTAGCTAGATTTTTAAAAGAATTCCCGGGACTCTTTTCTGAAGGTTTAGGCAAAGCTAACAATTTTGTTGCGCATATTACTCTGAAAGACAATGCTCAGCCGAAATTTCGCCGGGCCAGGTCTGTTCCCATTGCATTACGGAACAATGTGGCTGCAGAACGTAAAGAATTGAAAGCTTACGGAGTTACGGAGCTATTGCGCCCATACAAGCTAGTCATTGGGCAAGTCTATTGGTTTTGCTCACAAACCTTCAGGTCGCATTCGCCTCATTGTTGACATTAAGTCTATAGTCAACCCACAAACTATGATTGATACTTATCCATTGCCACGCCCAGAGGATCTGGTGGACAGATAAGGCGCTGGTCGCTACTTTCCAAAAACTGATTTGCGCAACGCATATCTTCAAATACCACTAGATGAAGAAACTCGTACCGTATGTGTTGTGAACACTCATTTGAGCTTGTTTAAATATTTCCGTTTACCTTATGGCAGTGCTTCCGCACCCGCCATTTTCCAACGGTATTTGGTGCAGCTGACTGCTCAAGTGCCAAACTAATAAAACTATTTGGACGATATTGTCGTAGCAAGTAGTACACCTGAAGAACACATTGCAAATTTACGTGCTTTGTTTCGTGTGTTATCTGATGCAGGACTAAAGTGTAGACTGGACAAGTGCAATTTTTTTAAACCTGAGTTGCAGTATGTTGGTCATGTCATAAACACTCAAGGTGTACATCCCCTTCAGTTACATTTGTTAGCCATTCGTGATCTGCCAGTTCCTCGCAATGTCACAGAATTGCCGTTAGTCTTAGGAAAACTGAACGATTGTATTCTGTTCATACCGAATTCTGCACAAATCACAGCTCCATTTCATCGCTTGCGTCGCAAGAACGTCCCCTTTGTTTGGATAGATGAGTGTCAAGAAGCTTTGCAAAAACTTAAATATGCGTTGCTCAGTGACCAATGCTGGGTCCCTTTGATTCTGCAAACCAGTTGTGTTGCAAGTTGACGCTTCCTCTTACGGAATCGGTGCAATGCTTACGCACAGATTTGGTGATAATGACAGGCCTATTGCTTTCGCAACAAAATTATTGTCCAAAGCTCAGTGTAACAATTCACAAAATGGTTCGAATGGCTCTGAGCACTATGAGACTCAACTGCTGAGGTCATAAGTCCCCTAGAACTTAGAACTACTTAACCCTAACTAACCTAAGGACATCACACACATCCATGCCCCAGGCAGGATTCGAACCTGCGACCGTAGCGGTCGCGCTGTTCCAGACTCTAGCGCCTAGAACCGCTTGGCCACTACGGCCGGCAACTATTCACAAATAGAGAAAGAAGCATTGGCTATTGTGAATGGTGTCACCAAACTCTACCAATGTTGTATATCAGAAAATTCTACTTAGTAACGGATCACAAGCCATTCTACATCTACATCTACACCCATACTCCGCAAGCCATCAGCCGGTGTGTGGCGGAGGGTACCTTGAATACCTCTATCCGTTCTCCCTTCTATTCCAGTCTAGTATTGATCGTGGAAAGAAAGATTGTCGGTATGCCTCTGCGTGGGCTCTAATCTCCCTGATTTCATCCTCATGGTCTCTTCGCGAGATATACAGGGTTATTACAAATGATTGAAGCGATTTCACAGCTCTACAATAACTTTATTATTTCAGACATTTTCACAATGCTTTGCACACACATACAAAAACTCAAAAAGTTTTTTTAGGCATTCACAAACGTTCGATATGTGCCCCTTTAGTGAATCGGCAGACATTAAGCCGATAATCAAGTTCCTCCCACACTCGGCGCAGCATGTCCCCATCAATGAGTTCGAAAGCATCGTTGATGCGAGCTCGCAGTTCTGGCACGTTGCTTGGTAGAGGAGGTTTAAACACTGAATCTTTCACACAACCCCACAGAAAGAAATCGCATGGGGTTAAGTCGGGAGAGCGTGGAGGCCATGACATGAATTGCTGATCATGATCACCACGACCGATCCATCGGTTTTCCAATCTCCTGTTTAAGAAATGCCGAACATCATGATGGAAGTGCGGTGGAGCACCACCCTGTTGAAAGATGAAGTCGGCGCTGTCGGTCTCCAGTTCTGGCATGAGCCAATTTTCCGCGGGCTACGCGTGAAACTTGCCCGCACGCGTTCAACCGTTTCTTCGCTCACTGCAGGCCGAGCCGTTGATTTCCCCTTACAGAGGCATCCAGAAGCTTTAAACTGCGCATACCATCGCCGAATGGAGTTAGCAGTTGGTGGATCTTTGTTAAACTTCGTCCTGAAGTGTCGTTGCACTGTTATGACTGACTGATGTGAGTGCATTTCAAGCACGACATACGCTTTCTCGGCTCCTGTCGCCATTTTGTCTCACTGCGCTCTCGAGCGCTCTGACGGCAGAAACCTGAAGTGCGGCTTCAGCCGAACAAAACTTTATGAGTTTTCCTACGTATCTGTAGTGTGTCGTGACCATATGTCAATGAATGGAGCTACAGTGAATTTATGAAATCGCTTCAATCATTTGTAATAGCCCTGTATATAGGAGGGAGTAATATTCTGCTTGACTCCTCGGTAAAGGTATGTTCTCGAAACTTCAAGAAAAGCCCGAACCGAGCTACTGAGCGTCTCTCTTGCACAGTCTTCCACTGGAGTTTATCCATCATCTCCGTAACGCTTTCGCGATTACTAAATGATCCTATAATGAAGCGCGCTGCTCTCCGTTGGATCTTCTCTATCTCTTCTACCAACCCAATCTGGTACCGGTGAGCAGTATTCAAGCAGTGGGAGAACAAGTGTACTGTAACATACTTCATTTGTTTTCGGATTGCATTTTCTTTGGATTCTTCCAATGAATCTCAGTCTGGCATCTGCTTTACCGACGATTAATTTTATATGGCCATTCCATTTTAAATCATCCCTAATGCCTACTCCCGGATAATTTATGGAATTAACTGCTTCCAGTTGCTGACCTGCTATATTCTAGCTAAATGATAAAGGATCTTTCTTTCTATGTATTCACAGCACATTACACTTGTCTACATTGAGACTTAATTGCCATTCCCTCCACCATGCGTCAATTCGTTGCAGATCCTCCTGCATTTCAATACAATTTTCCATTGTTATAACCTCTAGATATACTACAGCATCATCTGCCAAAAGCCTCAGTGAACTTCCGATGTTATTCACAAGGTCATTTATATATATTGTGAATATCAACGGTCCTACGACACTCCCCTGTCGCACACCTGAAATCGCTCTTACTTCGGAAAACTTCTCTCCATTGAGAATGACATGCTCCGTTCTGTTATCTAGGAACTCTTTAATTCAATCACACAATTGGTCTGATTGTCCATATGCTCTTATTTTGTTCATTAAACGACTGTGGGGAATTGTATCAAATGCCTTGCGGAAGTCAAGAAACACGGCATCTACCTGGGAACCCGTGTCTATGGCCCTCTGAATCTCGTGGACGAATAGCGCAAGCTGGGTTTCACACGACCGTCTTTTTCGAAACCCATGCTTATTCCTACAGAGTAGATTTCTAGTCTCCAGAATAGTCATTATACTCGAACGTAATACGTGTTCCAAAATTCTACAACTGATAGACGTTAGAGATATAGGTCTATAGTTCTGCACATCTGTTCGACGTCCCTTCTTGAAAACGGGGATGACTTGTGCCCTTTTCCAATCTTTTGGAACGCTACGCTCTTCTAGATACATACGGTACATCGCTGCAAGAAGGAGGGCAAGTTCCTTAGCGTACTTTGTATAAAATCGAACTGGTTTCCCATCAGGTCCAGCGGCCTTTCCTCTTTTGAGCGATTTTAATTGTTTCTCTATCCCTCTGTCATCTATTTCGATATCTATCATTTTGTCATCTGTGCAACAATCTAGAGAAGGAACTACAGTGCAGTCTTCCTCTGTGAAACAGCCTTGGAAAAGACATTTAGTATTTCGGCCTTTAGTCTGTTATCCTCTGTTTCAGTACCATTTTGGTCACAGAGTGTCTGGACATTTTTTTTGATCCACCTACCGCTTTGACATAAGACCAAAATTTTTTAGGATTTTCTGCCAAGTCAGTACATAGAACTTTATTTTCGAATTCGTTGAACGCCTCTCGCATAGCCCTCCTCACACTACAATTCGCTTCGCGTAATTTTTTTTTTTTTTTGTCTGCAAGGCTTCGGCTATTTTTATGTTTACTGTGAAATTCCCTTTGCTTCCATAGCAGTTTTCTAACTCGGTTGTTGTACCACGGTGGCTCTTTTCCATCTCTTACGATCTTGCTTGCCACATACTCATCTAATGCATATTGTACGATGGTTTTGAACTGCGTCCACTGATCCTCATCACTATCTGTACTTGAGATAAAACTGTTGTGTTGAACCATCAAGTACTCTGAAATCTGCTTTTTGTCACTTTTGCTAAACAGAAAAATCTTCCTACCTTTTTCAATATTTCTAGTTACGGATGAAATCACCGATGCTGTAACCTTCTTTATGATCGCTGATTCCCTGTTCTGCGTTAACTGTTTCAAATAGTTCGGGTCTGTTCGTCACCAGAAGGTCTGATATGTTATCGCCACGAGTCGGTTCTCTGTTTAACTGCTCAAGTTAGTTTTCAGATAACGCAATTAAAAAAAATCCACTGGATTCTTTGTCCCTGTCACCCGTTATAAACGTTTGAGTCTCCCAGTCTATATCTGGTAAATGAAAATCTGCACCCAAAACTATAACATGGTTGGGAACTCTACTCAAAATATTTTCCAAATTTTCCTTCAGGTGTTTTGCCACAACAGGTGCTGAGCCAGAGGGCCTATAGAGACATCCTATTACCATGTTTAAGCCTGCATTAACCGTGACCTTCACCCAAATTATTTTACATTTCGGATCTCCGTCAATATCCTCCGATACCATTGCACTTTTTATCGCTATAGACACGCCTCCCTCTTCACTGTCCAGCCTGTCTCTGCGGTATACATTCCAATCTGAGTTTAGAATTTCATGTCAGTCCTTCTTTCATCCACAGATGCCGGTTCCTGGGCGAACTGTCCAAAATTTGCAAAGATGGGCTTTGTTGTTGTCTCAATACCAGTAAGAAATTGTGTATCGCCGCATAGCTCAACATGGTAATGCGGACGCACTTTCATGTCTTCCGATTGGCCCTGATACAGACGTTGACGCTTCTGCTGCATTTTGTTATCACATCGGTATTCAGGATTCTGAATTGCTTCAACCGTTTCCTCTGAACTATAGGAAAATTGCACAGGCCACGGAGACTGATTCAGATTTTAACATTTTGCTAAAATACATTCGCACATCTTGGCCTCTCTCATTGCATAGCATAAAGAACTCTGTATTGCACCGATGCTTTGCATGTCGGCATAGCCTTGCTATAGAGCAAGGTGTGATTCTTGTTCAAAATGACAGTGGACAGTCACGTGTGTTGATCCCAAGACCTTCTCATAGAAAAGTGTTGCAGTTACTTCACCAAGGACACTGGGGGATAGTTCGTACGAAACAGTTAGCGCGTCGACACTGTACCTTGCAAGGTATGGACACCCAAACAGAACAGATGACGTCACAGTATCACGCGTGTGAGGAAAATCAATCCGCTCCACCACAAAAATTCTCTGCTTGGCCTAAGTCGCAATCACCATGGCAACATGTGCACTTAGACTTGGCGGGTCCTTTTTGGCACGCTCGTTGGTTGATTGTGGTAGACTCTTACAGCAAGTTTCCCTTTGCTGTGCCAATGAACTCAAGAACGTCAACGTCACGTAGCATACTTCAGGCGTTGTCATCTGTTTTTTGCCTCGAAGGTTTGTCTGATGTCATAGTGTCGGACAACGGCCATCAGTTCACGTCGAATGAATTTGAAACATTCTGTGAACGCAGTGGCATACAGCATCGAAGTAGTGCACCGTTGCATCCAGTCAAACGGCGAAGCAGAAAGGTTTGTCAGAATTTTCAAGCAGCAAATGGACAGACTTTGCACCGCACCCACCATGAATCAAGCACTGCAGCTGTTTCTCGCCTCCTATCGTTCGCATCCACGAGATGGACCATCACTGACGGAATAGCTTCACGGCCGACGCCATCGGTCACTGCTCCACCTGCTCCACCCTCCTTAGGATCTAGCGCCGAAGGAAGGCTGCAAGTATCGCTTAGCGCCGCATGATATTGTGTTTTTCATGGTTTTTAGAAGCAGCAGACGGTGGGTGCGAGGAGAGGTCCTTCGCCGACTTGGAGCATGCATGTATCTCATTTCAGGCCCAGACCAATTGCAGCGCCGACATCACAATCAAATTCGCTACTTCCATGTGCACGGTGATACTTCTATACCTCTTCCCCCCAGATTCATGGATCCCGAGGACAGCGCGGCCACAGCAGCCGCCAGAGGGTGTCATCATGCGACACATTTTTCAAAGTTAAGTATTGTAATTGTCTATTTGTAATAAAACTCATTAATACGAGTTGTTTGATTGTTTGTCTAGCGAACTGAGTAGGCGGTATTCCAAGACACAATAATATTTTCTTACCAGAGTCAAGTTTATAAGTGGCAGTTAGATTACTTTTTACTGAACAATTATTAATACTGAAAATACATTTCAGGAAAAGCTATGTAATTGTCATTGAAAAGATACAGATTATGACAGAAAAGATAACGTGTATTTGTAATTGAAGGAAATTGTAAAACACTTCTTCTTTGGAGGATGCAAAGTTACGATTATTTCGCTTAAATGTACTGTATTTTGCAGGTATGGACCATTGTGTAAAACTGATACGAGACTCACTGTTATCTGATTGAGAACAGGTGATGGACACTGCAGTATGTAAAGTGCCTTGGTGTATATGTATAACTGAAATACACTCCTGGAAATGGAAAAAAGAACACATTGACACCGGTGTGTCAGACCCACCATACTTGCTCCGGACACTGCGAGAGGGCTGTACAAGCAATGATCACACGCACGGCACAGCGGACACACCACGAACCGCGGTGTTGGCCGTCGAATGGCGCTAGCTGCGCAGCATTTGTGCACCGCCGCCGTCAGTGTCAGCCAGTTTGCCGTGGCATACGGAGCTCCATCGCAGTCTTTAACACTGGTAGCATGCCGCGACAGCGTGGACGTGAACCGTATGTGCAGTTGACGGACTTTGAGCGAGGGCGTATAGTGGGCATGCGGGAGGCCGGGTGGACGTACCGCAGAATTACTCAACACGTGGGGCGTGAGGTCTCCACAGTACATCGATGTTGTCGCCAGTGGTCGGCGGAAGGTGCACGTGCCCGTCGACCTGGGACCGGACCGCAGCGACGCACGGATGCACGCCAAGACCGTAGGATCCTACGCAGTGCCGTAGGGGACCGCACCGCCACTTCCCAGCAAATTAGGGACACTGTTGCTCCTGGGGTATCGGCGAGGACCATTCGCAACCGTCTCCATGAAGCTGGGCTACGGTCCCGCACACCGTTAGGCCGTCTTCCGCTCACGCCCCAACATCGTGCAGCCCGCCTCCAGTGGTGTCGCGACAGGCGTGAATGGAGGGACGAATGGAGACGTGTCGTCTTCAGCGATGAGAGTCGCTTCTGCCTTGGTGCCAATGATGGTCGTATGCGTGTTTGGCGCCGTGCTGGTGAGCGCCACAATCAGGACTGCATACGACCGAGGCTCACAGGGCCAACACCCGGCATCATGGTGTGGGGAGCGATCTCCTACACTGGCCGTACACCACTGGTGATCGTCGAGGGGACACTGAATAGTGCACGGTACATCCAAACCGTCATCGAACCCATCGTTCTACCATTCCTAGACCGGCAAGGGAACTTGCTGTTCCAACAGGACAATGCACGTCCGCATGTATCCCGTGCCACCCAACGTGCTCTAGAAGGTGTAAGTCAACTACCCTGGCCAGCAAGATCTCCGGATCTGTCCCCCATTGAGCATGTTTGGGACTGGATGAAGCGTCGTCTCACGCGGTCTGCACGTCCAGCACGAACGCTGGTCCAACTGAGGCGCCAGCCGTTCCACAGGACTACATCCAGCATCTCTACGATCGTCTCCATGGGAGAATAGCAGCCTGCATTGCTGCGAAAGGTGGATATACACTGTACTAGTGCCGACATTGTGCATGCTCTGTTGCCTGTGTCTATGTGCCTGTGGTTCTGTCAGTGTGATCATGTGATGTATCTGACCCCAGGAATGTGTCAATAAAGTTTCCCCTTCCTGGGACAATGAATTCACGGTGTTCCTATTTCAATTTCCAGGAGTGTAAGAGAGAAAACCCTCATTCTGCTACATAGGAAAATAAGTGTTGAAATGGTATAAAATTTTATATAGACGACCACCAACGTGTAGTTGTGAAATGTCCAAGTTCTGTAAAGTGAGTTAGTGTAATTGTAAGCCGGCCGGAGTGGCCGAGCGGTTCTAGGCGCTATAGTCTGGAACCGCTCGACCGCCACGGTCGCAGGTTTGAATCCTGCCTCGAGCATGGATGTGTGTAATGTCCTTAGGTTAGTTAGGTTTAAGTAGTTCTAAGTTCTAGGGGACTGATGACCTCCAATGTTAAGTCCCATAGTGCTCAGGGCCATTTTTGTAATTGTGAGAAAATAAATGGCTCTCTTTTTACCTCGTCGTAAAATAGCTGTTGTGGAAAATATTTCAAATGAATGCTCACCATATCGATATTAATGAAACGAAAATTAGTGTACTAGGGACGTCAACCATAGTGTCTTTTCATAATGAAGGTGACATGATTTTCGAGAATCTTCTTATGAACGATCACCATAACGAATTCCATGAAAAGCTCGTTTTAGTAAGAAAAAGGGATACCAACGTAAAAAGTTTTCAGTGATGTAATGTAGTATGTCTTGATATGCAAGAGTACTTACAAAGGAAAATGGGAAACGAAATATAAGTCGGAATAAATTTGAAAATGCAGTTGTAATCAATTTTGTGAAAAGTACATATATTTTGGTCGAAAAGAATCAAAAAATGGAAATCTTGTAAAAAATGTATTTTTCACAACAATTTTATAAAATAATTTCGGTGTATTGCTATTAAGTCCAAGGTAGTTTAAATTTCATGAAATACTTTAGCGAAATCTCACATTACCTTAATATTTCGTTTATAGACAAGCTTTGCGGTATTTAAAATTTTGTTAAGGATCCATGGTTAATTGGTTTTGTTCTGTTCAGTCACAAAAGGCGTTTCATAACAATATTGCCTTTGTACGAACCTCAAATGTACTTAAAAGTAATTTTGGTTCATAGGGGGCGGGTAACATTGCAAATCATTCAGAGTATTTCCATCTTGCAGCGAATCCACCAATCTTAGAGTATCTCTTCCCATGGAGCTGGAGAGATCAGCTTTTCTTATTCCCACATCAGCAGAGCTGTCGCTGTCTGTTGGGGCAGTGTGATATAGCTTGGCGTGCATATGCATGATTATGCACACTCCCTATGAATCTAATGAAATTGTATTAAATTCGTGCTTAAGACGACCGACACTGGGGTGCGTTCTAGCGTTAATATTTACGGAGATACAAAAATGCGTGTTTTTTAACCTCACGCTGCGTAGACTGCCCTACACGATAGGCATGGTGTGCGGGAATGGTATCGATTTGCCTTGACAACCTGCTACAGGTTGGGGCAAAAAATAGTTCTCTGGGGCAAAAAATAGTTCTCCAGCCCCTGACGAGTAGGCTGCCTGGCACACCAGACATTTTATGTTGGAGTATTATTGGCCAGTTTTAGCAGTATGCTTTGCATGGCAGCCTACACATCATGGGAAAAATGGGTTTCCAAGAGCTTGGCACATAAGTTATGTTACACGAGAGGGGTGTTCTGGAAGTACTACCAGCCTGTTTTATCGCCTCTTTTGAGGGGTTACACATGTCTGGGGGAAGGTGACATGGATAGAATAGTAGATAAAGAGCGGCGCAGGGGGGATGGATAAGGTGAGATGGCGACAAGAGGTGATGGGTAGGGTGATAGGGGGGGGGGGCAGGAGTGCAGGAGTGAGATTTAAAAACAAAGACAGAGGAGGCGGAGAGACAGGGTAGAGTGCAAAATGAGCAGAAAGAGGGGAGAGGATGGAAATCTAGAGGTGGGAGGATGAAATGGGCAGATAGGTTGGCAAGTAGGCGATGAGTAGAGAGAGAGGAAAATTAGAGGTGGACTTATAGCCATGCACAGTATATGTGACAGACATGTATGCAGATGAAGTAGCAGGGAAAAGGATAGTATATATATAAAAAGCCGAGAGTATGTACATATGTATCAATGAGCAAGAACTCCTCCCAGGCCCTTGGACCTATGTGGGCCAAATCTCACTCATGAACATCTTACCCGAGCGTTTATAACACTCTAGCTCTAGTATTTATGGAGATACAGATGTGTCTGTGTTATGCCCCTGTCATATAGGTTTCCCTGCACAAACGGTACATTTTGTGGTAATAGTATCAACTTGCATTACCAACCTGCTTTGAAGTACAGCCAGTATGTTAGGAGCAAGAAACGATTCCAGCATCCAAATTGCAGGGAGAAAGGGAGCAGGAGGAGATGTAAAGACAGAGAGACTGTAATATGAATGATTGGACAGGTAGTGAGTGTGGAGTATGAGATGGACAGCAAGATGAGAGGGGATGGACAAAGAGAGGTGGGAGGATGCGATGGATAGATTGGGAGGCAAGGAGATGTTGGGCAAAGGAAGAGGAGAGCAGGACATGGACCAATGGATGTGCACACTATATGTGACATACATGTACATAGGCAAAGCTGAGAAGGAAAGGCTAGTCTGTATATATATAAAGCAGAATGTATGTATGTATGTGAAGAAACTCTTCCCAAGCCCCGAGATCAAAGTGGGTCAAATTTGATGCACTAATTACATGTCCAAAGAGGACCAAAAAAGATGAATTTATAACAGTCTAGCTCTAATATTTGTGGAAATAAAGACATGTATATTTTTAAGCCCTTGCTGTGCGTGCAGCCCTGTATGGCAACTATGTCATGTGAGAATAATATAGACCCCTCCTAGTGAACTACTTTGCAGGGCAGTCTATATGTCAGGTGAAAGAAACTGTTTTGTAGCCCCCAATGAGTAGTATCAGTCTGCTTTATCACCCTGCTTTGCATGGCAACCTACACCTCATGGGAAAAAAGGGTTTTCAAGTATTTGGGGTGTAGATACTACTTGATGAGAGGAATGCTGCGGTAGTAGTACCAGCCCACTTTATCGACCTTCTTTGCTTGGGTTACACCTGGGGATGGACACGCCTAGTGGAAGGTTAAAATAGATAGAGGAGGAGGTGGAGAGAGAGTAGGAGGCAGCAGGAGATGAATAGGCTGAGAGGCGGCAGTAGGGGATAGGTAGGGTGAGAGGGGCCAGGAAAGGATGTAAAGACAGAGAGTGGGGGAGGGAAAGAGATGGACAAAGAGAGATCTACTGAAGCAGATATACAGAGATACAGGAGGTTGGGATGGACATAGGGTGGAGAAAGGAAGAGAGGGACAGAAAGAGGGGAGGAAAGAGGAGGTACAATAAGAGGTGACAAGAGGGGCTAGACTGATAGGGCGGCAAGGAAGGGATGGGCACAGAGGGGGGAGGAGAAGACTGCCAAAGAGATATGTGCATTATATGTCAAAAATATGTATACAGGCGATTCGATGGGTCAAAGGCTACACACTGAGGTGACAAGTCATGGAATACAAACTAATATCGTGTCAGACCTCCTTTCCCCAGTGTAGTTCGCCCCTGGTAGCTGAGTGGTCAGTGTGCCGGAATGTCACACTTAACGGCCTGGGTTCCATTCCGAGCTGGGTTGGAGATTTTCTCCATTCAGGGACTAGATGTTGTGTTCTCCTTATCATTTCATCCCCATCGACACGCAAGTCGCCAAAGTGGCGTCAACTCGAAAGAGTTGCACCAGGCGAACAATCTACCCTATGGAAGACCTTAGCCACATGGCATTTCCATTTCCCAGTGTAGGGCAGTAACTAGACATGGCATAGATTGAGCAAGTCGTTGGAAGTCCTCTGTAGAAATACTGAGCCATGCTCCCTATATAGCCATCCATAATTGCGAAAGGGTTGCCGATGCAGGATTTTGTGCATGAACTGACCTCAGTTAAGTCGCATAAATGCACAATGGGATTCATGTCGAGCAACCTGGTTGGCCAAAGCATTTGCTCAGATTGTTCAGAATGTTCTTCAAACCAATTATTCGCAATTTGTTGTGAATAATGGTGCATTGTCATCCATAAAAACACCATCAATGAATGGCTGCAAATGGTATCAAAGTTGCTGAACATAACCATTTGCAGTCAACGGTCAATTCAACTGGACCACATGACCCAATCCTTTCCATGTAAACACAGTCCACACCACTATGGAGCCACCACCAGCTTGCAAAGTGCCTTGTTTATAACCTGGGTCCATGGCTACATTATGCTACCACCATCTGTATATGTGCAAATCGGTATCTCATTACTTTTGTCATCACGATATATACGTATAAAGTGTGTGGATGATGTGTGCATCCAGGAACTCCTCCATGCCACTGAACCAAAGTGGGCCAAATCTGGCACACACTAGTTCTAGCCCCGAGTGGACCAATGCAGATGTGTTTATAATGCTCTATCTCTAATACTTCCGGAGATACAGATATTTGACGTTTTTTAATTGCCTGCCATGCAGGCGGCCCTACATGACAGGAGTGTTGTGTGGGAATAGTGTCAACCTGCTCTGCAGAGCTTTCTATGCCTAAGGCCCCTCATACGCAATCAGATGGGCAACTCACTGTATACTGATGTGTTACAGTACATCACAGCAAGTGTGCTGCACGAGTGTGCCCCATGTTGTGACATAACCAGATGTATGTCAGGCTCTTAGCACAGGTATGCATCACTGCTTTCATCCACTGTGAAATACCTACACGTTTCCATCCCCACATGGCATATGATCTATGAACAATGTGGATACATAAATCCACTTGCACCCTGCATCTGAGACAGGAATTATACTAAGAAATATCCAAGACCAGTATCACAGATACTACTACTGGACATGATGGCCATCCTCTTTGCAAATGTCATATGCCCAAAGATGGTAGTTTCACTACTATATACCATATATTCATGTCTGGTGCTGTCAAAATAATCAGTGGATTGCTCCATATTCAATTCTACTGTTATCAGTGTTCCACATATACATCAATGTGGAACTGTGTAGAAGCATCAAAACTATGAAGTGCTTTTAGGTACATCAATAAATGTAGTGGCATAGCCATCTTTAGTATGTGTAATGTGAAAAAGGAAATGAGACCACCTTCTTAATACATGTAAATTTGAGAATCTGTATGCATATCTGGGAACTCCTTCCAGCCCCCTGGACAGAAGTGGACCATATTTGGCACACAAACTTCTTGCGCCAAGAGGACTTACACAGGAGGATTTATAATAGCCTAGCTTTAATACTTATGGAGATTCAGATATGCAACGTTTAAGACCATGCCAGATATGGCTGCTCAGCATGACAGGTGTGTTGTATGGGAATAGTATCGACCTGCCTTACCTACCTGCTTTGCAGGGGAGCCAGTCTGTCAGGGTCAAGAAACTGTTTTCAAGTCCCCCCACACATAGGTTGGCCCAGCAGAACAGTGTCTGTGTGCTGGAGTAGTATTCGCCTGCTTTATCGGCCTGCTTTATCAGCATGCTGTGCATGGCAGCCTAACATGATGTGTACACTGTGGGTATTTATTTCTTAATTACTGTTGTTGGCAGCTGTTCTCGATTCAGACACAGGAATATTTACTTCATTTTATTTTGTGAAGGAACTTCAGAAACCCATGATTAGCAATCCTGCTTTGGTGGTGCTGTCGTCTATAACATTGCCATTTCCATAATACAGTGATTTCTGCTGCTGGAATACTTTATATACGACCAGAATCTCTTTAGATTTTCTGCCAGATTTGGAGACAGCATTTTGTTGTGGTAAGTGTTACAAGCTTTTCAGTGGGAGAAATTGCAGTTGGGTTTAGTGTTTTCGGTCATCTTAGCATGATGAAAGGATGCGATTCCAAGAGGCACAAGACATTGATATTTTAGAGTAAAACTTGATATTTTACTTAAAATATTTAAATTTTTTTAATTTCTTGAGATACATAATATGAGGTTCAAGAAATCACCAGTTCAGATACTTGTGATCTTGGTTTACTAGTGACAATAGTATAGGAATATGGGAACAAATGCGCATATTCTCTGAGGGAGACACTCAGCTCAAAATCAGTATCAGCGAACACCAAAGCGAAAATCTGCAACACAGTGATAAGCCCTGCAGTCATGTAGAGTTTAGGAACATGGAGAATGACTAATTTGGAAAAAGAAACACTATTAATTTTTGAAAGAAGAGTAATGAGGAAGATATGGACATCAATCTTAGATAGAGGAGAAGGGACGAGGAGAAAAAAAAGAGAAAATCTGCCTCTTGATACAACAGAAAAAATCCTACAGGAGCTGAAGAGCAGAAGAATCCAGAGGACGGGCCATGTTGCTCATACGCCTAAAGACACGCAGGTGAACTAGACACTTCAGGGGAAACCAAACATGAGACTCCCTATGGGACGAAAAGGCAGCCCTGGCTGGATGACCTGGTTAAGGACCTGGCAGCCCTGGCGATTGAAGACACTTGGAGGAACCGAGCACAAAACAGAAGGGAATTAAGACATCTGTGGAAGCAGCCTGTGGCTTGCAACGCCTGGGATCGCTGGATATGTATGTAAGTTGTTTGTTGATTATCTAAGCCTCGCATCAGTTTTCCAGTTATGTAAATAATAACATCTAGCCGCAGAACGGTTACTAGTGCAACATTCCCGTTCAGTAAACGGAGCTAGGTACATCTTTTGATAAATAATAGACACGTCCCAAGTACGATTTAGTTAATTTATTTCCCACACTTCACCTTGTATTTTGAGATGCTGACTAACTTTTTGCAGTACATAATTTGGGATTGTCTAGAGAAGTAACATTGCTACATCTCAGGCCAACACTCTTACAAGTAAAGATGTGGATAGTGTTGAACTGATGAATTGCAGTAACTGTGTATATTTACCCCTTGTTACGGGCGAGGTTGGTCAGTGAGACGTTATATTTTCCGACACTTGACAGTGACAAGAAACGCTAGATAAAATTCATAGCATAACATCTGAACACAGGTAAGAATTTCCGAAAGAAAAAGAAAGAAAGAGAGAATATGATTTAACGTCTTATGGAAGGAGCAAAGGAATTACAGAGATTTGCTACGAGCGAGCATTGATTTAAATCAATGGGGAATGTTAGAAAATTGTGCCGGCCGCTGTGACCGAGCAGTTCTAGGCGCTTCTGTCCGGAACCGAGCTGCTGCTACGGTCGCAGGTTCGAATCCTGCCATGGATGTGTGTGATGTTCTTAGGTTAGTTAGGTTTAAGTAGTTCTAAGTTCTAGGGGATTGATGACCTCAGATGTTAAGTCCCATGATGCTTGGAGCCATTTGGATTTTTTGAAAATTGTGCTCGAGCGAGATTTCCACACACCACAAAGGTAGTGCCCTGATCATTATCCTCATCATTTGGTGTGCATCTGCACTGAAGAGATCATTAGCTGTCCTTGGCTTATATATACGGTGGATTACCTAAAACTTGCACCGCAAATACAGGGCTATTACAAATGATTGAAGCGATTTCATAAATTCACTGTAGCTCCATTCATTGACATATGGTCACAACACACTACAGATACGTAGAAAAACTCATGAAGTTTTGTTCGGCTAAAGCCGCACTTCAGGTTTCTGCCGTCAGAGCGCTCGAGAGCGCAGTGAGACAAAATGGCGACAGGAGCCGAGAAAGCGTTTGTCGTGCTTGATATGCACTCACCACATCAGTCAGTCATAACAGTGCAACGACACTTCAGGACGAAGTTCAACAAAGATCCACCAACTGCTAACTCCATTCGGCGATGGTATGCGCAGTTTAAAGCTTCTGGGTGCCTCTGTAAGGGGAAATCAATGGGTCGGCCTGCAGTGAGCGAAGAAACGGTTGAACGCGTGCGGGCAAGTTTCACGCGTAGCCCGCGGAAAATTGGCTCATACCAGAACTGGAGACCGACAGCGCCGACTTCATCTTTCAACAGGATGGTGCTCCACCGCACTTCCATCATGATGTTCGGCATTTCTTAAACAGGAGATTGGAAACCCGATGGATCGGTCGTGGTGGAGATCATGATCAGCAATTCATGTCATGGCCTCCACGCTCTCCCGACTTAACCCCATGCGATTTCTTTCTGTGGGGTTATGTGAAAGATTCAGTGTTTAAACCTCCTCTACCAAGAAACGTGCCAGAACAGCGAGCTCGCATCAACGATGCTTTCGAACTCATTGATGGGGACATGCTGCGCCGAGTGTGGGAGGAACTTGATTATCGGCTTGATGTCTGCCGAATCACTAAAGGGGCACATATCGAACATTTGTGAATGCCTAAAAAAACTTTTTGAGTTTTTGTATGTGTGTGCAAAGCATTGTGAAGATATCTCAAATAATAAAGTTATTGTAGAGCTGTGAAATCGCTTCAGTCATTTGTAATAACCCTGTATTGCGGAAATGGAAAGTGCTATTGATGTGCTGTTTTCACAGAATGAATTGGTAGTCAGGGGCTTGTGCTGTTAATCAATGAAGAGATTGTAATAATATTTATAAAGTGTAATTTTGTGCAAATATAAACTTTTTTAAAGGAGCAATGCCGATTGATATTAACAGACTAAAAGTAGACTAAATTAGAGTGTCATTGTTGTTTGTTGCAGGAGTCAAGTGCACGTCGCTTACGAGATATCGTATTTTGAAAATTTCCCACACCGACACTTGTGCAATACCTGTGGTAACAGACGCTACAGAAAAGCACAAGGTCATACACTAGTTACGCGGATTCCGGCCAGTAACGAGACAACTGACCGTACCAAGTTGTATTCAAAATGACCACCAGCAGTGACAATACACGCTTCTAGTTTGGCATGGAACGACTGCTGCATTTCATCCGAGATGTCTGAGCGGGCTACATTAACGCATCGTTGCGTATCCTTCTAGACAACGTCTTTCAGCTTTCCCCACAGAAGAAAGTCTACAGAGGTCAAATCTGGGGAATGAGCCGGTCAAGATATAGGTCATCTACGTCCAATCCAACGATATGGAAACAGTTCAAATGGTTCAAATGGCTCTGAGCACTATGGGACTTAACATCTATGGTCATCAGTGCCCTAGAACTTAGAACTACTTAAACCTAACTAACCTAAGGACAGCACACAACACCCAGCCATCAGTATTCTCAATGGAGAGAAGTCTTCCGAAGTAAGAGTGATTTCAGGTGTGCCGCAGGGGAGTGTCATAGGACCGTTGCTATTCACATTATACATAAATGACCTGGTGGATGACATCGGAAGTTCACTGAGGCTTTTTGCAGATGATGCTGTGGTGTATCGAGAGGTTGTAACAATGGAAAATTGTACTGAAATGCAGGAGGATCTGCAGCGAATTGACGCATGGTGCAGGGAATGGCAATTGAATCTCAATGTAGACAAGTGTAATGTGCTGCGAGTACACAGAAAGATAGATCCTTTATCATTTAGCTACAAAATAGCAGGTCAGCAACTGGAAGCAGTTAATACCATAAATTATCTGGGAGTACGCATTAGGAGTGATTTAAAATGGAATGATCATATAAAGTTGATTGTCGGTAAAGCAGGTGCCAGACTGAGATTCATTGGAAGAATCCTAAGGAAATGCAATCCGAAAACAAAGGAAGTAGGTTACAGTACGCTTGTTCGCCCACTGCTTGAATACTGCTCAGCAGTGTGGGATCCGTACCAGATAGGGTTGATACAAGACATAGAGAAGATCCAACGGAGAGCAGCGCGCTTCGTTACAGGATCATTTAGTAATCGCGAAAGCGTTACGGAGATGATAGATAAACTCCAGTGGAAGGCTCTGCAGGAGAGACGCTCAGTAGCTCGGTACGGGCTTCTGTCAAAGTTTCGAGAACATACCTTCACTGAAGAGTCAAGCAGTATATTGCTCCCTCCTACGTATATCTCGCGAAGAGACCATGAGTATAAAATCAGAGAGATTAGAGCCCACACAGAGGCATACCGACAATCCTTCTTTCCACGAACAATACGAGACTGGAATAGAAGGGAGAACCGATAGAGGTACTGAAGGTACCCTCCGCCACACACCGTCAGGTGGCTTGCGGAGTATGGATGTAGATGTAGATGTAGATCACGAGGCAGAGAAAATCCCTGACCCCGCCGGGAATCTAACCCGGGAACCCGGGCGTGGGAAGCGAGAACGCTACCGCACGACCACGAGCTGCGGACATGGAAACAGTTCGTGAAGACGTGCTGTAGTACTTAGTGCACTATGGGCTGGACAGCCATCATGTTGGTGTCACATGGTTTTCCCAATCTGTAAAGGATCGTCTTCTAGCATCCGTGGAAGATGACCTCTTAAGAGACTGCGATACTTCTGCGCGTTCAGTGTTCCGTCTATGAAAAACGTACCTATGAGCTGATGGTTCATTATGACACCCCACATGTTTACACTCCACGGACGCTGACATTCTACCTGACGGACCCAACAGGGATTATAAGCAGATCAATAGTGCAAGTTTAGGCGGTTTACCTGGCCATGATTGGTAAATGTGGCTTCATCAGTAAACAAGATGTATGGAAATGGCGTCACTGGCCAGGAGGCCTCTTACGGGGCAGGTCCGGCCGCCATGGTGCAGGTCTTACTACATTTGACGCCACGTTGGGCAACCTGCGTGCCGGATGGGGATGAAATGATGATAAAGAGAAAACCCTCCCCCTGAGCAGAGAAAATCCGCGACCCAGCTGGGAATCGAACCCGGGCCCCTCAGGACGACAGTCGGTCGCGCTGACCATTCAGCTATCGGGGCGGACAACAAGATATATGATACATGTGGAGTATCCTGTCTTAATGCCCATGCACAGAAGCTAACACGAGTCTCACAACTCTTTTGGGGTCCCGGGTTCGATTCCCGGCGGGGTCAGGGATTTCCACCTGCCTCGAGATGACTGGGTGTTTGTGTTGTCCTCATCATTTCATCATCATCCCGGAAAGTGGCGAAATCGGACTGAGCAAAGATTGGGTAATTGTACGGGCGCTGATAACCACGCAGTTGAGCGCCCCACAAACCAAACATCATCATCATCATCATCATCATCACAACTCGTTTCGATAAAGCTTGATGGAAAGAGATGTGATAGTGATGGGACCTATGTCGATGGAGAAAGTGTAGGACACTTGCCTGACTCGTGCCACTACCTCTTGCGATTGTGCGAGAGCTAACGTGCGTATCAACGGCAGCAGTAGCAAGAACATTAATTTCGCCCTCTTCTGTCGTCACTTCTTTCATTCTGTTACATTGTCTAGGTGTTACAATTCCACTTTCACGTAACTGTTTGAAGATGTTGATAAATAATTGCCGAGATAGTTGACGTCTATTGGGATACATTACCACATACACAGTACAAAAACGAACTGCATTCTTCCTACGTTCTACATGCACCATGAGCATGTCCGCTTTTTATGCACTGGTAAATCCCATCGTCGACTCAGGACCGCATTGACTGTCACACACTGACTAGCAAGTCGCAGTGCACTCAAAGAACACACGAGCACACTGTAGGCAAACGTAACAACATCGTACCTAGCAACTACGCAGGCTGAATGGCACAAACAAGTGTCGGGGGGAAACCTTTCAAAATACACTCCTGGAAATTGAAATACGAACACCGTGAATTCATTGTCCCAGGAAGGGGAAACTTTATTGACACATTCCTGGGGTCAGATACATCACATGATCACACTGACAGAACCACAGGCACATAGACACAGGCAACAGAGCATGCACAATGTCGGCACTAGTACAGTGTATATCCACCTTTCGCAGCAATGCAGGCTGCTATTCTCCCATGGAGACGATCGTAGAGATGCTGGATGTAGTCCTGTGGAACGGCTTGCCATGCCATTTCCACCTGGCGCCTCAGTTGGACCAGCGTTCGTGCTGGACGTGCAGACCGCGTGAGACGACGCTTCATCCAGTCCCAAACATGCTCAATGGGGGACAGATCCGGAGATCTTGCTGGCCAGGGTAGTTGACTTACACCTTCTAGAGCACGTTGGGTGGCACGGGATACATGCGGACGTGCATTGTCCTGTTGGAACAGCAAGTTCCCTTGCCGGTCTAGGAATGGTAGAACGATGGGTTCGATGACGGTTTGGATGTACCGTGCACTATTCAGTGTCCCCTCGACGATCACCAGTGGTGTACGGCCAGTGTAGGAGATCGCTCCCCACACCATGATGCCGGGTGTTGGCCCTGTGTGCCTCGGTCGTATGCAGTCCTGATTGTGGCGCTCACCTGCACGGCGCCAAACACGCATACGACCATCATTGGCACCAAGGCAGAAGCGACTCATCGCTGAAGACGACACGTCTCCATTCGTCCCTCCATTCACGCCTGTCGCGCCACCACTGGAGGCGGGCTGCACGATGTTGGGGCGTGAGCGGAAGACGGCCTAACGGTGTGCGGGACCGTAGCCAAGCTTCATGGAGACGGTTGCGAATGGTCCTCGCCGATACCCCAGGAGCAACAGTGTCCCTAATTTGCTGGGAAGTGGCGGTGCGGTCCCCTACGGCACTGCGTAGGATCCTACGGTCTTGGCGTGCATCCGTGCGTCGCTGCTGTCCGGTCCCAGGTCGACGGGCACGTGCACCTTCCGCGGACCACTGGCGACAACATCGATGTACTGTGGAGACCTCACGCCCCACGTGTTGAGCAATTCGGCGGTACGTCCACCCGGCCTCCCGCATGCCCACTATACGCCCTCGCTCAAAGTCCGTCAACTGCACGTACGGTTCACGTCCACGCTGTCGCGGCATGCTACCAGTGTTAAAGACTGCGATGGAGCTCCGTATGCCACGGCAAACTGGCTGACACTGACGGCGGCGGTGCACAAATGCTGCGCAGCTAGCGCCATTCGACGGCCAACACCGCGGTTCCTGGTGTGTCCGCTGTGCCGTGCGTGTGATCATTGCTTGTACAGCCCTCTCGCAGTGTCCGGAGCAAGTATGGTGGGTCTGACACACCGGTGTCAATGTGTTCTTTTTTCCATTTCCAGGAGTGTATATCTGGTAAATGACTCGCACTAGAATCCTGCAACAAACCACTAACATTCTAATTTACCCTAGTTGGTTACTGTCAATAGGCATTATTATATTTAAAAAAGTATATGTTTACGCAGAAAGTACACTTCCTAAGTATTATTACAATCTTTATTTGATAACAATAAGAGCCCTTGACTACCAATCCGTTCTGTAAAAATCGCACATCAATAGCACATTCATTTTCGTAACATTTGCGGTTCAAATTTTAGGTGATTCATCCTTTATTGGTGGTGTCTATTCCGTCAGACATGTCTGCCACAAATTTTTAACATCCCCCCTTGATTTAAATCAATGCCTACTCGCAGCCAATTCCTGTAAATCCTTTGTGTCTTAATTCATAGTGGCTGCTGGATCAAAATGGTGTCTTCTCTTTCGGTCATTTCCGAAAGGACAGACACCTCATATGTATCCTGTGGTAAGCGTGATCTTTGCAGATGGGGCACAAGCTCTGACTGTACGAAGATTGGAAACGATATTGACACTTTTCAAAGCAACTCTTTTTGATTCTGGGGAACTCCAGGTATCTAAGTGTGGGTGCGCTGATCACCACGCCGTTGAGCGCCCCACAAACCAAATCTAAGTGTGGGTGGTTAGGAGAGAATTTAAACCTCACTTCTCCACAGTCCCAGTCCTGTACATTAATCAACGTGTAACCTAAGCCGGCCGGTGTGGCCGTGCGGTTCTAGGGGCTTCAGTCTGGAACCGCGTGACTGCTGCGGTCGCAGGTTCGGATCCTGCCTCGGGCATGGATGTGCGTGATGTCCTTAGGTTAGTTAGGTTTAGGTAGTTCTAAGTTCTAGGGGACTGATGACCACAGATGTTAAGTCCCATAGTGCTCAGAGTCATTTGAACCATTTTTTTGTCACATAACACAGTTTACAATGAAAATGTGAAGAAGAGTAGGTGAGCCACATACTTGGTCTTGCGAAGCTGTGTTTTGGACGTTCAGTACAATGTATTATGGACAGACAGAGATAGTACGAATAATGACAGCGGAATATCAAGCAAATACAGAAATAAATTAAAGACTGGAGAGTATGATAAATCAAACGAAAACAAATGAAGCCATGTCACTGGCAAGCAGTTCAATTGCGGAAGCTGTAAAGGAGACCGAGAGCACAAATAGACTGCAATAGATGGGAGCAGAAACATGGTGAATCCTCTTAGAAAGTATGGATTGAAAAGTGAGAAACGGAGGGGGCGGGGGAGGAGGTGGTTAAGAAATACTGAAAAAATAAAGGAAGGCGAAACGATAAGAGTAAAAACGAAGTCAAATGGAGAACAAAGGATAATGAAAAAGAGAGAAAGGAACGGAAGAGTGAAGTAACTAATGTAAGAGAAAGAGAGGTGAAGGAAGGACAGCAGATTATTAGATAGGGGACTATTGAGGCAAGAATTTGAACAAATCAGAATAGGACAGCAGACAACAAGTTTGATCTACAAGTATTGTTAGTAGGTGAGACATGGGAAACACGAAATGTAAAGATGTTTTCAAAAAATACAAAATTATACCCATACAGAAGTAACAGGAACTGTACAAAGAAAGGAGCACATAGATGGAGACTGCGTTATTTCGGCTCTGCAGTATTTATTTAATGAAGCTAAATTAATGAGCTGGTTTGGGGGACATTTTAACCCCTCGTGGTAAAGTCCAAGCGTTTGGAAGGATATTCAAAGAACAATTTCGCTCTGATCTCTCTGTTTCTGCAGATATTAACAGAGAATAGCAGAAGTGTTCCTGGCCCATTGTAGTCGTCCACAGAACAGTCTGACCAGAATCTTCTGAAGATTAACGGGTACCACCTAATTATCGCTGATTTAATTTACTTCCCTGGACACATCATGTGTTCGTTATTCTAGTGACCATTTTATGTTAATTAATTAAGAATGGTTATCTGAGTAAAGGAAGCCAACCATAAGTAGTCACGAACAAGTCAGGCACTTAAATATCAGATATAGGAGTTGACTGGAGCAGATGGTTTTGTGTTGTGTTGGTTGTGCTGTTTTGCATACCCCTGTCAAGCTACAGTCTGATCTCTGGTGATCTACAGAGAAGGGAAGCACCCCTTATGACCATGCAAATTAATTGAAAGATATAATGACGCACAATGGAAACGTTTTACTGAATGATAATTCATAGGGTGTCCCAATGAAGCATTACGATGTAGGTGCCACAACACACACATACAATGAAGAGCCAAAACAGTACGACCATTGCCCACTGTCCGATTAAATCTCGCCTGGTGTCGCTGCGAGTGCGTGACGCAGTAAGGAGAATATTCAGGGTGAGTCACCTAACATTACCGCTGGATATATTTCGTAAACCACATCAAATACTGACGAATAGATTCCACAGACCGAACGTGAGGAGAGGGGCTAGTGTAATTGGTTAATACAAACCATAAAAAAATACATGGAGGTATGTTTTTTTAACACAAACCAACGTTTGTTAAAAAACATACTTCCGTGCATTTTTGTATGGTTTGTATTAACCAATTACACTAGCCCCTCTCCTCACGTTCGGTCTGTGGAATCGGTTCGTCAGTATTTGATGTGTTTTACGAAATATACCCAGCGGTAACGTTAGGTGACTCACCCTGTATAAACCCTGCCGGGCCTAGTAAGAACAGAGAATAAAAACTCTGATCGTTTACATACCCTCCGAAAGTGTGTACGTCTACGATGTAACATTAACATCCGAGCATGTCTTCAGGGTGATGATGATGTTGGTTTGTGAGGCACTCAACATCGTGGTCATCAGCACACATACAAGTTCCCAGTCTTTCTAGTTCCAATCTCGCCACTTGCCGAATGATGAGATGATGAGGACAACACAAACACCCAGTCCCCGAGCTGAGAAAATCCCCGACCCGGTCGCGAGAATCGAATCCGAAACCCCGTGAACTAGAGGTAGCAACGCTAGCCACTAGGTACAGAAGAGACTGGAACAGCGTATTACGTCCACATGCTAACACCTTTTTATTGGTCTTTTTCACTGACGCACATGTGCATTACCATGAGGGGTGAGGTACACGTACACACATGGTTTCCGTTTTCAGTTACGGAGTGGAATAGAGTGTGTCCCGACATGTCAGGCCAATAGATGTTCAATGTGCACACAATTGCAGTCTCTGGCGTAATGAATGTCGTACACGCTGCAGTACATCTGGTGTAATGTCGCCGCAGGCTGCCGCAATACGTTGTTTCATATACTCTGGGGTTGTAGGCACATCACGGTACACATTCTCCTTTAACGTACCCCACAGAAAGAAGTCCAGAGGTGTAAGATCAGGAGAACGGGCTGGCCAATTTATGCGTTCTCCACGTCCTATGAAACGCCCGTCGAACATCCTGTCAAGAGTCAGCCTAGTGTTAATTGCAGAATGTGCAGGTGCACCATCATGCTGATACCACATACGTCGACGCGTTTCCAGTGGGACATTTTCGAGCAACGTTGGCAGATCATTCTGTAGTAACGCGATGTATGTTGCAGCTGTTTGGGCCCCTGCAATGAAGTGAGGACCAATGAGGTGGTCGCCAATGATTCATTTACAGTCCACGGTCGCTGTCGCTCTACCTGTCTGAGCCAGCGAGGATTGTCCACGGACCAGTAATGCATGTTCCGTAGATTCACTGCCCCGTGGTTTGTGAAACCCGCTTCATCGGTAAACAGGTAGAACTGCAACGCATTCTCTGTTAATACCCATTGACAAAATTGCACTCGATGATTAAAGTCATCACCATGTAATTGCTGATGTAGCGACACATGAAACGGGTGAAAGCGGTGACTCAGTCCACCGGCTCTCGCAATGTCCCGTGTACTCACGTGTGGGTTCATGGCAACAGCAGCTAACACACCAACTGCACCCGCTTCTCCTGTGACGGGCCTGTTACGGACCCGTTTGCGTGCTACGACCATACCTGTTGCATACAGTTGGCGGTAGATGTTTTGCAATGTGCGGCACGTTGGATGCTCTCTGTCCGGGTACCGTTCTGCATACACCCTGCAGGCTTCAGCTGCATTTCGTCGACACTCACCATAGATGAGTATCATCTCCGCCTTTTCAGAGTTCGAATACACCATGGTCACAGTTCCTACAACACTACACTATCACAGACGTCTGGTAACACGGTGTACTACAGTTGGTCTGCGTGCGGAGACGAATGCAGAATAACAATAGCAGCAAGCGCTACATGCGGACACTTCGACAGCTAGACCAAACCACAACAGTGCACTACAGCCACACTCGTAAACACGGTTGTCATCGTAAACATGTCCCTGCAGATGCTGCTCGCCGACCATGGCCCGTGTTTGTTACAACACGCAACTGAACGTCGAAGGTTTCAAGCGTCAACTTTAGGTTACAATATCTCCGGATGTAATTAACATTTTACAATGCAACAAACGGCACTGATTACGTATTTGTTTATATGTTCAGATGTGCTAACAAAACTAACGTGATTCCATTTAAAAAACGTAGGTTTGTGTCAAAAAACATACTTCCGTGCATTTTTGTATGGTTTGTATTAAACAATTACATTAGCCCTCTCCTCACGTTCGGTCTGTGGAATCGGTTCGTCAGTATTTGATGTGGTTTACGAAATATATCCAGCGGTAACGTTAGGTGACTCACCCTGTATAAGAGAAGCAGGGACGAATGGGGCATCAATCCAGCGACGATACGGAAAGCAGATAGGCAAAGCTACTGACATAAACGACTTTAACAAAGCGCAGATTGTTATGGCCCGGCCCTGGAAACGATCTTCTCACAAAGGGCGAAGCTGGTCGACTGTTCGCTTGCTGATATCATTAACATCTATGGAATGTGGTTGAAGAATAGTAAAACCACGAGAAGGCGGAAAGGTGTTAGTCATGCACGTCTCATCAAAGAACGTGGACGTCAGAGGGTTGCTTGACCTGAAAGGCGGGAAAGGCGGCAACCTGTGGCAGATCTGAAACACACTGTTTCTGAGCACACTGTACGCTGTTGAAGATGGGGCAGACGACGTGTTCTGATCTTGACCCAACAACATTGCCAGTTACGGCTGTAGTGGGCACGGGATCATCGAGATTCGACCGTAGATCAATAGAAACGTGTCGTGTGGTCAGATGAATCACGACTCCTCTTACACCGGGTCGACGGACGTGTCGGGATAATCAGTCACCAAGACGAGCGGCTGTTCGAAACATGCACTTCGCCAAGGACGCAGGCCAATCGGGAGAGCATTATGCTGTGGTGGACGCTCACCTGGTCTTCCACGGATCCTGAGGTAGTAATCCAAGGCACCGTGGTAGCTGTGGAGGACGTGAACATTACAGCGGAGCAGTTGTATCCCTTCTTGCTTGAAGTCCTCCCCAACTGCAATGGCACCTCCCAACAGGATAACTGTCCGTATAACGAGGCTAGAATCGTGCTACTGTTGTTTGAGGGGTATTATAGTAAACTCTCGTAGATGTCTTTGCTAGCAGCTTCGCCAAATTTAAACCTGTTTGGGACGCTATCGGTGGCATCTCCGCTCCCAAAAACCACCTGTCTGTAATTTACGGGCATTGCGTGATCTGTGCGTAGACATCTGGTACAACATGCCTTCAGGAACCTACCAAGGACTTGTCGAATCCAAGTCACGCAGAATCGCTGCTGTATTGCGCTTCTAGGGTGTTCCATGACGCTATTAAGCAGGAGGTCATAATGTTTTGGCTCATCGGTGTACACATACTATTAATGAGAAGAGGGATCGTCTACTCTATAACACAAACAGGTGGTCACTATAACAATCACGTTTATTATCGAAAAACAAAACACATGAGTTACCCCCGATATAAACAACTGAACATTAAATACTTGGATAAGGGATTCTAATATTGAACTTGACACGGGTGGATAGACACGATAAACGTAAAGTTAATTGAGTAATACACGAATACGATCGGTGACAGTAAGCGTGCAGTAAATTTCAGAAAGAACACGGAAAACCAGGTTCAAATACCAGTGATATCCCCAAAGTGCTTTAGCTGACTTCCAAATGTAAAAACGGAATAATTGGCTCCTGAAGGGAGTGAACTAACATCGCGTCCCTACGGAATCGGCGATCGCAAGTACAGCCCATCTATCGTCTCGGGATATTACATTCCCTGACGATTTCTGAAATGGAACGTCCTATGCGTCTAGCTCCAATTGCTATTCTGCGTTCAGTCTGTTAATTCCTGTCGTGCGGCCATAATCACGTAGAACACGTTTCACGTGAATCAGTTGAGTACAAATGACAGCCCCGCCAATGCACTGCATTTTATACATTGTGTATGCAATTCTACCGCCATCTGTAGTTTCAGTTCAGAAGTTTAACCCATCCACTTCCGCTTGAGGAACTGAATTAGACGTGACACATTACAGTTAATAGGAAACAATTCGAAAGAAACATAACGAAACATCCATTTATCACATTTTTTTGTATTAAGAGTTAAACATTACATGTTTAAATAATTCCAAAACAAACAAGAGCCCAGCATTCTGTAGATAGAGAACAGTACTGATGCATTACAACAGCGGCTCCATGTGGCGACAACCAACGTTGTTACAGACATTGTATGTGCAAAGCGTGTTCTGGTACGCAGTCTCCATCCTACCTGGTGAATCTTCAGTTTCTACTGCAGTGGCCACAACTCGTACCAGCAGATCTTCCTCTGTCTCTATAGGAGTCCCTTAAATAAAACTTTGTGTGGGACCCGTCAATAAGTAGTCCATAGGCGTTAAATCCGGCAATCGCGGCGATCACACAGGTGGACCACTTCGGCTGACCAATCTTTCGCCATATTGTCTGCTGACATGTCTCTGAATCGAACTTGAGAAGTGAAGTGGCGCACCATCATGCTGAAACCACGTTTCCTGACGGACATTCAGTGGCACAGTTTCCAAGAACGGGTCCAATACGTTTAGCAGGAAGATCAAGTATTAGGACCAGTTAGCTTGAGTGGAAGGAGGTATGGCCCAATCACATGACCGTCCAGAATGCCTGCCCACACGCTAACAGCAAACCGGTGCTGAAACCCCTGAACATGCGTGGCACGGGGGTTTCCGTCAGCCCAGACATGGCTGCTTTGCGAATCCAGAACACTCAGATATCATTGTTGCTCTCGCAGAACGTCCCAGACGATACTGTGACACCTATTGCACGCACAATTGTTCGAGAACTCGTTGGCGGGTTCTCTTCAACGTGATGCTGTACATACCCTTAAACTTTGGGGGTGCGGTGGCGCTGGCGTGGGGCATCACAATCATGTCTCCTCACGGTGAAGGTACCTGTTTCTCAGAACCGCAGCGTAACTCGGGCAGAAAGTTTGTGCGTTGCCGTGCTACGTTGCGGAAAACGTTCGTGAGACAACGGACTAGCAGCTCTTCCGTTACCTCGAGCTTTCCCGTACACAAAGAGAATGTCTGTGTATCTAGAAAATGTATATCCAACCACGTATCAGAGACGCACAGGCATTGAATAGGTCTCGCAGCAAGACAGACGTTAAGTGATATCATGACTGTCTGACTTAGTACACGTCATCCTGTCTACCCTACAGCATAAGAGGACAAGTAACTCTGAGAATTTTCTCTTTCCCTCAGCAGACTCGGACGTGATACACAGACCGTCGTAGAACGGAAATGGTGCGTTTCTGGACGGGGATTCCTGTCAAAAGTATTGTGCACTCACCCCCCTCTACAAGTCCTAAAAGTTTGTAACGAGAATTTCGGAACACCCTGTATGTGAATATCGCTATCCCATGACTTTTGTCATCTCAGTGTAGATTAAAGAGGGGGAAGATTCAACAGTTTTCCTCCTTGATATAACAGCGAGAGTGAGAATCTGCAATGGCGTAAGAACTAAATTTCATTGGAAGTACACAGCACTTGCTGTATCTCAGTCTATTGATTGGTATAGAGCCAGATACAAGTACACACAAACAAAATGCCGAACGAAGCGGAAATAAGCGCAAGGAGAGCCAAAAACCACCGTCACGCGGATGAAACAGCATAATGTCCCATACACAGCATGATAATCGAATATATCCAAGTTAAACTGCTGTGATCTACGACAGCAGCAGCCATTGTCAATGTCCGAGATACCGAGAGGCGAAACCGGAAGCGCCAGGTGATGCAGTGCAGATAGGCCCTACACTCTAAACGCTACTGCAAATCGTCGGGCATCGAAAGCATATCGTTTCCTCCCTAGGAGGCCCGATCGGCGCCTTTGGAGGCAGCAGTTACCTTATCCGCTGGATGTCTGATGATCATACCAAGTATTCCAGTCACACATTTGTGTCAGTCCTGTTGTAATCACGTGGTTGTTAACTATCTCTCGTGTGAATTCGTAGCTCACCACATCTTCTATAACTGGGGATGCTGACGAAAGGCCTGAGAGCAGGGAACACCTCTCCACCAAGGGGAAGTAGCAACTCTCAGCCCCGTCCCATCAAACGCCGTACAGTCGACAATTCTTACTACTATTTATACTACAAATGACGAGGAAACGCTGCCACACACGAAGGGAGACGAGCACACTTCGGATGATTCCGCGATGCTCTCGGAAATCTGTTAGGTGGGACTGGGCAGGTGTTCCCGCCACATTGGAACATCGAAAACAGACTTCGTAAGCGTATAAAACACCAAAGCTTTTTTGAAAAGAGATTTCACTCGGTGACAATCACAAAGACTTCGAATCTGTGACGGTCGATCTCCGAAAACGATTGCAGTTAGCACCGGTAGCTCTTTGCCCTTCGTAGGTCTTGAATCTTTCGTGCAGTCCCTCTCCACCACGTACGTACTTGTACAGCTGTTCAACAAGATAAAATACACAACTATGAAGTTAAGTGTGTGGAGCAGAGATTTTTCTCTAACATGCCACAGCGTGTGAGATAGGAACGACTGCCACCCTACCCAGCCTTTCTGACAGAGAGAGAGTGTCATAACAAAATAAATTTAACTTATCTGACGGTAGATTCAAACTATACGCAAATATACGAATCATTTGATATGTCACAAAGGTCGATCCGATTAATATTGATAAATTCGAAGAAATTAATAGTCATTTTAACAATATCATCCTAATTTTCCCCAGCAGTCATATACCACCACACTCTTGCCTAACCAAAGGACTGTTGTCTCTTTGGGGCGGAGTAATTTTCCGAGCCCTGAGTTAAATATTCCTAGCATTTAAGAATATGGCGAACAACCACAAAGGCTGTTAGAGCCGTTATTTGAATTCCAGACCATAGCTTTTTCGTGGCGGAGCGACACCAGTCTGTCTGTCTTCTTTTCGCCGTATTGTGCCACTCGAGGGATACCAACCTCAGCGCAGTGAGACCGGACCTTTGGGGCCGGAACAAAACCGTCACTCTGGTTAAATTTACTACGGGCTCCTCTTTCTGACGGCGGACGCTTACTGGGTTGCAATACTCTCGGCAACAAAACTGACGGGAGAGGCCCTCTCGTCCTCAGTTGCTTGCAATTATTAGTTGCAGTCGGTCAGTGTAGTTCAGTAGCGCAGAAGTTGCCACCGTTTGTATTTCTTTGTGCTTGCTTACTGTTTTCAGTAGCAGCCATTGACCTTATAACTACAGTTAGTACCGATTCGCGTTAAAGATACGTTATTTTAATGCAAAACAGTACTAATCGTAGTTGCAAGGTCAATGGCTGCTACTCAGAACAGTAAACAAGCGCAAAGACATACAATTGGTGACAACTTCTGTGCTAGAGAACTCCACAGGCCGACTCGAACTAACCGCTATCATTTCGGTCATGAAATATCAGAAATGCAACGATTTGCTTCTCGATCGATACGCGCGACAAAGCTAACCATGCTTGTGCAATAGTGTTTTATGCTGCTCCTACTGAGGCTTTAGTTTATTCTTTCCCATAGATAATAATAATTACAATTTATCTCCCAGTGCTCTCTCTCTCTCTCTCTCTCTCTCTCTCTCTCTTTCTTTCTTTCTTTCTTTCTTTCTTTTTGATCAAGGGCTGGACGAGAGTAGTGGAGCAAACTTCATCCTGGGGCATGATGCATTATTGCCAAATTTATTCAAGATGGCGGCCCCTACCCCTCCTCCTCTCCCTGGGAGAGGGTATACGTGGCAACATCAGACTGATGATGTCACCAGCCCCACTCTTCTCTCCTTATCTACTTGTGAACTGTCAGGGAAAAGACTCAGTCTGTGCTGAGGTCCTGGTGTGTAAGGATATCATAAGTTTTGTGTGCTATGTGTTTAATAAATTAGATGTTGGTGTCAGAGAAGGAGGAGTTTAACAGCCAAATTATCTGTAATCATGCAGCTAAAGCCTGTGGCCATGGCCTCTTGCATGAGCCTTAGAAAGTGCAGATAGTGGGTGAGCATAAGAACAAATACTTTTCATCAAAAAATGGTGATGCAGTGGGATGGGTTGAAGTTAAATTTCGCAACTCATGCTGATAGATACTTGTGCTGGAACTGTTGACCTTCATGAAAAGTCTGGTCAGTCTTCCAAAGCGCAAGAGACAAGACACTCATCAGCTCCAGTGTAAGCTACTGTGTGTTCACAGTGTGTTCAATTGATAAGACACTAGTGTCAAACAGGGAGGGGCTTAAGAACTTTATTACATGTAAGTATGCATCTAAGGATTGCATCCATAGCTCCCTACATAAGGAATGGAAAGGAAAGATAATGGATTAGCATAAGAAGAAGTAGAATATTTTTCAACAAATAATGGTGATGCAGCAGGATATTTTGAAGGTGCATTTTGCAACTCATACAGATCCTTGCCTGTGCTGGAACTGGGTACCTTTTTTGAAATGGCCTCTCAATATGTCTAAGAGATGACAGTGTGTTCTTCACCAACAATCCCATACTGACTGAGCTATTTCAGAAAATATCCATAGAGGGTACTTGAAACGAGATTTGCCCACACCCCCCCTCCCCAAAAAAAAATCACTACTTCCCTCGGGAAGCAATGAGATTGCAGCATTCCCCCCCTCCCTACCTGAAAATGGCAGGATACAACAGGAATGCAGGATCAATATGTGGTCATGTGATCATGATATAGAGGATACAAGGCGAATGAGGCAGCCCACCAGTCACAGTCAGTGGAGTAGTAGTCATGATGCATCAACAGCAGCAGCAGCCAAGATCATGCAGCACCTCCCAGCAGAAGAGTAAGAACTCATTACACGTCTTTACTACTATTACCGCACATAGAAGTTCTCCCTCTTCTTTGTCACGTTCCATTTCTTTGTCTGTGGATGCTTATTGTTTCCTCTTCTTTGTTCAGCAGCCTCCGACGTGTCTGGACTGGCAGCAGCAGCTACCAGTTTGTTGGGGCCTGCAGCACTGTGGGATCCAGTAATGCATCTGACCAGCATATTGGAGCAGGACAACGAGCTGCTATTATGCAACCCACTTGTCGATTTGTGTAACGAAGACACCCATCCAGCCCATGATTTCCAGAAGACGTGTGCTGGGGGCCCTACTTCACACACTGCAGGTCAGTACTGGTCTTTGACACACACATTATCCCAAAACATTCTGGTGTTACTGCAAGGACAGAGTGTAGATTTGGTTGATGGGAAAAGCTCTGTTCTTTCCAGTGCTCTAAGCCTATTCACTTCAAGTTAAGATTTAACAGCTAGCGCTTCAAAGCACTTAAATACTGGTATAGCAGCATCAGTGAACAATGAATGGTGTGCTGTGGTAGAGATCAAAATGCACCAAGAATTGTTTAAGTGCAGTTTACGGAGTTGCAATGGGATGAAATAAGTAATGCATAATCCTACATCAATCAGCAGATGACCACCGAGTATAATCCATTCCATTCTTCCCTGGTCTGACACTATCTATAACATCACTGTATGATGACACTGTGCTTATGCTGAGATGTAATGGTCGGTCCATTTATTTTCAGCACTCCACCATCACAAACTTGTTTAGTATGTGGCTGGTGTTATCCATGGTGTTGGAAAGACTGACTAGATGATTGCCTTATGTTCAAATTGTGTATAAAGACATTGAGAACTATCTGCATATGTACACTGTGCATGTAGAAGATTTAGAACACTGCATCAACAAGTTGCTAAAAGAAGAAGCTAAAGAAATATCCATCACTCCGAGGGAAATACACGATGAATTCTGTGAACACAAGAAAGCTTTATTTGCCAAATTCTATACAGGTATAAAATGAAGGCAGGACCAATTGACTTTGTTGATGCCTTGAATCCTGTGTATGACTATTTAATAAAAAATAGTATGTATATTACTGTAAATCATCTTTTTTCCATACCTCTCATAATAACAATGATAATAATAATCATGTTACAGCTCTCAATATTTTCAGTGCAATGCCTGGAGTACTGCAACAGCAGCAAACTGTGTGAATCATGTTAATGTCTTCAGTCATTGTTAAACTCAATGACAGATGACAATTTCAGGTGCATATACACATGTCAAAAACAGTTTTGCATCACCCCAGTTCCCAGAACACCTGAAGACAGACGTTGGCTGTGGATATTCTACCACAGACACAGTCCCTTTGACTGTTCAGAGATGTCACTAAACCCACCCAAAGATGTAAACAACCATGCATGAGCACCGCCTATTAGACGGAGGGGTCCGACAGCCGATCAGTTCCAGTCATTCCGCCAGGAAGGAGGTACACGGTTCGTGTTGTCTGTAGTTCAACCATGCCTAGAATGTCAATACCGCGAGTCGATCGCATCCGCATTGTTACTTTGTGCCAGGAAGAGCTCTCAACAAGGGAAGTGTCAAGGCGTCTCGGAGTGAACCAGAGCGATGTTGTTTGGACATGGAGGAGATACAGAGAGACAGGAACTGTCAATTACGTGCCTCGCTCAGGCCGTCCAAAGGCTACTATTGCAATGGATGACTGCAACCTACAGATTATGACTCGGAGGAACCCTGAAAGCAACGCCACCATGTTGAATAATGCTTTTCGTGCAGCCACAGGACGACGTGTTACGACTCAAACTGTGCGCAGTAGGCTGCATGAAGTGCAACTTCACTCCCGACGTCCATAGCGAGGACCATTGCGGTACAGATGGGTCCAACAACATGCCGAATGGATCGATCAGGATTGGCATCACGTTCTCTTCACCGATGAGTGTCGCATATGCCTTCAACCAGACAATCGTCGGAGACATGTTTGGAGGCAACTCGGTCAGGCTGAACGCCTTAGACACACTGTCCAGCGAGTGCAGCAAGTTAGAGGTACCATGATGTTTTGGGGTGGCATTATGTGGAGCCGACGTACGCCGCTGGTGGTCATGGAAGGCGCTGTAACTGCTGTACGTTACGTGAATGTCACCCTCTGACCTATAGTGCAACCATATCGGCAGCATATTGGTGAGGTATTCGTCTTCATGGACGACAATTGCCGCCCCCAACGTGCACATCTAGTGAATGACTTCCTTCTGGATAACGACATCGCTCGACTAGAGTGGTCAGCACGTTCTCCAGACATGAACCCTATCGAACATACCTGAGATAGATTGAAAAGGGCTGTTTATGGACAACGTGACCCAACAACCACTCTGAGGGATCTACGACGAATCGTCGTTGAGGGGTGGGACAATCTAGACCAACAGTGCCTTGATGAACTTGCGGAGAGTATGCCACGACGAATACAGGCCTGCATCAATGCAAGAGGACGTGCTACTGGGTATTAGAGTTACAGGTGTGTACAGCAATCTGGACCACCACCTCTGGAGGTCTCGCTGAATGGTGGTACAACACGTAACGTGTGGTTTTCATGAGCAATAAAAGGGCGGAAATGATGTTTATGTTGATCCCTATTCTAATCCGGAATTCTCGGAACCGAGGTGATGCAAAATTTTTTTGATGTGTGTATGACCTGTAACTTAGTTGATGATATATTTTCTATAAAAGTCCATTGCACGCCAAGATTTGGTGTAGCCATTATCATGGCAGGGTGGGAAGCGTCCTTGGCACAAGGACTATGTTGTGACTTGTCCTGTGACTGTGCAGAAGAAGATCAGAAGAAAAAGAAGAAGAAGAAGAAGAATGGGCTACTCTTCCTTAACCATATACTGGGCGATCATTGTTGGTCCATCCAGTTGTGGCAAGACAAACAGTTTAATCTCACCTCTATCACTACTGGAAGGAGTCTGATTTGAGCATTATGTGTGTTTTCAAAAGCACTGTTTGAGCCCAAGTACCATTCTAAAGATAATTCAAGGTGTCAACGATGTAACACATACAGCATTCAGTCAAAGCAGTGAAATCCCTCCCCCCCCCCCCCTCCACCACCACCACCAGAAAAAGTAGAGCCAAACATCATGTTCATATTTGATGATGTTGCTGTGGAAACCTAGGATCTATGACATTTCTGTTTTGTAGGTCTTATAGCTGTTGATGTATTCTATTTGAGTCAAACATATTCCAGAATACCAAAAGAGTTGGTGAAAATAACGCAAACCTTATTATAGTCTTCAAACAAGACAATTTCAATTTAACACACATTTAGCAAGTGCATGTAGGAACTGTTATGTCATTCAGTGAGTTTGTAAAGATATATGGAGAGTGCTGGACTCACCCACAGTAGAGGTTCATTGATAAAGCAAAAAACTTAATGATGGTAGGTATAGACGCAACTTCTAGTATTTTCTGTATATAGCTATGAAAGTTGCAGTACATTAGAATACTTTATGGCATGGACATGTTAGCACACACATCAGGCACTCCACCTGAGACGATGGGTGTACGTCAACAGAGAATTCGTCTATACATAGATGGAAACTGTCAACCTCTCAAACGCAGAGTTAATGACGTAGAGACGCATATCCAGGCTGTTCTGAGACTGATTAACAAATCAGATGCTGGGGTTACTCCTTTTGAAAAGAACTAAAAAGACTAAGTTGTAAGTGTAGATGGGGTTGAGAAGAAAGTACAGGACTTAGTCGTAAAGGTTGATAGAATTAGACAGGTTGTATATAAGCTGCATCCCGTGAAGTAGTCTTCTCAGTAAATAACAAAGTGTCAACTAGGCATGTCATCGTGTCATGGAATTCTGTTTAAGAAAAGCTGAGGGCGTTTGTTGAAGTTAGGACATTTGGGTAGAGGGCAAACATTGAGAGAAACCGTTAAACCAGTTATTGAATCTTTGAATGAGCCCTCTGAGTATTACACAATGATAACAAAGTTGCTGATTTCATTAATAACCAGGGGGAAACCAGATGGCGCTATGGTTGGCGCGCTAGGTGGCGCTGCCATAGGTCAAACGGATATCAACTACCTTTTTTTTTAATGGGAACCGCCATTTTTTATTACATATTCGTGTAGTACGTAAAGGAATATGAATGTTTTTGTTGACCACTTTTTTCGCTTTCTGATAGATGGCGCTGTAATAGTCACAAACGTATAAGTACGTGGTATCACGTAACATTCCGCCAGTGCGGACGGTATTTGTTTCGTGATACATTACCCGTGTAAAAATGGACAGTATACCAATAGCGGAAAAGGTCGATATCGTGTTGATGTATGGCTATTGTGATCAAAATGCCCAACGGGCTTGTGCTATGTATTGTGGGGCGGCTGGTGGAATTTATGTTGTTATTTAAATGTAGAATGTAACGTAGAAAAGATGCATTTGCCGGCCGATGCACCAATGTGGGGCGGCAGGTGGAATTTAATGGTTTATATATATATGTAGAATGTTATGTAGAAAAGATGCATTTCCCAGCAGATTAACCATATGTGGGGCGGCGGGTGGAATTAATTGTTATAAAAATGTTCCTATTATTTATGCAGTCTTTTGCCGTTCTCAACACTGGCTCACTAACTACAATATTGGCAACCAGGAAGTGATTAGCAAAACGTGAAGCCTGTAATTAGAATTCCTAGTGCCCACTTCATCTGAGAAATACATTTATAGCTGCAGCTTATAGCTCTGAGAAATTCGGAGATTGTCTGTGATTCATAATCAAAAACGATTCTCTATAAAAGATTCACAGCCCAAAAATAATCCACACAATCCAACTAACAGAGCAGTTCAGACTCTAATGCGCTGATGCAACTATAACTGTTCAAATTAAATGTTTAAGTGAATGCTCGCCATAATTTGATGATAATGTTCATCAAACGCAGCACTAAATAATGGTAGAATGTCTGTCCCGCGGCGGCACGTGAAAATACGACATGCGGAAACTGAAGATAGATCATTAAAGTCATCCCAGAATTAACACTTCACTCGAAAATGATTTCATGGTTACGCGTATCCCGAGTAACTTATTACGGCATCCGAGGCTGTTTATAGCAATGATACCGACGCGACGCGACTCCCGACACAGGTGGTGTGCTATTCAGCGTCTGGAGAGAACTGGGGCCTTTTTACTCTCGCGCAGCCTTCTTATATATAAAGCCGCGGTGCGGACGGCTAAGGGAGCGCCTGATCAAAAGTGCTCTCCCGACTAGCCGCTGGGCTAGTAATGCACCACTTTAAGTTACTGAATAAATCATCGCTTCCTTTGCTGATGGCCGATGAAGCTCTCAATTTAAATGTGCAATCAGCACACAGGTAAGTAATCATAATAAAAGTCTGACGTGGCTAAGTCAAATATTTTGGGCGAGAGAATTAATTTAATTACACTACACGCAGTAGACGAACTCTGAACTTGCCCTTTGGAGATACGCTATCGCTATAGTTTTATAGTTATTCAATTGAAACTTCTCACATCTTTATGATTATAGCGGATCTCCCTTCTACTTAAATTTAAACATCCTAGCCTTATTTATTCGCCTACTTAATCTATCTTGCTTCCTTAATTTCTAAGACAAAAACCAGAAAATCATGAATTTCAACTAAAATTTTAATTTGTGAGATCCAGAATACTGTTTCTACTACATTATTATGCAAAAGGAATCTAAATATAAATTTTTAAGTTTCTAGCTCTTTTCTGTTGCGCCAATGATTTTTACAGAAAAACGTCCAAATTTCTAAAATGGTTAAAGTTATTAAACTGATATTCAACACATATTGATTTAGTATTACTCCTGACATGGTAGAAACGTTTCGGGTTATTTACTTGATTTTTAAAGTATTGCGCAACATTTATGACGTCAGAGCTAGTTACAGCGGACTAGGCTGGCACACAATGGAAAGACTGATGTGAATTTTATACGGCGTGAGTAGGCTGCTTCCCTACATCACCCTCTACTCAAATTTTTTTTAAAGTACTTGGGAAAAAAATTTAATTACAAAAGGGAAGCAAGAGTACAGCTTAATTCCCTATGAAAAATTAAAATTTAAATGTAAACATATAGAAATATTAAAAAGAAAACTGATTACCTACTTCAATTATTTAAATTGCTGGCATGTTCACTGCCACTTAAGCAACATTATCACTCAAAATTTAAGCAAAACCAATGAAACACTTTGGCATACATATTGCCTTAGACAAACAAACACATAAAATATGTAAAATTATGAAAATCTTAAATCCATTTTTACATACACAAATTCAAAGAAAATAACACAGTTATTCATGATACATAAACAGATAATTATATCTTAGCAGTCTTTTCTAAACCTGAAAGAAAATTTCACAAATCATGACAATTTTACACATGGTTGTAGCCACTTTGGCTGGCGTTCTACAGTTCCATACACAAGGGTAGAGGAGGGGAAGTTGCTATGGTGTGCGTCCTTCACGTTCACTCTAAATTACATGGGGAAAGGGGAGGGGTCACTATGGGTTGTGTCCAAGTCACTCCACGCTTTCACGCACCTACCAGGCTGCTATTATCTGGTTTGTCCTGTAGAACAAACAAAAAGAGTGCCTCAGACTCTGTTCACTTAATATCTAAGGGTGAGTCACAATGAAATGGGGATATACACATTTTATCTTTCAATGTGTTGCTGGAACAAAGTTAACAGAACTTTTTCAATATTACTCTCGAGATTACTTAACTGTCATAAAATCGGTAAACAAATGGCTCAAAGCGCCGTTAGTCACGTACTAGAGAAAATTTATGCTCAAGGCATACAATCATGAATCCTATTTAATTTCAATTTATTATTTCTGGGCCGGAACACTGAACCAATGCTCGGTACATTCCTGACAAATCTGTATTTTATTTACTTAACTGACTCATCTTCGATTACCTTATTCTTAGAGATAGTATGAGTATATTTGATTAGTAGTTGTCTTCTCAGCTTCTTTGTACATGTGGGTGACTTGTGGTAATAGTACAGTTCTGAGTGTTCAAAACACACTACGTTTAGTTGAATACTAAATTCACTTATTGGTCCTCTGCTGCTGTGTCAGTTCCACATCTGCAATTATGTACTTACTTCATCGAAGTGTATTTATGCTGAGCTATAAATAATGTTTTACGTCTGCCATCATGTTACTCAATTATATTGCTAGTGTATGTACTTATTTAGCACTCGCTCTATTAACATATAACGCATAGGACAGCACATTTATTTCATATCTATAGTGTATTGCAGCTGATCAGTTTGCTCACGTGGCAATCCATTTCCACTCGATCGGACGCTGAAACCACAGGTAGTCTCTCTCGACCTACCACTAAAGTGCATTAAGTAATTATAGATGAGCGTAATGCTAAATTCCTTAAACCTATAGGACACCATGAGCTGCTCTGTCTCATCTAACATAAGGGTACCTATGGTCGCATTCACGCCTCCAACGCATAACCTCAACACATGTAGGTGTGCCCTGTCACATACTACACCAAATAACGGCCAGCTCCAACCTTATAAATATTTCAAAGACGTATCCTTCACGTCTCAACCACAAACACTGTTCAATTCTATTACACTGTAATTCCTTGCTACAAGGTGAGTTCATTCTTACAACTTATCTGCATATTTTTCATAACACTAAGCAATCACGTAGCTCTACAGCATACAATAGGTCTCATTGCCACATCAGATCCGGTTTGTACACGAATTTGTACATCCTTTTTAAATTATTGTTGGTGGACCATTTCCAATAAAACAACAACTTTGTACTTATAATATTACCAGTGTTCTATACATACTTGTTACTCAAATACATTTGTATCTTAATTACATCATACTTCTCTGTTGTTTATGTCACAGTTAGGTTTGTCACATTAGGTTTTTTCTTCACTAATCGGTGGATAGAATGGTTACAGAACTCATGGCTTGATAGCCATGACGGAAAATTTTTGTATTGCAAAGTAAGGAGTCGAAATTTTTGTAGATAGGACAGATGAAGAATGAGTGAGACCTGAAATGGGAAAGAAGACCTCACACAACTGGGACTAAACAGCTGCCACACTGTGTAGAGGTTACAGAACAAGCTCCTCCCTACAGAACTCACTAGCTTATTATTGGCTTGATAATCATAACGGAAAATTTTGTATTTGATAGTAAGAGCCGAAATTTTGGTGGATAGGAAAGATGAAGAATGAGTGAGATCTGAAATGGGAAAGAAGATCTCACACAGCTGGGACTGCACAGCTGCCACACTGTGTAGAGGTTACAGAACAACCTCCTCCCTAAAGAATTCATTGGTTTCAGAAAATTTTCGTATTGGAAAGAAGGGGTCGAAATTTTAGTAGACAGGAAAGATGAAGAATGAGTGAGACCTGAAAAGGAAAGAAGATCTCACACAGCTGGGACTGCACAGCTCCCACACTGTGTAGAGGTTACAGAACAACCTCCTCGCTACAGAATTCATTAGTTTATTATTGGCTTGATAACCATAACGGAAAATTTAGTATTTGAGAGTAAGAGCCGAAATTTTGGTGGATAGGAATGATGAAGAATGAGTGAGACCTGAAAAGGAAAGAAGATCTCACACAGCTGGGACTGCACAGCTGCCACACTGTGTAGAGGTTACAGAACAACCTCTTCCCTACAGAACTCACTCACTACCTATGAACTTCTTTAGGTCGATCACGTTCCTGAGACCTAATAGCTTTTTACTCTTAAGGTACTCTAGCCTATATGCATTGGCATGTGGTTTTTCTATGATCCTGAAAGGTCCTTGGTATACGAACATGAATTTCTTTGTTTCTGCATTTATTTTCTTTGATTTTTCCTTGGTTTTGACAAGGACTAACTGACCTATTTCAAAACTGGTGGGTACAGCTTTTGCGTCATGACGCTTCTTCCTTTCCAATGCTCTTTTTCTTATATTTGCCCTAGCCTTTAACTTCTTCTCGTCTGTGGATATTTGCGTTAGAATAGGGAATTCTACCATATCTGCAATCACATTGTGCGGTTCTTGGCCAAACATCAATTCGCAAGACGCAAAACCAGTTGCATCATGCCTTAAGTTGTTAATTACATTCTCAAAATACTTCATGTGCTCTGCCCAACTTGAGTGTTTCCGAGCACAATAAGTCCAGCAAAGCCTATTCAATTCTCTCATAATACGTTCCCTCATTTTTCCTTGGGGGAAATACGCAGATATTTTCAGATGTTTCACTCCGGCCTTGTCCAGACATTCTTTAAATCTATCAGAAGTAAATTGAGGCCCATTGTCTGACAGCAAATTCTTCGGAACGCCAACGTTCACGAAGAAATCTTTTTCCAACTTTTCTACCAACGTTTTTGCATTTGCTCTTTTCATTGGGTATAGCTTAACATATTTACTAAATCCATCCACAACAACAAAAACATGGGTACACCCACCTCTCGAAGCAGGAAGAGGGCCAAACAAATCACAAGCCAGTAATTCTAGGGTTTCAGTTGGCTCTACTGAATGCATATCCCCTTGTATTCTGGAGTTAGCAGCACGGACTTTCTGACACACTACACAAGATGCTAGACGCTTGGCAACACGGCGGTACATGTTGTCAAACACAACTTTCTCTTTTAATTTTGCAATGCACTTCTTTGCACCATAGTGACCATACCTCAGGTGTACATAGTCGATTAGTAAGTCTACATGTTGTGAGGGAAAGCACAGCTTCCACTCAGAAACACCTACCTTTTTCCACCTAAACAGAACACCTTTATGCAGACAGTAGTATTGCGAAACCTTATGGTAGTTCGCATCTCCCAAATAGCTATTTACTAATTTCAGCTGGTCATCTGCATTCTGCTCACGTCTCAAGTTCTTAATCACCCTCTTCAGAGCACTTTGTTCCTTTACTTCGTGCAACGCAAACATTCGTGCTTCACTTAGGTCTGTTGCTGTAATTCCCGCGTCATCACAGAGCTCCGAACTTCTAGATAACCCATCAGCTACCAAATTATCTTTCCCATGAATATATCTAACCTCAAGGTCAAACTGCTGGAGATACAATGACCATCTTACCAAACGAGCATTCCTCAACTTACAGGTCTTTAAAAAGGTCAACGCCTTATGGTCACTGTAAACAATTATCTTGTGACCTAATAGATACTGCTCAAATTTCTGTACCCCAAATACAATTGCCAATGCTTCTAGTTCTGAGATGCCATAATTTCTCTCTGCTGCCTGTAAAGATCGACTTGCGAAAGCTATAGTCTTGTGCACTTCTTGTTTGTTCTGTATTTCTACTTGGAATACCTCCACAGCTATACCATAGCCACTAGCATCAACAGATATACAGAATGACTTTTCAAAATCAGGATGATGTAAAATAGGACTATTAATTAAAGATTGTTTAAGCACCTTGAACGCCTGTTGACATTCTGCTGTCCAAACCCAAGGGGTATTCTTTTTCAGCAGGAGGTGAAGACAGGGCGCATTAAAAGCCTGATCACTAACAAAACGCCTATATAAGCCGAAAAGACCGAACATCGATCTCAACTGCTTCTTGTTTCTGGGAGCCTCAAATTTTTCAATGACTGCTAGCTTGCCTGGGTCAGGCAGAATACCTTCCCCACTTATCAAATATCCCAAGAAATTTATTTCCTCTTTAACGCATTCTGTCTTTTCAATCTTTAGTTTCATGCCACCTCTCTCTATAGCCTCTAACAGTTCCTCTAATAAAACTATGTTTTCTTCCCAGGTAGGAGTTGCTATTAACAGATCATCTACGTAGACTGTGATTTTATTAATTAAGGCTGGTCCAAAAACATGGCACATCACACGTACGAAGGCACAAACAGAGATATTAAGTCCGAAAGGTACCACACGGTACTGGTAACAAACTCCTTCGTACAAGAAAACTGTGTACTTCCTTGAACTTTCCGCCAGTGGCAAATTCCAATATCCACACGTGATGTCCATAGAAGTTAAGAATTTTGCTCCCCGGAACTTTTGCAATAACTCGTCCAAGCTCTGCAGTCTATCACTTTCCCTAACCACTATTTCATTCAACCAACGAGAGTCCAAGACCAATCTGACACTCCCGTCTCTTTTTGGTACAACAACAAGAGGGTTATTGTACTCACTGACCGCTTTTTCAATCACACCCCACTCTAGCATTCTCTTTATCTCCTTTCGAACCGCCTCCTTCCTAGCTACATGTATTTGGTACTGTTTCCTGAAAAACAGTTGGCCAGGTTTCACCTTTAATTCACATGCATAACCTTTGACCACGCCAGGTCGATTTGAAAATACCTTATGATGCCTTTTTAAAACCTGTCTCAGTTCTTCCTACTGATTAGCTGAAATTTTATCGATTTCCTGCAATTTAGCTGCTATTTTGTCCAAAATAATTGCTTCTTCTTCTTCTGTGTTTAGCTTACTTTTACTAAGATTGACACCTTCGTCCCAATATCTCCTATTTTTCAGAACTCGTATAGGCAGCTCCGAAGTTTCATCATTAGTTGCTACACGTTTATCAATAAAAGGTACCGTAATTACTCCGGTTATCGGCAAGACCATTTTTAACTGGCTTCTTTCAAAGACAACAACACTCTGATATTTCGACAAGAAATCTATGCCAATTAAAACTTCAATACTGAGATTGTTTACAATTAAGCATGGATGATCAATTAAATTACCATTAATGTTAAAGGGCAGCAAAGCCTCTTGTTTACCGTTTTTGACACCTTGCCAGTAGCACCAATTATTCATAGTCCTCATACCCTCATTACTGTGAGCTTGTCTTTACCAGGTAATGCATCAAAGAAGGACTGAGATATCGCACTCACCTCACTTCCACTGTCTAAGAGACAACGTACATTAACACCCAACATATTCACTATTATTATAGGGCGGCTTATTCTAGTTTGTACAGGTGGTTCCTCAAACTCATCCAATAGTTCCTTTTGGATTTGTCTCCAACTAAAGTGATCGACATCTGTCTTCATTACATTTACGTCAAAGTGTGTAGGGGTTTCCTGAATTACATTTTGAGCTGCCTTTTCCAGTAGATCTATTAATTTCAAATCGAAACACCGCACGACTTCATTTCATTTAGTTTGCTGAACATGACCCAAATTACTGTAGTCTGAGCGATTCTGCGCCTCCAGACCGGGCATAACACTAGTTACAGCTAAACCACTTTCATTATTATCGTCTGGTTCCTTCTCAAGTGACAACTGGTCACAGGTACTGGGTTCGTCGACCCCCAACAGGCTATCCTCTACATTCTCACTTACCTCCTGTCCTAAATCTATTAGTACAGTATCAACATCCTGCACAGGCACTTTAGATAAGAGCACATCATCCTCATCGTAAATACACTCCTGGAAATGGAAAAAAGAACACATTGACACCGGTGTGTCAGACCCACCATACTTGCTCCGGACACTGCGAGAGGGCTGTACAAGCAATGATCACACGCACGGCACAGCGGACACACCAGGAACCGCGGTGTTGGCCGTCGAATGGCGCTAGCTGCGCAGCATTTGTGCACCGCCGCCGTCAGTGTCAGCCAGTTTGCCGTGGCATACGGAGCTCCATCGCAGTCTTTAACACTGGTAGCATGCCGCGACAGCGTGGACGTGAACCGTATGTGCAGTTGACGGACTTTGAGCGAGGGCGTATAGTGGGCATGCGGGAGGCCGGGTGGACGTACCGCCGAATTGCTCAACACGTGGGGCGTGAGGTCTCCACAGTACATCGATGTTGTCGCCAGTGGTCGGCGGAAGGTGCACGTACCCGTCGACCTGGGACCGGACCGCAGCGACGCACGGATGCACGCCAAGACCGTAGGATCCTACGCAGTGCCGTAGGGGACCGCACCGCCACTTCCCAGCAAATTAGGGACACTGTTGCTCCTGGGGTATCGGCGAGGACCATTCGCAACCGTCTCCATGAATCTGGGCTACGGTCCCGCACACCGTTAGACCGTCTTCCGCTCACGCCCCAACATCGTGCAGCCCGCCTCCAGTGGTGTCGCGACAGGCGTGAATGGAGGGACGAATGGAGACGTGTCGTCTTCAGCGATGAGAGTCGCTTCTGCCTTGGTGCCAATGATGGTCGTATGCGTGTTTGGCGCCGTGCAGGTGAGCGCCACAATCAGGACTGCATACGACCGAGGCACACAGGGCCAACACCCGGCATCATGGTGTGGGAAGCGATCTCCTACACTGGCCGTACACCACTGGTGATGGTCGAGGGGACACTGAATAGTGCACGGTACATCCAAACCGTCATCGAACCCATCGTTCTACCATTCCTAGACCGGCAAGGGAACTTGCTGTTCCAACAGGACAATGCACGTCCGCATCTATCCCGTGCCACCCAACGTGCTCTAGAAGGTGTAAGTCAACTACCCTGGCCAGCAACATCTCCGGATCTGTCCCCCATTGAGCATGTTTGGGACTGGATGAAGCGTCGTCTCACGCGGTCTGCACGTCCAGCACGAACGCTGGTCCAACTGAGGCGCCAGGTGGAAATGGCATGGCAAGCCGTTCCGCAGGACTACATCCAGCATCTCTACGATCGTCTCCATGGGAGAATAGCAGCCTGCATTGCTGCGAAAGGTGGATATACACTGTACTAGTGCCGACATTGTGCATGCTCTGTTGCCTGTGTCTATGTGCCTGTGGTTCTGTCAGTGTGATCATGTGATGTATCTGACCCCAGGAATGTGTCAATAAAGTTTCCCCTTCCTGGGACAATGAATTCACGGTGTTCTTATTTCAATTTCCAGCAGTGTATATAGACGTCACAGGAGGAAGCTCAGAGTGTGGACTGGTTCATATAGACGACGTCCATACGCAAGTGCAACGAAACTTTCGAACACAGTATGGAAGGTGTCCTGGCCAACTATTTGGGCTTGTCATAAGTCATTTGTGGAAAAAGGAGGTGTTCTCTATAAAAAAGGGGGCGGGTCGCCTATCTGTTTCAGATGCCAGCGCGGACAAGGTATACCAGGAGCTTGCAAGAGCCAGACAAAATCGGTGCGTACGGCGGTCAGAGAGTGCGCAATGAGAAGATCAATAGTGCACAATATCTTGCATAAGACATTACGGCTATACCCCTGCGGGATGCAGCTGCTTTAGGCAATAAAGCCTACTGACAAACATCAGCGCGAACAGTTTGCAGTGGATATACTAGGCAAGACTGACGCAAACAATGACTTTTTGAGAAAGATTTGTTTCTCCGATGAGGTAACGTTTCCTGTATCCGGCAAATTAAATCGTCATAATGTTCGTATATGGGGTTCTCAGTATTCTCATATTACACGAGAAATGGAACGCGACAGTCCCAAGGTCAACGTTTGGTGCGGTCTGATGTACAATTGCATCACACGTCCATTCTTTTTCATAGGGTCTGACGTCACTGGTAGTGTTTATCTAGACATGTTACAAGGGTTTGCTCTGCCACAATTGGAACACTTGCAACCTGATGTCATATTCCAGGAAGATGGGGCACCATCCTACCGTTCTCTGTATGTCCGTTAGTCCCTATATGAAAAGTTTCTGGATAAGTGGAATGGACGAGACGGTTTCATTCGGTGGCCGCTATGAGCCTCTGACTTACACCACTAGACTTCTTCCTATGGAGTTCTGTAAAGGATCTGGTGCACTGAACCGAGGTTACAGATGCGGGCTTTCAAAAAAAAAATAAAAAATGAAGCCCTCAACTACGTACCCTCAGAGTTGAAATATTAAAAGTTTTGGCTGGTTTCATTGTCTATGGGATGGGATACGTAGTTGCCGCATTACATGCCACATATTGCCGAGTCTACAGTATACAATATTGTAAGTAGGCTGTTTCTGTTTTCTTATTGGCAACGCTACGTAGCGCTCTGTATGAAAATCACTGGCTGTGCTGTGTGCAGTCTGTGGCTAGTTTGCATTGTTGTCTGCCATTGTAGTGTTGGGCAGCGGCAGCTGGATGTGAACAGCGCGTAGCGTTGCGCAGTTAGAGGTGAGCCGCCAGCAGTGGTGGATGTTTGGAAGGAAATGGCGGAGTTTTGAAATTACATATATTATGACTTTTGATGATATTAAGGTAAATACATTGTTTGTTCTCTATTAAAATCTTTCATTTGCTAACTATCCCTATCAGTAGTTAGTGCATTCTGTAGTTTTAATCTTTTATTTAGCTGGCAGTAGTGGCGCTCGCTGTATTGCAGTAATTTGAATAACGAAGATTTTTGTGAGGTAAGTGATTTGTGAAAGGTACAGGTTAATGTTAGTCAGGGCCATTCCTTTGTAGGGATTTCTGAAAGTCAGATTGCGTTGCGCTGAAAAAAATATTGTGTGTCAGTTTAAGCACAGTCGTGTAAAATAGTTCTAAGGCGACGTTTCAATATGAATACACACATGAATCGAATGGTCGAAGGTTCCTATCATTCGGCAATAGCGAATTTTGAATGTAACATATAAATTTATTAATGAAAGATTGCGATTAAATTAAATCTGCAGGTCCTATTTTAACGACTTTAAATAATGAGTACGATAGCAGAAGTACTTTTAAGAATGCAGCCTGCCGGAGTGGTCGAGCGGTTCTAGGCGCTACAGTTTGGAACCGCGCGACCGCTACGGTCGCAGATTCGAATCCTGCCTCGGGCATGGATGTGTGTGATGTCCTTAGGTTAGTTAGGTTTAAGTAGTTCTAAGTCCTAGGGGACTGATGACCTGAGAAGTTAAGTCCCATAGTGCTCAGAGCCAATTTGAACCATTTCTGCAAAACACTTATTGGTGTTGATGGTCCAGCAATTAAATAAAAGCCGGCCGCGGTGGTCTAGCGGTTCTGGCGCTGCAGTCCGGAACCGCGGGACTGCTACGGTCGCAGGTTCGAATCCTGCCTCGGGCATGGGTGTGTGTGATGTCCATAGGTTAGTTAGGTTTATGTAGTTCTAAGTTCTAGGGGACTTATGACCTAAGATGTTGAGTCCCATAGTGCTCAGAGCCATTTGAACGAATTAAATAAAATATAAGTTGAGTAACAGGGAAACAATAGATTCCTACTTCACGTAATTAGTTATGAACAACAACATAGCTCGGGAGGTATTCACTTCTAAACTGATACTACGTCTTCACTGCAGAAGCCACGGAAATCTCACAAGTGCACGAGTCGGCACTACGAAAATCTCCCACGACCACGCACAAACTTCTCAACACTCTACAAGTAATGATGGAAGCAGCGTCAACATGGAATTCCCAGCCACGCGGTCGGCCTGGACCACACGCTGGAGCTACCCTACTTGCTCCGGCTAGTGTTCGGCACCGTGCGGTTGCTGACGAGCCCCGGCTTGCCGTGCGGCCACGCCAGCTCCGAACTAAGAATATTTTCAGGGCGCCACAACTCACCCATTACCTCACACAGACGTAGATAACTTGAAGACACGCATTCACAATCAATTTGAACATTTTACTGTGGAGATCTTGAATCGTACGTGGAGAGAAATGGAATTCCAACTAGACATTATCCGTGTCACTAAGGGTATTTCATGCCACCCTACGTCGCGCCTTCCCGTCCAGAACTCCCCCGTGTCCTGTGCATCCCGATGCTCCTCCCCCACTTCCGTACAGTCTCTCCATTGTCTTCGGTAGGCGCCTACCGTAGTAACGAGCGCTGTGATTGGCTAGAGCGTTCCCGCCATGTCTCCAAGCCAACGCACACTCACAAACATATTGAAACACAAACGAGATACTAAATGGTTCAAATGGCTCTGAACACTATGGGACTTAACATCTGAGGTCATCAGTCCCTTAGAACTTAGAACTACTTACACCTAAATAACCCAAGGACATCACACACCTCCATGCCCGAGGCAGGATTCGAACCTGCGACCGTAGCAGTCGCACGGTTCCGGAATGAAGCGCCTAGAACCGCTCTGCCATTGTGGCCGGCAAACGAAATACTGTATTTACATTTAAATAACTTGAAATTAAATAAATATTCATACGGCTGGACCATAAACATGCTCTAAATCCCTATATTAAATACATAAACAAATTAAATAAACATATATCAAAGGAATAGAAGCAAAAGTAGGCCAGTAGCCTAATGTCTCCGTGCTTTCTAAAACATAGTAAATATCTGACCATTTTCTTCATGAATAGTATACATCGAGTATAAACAAAGACATAGACGAATAAGTATATATTTATAAGCATGCTGCTACCGTTCTTTTGTGTAACTGTGGAGTACTTATGGCCTGACGTGATCAATAGTAATCGGCCACTTTGACCTCCAATAACTCATGTACTGAAACTTCCTGGCAGATTAAAACTGTGTGTCGGACCGAGACTCGAACTCGGGACCTTTGCCTTTCGCGGGCAAGTGCTCTACTAGTACGTGGTACTGGAGGAATTAAAGCTGTGAGAAGGGGGCGTGAGTCGTGCTTGGGTAGTTCAGTTGGTAGAGCCCTTGCCCGCGAAAGGCAAAGGTCCCGAGTTCGAGTCTCGGTCCGGCACACAGTTTTAATCTGCCAGGAAGTTTCATATCAGCGCACACTCCACTATAGAGTGAAAAGTTCATTCTAACTCATGTACTATTCAAGCTACTCGGCAAAATCGCATGAACCGTTTAGATTTTGGAAATTCGTTGCTGTGTGTTACGTGCATAGATTACAGTCAGATACTAAACTTTAAACTAATAAAGATATTGAAAATCTAATTACATCATCAGTAGCGTCGTGCAAATAATGGTAATGTACATACTTCTTTTTGAGGTATCATGATTCCTCTGGGTACTATTAATTTCTACATGAACTGTGAAATGTCTGCCATTATGGTTTCACAAAGTCCGCCATCTTCGGAACTCCAGGCATACAAATCTCCTTCATCGACACAAAGCACCTTCCTCGACACAGTGTCCACATAGAATTCCCAGCCACGCGTCAGCCTGGACCATGCGCTGAGGCTACCCCACTTGCTCCGGCTAGTGTTCGGCACCACACGGTTGCTGACGAGCAGAGCAGCCCGTGCGGCGTGACTCCGAACTTTTTTCATGGCGCCACAACTCACCCGTTACCTCACGCAGACCTAGAGAACTTGAAGACACACATTCACAATGCACTTGAACATTTTGTCATGGAGATATTGAATCGTACGTGGAGAGAAATGGAATTCCAACTAGGCATTATATGTGTCAGTAAGGGTGCGCACACTGATGTGTATGAATGAGGAAACAAAATTTTATGAGTTACCTTATCACATGTTGAAAACTCCACAGTGATATAAACAAAGTACACCCAAAAATAAAATTCACCATAGAAACAGAACACAACAAAAGGTTAAACTTCCTTGACCTCACAATATACAGACACAACAACCATCACCAGTTCTCCAAATTCAGGAAAGTGACCACCACCAGCACAGCCATTCACAAATCATCCGATTGCACATGAACTAGCCGGTTTCCAATATATGCTACACAGACTGAACAAAACTCCACTCACGAAAAACAACTACAAGAATGAATTACGGACAATCCGACAAATAGCTGAAGAGAATGGATACGACACAAACACTATAGATAAACTGAACCACAAAATTAAAACGAAATTAAAAAGGACACCCAACACACAAAAACGAAAACCTCCTCATCAATTTACAAACACACATATGAGCACACACGAACAAGAAACACCCACGACGACAAGTGGTCCAGTCTCACCTACAACAACAGAGCAGCCCACATAATACGCAACATACTCAAAAAATAATTTCTAAAAATAGCCTACAGGACAGACAACTCAATACAGAGAAAACTAAGGACAACCAACACAGGCACAGAGAAACACAACACATCTGGTATGTACCAGCTAACATGTCAGGACTGAAAATCAGTTTATATAGGACAGCCAAGCAGAAACTTTAATACTAGATACACAGAACACAAAAGAGCATTAACAAGCTCTCATTCCACATATGCTGAACACCTTATGGACAAGAAACATAACCCAACAGATATAAATACTGATTTGAAAATTCTCAAATGCAGCAACAGCCCCCCCCCCCACACACACACCCACACACAAAAACTAATAATTGAAGAAAATTATCAAATATAAAAAGCCAAAAAAAGTGATAAATGAATACACAGCTCCCTGCAATGGAACTCTGTTCGCTGCCCTCAAAGAATTATTAGATAAGACTAACCTATACAGCTCCCCCCCCCCCCCCCCACACACACACACACAAAATGCACAGATACCTCTGAAAGATTCAGAACAACCGCCAGGAACACCTTGAACTGTTCCACTATCAGCCATCTTCTTTTTACACCTCCAGCTCTTCCGCTGTCCGCCATGTTTGTTTTTACAGCTGGTAAACAGTGAAACAGTGACATTGACACATCAATATATAATGCTTCGCAATGAAGAAGATGAGGGGAAAAAAAGTAAATGAAACATGACTGGGTGTTGTGTGATGTCCTTAGGTTAGTTAGGTTTAAGTAGTTCTAAGTTCTAGGGGACTGATGACCATAGATGTTAAGTTCCACAGTGCTCAGAGCCATTTTCTTTAAACATACTGTAAATAGACACACACACACACACATTAATTTAAGGCATAGCCATAACAATTTCAAATCGTAATTTTGGCTTAAATAATTTGTCTACTTTAAGGTGTAAGTGGTTGCTAATGACAAACAGTGAAACAAAACAGTCACTGTAGGAACATGATATATCAGGAAAACCGCACCATGTGGTAAAAAGGTATGAATTCATAATTTTATTTGTTTCTTCAAATATCTGTAATTACGGTTTAAAAACTAATATCTACATGTATAAAAACAGTAAAGAACATTCTTTATCTTTAACAGCCATAAAATAGAAGCCCACTGAAGATACAACAACTGCAGATAAATCGGTTTGGGTTAAAAAACAAAACTGTGTTTCGCTAAAGGCGGACCCTATCCAAAAACATATGTATTGTTAAAGTAAACTCGGGAAAAAAGAGCTTCAACCCCCTAGACGATTAAAAGACAGCAAAGTTCTTCCGCCTGTACGAGAGCGCATACTCGGTACGGCAAGTGGCAGCGCCGAATGCCTATGCAAATTATGACGACAAGCGCGAGTTTGGGATATTTGAGAGTGTATGGTGCTCAATAGAGTAGTGTATAGCAGTAGCGGTATAGACAGTTGCATATGTCAGATAACAACAAGTTGGATTTTGTGAATAGATTTTATGTCATAGTAATTAGCACTTATTTATTGTGCTTTGTAATTTTTGTGTGTGCCTGAACTATTGGACACTTATTGTGAATGTGGAGAAGTGGTTATGACGGCCGCATGTGTGTGAGCATGTATTCCGACCACCGTCGAAACTGCAGCACGAGGCTGAGAGGAGCCGCCTGCATTTAATAATATAAGACTTCCCTTTGCGCGGGATTACAATGCAGCTTCCGCTAGTGCACTGTCATTTCCACCCCTTTAGTGCATTGCCATTTCCATGTATGTTATTGTTTTTTGTATATACTCAATTTTAATATTATGTGATCATTTTTCATCACATTGTTTTGCCAAATCATATTCATAAGAATGGAATGACTCTAGCGTGAATGGTGAGAAACACACACACAGTAGTATTTGATGAGATTTCTGTTATAGTATACAGTGACGCGCCAGAAGCACCTCAGGGTCAGCGGAGAAGACATTTTATCTTTGCAAAGTAGTGCATAAGTCGTGGATTGAGGCACGTTAGGATTATTTTGCATGTTAGAATTCAATGGTAGGTTAAGATCACTTGGGTATACAAAGTTAGGTACACGCACGATTCTTCTTTTTATTGTTACATTTGAGTCTGTTTGTGCAGCTCACACAGCTGATAGCGTTGAAGTTCGTGTATAAGAATATGTTGCATGTTAGACGTTAATGATAGGCTAAAACCGCTGGAGTATACAAAGTTAGGTCCACGCACATCTCTCATTTTTCCCATTCGAGTCACTCGTTCTCGCAGCTCTCACTGCTGATACTATGCAGCCTAGTAAATAAGAAGCAGGCTTCCCAAACATCAGTGATGCGTACATTACACATAATAATTGTTGGTTTTGTGCTACAAAAGATGGCACCCATCTCAGCATCGTATGTGTCATTTGATGGGAACCAAACTCACTGAGGAGAAACATAGAACACTGTTGGTAAAAACGTTAAGGTATTATCAATCCCACCCTACCTGGCTTGGCCTATGGCAGCCCAGTAAAAACTTGTTGTGTCGTGTGACCAAGTGTTTGAACTGACAACCATTTCGTATCCATTTTATAAAATTCGTTGATGAACATTACGACTGTGTAAAATTAACTTTTGTGTCACAGGTCTTAATCTAAGTGTCTTGTGTGTTTCTCGTCCCGGCATCCGTGATATTCTATTATTCTTTGATGAACATTATTGCGGTGGAAGGTTCAAAAAATGGTTCAAATGGCTCTGAGCACTATGGGACTCAACATCTTAGGTCATAAGTCCCCTAGAACTTAGAACTGCTTAAACCTAACTAACCTAAGGACATCACACACACCCATGCCCGAGGCAGGATTCGAACCTGCGACCGTAGCAGTCCCGCGGTTCCGGACTGCAGCGCCAGAACCGCTAGACCACCGCGGCTGGCGTGGAAGGTTCAATTTTTGACTCTGAGCACTATGGGACTTAACATCTAAGGTCATCAGTCCCCTAGAACTTAGAACTACTTAAACCTAACTAACCTAAGGAGATCACACACATCCATGCCCGAGGCAGGATTCGAACCTGCGACCTTAGCGGTCGCGCGGTTCCAGACTGAAGCGCCTAGAACCGCTCAGCCACACCGGCCGGCGTTCAATATTTGTTTCATATGTTTTAACCCCATATGTCTTGTATGGATATAGTATTTTTATTTCTGACATATCTCGGTGATGAAGAGTATTACTGTGTATGGTGTATTTCTCATTTTCATACATCTTGGTTACATGTTTATTTTGCACATGCCTTATGTACATCTGTGACGTTATCACCTCGTTCAATGTGATTTGTGTATCTCAGGTACCGTTCATTTGTTTTGAGCTTTGTGCATCTCTTGTATCTATTTATCAAGGGCAATCATCTGTGTAAATAGTCGACTGGGTCCAATCGCCACAACACCCCACATTAGTGAGTTACATATTAATGTTACTATTAGGAAGTGAAGATATTTGTTTTCCTTCTCAGAGTGCGTGTGCAATGGGCCAAGCGAATATAGATCGACCAGTTTGCCATGACTCTAAAACTTCCGTACCAAAAGCCTTAAAATCATGGCAAGGAACTGTGTAATACCTCCACTAGTGGCCACTTTTGCCAACTTGCACCACCATTCAGTAGATTTGATTTTGGAAGCAACTGAACGAAAACGATAGGCATCATATGCTGTTTACGAATTACGGCTCTCAGTTGCGGCCTCATAGCTACAATGTTTAACACTAGCAGCTATTCTTAGGATCCTCCCCGTCGGAGGTTCGAGTCCTCCCTTGGGCAGGGGTGTGTGTGTTGTTCTTAGCGTAATTTAGTTTAAGTTAGCTTAAGCTTAGGGACCGATGACGTCAGCAATTTGGTCCCATAAGACCTTACCCCAAATTTCCAAATTTTTTATTCCTAGGAAGGCCAGAAATTCTGGTCGAGACCAATCAATAATAAACTGTCTCACTACATCTTTGTTGCTGGTTTTGTTTCAGATATAGCACACATAACAACAGACATACAATGGCAATACGCGAAGTCATTTCAGTGTCACTGGGATGTGAACGTACTGGTCACTGGGATGTGAACGTACTAACTTTCTCATTTCCTTCCGCCATTTCCACTGCTATCTTTTATGACCAACAATATTAACTGTAAACACACGTTTCGAAAACAATAATGGGAATAACATGTCCGGTAGTTGTGTCGGCTGGTTGCTTTGAGTGTGGGACGTTGCGGTGCGCCGAGCCGGCTGCGCAGTCATCGGGTGAGTAAGCCCACAGCGGTGGTGGCAATTAGCTGGCGCCCTGAGAGACGGTTACACGGCACGGGCCCTCCTCGGTACCTCGGGAGCCATACCGACTCGCTACTGAACTGCTTAGGAATTGCGCGGATGCTCGGCTGTCGTAACCCTAGCTCTCGGTGCACTCACCTATCGAACAGATCGGCAGAGCGACCGAACAATACAGAAGGGGGCTACTGGGCCTTACCGTAAAGCCGCAGGTCGCCGACTCGCGGCGGCGACACACGTTGCACCGACCCAGCGTCTGCACAAAAATGGTTCAAATGGCTCTGAGCACTATGAGACTTAACTACTGTGGTCATCAGTCCCCTAGAACTTAGAACTACTTAAACCTAACTAACCTAAGGACATCACACACATCCATGCCCGAGGCAGGATTCGAACCTGCGACCGTAGCGGTCACGCGGTTCCAGACTGTAGCGCCGATAACCACACGGCCAAGCGTCTGCACACCACACAACAAATGAGTAGAGAATTATTGTGAGATGACTCATTCCCCCTGGCTTCCCCTCAATAACTGAGTCGTGTCCACACCCAGTCAAATCGGCCGAGATTTGTAATTTGTGTGTGTGTGTGTGTGTGTGTGTGTGTGTGTTTGTGTAAAAGGTACTGAAATAAATGCAGCCATTTCATATTTTATTCATCTAAACGATCTGTTCCATCCACTTATTAGTCCCTTAATCTCATAACCTTTTGGTTTTTGATTTCACTTGATTATTGATGCCACTTAATTATTGGCTCCCGTTGTGGGGCAATTCATTTGCAATTTGCATGTCAATTTATGCAAACTATCAAGGAATCGTCGATTCATTACATTTTCTGCGCCCAACGTGGGGCAATATTATTAGTAATTTGCATGTCAATTTATGCAAGAGATCAAAGAATTCTCAATCCACAGCACTGTTAACTGGTTAATTATTAACAAGCTTCTGAAACGGAAATTAGTCTAGCCTCATGTCAGCGGAATATGAAGACAGCTATTGCCGTCATAGACCCGAGTCGAAGCCATCAGGAAGTTTTCAATATTTTAACGAATTTCTTAGAAATACTGCTGCTGGTTACGAAACTACCAGATAATTAGATTATAAATGGCGTTACTGCTATTATTTTCTTCATTCAGCTGCTGCTACTGGAGTGTTTGAAGGAAGTTCTGAAGTCTGATTGCTCGTTTTTAGGAGCTTCCCTAAAATAGTTAAATTATTTACTCCTTCCTGTACCTAAGAAGTATTTCTCAAGTTAATACCGAACATCTACAATTATTCGTTGATTACATTAAAACTAGCCGGCCAGTGTGACCGAGCGGTTCTAGACGCTTCATTCGGGAACCGCGCGACCGCTACGGTCGCAGGTTCGAATCCTGCCTCGGGAATGGATGTGTGTGATGTCCTTAGGTTAGTTAGGTTTAAGTACTCTAAGTTCTAGGGGACTGATGATCTCCCATAGTGCTCAGTGCCATTTGAACCATTTGAACCATTAAAACTAAATTAAGTGATGATGACGTTACTTGATAACAGATATCGCGTTGCGTTACTTAATTTACTTGCACTTAGCAACGACTACTGTAAAACTCTAAAAATACTGTAAATGCAGGTTCAAAAGCTAGAGAATGTCGATGTCTTCCGTTAACTGATACGATTATTATACCTAGATGATTTGCTTAACGTCAATTAATTCAGTAAGTTCAAGAAATGAAATATTGCTGAATATCAACCGTTTTCGTTGCAACACACGCATTATGTGGTCCAAGTTCATATTTTCGTGGAATTACTTTAAATTTAGTATCTGCTTCTACAATATAGAAAAATATTTCATAGTTCGAAATCTGACATCCGACTCAGCGGCCTTACACTTAGTGGTCAGCCACAAATTCTAATTCTATGCAACATTAGTTTCAGTAACATAATGTAGCGAAGACTGTTTGCCAAGGATCTTTCTCACACAAGTGACTTATTGCGCTCCGTAACTACAATGTATCCGTAGTTTCGACTGGTAAACAACCCATATGAATTGAAAGATTTAATCGTGCTGCGTTTCCCAACGCTGTATATCCCTGACCTAATCTGGCCCTGCATCAGTTCAGGTCCCAGGTAATGCAATATCATATTGACACGGAAATTGGGCTCGTACTGCCCACTTCATTGTTTTGTTCACTTGATACTGTAATCACTGAAATAAAATCACATTAACTCCCAATACGAGACATTTCAAGTTTTATTTCGTTCCGACTTTCCTTCCGGCAGACTTTTTGTTTCAGTCAACCAGTTAGCTTTTCTCTCCCAACCAGCGAGGAGGTGGAGATTAGTGTTTAACGTCCCGTCGACAACGAGGTCAGTAGAGATGGAGCGCAAGTTCGGGTGAGGGAAGGATGGGGAAGGAAATCGGCCGTGCCCTTTCAAAGGAACCATCCCGGCATTTGCCTGAAGCGATTTAGGGAAATCACGGAAAACCTAAATCAGGATGGCCGGAGACGGGACTGAACCGTCGTCCTCCCGAATGCGAGTCCAGTGTGCTAACCACTGCGCCACCTCGCTCGGTCCCAACCAGCGAAATGCGACAAAATGTGACCTGTAACTGATCCATTAACCTCTGATTAGTACTGTTAAAAAGATTTCTTTTAACATTTAATTTCCTCTAAAAAGTCTTAAGTAACAATATTAACAAATTTCTTTTATAAGAAAAGCTAATTGTCCAGGTAGTAAGGGGATAAAAAACAAAAGTCCTCACAGTCAGGGCCAGGTCGATCGTTTCGTCTGATGGCACTGCATAAGTATTTTGCCTAAGAGGTACCACTAGCAGATTCCTCACGCTGTGGAAATCATTAGTTTGATCCATGTTTAACACCTAAGGGCTCGATGCTGCTAAAATTTGTATTCGATTATCAACTGAAGGCTGAGTTCATAATCAAGCTGAGGCGTATACATAATACGGAAGCTATTGGACACGATTTCTCCTTGCGTTCCTCCAGCGAGCACTGGAAGCCATACACTCAATGTACACTACTGGCCATTAAAATTGCTACAACACGAACATGACGTGCTACAGACGCGAAATTTAACCGACAGGAAGAAGATGATCTGATATGCAAATGATTAGCTTTTCAGAGCAATCGCACAAGGTTGGCGCCGGTAGCGACACCTACAACGTGCTGACATGAGGAAAGTTTCCAACCGATTTCCCATACACAAACATCAGTTGACCGGCGTTGCCTGGTGGAACGTTGTTGTGATGCCTCGTGTAAGGAGGAGAAATGCGTACCGTCACGTTTTCGACTTTGATGAAGTTCGGATTGTAGCCTATCGCGATTGCGGTTTATCGTATCGCGACATTACTGCTAGCGTTGGTCGAGAGCCAATGACTGTTAGCAGAATATGGAATCGGTGGGTTCCGGAGGGTAATACGGAACGCCGTGCTGGATCCCAACGACATCGTATCACTAGCAGTCGAGATGACAGGCATCTTATCCGCATGGCTGTAACGGATCGTGCAGCCACTTCTCGATCCCTGAGTCAACAGATGGGGACGTTTGCAAGACACCAACCATCTGCACGAACAGTTCGACGATGTTTGCAGCAGCTTGGACTATCAGCTCGGAGACCATGGCAGCGATTACCCTTGACGCTGCATCACAGACAGGAGCGCCTGCGATGGTGTACTCAACGACGAACCCGAGTGCACGAATGGCAAAACGTCATTTTTTCGGATGAATCAAGGTTCTGTTTACAACATCATGATGGTCACATCCGTGTTTGGCGACATCGCGGTGAACGCACATTGGAAGCGTGTATTCGTCATCGCCAAACTGGCGTATCACCCGGCGTGATGGTATGGGGTGCCATTGGTTACACGTCTCGGTCACCTCTTGTTCGCATTGACGGCACTTTCAACAGTGGACGCTAGATTTCAGATGTGTTACGACGCGTGGCTCTACCCTTCATTCGATCCCTGCGAAAACCTACATTTCAGCAGGATAATGCACGACCACGTGTTGCAGGCCCAGTACGGGCCTTTCTGGATACAGAAAATGTTCGACTGCTGCCCTGGCCAGCACATTCTCCAGATCTCTCACCAACTGAAAACGTCTGGTCAATGGTGGCCGAGCAACTGGCTCGTCACAATACGCCAGTCACTACTCTTGATGAACTGTGGTATCGTGATGAAGCTGCATGGGCAGCTGTACCTGTACACGCCATCCAAGCTCTGTTTGACTCAATGCCCAGGCGTATCAAGGCCGTTATTACGGCCAGAGGTGGTTGTTCTGAGTACTGATTTCTCAGGATCTATGCACCCAAATTGCGTGAAAATGTAATCACATGTCAGTTCTAGTATAATATATTTGTGCAATGAATAGCCATTTATTATCTGCATTTCTTCTTGGTATAGCAATTTTAATGGCAAGTAGTGTATGCAACACTGTGAATACTCTGAACGAAACAATTACATTCCCCTCCTAAGCTAATAAGTCTTCGTTTACAACGAATTAAAATTAGTAGAAAGGACAGGATTCAAACCCTGCAAATATATAGCGTGAGTCACTAACTATTGCCACCAAGAATAACTCCGAAAGTACGATAGGACCTGAAAAGTTTGTAGGACAAAAGCTGCATGGGAAAACGGGTTCCATAATATGACGATAGTTTTTTTGTTGCTAGGTGGGGTCGCTTTAGAGATACGAGGGTCAACTTTGCTTTTTTTACATGGGATGATATAGTTTGGTACTTATTTTCTAATAGCGGCCATCGAGAAGACTCCAACGATGTCTAACAGTAAGGTCTTTGTAGATCAACGAAGATCACAAAGGTGGCATAAATGTCCATTTACATAAGGTGTTCGAAGTGATGACAATTGGTATCAATGCAGTGCTGCAATCTTCTTATCATGGACTGAGTGGTATTCCTTATCACATCGGCACTTGTCAAAGCACATGCTCTCACAATTCTGTCTCGCATATCTTCAGATGTAGTTAGAAGGTCTTTATAGACAATGTCTTTTACGAATCCCCACAAGAAAAAATCCAGAGGCATCAAGTCTGGCGAACGAGCCGGCCACGACACATCTCCAATCCAACGATTTGGGAATTGTCTCTACAACTCATTTATAGCCTTCAGCGAAAAATGTGCCGGACACCTACCGTGTTGAAACCACATTCCGTTCCTTCTTCCTAAAGGTATTTCTTCCAATAACAAACCTAATGTTTCTTCCACGAATGTGGTGTAATTCTTACAATTAAGATTTCTTTCGATGAAATAGGGGCCTACAATTCTGTCCTCCAGAATCCCACACCATACATTCACCGACCACCGTTTTTGGTGTGCAGCTCGCCGCAGCCAGCATGGTTTTTAGTTGCCCAATAATGCGTGTTATGCAAATTAACATTTCCATGGTTCGTGAATGTATCCTCGTCAGTAAATAAATCAAATTAATAAATGTGTCATCCCTCTGAATCTGAAGTTGAGCCAATCGGCAGAATTCAATGCAACGCATACAATCCGTACCAGTTAATTCTTGGTGGAGTCTGATATGGTAAGGATGATATGGCAATGCAGAACACGAACAACACTACTCTGGCTCATGCCAGATTCCCTTGTTATTTGACGCGAACTAACACAAGGATCTCGAACCACAGTAGCAAGAGTGCCAATTTCAGTTTCCTTGTTAGTAACTTTCCTTTGCCGGATATGTTTCAGATGAGCCAAAGATCCAGTTGTTCTCAATTTATCATACACATATTTAAATGTACAACGCGTAAGGTGAGTACGTTGAGGATACCTTTCAGCGAATAAGTCTCTAGCTCTCACTGAATTTTGTTGGCATTCTCCGTAAATGAGAAGCATATCGACTTGTTCTTCGAAGGAATACATCATTCGCATTCGCTTGATTCGACGATACTAGTCTTGCCGTTCCTGTTACTGTTGTATTGCGAAACCGTCGGAGGGTGTTTACATGTCAATGGCACGTTAGATGGATACACCGTATTCGGCGAATATTAACTATTTGCACGATATACGAGAGAGAATTGTTAGAGCATGTTCTTCGATAAGAGCCGATGTGGTAAGGAATACCACTCAGTCCATGATAAGAAGATTGCAGCACTGCATTGATACCAATTGTCATCACTTCGGACACCTTCTGTAAATGGACGTTCATGCCACCTTTGTGACCTTCCTCGACCTCCAAAGACCTTACTGCTACACACCATTGGATTCTTCTCGATAGCCGCTATCAGAAAATAAGTACCAGACTATTGCATCCCATTTAAAAAACAAAATTGACCTTCATATCTCTGACGCGACCCCACCTAGCAACAAAAAACCAATATCATATTATGGCCCCCGTTGTCCCATACTATCACACTTTCGGAGTTATTCTAGGTGGCTATAGTTAGTGACTCAAATGGCTCAAATGGCTCTGAGCACTATGGGACTTAAAATCTGACGTCAACAGTTCCCTATAACTTAGAACTACTTAAACCTAACTAACCTAAGGGTATCACACACATCCATGCCCGAGGCAGGATTCGAACCTGCGACCGTAGCGGTCGCGCGGTTCCAGACTGAAGAGCCTAGAACCGCTCGGCCACTGGGGCCGGCAGTAGTTAGTGACTCACCCTGTAGATCACAGAGCTTACGCTTAAATTAGTGCGCCATCCTTCCCCTTGTTCGCCGTGCTGCTATTGATTTGTATGGTGTGATACGCAGGACACCACAGTTGACTAAAGATATGCGATAGTCGTAGCAACATGACCTGAATCACTACATTTTACTCTTATTTTCTGAAAACGCTCTTTATTACATTGTATGATGTTCAGAGAAAACATAAATTTCCACGACATTCGAAATAATACTTCCGATGAATTTATTTACGAAATCTTTTTCAGAGCATGCAGTCACCAATGTATTTGACATGTGCGGCGAAGGAAGTGCTCTCCACAAAATTCATTTTTGTACTCTTCATTTACAGGCGGGCAGGACCCAAAATCGACTAAAGCATAAACAGAGTACCTTTATGTTTTAAAGTCTAAACAGAAAGCACCGTACACGAAGAGAAAAAGTGGTTTTCTCAGTTACGTAATTATTAACACTTTCAACGCTACAGTTGTCGTTGTCCTCCTAAACTAATAATTCTTACAATGAACTGAAATGCATGGAAGTGCCAGGCTTAGAAACTATTACCCATGTAACAAAAATTTACCCTCTTAACCACTACCAATCCACCACTCGTAAACACTACTTCTGTAAGGTATGGTACAGTGTGTGAGGTCATATCTTTACTTAAAGGCACAGAATAGCAGTAGAAGCATAGGCTAAATCACGAAGTGAATCTAAATTTCACTTCTAGAGAGCGCCACTTCGAAAGCATTCAAAATAGTACAGCCTTTGACAAAAACATCAGGTCACTGCCACCTTCCACAGTGGCTTCGACAGAACCGGTTCGTTAGGCGGCAATAAACATGACAACTGACCAACGCTACGTCTGGCACAGAACAGCAGGAGAAGCATAAACATGACAACCCACACAACGCTACGTCTGGCGAGCTCCACAATCTGGCCAGTAGCCACTTGTAGGGAAGCAGCCTTCTCACGCCGTATAAAATTCCCATCAGTCTTTCCATTGTGTGCCAGACAGTCCGCTGTAATTAGCTTTGACGTCATAAATGTTGAGCAATACTTTAAAAATCAAGTAAATATCCTGAAACGTTTCTAGCATGTCAGGAGTAATACTATATCAATATGTGTTGGATGTCAGTTCAATAACTTTAACCATTTTCGAAATTTGGACGTTTTTCTGTAAAAATCATTGGCGCAACAGAAAAGAGCTAGAAACTTAAAAATTTGTATTTAGATTCCTTTTGCATAATAATTTAGTAGAAACAGTATTCTGGATCTCACAAATTAAAATTTTTGTTGAAATTCATGATTTTCTGGACTTTGTCTTAGAAATTAAGGAAATAAGATAAAGTAGACTAATAAATAAGGCTAGGATGTTTAAATTTAAGTACAAGGGAGATCCGCTATAATCATAAAGATGTGAGAAGTTTCAACTGAATAACTATAAAACTACATCAATAGCGTATCTCCAAAGGGCATGTAGTGTAATTAAATTAATTCTCTCGCCCAAAATATTTGACTTAGCCACGTCAGACTTGTATTACGATTACTTACCTGTGTGCTGAATGCACATTTAAATTGAGAACTTCATCGGCCATCAGCAAAGGAAGCGATGATTTATTCAATAACTTAAAGTGGTGCATTACTAGCCCGGCGGCTAGTCGGGAGAGCAATTTTGATCAGGCGTACCCTTAGCCGTCCGCACCGCGGCTTTATGTATAAGAACACTGCGCGAGAAAAAGGCACCAGTTCTCTCCAGACGCTGAATAACACACCACCTGTGTCGGGAGTCGCGTCGCGTTGGTATCATTGCTATAAACAGCCTCGGATGCCGTAATAAGTTACTCGGGATACGCGTAATCATGAAATCGTTTTCGAGTGAAGTGTTAATTCTGTGAAGACTTTAATGATCTATCTCCAATTTGCGTATGTCGTATTTTCACGTGCCGCCGCGGGACAGACATTCTACCATTATTTAGTGTGGCGTTTGATGAACATTGTCATCAAATTATGGCGAGCATTCACTTAAACATTTAATTTCAACAGTTATAGTTGCATCAGCGCATTAGACTCTGAAATGCTCTATTAGTTGGATTGTGTGGATTATTTTTGGTCTGTGATTTTCAGAATATAGTGAATCTTTTATAGAGAATCGTTTTTGATTATGAATCCCACACAATCTCCTAATTCCTCAGAGCTATAAGCTGCAGCTATAAATGTATTTCTCAGATGAAGTGGGCACTAGGAATTCTAATTACAGGCTTCACGTTTTGTTAATCACTTTCTGGTTGCCAATATAGTAGTTAGAGAGCCAGTGTTGAGAACGGCAATAGACTGCATAAGTAACAGGAACATTTAACAACAATTAAATTCCACCCGCCGCCCCATATATGGTGCATCGGCCGGGAACTGCATCTTTTCTACTTTACACTATACATTATATATTAACAATAAAGACCAGCCGCCGCCCCACATATGGTGCATGGGCCGGGAAATGCATCTTTTCTACTTTACACTGTACATCATATATTAACAATAAAGACCACCCGCCGCCCCACATATGGTGCATCGGCCGGGAAATGCAACTTTTCTACATTATATTCTACATTCATTTAACAACAATAATTCCACCCGCCGCCCCACATATGGTTAATCGGTCGGGGAATGTATCTTTTCTACATAACATTCTACATATATTTACAATTAAATTCCACCCGCCGCCCCACATATGGTGCATCGGCCGGGAAAGAAACTGAGTAAAAGTGAAAGTGATTTTTTAAATATTCGGAATTGGGAGTGAAATGCGACACGCAGTTGAGTAATAGAACAGTGCTAGTGTTACGTGTGCATGTGGACGACGCTATTGGATTAACAACGCATCTGGTTTGACGGAGCTATCACTAAGGCAGCGGCGCTGCCGGCATCGCGAGAAGCCAGTTTCGCCTCACCGCAGTCGTCCGCCACAGTAACCGGAGCCGCGCCTGCAGTTGCGGGCCACGCGAACACACAGCAGCCGTCGAAGTGCCGTCTGCAGTACAACGCGCCGCATCGCATCAGTAATCCTGGTACGCCGTGCTGGCAACGCCATACGTCGTGCAGAAGGAACTAAGTTAAGCGAAAAGCTATTAAAAATTTTACTAACCTGCACTAAAAGACTGTCGGCGATGGAACCGCAAAAAGAAACAGACGTTAAACGTAAATCAGGACCTATGTCTGTTGAGGGAACTGTAAATCTAGACAACGGTTCAAGTGTAAATATGCATGAAAATAGTAGTGTTAATGTGAAATATGAAGTATTGTCTCCTGTCAGTAGTGTGAATAGGGGTAATGATTCAATAATAGAGACCCCTGTAGTAAAGCAGAAATTGTTAATTTATTGGATGATAGTTTATCTGATGAGTTAAAAACGAAACAGTCATCAGAGGTGGTAGAGTTTAAACAGGAGAAGTTAGATATGATTAATCAATCAGAAGTTTCATTTAGTTTTGATGATTCTGGTGTTGGAGCTAGTTTTTCGTCACCTGAGTGTAATAAAAAGTCAGCTAGTGGGCAACCCAAAGATACTGGGGCTATGGATTTAAATGTAATATGACAAGCAATAGCTGCCAGTAATCCTAGAATGACAGCTGAATTAAAGTCTGAAATAACTGAGGTCAAAAGCAGTAATGCAAAAATGTAAGCAGGTAATGCTAGAATGACAGCTGAGTTAAAATCTGATATAATTGAGGTAAATAACAGGATTGTGGCCAGTCAAACCAATTTTAATAAACGATTTGAGGCAATGGACAATAAATTAGAATCCAATAAAGCTGAATTAGAAACTTCCTTCAAGACTGGCTGCAATAAGTTGAAAGAGGATCTGAACAGTTTAAATTATAAAATTGATTACAACCATGAGGATATTAAGAAAAAGGTTGCTCAACTGTTATCTGAGATGTATAAAACAGTAAAATCCGAAGTTGCTGAGGTTCGCAAAGACTTCCAAATGGAAGATGCGAAGCTGGAGCACAACTTAACAGAAAAGATCGAGGCGGAATCTGAACTGTGCTCAGATAGGTTTAAAGATGTTAATATAAAAATAAACATATGTCAGGCAAAATCAGATGCAATCAAAACTGATACTACTCATATTGTGCAAAGAGTAGATAATATTGAAATGAGAGTAGAAAATATTAGTACTAACATTGCTAACATTGAGAGTAAAGTAGCTTCAGTAACTTCTGGTAATGGTAGTCTGCAACAAGTTGTAGCTGCAAACGCCACTTTTATCGGGTGTCGGCAGTTCTTGCGGTTCGATCCAGATAAAAATATCCACCCGCTAGATTTATGGAACGATTTCGAAGATGCGATTCCATCAACTTGGTCTGAACGAGAGAAAATCTCATTTATTAGAAGCCATTTATCAAGTGACGCCATGCGTTGGTCAGCTGATGTTATGTTGAAGTGTAAAACATTAGCGGAATTTAAAACAGCTTTCATTAATGAGTATTGGTCTAGTAATAAGCAAAATGAATTGTTGAGAGAATTTAGGAGAGGAAAACGCTTCAATGTAGGCAAGGAACCTATTAAAGAGTTTGCCAGGTCATGGATCTCACGTTTGTCACATTTGAACGAAAAGCTAAAACCTGAAATTATAATACTAGGTCTTGAAGCCAAACTGTCATGGTATTGGCAAACTAGAATTATATCTGCCCCTAGAGATAATCTGGATCGTTTCATTGAATATCTGGAACGTGTAGAGAGTGTTGCTGCCAATGAGGAGCAAGCACGTAATAACAAAAATGCTAATAAGACTAGCAGTAATTTTAAGAACGAGCAGAATGGCAATGTAAACATCAGAACAGTAGGTGTTCGCCATCCTAAGAGAGGTAGGAATTGGAGAAATAATTATCAGAACCAACAATGGCATCCAAGTGATAGTAATTTTGTTCCGAACAAAATTATGCAGGTAAACAACAGTGCGGAAACCAATGCTGTGCCAGTTAACTATAATGCAAATAAAGGAAACAGGAGTAGGCCGAGGCAGGAAAACTAGTTCCCGTCTATGAGGACACTGGCGCTCACCAGGTGGTTATTTTTCCTAAGCTAGTAATTACAGTAATAGGTAAGACAGATCAGAACACTCAGACTGAACATGTGGATGAGGAGTCGGGAGCATCTAAGGATACAGCAGAAATATTAGATCACTCACAGTATTTGATAGATACAGTGTTAGAGACGCTTTCTAAGTGGGAAGAGAAAGAGAAGGCCCAGCAGTGTAACGGTAGGGACGAGCTACAAAATACTGAATTGTCAGGTGAAGAAGCAGAAGAAATTCATGCTTATATTTATGACGAGGATGATGTGCTCTTATCTAAAGTGCCTGTGCAGGATGTTGATACTGTACTAATAGATTTAGGACAGGAGGTAAGTGAGAATGTAGAGGATAGCCTGTGGGGGGTCGACGAACCCAGTAGCTGTGACCAGTTGTCACTTGAGAAGGAACTCGACGATAATAATGAAAGTGGTTTAGCTGCAACTAGTGTTATGCCCGGTCTGGAGGCGCAGAATCGCTCAGACTACAGTAAATTGGGTCATGTTCAGCAAACTAAATGTAATGAAGTCGTGCGGTGTTTCGATTTGAAATTAATAGATCTACTGGAAAAGGTAGCTGAAAATGTAATTCAGGAAACCCCTAAACACTTTGACGTAAATGTAATGAAGACAGATGTCGATCACTTTAGTTGGAGACAAATCCAAAAGGAACTATTGGATGAGTTTGAGGAACCACCTGTACAAACTAGAAAAGCCACCCTATAATAATAGTGAATATGTTGGGTATTAATATACGTTGTCTCTTAGACAGTGGAAGTGAGGTGAGTGCGATATCTCAGTCCTTCTTTGATGCATTACCTGGTAAAGACAAGCTCACAGTAATGAGGGTATGAGGACTATGAATAATTGGTGCTACTGGCAAGGTGTCAAAAACGGTAAAGCAAGAAGCTTTGCTGCCCTTTAACATTAATGGTAATTTAATTGATCATCCATGCTTAATTGTAAACAATCTCAGTATTGAGGTTTTAATTGGCATAGATTTCTTGTCGAAATATTAGAGTGTTGTTGACTTTGAAAGAAGCCAGTTAAAAATGGTCTTGCCCATAACCGGAGTAATTACGGTATTTTTTATTGATTAGTAACTAATGATGAAACTTGGGAGCTGCCTATACGAGTTCTGAAAAATAGGAGATATTGGGATGAAGGTGTTAATCTTACTAAATACCAAGGACCTTTCAGGATCATAGGAAAACCACATGCCAATGCATATAGGCTAGAGTACCCTAAGAGTAAAAAGATATTAGGTCTCAGGAACGTGATCGACCTAAAGAAATTCATAGGTAGTGAATGAATTCTGTAGGGAGGAGGTTGTCCTGTAACCTCTACACAGTGTGGGAGCTGTGCAGTCCCAACTGTGTGAGATCTTCTTTCCTTTTCAGTCTCACTCATCCTTCATCTTTCCTATCCACCAAAATTTTGACCCCTTCTTTCCAATACGAAAATTTTCTGAAACCAATGAAGTCTATAGGGAGGAGGTTGCTCTGTAACATCTACACAGTGTGGCAGCTGTGCAGTCCCAGCTGTGTGAGAACTTCTTTCCTTTTCAGGTCTCACTCAGTCTTCATCTTTTCTATCTACAAAAATTTCGACCCCTTCTTTCCAATACGAAAAATTTTCTGAAACCAATGAATTCTGTAGGGAGGAGGTTGTTCTGTAACCTCTACACGGTGTGGCAGCTGTGCAGTCCAAGCTGTGTGAGATCTTCTTTCCCATTTCAGGCCTCACTCAATCTTCATCTTTCCTATCCACCTAAAATTTCGACTCTTACTCTCAAATACTAAAATCTTCCGGTATGACTATCAAGCCAGCATTAAGCTAATGAATTCTGTAGGGAGGAGGTTGTTCTGTAACCTCTACACAGTGTGGCAGCTGTGCAGTCCCAGCTGTGTGAGATCTTCTTCCCTTTTCAGGTCTCACTCACTCTTCATCTTTTCTATCCACCTAAAATTTCGACCTCTTCTTTCCAACACATTAAATTTTCTGTTATGGTTATCAATCCAATAATAAACTAATCAATTCTGTAGGGAAGAGGTTGTTCTGTAACCTCTACACAGTGTGGCAGCTGTGCAGTCCCAGCTGTGTGAGATCTTCTTTCCTTTTTAGGTCTCACTCATTCTTCATCTTTCCTATCTACCATAGTTTCGACTCCTTCTTTTCAGTACAAAAATTTTCCGTCATGGCTATCAAGCCATGAGTTCTGTAACCATTCTATCCACCGATTAGTGAAGAAAATACCTAATGTGACAAACGTAACAGTGCGCATAAACAATAGAGATACAAAGGTATTTGAGTAACAAGTATGTATAGAACCATGGTAATGTTGTAAGTACAAAGTGTTGTTTTATTGGAAGTGGTCCACCAACAGTAATTTAAAAGGATATACAAATTCGTGTACAAGCCGGATCTGAAGTGGCAATGAGACCTATTGTATGCTGTAGAGCTAAGAGATTGCTTAGTGTTACGAAAAATATGCAGATAAGTTGTAAGAATTAACTCACCTTGTGTAGCAAGGAATGGCAGTGTAATAGAATTGAGTAGTGTCTGTGGTTGAGACGTGAAGGACACGTCCCTGAAGTATTTATAAGATTGGAGCTGGCCCTTATTTGGTGTAGTGTGTGACAGGACACACCTACATGTATTGAGGTTATCTGTTGGAGGCATGAATGCGACTATAGGTACCCTTATGTTACATGAGACAGAGCAGCTCATGGTGTCCTATATGTTTCAGGAATTTGGCATTACGCTCATCCATAATTACTTAATGCACTTTAGTGGTAGGTCGAGAGAGACTACCTGTGGTTTCAGCGTCCGATCGAGTGGAAATGGATTGCCACGTGAGCAAACTGATCAGCTGCAATACACTATAGATATAAAATAAATGTGCTATCCTATACTTTAAATGTTAATAGAGTGAGTGTTAAATAAGTACATACACTAGCAACATAATTGAGTAACATAATGGCAGACGAAAAACATTATTTATAGCTCAGCATAATACACTTCGATGAAGTAAGTACATAATTGCAGATGTGGAACTGACACAGCAGCAGAGGACCAATAAGTGGATTTAGTAGTCAACTAAGCGTAGTGTGTTTTGATCACTCAGAACTGTACTATTACCACAAGCTACTCACATGTACAAAGAAGCTGAGAAGACAACTACTAATCAAATATACACATACTATCTCTAAGAATAAGGTAATCAAAGATGAGTCAGCTAAGTAAATAAAATACAAGTATATCAGGAATGTACCGAACATTGGTTCAGTGTTCCGGCCCAGAAATAATAAATTGAAATTAAATAGGATTTATGATTGTATGCCTTGAGCATAAATTTTCTCTAGTACGTGACTAACAGCGTTTTGAGCCATTTGTTTACCGATTTTATTCGGTTAAGCAACCGCGAGAGTAAAATTGAAAAAGTTCTGTTAACTTTGTTCCAGTAACATATTGAAAGATAAAATGTATATATCCCCATTTCATTGTGACTCACCCTTAGATATTAAGTGAACAGAGTCTGAGGCACTCTTTTTGTTTGTTCTACAGGACAAACCAGATAATGGCAGCCTGGTAGCTGCGTGAAAGCATGGAGTGACTCGGACACAACTCATAGTGACCCCTCCCCTTTCCCCATGTAATTTAGAGTGAACGTGAAGGACGCACACCATAGCAACTTCCCCTCCTCTACCCTTGTGAATGGAAGTGTAGAACTCTAGCCAAAGCGGCTACAACCACGTGTGTAAATATGAAATTGTCATGAATTGGGGAAATTTCTTTCAGGTTTAGAAAATACTGCTAAGATATAATTATCTGTTTATGTATCATGAATAACTGTGTTATTTCTTTGAATTTGTGTATGGAAGAATGTATTCAATGGATTTAAGATTTTCATAATTTTACATATTTTATGTGTTTGTTTGTCTAAGGCAATATGTATGCCAAAGTGTTTCATTGATTTTGCTTAAATTTTGAGTGAGAATGTTGCTTGAGAAGCAGTGAACAGCCCAGCAATTTAAATAATTGAAATAGGTAATCAGTTTTCTTTTTAATATTTCTATATGTTTACATTTCAGTTTTAAAGTTTCATAGGGAGTTAAGCTGTACTCTTACTTCCCTTTTGTAATTAATTTTTTTCTTCTTTTTCTTTTCCATTTAAAAAAAATTAAGAACTGGGTGATGTAGGGAAGCAGCCTTCTCACGCCGTATAAAATTCACATCAGTCTTTCCATTGTGTGCCAGACAGTCCGCTGTAATTAGCTCTGACGTCATAAATGCTGCGCAATACTTTAAAAATCAAGTAAGTAACCTGAAACGTTTCTAGCATCTCAGGAGTAATACTAAATCAATATGTGTTGAATATCAGTTCAATAACTTTAACCATTTTCGAAATTTGGACGTTTTTCTGTAAAAATCATTGGCGCAACAGAATAGAGCTAGAAACTTAAAAATTTATATTTGGATTCCTTTTGCATAATAATTTAGTACAAACAGTATTCTGGATCTCACAAATTAAAATTTTTGTTGAAATTCATGATTTTCTGGTTTTCGTCTTAGAAATTAAGGAAGTAAGATAGATTAAGTAGACTAATAAATAAGGCTAGGATGTTTAAATTTAAGTACAAGGGAGATCCGCTATAATCATAAAGATGTGAGAAGTTTCAATTGAATAACTATAAAACTACATCAATAGCGCATCTCCAAAGGGCAAGTTCAGAGCTCGTCTACTGCGTGTAGTGTAATTAAATTAATTCTCTCGCCCAAAATATTTGACTTAGCCACGTCAGACTTGTATTACGATTACTTACCTGTGTGCTGAATGCACATTTAAATTGAGGTCTTCATCGGCCATCAGCAAAGGAAGCGATGATTTATTCAATAACTTAAAGTGGTGCATTACTAGCCCGGCGGCTAGCCGGGAGAGCAATTTTGATCAGGCGTTCCCTTAACCGTCCGCACCGCGGCTTTATATATAAGAACGCTGCGCGAGAAAAAGGCCCCAGTTCTCTCCAGACGCTGAGTAGCACACCACCTGTGTCGGGAGACGCGTCGCGTCGGTATCATTGCTATAAACAGCCTCGGATGCCGTAATAAGTTACTCGGGATACGCGTAACCATGAATTCGTTTTCGAGTGAAGTGTTAATTCTGGGAAGACTTTAATGATCTATCTTCAGTTTGCGTATGTCGTATTTTCACGTGCCGCCGCGGGACAGACATTCTACCATTGTTTAGCGTGGCGTTTGATGAACATTGTCATCAAATTATGGCGAGCATTCACTTAAACATTTAATTTCAACAGTTATAGTTGCATCAGTGCATTAGAGTCTGAACTGCTCTGTTAGTTGGATTGTGTGGATTATTTTTGGTCTGTGACTTTCAGAATATAGTGAATCTTTTATAGAGAATCGTTTTTGATTATGAATCCCACACAATCTCCTAATTCCTCAGAGCTATAAGCTGCAGCTATAAATGTATTTCTCAGATGAAGTGGGCACTAGGAATTCTAATTACAGGCTTCACGTTTTGTTAATCACTTTCTGGTTGCCAATATTGTAGTTAGAGAGCCAGTGTTGAGAACGGCAAAAGACTGCATAAATAATAGGAACATTTAACAACAATTAAATTCCACCCGCCGCCCCACATATGGTGCATCGGCCGGGAAATGCATCTTTTCCACTTTACACTCTACATTATATATTAACAATAAAGGCCACCCGCCACCCCACACACTACGTAGAGTGTGGCAGCTGGTAGAAGAAATGTGGTCATCTGCTAGAGCCACGCAATGTCGCGACTGCTGGGAGTCTGGTGGCAAACGGCGCCGAGCAGCGTTTCGAGGTATACTCGTTGTAGTGCAATCCGTCTGTATACTGAAGTTATATGTCTAACGCAAGCAGAATCATAATTTCATATTTTGACATGCCACTTAGGCAGTCTAGTGCAAAAATGTTATCGCGATAGAGTTTTAGGTCGTGTGACTCATGTTGTGAATGTTGTCATGCTCCAGGTTCGCTCCCAACATAGCGGGCGTGAACGCTAGCTGGTCACCGGCTCCCTAACCGCCCAGGTGTTTCCTGCGTGACGCACGGATTGCTTGCGATCTACGGCGTATGCTGCAGTCGTGCGAAGTAAGCAACTCTTCTTCGAGAAATATACATTTTTTTCACAGTTCTTGTTAGATGTGCCATAGTTCTAGAGTTCTTTGCACAAAATTTCAATAGTTCTGCAGAATATAACGAAGACAACAACAATACTCGAAAAAAATTTCGTATCGAAATCATTCTTTGTCAATTTCCGCATAATGTAAATAAGTGCAAGAGTTCTGAGCACAGTTCTGAACAATACTCCAGGAGTTCTATCGAAAATCCAAGTAACATTTTTTTGTGCAGGTAATAGTTCACGAGATAATTGCAATTTAAGGAGAAAATCTTTTCACTTACTGTGAAGTTGGCACCCTTTTTTTCAGAAATGTATATTTTTTCAGAGTTCTTCATAGATATGAAATAGTTCTACAGTTCTTTGTACAAAATTTGAATAGTTCTGCAGAGTTTAGCGAAGAAAACAACAATATTCGAAAAAAATTTCCTATTGAAAACATTCGTTGTCAATTTTCGCAAATTGCAAATAAGTACAAGAGTTCTGAGCACAGTTCTGAACAGAACTCCAAGAGTTCTATCGAAAATCCAAATAACATTTTTTTGTGCAGCTAATAGTTTACGAGGTAATTGCAATTTAAGGAGAAAATCTTTTCACTTACTGTGAAGTTGGCACCCTTGTTTTCAGAAATATATATTTTTTTCAGAGTTCCTGATAGATATGGCATAGTTATAGAGTTCTTTGTTCAAAATTTCAGTAGTTCTACTGAATTTAGGGAAGAAAACAACAATACTCGAAAAAATTTTCATATCGAAAACATTCTTTGTCAATTTTCGCAGAAATTAAACTTGTACAACAGTTGTGAGGACAGTTCTGAACAGAACCCCAAGAGCTCTATCGAAAATCCCAACAATATTTTTCTATGGCGATAATAGTTTGAGATAAACTGATTTAATGTGGGACACACTTTTTCTACAAAAAATATAAATATATTCGTACAACAGTTCTGATGACAGTTCTGGACTCTACCTGAAGAGTTCTATCGAAAATCCTAGTAGCATTTTTTGTGCAGGTAATAGTTTAAGACGTAATTGCAACTTAATTAAGAACTCCACAAGAGCTCCTACTGTGAAGTTGGCACCCTTTTTTCCGAAATATATATTTTTTCAGAGTTCTTGATAGATAAGTCATAGTTCTAGTGTTCTTTGTACAAAATTTCAATAGTTCTGCAGAATTTAGCGAAGACGACAACAGTACTCGTAAAAATTGTGGTATAGAAACCATTTTTGTCGATTTTCGCCAAAAGTAAATTCGTACAACAGTTCTGAGTACAGTTCTGAACAGAGCCCCAATATTTCTAGCGAAAATCCCAAAAACACTTTTTTGTGCAGCTAATAGTTTGCGAACTAATTGTAATTTAAGGAGAAAATCTTTTCACTTACTGTGAAGAGAGAGTTCTTGATAGATATGGCATAGTTCTAGAGTTCTTTGTACAAAATTTGAATAGTTCTGCAGAATATAACGAAGAAAACAACAATGTCTAACATTGCTCATTCAGGGACCCTTTCCTTCTGATACAATTCTTACTGTAGCCACAATAAATCACTTGTGCATAGATTCCAACCGTACTGGTCATTACAAAAATATAACCATTGACCAGCGGCGCACATTTCTTGCAACGTTGTACAAAGCAATCAGCTTATCCGCAGTGAAAATACCACACTTAATACTATTGTAAAATTTACGATAGATGGCTTCCATTTGTCTACAATATCAGCATCTATAGAATTATCTTCATGCAAACGTGATGCCAGGATCACACACTTCCCCTTTTTAGGTACGGAGGAAACTAGAACTCAGTCTTAGGGAAGCCAAAATGAACTGTGGGCAGCCCTTCTTTTACTGATAGGAAACTATAGAGGAATCTCACGCTTGTTTTTCTTCATCGTGCCAACAAAAGAAAAATTCTCCCTTCATAGCTCTATTATCATTCCAGTACTAGTAAACAAGTTGTCCGCTTTCACATTTCGACCTGACTGATATATAGGTTTACGCAGTAACAGAACAACATCAAAATGTTTATTGCTCAGTTGGTAAATCGTTCTGGTTGCAACACAGCGTATATTTCCAAATTGTACAGGTAAAATACTTGGCTCTAAAATGGCTCTGAGCACTATGGGACTCAACTGCCGAGGTCATTAGTCCCCTAGAACTTATAACTAGTGAAACCTAACTAACCTAAGGACATCACGCACATCCATGCCCGAGGCAGGATTCGAACCTGCGACTGTAGCGGTCTCGCGGTTCCAGACTGCAGCGCCAGAACCGCGCGGCCACTTTGGCAGGCGGTAAAATACTTAAGAATCCACAAAAGCATAGATTTTAAATCCATACTTGTTTGTTTTGATAGGTACATATTGGCGAAAACTGTGCCTTCCACAGAATCCTTCCAGCTTCTTGTCTACTGTAACATTTTTTCCAAGGGTGTAAGATTTCTGGTAGTTGCATACAAACACAGTAAATATTTCCGGAATTGCTGTTAGCTTGTCTAATTGTCTTTTTTTCGTCACTGTAAAATCTAAGGCACTCCACAATAAATTTGAAACGTTTTATGTTCATTTGGGAGGTGAAATTTTTCAGTGCCATCCCCATCAGTTCCATACAGATCTTCCAGGCTTTATCTGTTGCTTTTGTTAACAACAATTAAAAACAGGAACTGATGAAGGCTTTCAGTTCAATAACATCTATTGATTTTAGCCCTCTCTCACGCTGAAATGAAGCTTTGATGCTCTCATAATTCTGATTGGAATACAAAACTACAATAGACAAATATCATCTATGAGGCAATTACAGCATCACAAAGGCTACTTTGGCTGCGCCTATCGGTCCAGGTAAATTTAGAATAATATTATCCTCTTCGAACTTTATGCTTTGAATTTCTTCAACATGATCTAGTACATCCCACTTAAAATAATAAAATTCCTATAAAATAACGCAACCAGGCACAGTGTATTAATTTGATATTTGACGGTCAGACAGCGGACACTGGCTGTTAAACAGTTCAAACAGATTTTAAGTGCATTTTATATTCTGGATTAGCTTTGTACTACTTACTACGTTGATAAACAAATAAATTAATTGCTGAAATGAAATACGGAAGGGCACAGTGAATAAAAACGAGCAATCGACTCATATCTCATCAAGAGAGCATTAGCGTCGATACTGAATCACAAAACAATGAAAGGCATACGGAGAAGGGAAGCTATTAACGAGAAGGCGCCAATACTGCAAATTGCTGAAAAGTAATTTACAGAAATTTTGGACATGTATCAATCTGAACAGCTGCACCCCATGGAAGGATAATGAAAACTATGATACATCCCTGAGACCTCTCAAGACCAAAAAATAATAAACAAAGCACAGCAACAATGCAAAAGTCGTGGCACTACATCTGGAAACAATGAACACGTGAACTGCGTCTTTTAAACAATCGACAAATGACGTCAGTGTAGCAGTTACAATTGAGGTAGCATCATAGCTTCTCGCGGTAGCATCAAAGCTAATGACAACAGCTGCACTTTTTGGGAGGCGCGCGCCGCGTCGTGTGAAGCCGCCCGCCGGCGCTGCATTTCGCTCCTTGATCTGCCCCTAATGGGTATACGCAACGATGCTACTCACACTCACGCGAATAATCATTATGCTCGTTCAGTCAGAGCTCTTGTGCAGTCGGTGCCTGTTGTGCAGTGGGTGCTGTTGTGTAAGTGATATTTATGAACCGTAATACCCATTAAAATGTACAATCTACCAGAATTTAAACGTCTTCTCAGCATGGAGGAATTTAAAGTAATCGATGATACAGGCATTCAATTCACTCCGTCTCATCCAGTCTTCCAAAAACTGTCCGATTACATGGCCGACATCGGCTTGAAAATGTCTTCAAAACATATTTACACAACAATTAAAGAAGATCGTCATGATCTGCTTACTTTTGTTAGAAACACTTTCAGACTGGAATGTTTCGTTGAAGAAAAAGACGACGACAGCAACAAAGATGAGTCGTGGAATGTTTTTGGTTCTTCGTGCAACAAGGACATGACAAAGCAATTCGACTTACTACTGTCAGCAGAAAAATGGTCTACCATAAAAACCAACAAAAAGGATACTTAGAAAGCCTTAAAGACTGGAAATAGGGAAATGGACCGATTTGATGGCTGATAAAATTTATGAACATCACAAAATTCCATGTGCCTTTTCTTTCAAATACGCAAAGGTGTGTGAAAGTTCAAGTTTAAAGTACTTCTTGAAGATCAAAGAAAGATGTACATAATGCGGAGCCACTTTCGAAGAGATTGCTCTGAAGAAGCCAAAAAAGGACAACGACATTATTCTGAACTGCAGACTTTCAAACTTTTCAGAAGATAGAAATCACCTGAAAAGAACACAACTTTGTGTCCCGAGAAGACAACAGGTAGCTGCTGAATTGGTTGATAACAGGATGCCTGCAGCTCTTTGGCGAAATTATGAAACGAAAAATATATCTTTTGGAGACATGATTCCTCCAAATTTACCAAATGCTGATGTCTTGAGAAAGGCTAAAGAAGAGGAAAAGGACAAACGATTTGGTATAATAACCAGTATGCCTGTTGAATACCTGCAAATCGCAAAACATACAACCCATCGGGACGAAATTCACGCAATCGCATTGGACCCATTCTTTTGTATATATTGGCTGAAAGATGAAAGTCAGTTGCACAAATATTGTCATCAAATCAATAGCAGTGTATACGACTCAGTAGATGCTACAGGTGTCGTTGCATTTCGATTTATTTCACGATTTGGAGATCTGTCAAACAGGGCTGACTGTGTGGAAATTAAGTCAAAGTACAGATACCTGTATCAGTACACGTGCATCCGCGAAGTAAACATCACTAGTAAAGATCCAAATATCGTCAATGGATCATCAATCAGTTGCCCAACTTATCAAATGATATCCTCTAGGCATGACGCATCATTTTTGTCATTTTTCTTTATGGAAATCGTCAGATCTGGAGTTCCCAGACCAAAAATCATGGTAACTGACTTTGGTAAGGCTTTGTTGGTTGCCATTTCTAGAGCAATAGCCAATTGCTCGGACAGATTATTTGAATAGGTGTTACAGTCATGTTGTTTTGCATGAAAGAGTAATTCTACCCTCGTGTTATTTCAGGATAGATTCAAACCATTTTATGGTCATGATTTCGAGATGGAAATACTTCTCAAGAGGTAAATCACAAGTCAAACAACTTTATCTTCGCGTTTTGGCCCATATTTACATGATGACAGATATTCGTGATATTGAAAGTGCTTTGCGCACACTTTTAGTTGTTGCGTTGAGTGAACATCATGGTATTGATGAGTGCAGTCAAGAATATTCATCAATGGAACATCAGCGCCACCTTGATAACATTATCAGAGGTGGTCCACGTCATTCATATATTCACGAAAAGAAAGGTGCTGACAAGAAAACTGATGATGTTGAAAACAATGATGACTGTCTTTTGGAATCAGTTTTGAACTCTAAGGAATCTACTGCAAACGTGTGGTTTGATAGGGCAAAACGTATCTACAATGAAGCTGAAGTCATCGTGAATCAGACTAAGGATTACAATCTCTTTGATGTGAATCCATACAACATTCTTAATGCTGCAGAGATGCTGGAAGAGTTGATGTACTATATACCATTGTGGACCGCTGTGAAGTATCCTTCTTTCCATATTCCTTTATCTATTAATTTTTCAACGTTTGAAGTTGCTGCGTGAGGAAACAAAACTGTTAGCACCACTTATGACGGGAAAACAAGATTCAAAGCAAGCTGTGAAGCACAAACCAACTGAAGCATCATTGCCTTACCATGAAGAAGAAAACTGCAGAGGAAAAAATAAGAAGCTGAAGATAACAAACGCCAAAAGCAATCATATCCTTGATAATTCTGAGAGCGCACTGAACAATACCTTACGAAGTGAGATCCAACGCGGTGATAGCAATGAGACAGAGTTAAACAAAATTTTTAACAGTTTTGAATACACATTTCCTCCTACTTGGAGCTCACTTGTTATGAATGCGGAGAACAATAGTCTCTCAGTCAAGAGTAATAGTGTGTGTTTTCAGCGCTCTTCAGATAATAACTTACTGCCGAATTTGGACTCTAAAGAGATATTTCATTCCACAAAAGACTATCGAGAACCATACTTCACCAGGGATGTCACTGAAATCTCATCGTGTGGTTCGAAAACAGATGAAAACCGAGAGACCTGTAACAATAAAATGGAGGAGAGTGCAATGCTGTAAAAGCTTCAAAATGAAATCATTGACACATCGAGCATGCAAACTAAGAGCAAGAAAAATTACTTAGATGTTTTCTCAAGCTGGGATTCGACTAAGAAATTCATAGACATTAATTTGCCACTTTTCCCAAATGAGTCCTCAAGCAAATTTAAATCTGCTACATACAACTTGAAGGGAACATGCGGTTTCGATTCTTTGATGACCTTATTCATGCAAGCAATATCACTCAGTGATGATTTCAAAAGTACTATTCAAATGGTGAGCCCTCCATTTTTGGATCTGCCTTTGGATGTTTTGGACAAAAGAATTATAAACTCCCATCATTTTAAGCAGAGATTTGATATTTTACACTCCTGGAAATTGAAATAAGAACACCGTGAATTCATTGACCCAGGAAGGGGAAACTTTATTGACACATTCCTGGGGTCAGATACATCACATGATCACACTGACAGAACCACAGGCACATAGACACAGGCAACAGAGCATGCACAATGTCGGCACTAGTACAGTGTATATCCACCTTTCGCAGCAATGCAGGCTGCTATTCTCCCATGGAGACGATCGTAGAGATGCTGGATGTAGTCCTGTGGAACGGCTTGCCATGCCATTTCCACCTGGCGCCTCAGTTGGACCAGCGTTCGTGCTGGACGTGCAGACCGCGTGAGACGACGCTTCATCCAGTCCCAAACATGCTCAATGGGGGACAGATCCGGAGATCTTGCTGGCCAGGGTAGTTGACTTACACCTTCTAGAGCACGTTGGGTGGCACGGGATACATGCGGACGTGCATTGTCCTGTTGGAACAGCAAGTTCCCTTGCCGGTCTAGGAATGGTAGAACGATAGGTTCGATGACGGTTTGGGTGTACCGTGCACTATTCAGTGTCCCCTCGACGATCACCAGTGGTGTACAGCCAGTATAGGAGATCGCTCCCCACACCATGATGCCGGGTGTTGGCCCTGTGTGTCTCGGTCGTATGCTCACCTGCACGGCGCCAAACACGCATACGACCATCATTGGCACCAAGGCAGAAGCGGCTCTCATCGCTGAAGACGACACGTCTCCATTCGTCCCTCCATTCATGCCTGTCGCGACACCACTGGAGGCGGGCTGCACGATGTTGGGGCGTGAGCGGAAGACGGCCTGACGGTGTGCGGGACAGTAGCCCAGCTTCATGGAGACGGTTGCGAATGGTCCTCGCCGATACCCCAGGAGCAACAGTGTCCCTAATTTGCTGGGAAGTGGCGGTGCGGTCCCCTACGGCACTGCGTAGGATCCTACGGTCTTGGCGTGCATCCGTGCGTCGCTGCGGTCCGGTCCCAGGTCGACGGGCACGTGCACCTTCCGCCGACCACTGGCGACAACATCGATGTACTGTGGAGACCTCACGCCCCACATGTTGAGCAATTCGGCGGTACGTCCACCCGGCCTCCCGCATGCCCACTATACGCCCTCGCTCAAAGTCCGTCAACTGCACATACGGTTCACGTCCACGCTGTCGCGGCATGCTACCAGTGTTAAAGACTGCGATGGAGCTCCGTATGCCACGGCAAACTGGCTGACACTGACGGCGGCGGTGCACAAATGCTGCGCAGCTAGCGCCATTCGACGGCCAACACCGGGGTTCCTGGTGTGTCCGCTGTGCCGTGCGTGTGATCATTGCTCGTACAGCCCTCTCGCAGTGTCCGGAGCAAGTATGGTGGGTCTGACACACCGGTGTCAATGTGTTCTTTTTTCCATTTCCAGGAGTGTATATGTGATACCATTCCTAAAAAAAGGAGTAATCTCTCGAAAAATATTGTCTCTGAATGCAGAGTCGAATGTTGGGGAATTATACGAGACAATATTAAAAGATATCCCGATTTGCAACAAAAAGGTATCGTGTCTGACGTGCCTAAATTCACGCTGTGTGAAACTACATTATATTTCCGTTGATACGTATGTGTTTTTCAGACTTGGTTATAATTTCATGCAAGAGGCTGTAGATGAAACAAATGGAGATCTAAAGACTATCATAAAATGCAAGAAATGTAAAGGAGAAGCAGTCGTAGAAAAGAGATTCGGATGCTACTTGATGATGGATACTAGTACAACAACTTGTCCACTAACTGAAGATCAGTTTTCTCCGAATCAAAGGAAGAAATGTGTGTTGCAAACGATCACGAAATAAATCGTAGTCAACAATCAAGAGTACACTCTCGTTGGTGTCATTCATTATAATGGCACCATCAAACACTACACGGCATATGTCTTCGATGGAACCTACTGGAAGCAGTAAGATGATCTAGAGTTTCAAAAGAAACGATAGTTTCTCCACACCTATTCATGTATGTCAAGACAGGAAAGTTTTCAAATGACAGCTACAAAACCGACGAGACGAAACAAGTAGTTTCTACATAGGAACTTTGCTTTATAAGGTAAGCAGCTGCTAAAAGTTGATATCCAAATATTACAAATACAGCTCTTATGTTAATTCTTAGTATCTTTGTTTCTGGAACCACAGCCCTCCTGTTTTAGTTACTAGATTAAGAAAATTTTATGCCCTAAATTTACGTTTATATTTTTTTGTATTTATTTTTCTTAGTTGTTTCACACCTCATAAATTCTATGCTTATTTATTACTGAAAACCCTACATACGTATTTCTTTCTGGGTTGTAGTGTATCCTGAAGAAGAGCTGTTAAGGGGACCTGTACATCACGGCCTGAAGTTTTTATTGGTACTTTGAAATTAAATAATGCAAGACTGTCAATAGATTCAGGAATGAAACTTTTATCAAAGAATTGGTATATTGTGAGCTCTAGGTGAAATACATTGTAAACCTGTGGAATACATTGTGCAGTGAATATTGATGTTTTTCTTACATTCTGAATTACACGTAATTGTTATTTTAGGTTCAATGTACTTATACACTATTCCAAATAAAAGATAAAAACCAAATTTTATTTTTTGAATTATTACCTTGTTGAAACAGCAAACCAGTAATATTTACCAGTTTCATGTTTTGATTATTTTAAAAACAATGTATTTCAAGAGTCAATTTTTTCTCCTAATAATTTAAGAACATAATATGGCATACCGCAGCTTAAAATATTTAATCCATTGTTGAATAATGTGGTTCAGTGTGTAGGCAAGCATTATATTATTATTCATCCATAGCTCTGTTTATGTAGCATTAATAGTGGATGAGATACTGGTAACAGTATCTCTGTATGCAAACACGTTGATTACAGAAAATTGAAACTAAAGATTTGTATGTCATATTCTTCTCAATGGCGACATTGCAAACCATGCCTGCTCCATAATCTTGTTGTTATCTTTCATGTCCTTTTCTTTAGTTTTGCTTCTTTTCTTTGTTATTCTGGCCTCCTTTTTCATGCTTTCAGCAGCTTTTTCAGTTTATGTGACATATTGCCTGTCCGCCCATACCAGCACAATTTTCATGTTGTTCCTAGTTTTGATGTCTCTTCTGCTCATTGTTTTTAATCTTTACTCCATCAGGCCGGCCAGAGTGGCCGAGCGGTTCTAGGCGCTACAGTCTGGAACCGTGCGACCGCTCCGGTCGCAGGTTCGAATCCTGCCTCGGGCATGGATGAGTGTGATGTCCTTAGGTTAGTTAGGTTTAAGTAGTTCTAAGTTCTAGGGGACTGATGAGCTCAGAATTTAAGTCCCATAGTGCTCAGATGCATTTGAACCATTTTTACTCCACCATTGAAACATATTGCAACTGTTGAAACGCATTCTGATTTTGTTTTATGCCATGTAAACATTTATCTTGCACATACGACAGTCGACAGCTTCTTCAAAGATATTACATAAACGAGGTTCTACGGAAACAGCGGCTCCCAAATTAAATGTTCAAATGTTCAAAAGTGTGTGAAATTTATGACACTTAACTGCTAAGGTCATCAGTCCCTAAGTTTACACACTACTTCACCTAAATTATCCTAAGGACAAACACTCACCCATGCCCGAGGGAGGACTCGAACCTCCGCCGGGACCAGCCGCACTGTCCATGACTGCAGCGCCTGAGACAGCTCGGCTAATCCCGCGCGGCGCGCCCAAATTAAACAAAGTTATATTTAAGCACGAGAATGACGAGGTACTGCACATGAAGTGTATAATTTTTGAATCACGAAGAACCACATGAATTTTATTACGTAAAACAGTTATTGTTTTGAGCTCTCATGACATGCAGGACCCACTAACAGCGAAAAATATGCGCAGGACTCTCATGGATAAAAGTTAGGTGGCAACATCACCAGACGCTAGGATACATAAAAACATGTGCTGTGTGTAACCAATAAATTTGAAATTTCTGTCGTTAATATTGTTGCAAATATTTGTTCCAGTTAGAAAGAAAGTGTGGAAGTTTGATGAGTTACATTACAGCGAGAGTCAAAAGTCTTTACAATGTATAGAAATGTAAGGGTATTTAAATGAATATATTGTACAAACGAACTAAGTAGTATGTTTAAATCCCAAGTCAGTACATGACTGATAGAGGTGTTATTATGTTGAGGAGATACAGTATTAACGTTAATAAGGAGTTCGAAATTTGTGAAAAAGAACCTCGTTTATTTGGTCCCCACTAATCCGGATTTCCGGTTTATTCGGATTCATATTTTGTGTCCCTTGGTATTTTTCTCTTTTTTTCTTATAACACGAAGATATGTAGTCGGTGAGGTACATAGGCTGCTTATCACTAGGCCGGAAATTTAGTCTAGTACTGAGTGATAAGGAACTCAGAGTGTGTGAATGACATTGTTTCTCAAGTATTGTACCTTAATACAACGGTGTATTGGTGCCCATCAAGTAAGTTGCATTGTAACCACGCCAACAGCACTCCACCACAGCTCATTGTACCTCTGGTGCGTTTCTCGACAGGTGTGACACCATCTGGTTAGTGGCGCGTGTGAATGTATCTGCTCTCTCAGCCATCTGTTTTGCACTGACGAGCCTTCCCTCTTTGAATCATCTAAGCGTGCACATCCCACGCTTCCACCTATAGTTACTACAGTCAGTCTTAAGAAGGTGTACTGGCATTTGTACAGTGCTGAACATTTAGACTTTTTGTATTTAGTAGAATTTATATCCGGATTTTCGGTTTTCCAAAATAAAAGTGAGAATTTACGATCCGTCCTCATAGCTGTACTTCCAGCAGTACCTCATCTCCTGCGTTCCCGCTTTCGCAGAAGTTGTCCTACGAAAATTGCAGAAGTAGCACTCGTGGAAGAAAGGATATTGTGACAATATTCCTTCGTCACAGCCTGGGGTTAGAGACCCAGTCCGGCACACAGTTTTTATCTGCCAGTACATTTCACATCGGCGCACACCCACTCCAGAGTGGACACACAATCTATTTCATAATCTATTGCCACCATAAAAATGTTATGAGGTATAATGTAGACCAAGTGGGTCTCTCGTAAATGATATTATCTCATGAACTGTTATCCGCACAAAAATGTTATTATAGTTTTCAGTAGAAGTCTTAGGGTCCTATTAAGAAATGCCATCTGACCTTTTGTACGCATTTATTACTATTACATGACAAAAGTGAGTCCCACATTAATTATCTCATATAACGTCGTCGTCACAAAAAATGTTATTATATTTTTGGTAGAACTCTGTGGGTGCTATTCAGAAAAAAAAAATGGCTCTGAGCACTATGGGACTCAACTGCTGAGGTCATTAGTCCCCTAGAACTTAGAACTAGTTAAACCTAACTAACCTAAGGACATCACAAACATCCATGCCCGAGGCAGGATTCGAACCTGCGACCGTAGCGGTCTTGCGGTTCCAGACTGCAGCGCCTTTAACCGCACGGCCACTTTGGCCAGCTGCTATTCAGAACTATTCTACGAATTTTGCTTTCGAAGAGAAAGTGAGTATCAGATTAAAACAATTATCGTATAAACTATTATCGCCACAAAAATGTTCTTATCATGTTCAATACAACTCTTCAGGTGCTATAGAGAACTGCCAACAGAACTGTTATACAAATTTATTTTTCCCAAACTGACAAATAATTTTTTACCATACCAAAATTTTGCCGAGTTATTGTTTTCTCCCCTAAATTCTGCAGAACTATTCGTGTTTTGAGCAGGGAAATCTAGAACTATTGCATACATATCAAGAACTATGAAAAAAATTATATTTCTCGTAAAAGGGGCGCAAACTTCACGGGAAATGCTCATAAGCATTCCTTATTAAATGCAGTTACTACATAAACAATCACCTGCACAGAATATGTTACTTGTATTTTCGATAGAACTCTTACAATGCTATCATGCTATCCAGAGCTGTCATCAGAATGTACGAATATACATTTTTTTTTTGTAGAGTAAGTGAGCCCCACAATTAATCAATTATCTTACAAACTATTATAACCACAAAAATTGTTATTATGATTATCGATAGAAGTCTTGCGGTGTTATCCAGAACTGTTCATCAAAACCGTTGTACGAATTTATTTTTTTCTGTGGAGACAGTGGGTCTAACAACAAAGCAGTTACCATATAAACCATCAGCGCCACAAAAAGATGTTATTGGGATTTTCGATAGAGCTCTTTGTGTTCTGTTCAGAATTGTGCTCAGATATGTTGTACTGAGAAAGAATGTTTTCGATACGAAAATTTTTTCGAGTATTGTTGTTTTCTTCGCTAAATTCTGCAGGACTATTAAAATTTTGCGCAAAGAACTCTAGAACTATGGCATTTCTATCAAGAACTCTGAAAAACATATAAATTTCTGAAAAAAAGGGTGCCAACTTCACAGTAAGTGAAGAGGTTTCCTCCTTAAATTGCAATTACCTCGTAACCTATTAGCTGCACAAAAAACTGTTATTAGGATATTCGATAAAACTATTGGGGTTCTGTTCAGAACTGCCCTCCGAACTGTGGTACGAATTTACTTTTTGGGAACATTAATAAAGAATGTTTGCTATACGAAATATTTTTCTAGTATTGTTGTTTTCTTCGTCAAATTCTGCTGAGCTATTCAAATTTTGTACAAATAATTCTAGAACTATGCCATATCAATCAAGAACTCTGAAAAAAAATACATTTCTGAAAAAAAGGGTGCCAACTTCAGAGTAAGAGAAAAGATTTTCTCCTTAAATTGCAATTAGCTCGCAAACTATTAGCTGCACTAAAAAATGTTATTGGAATTTTCCATAGAATTATCGGGGCTCTGTTCAGAACTGTCCTCAGAACTGTTGTAGGAATTTACGTTTTGCGAAAATCGACAAAAAGTTGTTTCTACACCTCAATTTTTACGAGTACTGTTGTTTTCTTTGCTAAATTCTGCAGAACTATTGAAATTTTGTACAAAGAACTCTAGAACTATGACTTATCTATCAAGAATCCTGAAAAGTATATATATTTCTGAAAAAAAGGGTGCCACCTTCACAGCAGGAGCTCTTATGGAGTTCTTAATTAAGTTGCAATTACCTCTTAAACTATTACCTGCACAAAAAATGCTACTAGGATTTTCGATAGAACTCTTCAGGTGGAGTCCAGAACTGTCATCAGAACTGTTGTACGAATATATTTATATTTTCTGTAGAGAAAGTGTGTCCCACATTAAATCAATTTATATCATAAATTATTATCGCCATAGAAAAATGTTGTTGGGATTTTCAATAGCGCTCTTGGGGTTCTGTTCAGAACTGTCCTCAGAACTGTTCTACGAGTTTAATTTTTGCGAAAATTGACAAAGAATGTTTTCGACACGAAAATGTTTTCGAGTATTGTTGTTTTCTTTGCTAAATTCTGCATAACTATTGAAATTTTGTACAAAGAACTCTAGAACTACGTCATATCTATCAAGAACTCTAAAAAAACATATATTTCTGAAAAAAAGGGTGCCAAATTCACAGTAAGTGAAAAGATTTTCTCATTAAAACGCAATTATCTCGTAAACTATTAGCTGCACAAAAAAATGTTACTTGGATTTTCGATAGAACTCTTGGAGCTCTGTTCAGAACTGTGCTCAGAACTCTTGTACTTAATTACATTTTGCGGAAATTGACAAAGAATATTTTCGATACGATAATTTTTTTGAATATTGTTGTTTTCTTCGCTAAATTCTGTAGAACTATTGAAAATTTGTGCAAAGAACTCTAGAACTATTGCACATCTATCAAGAACTATGAAAAAAAAGTACATTTCTCGAAAAAGGGGTGCTAACTTCACACGACTGTATGCTGCTGCTCTTGTTTCGGCTAGTATACACTCATAGTTGCGGTGTAAGTTTCCACTGAAAAAGGACAATGATATACCGAGTGAAAGCGGCGCAGTACGACTCGATGGAAACGCACACGAGACCAGCCTGACTTTCAGTTCCGTTCACGGAGTTATGAAGAACACTATATGATTAAAAGTGACGCAGTTCATATCCTACTACATTTTGTCAGAGCTGGGGATGCCGAGTGTAGAAGAATTTGAGAACTAACGCAAGTATCATAAAATTTCGACACATGGATGGGAAAGTTACTCATGTGGCAATTGCTCGTGCAGCAAAAGGCGTGACAATCTTTGAAGGACATAACCTACCAGCAGAAAATACAACTAAACTGCGTATCTATATTATGATGAAATTTGTCTGAGTCACAGTTGTGAAATGCTTCAAGTGGTTACGATCGTTTTCGGCTGCTAGAAACCTTATTTACATGTGTACTAAGTGGTTTCAAGGAAATCAATGACTATGCCACCAAGACGGTTGCCAAAACATTAAATAGGAAAGGGCAATATATCCGCCTTCACAAAGAGGCAGTAACTGCACAGTCAACTTCCCCGAACATCAGGAAGCACTAGTACACAGTGCAAAAAATAAAAAATAAAAAAAATAAAAAAATAAAAAAAAGAAATGTGTGTGAAATCTTACGGGACTCAACTGCTAAGGTCAGCAGTCCCTAAGCTTACACACTGCTTAACATAAATTATCCTAAGGACAAACACACACCATGCCCGAGGGAGGATTCGAACCTCCGCCGGGACCAGCCGCACAGTCTATGACTGCAGCGCCCTGGACCGCTCGGCTAATCCCGCGTGGCTACACTGTGCAGATTCGATATGCACGCTCACGTGTCTTATACAGGTAGCATTTCAGGATTGTAGCCGTAGTGTGACAACATGATGATGGAAGTAGAAGTATAAGAAAAATCGTTAGACATATTATTCGATATCACATACTAATCAAACAGTACTTACAAGGAAAATGTATTCCTTCTGGACAGACATAAATCTAAAGCTATGAACAAGGGTGACATTCTGCCATTCCATCCGTTCTTAACCTGCATATTTAACATAGATAAATGCTACTCAGCGAGTACATAGCTTCCATTAACGTTTGTCTAAGTGATGATTCCCTAAACAAACAAAATCCAAATCACTGTCATTAATGATCCCTTCAAGTCTTTCCAGAGCTTGTCTTGTGAAGAAACCCAGTGTTTCCAAAACAGACGCTTCTGGTTACTTCTCCTAGGTACTGAATCGAGGCTGGGAGATGGCTTAAGATGCAAAGGTTGTCTTAAGATTTCGTTACTGATTTTTTTGGGCCGTTTGCTAATCGAATAAAAAATGGAAAAAACTTCCGTACCGCAACATGCTACATAGTACAGAGTACCCTCCGCCACACACTGTATAGATGGCTTGCGAAGTATCTATGTAGAAGTAGATTTCTCCACCTAGATACGAAGCGTCATCTAAAGGAGCCGACCGCCTTACAGCTACACCAACAGGACACTGCTACAGAAATCCCTTTCTCGTTACTACCACGGTGCTCGGAACTAGAAAGAAGAGCGTCGTCGTAGCATACGCGTCGAACATCATTCCTGTTCTCAAATAATGAATTTCACATACTCGTTGTCAAATCTCAAATGAAAATCATTAGAAATATTTCGCCGAGATAACAAGAAAGCATCAAATAGAGTAGACTGATAGTTCGGTGCGCACCCGAAAATAAGTGGAAGACTACAGTGTTGCCAAACTTTCCCAGTTATGTTGTCAATTCCCATGTACTACACTAGATACCACCAGAGTGGTTTCGTAAGCGAAACTCCGAAGTTTTTTTGATGGATGGTCACACACCAAGAGAGTGCAAAGTAGCTGCTCGAGTTTCCCACTGAGATTTATTGCCATTTCTCTAAGTAGGCTCAGATGCTAAACTGTACACAGGAATATTGTTATCGACAGCTTAGGCAACCTGCACATTGACAGGAGAAATTTTTAAGTAGGCCTCGTATACAGCAGTGTTTACAATTGTTTTCTTCCACCTGCGGCGGGGCGGGGTTGGTGCGCTTCATTGTGATTTAATTATTGATGTCTACCTACCTCAGTATAGCGTCCATTCACAACCCCCTGCTCTGCATTCGTAGGTGCTATGTAGACGATGAGAAAAGCAACGTTAAAGAAAATCACCGTCCATACTTACCATTACAAAGTAAGTGAAACTCGAGTAACAAGATAAACCTGTAAATCTCTATTAGTAACGGGAAAATCGGGTGCTTCCTCCCTTCATTCAAAATGTTTGTTTCTAGATAGTGATGTGTTATTACGGTCCGACAGGTACTCCACGACTGACTGAATGCCGTCGCTGACAGGGCATATAACTCATTCAACTACGCAGGAAAGACTCTTCTCTCATTGGTTGAACAAAACGATCATCCAATCACATTAACCTTCCATGATCAATTTCGCGCGCAAACCGCTTTACTCCAATCAGCATTCGGAGGTGCATCTACGTCATTTCATATTGCAAAAATTCACAAAATGTTCCACAAAACCAAACCAAACGAAAACTAAAAGAAAACTATGCTTGAAATATACATTAGAACTAAGTATCCTCTTACTATCGTTCTGGCTGCCTTATTACAAAAGCAAACGTTCCTAGACGTACGTCATCCACCAGTTATTGGGATTCACCGTTTTCAGGACATCCTGGTCTCGTAACACTTGCTAGTTACGGACGGTGTAGTAAAAAAGCACTCCGTCTTCAGGCCACGAGTGGCCTACCGGGACCATCCGACCGCCGTGTCATCCTCGGTGGGGGATGCGGATAGGAGAGGCGTGGGGTCAGGACACCGCTCTCCCGGTCGTAAGATGGTATTCTTGACCGAAGCCGCTACTATTCGGTCGAGTATCTCCTAAATTGGCATCACTAGCCTGAGTGCACCCCGAAAAATGGCAACAGCGCATGGCGACTTGCATGGTCACCCATCCAAGTGCCGACCGCGCCCTACAGCGCTTAACTTCGGTTAGCTCACGGGAACCGGTGTATCCACTGCGGCAAGGCCGTTGCCACGGGCGGTGTAATACATTATAAAATTGAAATTTGACGTATTTCCGCACATACACAGTCACATTCACTCTCATCTACTCCCACACTAACACAAAATATAAATATCAACTTTTAAACTATTTTTACTAAACTATTTTATTACGAAAGCAAACAAATTTAGAATCAAAATTCCTAAAAAATAACTTGTGCGCACTGAGAGTGCAGTTATTGTTTTCAAATAACAAAGAAATTTAAACTGTCATGATTCCTATCTGCATTTACTTTACCAAGTGTCGGTTAACTACTTTTTAAATAGGTTTTTTTTTATATTTCCAAAAATTTTAAAGTTATCCGCATGAAAATATTACACACTGTTCTTCTAAATTATAAAAGTTCCTATACCAAAGTTGAAAACAAACACATCATATTTATTATAGTTGTGGTGTCACCGCCAGACACCACACTTGCTAGGTGGTAGCCTTTAAATCGGCCGCGGTCCGGTAGTATACGTCGGACCCGCGTGTCGCCACTATCAGTGATTGCAGACCGAGCGCCGCCACACGGCAGGTCTAGAGAGACTTCCTAGCACTCGCCCCAGTTGTACAACTGACTTTGCTAGCGATGCTTCAATGACAAAATACGCTCTCATTTGCCGAGACGATAGTTTAGCATAGCCTTCAGCTACGTCATTTGCTACGACCTAGCAAGGCGCCATATTCAGTTACTATTGATATTGTGAATCATGTACCGTCAAGAGCGACGTTCATCATTAATGGATTAAAGTTAAGTATTCCACCAGCTACGTCCGTTTTTCTAAATTCTAATTTCCTTGTCATGTTCCAGACCTCACGCCAGCCTGCGTGAGCTAATACGCGTGCATTTCGGCCTCGTTTAGTAAAACGGTGTTGGCACTCTTGCCAATCACAACAATAGTTATTTAGTTTCTTAGGTGAGATGAATAAGTGATCTTAGTACGCTCCACACACAGCAGTTCTCACGGCCCGCACAACGCGACAAATAGCATTATGACAACAGCAGCCCACTATACAACGGCCAGGGCTGGAGGCTTCGTTGCCAGCCTCCAATACAGCTTGACCTAATGGAATAAAACTTACTGCAGAACTCTTAGCCGTGCAAGTAGCTGCGGTGTTACAAACCCTCCAAGGAACTAAAAAATTATCTTTGAAACATTTTTTATGTTTCTTATAAGTTTTTTGGCTGTAATGTTTTTTTTAACTATACCAACACTCTTCATTAAACTGTATTTTCCAAAATCAAAATTTTTCATTTGATCAGAATCATTTAAATAATATAACATCATCACAAGAGATATCTATTTACATCAATTGTTCATGGCTAGGGCTTGATGATGTACAGGAAATTAACTGTACAAAAAAGAAAATTAATTTTCATCAGCTGAAAAGAAATACCGCATCTAATGCTCTTACAGGATTCAACAAAATCAACTTCAAAATTTACGTATTACAATATTCACTTTAGTTTACATTAACATTTTTTTTTTTTTACGGAAACCGAAAGTAACCAGCGATATGGAGGTCGTCCGTCCCTACAGTGAATGTATTCACTAACACAACTGGGTGTTTTTCCACTAAGGAATCAAATGAATATAAACATCACCGACACTTCACCTCTAATCATATGATGGCCCGTCACTGGGGATGTAGCACGCAGTCCTATTTCGTCCTGGAGTTCTTTCCCAGCACCGTATCTGGCTCTGTTACATTTTTGCGTACCTGGAATATACAGTTCGGCTCAATGTCCATTCTTAATTTCTACATCTTATTCCTAACACACATATATACTTTAGTCCACAGTTGCTGCTCTCAATTCAAAAGTAAATACAGGGTGATTCAAAAAGAATACTACAACTTTAAAAATGTGTATTTAATGAAAGAAACATAATATAACCTTCTGTTATACATCATTACAAAGAGTATTTAAAAAGGTTTTTTTTCACTCAAATACAAGTTCAGAGATGTTCAATATGGCCCCCTCCAGACACCCGAGCAATATCAACCCGATACTCCAACTCGTTCCACACTCTCTGAAGCATATCAGGCGTAACAGTTTGGATAGCTGCTGTTATTTCTCGTTTCAAATCATCAATGGTGGCTGGGAGAGGTGGCCGAAACACCATATCCTTAACATACCCCCATAAGAAAAAATCGCAGGGGGTAAGATCAGGGCTTCTTGGAGGCCAGTGATGAAGTGCTCTGTCACGGGCTGCCTGGCGGCCGATCCATCGCCTCGGGTAGTTGACGTTCAGGTAGTTACGGACAGATAAGTGCCAATGTGGTGGCGCTCCATCCTGCTGAAATATGAATTGCCGTGCTTCTTGTTCGAGCTGAGGGAACAGCCAATTCTCTAACATCTCCAGATACTGTAGTCCAGTTACAGTAGCACCTTCGAAGAAAAAGGGACCAAAAACTTTATTGGCTGAAATGGCACAGAAAACGTTCACCTTAGGCGAGTCACGTTCATACTGAGTTGTTTCCCGCGGATTCTCAGTGCCCCATATACAGACATTGTGACGGTTGACTTTCCCGTTAGTGTGGAATGTTGCTTCATCACTAAACACAATCTTTGAAACGAAAGATTCATCTGTTTCCATCTGAGCCTAGTCAACAGCGCCTCAAGCGAACAAATGTACAACGAAATGAAACTTTATAGCTCCCTTAATTCGCCGACAGATAGTGCTTAGCTCTGCCTTTTGTCGTTGCAGAGTTTTAAATTCCTAAAGTTGTGGTATTCTTTTTGAATCACCCTGTACTTCCATAAGGAAAAAAAGGGATTTTTTTTAAACTTTACTGTCCTCCAGAAATTATTTCTTATTTATTCAAAGCTTTTTTTCTTTCTCAGGCCAATTCCTATTCATTTTCAGCTCAACATCTCTCTACATTTAATGTTAATTAAATCAGTGAAAAATGAATTAAATACTATTAAAAATATTTAATAGTGCACCCAATATCGGCCCTACTACTGAAATCTTATTTTCAAAATCTGTTTTTAATTATCAAGCAAGTTGCTGATAAAAAATCTACTGCTCCAAAAAATAATTTTAATATTCTTTCAGAAAACTGCTTAGCTTTACATGTAATCTATTATACACAAAGAATTATTACAACATCAGAAAATATACTGAAAAACTACTTCTGCCACCCTCAGCGGCTCTCCAATCCAATGGCTCTGAGCACTATGCGTCTTAACTTCTGAGGTCATCAGTCGCCTAGAACTTAGAACTAATTAAACCTAAGTAACCTAAGGTCATCACACACATCTATGCCCGAGGCAGGATTCGAACCTGCGACCGTAGCGGTCACGCGGTTCCAGACTGAAGCGCCTTTAACCGCACGGCCACACCGGCCGGCGCTCAGCGGCTCTGAAAATTGTCATTACACATCACACCAATAGATACAAAATTATTGAGGGGTGAAAATAATTCAGTCCACCTCCTTCAGTTCCTCCACACTTCCTATATACATAAAAAAAACAATTTTAGAATTTCACTACAATTACTCAAGTCTTACATACTACTATGTAAAAAAAATACCTATCCATACAAAGTTTACAGTAACCCTCTTTGAAAAACATCCTAGCCAGCTTCAGTGGCTCAGTACGGTCTTCACATTTAACACACATAAGAAATATATATTTGTTGGCAAAGCATATCAAAAGTCAAAGTAGAAAATATTAAAAAATTACTCATGTCACTTCTGTGGTGCTACTCATCGCATACACAATCTTCAAGAAAAACATATATTACTGAAAATATTAAACACAACTAAGTCCACCTCTCTGTGTCTTTCAAAAGTCATCAAGTATAAATTTTATCTTTACTCTTTCAGCAGGTAATCCTCTTTTGGCTCTGAACATATTAATTTTTTCACAAACTTCCGACACCGCTTCACACTACAGTAGAGTCACACGTGAGCATACTTCTCTACATTGCTTTCAACTGTTCTTTTCTGTCATTAATAGGCAATTATCCCACATCTGATTAGTTATTTTATTCCTCTCTTTAAATTTGTTCGCTATAGCATTATAAGGAAAGAGGAAAAACAATAACACAAATTCTGAATGGTGAAGATCAAGGTTGTTAAGCGTGCATAAAATGAGACAACGTGGCTCTGTATTTGATTATTCATATTCCCCACAAGGTAACTCATTATTCCCTATTCGAGCATTTTTTGAATCATATTTCGCACTGCTTCTGTATGTACTTCCGGAAGAGCGATTGGTTTTCAGAAAAAATGTGCGTCACCTTTTACAGTCAAATAGCACTCATACACTACTGGCCATTAAAATTGCTACACCAAGAAGAAATGCAGATGATAAACGGGTATTCATTGGACAAATATATTATACTAGAACCGACATATGATTACATTTTCACGCAATTTGGGTCCATAGATCCTGAGAAATCAGTACCCAGAACAACCACCTCTGGCCGTAATAACTACCTTAATACGCCTGGGCATTGAGTCAAACAGAGCTTGGATGGCGTGTAAAGGTACAGCTGCCCATGCAGCTTCAACACGACACCACAGTTCATCAAGAGTAGTGCCTGGCGTATTGTGATGAGCCAGTTGCTCAGCCACCATTGACCAGACGTTTTCAATTGGTGAGAGATCTGGAGAATGTGATGGTCAGGGAAGCAGTCGAACATTATCAAAGGTTGAAATGGCTCTGAGCACTATGGGACTTACATAACATCTGAGGTCATCAGTCCCCTAGAACTTAGAACTGCTTAAACCTAACTAACCTAAGGACATCACACACATCCATGCCCGAGGCCGGATTCGAACTTGCGACCGTAGCGGTAGCGCGGTTCCAGACTGTAGCGCCTAGAACCGCTCGGCCACTCTAGCCGGCGTGCATTATCCTGCTGAAATGTAGGTTTTCGCAGGGATCGATGGAGGGTAGAGCCATTGATCGTAACAAATCTGAAATGTAACGTCCACTGTTCAAAGTGTCGTCAACGCGAACAAGAGGACCGAGACGTGTAACCAATGGCACCCCATACCATCACGCAGGGTGATACGCCAGTATGACGATGACGAATACACGCTTCCAATGTGCGTTCACCGCGATGTCGCCAAACACGGATGCGACCATCATGATGCTGTAAACAGAACCTTGATTCATCCGAAAAAATGACGTTTTGCCATTCGTACACCGACGTTCGTCGTTGAGTACACCATCGCAGGCGCTCCTGTCTGTGATGCAGCGTCAAGGGTAGCGGCAGCCATGGTCTCCGAGATGATAGTCCATGCTGCTGCAAACATCGTCGAACTGTTCGTGCGGATGGTTGTTGTCTTGCAAACGTCCCCATCTGTTGACTCAGGGATCGAGACGTGGGTGCACAATCCGTTACAGCCATGCGGATAAGATGCCTGTCATCTCGACTGCTATTGATACGAGGCCGTTGGGATCCAGCACGATGTTCCGTATTACCCTCCGGAACCCACCGATTCCATATTCTGCAAACAGTCATTGGATCTCGACCAACGCGAGCAGCAATGTCGCGATACCATAAACCGCAAACCCGATAGGCTACAATCTGACCTTTATCAAATTCGGAAACGTGATGGTACGCATTTCTCCTCCTTACACGAGGCATCACAAAAACGTTTCACCAGGCAACGCCGGTCAACTGTTGTTTGTGTATGAGAAATCGGTTGGAAACTTTCCTCATGTCAGCACGTTGTAGGTGTCGCCACCGGCGCCAACCATGCGTGAATGCTCTGAAAAGCTAATCATTTGCATATCACAACATTTTCTTCCTGTCGGTTAAAGTCTTCGGCTGTAGCACGTCATCTTCGTGGTGTAGCAATTTTAATGGCCAGCAGTGTAATTGCGAACTAGGCCCAGTTGGTCTGAAAGCACTTCATAATGATTGTTCAAAATTTGTCTGAAACAATCTTTTTTTGTATGTCAGGCAAGTCTGTTAATTCTTCCCATTTTTCGTCGATCCTAATATTGACATTTTCTATCTCAGAAGGATCCACTTCCCTTCTTTCGCAGTATTCATTATAGCCCTCGATTACCTCAGTGGTCCTACAGTATCTTATTGGAATATCACCTTGTTCAACATTTACCCTTTGTCTTTTATCTATAAAGGGAATAACTACAGGTTTTTCATTTATTGTAATAATCACATCATTTGTCTCAAAATTAACCCATCCTTCATATTTATGCAAGAAGTCGACACTACTAACTTATCAACACTGAGTCAATTAATAACCAAAAAATTTAATTCTATTGGTAGCAATATTTCCTGTTTAACCACCTTCTTACTCTCCCCAGTGGCCACCGCAATTTCCAGCCCACTGACAGGCATTATAAGAATTTGCTTACTTTTAGGTAGAGCATTCACAAAATTCTGAGACGTTACACACACTTCCGAACCAGTATCTATTAAACAAGGAACCTTTTCTTTAAACACTGTCCCCTCAGTTATAGGTTGTCCAATATATTCTTTTCTGACTATAGAGTTCGGTTCGTCTAGTAAATCTCGCACCACTTCACGCATGTCGAAACCTACCCCTTCTGAAGAAAGTACATTTACCTCAACTGACACCCCTTTCACTTCAGTGTTAGTGGCGGCTTTCACTAACCGTTCCACTAAAGACAAATCGAAACATCGTTCTAACTTCTCCCCCTCCATACTGTTCTCTGTATCTGCAACCCTATACAAAATGTTGTCAGGATTATTTAACTCATTTACTTCTTCTTCCTCTTCCGTCCCTTCATCCCCAGTCTCCAAAATTACTCGACTCAGTCTATTCACAACCTCATCTTGTATCCCCCTAGCACTACTTCCACAGTTTACACGTAGTCTTACGTCGGTTGCGCAGTGCTACTTCACCCCCACCTCCTAATCTGAGTTTTCGCTTCCTGTACTTTGTTTCTTCTTAATATGGTTCTTGTTCCCTTCATTTAAGCTCTTCCTTTCACAAAAACCTACCACATTTACCGAATAATCAAACTGTTTTTCAGTGTCATTCTCCTCTACCCTTCTATTTTCTTTTATGCTACCCCCCATGCTGTCCAATCGGTACCTTCTAAATAAAGAGCGTCGCTAGGGGTTTAAATTTCGTACTTTCAGGCTCCAAACCCTAGGGCCATTACAGACTGCTAACAGTTTTCCTCCTGTGTGATATCACTGCCTCTGTCATTTCGGCCACAGCCGTGCTGCGCCTACCCGTCACGTTATCGTCTCTCAGCTGATATTAGCTGGCACGCCGGTCTGGGTTAATGAACCTGCTTCCAGCAGTACCTCCTCTCCCTCTGTATCTAACCCGGTAACCATTACCTCTTTGGACGCCTATTCTGTTTACATTGACTTTGGCTCTGTTGTCATTTGACCTAAAATGAGGCCTGTACTCTCTTCAGTTATTTTCCTCTTCCTTTAAGATGTTTTCCACTCGTTCAAGATAATGAGCAAAACGATCAATGTCATCTCTAGGTGCCTAAATGATCTTATTTCTCCAATTCAACGGCAACTTGTTTTCGATCCCCATAATAATTTGCTCTGTTTCAACCTTGGCAGTTAAATATGACAATGAAGTTACCCATTTCTGTACAAATCTTTTAATTCCCTCTCTCTTGGGTCATACTTCTGAGGCAAAGTTTCCCCAAATTCTTGATCCTCCCATCAACTTTGAAGTAATGAATCCAATCTTTTGGCCGGCCGCGGTGGTCTCGCGGTTCTAGGCGCGCAGTCCGGAACCGTGCGACTGCTACGGTCGCAGGTTCGAATCCTGCCTCGGGCATGGATGTGTGTGATGTCCTTAGGTTAGTTAGGTTTAAGTAGTTCTAAGTTCTAGGGGACTGATGACCACAGCTGTTAAGTCCCTTAGTGCTCAGAGCCATTTGAACCATATGAACCAATCTTTTGTTTATCATTCCACACTTTTGGCAAAATATCCTCAAAGTCACTCCAAAATTCCTTTGGATGAACATTTTTACTGGGATCAAATCTTAAAAACTGTAGGTGGGTAGCATATGCAATTTCAGATGATTCTATTACTCCACTGGAAGCAATACAACCACTACTGTTGTTAACATTTTGTTCTACTTTTGTTAGTCTACTTGCATGCTCACACAGCTACTCATTTACCTCAGTACTAAACTGACTAACGTTGCTATCAATATTAGTGATTTTGTTAGACACTTGCACTCCAAATCTTGCACACACATCTTTCCCTTCTTTAATTTTTGTTTCCAATACCACATGACTATCCTCACAGTCTCTCTCTACTTTGTGAACTTGTTCATTAACTTTGTTTAATTCTAAATTTATTTTCTCTTTAATTTGTTCGCTATCCTCAACAACTTGCTCAATTCGTGAATGTAATTCACTTTTCACCATTGCAATGGCACCATTACATTCTCGCCTGGCCTGATTAATATCACTTTTAACGTTATTACTGAACAAAGTCATATCATTTTTTAAAGAATCTTTCAACTCAAACATTTTTTTCTCCATTTTAGATTCTAGTTCGACTGACAAGTTACTAAATCCCTGCTCAAACTCGGAATGCAATTCATTTATTTCTGAACTTAATTTACTCATTTTGCAATCCATATCAACAACTTCACTGTGTAGTTCATTGACTTCAGAGCTTAGTGAAGTTTTTATGTCTGACCCCATTTTGGTCATTTTGGAACCCATTCCACTTATTCTACCATTAAGTTCTAGGCCCATTTCTTTTAGATGTGTCAAAATATTTGTTAACATTTCGGAAACACTATCCTTTGGAACACTAGTAACTGACATTGTTTCCTGATTTGTTTTTGGAGTAGCTACAGGCATTATCGGGGTACTAGGTTCCGATACATTGTGCTCACTATCTGTCCCATAATTAGCATACATTGAATCTGTCAAGCTGCTACTCGTATTTGCTTGCGATACTTCAAAAGTGAAATTACTACTCATGGAATCATTTTCAGCTTTAACTTTCTCCAATTCTACCTCCAGTTTCTCATCTACAATTGTCTGATTCTTTTCAGCCATTTCAGACAGTTTTTCAGCACACACGCATAGAACACTACTTATCTTTTCTTCCTTGCGATCTGCACGGCGAGGCGATGCAGCGGGTCCGTTCTCCAGGCCCTGCTTCCGCCGATCCAGCTTACGGGCCAGCACTCCGTCCACGGCTGCCAACTGCTCCGTCTGCCTGTCTGCTTTAGCGCGACGTCACTTCCATAGCTCTGCTGTCGCTGCCGAAATCTCCCGCCTCATTCCACTCGTTGTCGTTCCTCTCGTTCTCATAATTTCAACGCACGTTCAATTCCACACATGTCTTTAGTCCTACATTCCAGTTCCTTTTTTCACATTGTGTGATCACTTAACGAGTGCAATTGAACACTGTTGCTTTTTCATATAGAGTTCCTACTCTCTATAATGTACAATTTATTCCAGTTCCTTTTTTCACATTGTGTGATCACTTAACGAGAGCAATTAAACACTGTTGCTTTTTCATATAGAGTTCCTACTCTCTATAATGTACAATTTATTTGATTTTCCGGCCGATCAGCACCAACTGCGGCGGGGCGGGGTTGCTGGGTTCTCGTTTTGCCATTTTATTATTGATGTCCACCTATCTCAGTATAGCGTCCACTCACCACCCGTTGCTCTGCATTCGTAGGTACTATGTAGACGATGACAAAAGCAGCGTTGAGGAAAATCACCATTACAAAGTCCGCGTTAACTCAAGTAACAAGATAAACCTGTAAATCTCTATTAATAACAGGCAAAGTGGGTGCTTCCTCCCTTCATTGAAAATGTTTGTTTGTAGATTGTGATGTTTTATTACGGTCCTTTTCATTTATACTGTCACCAACACATTTTCGTTGGTAGTACATCTACTACTAGTTCATGCAGCTTATATCACACGTAAGCCAGACAGAAATGTGCGAAGTCCAACCCGAAATATTACGAGATTAACTCAGGCGATACTCTGTTACAAAACGAGTTCACATTCGGCCCTTTTCAGTGGATTCTTCGAAAGAAGATGCTCGCCAAAATGTTCTGTACATGCATACGGAACACGCCACGCAGAATTATACACAAAGGCCGACAGTTTCACACGCTGTTTTTTCTGCAACTAACATACCAAAACCTCTCAAAACTTCACCGAAATGTCCGTAATTGCATCTCCTAGCGCGGCGATATAAACCGAGCGCGATTTAACCGTCCTTTCTTCGTCTTACAGATTTAGCATTTACATCTACATCTACATCTACATCCATACTCCGCAAGCCACCTGACGGTGTGTGGCGGAGGGTACCTTCAGTACCTCTATCGGTTCTCCCTTCTATTCCAGTCTCGTATTGTTCGTGGAAAGAAGGATTGTCGGTATGCCTCTGTGTGGGCTCTAATCTCTCTGATTTTATACTCATGGTCTCTTCCGAGATATACGTAGGAGGGAGCAATATACTGCTTGACTCTTCGGTGAAGGTATGTTCTCGAAACTTTAACAAAAGCCCGTACCGAGCTACTGAGCGTCTCTCCTGCAGAGTCTTCCACTGGAGTTTATCTATCATCTCCGTAACACTTTCGCGATTACTAAATGATCCTGTAACGAAGCGCGCTGCTCTCCGTTGGATCTTCTCTATGTCTTGTATCAACCCTATCTGGTACGGATCCCACACTGCTGAGCAGTATTCAAGCAGTAGGCGAACAAGCGTACTGTAACCTACTTCCTTTGTTTTCGGATTGCATTTCCTTAGGATTCTTCCAATGAATCTCAGTCTGGCATCTGCTTTACCGACAATCAACATTATATGATCATTCCATTTTAAATCACTCCTAATGCGTACTCCCAGATAATTTATGGTATTAACTGCATCCAGTTGCTGACCTGCTATTTTGGAGCTAAATGATAAAGGATCTATCTTTCTGTGTATTCGCAGCACATTACACTTGTCTACATTGAGATTCAATTGCCATTCCCTGCACCATGCGTCAATTCGCTGCAGATCCTCCTGCATTTCAGTACAATTTTCCATTGTTACAACCTCTCGATACACCACAGCATCATCTGCAAAAAGCCTCAGTGAACTTCCGATGTCATCCACCATGTCATTTATGTATATTGTGAATAGCAACGGTCCTATGACACTCCCCTGCGGCACACCCGAAATCACTCTTACTTCGGAAGACTTCTCTCCATTGAGAATAACATGCTGCGTCCTGTTATCTAGGAACTCTTCAATCCAATCACACAATTGGTCTGATAGTCCATATGCTCTTACTTTGTTCATTAAACGACTGTGGGGAACTGTATCGAGCGCCTTGCGGAAGTCAAGAAACACGGCATCTACCTGTGAACCCGTGTCTATGGCCCTCTGAGTCTCGTGGACGAATAGCGCGAGCTGGGTTTCACATGACCGTCTTTTTCGAAACCCATGCTGATTCATACAGAGTAGATTTCTCGTCTCCAGAAAAGTCATTATACTCGAACACAATACGTGTTCCAAAATTCTACAACTGATCGACGTTAGAGATATAGGTCTATAGTTCTGCACATCTGTTCGACGTCCCTTCTTGAAAACGGGGATGACCTGTGCCCTTTTCCAATCTTTTGGAACGCTACGCTCTTCTAGAGACCTACGGTACACCGCTGCAAGAAGGGGGGCAAGTTCCTTCGCGTACTCTGTGTAAAATTGACCTGGTATCCCATCAGGTCCAGAGGCCTTTCCTCTTTTGAGCGATTTTAATTGTTTCTCTATCCCTCTGTCGTTTATTTCGATATCTACCATTTTGTCATTTGTGCGACAATCTAGAGAAGGAATTACAGTGCAATCTTCCTCTGTGAAACAACTTTGGAAAAAGACATTTAGTATTTCGGCCTTTAGTCTGTCATCCTCTGTTTCAGTACCATTTTGGTCACAGAGTGTCTGGACATTTTGTTTTGCTCCACCTACCGCTTTGACATAAGACCAAAATTTCTTAGGATTTTCTGCCAAGTCAGTACATAGAACTTTACTTTAGAATTCATTGAACGCCTCTCGCATAGCCCTCCTCACACTACATTTCGCTTCGCGTAATTTTTGTTTGTCTGCAAGGCTTTGGCTATGTTTATGTTTGCTGTGAAGTTCCCTTTGCTTCCGCAGCAGTTTTCTAACTCGGTTGTTGTACCACGGTGGCTCTTTTCCATCTCTTACGATCTTGCTTGGCACATACTCATCTAACGCATAATGTACGACGGTTTTGAACTTTGTCCACTGATCCTGCATGACCTTGTCCGACAGGTACTCCACGACTGACTGAATGCCGTTGCTCACCGGGCATATAACTAGGGTGTCCATTCGTCCCGTTTTTCCCGGGACTGTCCCGCTTTTTTACCAAAAGTCCCGCTGTCCCGAAAGTTTTTTTGGGGACGCTCAAATGTCCCGTTTTTTTATGATTCCGCTCGGCTAGAGTATTTTACGCTACTGGTTGTTTGACTTGCTATTAACTGCGCAATTATTTACACTAGGAAGCGTGTGATGACTTTCAGTATATCCCAAACATGTACCGAACTGTCAAATATCGCAAGTAATTTTAAACGCACTATAGGTTACGAATAACAACGAAGATTCTTCGCCTCGCGGAATTAGCCGAGCGGTCTCAGGCGCTGCAGTCATGGACTGTGCGGCTGGTCCCAGCGGAGGTTTGAGTCCCCCCTCGGGCATGGGTGTGTGTGTTTGTCCTTAGGACAATTTAGATTAAGTAGTGTGCAAGCTTAGGGACTGACAACCTTAGCAGTTAAGTCCCATAAGATTTTACACACATTTGAACATTTTGAAGATTCTTCTCTTCTAAATCTATCCACTGAATCCGTCCTTTCGGTCCAGAGATACTCTACACCACTGATACTTGCTCTCTGGCTTTCGTCACCACACTGTTAATGTTTTGCACTGCGCAATCACTGTTTCATTATGCCAAAATGAAAGTGTAATTTTAACAGCAATATAAAAAGCGAGTTTCCTTTTATCACTGGTCGTGGAGAAACTGTAGAATGTACGATGTGAAGATCAAAATTTGCTATTGGTCATGGTGGAAGGTCTGACATTGTGAATCACATTAATACGAAGAAACATTGCATGAGTGATCAAACGAAAAGAGCAAATAAATGCGTGAGGGACTACCTTGTAAACTTAAAATCAGTAACAGAAATGGACAGGCAGTTGGCAGCACAAGAAGCTACGTTTGCATACCACAGTGCAATGCATAACCATAGTTTTAAGTCAATGGACTGTACTACAGCAGTTGTTAAAAAACTTTTCAATCCTAGATTCACACGTGGACACACAAAATGTAATGCAATCATTTCAAATGTTATTGCACCGTATGTAGCTCAGTAGGTTTTAAATGAACTGAAAAGTGCTCGATTCTTTTCTGTAATGACTGATACATCGAATCATCTGGATTTGAAGTTGGTTCCTCTCCTTATCAGGTATTTTCACCCTGAAAATGGCATCACGGTGAAAGTGCTCGAATTGGTTAATTTAGATGGAGAAACTTTAGATTTACTTCAGAATTGTGTGCTGGAGGTTTTAAAGAAATATGATCTTGAGGGAAAGGTGATTGCAGTTTCTGCACACCACACTATTACCAATTTTGGTGGTAATCAGAGGAAAGGAAAAAACAATTTGTTCTATAAACTGCAACAGAACACAGTGAATAATATAATAGGTGTTCGCTGTCCAGCACATGTGGTGCACAATTCCTTACAAACTGGCTCGGACTGCCTACCCGTCAACTACCAATTAATTGTAAACAAAATCTACCAGCATTTCAACATATATACAGTAAGGGTTGAATCTCTGAAGTCATTCTCTAAGTTCACTGAGACTGAATACAAACCTGTACTTCGGCACAGCAAGACAAGTTGGCTATCTCTGCTACCAGCATTGGAAAGAATTGTAGAGATATTTCCTGCTTTGAAATCATATTTCATTTCCCTTGATAAGTGTCCTGTTATACTTAAACAATTCTTTGATAATCCTGTGTCTATTGTTCTTCTACATTTACTTGTTAGCCAGCTAAAACCTTTCTCCACAACAATTAAATGTATTGAGAAACAAGAAATCACAATAGTGGAAGTTTATCAAGAAATAAACAAATTATTGGGCAAATTACAATGTAGAAAATCTGAAAGATTTCTCACATCCTTTGTAGATGAGACTCTAAGAAATCTGGAAGAAGAGGGTGAAATTACTGTAGAACAATTTCATATTTATGCTGACATCTTCTATGACTCTTGCATTGAGTATATAAAGAATGGTGTTTACCATTTCTCACACCTTTTAAAGCATTTGACTGGGTTAATACTGAAAAGGAGCAGCTGCAGTGGAAGGACATTCACGACTGTTGTGTTTTTGTTAAAAGTATTGTACCAAATTTTCCTGTTGCTGAAGACGAACTGTTCGATGAATTTTCATGTGCACAGAACTTCATAGAAAGTGAAGAAGGAGACAAAGAAAGTGTTAGTGCAACCTGGTGTAAAATATTTGCTTATTTCAAAAATAAAAACATTAACATGAAAAACATGATTCATTTGGTGGAGGTTTGTCTTGCATTTCCTGGGTCATATGCTACTGTAACGGCTGAAAGCAAGGGGAAACTATGGCCGTAATTTTTCCCGAGGGCATGCAGCTTTACTGTATGATTAAATGATGATGGCGTCCTCTTGGGTAAAATATTCCGGAGGTAAAATAGTCCCCCATTCGGATCTCCGGGCGGGGACTACTCAAGAGGATGTTGTTATCAGGAGAAAGAAAACTGGCGTTCTACGTATCGGAGCGTGGAATGTCAGTTCCCTTAATCGGGCAGGTAGGTTAGAAAATTTAAAAAGGGAAATGGATAGGTTAACGTTAGAAATAGTGGGAATTAGTGAAGTTCGGTGGCAGGAGGAACAAGACTTTTGGTCAGGTGAATACAGGGTTATAAATACAAAATCAAATAGGGGTAATGCAGGAGTACGTTTAATAATGAATAAAAAAAATAGGAGTACGGGTAAGCTACTACAAACAGCATAGTGAACGCATGATTGTGGCCAAGATAGACACGAGGCCCACGCCTACTACAGTAGTACAAGTTTATATGCCAACTAGCTCTGCAGATGACGAAGAAATTGATGAAATGTATGATGAGATAAAAGAAATTATTCATGTAGTGAAGGGAGACGAAAATTTTATAATCATGGATGACTCGAATTCAAGAGTAGGAAAAGGGAGAGAACGAAACATAGTAGCTGAATATGGATTGGGGCTAAGAAATGAAAAAGGAAGCCTCCTGGTAGAACTTTGCGCAGAGCATGACTGAATCATAGATAACACTTGGTTTAAGAATCATGAAAGAAGGTTGTATACATGGAAGAACCCTGGAGATACTAAAAGGTATCAGATAGATTATATAATGGTAAGACAGAGATTTAGGAACCAGGTCGAAGTAGAGAGGATATAAAATGTAGACTGGCAATGGCAAGAAAAGCGTTTCTGAAGAAGAAAAATTTGTTAACATCGAGTATAGATTTAAATGTCAGGAAGTCGTTTCTGAAAGTATTTGTATGGAGTGTTGTTATGTATGGAAGTGAAACGTGGACGATAAATAGAGAAGAAGAGAATAGAAGCTATCGAAATGTGGTGCTACAGAAGAATGCTGAAGATTAGATGAGTAGATCACATAACTAATGAGGAAGTACTGAATAGAGTTAGGGAGAAGAGGAGCTTGTGGCACAACTTGACTAGAAAAAGGGATCGGTTGGTAGGACATGTTCTGAGACATCGAGGGATCACCAATGTAGTATTGGAGGGCAGCGTGGAGGGTAAAAATCGTAGAGGGAGACCAAGAGATGAATACACTAAGCAGATTCAGAAGGATGTAGGCTGCAGTAGGTACTGGGAGATGAAGAAGCTTGCACAGGATAGAGTACCATGGAGAGATGCATCAAACCAGTCTCAGGACTGAAGACCACAACAACAACAACAATGCTACTGTGGAACGTATGTTTTCGTTAGGGAACTCTTTGTGGTCAGATGAAGAAAAAGACAGAAAAAAGTTGAAACAGTGAGGGTCTTGCTCATTGTCAAAACACACTTTAATGGTGTATTGTGTACTGACTTTTATGATACAATTTCAAACGAAAACGCACTTCTTGATAAAGTACATAAAAGTGAAAAGTACGGCGATAGTGTGGCAGAGTAATTGTAAAAAGTGATTTGGGATCATCGGAGTGCACGTTGTAAAGGTAAACTTGTATGTGTATTAAATTTAGTCAATATAATATTTATGTCCCGTTTTTTTTTCTTCATTCTCCCACGTTTTTCTCTAATTTATTTTAAATGTCCCCTGCTTCAATGAAAATGAAATGGACACCCTATATATAACTCATTCAATTACGCGGGAAAGATCTTCTCTCATTGGTTGATCAAAACGGTCATCCAGTCAGATTAACCTTTTATGGGCGCAAATCACTTTACTCCAATCAGCATTGGCAGATGCATCTACGTCATTTCATATTGCAAAATTTCACAAAATGTCCCACAAAATCAAACGAAACTAAAACTAAAAGAAAACTATACTTGAAATATACTTTAGAACTAAGTATCCTCTGACTATCTTTCTGGCTGCCTTATTACAAAAGCAAACGCTCGTAGAATTACGTCATCCAACAGTTAAGGGGATTCACCGTTACGAAACACATACTAGTTACTGATGGTGTAAGATATTACAAAATTGAAATTTGACGTATGTCCCCACATACACTGTCACTGGACTCTGCAGGAGGGACGCTCAGTGGCTCGGTACGGGCTTTTGTCGGGGTTTCGAGGGCATGCCTTCATCGAAGAGTCAAGCGGTGTATTGTTCCCTCCTACGTATATCTCGCGAAGAGACCATGAGGATGGAGTCAGAGAGATTAGAGCCCACACGGAGGCATGCCGACGGTCCTTCTTTCCACGAGCAATGCGAGACTGGGGTAGAAGGGGGAACCGATGGAGGTACTCAAGGTACCCTCCGCCACACACCGTCAGATGGCTTGCGGAGTATGGATGCAGATGTAGATGTAGATGTAGATTCACTCTCATCTACTCCCATCCTAACACAAAATGTAAATATCAACTTTTAAACTATTATTACTAAACTATTTTATTACGAAAGCAATATTATAACAAGTTTAGAATCAAAATTCCTAAAAAATAACTTGTGCGCACTGAGAGTGCTGATATTGTTTTCAAATAACAAAGAAATTTAAACTGTCATGATTCCTATCTGCATTTACTTTACCAAGTGTCGGTTAAGTACTTTTTAAATAGGTTTTTATATTTCCAAGATTATTAAAGTTACCGGCATGAAACTTTTACACACTGTTTTTGGCTGTAATGTTTTTTAACTATAACAACACTCTTCATGAACTGTATTTTCCAAAATCAAAATTATTCATTTGATCAGAATCATTTAAATAATATATCATCATCACAAGAGATATCTGTTTACATCAATTGTTCATGGCTAGGGCTTGATGATGTACAGCAAATTAACTGTACAAAAAAGAAAATTATTTTTCATCAGCTGAAAAGAAGTAACACATCTAATGCTCTTACAGGATTCAACAAAATCAACTTCGAAACTCTACGTATTACAATATTCACTTTAGTTTACATTTTTTTTAGTGAAACCGAAAGTTATCCAGTGATATGGAGGTCGTCCGTCCCTACAGCGAATTCATGTTCATTCCCTAACACAACTGGGTGCTTTTCCAATAAGGAAGCAAATGAATATAAACATCACTGACACTTCACCTCTAATCATATGATGGCTCGTCACTGGGGCTATAGCACCCAGCCCCATTTCGTCCTGGAGTTCTTTCCCAGCGTCGTATCTGGCTCTTTGACAGTTTTGCGTACCTGGAATATACAGTGCGATTCAATGTCCATTCTTAATTTCTACATCTTATTCCTAACACACATATATTCTTTAGTCCGCAGTTGCTGCTCTCAACTCAAAAATATAGACTTCCATGGGAAAATAAGTGATTTCACCTTTTTCTTTTTTTTTTTTGAAAACTTTACTGTCCTCCAGAAATTATTTCTTATTTACTCAAAGCTTTTATCTTTCTTAGGCCAATTCCTATTCATTTTCAACTCGACATCTCTCTACAATAAATGTTAATTAAACCAGTGAAAAATGAATTAACTGCTATTAAAAATCATTATTAGTGCACCAAAGATCGGCACTACTCGTGAAATCTAATTTTCAAAATCTGTTTTTAATTATTAAGCAAGTTGCTGATACAAAATCTACTGCTACAAAAAATTATTTTAACATTCTTTCAGAAAACTGCTTAGCTTCACACGTAATCTATTATACACAAAGAATTATTACAACATCAGAAAATATACTGAAAAACTACTTCTGCCACCCGCAGCGGCGCTGAAAATTGTCATTACACATCACACCAATAGATGCAAAATTATTGAGAGCTGAAAATAATTCAGTCTACCTCCTGCAGTTCCTCCACACTTCCTATATATATCATACAAAAAAAAAAGAAAACAATTTTAGAAAGTCACTACAATTACTCAAGTCTTACATACTACTATGTAGAAAAAATACCTATCCATACAAAGTTTTCAGTAACCCTCTTTGAAAAATATCCTAGCCAGCTTCAGTGGCTCACTACGGTCTTCACATTTAACACACATAAGAAACAGATACTTGTTGGCAAAGCATACCAAAAGTCTTAGTAAAAAATATTAAAAATTACTCATGCCACTTCTGTGGTGCTACTCATCGCATACACAATCTTCAAGAAAAACATATATTACTGAAAATATTAAACACAACTAAGTCCACCTCTCTGTGTCTTTCAAAAGTCATCAAGTATAAATTTTATCTTTACTCTTTCAGCAGGTAATTCTCTTTTGGCTCTGAGCATATTAATTTTTTCACAAACTTGAGACACCGCTTCACACTACAGTAGAGTCACAGGTGAGCATACTGCTCTACATTGCTTTCAACTGTTCTTTTCTGTCATTAATAGGCAATTCTCTCTCATCGGATTAGTTATTTTATTCCTCTCATTAAATTTGTTCGCTATAGCATTATAAGGAAAGAGGAAAAACAATAACACAAATTCTGAATGATGAAGATCAAGGTTATTAAGAGTGCATAAAATGAGACTACGTGGCTCTGTATTTGATTATTCGTATTCCCGACAAGGTAGCTCAGTATTCTCTATTCGAGCATTTTTGAATCATATCTCGCACTGCTTCTGTATGTACTTCCGGAAGAGCGACTGGTTTTCAGAAAAAATGTGCGTCCTCTTTTACAGTCATATAGCACTCATACACTACTGGCCATTAAAATTGCTACACCAAGAAGAAATGTAGGTGATAAACGGGTATTCATTGGACAAATATATTATACTAGAACTGACATGTAATTACATTTTCACGCAATTTGGGTCCATAGATCCTGAGAAATCAGTACCCAGGACAACCACCTTTGGCCGTAATAACGGCCTTAATACGCCTGGGCATTGAGTCAAACAGAGCTTGGATGGCGTGTACAGGTACAGCTGCCCATGCAGCTTCAACACGACACCACAGTTCATCAAGAGTTGTAACTGGCACATTGTGATGAGCCAGTTGCTCGGCCACCATTGACCAGACGTTTTCAATTGGTGAGAGATCTGGAGAATGTGCTGGCCAGGTTGGTCTGAAAATACTTCATTATGGCTGTTCAAAATTTGTCTCAAATCATCTTTTTGTGTGTCAGTCAAGTCTGTTAATTCTTCCCATTTTTTCGTTGATCCTGATCCTGACATTTTCTATCTCACAATGCTTCACTTTCCTTCTTTCGCCGTATTCATTATTTCCCTCGATTACCTCAGTGGTCCTACAGTACCTTATTGGAATATCACCTTGTTCATCATTTACCCTTTGTCTTTTACCTACAAAGGGAATAACTACAGGTGTCTCATTTACTCTAATAATCACTTCATTTGTCCCATAATTAACCCATTCTTCATATTTATCCAAGAAGTCGGCACCTACTAACATTTCAACACTGAGTCCATTAATAACAAAAAAATTTAATTCTATTTGTACTCTACTTACTATGATTTGTAGCAATATTTCCTGTTTAACTACCTTCTTACTCTTCCTAGTGTCCACCACAATTTTCAGTGCTTACTCATAGACGCTTATCTTAATTTGTCTATTTGTCGACGGATACTGAATGAATTGCGAACCAATCTGACAGCTGTCTGCAACAATGAATTTCACCAAGTTTTTTTTTATTTTTTGTTTTTGTGTGTGAATGTGTGTGAATTCCTAAGTGACCAAACAGCTTAGGTCATCGGTCAATAGACTAACACACTACTTAAACCAACCTATGCTAAGAACAACACACACACACATTCCGAGGGTGGACTCGAAACTCCGGCGGCAGGGGCCGCGCAGTCTATGACATGACTCCTCAAACCGCGCGGTCACTTCACGCGGCCAAGTATTTTGCAAAAAAGTGTATTGTCTATGTCTACACCAGACTCCACTTTTTACTGTCGTTTGGGTCAAGACACTCTGTCGGTTTTCAGGACCGCTTACACAGTGACTTGTATCGTCAATGCAAATATTTACCATAAAATGTTGGAGTCGATAATGATGGCAAGAGTTGAGATGTTTTACTCCGCAGAATGACATCTTTTCTGCAGGTACTAACAGCAAAAAGGAATGTCAAGGAAAGTGTGTCTGAAGAAGAGAAATTTGTTAAGATCGAGTATAGATTTAAGTGTCAGGAAGTCGTTTCTAAAAGTATTTGTATGGAGTGTTGCCATGTATGGAAGTGAAATGTGGTCGATAAGTAGTTTAGACGAGAAGAGAATAGAAGCTTTCAGAATGTGGTGCTACAGAAGAACGCTGAAGATTAGATGGGTAGATCACATAAATAATGAGGAGGTACTGAATAGACTTGAAGAGAAGAGAGATTTGTGGCATAACTTGACTAGGAGAAGGGATCGGTTGGTAGGACATATTCTGAGGCACCAAGGGATCGCCAATTTAGTATTGGAGGGCAGCGTGGAGGGTAAATATCGTAGAGGGAGACCAAGAGATGAATACACTAAACAGATTCAGAAGGATGTAGGTTGCAGTAGGTACTGGGAGATGAAGAAGCTTGCACAGGATAGAGTAGCATGGAGAGCTGCATCAAACAAGTCTTTGGACTGAAGACCACAACAGCAACAACAGACTAAGATTTTCAAAGAATGGGTCCCACTGTACATCGTAAAAAAAACTTCTTTCTTTTCCTTCTATTAGGCTTCTGTCTACTTTTATGTGTCACAGGATTTCGAGATATGTTTTTCCTTCCATCCAGCTAGTACTGGAGATTTTTTCGTGATGTCCAAACTTTCGTTCCATTCAGGCGATATTTTCTTTCATATTCTTTTCCGCGCTAAAACCATTCTTCACCTCTTTTCTGTTAAATAGCTATTACCTTGTGTAATTGTACTGTGGAGATAGTTTGCTTTTTTGTTTAAACTTAGCGTTATCAGGATCTGTTTTGATTCCCAGTACTTAATTTTCTTCTTTTATGTTTCTAAATTCCTCCTTTAATCCATCAGAAAATTACATACAGTTTATTTATTTCCCTTTCCCGAAACGGTGACTTTCGACATGTCATCAGAAAATATGATGCACTTATGTCTTTATCAACGAATTTCATTTCTTTTGTTTGTCTCTTTCATGGTTTGAATGGCATCTGCAATTACGTATTCAACAATTACGGGGACAAAGAACATCTCTGCTATAAAGAATGGGTGCTGCACTTCTTTCCTGATTTTACACTCCTTACATTTTCAATATTTTTCGTGATGCGATTTTTATACAGTTTATAAACTGTTTATCTATCCACGGAATCCAGCCCATTTTTCTTCATGGTGGTTAAAAGTAGTTGCTATGCTCACATTGGTGAAAGCCTTTACAAAATTAGTATTATTTAATTATTTCCATCAACACCTCTTCAGTCTAATTGCTTCTTGTGTTCCAGTAACTGTCCTGAGCCCAAAATAATGTGCTACAAATGCACGATAAATATTTCTTCCTTTCCTTTTTGCTACGTTCAGCATGGGGTCACATGGATAGTGTTCTGAAAGTTGTTCAGTCAACTATCTTTGCTGTTTGTTGCATATTTAACTTTCTTTGAAATATATGTATCAGATAAAATTAATCAGCATTATTTTTGTGACAGTGTATTCGTATTCCATAAAGCTTTTAATGGGGTTACTGCGCTATTGCTCTATCGATGGACAGCTGCAGTAAGCTGTGCAGAAATGTTCGAGTATCAACAGAGAATTAAACTTATCATTTCATCCAACGTTCACAAGACCTTAACCCAGCAGAAAAGATGCGAGCAGAGATTACGAAATCACTGCCATGTAGACTAAACAAAGCTGAGGATCTGTAGATAAACACTGAAAGCCATTGTGTTATATAGATGATGAATCTCTGCTGTCAAGGTATTTAGCATTATTCAGACCGAGACGACTTCAAGCTATTTTACTGAATGAAAGTAGATGCAGTGTCTGTTAGCAACAATGTAAGGATTGCTGTAGTCAAAGAATTTTTAGCTGTGCACAAAGTATATGCACTATATTTTCTGCTAGGCGCTTCAGTTATGCATTATGGTAGCTCTCTGATTTTGGATACTTGTAAGTCTTCTTCAGAATTGTTCACACGCTACCATAAAACATGGAACTCTCGATCTGTGAACTGTTATTGTGTAACCGATAGGACAGGTAACTGTCAAGTAGCTGCTTACTCCCATTTGAAGTACTATTCGGAATCGACGACTACCTGTTTTCGAGACAGAGGAAGCGCTTCCCAGTTACTAAATCCACGAGTTTCATCGTCCTCATTCATTCTCCGAACCTGTCACCTTCAGAATGGTGGTAATCCCCTTTCTTTACGTGTAACACCATTCGGCCTTTCACGAATAAGGAGAGTGAGAGATGGGGCCTCTTTTCTGATAACTGCTACTGAATATAATGAGAATACGTCGATATGAATAACTTGCGTTTTAACTGAATTTAGGTCCTGTGAAGTATTTCAACAGAATATTGACGTTTTACTTGAGTAATATATTAAACTCTCTTCACACCCATTATCGACAAGTTAAATGTGATGAACCCTTGCTCACCCTGTGTGGTGTGTATATGTTCACTGTCCGAGGATCTCACGTGCGGCCATTATGATGTAATGTCAATAATAATAAATGGCTGAATCTAAACCCTGCGTGCTTACAACTCTCATCAGATTCTTTAAAAGCCTAGAGTCTTTGTCTATCCTCGCAGATATGGTGTAACAAGTGAAACCAATATTATGTAGCAGGTCGCCAAAATATAGCGGGTCTGACAGATAATCGAATTAAATTTCTACCACAAGATACAAGAATTTTCCCAGAGAATAAAATAGGATGCTGATGGAATGAATTAAACAGAAAAAAGTAGATGTTGTTGTGAACTTTGAAGTCTTCCAAAGGAAGAAAGGTTCCTTGACTTGAGAGTAATCTATTTCCACCTCATTGAAATAAAACTTGTCTCACAGCGTGTGAGAAAATGCACATTTGTCAGGGATCTGCAGCTTACGACACTTATGATGAAGAATTTATGTTATACATCTTGTCGACAATGAGAGATGGAGCACGAGTTTGGACTGAATAAGAATGAGGAGGAAACGGCCGTACCGTTTTCAGAGAACTAACAAACGGTGAACCACTTAGCGAAGATCACTGTTGCAGACAACATTAAGAATAATTTGCAACTCATTCAGTATGTCGTCGGCAGATAGACCAACTGACATTGCCGTCTCCGCCTAAACACTTTTTTACATGCCAGGATCGGTTCACGCTAACGACGACTTTTGGACATAACAAATGAGGGTAATTAGTTCAAAAGTCGACAGGTAGCTGTTGAATGGGTGTGTCAATTTGTAGTGCGCTTAAGCCAGAAGAAAACAATTGTAACCGCTGCTGTAGAGGAGACCTATCTAAAACTTCTCGTGTTCTTAATTTGAGGGGTAGGTTGCATAATGGTTCAGAGTGATATTCCTGTCTAAAATTTAGTCTCTGACCTAGTTACAGAAACGGGAATAAATCTCTGTGGGAAACTTGACTAGTTACCTTACACTCACTCTGTGTGTGACCACCCATCAAATTAACTTAGGGTGCTCTCGGAGTCACTAGAGCCAAGGGTGCCCATACCCGTAGGCAAAGGGATGGAGGAGGAGGGGGGGGGTGGCCGCGGACAACTCCCCTACCTTTACCTCTCACGGAAGGGGAAAAATGAATTACAAAAATGGTTTAGAAGCCGGTATTAAACAGGTCTTTAACAGAGTCGGAGCTGGAACATTTTCATGGCTACTTTCATGTTAACATTCGTCTGGCAAAATATTAGATATACATTTATCCCTCCCTCCACCCCACAAACTATCGTATGGGCACGCATGACTCGAGCACTTCAGATAATTTTTAATCTAGTGTAGACGGGAATTGACATCATAGCAGGAAGGGGCTGACAAATCTGTGGTCTTCTACTTACTTCCAGGCCACTGAGCTATCCGTTTACATTCCCGTTATACCTTCTTGTTATCGCGATTAAATATTCCGAACGATTTTCATTTGCGATGTGTAAATGAGTATGTAAATGAGTATGTAATATTCATTGTTTGTCCGCAGGATGTATGTTCGGTACTTAAGCTACGACTGCTCTCTTCCTTCTTGTTCCGAGCAGTCTACATTAGGCACAATGGCAGTAACGAAAAAAGGATTGCTGCAGCGGTTTCCTGTTGACATAGCGGTAAGGCGCTCGCTTAAAGGTACGCCGGCACGGTAGCTCAGCATGTTGGGTCAGAGAGTACGTTGGCCTCTACAATAAAAAACTGAGTGGAAGGATCACCAAACGAACTTTAACGGATGTCATGTGACGTCCGCAACTACCAAACACAACGATCAACAACGAAGAAAATGGTTGCATTGCACGGCGGTTCGGATCTCGCTGGAGAAATTTAGCCATTAATAATTTTTTTCTCGTTTTCTTTACTCGCTCTGCAAACGACAAGAACTAAATTCACTAACGGAACTTTAAGAGAAGTTCTGCATCTTAAGTAATCTCACAGCTGCGACATAATACCTCGTAGCAATAACCAGAAGGGTCTGTTTTCTGAGTTACAATACAAGACAAGCTCTGAAAAGACTTGAAGAGGTCATTAATGACAGTGATTTGGGTTTTGTTCGTTATTTAGGGAATCATCAACCCAGACAAATGTCATGGAAGCAATATACACGTTGTGCAGCATTTGTCTGTGTTAAATCTGTAGGTGAAAAACGTATTGAATAGCATGATTGCTCCTTGTTCATACCTTTAGACTTTTTATCTGCGTCGGAAGAGATACATTCTCCTTGTAAATACTATTTGCTTACTGAGTGATATTTGTCCATCGATTGTCCTTACATTTCCACTTGCATTCCCATGTTTTCACACTAAGGTGAGTGTCTTGAAATGCTAACTGTATATGAGCACATACCAAATAGGCGAAGTATATTGCTTCCTGATGTCTGAGTAAGCTGGTTTTTCAATTCCTTGCTCTTTGTAGGAGCAGATATATTGCCCTTTCCTATTTTAATGTTATGGCAACCATTTCGGTGACAAACGTCAGCCGGCCAGTGTGGCCACGCGGTTAAAGGCGCTTCAGTCTGGAACCGCGCGACCGCTACGGTCGCAGGTTCGAATCCTGCCTCGAGCATGGATGTGTGTGATGTCCTTAGGTTAGTTAGGTTTAAGTAGTTCTAAGTTCTAGGGGACTGATGACCTCAGATGTTAAGTCCCATAGTGCTCAGAGCCATTTGACAAACGTCACTGATTCTATTGAAACCAACTAGTGAATATGATCACGGTCGTGACCATATGAAGTAGTACACAATTGTGACTCAAGCAAATAGTTTACCTTTTTCTTCCATTACAACAAACATTCGGCGTAAGATAGATACACAATCCATTTGCATTTTCTGATACCTTTAATCATCATGGAGGATTATAAGCTTCAAAGATTCTCACGTCATTTGCCACATGACCCGTTGTCACATGAATAACTTTGCCATTCGTGTGTCGATATTTTATGGTAATTACTTTTTTTTTAAATGTCTTATGGGACCAAACTGCTCAGGTCATCGGTCCCTAAGCTTACACACTACTCAATCTAAGTTAAGCTAACTTACGCTATGGGCGGCACATACACCCATGCCCGAGGGAGGACTCGAACCTCCGACGGGGGGAGCCGCGAGGGCCGTGCAAGACGCCCGAGACCACGCGGTTACCCCGCGCGGCACTTGCGTTATCAGCTGTTAAGTTGTCACATCCTCCGACACTCGGCATCCTCAAAACAGAAAGTTCTGACAAAGTATAGTAGAATACCTACTGAGTCGCTTTCAATCAGCTAATATTCTTCATAACTCCGTTCATGGAATTCAAAGGCAGATGTTCCCTGTGCGTTTCCATCAAAGACGTGCTGCGCCGCTTTCACTGGTTACATCATAGTCTTTTCCAGTGGAAACTTACACAGCAACTATGGATGTATACTAGTCAAAACACGAGCAGCAGCTTACGACGTAGATTGCAAGCAGTCGCTGCGACACAGAGACATCACCCGGGCGGCTAGGGAGCCGTTGGCAACAGACAGCGCCCACGACCACTGTGTTGGAAGCTAATCCTGGAGCATGAAAGCATTCACAAGCTGAGACCCAACCTAGATTTCTGTCGCGAAAACATTTTTGCAGTAGATTGCTTAAGTGTAGTGCCAAAATATGATTCTGCATGCGTTAGATATATAGCTTTAGTACACAGGCGGAATGCACTACAGCGAGTATATTTCAATACACTTCTCAGCGCAGTTTACCACCAAATCCCTAGCCGACGCGACATTGAATGGCTCTAGCAGATGATAACATTTCTTCTACTAACGTCTACATCTTACGGTGTAGTCACTGACCAGATTGTGGAGATTGCCAGACATAGCGTTGTGAGGGTTGTCATGTTTATTGCCGCCTACGAATCGATTCTGTCTTAGCCGCTGGGGAGGGTGGCGACGACCAGGTTTTTTTTGTCAAAGACTGTACTATTTCGAATTTTTTCGAAGTGGCGTACTTTAGAAGTGAAATTTAGATTCTCATAGTGATTCAGCCTATGTTCCTCTTGCTATTCTGTGTGTTTAACCAATGGAGTAGCCTCACACACCGTATCATACCTTGCAGAAATAGTGATCGCAACTGTTGCAATGGTGTAGTGGTCAAGTTGGTAAACTACTGTTGTATAGGTAGTGGTTTCGGATCGTGTCACTTCCGTATATTTCAATTCGTTGCTAGAGTTAATAATTCAGGACGACAACGACAATTGTAGCGTTGAAAGCATTCATAATTATGTAACTAATCAGAACATTGAAACGCTCTACTTTACGTGTACACCGCAGGCCTTTCACCAGTTTTTTCCCTTTATGTACAACGCTTTCTGCTTGTTATTTGAAAAGCAGAAGATCTCTCTTTTATGCTACAGTCTGCGTTGGCGTCCTGCCTGCATGTAAATAAAGCACAAATGAATATGATACCTTGTTCTTGACGTAAGAAAACTATACGGTTTCTCTTCGATGCTTTGATCGGTAGTGAAGTCATGCACCATGTGAAAAGCAGTTGTTTTCATACTGGTCTCGGTATTCTTGATACATGCACGTAAAATAATTTAAAATCCGTAGTTGTGTGAACGATTGAGGAAAGTGAACTAGTGTTACTCTGACTTATACGTACATTCTTCTTTTCTTCTTTGAAATAAATATTTTGGCAATTGTTGCACAAACATTTGTGACTTACTTACATTACACATTTATTTTTAAAAAATGATTAAGACAAAATAAATTTTCTTTTGTTCAACCATTGACCTTGCCCTTGGTCCCGTGGCTTGGGTGCCTCAGCGATAGAAGAGCCGTAGCGTAGGTGCAACCGCAACGGAGGGGTGTTGAGAGGCCAGACATACGTGTGGTTCCTGAGGACAGACAATAGCTGAAGGTGCAACAATCTTGTTGATTGACTGACGTGGCCTCGTAGCATCAACCTAAATGGCCTTACTGTGCTGGTACTGTGAACGGGGAAAATACAGCCATATTTCTCCCCGAGGGCATGCAACTCTGGTGTATGGTTAAAAGACGTTGGCATCCACTTGCGTAAAATATACCGGAGGTAAAAGAGTCCTCCATTCGAATCTCCGGGCGGGAACTAGTCAGGAGGACATGAAATGTATTCGCAGTTGCCAATATGGGCAACCATCAGCTGAATGATAGAATGACGATAATGAAATTTTATGCCGGATCGGGACTCGAACCGGGATTTCCTGCTTGTCACGAGCGGACGCCTTATCATTATTTTCTTTTTTTTTAATTGCCACAAGGTAGGTTTGAACACTGCTCGGCCGGCCGGGTTGGCCGAGCGGTTCTAGGCGCTACAGTCTGGAACCGCGCGACCGCTACGGTCGCAGGTTCGAATCCTGCATTGGAATGGATGTGTGTGATGTCCTTAGGTTAGTTAGGTTTAAGTAGTTCTAAGTTCTAGGGGACTGACGACTTGAGAAGTTAAGTTCCATAGTGCTCAGAGCCATTTGAACCATTTTTGAACACTGCTCGCCCTCATCGCAGTCAACCGCCGTAACCACTTTTTTTGTTGATCTCATTTGTTTGTTATTGTTCGTTGCATTTGTTCGAGGCGAACGTCTCATGACACCTGTTCAGGTTCATCGTTGATCCGTTCACTTAGCTTTTTTTTTTATTACAGAGGGCAGCTAACCCTCTGACCGAACACGCTGAGCTACAGTGCCGGCGCCATTAGGCTAACCAAGCACACTTCAGATGGTTCAAATGGCTCTAAGCACTATGGGACTTAACATCGGAGGTCATCAATCCCCTAGACTTAGAACTACTTAAACCTAACTAACCTAAGGATATCATACACATCCATGCCCGAGGCAAGATTCGAACCTGTGACCGTAGTATCAGCGCGATTCCGGACTGAAGCGCCTAGAACCGCTTGGTCACAGCGGCCGGCCACTCTTCAGATCAGACCCAAACTTCTTGTACATTCATTATATATATTCCCGTACAGAGGAAACATTTTAATTGAAAGTTGCCTTCCCAATGTCGGATAGTAAATACGCTATTGCAGTTCCCGTGTTGTTCAAAAGTACGAGGCAATGTTCTTTCGGACATACATCCATGTCCAAGGAACCCCACATCGTACTTCTGAACAACACAGGCACTGTAATATCGCACTCAGGAGGATGTCGTAATCAGGAGAAACGAAATTGGCGTTCTGGATCGGAGCGTCGAATGTTAGATCCCTTAATCTAGTAAGTAAGTTAGAAAATTTAAAAATGGCAGAGGAATGGTCGTATTTAGACATAGGGGGAATTAGTGAAGTTCGATGGCAGGAGGAACAGGACTTCTGGTTAGGTGAACGCTGGATAATAAATATAAAATCGAATAGGAGTAATGCATGAGTAGCCTTAATAATGAGTAAGAAAAGAGAAATGTGGGTAAGCTAGTATGGACAGCACAATGAACGCATTATCGTAAGATCGACACGAAACCCACACCCACCACAACAGTAATAGTTTATATGCCAGCTAGCTCCGCAGATGATGAAGAGATTGAAAGAATGTGTGATGGAATAAGAATAAGAGAAATTATTCAGACAGTTAAGGGAGAGGAAAATTTAATTGAAATAGGTGACTGGAATTCGATGGTAGCACGAGGAAGAGAAGGAAAATAAGAAGGAGTGTATGAACTGGATGAAAAGAATGGAAAAGGAAGCTGTCTGGTAGAATTTGGCACAGAGTATAATTTATTCATCGCTAACATTTGGTTTAAGAATCATGAAAGGAGGATATATATGTGGAAGAGACCGGAAGACACTGGAAACCTTCAGACTGATTGTATAATGCTAAGACAGAGATTTACGAACCAGATTTTAAACTATAATACATTTCCAGGGGCAGATGTGGCCTCTGACCGAATTTATGGATTATGAGCTGTAGATTAAAACTGAAGAATTCACAAAAAGGTAGGAAATTAAGGAGATGAGACCTGGATAAGTTTCAAGAACCAGAGGTTGTTGAGAGATTGAGATGGAGCATTAGGCAACAAGTGACTAGGACAGGGGAAAGGAATACAGAAGAAGACGATTGGGTAGCTTTGAGAGATGGAACACTGGAGACGGCAGAGGGTCAAATAAGTAAAATGACAAGGCCTGGTAGAAATCCTTGGATAACACAAGAGAAACTGAATTAAATTCATGTAAAGAGAAAATCTAAAAATGCAGCAAATGAAGTAGGTAAAAGTGTATACAAACGTCCAAAAATGAGATCGACGGGAAGTGAAAAATGTCTATTCATGTACGATTAGAGGACAAATGTAAAAATTTAGAAGCATGTATCACTAGGGGAAAGACAGATACCGCCTACAGAACAATTAGAGGCCTTTGGTGAAAAGAGAAGCACATGTATGAATATCAAGAGCTCAAATGGAAAACCAGTACTAAACAGAAAAGCGAAAGCTGGAAGGTGAAAGGTGTATATAGAGAGTCTATACTAAGGAGATGTATTTGAAGGCAGTATTATAGAAATGGGAGAAGGCGTAGAGGAAGACCAAGAGATGACCATAATCAGTAGATTCAGAAGGATGTAAGTCGCAATAGCTATTCGGACGTGAAGAGGGTTGCACAGGATAGAGCAGCATAAGCTGCGTCAACTCATTCTTCGGAGTGAAGACCACAACGTAAATGTTGCAGAAAAGTAATGGAACAGAAAACAAAACATCCATTTGTCTTAAACAGTATCCCTAGTAACACAACAGGTTCAGTACCGTGTACAGTTTGCATCCTTCTCTACAACAGGATTTAGCTGCCGGGGAACAGAGGCAATAAGTTTCCGGAAGAATCTGTTATTCTGGGACATTTCTTCCCACGCATCATGAACTGCTTCGAACAGTGCAGTCTTGGCTGTTAGTGCATGTCTTCTACTCCTAAAAGCCGGCCGCTGCAACCGAGCGGTTCTAGGCGCTTCAGACCGGAACCGCATTGCTGCTACGGTCCCAGGTTCGAATCCTGCCTCGGGCATAGATGTTTGTGATGTCCTTAGGTTAGTTAGGTTTAAGTAGTTCTAAGTCTGTGGGACTGATGACCTCAGATGTTAAGTCTCATAGTGCTTAGAGACATTTGAACCATACGCCTAATAATTTTCTCCATCTTTGCCCATATGTGCTCTGTAAGATTGAGGTCAGCACCTTTGGGAGGCTAGTTCAACAGGTCAACGTCTCCGTTCATTTCAAACCAGTGTTTTACAAAGCTCGCTGTCTGGACTGGGAAGTGACCATATTGGAAGAGTATTCTGATTCCAGATAATGTGTGACGAACAGAATGAAACATCATGTTCCCCAGTACTTTTTAGAAGTAATAGCTAGAAAGCGTACTGTATAGTTACCACAAGACACTTCAACCATTTGCTGATACCTATCCGAAAACTGTGACAAAAATTCGGTTACATCTTTGTCTCTACTAGACCTATTTGCTATCGAATCTCTCTCCATTTGGTCGATACACATGAACCGAACCATTCTGTGCAGTAGAAAATACATTATCGTCGGTATATACACTGCCCAAAAAAATTAGTACACCCTTTCAGAGATTTCCAGTTCACTCAAGATTTATTGTTGTAACAGTGCATAAGGAGTACGTCAAATGATTACAGGTCAACAACACAAGCTATTGTGAGGTATCAAGTATTGACCCATGATGAAACACCCATTTTAGTAAGTGGTATAGCCTCCACGGGCCGCAATGCAGGCGCTGACTCTGACATACAGTTGACTGTACAGCTGACGAATACTGTCCTGAGATACGTCACTCCACGCCTGCTCATTGACGAGTCGCACGAGTCACTTCTCGTCCCATCATATCCCACACGTGCTCGATTGGATACAAGTCCAGAGATCGCGTTGGCCAAGGAGGTTGTTGCACGTCTTGCAGAGCACAGTGAGTTCCACGGGCAGTGTGTGGGCGAGCATTATCCTGCTGGAACAACACATCACCTTCCTGTGGCAAGAAGGCAAAATAACGGATCTAAAAACATTCTGGACATACCGAGAGCTGGTTGGTGCCCTCTCCAGAACCACCAAAGGCCAACGAGAGTTGTAGCATATCGCATCCCAGACCATAAGTTCTGGGTGGGGCCAGTGTATGTTGGACGAAGGCACTCTACGAGACGGCACCCATCAGCTCCACGTCGTACGTGCAAACGGCCATCGCTTGCGTGGAGGCAGAAACTGCTTCCATCGCTGAAGAACACGGCGTGCCATTCCGTCTTCCAGGTGATCTGTCGGTGCCAGTCGCGCCGTAGACGTCGATGCTGTGGCGTGAGTGGAAAATGGGCTAGAGGTGTGCTTGCCTGTAGTCCCACTTGTAACGCCGGAAATGCATATCCTCCTATTTCCATCTATTGTTCTATAATTTTTTTTCCTTGTTTTGTTACCCCAAGGTATGACATTTCTGTCTCTTTATATATTGTAAATGTTTTACTGTTTGTATATATATATATATATATATATATATATATATATATATATATATATATATATATATATATATATTTACGCATTTATGTCGATGTATAATTGGTTGTTTCGTAAATATTATTGGTATTTTTACGCTGGGTCTTGCCTAGGGAAAACTGCTATCGAACGAATACGTCGATAGGTCGTGTGGAGAACCAGAGTGTTTAGGATCTTTGGGAGTGTTTGCTCTGCCGCGTGGAGCGCGGGCAGAGAGAGGGTCTGGCTGGGGTAGTGCAGTGGAGCAGGTGTTTTGTGTGAAGCTCGCGCGAGTTGCCGCGCTATCAGGGTTTGGCAGCATGTAATCGCGCTCGACTTGCGATGATAGTTTCTGACACGGTGTCGCGGACGGGAAGCATTAGCTGGCGCACATCAAGAGCCCGTTTCGTCTGGTGGCCGTGTCGAGAAGAAGGCGCGCTAACATCCAGCTTCTGCAACAGCGACGGCCGACAATGAGTGACTGTCGCCACCTCCTCGATCGACGGCTTCAAACCTTCAATCAACCAACAAGGAAGACTGGAAGCACGTAAAGTTTTAGAACTGTATGGCAGACCTCAGCTTTTCAAACTTTTAAAACTGTTACATCATAAAAATACAGCAACTTAGCATGAACCTTTGTTGCTCATTGTCCCAATTGCATTACCAAGCAGGGTCCCTTCCTTTTCCGGAATGAACCTGAGTGTCGTTGAAATTCAAACGCCAGCATCATTCGATTTCATTGCTTTAATTTCAAAGTTCAGTTAAGGTAGTCATAGCTGGCTACAATATTTAGATTACACAAGCACAAATTAAGAGTGCGAGTTTTGTTACCATATTTTAGCTTACCTGTGACTGCAGCTCAGCTTGGTACGTACTAAATTTTACTGTTGTTAATTGTTCAGAATCATTTAATTCAAGTTCAGAGTTAAATCTCTTATTTCTAAATTGCGTAGATTCAAGTAGCTTTTGAAATGATTGTTGAGGTAGTCCAAGACTAACCAAATTTTACTGAATTTCGATGTGCTTCAGAAAGAAAGCTCACTATTAACTTCAATCACTAAATTAACTTTCGATTTTCCGGTTTTATTAATTCTTTTGCTAAATTAAGTCAGGGAGTAGCGAAATTTATTACTTCTGACAAACTTTCAATTTTCACACTACACGTGTCAACCTTCAGTTGCCACGCTTCTAGTGCTAATTATATGTGTAATAACCTTTCTTTTTCAGTTACTATAGTAATTGTCCTTAGGACTGGCGACCGTAATTTCCCCCAAATCTCAATATCTAATTACCGCTAGTTAATTGTTAACGTAACGGCCGCACACTTACTTTCTTTATTAACTTTACCCCTTTTCAAAATTAATTTCCACCAGTTTTATTTGCATTTTTCCTTTCATTTAGATGTAACACTTTCCTCCCTCTTTACCGACAAATTGACTTCGGTGACGATTCCTTTTCCCAAAATTCCATTAGGTACACGCGGTTTAATTTTTCACTGTCATTAAGGTCTATAAGTGAGGGGGAGGTTACACACTGCTAATAACCGGTTCGCAACAGTTCGTGTTGATATGTCTGGCCTTACAAGCCTTCTTATCTGTTCTATGGTAGCTGTACGATCTCCCACTGTTGCCCCTCCAAAATGACGATCCTGGCCTGCATCTGCTCTGTATGAGCGTGCAGGATCTCGTCTACGGGTGTGAGAATGTTCGCATGACTGCGCAACTGATGCATGACGTCCAGTTTGTGTGGCAATTCTCCGAAAGGACCATTCCGCCATTCGGAAGGCCACAATTTGACACCTTTCTAAGTTGATCAGTTGGCTGCAGGAAGTAAGAATGCGTCTCCGTGGAATGGTTACCTGCTTGCTTCACACGTTTCGGATCAAAATCGGCGTCGTCTTTCCAGGTGTAGTAATTTTTTCCGGGAGTGTATAACTTGGTGCTAGTATGACAGCGGCTTCCTTCTGTATGCCAGTGTGAAGTTTAATCTGGCAGAATTATGTTGCTCTTTCGGCATTTCTTTAGCCGCTGTTTTTCTTCTCTTGATGAGACGATGACGTATGGCCGACATGCTCACGCTTAGCTGAAGAATGTTCCTAATTTCTGAGCTCGTCCTGAAAGGTTCAAATGGCTCTGAGCACTATGGGACTTAACTTCTGAGGTCATCAGTCCCCTAGAACTTACAACTACTTAAACCTAACTAACCTAAAGACATCATACACAACCATGACCGCTGCAGGATTCGAACCTGCGACCGTAGCGGTCGCGCGGTTCCAGACTGTAGCGCCTAGAACCGCTCGGCCACCCTGGCCGGCGCTGAAAGGTTCTTCATCACTGCAGTGGAGTACACTAATGTCTTGATCCTCAGCGGTAGTTAGTGGATGTCGAGAGCAATGACGATGTTTGACATGGCCATCATCCACCATCCTCGTCTCCCAGAGATGAATAATAGATTTTCTGTATCCTAGGGCTCGCGAAATGGGGCTCATAGAGTATCCATCTTCATCAAGTGGAAGAATGCGACATTCATCAAACTCCTTCAACTGTGACATATCGCCTTGATGCAAGTAAGAACCTGCTGTCAAAACAAGAGGAGAGGAAGTGCCAAACAAGTTGGAGGGACTTCCTTTGCGGCAGAAGTCAAATTCATTGGCGACTGCACGCTTTGAAAAAGATTTTCTGAATGAGTTCCTCGTAAGTATTATTTCGAATGTCAAGGAAATTTATTTTGTCTCTAAACACTATACCTAGTAATAAGTACAGCGTTTGCAGGGATTAATAATAAAATATAGTGATTCGAGGTCATATTACAACAGCTATCGCATGTCTTTAGCCAAATGTGCTACGACGAGTGTCACACAACGCAAGTCAATAGCAGCCCCAGCCACTAGCAGAAGGCTAGCGTAGTGGTTTAAGCGTAAACTTGTGATCTACAGTTTTAGGGTTCTAATCCTGTTACTTTTCAAATTTTAATTAGTTGTAAACGAAGATTTATTAGTTCAGGATTAGAACGTAATTGTATCGTTCAAAGGCTTCACAGTGTTGTATACATTTGAGTGTATGGCTACCAGTGCTCGCTGGAGGAAGGCAAGGAAATATTGTCTCCATTAGCTTCCGTATTATTAATACGCCTCAGTTTGGGGATGAACTCAGCCTTCGGTTGGTAATCATATTCTAGCTTTAGCAGTACTGTATCCTTAGGCGTTAAACACGGTTTCAACTAATGATTTCCACAGCTACAAAAACATGACAAGTGATATCTTTTAGGCAAAATATTTACGCAGTGCTATCAAACGAACCTGGCCCAGACTATGCGGAACTTGTTTTTAAACCCCTTACTACCTGGACAATGAGCTTTTCTTATCAGAAAAATTTGTAAACGTTGTTACGTTTTTTTTAAAAAAAAAACACGCACACAACCAAACACCGTCCATTTCTCGAGTGTACCGTGAATATCAGAAATCCGGTAAAACATCAAATCTCTGTCATCTCTGGGGTCGGAAAAAAATTCTGAAAAAACAGAACCAACAAAGCCTGAAGAGAATCGTTCAACGTGACAGAAGTGCAACCCTTCCGCAAATTGCTGCAGATTTCAATGTTAGGCCATCAACAACTGTCAGCGGGCGAAAATTTCAACGAAACATCATCGATGCGGACTTTCGGAGCTGAAGGCCGAATGATGTAACCTTGATGACTGCACGACACAAAGCTTTACACCTTGCCTGGGCCCTTCAACATCGACATTGGGCTGTTGATGACTGGTAACATGTTGCTGGGTCGGACGAATCTCGTCAAGACTTGTATTGAGCGGTTGGACGTGTACTGGTATAGAGACAACCTCATGAATCCATAGACCCCGCATGTCAGCAATGGACTGTTCAAGCTGGTGGTGGCTCTGTAACTGTGTGGGGCGTGTGCGGTTGGAGTGATATGGGAGGCCTGATACGTCTAGATATGACTCTGACAGGTGACACGTACGTAGCCATCCTGTCTGATCACCTGCTTCCATTCATGACCATTGTGCATTCCAACGGACTTGGACAAGTCCAGCAGGACACCCCACACGTCCAGAATTGCTACATAGTGGCTCCAGGAACACTACTCTGAGTTTAAACACTTCCGCTGGCCTCCAAATTCCCCAGACATGAACGTTATTGAGCATATCTGGGATGCCTTGCAAAGGGCTGCTCAGAAGAGATTTCTACCCCTTCGTACTCATACGGATTTATCGACAGCCCTGCAGCATTCATAGTGTCAATTCCCTCCAGCACTACTTCAGACATTTGTCGAGTCCATGCCACGTCGTGTTGCGCGACTTCTGCGTGCTCGCGGGGACCGTACGCGATATTAGACAGGTGTACCAGTTTCTTTGGCTCTTTAGTGTAGGAATATTCTGCAGCCCTCTAAGTTTCATTTCAGTGTGGACCGCGTATTGAAGATTAACCAATTACAGTGTACACAGAGGCATTCAAGTAATCATTCTAACCGCGCTCCGTACATTAATGAAACGAGAAGAAACCCTAATATTTGGTACAATGGGAAATGCCTTTTGCTGTTCACTTCACAGCAATTTACAGAGTACACATGTAGTGTGGGGGCTCTAATTTCTTCACTTGAAACCCAAGTAATGATAGGTTGATTATGGCTCTATGTTCTTCTGAAACATACACACAGTCACATTTCTTTAGCTCTTTCTTTATTGTTCAGAAGTCTTTATAACTGGGAAGAAAGAACTGTCTCTAACAGGTAGATAATGCATTATCTTGACGATGCGTCCACCATTAGTTAGAACAAAACAAAATAGAACCATTGCGCGGCTGCGACGTCTGTTCAGGACAACCATCATAAAACAGGTAAAGATTCATTTCTGTATTTGAACAACGCGCGACAATCTTTACTTTCTTTACTTCCCCTTCATTGTACAAAAAGAACTCAAACTTCTGATGCCATCTACCGACTGGGGTAGAAACCACTTGAGTCGTTGCCTTACGTTGTTTCTACAGTCATCAGAGTTTTCTATGGGCATGTATCTTCGAGACGAAGCCCCAGACTAGCATGATGTCTACTTACAGTGTGTTTTGACGTCAGGCTAGTCCATTAATGCCATAAAACGTGTTACCAAACGTCCAGCGCTTACATGAGATCTGTTATCACACCGTTCATTGGGTTTATGCAACAGGTACTCCTAATGTAGCGACATTTCTTCACTGTGTCACGGAAAAGTGGGAAATCAGTTTTACAACATCCCCGGGCATTTAAAAACGCATTACAGTTCATGATCAGACGAACGCATGAAAGCGTACTAAACGGAGAACATGTGAACATTTATTGTGATTTTTTGACTCGATAATTTTGTATAATGTTCATTTGTCAATAACTCTAAAGTGGAGCCTTTTTCGATACCTCTTCTTTTGGGGCGAGGAATCCAGCCTAAGGTCTGTAAAAATATTTTTGAGACACCCTGTATACGAGGGACCCTAGGTACTTAATCATGGAGACATGGCCACGACAAAAAAAGCAAAAAATAAAAGAAAACAGGTAGTGTAATATTAAAGTGCACCAATGATGTTAATTACATTACTTTGATTATGACGTTGTGATCAAGGCTCACAATAAAAAAGTTCGGCATCATTTTACTCGTATCTAGAACTTACCGTTTGCCTCATCTCTACAGCTAACATATATAAGAAAGTTGACGCAGCTATAGTCATTTACGGCAACAATTTGTTTGAACGAATTGGGACAAAACATAAAATTAAATCAGTGTTTTTGAGTATTTGTGTTACACTCCTGGAAATGGAAAAAAGAACACATTGACACCGGTGTGTCAGACCCACCATACTTGCTCCGGACACTACGAGAGGGCTGTACAAGCAATGATCACACGCACGGCACAGCGGACACACCAGGAACCGCGGTGTTGGCCGTCGAATGGCGCTAGCTGCGCAGCATTTGTGCACCGCCGCCGTCAGTGTCAGCCAGTTTGCCGTGGCATACGGAGCTCCATCGCAGTCTTTAACACTGGTAGCATGCCGCGACAGCGTGGACGTGAACCGTATGTGCAGTTGACGGACTTTGAGCGAGGGCGTATAGTGGGCATGCGGGAGGCCGGGTGGACGTACCGCCGAATTGCTCAACACGTGGGGCGTGAGGTCTCCACAGTACATCGATGTTGTCGCCAGTGGTCGGCGGAAGGTGCACGTGCCCGTCGACCTGGGACCGGACCGCAGCGACGCACGGATGCACGCCAAGACCGTAGGATCCTACGCAGTGCCGTAGGGGACCGCACTGCCACTTCACAGCAAATTAGGGACACTGTTGCTCCTGGGGTATCGGCGAGGACCATTCGCAACCGTCTCCATGAAGCTGGGTTACGGTCCCGCACACCGTTAGGCCGTCTTCCGCTCACGCCCCAACATCGTGCAGCCCGCCTCCAGTGGTGTCGCGACAGGCGTGAATGGAGGGACGAATGGAGACGTGTCGTCTTCAGCGATGAGAGTCGCTTCTGCCTTGGTGCCAATGATGGTCGTATGCGTGTTTGGCGCCGTGCAGGTGAGCGCCACAATCAGGACTGCATACGACCGAGGCACACAGGGCCAACACCCGGCATCACTGGCCGTACACCACTGGTGATCGTCGAGGGGACACTGAATAGTGCACGGTACATCCAAACCGTCATCGAACCCATCGTTCTACCATTCCTAGACCGGTAAGGGAACTTGCTGTTCCAACAGGACAATGCACGTCCGCATGTATCCCGTGCCACCCAACGTGCTCTAGAAGGTGTAAGTCAACTACCCTGGCCAGCAAGATCTCCGGATCTGTCCCCCATTGAGCATGTTTTGGACTTGATGAAGCGTCGTCTCACGCGGTCTGCACGTCCAGCACGAACGCTGGTCCAACTGAGGCGCCAGGTGGAAATGGCATGGCAAGCCGTTCCACAGGACTACATCCAGCATCTCTACGATCGTCTCCATGGGAGAATAGCAGCCTGCATTGCTGCGAAAGGTGGATATACATTGTACTAGTGCCGACATTGTGCATGCTCTGTTGCCTGTGCCTATGTGCCTGTGGTTCTGTCAGTGTGATCATGTGATGTATCTGACCCCAGGAATGTGTCAATAAAGTTTCCCCTTCCTGGGACAATGAATTCACGGTGTTCTTATTTCAATTTCCAGGAGTGTATTTAGGAATAATATTTGCTGGTTCAAATGGCTCTGAGCAATATGGGACTTAACTGCTGAGGTCATCAGTCCCCTAGAACTTAGAATTACTTCAACCTAACTAACCTATGACATCACACACATCCATGCCCGAGACAGGATTCGAACCTGCGACCGTAGCGGTCGTACGGTTCCAGACTGTAGCGCCTAGAACCGCTCGGCCACTCCTGCCGGCCAATATTTGCTGTTCACTTTGTTTAGTTTCGTATTATATGTTATTTACATTAAAAATTTGATTAGTGTTTATAAAACGCTTTTTGTATTTACGCTACTTTGTTAACCTGCTGCTGTTATACGATTTCTTCGTTTCAAATCTCTCACTATATAAGCATCCCGAATAAACTCTCAGCTGGAAGATTTGGCTCCAAGTAGACGCGCCCTCAGTGTTGAGCCCGTGTCTGAAGCACGTAACTGGCAAAACAGGACAAGGACACTGAGAAGCCTTTGAGGGATTTTGAGTAAATTAAAGCAAAAACATAATACTGCGTTCTGGCCCAGAAGACCCCGCAGTGCAAACCGGCAGCCGTGTTATCCTCTTCCATGGCCCCAGCACGGAGCCAAACTGTTGCCAAGTGTGGTGGACAAGACGACTAGTGTGACGTCACAAGTTCGTTGCAAGGCCCGTATTTCTAATTTTTTTTTTTTTTTTGTTTGGCCTTTGAGTGTGTTCTCAATTTAGCCATCGGCAACACATAGTGACAATATACACATAATTGAATAAACAAATACAGAAATGCATATTTACAAGAATAAAAAGCTTAATTGTTACAGTTTTGTACATAATGTTTCAAAAATTGAATTGAATAGAATTAGAAAATAATTAAAAGTGTCTTGGCTTACAAGTCACACCAATTCTGAAATATCTTCATCAGCAAGACATATTTATAATTTACGTACACCATCAAAACCTACAGATTGTGACCAGTAATCTTGATGAAGTTAACTATCACTTTATATAGACAAACGTCTTTAGTACACAAAAGAGAAGAAGCTGATTGAGGAAGATGGTAGCCCATACTCAGCAATGTCTTCAGAAAGACCAACCGTTCACGGTCAAATTTGGGGCACATAAATAAGATGTGGTTGACATCAGCTTCCGACTCAGGATCACACTCACATGCTGGTGAACTGTAAACGTTGATCCGATGTAGATGTTGTGGGAAAGAGGCATGATTGAAGCGGAGTCTTATGATGGTAGAAATCGTGGATCGGTCCAGATGTGTCCTCATGAACCACGGCTGTGAAGGAATCCGAGGTTGTAGCACTGCGTGGTAACCGCCTTTTGTCTGTTGAGAAACGTTCCACATTTCCTGCCATTGTTGTCTTGCGTGATCCTTGACTTCACGTACGTAGTCTGTATAAGGAAGGTGCAGATCCAGGACGGTGCCTAAGGTTGCCGCTTGTTTGGCTAATGCATCAACTTCATCATTATAGAGGATACCAGAGTGGGAAGGTACCCACAAAAAATGGATCGTCCGGCCCGTGCGTGTGCTGCGAATATATTCAGATATCACATCCAAGATATAACTGTTGGTTGTTTTGTTCCATCGACTGTACTGAATGTTTTTAAGAACACTTTGCGAGTCAGATACTATCGATATCTTGGGGAAGGAAGTGCTAGAGACAAACTTAAGTGCTTCCAAAACTGCCACTGTCTCCGCCGTAAAAATAGAAGTGCTCGTAGGCAGTTTGAAGGTTTTGTGGATCTGGATCCGAGGGCAGAAAAAAGCGCATCCTGTACACTCTTCTGGCGGAATTTTGGAGCCATCGGTATATACACAGAGAAAACCCGGCCATTGTGCTTGAACTAGACTATTGAAGCCAACGTTGACATTAGTACTGTCCAGCCAGGTCGTACTTAAATAATGGACTGGGATCTGGGAGCAGAGCATTTGAAGATCGTATTCAAAAACAGGTAGATGCGCTGAACGCCGTATAGAATGTATGACAGGTGACCAAGTGTCAAAGCTGGCACAAACGGCTGGCACTTTATTCCTTCTGTGTACGCAATCCACAGTCGATAAATGCAGTCTCTACTTTGATAGACGGAACTGTCCATAATGGCCATGCCTTGACTGTAGAATTCGTCCGATAACATTTGGCGCCTAATGCTCAAGGGCATCTCCCCTGCTTCTATTAAAAGGGCGTTGGTGGGCGCCGATCGCATGGCTCCAAGACAGGTACGAATGGCTCTATATTGAAGAGTATCTAATTTGGAGAGATGAATCTTTGATAGCGGTTCTAGGCGCTCAGTCCGGAACCGCGCGACTGCTACGGTCGCAGGTTCGAATCCTGCCTCGGGCATGAATGTGTGTGTTGTCCTTAGGTTAGTTAGGTTTAAGTAGTTCTAAGTTCTAGGGGACTGATGACCACAGATGTTAAGTCCCATAGTGCTCAGAGCCATTTGAACCATTTTCTTTGACGCAGTGTGGTAGAATTGACAGTCATAGTCTAATCGAGATCGAATTATCCCTCGGTACATGGTGAGTAAAACACTCTGGTGCGCTCCCCACCAGACACGAGTGAGTGATCTGATTACATTTAAACCTTCTTCACACGGTGGATCGGATGTGGGGCGCCCAGCTTAACCGAAAATCAAAAGTCATCCCCAGAAATCGAACGTGAGATTTTATTTGGAAGGTGTACTTGCCACAGGTAATGTGATCTTCAATGCGAGCTGTCGTCGAATTGGAGAAGGGAACGACTGCTGATTTCTCAGCCGAGATCTCCAGCCCATTGACAGAGAGCCACTCATCGATGTGTGCGATGGTTGTGGTTAATGCCGTTTTCGGCCTGAAGATATGAAGGAGCAGTAGAATAAACACTTATATCATCAGCATACTGTAGGATTTTTGTGGGGGGAGTAAGTATGCGTTCTAGGTCGTGCGTATACAGAGTATACAGGAGAGAACTTAAAATTGCACCTTGCGGCAAGCCCTGGGAGACATAAAAAGTTTCGATCATGGTACCTTTGAAACGGACGTAGATCGTTCTTTGAGCAATCAGTGTACTGATACCGTAGATCATCCGTGAAGGAATTCCGAATCCTGCCAGCTTGTCCAAGAGTATCGGTATTTGTACGTGATCATATGCACCCTTAACGTCAAGAAAAGTTACCACTACTGTCTCTTTCGTTTGAAAGGCTGACGTGATATCCATATTAAGCAAAAACAGGTTATCCATGGTCCCTTTGCCTTTTCTGAAGCCGTATGGACTCCGAGGCAACAAATTACTTTTTTCAAGCCACCATTCTAGTCTCCTTTTTACCATTCGTTCCAGTGTTTTGCAACACACGACGACAAGGCAATAGGTCTATAATTAGTACCGACATTTGGATCTTTATCACTTTTGAAAATTGGAATTATTACTTGCGTCTTCCATGTTGATATGAGGTCTTTCTTCATCCAGTACTGATTAAAAATGTTCAAGAGAAAGTCTTTCGCTTCTATAGGCAGGTGTGCAAGCATAGAGTAGTGTATATGATCAATGCCAGGGCAACTGTCGCTCGATACTTTAATAGCTTCGTTGAGTTCTTCTTTAGAGAAAGGACGAAGGAGAACATGATAGCGGTCTACTTCAGCAGGGAACCGATGGTTTAAAAATGGCACCGTGGGAGGAGCGATTGTATCTATGAATTCCTCTAACCTAGCCGTGGTAGCAGGAGGGGAGGAAGACAGTCTTCTTGTTCTAAAAGCTTTTATTTTATGCCAGATGCTTGCCATACTGGTTTCATTATTTAGGGACAGGCAAAATTGTTTCCAACTGTCCTTCTTGGTTTTCTTCAGGAATTTGTTAACTCTCGCATTCACTTTTTGCACAGCCAAGAAGTTGTCCAATGAAGGATTCTGACGATAGGTTTTCAAGGCGAGTCGTCGCTTCGCAACTTCCAGAGAGCATTTAGAATTCCACCAAGGAGGAGAACGGTGCTTCATTACTGTAAAATCTTTTTTCTTAGGGATGCTGATTCCAGCTGCGACGTTCATAGCATTGAGTAAAACTGGGTATGCATCTTCGTCCCGTGAGTCACGTCTCGTATTTGTGAGTGCCCGCCGAACCGTTTCCTTATAAGAGGCCCAATTGGCTTCCTTGATTTTCCACGTACTATTAGAGTAACAGATGTGCGTAGTATCGACGTTGAAGTTAATGTGAAACTCTATTGGGAGATGATCGGATCCCATCGAATCCTTTTTAACGCACCAATTAGATATTTCAGTAAAGCAGGGGGTGCAAAGAGTTACATCAACTGCGGAGGGTCTACGGAGAGGTGAAGTTATCATAGTAGGAGAGCCATGTTGAGTATCACTAGGTTATTATCTTCGATAACGCTTATCAAGGTCCTGCCGTTCCTGTCTGTCACGTCTCCTCCCCACGCTACATGGTGGGCATTCACGTCTCCAGCTATGATAAAGGGAGGACTAAGCTGACTTATTAATTGTCTCCAGTCATCTTCCACGATACTGTGGTGGGGAGCGTTATACAACGAGACAACTGTAAAGGTTTTGTGGGCAGTTCGTATCTCCACAGCAACTAATGCAAGGTTGGTGACAGGTACGTGTAACGGGTGTGGTCGATGCGGCAGCGAAGTTTTTACCAGTATAGCTACGCCGCCCCACCCATCGAGACGGTCTTCCCTTACTATAGAATAATTTTGAAAGCGAACAGTTCGTTCGAATTTGAACCAAGTTTCACATAACAGAACGATATCAGGCTGACTTAAGAACAGTTCTCATTGCAAGCTTTCTCTATTACAATTAGCCGATCTCGCATTCCACTGCAATAATTTTAAAGCCGCCATAATTTAGGGAGAGAGAGATTGAAATATGCCAGTAACGAGGTGCCGGATATCGGAATTGTTCATAGCACTATTTTGTCTCATGTTTTACATGACAATATCAATCACATTTATTATCTTATCTATAAGTTCAGCATGACCTTGAGGCTGTCATTGATTCGGCGCTTGTGGGGTTGCTAATCTGTGAGCAGCAGGCTGGTATGGATTTTGGCTGATAGGAGTGAATGAATGTTGCATGGGATATAACAGGCTGCGGTACGGAGACCACTCACGAACGTTACTTTGGTTGTTTACTTGCGCCTGCCGCCGGGGAGGCCGGTAAGCGACGTGTGTCTGCTGGGGCACAGTTGCACACTGAGTTGCGTCCCTACTTCCGCACTGTGGACTCTGCTTGCTTGCGGCGGGCAGCGGCGGGAATAGTTGTGGGTTTTGAAAGTCCGGAGAGCTCAAATTTGTTGGAGCAGGAATGATCGGAGCCGGCAAGTGATGTTGTTGAACCCCAGTGACGGATGCATAGGTTGGCATACGAGCAATAGACAGCGCATCCCTGAAGTCAATGTTGTTGAACGTAGCTAATTCTTAAGCTCGTCGCCGTATATGGTATTCCGAGCAGGAACGGTCCGTGGATGCGTGTTGTCCCCCGCAATGAGCGCAAATAGTGATAGGTGAGACACAGGATTCAACATTACGTGGACCACTACATTTAATACATCTCATCTGAGATCGACATTGTTTTTGCTGATGTGCCCGTAACGAAGACAATTAAAGCAATGCCTGACAGTTGGTACATAAAGGTCTAGGGGACATCTCGTTCCGTGAATAGACACGGCTTCCGGTAAGGTTTGAGAGTCGAAGGTTAACAAACAGGTCTGCAATTTAACGATTTGGTCTTTACCATATCTCTTCGTAAACCTTCGAACGCCTACAACAGGGAAGGGAGATTGTACGACTTCCAAAATCTCCGCTTCTTCAAGGTTAGTGTCTACTTTCCTGATTACTCCCAGCTTATGGACAACAAAGGAAGGAATGTAAGCTTCTATATTTTTTGACTTTAATACCTCACTGGTAATTAGGAAATTAGCCTTGTCTGGGGTTTTCAGTTCCACCTTAACTTTTGTTTTTCCTGCTGAAGAGATGTTAAGTATAGAATTCTTCACTTCTGGCAAGGAAATATGCAATAATTTCCCTGGTGCCATAGGGTGCAAGCGGCCTAAGTTTTTGTCCAAACATTCCATGTAAACTACGAATAGTCCCCTATCTGTACGTTTGTAAAAGTTGAGAGACCTCGGAGTAGGTGCAGGTCCCACAGGAGGGGTGTTAGTTGCAGCATGTTGGTTAGGAGTGAGCCCAGAAGCAGTTGCTACAGGGGGGTCAGCTACATTTGAAACGTCAGTTACAGGTAAGAGTTGATTAGCGTCTGCTATGAAGGTTTTGGAATTCCGTAAATCCAGACTAACCTCACTTTGTTGCTTGTTTCTCGTAGCGGAGAAGCTGGAGGAATCCTGTTCCGCCGGCCGTGGTGGCCGTACGGTTCTGGCGCTGCAGTCTGGAACCGCGGGGCTGCTACGGTCGCAGGTTCGAATCCTGCCTCGGGCATGGGTGTGTGTGATGTCCTTAGGTTAGTTAGGTTTAAGTAATTCTAAGTTCTAGGGGACTTTTGACCTAAGCTGTTGAGTCCCATAGTGCTCAGAGTATTTGAACCATTTTTTTAATCCTGTTCCGATAAACCCATATGCTCTTCTGCCGGCTGTATTCCAGCTTCTCCCCGAACAACTGCTAACGAGTGGCTGATCACAGCCGTCGTGTTGTCCAATGTAGTTCCTGGAGGAGCTGGTAAGGGTGCTGCATCTGGATGTAGCCGCTGGGCAGGTGGTTGTTGTTGATGTCCCATAGGGGCGTCGAAGTCACCACCCCCTTCTCCATACACCCCACCATACATGGCGGGGCTTGCCGTCACCGATAGTAATGTCAGGTGTTAATGTGCCTAACAGAAAACCGTACCAAACGAAAGCTGTTGCGCGCGTGCACTAGTAGGTAAACACAAGCCTCACACGGAAGAGCGACCGCGTAGCACGTCTTAACACTTCCGCATCTGCAAGCGAACTAGGGCCCAGCCCTCTTCCATATTGCATCATTACGATGCGGTGTGGCGAATACTGCTACTTTCACTATTTCATCTTACAAAGCTATCCATTTGTCTTCAAGTGTACTCCTTTCCCCTGATCTAGTCAATCGATGCCTAATACTCCCCCTGAAACTCTAAACAACCTCTGGTTCTCTCAACTTATCCAGGTCCCATATCCTTAATTTCCTACCATTTTGCAATTTCTTCAGCTTTAATCTACAGGTCATAACCAATAAATTAGGCCAGAGGCCACATCTCCCCCTGCAAATGTCTCACAGTTTAAAATTCGGTTCCGAAATCTATGTTTTACTATTATATAAGCAGTCTGAGGCCTTCTAGTGTCTTCAGGTCTCTTCCACGTATACAGCCTTCTTTCATGATTCTTAAACCGGGCTCTGAGCACTATGGGACTTAACATCTATGGTTAGCAGTCCCCTAGAACTTAGAACTACTTAAACCTAACTAACCTAAGGACATCACACAACACCCAGTCATCACGAGGCAGAGAAAATCCCTGACCCCGCCGGGAATCGAACCCGGGAACCCGGGCGCGGGAAGCGAGAACGCTACCGCACGACCACGAGCTGCGGACTGATTCTTAAACCAAGCGTTAGTGATGAATGAATTATGCTCTGTGCCAAATTCTACCATTCTTTCATTCTTTTGCTCCAGTCTACATCCTCCTACTTTTCCTTCTTTTCCTCATGCTACTAATGAATTCCAGTCATCCACCTCAATTGAATTTTCCTCTGCCTTAATTAGCTAAATAATTTCTCTTATCTCATCATACATTCTTTCAATTCCTTCATTATCTGCGGAGCTAGATGCCATGTAAACTTGTACAGGGTGTCTCACTATGTTTTAACCATTCCAAATTTGAGTAACAAACACAATAATTGCGAAAGAAAGTTGAACATTTCACAAGGTACAACATTTATTCAAGTTACTTTTGAAAAACTACACCAGACAAATGACGACTATTCGCGGCTAGACAATACTCGAGGTTCTTACTCAATTTTTGTACACATTTTCGTAACTCCTGGAGAAATTCTGTATATTTCATTGTGAATGCGATCTTTTAACTTTTACAAGCTTCTCGCCCGGTCAGAGAACACCCTCGGCTTCAAATAACCCCATAATTAAAATTGCAGCATGCTTAAATCAGACGAATGAGGTGGCCATTCGACACAAGTGCGTTGGAAATTACGCGATTACCAAATGTTTCACAGAGAACTTGGAAGGTCTAGTTGAATGAGTGGCAAGTACAGCGTATGGGCACATTTTCGTAACGAATGACAAGGCCTTTCCTGTAAGCTGCCACGCACACGTCCGATGTTCTCGGGAGTTCGGACGGTTTTCCTAGGGCCGGTTCACTTTCGATTCAATGCACTGGCAGTTGCACCGAAGTTACCCAATTCATTGTTGTTCCACGGACAGGAATTGAATATCGCGGCTGAATCTTGAAACGCTTACGAAAGGCACGTTGCTCGCGCACGACAGATTCGCCATAGCGAAAATAGCACTCCACCTCGAACGGACGAAGTTGCTTCGACCAGTATGATATGGTTACTGCCCTGTAAACGGTATGGAACTCGACACTCTGCACTACTAATAGACGGCGCCAACGTCACTGTATCTTGTTTTTAGCGAGCATTATTCAAATTTGAAATCGTAAAACATTGTGAAACACATCTTGGCTATGGTGTTGTTCTGACTATAGTTATCTCAGTAGTTTACTCGCATTCCTCTTTTCTTATTCATTGTTAGACTTACTCCTGCATTACTTCTGTTTGATTTTGTGTTTTTTATCCTGCAATCATCGAACCAGAAGTCATGGTCACCCTGCCACAGAACTTCACTGATCCCCATTACAACATCTAACTTCAACCAATCCATTTCCGTTTTTCCAGTTTTTAACCTACTACCCGATTAAGGGATCTAACATTCCACACTCCACCCGTAGGATGCCACATTTGTTTCTCCTGATGACATTCTCTTGAGTACTCCCTGTCTGAAGATCCGAATGCTAGAGTGCAGTAAATAGACGCACAACGACGAAAATGACCTTTCTCTAGTCGAAGCGGATCTTCCAGTCGCGCACGAGAAATATTAAAACTTCTCTGGCACCCCGACCGGGGAGTTTGAACGCTTGCCGGAAGGTATGGAAGTCGATGACAGCCGCTAGACGGCGCTGCTACATCTGCGATTGCAGATAGTGATGGGGCAACCGACAGGTTTCAGTAACCGATTGGCCAGTCGACAGGTTTTTCGTTTAGTCGATTTTTTCAGCCGAATAAAAAAACCAAATGAAATTAGTTTCTGCAGCTGTGTCAGCTATATGGCTCTGAGCACTATGGGACTCAACATCCGAGGTCATCAGTCCCCTAGAACTTAGAACTACGTAAACCTAACTAACCTAAGGACATCACACACATCCCTGCCCGAGGCAGGATTCGAACCTGCGACCGTAGCGGTCTCGCGGTTCCAGACTGAAGCGCCTAGAACCGCTTGGCAACACCGGCCGGCGGTGTCAGCTATATTAATTCTTTCACTCACTCTCTGGGTTTGAGTGGTTTCACTTTCTGCGAGAGAATCTGCTGACAAGTCTCTGACAGTTACAGCAGTTTTACTCAGTCTCTGGGTTGGGGTGATTTCATTCACGTACTTTTTCTGCCTTTTCGACTATACACGAACCATAAGTGGGGTTGCCAACTGTTTTACAGACAAATAACATATCTTATTTTAAGGAATAAAAAGTGTGTTTCTAAAAATGAAGCAATTTCAAAACTTATATGCTGAGTTACTTACATACCAATCTGTCGTACTTCTTGCATTAAATATGGATTTTTGGCTGATTTTAAAAAAGTTACTAACTTGTGTTACATTATAAATTTGTACTGAAATAAATGGCTAGTTACTGTCTTATCTAATTTTTAAAGAAATTTCCACCGTTTGACTGTTAATTGTTCATTTATTGTACACAATCATGATTTCAGCTTCGTAGCCAATCTCGTCTGCATGATAAAATATTCAAATACTAGGTGGTCCACGCACGCCGTCCTTCGTTGACATTAGTTAATCCTGGATACTGCAGACGCCGACAGGTCTGCCTTATCTGAACAGTAAAAGGGACTCCACACCAATAGAGAGAAGACCTTGCTAAACGTAAACCAGCGCTTGATAACACACACTTTACAATTATATCTGTTCCTATAGCTCGTTGCTGGAAAACTTGCTTGCTGTAGGAGTGGTGCCAGGTTCGATTCCTGGGCTCGAGAAAGGTGTCTGTCTAGAAGAATGATTGTCCCTGACCAAAACAATACGCACAATACTCAAAGCTTATTAATTATGTGCTTCAAGGCATATCGACGTATGACAGCTACACTCCTGGAAATTGAAATAAGAACACCGTGAATTCATTGTCCCAGGAAGGGGAAACTTTATTGACACATTCCTGGGGTCAGATACATCACATGATCACACTGACAGAACCACAGGCACATACACACAGGCAACAGAGCATGCACAATGTCGGCACTAGTACAGTGTATATCCACCTTTCGCAGCAATGCAGGCTGCTATTCTCCCATGGAGACGATCGTAGAGATGCTGGATGTAGTCCTGTGGAACGGCTTGCCATGCCATTTCCACCTGGCGCCTCAGTTGGACCAGCGTTCGTGCTGGACGTGCAGACCGCGTGAGACGACGCTTCATCCAGTCCCAAACATGCTCAATGGGGGACAGATCCGGAGATCTTGCTGGCCAGGGTAGTTGACTTACACCTTCTAGAGCACGTTGGGTGGCACGGGATACATGCGGACGTGCATTGTCCTGTTGGAACAGCAAGTTCCCTTGCCGGTGTAGGAATGGTAGAACGATGGGTTCGATGACGGTTTGAATGTACCGTGCACTATTCAGTGTCCCCTCGACGATCACCAGTGGTGTACGGCCAGTGTAGGAGATCGCTCCCCACACCATGATGCCAGGTGTTGGCCCTGTGTGCCTCGGTCGTATGCAGTCCTGACTGTGGCGCTCACCTGCACGGCGCCAAACACGCATACGACCATCATTGGTGCCGGCCGCGGTGGTCTAGCGGTTCTGGCGCTGCAGTCCGGAACCGCGGGACTGCTACGGTCGCAGGTTCGAATCCTGCCTCGGGCATGGGTGTGTGTGATGTCCTTAGGTTAGTTAGGTTTAAGTAGTTCTAAGTTCTAGGGGACTTATGACCTAAGATGTTGAGTCCCATAGTGCTCAGAGCCATTTGAACCATCATTGGCACCAAGGCAGAAGCGACTCTCATCGCTGAAGACGACACGTCTCCATTCGTCCCTCCAGTCACGCCTGACGCGACACCACTGGAGGCGGGCTGCACGATGTTGGGGCGTAAGCGGAAGACGGCCTAACGGTGTGCGGGACCGTAGCCCAGCTACGGAGACGGTTGCGAATGGTCCTCGCCGATACCCCAGGTGCAACAGTGTCCCTAATTTGCTGGTAAGTGGCGGTGCGGTCCCCTACGGCACTGCGTAGGATCCTACGGTCTTGGCGTGCATCCGTGCGTCGCTGCGGTCCGGTCCCAGGTCGACGGGCACGTGCACCTTCCGCCACCACTGGCGACAACATCGATGTACTGTGGAGACCTCACGCCCCACGTGTTGAGCAATTCGGCGGTACGTCCACCCGGCCTCCCGCATGCCCACTATACGCCCTCGCTCAAAGTCCGTCAACTGCACATACGGTTCACGTCCACGCTGTCGCGGCATGCTACCAGTGTTAAAGACTGCAATGGAGCTCCGTATGCCACGGCAAACTGGCTGACACTGACGGCGGCGGTGCACAAATGCTGCGCAGCTAGCGCCATTCTACGGCCAACACCGCGGTTCCTGGTGTGTCCGCTGTGCCGTGCGTGTGATCATTGCTTGTACAGCCCTCTCGCAGTGTCCGGAGCAAGTATGGTGGGTCTGACACACTGGTGTCAATGTGTTCTTTTTTCCATTTCCAGGAGTGTAATTTATCAACAACAATTAACGCACCAATTCATGCTTCACAATTGGCAGTATTACATAAATTCTATCATATCTTTAATACAATAAAGAACAATGAATATCATAAATGATGTTTCTTTAAACCTATGTTATAGACTGACAGATCTTTATAATTGCATTACACATAATACAAATGTTTAAATGCATGTCCGCCTTGTTGATGCATTGATGTAAGCACTCCCGGTATTAGCATGGACACCTCTTAACATTTCTGCAGATACTGAGGCGAAAATATGACATATGCGTTCTTTTAACACAGCTGGATTTTCCGCTTCTGTTTCGCAAACCCTGGCTTTGATACATCCCCATAATAAAAGCTCCAAGGGCGTTAAATCAACCGATCTCGCTGGTCATCGAATTCAATCACCGTGACCTATCCACCGTTCGGGGTACACATTGTTGAGACATTCCCTAACCTCTACACTAATGGGGTGGTGCACCATCGTGCTGAAACCAGTGTCTCAAAGCTAAATGACGCGAGATGTCTCCTAGGAGATGCCAAAGATTCCGCTCATTCTGTAGGAATTGCATCAGCCGACCAGCTAGTATGGGAGCCAAATAAACTGGTCCAATGATATGGTTTCCTAAAATGCCGCACAATACGTTAACATTCCAGAGTGCTTGCATGTGATGTGGAAGTAACCAGTGAGGATTTGCAGGAACTCAGTAATGTAGACTGTGTCTACTAACAGTGGCGTCGTTGGACCATAGCATTCATCTCCACACAAAATATACCTGATGAACTGGGATTCACGGCTACTTTATTTACGAGATGTCTGTAGAACGATATCCGATTTCGGAAATCGTTTCCATATAGCTGTTGGTTAGGTGCAGGTTAAAGGGATGCCATTCTTGCTTCTCCAGAATCCTTTGTATCGAAGACCTCGATATCCTCAGGTCAGCTGCAGCTCTTCTTTGTCCTAACTACGATGACAAATAGGTGTTACTGGATGAGATCTAATGACTTTCATAATATTAAAAATAATGACCTTAACAACATTATTATTATTATTATTATTATTATAGGTACTAATAATGCTGCAACGTAAATGCAATAGTATGTTAACACTTTCGCTTATACAACACTGTACGTACGCGTTTTTTTCATAATTGAAGCTATGCTTACCGTGCGTGGGATGAGCTCCAAAACATGTAGTAAAGTTCCGGGCAACATCGGGTGCGTCGCGGATTCGTCTTTCCACAGCACGTTGTGCCTTGAAAGCTCACACGGTCTTTAAACACATCTCGGTACGTCTAAAAACATACGCAGAAGGTAGATGTGGCGTTGGAAAACGTTGTGAATACAACCTTCGGCCCTCAGCTGCACTGCGGTGCGTCTCCCCATAGATCAGTATCACATCTGTGTAGTCTTCGCTGGAGTACACTGAAGGTATTATTTTGACTGTAAGACCTAACTCGAACTACAAGAAGACCGCCTCCCGACTTTATCAGAACGGAACCAGGAGGAAAACGCACGCAGATGGCGGTCCAGCTTAGTGGCGGTTCGTTTGCGCGTGCACTTCCCCTTTAGACAGCAGTGACGAGACAGCCCTTCTTGCCCTAATATATGCGGAAAATATAAAACTATAGAGGGCGGCTTGCGTGGGTCATCCGGTTTGTCTGACCTGTCTATGGATCGTCGTCGTCGGAAATACATATTTCTAGTCTTATAGACCAGTTGTCGTATTACAGCATACGAGTACATATCCAAGGTCAAAAACTTCTATACGACTGCGGGCCTCCACGAAGGAAATATCATCTGTTATTTAAATTTATTGAATGTCTGTCTCCCTCTACCCACTAGTTTGCAAATGGTTCAAATGGCTCTGAGCACTATGCGACTTAATTTCGGAGGTCATCAGTCGCCTAGAACTTAGAACTAATTAAACCTAACTAACCTAAGGACATCACACACATCCATGCCCGAGGCAGGATTCGAACCTGCGACCGTAGCGGTCGCTCGGCTCCAGACTGTAGCGCCTAGAACCGCACGGCCACTCCGGCCGGCAGTAGTTTGCACTCACCACCGATAATTCTATTTCGGTAAATGCTAAGGTGACGTGAACAGAAAGTTTATAAGACACAATTTTTTAAAGCTTTGGTGACTTAATCACTTGCTCTTTAAGCATATGCTGCCTCCTGTCGGAAGTCTTTTTTGTGAAAAATATTTGTCATCATTCGTTAATTATCTTCAAATTTCCTTAATTAATATAGTTTCAGAATACGAATCGTCTTTACATAAACGGTATACCTCACTGAATTTGTCTTGAGGATCAGTTTTTATCCATCCACACGGTTTCTTCCATTCCAACACCACTGAGAGTTCTGTCATTTTGATGCAGTCACAAAGTTCACTATTAAGTGAACGCCTATTCACAATCATGGACGAGAAAACTGAAATAAAAGCTACTTATTGGCACTCAATAAAATGCAAATATCGGGACGGCAACAACAGTGACGACAAACGATAAAGAAGTGACGTCAACAATAATCATTTACCAATGGCAAAAAGATCGAATGTTTCCGCTCAGAACTGTATGCGTCGGACCGCCCTGATTGTTTTCATTCGGTTGCTCCCACAGCTTGATTTCACTCAAAAGAATGGATGAATGAACGAATATTTCAACTTGTACTTAAAACTACAGCCGAATGACTCGATTGCTTTCATTTGGTTGTTCTACTAAAACCGCTTTGACGGTCCATCAGCGCCCGTGGCGGTCCTTTAAAGCCAGCAGCGCTGCAGCTCTGCAGTCAGTCGTCATCTCTCTACGCTGTTGTATTGATCTCGCTGCACATCGTTCTCTCAGTTTTGAATTCGCTCCGTCTTAAGTTTTCGATCTTTGTTTATTTGATGCACTTGTTATTCTGCTGCGGCTCCGTTGCTTGTCTTTCTCTAGTTGCTGTCCACCTGTTTACTCTCCGGCGACTTGCTGTGAGGCGCTCGGGTGGATGGCCTGTTCCAAGTGGTTCTCGAGTCGTTCCCGGTCTTGGCAGATTCCGGTCACTGTAACTTTCCTATCACTAAACACCAGAAACGTCTTCAAGTGCTGCCTAACAAAGCGTGTCAGTTATAGACCAAACCCCACCCACAAAAGGCTCAAGTGCATCCGTCGTTTAGCCAATACTAAGACCATAATTGTGAATTCTAAAATTTTCCTGGCGAACTAAAATTTCTTTAAACAAGATTATAATTACTAACTGTTTTGCTCAGTATGGAAAATCCGAACATATATTTCGATAAGCGCTTTCAGTACACTTAAGACTGGTATTTTACCTTTATTATACAGGGTGTTACAAAAAGGTACGGCCAAACTTGCAGGAAACAGTCCTCACACACAAAGAAAGAAAATATGTTATGTGGACATGTGCCCGGAAACGCTTACTTTCCATGTTAGAGCTCATTTTATTACTTCTCTTCAAATCACATTAATCATGGAATGGAAACACACAGCAACAGAACGTACCAGCGTGACTTCAAACACTTTGTTACAGGAAATGTTCAAAATGTCCTCCGTTAGCGAGGATACATGCATCCACCCTCCGTCGCATGGAATCCCTGATGCGCTGATGCAGCCCTGTAGAATGGCGTATTGTATCACAGCCGTCCACAATACGAGCACGAAGAGTCTCTACATTTGGTACCGGGGTTGCTAGTACTGTAGAGCAATGAGTCGCATGTCAACACAAGCACCGAAGTCAACATTACCTTCCTCCAATTGGACCAACTGGCGGTGAATCGAGGAAGTACAGTACATACTGACGAAACTGAAATGAGCCCTAACATGGAAATTAAGCGTTTCCGGACACATGTCCACATAACATCTTTTCTTTATTTGTGTGTGAAGAATGTTTCCTGAAAGTTTGGCCGCACCTTTTTGTAACACCCTGTAGATTTACAACTTCTCATGAAATAACGCGTTTAACATTTTCAGGAAAACTACAATGACTGACAGGGGAAGTGTTACGCCATCGGCACCTTACGCAAACGTTATCAATTCCACGCGTGTGGGGTAAGGACATTCCTATGGATGAAGAAGGGTCTGACTACATTACAGCTATTCCATGTGTCTACCGTTACTGGCACTTTCTAGGTGGAGATCGCAACATATCATGCCCAGAGGATGTACACGTGCAACTTATCGCCACATTTCGGACTTTGAGAAAGGTCGGATCATTGCCATGAGGGCTGTAGGATCATTATACCGACAGGTCGCACAGACAGTATACTTTAGTGCAATGACAACAGAACGAGTGGTAACGAGATGGACTCAGGACACGAGTGTTACAGGAGGAGTAGATTACACCATGAAAAGGTCGTAACGTTGTTCGACTGAAGCTGAACCGGAAGTTCGTCGCTGCGTTACGTCGAGGGTAGATTAATGGAAGCTGAACTGAGATCTCGAGTTGTCATGCGTCGTTTACCGCCGACACCGTACCACAGTCAACATACTGGGTTGGTGCATAAGTTTGTAACGTTTTCCTAAAGTTTAATAAACACAACAGATACACATAACAAGATCTTTTTCATCAATAATATATTATCCTTCATTATTTACAACAGCCTGCAAACGCATGGGAAATTTTCGATTCCGCGACTGTAGGATCACGTAGTTTTCAGTCGAAGAACCCGTCGAGCTATGTTCGGAGTAAATTTTCATCCAGAAAGGAAGTTCCCTGAAGGTTATTTGACAGAGAGCGCAAAAGGTGAAAATATGAGGGCGCAAGATCAGGCAAAAAAGGTGTGTGTGCAATGACTTCTCAACCCAATGCCTGTGTGTGAAATGTGTGTGAAATCTTATGGGACTTAACTGCTAAGGTCATTAAGCCCTAAGATTACACACTACTTAACCTAAATTATCCTAAGGACGAACACACACACCCATGCCCGAGGGAGGACTCCAACCTCCGCCGGAATCAGCCGTACAGTCTATGACTGCAGCGCCTTAGACCGACCCGATTCCTGTATAGTATTTTTTGTCAGTCTAGCAGAATGTGGGTGTGGGTTATCGTGGAGTAGCATCACTTAACGCAGTATTCCTGGTGGTTCTTCTTGGATTACGTTTGCAAGACGTCTCAGCTGTTGACAGTAAATGTCATCAGTGATGGTTGCACTTCTGGGAAGCAATTCGTAATACACCACACCGTCTCTGTTCCACCAGATGCATAAAATTATATTTAGGGATGCGCAAAGGTCTTTGTGTTCGGAGCTGCTGCTTTGTTTGAGCTCAGCCTTCCTTTTTCTCCTTATGTTAGCATAAAGACACCATTTCTTGTCACCAGTAACGATACAGGATAGGATTGGTCGGTTTTGTTCACGAGCCAGTTTATGACGAGCAAGAATAGATGCAGATATGGCAACTCACTGATTTTTATAATTTTGGCTCAGAGCATGCGGTATCCATACACCCGATAGTTGAACCCCCCCACTGCATGTAAATGTCACATGATGGCAGAATAATCACAATTCATTACATTTGCCACCCTTGTGGATTAATGCGTTTAAACGATCTCCATCATACACCGATGGTCTTCCTGAATGTGGAGAGTCACTAATGTCAAAACGATTGTCCTTAGAAAGAGGAAACCATTTTCCTGCCGTGTTCTGTCAGTGGCCTTATTTCCCATACACGGCACGAATGTTCCAGGCTGCCTCTGCTGCTGTCGCCCCTCTACTGAACTCGAACATAAGAATATGTCGAGAATGTTCGAATTGGTACTTCATTTTCTAACATCTAAAACTCCACTCACTGTCTTCAAATGATAAAATGACAATACGTAAACTCAAATAGCAGCAGTGAACTACAAATAGAAAATGACAATCAATAAGTAAAGCCTTAGCAACCATAATACCAATATGAAAAACAAAAACAGTACGAAATTTTAAACCTACCTAATGTTTGCATAATCTAGAGCCACAACCAACTGGGGCACTGCGTGGCATTTTTGTAGTGTTCAGTAAGGAGTCTCACTTCTGTTTTTGACCATAAGATCGACATCAACGTGTCTAGATAAATCAGTGGAAGGTCATAAAAGCAGCTATCCTCGACACCCCTACCTCTCCAATTCATCGAATCATGGCGTGGGGATCTATTGGGTATGACAACAGGGACTGATCGGATAGTTCTTGAAGTGACGCTGAATGCTCGACAGTACGTCGCAGAATGTAAACCTTATTGTCATACCCGTCATCACCACGGTACCGAATGGCATGTTATGACACAATAATGTCAGACGCCACAGCACAGTTGACGTGTAAAACGCCTTAAGGAATGTACAGATGCTTGAGTGGGCACCCAGCTATCCTGATTCTTCACCCACAGAGCATGTCTGGGGTGCGATGGGATAGGGTATACCTTCATACTTGTCTCCAGCCGACAACCTTCATGAACTGACACAACATGTGTTTCAGTCATGGCAAGGAATTCTTCAAGCTGGATTTTGGGTGTTGTTTACTTTCATGCCACAACGAATACAAGAGCGCATTCATGCCTGTGGGGGCCACACTTTATTCTCATGGTAATGACCGGCATCAGTTCCGAAAGGAATGAAAGTTAAAACATTTAATGCCTGTCACGTGACGAAGATATCTGTAAAGTTTATAACTGGTGCTTCATGGTGCAAGACTTTCCATTTCCGTCGCTTTATTAATCATAATCACATAAGGAAAGGTTCCACAAATGCATGCCCATTACAAGACTGGCATATCGTTCTGAACTTCTTTTTTCCTCTCTCTTTAAACTGATGCCAGTTGGTGTACTGCACCTGTAACGTTACGTGCATGTAGGCGAGCGATTTGGCCGCCTGGAAGTAGTATGAGAGAAGGCGAAATTATTGTACAGCTGAACGCTAACGGGCCCAGGGCTCAGGGCTCAGGACTCACTCAGGACCCGCCGCAGTAGATCGGCTAGGTGACTGGTGTGGGAGAGTCCAGGTTAAAAGACAAGCAGCATCGCTGGAAATAGGTAAATCCCAATGTTAGGGATATGAATGGCAGTTACTAGCATGACCATTGTGCAGGAGATACACCAAAAATGACCCAGTGTCAGACAAGCTCAAAGATGTCATCTTGCATCTCTTTGAGAACATATAATAACTTGTAGTCATGTAATAATGCAAATCTGAATACATCGGCGACCTCGGATTAATGAGGCACATCAAATGCCACAGTAATATTTTCAAGATCTTTAAAACAACAGACGTTAACGTTTCACAGTAAATTAACATTTTCTCAGTGAACCTCTGAGCCGGCCGGGGTGGCCGAGCGGTTCTAGGCGCTACAGTCTGAAACCGCGCGACCGCTACGGTCGCAGGTTCGAATCCTGCCTCGGGCATGGATGTGTGTGATGTCCTTAGGTTAGTTAGGTTTATGTAGTTCTAAGTTCTAGGGGACTGATGACCTCAGAAGTTAAGTCCCATAGTGGTCAGAATCATTTAGTGAACCTCTGAATTAACAAGTTTTAAAAACCTCATGCAGTTTCAGAGCAACATAATTCAGATGATAGCACTGCACTAAAGCTATTATCTCTGAAAGCCACAAATGAATCCAGCGTGAATACCTCATATTTTGACGAGCGGTTCTAGGCGCTTCAGTCTGGAACCGCGCGACTGCTACGGTCGCAGGTTCGAATCCTGCCTCGGGCATGGATGTGTGTGATGTACTTAGGTTAGTTAGGTTTAAGTCGTTCTAAGTTCTAGGGGACTGATGACCTCAGATGTTAAGTCCCATAGTGCTCAGAGCCATTTTTTTGAACCTCATATTTTGTCATACTTCTGTATTTAGTTAATAAACAATTTACTATTTCCCAGTAACTTTATTTAAATATTAATTACAATTCATAATACAAAATCGTGCTAATTTAAGAAGTGGCCAGTTACATGTATTAGCTGACACCACCTTTGTAAATGAGTCAAGTAAGACTTTTCTCACAAACAAGCCTAAATAATTGTTTGAGTAATATTCAACGACAGTCTGTTGTCATGTATTGTGAGTGCACTTGTGCAAGAATACTCGTTTATTTATTTATGGACAAACCTATATTTATGTTTATTGTGAGTGTAACCCAATGTTTATAACATTTCTGTACTTAAATATTGTTGTAATGTATTACATTAGTTCAGAAAGTGCTCACGTTAAGTCAAATGATGTCTGTAGAACTTAGGAATGAAGTATTTTTGGTGGGGGATGGCCTTCAGCCAATAGAAAAGCATGCAAAAGCACGACATTACAGGAGTCAAATGAAGAGGGATACTTTTCGGGTGGAGAGCTCAATAGAACGATTCTGAGCACTTCTATGTGCGTTCTGGAAGGGGGCAGACCTGCCTGTGGGAACGAGTGTTACACAACTGGCCATTAACATTGCTACACCAAGAAGAAATGTAGATGATAAACGGGTATTCATTGGACAAATATATTATACTAGGACCGACATGTGATTACATTTTCACGCAATTTGGGTGCATAGATCCTGAGAAATCAATAACCAGAACAACCATCTCAGGCCGTGATAACGGCCTTGATACTCCTGGGCATTGAGTCAAACAAAGCTTGGATGGTATGTACAGTTACAGCTGCCCATGCAGCTTCAACACGATACCACAGTTCATCGAGAGTAGTGACTGGCGTATTGTGACGAGCCAGTTGCTCGCCCACCATTGACCAGACGTTTTCAATTGGTGAGAGATCTGAAGAATGTGCTAGCCAGGGCAGCAGTCGAACGTTTTCTGTATGCAGAAAGTCCGTACAGGACCTGCAACATGCGGTCGTGCATTATCCTGCTAAAACGTAGGGTTTCGCAGGGATCGAATGAAGGGTAGAGCCACCGGTCGTAACACATCTGAAGTGTAACGTCCACTGTTCAAAGTGCCGTCAACGCGAACAAGTGGTGACCGAGACGCGTAACCAATGGCTCCTCATACCATCACGCCGGGTGATACGCCAGTATGGCGATGACGAATACACGCTTCCAATGTGCGTTCACCGCGATGTCGCCAAACACGGATGCGACCGTCATGATGTTGTAAGCAGAACTTGGAATCATCCGAAAAAATGACGATTTGCCATTCGTGCGCCCTGCCTGTGATGCAGCGTGCCGGCCGTGGTGGCCGAGCGGTTCTAGGCGCTATAGTCTGGAACGGCGCGAACTTCAATCCGAAAACAAAGGAAGTAGGGTACAGTACGCTTGTTCGCCCACTGCTTGAATACTGCTCAGCAGTGTGGGATCCGTACCAGATAGGGTTGATACAAGACATAGAGAAGATCCAACGGAGAGCAACGCGCTTCGTTACAGGATCATTTAGTAATCGCGAAAGCGTTACGGAGATGATAGATAAACTCCAGTGGAAGACTCTGCAGGAGAGACGCTCAGTAGCTCGGTACGGGCTTTTGTCAAAGTTTCGAGAACATATCTTCACCGAAGAGTCAAGCAGTATATTGCTCCCTCCTACGTATATCTCGCGAAGAGACCATGAGGATAAAATCAGAGAGATTAGAGCCCACACAGAGGCATACCGACAATCCTTCTTTCCACGAACAATACGAGACTGGAATAGAAGGGAGAACCGATAGAGGTACTGAAGGTACCCTCCGCCACACACCGTCAGGTGGCTTGCGGAGTATGGATGTAGATGTAGATGTAGAAATGATTGAAGCGATTTCATAAATTCACTGTAGCTCCATTCATTGACATATGGTCACGACACATTACAGATACGTAGAAAAAGTCATAAAGTTTTGTTCGGCTGAAGCCGCACTTCAGGTTTCTGCCGTCAGAGCGCTCTAGAGCGCAGTGAGACAAAATGGCGACAGCAGCCGAGAAAGCGTATGTCGTGCTTGAAATGCACTCACATCAGTCAGTCATAACAGTGCAACGACACTTCAGGACGAAGTTCAACAAAGATCCACCAACTGCTTACTCCATTCGGCGATGGAATGCGCAGTTTAAAGCTTCTGGATGCCTCTGTAAGGGGAAATCAACAGGTCGGCCTGCAGTGAGCGAAGAAACGGTTGAACGCGTGCGGGCAAGTTTCACGCGTAGCCCGCGGAAAATTGGCTCATGCCACAACTGGAGACCGACAGCACCGACTTCATCTTTCAACAGGATGGTGCTCCACCGCACTTCCATCATGATGTTCGGCATTTCTTAAACAGGAGATTTGAAAACCGATGGAATGGTCGTGGTGGAGATCATGATCAGCAATTCATGTCATGGCCTCCACGCTCTCCCGACTTAACCCCATGCGATTTCTTTCTGTGGGGTTATGTGAAAGATTCAGTGTTTAAACCTCCTCTACCAAGAAATGTGCCAGAACTGCGAGCACGCATCAACGGTGCTTTCGAACTCATTGATGGGGTCATGATGCGCCGAGTGTGGGAGGAACTTGATTATCGGCTTGATGTCTGCCGAATCACTAAAGGGGCACATATCGAACATTTGTGAATGCCTAAAAAAACTTTTTGGGTTTTTGTATGTGTGTGCAAAGCATTTTGAAAATATCTCAAATAATAAAGTTATTGTAGAGCTGTGAAATCGCTTCAATCATTTGTAATAACCCTGTATATATATATATATATATATATATATATATATATATATATATATATATATATACTTTATTATTTGAGATATTTTCAAAATGCTTTGCACACACACACACACACACACACATATATATATATATATATATATATATATATATATATATATATATATATATATGCATTTATGTCGATGTATAATTGGTTGTTTTGTACATATTATTTGTATTTTTACGCTGAGTCTTGCCTAGGGAAAACTATGCTATCGAACGATTACATCGATAGGTCGTGTGGAGAACGAGAGTGTTTAGAATCTTTGGTAGTGTTAACTCTGCCGCATGGAGCGCAGGCAGAGCGAGTCTGGATGGAGTAGGGCGGTGGAACAGGTGTGTTGTGTGACGCTCCCGCGAGTTGCCGCGCTTTCGGGGTTAGGCAGCATGTAATTGCGCTCGACTTGCTATGATAGTTTCTGATACGGTATCGCGGACGGGAAGCATTAGCTGGCGCACATCAAGAGCCCGTTTCGCCTGGTGACCGTGTCGAGAAGAAGGCGCGCCAACATCCAGCTTCTGCAACAGCGACGGCCGACAATGAGTGACTGTCGCCACCTCCTCGATCGACGACTGCAAACCTTCAATCAACCAACAAGGAAGACTAAAAGCACGTAAAGTTTTAGAACTTTATGGCAGACCTCAGCTTTTAAAAGTTGCCTCAAAATTACAGCAACTTAACATGAACCTTTGTTGCTCATTGTCCGAATTGCATTACCAAGCAGGCAGGGTCCCTTCCTTTCCCGAAATGATCCCGAGTGTCGAAATTCAAACGCCAGCATTAAAGTAATATCATTCCATTTCACTGCTTTAATTTCAAAGTTCAGTTAAAGCATTCTTAGCTGGCTACAATATTTAGATTACACAAGCACAAATTAAGAGTGTGAGTTTTGTTACCATATTTTCGCTTACCTGTGACTGCAGCTCAGATTGGTACGTACTAAATTTTACTTTTGTTAATCAGAATCATTTAATTCAAGTTGAAAGTTAAATCTCTTATTTCTAAAATGCGTAGATTCAAGTAGCTTTAGAAATGATTGTTGAGGTAGCCTAAGACTAACTTTATTTTATTGAATTTTGTAGTGCTTCAGAAACAAAGTTCACTATTAATTTCAGTCACTAAATTAACTTTCAATTTTCCGGTTTTATTAACTCTTTTGCTAAATTAAGTCAGAGTGTAGCGAAATTTATTACTTCTGACAAACATTCAGCTTTCACACAACACGTGTCAACCTTCAGTTGCCACGCTTTTAGTGCTAATTATATGTGTATTAATCTTTCATTTTCAGTTATTATAGTAGTTGTCCATAGGACAGGCGACCGTAATTTTCCCCAAATCTCAAATATCTAATTTTCTATGTTTTCTATGAATTTTAATATATTGTCAACCTGTTTTCTTTTGTGTAAGATGACAGAGTGGAATAAGATTAGGAGTGTCTCCACTCAATTATTATGGTCTAAAAATTGGTTTATGGTTAATTAGCCTAATGCTAAATTTTCTAGATGTTTTGAGCATATGCATTTCCGCTGTTTTTTTTTCTTTTTGAGACATTTTCTGAGTCTAGGTTACACGAACATCCTCAGACAATGTGGGGCACGCGTAGCGCTGGAAATGCATATCCTCCTATTTCCATCTATTGTACTATAAATTTTGTTACCTGAAGATATGAAATTTCTGTATCTTTATATATTGTAATTGTTTCACTATATATATATATATATATATATATATATATATATATATATATATATATATATATATATATATATATACAGGGTGTTACAAAAAGGTACAGCCAAACTTTCAGGAAACATTCCTCACACACAAAGAAAGAAAATATGTTATGTGGACATGTGTCTGGAAACGCTTACTTTCCATGTTAGAGCTCATTTTATTACTTCTCTTCAAACCACGTTAATCATGGAATGGAAACACACAGCAACAGAACGTACCAGCGTGACTTCAAACACTTTGTTACAGGAAATGTTCAAAATGTCCTCCGTTAGCGAGGATACATGCATCCACCCTCCGTCGCATGGAATCCCTGATGCGCTGATGCAGCCCTGGAGAATGGCGTATTGTATCACAGCCGTCCACAATATGAGCACGAAGAGTCTCTACATTTGGTACCGGGCTTGCGTAGACAAGAGCTTTCAAATGCCCCCATAAATGAAAGTCAAGAGGGTTGAGGTCAGGAGAGCGTGGAGGCCATGGAATTGGTCCGCCTCTACCAATCCATCGGTCACCGAATCTGTTGTTGACAAGCATACGAACACTTCGACTGAAATGTGCAGGAGCTCCATCGTGCATGAACCACATGATGTGTCGTACTTGTAAAGGCACATGTTCTAGCAGCACAGGTAGAGTATCCCATATGAAATCATGATAACGTGCTCCATTGAGCGTAGGTGGAAGAACATGGGGCCCAATCAAGACATCACCAATAATGCCTGCCCAAACGTTCACAGAAAATCTGTGCTGATGTCGTGATTGCACAATTGCGTGCGAATTCTCGTCAGCCCACACATGTTGATTGCGAAAAGTTACAATTTGATCACGTTGGAATCAGCCTCATTCGTAAAAAAAAACATTTGCACTGAAATGAGGATTGACACATTGTTGGATGCACCAGTCGCAGAAGTGTACCCGTGGAGGCCAATCAGCTGCTGATAGTGCGTGCACACGCTGTACATGGTACGGAAACAACTGGTTCTCCCGTAGCACTCTCCATACAGTGACGCGGTCAATGTTACCTTGTACTGCACCAACTTCTCTGATGCTGACATTAGGGTTATCGTCAACTGCACGTAGAATTGCCTCGTCCATTGCAGGTGTCCTCGTCGTTCTAGGTCTTCCCCAGTCGCGAGTCATAGGCTGGAGTGTTCCGTGCTCCCTAAGACGCCGATCAATTGCTTCGAACGTCTTCCTGTCGGGACACCTTCGGTCTTGAAATCTGTCTCGATACAAACGTACCGCGCCACAGCTATTGCCCCGTGCTAATCCATACATCAAAAGGGCATCTGCCAACTGCGCATTTGTAAACATTGTACTGACTGCAAAACCACGTACATGATGAACACTAACCTGTTGATGCTACGTACTGATGTTCTTGATGCTAGTACTGTAGAGCAATGAGTCGCATGTCAACACAAGCACTGAAGTCAACATTACCTTCCTTCAATTGGGCCAACTGGCGGTGAATCGAGGAAGTACAGTACATACTGACGAAACTAAAATGGGGCTCTAACATGGAAATTAAGCGTTTCCGGACACATTTCCACCTAACATCTTTTCCTTATTTGTGTGTGAGGAATGTTTCCTGAAAGTTTGGCCGTACCTTTTCGTAACACCCTGTATATATATATATATATATATATATATATATATATATATATATATATATATATATATATATATATGCATTTATGTCGATGTATAATTGGTTTGTTTTGTACATATTATTTGTATTTTTACGCTGAGTCTTGCCTAGGGAAAACTATGCTATCGAACGATTACATCGATAGGTCGTGTGGAGAACGAAAGTGTTTAGGATCTTTGGTAGAGTTAACTCTGCCGCATAGAGCGCGGGCAGAGAGAGTCTGGCTGGAGTAGGGCGGTGGAGCAGGTTTGTTGTGTGACGCTCCCGCGAGTTGCCGCGCTTTCTGGGTTTGGCAGCATGTAATTGCGCTCGACTTGCTATGATAGTTTCGCCTGGTGACCGTGTCGAGAAGAAGGCGCGCCAACATCCAGCTTCTGCAACAGCGACGGCCGACAATGAGTGACTGTCGCCACCTCCTCGATCGACGACTGCAAACCTTCAATCAACCAACAAGGAAGACTAAAAGCACGTAAAGTTTTAGAACTTTATGGCAGACCTCAGCTTTTAAAAGTTGCCTCAAAATTACAGCAACTTAACATGAACCTTTGTTGCTCATTGTCCGAATTGCATTACCAAGCAGGCAGGGTCCCTTCCTTTCCCGAAATGATCCCGAGTGTCGAAATTCAAACGCCAGCATTAAAGTAATATCATTCCATTTCACTGCTTTAATTTCAAAGTTCAGTTAAAGTATTCTTAGCTGGCTACAATACTTAGATTACACAAGCACAAATTAAGAGTGGGAGTTTTGTTACCATATTTTAGCTTACCTGTGACTGCAGCTCAGCTTGGTACGTACTAAATTTTACTTTTGTTAATCAGAATCATTTAATTCAAGTTCAAAGTTAAATCTCTTATTTCTAAATTGCGTAGATTCAAGACTAACCTTATTTTATTGAATTTTGTAAAGCTTCAGAAACAAAGTTCACTATTAATTTCAGTCACTAAATTAACTTTCAATTTTCTGGTATTATTAATTCTTTTGCTAAATTAAGTCAGAGTGTAGCGCAATTTATTACTTCTGACAAACATTCAGCTTTCACACAACACGTGTCAACCTTCAGTTGCCACGCTTTTAGCGCTAATTATATGTGCATTAATCTTTCATTTTCAGTTATTATAGTAGTTGTCCATAGGACTGACGACTGTAATTTTCCCCAAATCTCAAATATCTAATTAACGCCAATTAATTGTTAACGTAACGACCGCACATTTACTTTCTTTATTAATTTTACCCTTTTCACAAAATTAATTTCCACCAATTTCATTTGCGTTTTTCCTTTCGTTTAGATGTAACCCTTTCCTCCCTCTTTACCGACAGATTAACTTCGGTGGCGATTGCTTTTCCCAAATTTCCATTAGGTACACATGGTTAATTTTTCACTCTCATTAAGATCGATAAGTGAGGGGGAGGTTACAAGTGGTTAAGTACTTATGTCTGTAAGGTTTTTTTACTTGTGTTGTGCGACTGCGCACCTTAACAGTAACTGAACTGGATATCATATGTGACGTCTTCCTCACGCAGAATACTTCCACAAGATCACAAGTAGATTGAATTAAACTTTGTTTATTTGAACAAGTAAACTTCGAACGCAGTCTGCTGTTTCTGATGCAGTACAGTAAAATAAACATTCTCCGGAAATTCGTCTTAATAGTGTGAAGGAGAAGTTCGTCTAAAACGATTATTCTTCAACAAAACGAAAATAAATTCTTGAGAGCGTAGATTACATGTTCTTGAATAGTGAAAATTCTGTCTTCAAAACAAAGTACGTATTCAAAATTCTATCTCACGAGCAGCACAACTTGCCCATGTCACAGATCACCAAGGTTCGGAACACAGGTCGCAGGAGCGCAGCCGCCTGGGTGGCGAAAGCGATGTCCGATCCGAGGCGTTGTCCAAACGGTGATGGTAATCAGTCGCTGGCTGTAGAAAACGGAACTGGCTCGAGCCGGCTCCGCGCGGCGGTAGGTTACAATTTCCCTACTGGCTATCGAAGCTGCGGCGGATGCAGCAAGAGGTGCATGTCTGGAGCGACCCCTGTTGCTGTCTTTTGCACCCTCTGGCTGGTTACCGGGAGACCCTCTGGAGGCTGAGCGGGATACCGTAGAAACCAGCCTGAATGCAGGGTTCGAGCGCTAATAGAGATGCGTTGCGGGTTGGCGGCATCGAAGGGGAAGTTGAGAGAGATGCCAATGTGTATCTGTATAGTTATTCACATACGAGATATGAATTTTCATGTGGAATAATTCATTACCAGTCTTTATTCGTATTTAGCACCTCAAGTATAGGACGCCCAGTGGTGGTTACGTCACTAGTGATTACTAATCCACGAGATCTTTCAAATGCAGAAGCCACAACTTTTGTACTTCAAATGGTTCTCTTAGTTCCTTTTGCAGTTAGACAAGGTGATTCAAAAAGAAAGAACAAATTTCAGTTGTTTATCATAGGCAAACCATAAAAGGTACGAACACGTTGCGCTTGTCACTGGGTAAAGGAGGGTTCAAAGTTTTGACACAGCCGCGCTGTTGTTTGCTTATAGCACCATTGCGCTGCACCCCAAGAGAAATCATTTTATGTGTTTTATTTGAGCGAAGTTAATCCATTGTTCAAGTGCAACGTGCATTCCGCCATCGATTCAGCAAGAAGCCATCTTTGCACAAGCAGATTTGTAACTGGCACAAAAAAAATCTTGGGAGTTGTTCCCGTATCCAAAGGGAAGAGCAATGCTCAACAACGCACGTCTGATGATAATGTAGAGCGTATCTGAAATGCGTTCACTCGGAAGCCTTGGAAGTCCACAAGACGGCAGTTCAGGAACTTCAATTTCCCTAAACGACGATGTAGTACGTTCTGAAATGACGCCTACATATGAATCCCTACAAGCTGTAGTTACTGCAGCAACTGCTCACGACGACAATAACAGAGATGACAAATTTTGCATTTCAGCTCTGCAGGATATGGCAGAGGACACTGTTTCCTAACGACTCATCTTTACGGACGAGTCGACGTTTCATCTATCGGGTAAAGTTAACCACCATAATGTCAGATGTTGGGAGTCACAAAATCCTGGCGTCATCATCGAACCTGAAAGAGACTCACCGAAACTGAATATGTTTTGCGCTCTTTCTGTTCACAAACTTTACGGAGTTTCCTTTGTTGTGGACGAAAGTCATACCTGGACATGCTGCAAAACTGGTTTTTTCCTCAACCTCACGCAGATTCCAATTATTTCATTTTCATGCATGACGGCGCCCTGCCACATTTTCACTTTGAGATACGGCGTTATCTTGACAACACCATCACAGATTGTTGGATTGGAAGAAGTGGACAACAACGCAGTGTTCACTGTTTTTGGCCTCCCAGGTCAACAGACCACACATCTTGCAATTTTTTTTTTCTGTGGGGACACATAAAAAGCAGAGTCTTTGTCCCGTCTATGGCAGCTACTCTTCAACATCTTAGAAAGCGAATTGTTGAAGCAGTCAATTCAGTAAACAAGGTCCTGTTGATCAGTGTGTGGAGTGAAATGGACTAGCGTTTCGATGTTTCTCAAGCAACGCATTGTACTCGTGTTGAGGATATGGTATAGTGTCTGTGGGAACATAAACCTTTGAAGCTTCCTCTGCACAGTGGAATGCGTAATGTGTTGAAACGTCCCCTTAGAAAACTTAATGAATTACTGTGCTGATAAACCCCTTACATTATTTGATTTTCAAACAGCTGAGCAGAACTGAACGTACTCAGACATTTCGCTCTTTACCTATTCAGATCAACACTAAACTGACACACAATATTTTTAGCGCAACGCAATCTGACTTTCAATAACCCCTACAAATAATGGCCCTGACTAACATTAACCTATACCTTTCACAAATCACTTACCTCACAAAAATCTTCGTTACTCGAACTACTGCAATACAGCGAGCGCCACTACTGCCAGCTAAATAAAAGATTCAAACTACGGAAGGCACTAACTACTGTTAGGCATAGTTAGCAAATGAAAGATTTTGATAGAGAACAAACAACGTACACTCCTGGAAATTGAAATAAGAACACCGTGAATTCATTGTCCCAGGAAGGGGAAACTTTATTGACACATTCCTGGGGTCAGATACATCACATGATCACACTGACAGAACCACAGGCACATAGACACAGGCAACAGAGCATGCACAATGTCGGCACTAGTACAGTGTATATCCACCTTTCGTAGCAATGCAGGCTGCTATTCTCCCATGGAGACGATCGTAGAGATTCTGGATGTAGTCCTGTGGAACGGCTTGCCATGCCATTTCCACCTGGCGCCTCAGTTGGACCAGCGTTCGTGCTGGACGTGCAGACCGCGTGAGACGACGCTTCATCCAGTCCCAAACATGCTCAATGGGGGACAGATCCGGAGATCTCGCTGGCCAGGGTAGTTGACTTACACCTTCTAGAGCACGTTGGGTGGCACGGGATACATGCGGACGTGCATTGTCCTGTTGGAACAGCAAGTTCCCTTGCCGGTCTAGGAATGGTAGAACGATGGGTTCGATGACGGTTTGGATGTACCGTGCCCTATTCAGTGTCCCCTCGACGATCACCAGTGGTGTACGGCCAGTGTAGGAGATCGCTCCCCACACCATGATGCCGGGTGTTGGCCCTGTGTGCCTCGATCGTATGCAGTCCTGATTGTGGCGCTCACCTGCACGGCGCCAAACACGCATCGACCATCATTGGCACCAAGGCAGAAGCGACTCTCATCGCTGAAGACGACACGTCTCCATTCGTCCCTCTATTCACGCCTGTCGCGACACCACTGGAGGCGGGCTGCACGATGTTGGGGCGTGAGCGGAAGACGGCCTAACGGTGTGCGGGACCGTAGCCCAGCTTCATGGAGACGGTTGCGAATGGTCCTCGCCGATACCCCAGGAGCAACAGTGTCCCTAATTTGCTGGGAAGTGGCGGTGCGGTCCCCTACGGCACTGTGTAGGATCCTACGGTCTTGACGTGCATCCGTGCGTCGCTGCGGTCCGGTCCCAGGTCGACGGGCACGTGCACCTTCCGCCGACCACTGGCGACAACATCGATGTACTGTGGAGACCTCACGCCCCACGTGTTGAGCAATTCGGCGGTACGTCCACCCGGCCTCCCGCATGCCCACTATACGCCCTCGCTCAAAGTCCGTCAACTGCACATACGGTTCACGTCCACGCTGTCGCGGCATGCTACCAGTGTTAAAGACTGCGATGGAGCTCCGTATGCCACGGCGAACTGGCTGACACTGACGGCGGCGGTGCACAAATGCTGCGCAGCTAGCGCCATTCGACGGCCAACACCGCGGTTCCTGGTGTGTCCGCTGTGCCGTGCGTGTGATCATTGCTTGTACAGCCCTCTCGCAGTGTCCGGAGCAAGTATGGTGGGTCTGACACACCGGTGTCAATGTGTTCTTTTTTCCATTTCCAGGAGTGTATTTACCTTAAAAGTGCTCAAAAGTCATAATACACAGGCGTGAATAGAGGGACGAATGGAGACGTGTCGTCTTCAGCGATGAGAGTCGCTTCTGCCTTGGTGCCAATGATGGTCGTATGCGTGTTTGGCGCCGTGCAGGTGAGCGCCACAATCAGGACTGCATACGACCGAGGCACACAGGGCCAACACCCGGCATCATGGTGTGGGGAGCGATCTCCTACACTGGCCGTACACCACTGGTGATCGTCGAGGGGACACTGAATAGTGCACGGTACATCCAAACCGTCATCGAACCCATCGTTCTACCATTCCTAGACCGGCAAGGGAACTTGCTGTTCCAACAGGACAATGCACGTCCGCATGTATGCCGTGCCACCCAACGTGCTCTAGAAGGTGTAAGTCAACTACCCTGGCCAGCAAGATCTCCGGATCTGTCCCCCATTGAGCATGTTTGGGACTGGATGAAGCGTCGTCTCACGCGGTCTGCACGTCCAGCACGAACGCTGGTCCAACTGAGGCACCAGGTGGAAATGGCATGGCAAGCCGTTCCACAGGACTACATCCAGCATCTCTACGATCGTCTCCATGGGAGAATAGCAGCCTGCATTGCTGCGAAAGGTGGATATACACTGTACTAGTGCCGACATTGTGCATGCTCTGTTGCCTGTGTCTATGTGCCTGTGGTTCTGTCAGTGTGATCATGTGATGTATCTGACCCCAGGAATGTGTCAATAAAGTTTCCCCTTCCTGGGACAATGAATTCACGGTGTTCTTATTTCAATTTCCAGGAGTGTATATATAGTAGTTCATGATATCCAATATTACAAATTTACTGTCTCTGATGGACACACGTCCAGATCATCCGCTCTCAAAACTACTCCATCTCTCTCTCCACATCCACCACTGCTGGCGGCTCACCTCCAACTGCTCAACGCTACGTGCTGTTAACAGCCAACTGCCCAACACTACAATAGCGAATATTACAACAATGCAAACCAACCACAGACTGCACACAGCACATCCAGTGATTTTCATACAGAGCGTTACGTGGCGTTACCAGTATAAAAACCTAAACATCCTACTTACAGTGTTTCTATCTTTTACAGTTTGTCTGTAACAAACAACTGATCTGTAACAAACAACTGAAATCTGTTCTTCCTTTCTGAACCACACTGTATATACACTGACGAATAAATATCGCAGTACCAAAAAATAATTAATGTAGAGTAATGTAATTTCGGAAATACATTTGCCTACGTAACATTTTTAAGTGATTAACGTTGCAAGGTCACATGTTATTGTAAGTGCGAGATAAACCATTGCAAATGCGAAATGATGCTACATTAATAACCGGTGTAACCTACAGATTATTGAATGCAAGCATGCAAACGTGCACGTCTTATATTGTACAGGCAACAAATGACAGTTTGTGTGATGGCGTTCCATACCTGTTGCAATACAGGATACAACCATCTTTCATCAGAAAACACAACAGACTTTCACACTACCCTCCAATGGGCTTTCACTTGACACCACTAAGGTCGCAAATGGCGAAGGTTTGGAGTCAACAGAATGCACGCTACAGGGCGAAGCTGTCCTTGATGTAACCGATTTTAAACAGTTTGTTGTGTCACTGTGGTACCAACAGCTGCTCAAATGGCTGCTGCAGATGCAGTACGATGCGCCAGAGCCGTACGCCGAACACGATGGTCTTCCCTCTCGGTAGTGTCACGTGGCAGTTGGAGCCCGGTCTCCTTGCAACCGTATATCCTGATGATGATGATGTTTGGTTTGTGGGGCGCTCAACTGCGTGGTTATCAGCGCCCGTACAATTACCCAATCTTTGCTCAGTCCAATTTCGCCACTTTCCTGGATGATGATGAAATGATGAGGACAACACAAACACCCAGTCATCTCGAGGCAGGTGAAAATCCCTGACCCCGCCGGGAATCGAACCCGGGACCCCGTGCTCGGGAAGCGAGAACGATACCGCGAGACCACGAGCGGCGGACCCGTATATCCTCGTGACCACCACTGCCAACAATCATTTGCAGCGATTAAATTCCTCCCTAGTCTTTCTGCAGTATCGCAGAAGCAGCATCCAGCTTCTGGTAGCCCTATTACACGACCTCGTTCAAACTCAGTGAGGTGTTAATGGCGTCTTTGTCACCTCAAAGGCACTCTTGACCATCGTCAGTTCACCATGTCCAGTCTCAAAGGTAAATGACGTTGACAGGCGTTAAGCGTGTATTCGAAGCAATCCTGATTCGCATCCTCATAGTGGTGCTACTAACTCCAAACGTATGCGACGAGTGAGAAATTTGAATAGGCATCATCTTTCAGATGTAGAAAAAGGTCTAGCAATTTTCGTTTATGCCGCACAACTCTTTCTTGGTGTTGCGATTGTTTCCGTCGGTGTATATACTGGCAAACTGCCCCGTTTTCGCACGGGTGGCATTAAGTATCCATGGCCGGACTACTTGTCTGGCGTAGCTGTAATAAATTATATACACCACCCTTACTTATGAATCACTCTGTCTCTTCGTGAAAACCGTATCAAAATCCCTACAGTAGGTCTTGACATTAGCCTTCACATGTAGACAGAAAAACGCAGTGGGGAAATTTTAATTTAAAATACGTGTAGGTAGTGGGCGCCTTTTCCTAGCTTAACAAAGCCGCCATTGTTCCGCTGAATGAGAGGGATTTTCGCAGTCTTTGCCGTTCGCCACCGGCCACGCTGCCGTCTCTCACCTGGTCACGCTTGCTCGCTAGTGTGAGTGAAACCTGGTTAACAGCTCCGATAAAACGGCGAGTTAAGTGTAGCTTCCGAAGAGTGCGGTCCCTCCAATTATCTACGATTCTATCATAAGACGTGATGAGGAAACGAAAGAGTAGGTCATTTGACGATACCCAGGGACGGCGTCGGCCGGAGTGGCCAAGCGGTTCTAGGCGCTACAGTCTGGAACCGAGCGACAGCTACGGTCGCAGGTTCGAATCCTGCCCCGGGCATGGATGTGTGTGATGTCCTTAGGTTAGTTAGGTTTAAGTAGTTCTAAGTTCTAGGGGACTGATGACCTCAGAAGTTAAGTCCCATAGTGCTCAGAGCCATTTGAACCAGCGGACGGACATTAGCACTGTGTGTTCTAATATACACTAAAGCGCCATGCGTCTTCAAATACAAGATACGTAAACAGGCAGAATACGGCGCTGCAGTCGGAAGCGCCTGTATAAGACAATAAGTGTCTGGTGCAGTTGTTAGATTGGTTACTGCTGCTACAGTGGAAGGTTATCAAGATTTAAGTGAGTTTGAACGTGGTGTTGTAGTCGGCTCACGAGCGATGGGAGACAGCATTTCCGAGGTGGCGATGAAATGGAGATTTTCCCATACGACCATTTCTCGAGTGTACCGTGAATATCAGGAATCCGGTAAAACATCAAATCTCCGACAGCGTTGCCGCCGGACAAAGATCCTGCAAGAACGCGACCAACGACAACTGAAGAGAATCGTTCAACCTGACAGAAGTGCAACCCTTCCACAAATTGCTGCACCTTTCAATGCTGGGCCATCAACAAGTGTCTGCGTGCAAAACAATCAACGAAAGATCATCGATATGGGCTTTCGGAGCCGAAGGTGCACTCGTATAGTCTTGATGACTGCGCGACACAAAGCTGGGCCCTTCAACATCGGCATTGGACTGATGATGATTGGAAACATGTTGCATGGTCGGACGAGTCTGGTTTCAATTAGTATTAAGCGAAAGGATGTGTACTGGTATGGAGACAACCTCATGAATCCATGGACCCTGCATGTCAGCAGGGGACTGTTTAATCTGGTGGAGGCTCTGTTATGATGTGGGGCGCGTACAGCTGGAGTGATATAGGACCCCTGATACGTCTAGATACAACTCAAAAGTCATAATATATATATAGCAGTTCATGACATCCAGTCTTACAAATGTACTGTCTCTGATGGGCATACGTCCAGATCATCCGCTCTCAAAATTCCGCCATCTCTCTCCCCATATCCACCACTGCTGGCGGCTCACCTCCAACTGCGCAACGCTACACGCTGTTAACAGCCAACTGCCGAACACTACAATTGCCAACAACAATGCAAACCAGCCACAGACTGCACGCAGCACAACCAGTGATTTTCATACAGAGCGCTACGTGGCGTTACCAATATAAAAACCTAAACAGCCTACTTACGTAGCCCCCATGCTCCCCACGAAAAAATTTACAAATTGTTTTGGGCAGTGGCCAATACAGATTTGAAAAAAATTTTCATAATTACAATAACAAAAAAATCAAATGCACACACTTATTGATACAATGTTGGTCAAAAGCTAAAATTTTCTCACAGTCCATAAAGACAGTCCTAATCATTCATCACAGTGAAATTGCAGCGTTTTTTTTTTCTTCAAAGTCTGAGCAGTAAAAGAAAATGCACACAGAAGTAGTGGATTTGCATGCAGTCTTGAAGAAGTAGTGTTGTCTTCCAACGGAAAGACAGTGCTGACTTTGACATGCAGACAGGTAATGGGCCAAAACAGAGCAAACCCACAGCAGTCATTCGAAGTTTTGAAGAATATTGGTAGGTAGGTCATCACACAGCAGACCCACTATAGTCTTGGTAGAGAGTATGGTATTGGTGGGCCACCAAAGGTGCAGACCCACTGCAGTCCTTGTAGAAATAATGGTATTGGTGAGTCATCAAAGATGTAGATCCACTGTAGTCCTTGTAGAGATGGCCAGCAGCCATCTGCTGTGGCTGTGCAGGTGCACAACCACCATCGAAGAGTCTTGTGGACAATATAGCAAGTCCATAAACCACCACTTGTGTTCTCACAAAAATTTTTTTTTTTGTAATGTCCTTAGAACCAGCAATGCTGTTATCCACTCCCTTGCTGAATCATTAACGCACGTTCAAACACTATCAGTCCCTACTTTTCACATACTCTGCATATATTATGACCAACAGAAACGTGTGCACTGAAATGAAACTTAATTTGAAGAACTGGTGTCTATACAATTATAAATTTACAACATAAGAATACAATTACAAAGGTACAAAATACATCATTAAAGAACATAACAATACAGATAACATTTGTAGTATCACAGGCTTTACAAAAGAATAGAAATAAACATATACATCAGTGTTACAGGAATTATGATATAAGTAAATATATAAAATAATGAGAATAGTTTTCGAAACATTAATTTCACACATGAGCATTAAAACAGAACAGAATTAATAATGTCTAAACATCTTTACAAAGTAAATAACATATTATTAATGCAAATTATATTTGAGGATAACTGTATTCCTCATCATAGTGAATGTAGCTTAGTACTAGAAAAATTCTACAACATAAATCGTATTAGCTAAACACTTAAAGACAGGAAAAACACAAATACACAAGATTACACAAACACATAGCAGAATAACACAGGAGGAAAGGACAGGTTCGTTTTCAGTGTAACAGTTGGTACTGCAGTCCAACCGAAAACTTCATTCCATAGATCTTTTGTCTTATTTCAACATTTGTTTCCACCAAAAAAATCCTATCCAAGCATGCTTTCTGTATTTGTATGTTCACATATTTCTTACCTCATTATTTATTTTCCATTATCTTACCTCATCATTTATTTCCAAGAAAATCCTACCTAAACCTGCTGTCCCTAAACCCTACTTTTTTGTTCATATCCTCTTTCAAAATACTTTTTTGGCCAAACTATTTTCTTATAGCTTCTCAATGCATTTCTTCCAATTCATCACAACTCGTTCTCTTATATAGCCTACCCCATCTTAAGATAACTTAAATCTACTGAGCTCAGATATATATATACCAAGGGATGAGGCAATGCAGCACTACAAAACAATTAACACAAACAGCAATGACAAAAAATTCAAATTGGCAAGCAGCAGTAAATCTAAATTAGCAGTGCAAAAGCAACATTATCACTAATATGAGCCAATGTGCAGCAACAAGAAAAATAAATCAGTAGTAAAACTGGCTTAACAGAGTAATACAAAGTGAAATTCAGTAGCACTATGCCTGGCAAACAGCAGCAGCAAATGCAATAACTTATACCTAAACATGACAAAGCTGAAGCAGAAAAAATATTACAGCAAAGATAGGAAATGTCTAATAACTATGTCACAGCTTAACACTAGAGTGATGCATAACGATAAATTACTCTATGATTGTTACAAAGTCATTGAAAAAAACCATGCATGCAATTCCTGTGAAGGGAAATGTCTTTTTGTGCTCCTTCGGTTTGTTGAAGTAGATCATAAAGATATTATTTACTGGATCTGTAGGCAGAAAATATCTATATTAGTACATCTATTAAATTTTATTTTAACCAATGCTGCAGTGGAGCTAGATACTAGATATTAAACAAAATGAGCAATCTCTCAACTACAAACACAATAGATGTAAAATGTTTCTTAACATTTCGTTAGGTATTTTAGTAAATATCATAAATTACGAGCTCCACAGTGTAATCATATGTTTTCAAGTTTGAGCATGTCATATTTGCGATGTTTTCTACAAAGAAATGTTAATAGCGAGGATAATGGCCTCCTTTTTTCTCCACCTGTACCTCTGAAGGGCACACACTAATGGCTTTTTTCCAGGCGACTGTCGTGCAGCTGGGTGCTTACAGTGCATTACGCGACCTACATTCCTTACCGAAATATTTTCGTCAGTTTCTGCTACAGTGACAGTTTGATACAAATAAGATTTCGCAGGTCGAAATATTTGCGTTACAAATCTGTAGAAACAAAATCTTATAAATATAACAGAGTCCAAAAAATGTTTGCCGTCGTTGTGATACATTAAGCATATACACACATTTCGTAACTCTCGGTTTCCAACATCCTTTTTCGCAAATCAGCATCCCTAACCACCACTCATTATTCCTTACCTTATTACACATATACATATTCGTCGACACTTCTTGAATATTTCATCATAATAAATACATATCATAATAAACATTCCTCAACAGCATAATACACATCATCCTCGTAATAATAACATCATAACACCTCAGTCAAATCTCAAAAACGACGTAGCTTTCTGCAATAATTTCAAAACCAAAAAAAAATTCTCTGCTCATTTCAATAGTGTCATCTACCTCAAACGTACTTTAAAAATCATGATCCCATACTGAATACATCATTCAAAGCTCTCATAGTATCACAATGGTTCCGAAAAAACATGAACAGTACACAAAGTACAGACAAAATACAATTTCATAAGTGTGAAGTTATCCAACTGTGTAACTGCGTAAACATGTGTCACTGACATAGTAAAAAAAATGTTTGTCTCTCAGTTAAATGATCAGATAGCTGTGTAATTTATGTGTTAGAGAAATATGGTACCGATGTGTAAAGTTGTATAAGCAAATACCATATTAGCTAGGGCTCCTTGTGCTTGCCAAACACATGGTACACAAACTAAGCGTGTATCCTCCTGAGGATTAATGTAATTATACCCTCAGGTGTTACAGATTACAGCAATGGAATGAAATGTATCACAGAAAAACTTTGTATCATTTTAATTCAAAAATCTTTAAATATAAATGTTTTAATTAGAAAATCAATCACTGAAATACGTGCACTGTAGCGCTAAACTGTGCGTCTTGTTGTAACATAATCTCTATCATTACTTAAGGGTAAAAAATGTGCCAAGTGTCGTAATTATCGTCGTCCGTAAGCAAAGTTCTGTGGAAGTCAATGTACTTACCTCGTAATAAACAAAAGCGAAATGCTATGCGTATAGATATCGTAATTATTACGTACAGTACCGTGATCAACAACGTACTACACTGTAACGTATTGTTGTGCTACAAAAAAGGCTGTCTTATTGTAACTATACCACAAAGTTACTACTAAAACATGTTCTACTTTCCAGAAGAATTCAGAAAAACTGTGCAGATATAAAGCAGATACAGCACAAAAGCAACAATGTAAATTATGTCACACATTAGTAGCGTCGTGATATAATCGTGTAGCTGTCAAAGAAACCAAATGCTAAGTCATCTTTAATCCCACAGAAAGTACTTCAAATAAAGAATGTCTTTTCAAGTACACCAAAATGTTACATGAAAATCTCATTATCATTGCCAGCTGAAAAATTTTATGGCAAAGACTAAGTTAAAAAGCAGAGTATCTCTCAAGAAACTGTTTTACATGTGAAATGTGGTGCAATCCTTTACCCTTTCTAGTGCGCAGAGTTTCAACTTCAAAGTAATTATCATGTTGTGTACGTCGGTAAGGATTGCTAAAATTTTCTCAAGGTTAGCGTCTATGTTATTTTTCGCTGAGCCAGCCCGCGCACGTGACCGCCTGCGGTGCGAGTCATGTCTGTCTGTTGGCGCGCATCGTTATTGGGATTTGGAGATCTAACTTCTACAAATTCACCTCGTCGAGACAGCCCTGCCCTGTTTGTATCTCGCCAGTTCTGGTAAAATTCAGGTCTGTCGTCATGATTATATCGTCTGTCGTCATGTCTGTAGATTCCATAATTTCTTTCTTGTCGGTCACGTGGTGGATAATTTCTCCCTGAATCGTAACTGCGCACTGAACTGTTGCGTCTGAAGTTATTCTGTTTCCCCTGGTAATAATTGTTTTGGTTCCCATATTGTCTGTTTCTATGGTTATCTCTGTCATATTCATTACTACGAAAGTGCGATCTTTCTCTCTAACTCTTACTACTGTGCCAACGGTTGTCATGCTGGTGGTGTCTGTTTTGGTCACGATTTACGTTGTAAGAATAGCCTTATCGTGTCCAGTTATTATTTCTTTCCTCACTGAATTGTGACAGATATGACCTGTAATTGTTGTGTTCCTGTTTTCGGGTTCCGCGATTGTCAGTGTCGATTTTCAATTCTTGTACGAGTCCCTGAAAAGCTTCAATGTCGTCTTTGCAACGTCCTGCCAAAATAATATGTCGTAAATGTTCAGGCAATTTGATCAAGCAAATACGAATGAGTTCTGAGGGGCTGTAAGGGTTTGACAGGTACTGATTCTTGTGCAACATGTCTTCAAAATATTTCACAAGACTGGAAAATTCAGATTGTTGGAAACGTTTCATTATTACGATGCTATGTTTTACTCGGTCTTGTGTAGCTTGAGACCAATACGCTGAAAGGAAGGCATGATAAAATTCTCCTTCACTGTGGCAATCGTGAATGACCGATCGCATTCTTTCAGCTGGTTCATTCTCTACGTAGCCACACATAAATTCTAATCTGTGCTCTAATGACCAGTTGGGAGGAAAACAATGAGAGAATTGATGAAGCCACGCTTGTGGATGAATGTCGTTGCCGGAATTCTTAAATGTTTTGAATTTACGTGTAGTAACAAACAGCTTATAGTCAAAGTCATCCTGTCGGCGAGTCGCAAATCGGTCACTGTTACTTCTTTTCGGCGGTTTCATCTCAAAATTCGGTGTACCTTGCCAATTTCTTTCATAATTTCCAAAATGCCCTGTGTTATTATTTTGTGGCTTTTCCGCATTTCTAAGTCCCTCTTCCCGTGTTGGAGCGCGAGTGTCCAGCGAAATATGTAATTTTTGCAAGTTGCGTAACCGAATCGGTAGATGCAACTGAGTCAATTTTAGCTTGCAAGGTCTCATGATTTTCATGAACAGTAGTTTGCAGTTCTTTTATGGCTGCTTCGTGATTATGTAATGTATTTTCATGCCGCGAAAAAATAGGTTGGAAATGCTCACAAATTTGTGTTTTTACGTCATTACAGACTTTTTGACATTTCGATTCGATTTTATGTAACTCAGTAGTTAAATCTTCACGTGTTTGTTCAACCGTGGTGTGAAGATCTTGTTCCATTGCGTTTAACTGTTGCTGTGTTTGTCTCTGGTGTTGTTCCATTGTGTCTAACTTTTGAAGACTTTGTTCCATTGTGTCTAACTTTTGTAGCCTTTGTCCCATTTGTTGCATTAATTGTAATAACAATTCACTGGTGTCTGAAACATGTTCCTCAGTGCTATTCGGCAGTGCATTTGAACCGGCAATATTCGCATTTTGAAAAGCAGAAAATGTGTCTTGACTTATTTGAGAAAACGGCAAGGACGCAAAACCTGAATCTACAGTATTTGCAAGATTGTGTCCTGTCATTTCGGATTCCTGAGGCGAGCTGTTGCCGACCCATCGATCGATAATGCTTCCCTGTTCACTATTTGTTTCACTGTCTACACCATTATTTGCCGCCCGCTCCATTTCCCTATGCACAATTACCAAATTACTACTCTGAATATCTGTTAATTCATTACACAGTGGTGCTGATAAGCTACGCTCGTCGTCACTATTATTTCTCAGTTTACTTTGGAGCCTAGTGATACGTTTTTCACACGCCGTAATTTTCACGTATTTCACACGACATCACAGAAAAGCACAATTTGAAGAGCAAAATAAGAAAACACATTAACATAGCACCAAAAATAATATCTACTTAATTGCAAGCGCAGCTGCGAAATACTTGGTGCAAATCTACATGCATGCCACAACTGTTTTACTGTAGAACAATGAAAAACTACAACTACAAAGGAAATTCTCTCTATAATTACGTGCTAGCAATAAACAATAGCTACACTAATTACACAAACTACAAGAAAGAATCAGAAGATTCCAGTGAGGTATCCTCGGCTAAGGGTCGACATATGAAACGTCCCCTTTGAACATTTATACAAGACTGTGCTTAAACTGACACAATATTTTTAGCGCAACGCAATCTGACTTTCAATAATCCCTACAAAAGAATGGCCCTGACTAACATTAACCTATACCTTTCACAGATCACTTACCTCACAAAAATCTTCGTTACTCGAACTACTGCAATACAGCGAGCGCCACTACTGCCACCTAAATAAAAGATTCAAACTACTGAAGGCACTAACTACTGATAGGCATAGTTAGCAAATGAAAGATTTTGATAGAGAACAAACAATGTATTTACCTTAATAGTGTTCAAAAGTCATAATATATATAGCAGTTCATGACATCCAGTCTTACAAATGTACTGTCTCTGATGGACACACGTCCAGAACATCCGCTCTCAAAATTCCGCCTGCAAACCAGCCACAGACTGCACGCAGCACAGCCAGTGATTTTCATACAGAGCGCTACATGGCGTTACCAATATAAAAACCTAAACAGCCTACTTACACACTGTCCCATTCATACCACAGTACTTGAGCTTATCTAGAAGTATTCCATGATTTACACAATCAAATGCCTTTGATAGATCACAAAAAATCCCAACAGGTGACTTCCGGTTACTCATAGCATTTAATATTTCATTAGTGAAAGTATATATAGCATTTTCCGTTGAAAAACCCTTCTGGAAACCAAACTGACATTTTGTTAAAACTTTATTTTTACAAAGGTCTCAAGCTACTCTACAATACATTACTTTTTCAAAAATCTTGGATAAGCCAGTCAGAAGAGAGATTGGTCGGTAGTTGTTGACATCAGACGTATCCCCTTTTTTATGCAGTGGTTTGATAATGGCATGCTTCAGTCTATCTGGGAACATACCCTGCTTTAGTGAGCTATTACATATGTGGCTAAGAATCCCAATTATTTCTTGGGAACAAGCTTTTATTATCCTGCTGGAAATGGCATCAGTTCCATGTGAGCTTTTATTCTTGAGAGAGTTTATTATCTTCCTAATTTCAGCAGGAGAGGTGGGTGGAATTTCAATTGTATCAAATGGTGTGGGTAAGTCCTTTTCCATTAACTGCCGTGCTTCTTCTAATGAACATTTAGATCCTATTTTCTCTACAACATTTAAAAAATGATTATTCAAAATGTTTTCGACTTCTGGCTTGTTGTTTATCATGTTTCCACTCGCTTCGATGGTGATGCCATCATCCTGTACTCTTGGTTGCCCTGTCTCCCTTGTAATAATATTCCAAACTGTTTTGATTTTGTTATCAGAGTTATTAATCTCAGACGTGATGCACATGCTTCTGGACCTTTTTAATAACCTTTCTTAATGTAGCACAGTAGTTTTTGTAATATTTGGCTGTTTCTGAGTCATTACTCTTTCTTTTGTTAGATACAGTTCCCTTTTGTGGTTACAAGATATTTTTATTCCTTTAGTAAGCCAAGGTGTTTTGCATGGTTTCTTATAATTAGATTTAACTAATTTCTTGGGGAAACAGTTTTCAAATTCTCTTACAAGTGTATCATGAAATGAGTTATATTTTAAATTAGTATCAGGTTCCTTGTACACCTCATCCCAGTCTAACTGCTGAAGATTTTCTCTGAAATTTCTAATTGTTGAGTCATTAATTGAATGCACAACTTTGGAGGGTAGTTTTGAACTACTGAATGGAGCTATATCATATACTGTAACTAGCTGAGCATCATGATCAGGGAGCCCATTCTCAACAGGACAAGAATTTACGTTTTTAAACCTGTCTTGGTCTATAAAAGTGTTATCTACCAATGTGGTGCTGTACTTTACTACCCGAGTAGGAAAATTAATGACAGATGTCAAATTGAAAGAACCGACCAAGACTTCCAGGTCATTCTTCCTATTACACTCTTTCAGTGAATCAACATTGAAGTCTCCACAAATAATAATTTGCTTTCCCCTATCTGACAGATAGCACAACAAGGAATCCAAGTTTTCCAGGAATAAATGAAAGTTCCCTGAAGGGGACCTATATACTGTTACAATTATAAAAGAGCCCTCCTTCAGTTTAAGTTGAGAAGTACATGCTTCTATATGTTGCTCTAGACAAAACTTTTTTTGCATCTAAGCTTTCTACACAGTGATAACTTTTGACATATATGGCAACTTTTCCTCCCACCTTATTCTCTCTACTCATATGTGCAGCTATTTATAAGCACTGATATTTCCCTTTTCCATATCAGACGCAATGTGATGCTCAGACAGGCATAGTATATCTATTACAGTATCAGATTCAATGTCATCTAAACAAACCAGGAGCTCATCTACTTTATTCTTCAATCCCGGAATATTTTGGTGAAAAATGGAAACATTATTTTTTACTTTACTTTTGTGAGAATCTACTTTTTTCTTTAATCCACCAATATTTTGGTTAAATATGGTAACATTATTATTTACTTTCCTGTTGTGAGAGTTATGTGAGTTTTGGACCTCTTTAGCACCTGCCTGCCTGAACTTCTCATTAGTCACTGATATTAGTCTAAAAACGAGGTACATCCATGAGTACTAGTGTCCCTCTTTATGGATTTCGCAAACAACCCTGCCAGTTTACCCTTCCCTTTCCTATTGAGGTGTAGGCCATGCCTTGTGAAACCCCCCTATCAATAGCCTCGACAGGAACCTATCCAATGTCCGACAGAGTGGCCGCCCTACGCAACTGATCCAACTCCATATTTACCCTCCTGACAGAGCGGTTCAACTGGGGATGATCGTATTGCACGAAAGCAGGCACCAGCCCAGCATTGGTATGGGTCGTTGCCGAGGCTATTTTCACCAGGTCACACTCAATACTGTAGCCCTGATCCCTATCAATACTATTTCCCACTCCATCCACTATCATCACAGGATCCTGCTTTGTGAAATCCTTGCACAAGGAACCTATATCCTCTACCACCGGGCTAAGACTTGCGCTTGGCTTGAAAAAGTTTGTGACCTGGTACCTGTCACCTAATATTTCCTGTAAAATCTGGCCCACACCTCTTCCATGGCTGCTACCTAGTGACAGAACTTTCCTCGTACTTCCTACTTTTTTTGAAACAGTTGATTTCCTAGTGAGATTCTGTTGAATCTTAACTACATCTGCTTCTACTGGAGCCTCTTCCTTACTTAACAGTGGTAGCAAGGCAAATCTAGTGGTTGTAGCAGTTGGGAAACTGTCAGACATTGTCCTCTTTCTGTGGCCCCTGTTCCCAGCTACCACTTCCCACCGCTGATTACCCTACATCTACATCTACATCTACATCTACATCTACATTTAAACTCCGCAAGCCACCCAACGGTGTGTGGCGGAGGGCACTTTACGTGCCACTGTCATTACCTCCCTTTCCTGTTCCAGTCGCGTATGGTTCGCGGGAAGAACGGCTGTCTGAAGGCCTCTGTGCGCGCTCTAATCTCTCTAATTTTACATTCGTGATCTCCTCGGGAGGTATAAGTAGGGGGAAGCAATATATTCGATACCTCATCCAGAAACGCACCCTCTCGAAACCTGGCGAGCAAGCTACACCGCGATGCAGAGCGCCTCTCTTGCAGAGTCTGCCACTTGAGTTTGTTAAAGATCTCCGTAACGCTATCACGGTTACCAAATAACCCTGTGACGAAACGCGCCGCTCTTCTTTGGATCTTCTCTATCTCCTCCGTCAACCCGATCTGGTGCGGATCCCACACTGATGAGCAATACTCAAGTATAGGTCGAACGAGTGTTTTGTAAGCCACCTCCTTTGTTGATGGACTACATTTTCTAAGGACTCTCCCAATGAATCTCAACCTGGTACCCGCCTTACCAACAATTTATTTTATATGATCATTCCACTTCAAATCGTTCCGCACGCATACTCCCAGATATTTTACAGAAGTAACTGTTACCAGTGTTTGTTCCGCTATCATATAATCATACAATAAAGGATCCTTCTTTCTATGTATTCGCAATACATTACATTTGTCTATGTTAAGGGTCAGTTGCCACTCCCTGCACCAAGTGCCTATCCGCTGCAGATCTTCCTGCATTTCGCTACTATTTTCTAATGCTGCAACTTCTCTGTATACTACAGCATCATCCGCGAAAAGCCGCATGGAACTTCCGACACTATCTACTAGGTCATTTATATATATTGTGAAAAGCAATGGTCCCATAACACTCCCCTGTGGCACACCAGAGGTTACTTTAACGTCTGTAGACGTTTCTCCGTTGATAACAACATGCTGTGTTCTGTTTGCTAAAAACTCTTGAATCCAGACACACAGCTGGTCTGATATTCCGTAGGCTCTTACTTTGTTTATCAGGCGACAGTGCGGAACTGTATCGAACGCCTTCCGGAAGTCAAGAAAAATAGCATCTACCTGGGAGCCTGTATCTCCTCCCCCCTTAACCTCTTCAGTTCCTCGCTCGCTCTTTTCAAATCAGCCTGAGGGGCTCTAATTTTCTCCTCCTGTTCAGCTATAATCCTATCTCTTGAGAAAAACCTGCAAAAGAATGGAAGAGTCTCGTTTGCTTCCCGAATTCCCACGCCGCTACAATTTCCCCAATGAAACCACCTGTCACAACAGCTGCACAAAACCCCTGAAGTAACTTTCCTACTGCAGCTCACACACTTAGTATCCATGGTAGTTTGGAAATTAGTTAAGAGATTTACTAAGTGATAACGATAATATATTAAATACAGATGCAAAAGGACACTAAATATGTTTTGGAAACTAATATGTACGTAAACTATTACCAAATGCACTTAAATTTGTCGTATAACGCTAAATCTGCACGATCAAAAATTAAGACTAAACAGCCGAATGTAACCAAAACGGAACTTTTTGCTATAAGTGGAAGAATACGTAAATAAAAGAAAAACCTTTAATGGCAAGCTTGAAGAGCATACTAATGAACGTATTTAATTAGTTAATCTATACCAAATGTACTTAAGATTGCGGTATAACGCTAAGTATACACACTCGGAAAGTAAGGCAAAGCCGCGAAATATAAACAAAACGAACTTTTCACGATTACTCGAACAATACGCAAATAAAAGAAAAACCTTTAATGGTGAGTTTGAAAAGCACCATAATGAACGTATTTAATCAGTCAAACTACATCAAATGCACTTCCAATTGAGGTATAACGCTAAATATACACACTCGAAAAATTAGGCCTAAGCAGCAGTAAGTAAACAAAGAAACTTTTCGCGATTACTAGAACACTACGCAAATAAAAGAAAAACTTTTAACGTTGAGCTTGAAGAGTAGACTAAAGAACGTATTTAATTAGTTAAAAGTGTTCAACTACAATTAATTACAACCTAAATTACTTAACTTTCACGAGAGCTCTGTCTCCATACGTGCGGCCTTGTGCAGGGCTACCAACCAGAATGGGTAGGTACGCGTACTGGCAACGTTCACTTCAGGGGAGATGTTCAAAGCGGCCATATTGCATTTGCAAACACTTTGTCCCTCGCTGGATCGTATTTTGCTGGAACACCTGCATCCACCATTGCCTAAACGGAACTATAAACTTGTTCCTTTAAGTGACTCCTCAAATAAAAATCTAGTGGAGGCCAGAACAATGGACCACCACGACCAATCCATTCCCTGAAAACTCTTCATTTAAATACTTACGCATATTCATTACAAATTGTGGCGGTCCACCATGATGCTGAAACCATAGCTGTCGCTGAAAACCAAGTGGAATGTTTTCTAATGTTTCAGGCTAAGTATTGCAAAGAAGGGTACGATAGGGGGGCGCCTTCAACTTTCCGGCAACGGGTAAGGGCCAAAAGCACTCCTCCCACGATTCCAGCTGACAGGTCTATGCCAAAGCGTGCCTGAAAGCCACGATAACGGTTGATATGTGCATTGTGTTCCGACCTGGCCGCGCGGGGTAGCCGCCCGGCCTTAGGCGCCTTGCCACGGTCAACGCGGCTGACCCCGTCGGAGGTTCGAGTCCTCCCGCGGGCATGGGTGTGGATACTGTCCATAGCGTAAGTTAGTTTAGATTAAGTAGTGCGTAAGCTTAAGAACCGATTAGCTCAGCAGACCTTACCACAAATTTCCAAATTTGTTCCAACCAATAATGGCTGTTGTGGAGGTTGAAAATATCTTCACGAGTGAAGCTATATTCGTCAGTCCATATCACGTTATTTATAATATGTCTGTTATCTTCCACTTGGTGCAAAAGCTATTCACAAAACTGTACTCATCAAAAGCGGTCTTTTGGCCTGTGGTGTTGAATTAACGAAAAATGATATGTAGGCAATTCTTAATAGTGCAACACTTCTACAACCAGTGTTTGAGATATCTGCAAGTGCTTTCCAGCATCATTGGTACTTCGCCGAGGTGACTGGTGAACGGATACAGGAATCGTGTCCTCTATTTGTGGAGTGTGTCAAGTCCTTGGATGACCTCTTTCCATTACTTGTGGACAAAGGTTACCGGTTTCCCTAACTCGTTGCTCAAGGTAGCGAAGAACATTCTTATGAAGATCTTGAGGATACCGAGCAGCATATTCACGTACAGCAGCAGCAGCTTGGCTATCGGATGCATCCAGCACCAAAAGCATATCGACGTATTCATCGTTTGTGTACTCCATCGGCAAGCGGCCCTACGCGAACCTGACGCGACCTGTTATTGTTGTGCACTGCGTTGTTGTTACGTACATGCGTGCAGTTTAATGGATCGTACTGTCATGTCATAGGCTGTTGTCATATGTCAAAATGATCAATGATGATAAACATGGAACGGACGTCTCAAAAATAAATAAAAGAACCAGATGAGGTGTCGAGCCATAGCTCCATGGTGGATGTGGATTTGATGTGCCAGCAATCAACTCAGTGAGCTACGACGGCTGATGCAGTAGTGAGAGGGGATACACGCTCCTCGATTATTCCGATGCGTTGCACGATGTGACTATGTTGCCAGCTCCTCGTTCCCACACGTTTGTTTTCAAAATGCACCCGATCTGATTTTGCTACAGAAACTTTTTTCTTTGAATCCGGATAAGGAATCGCATGCCAAACTTCAAGCGCAGCATTTTTTTCTTCACCCGGAATAAGCATAGCAGAGACAAACGGGAAATCGTTGTGGTGACGATACGGGCTCCAAATGGCGAACCCCACTGACGGAAGCGACTCTGTTAAAAAGCAGATCCTTTGACCTGGCGAATGGGAACGAGTATCTCGGAAAGGACGAAGCTGGATGGTTGTACGTGAGCAATTGTCGTAGCATCTATGGAAAGCGGTTAAAGGACAGTAAACCATGAGCATTCAGGGCCACTGAGGGCCAGAACCGTGTCAGAAACAAGATGTGTGACTGCGACCCAACTCCAAATATAACAACAATTTTTTTGTTATTTTAAAAAAAGGTTTTATATGATTTAAGTAATGGGATGAAGCTGGCATTAGCGCTGTTTTGATATCAAATTCATATGTAGATTAATTAAATTGATCAATTAATTACCCCCACCCACAACCCACCCCCACCCACACCCCTGGATGTCATGTGTTTTCCTCAGCTGGCACGCAGATCACCGCCTACTCACCCTCGCCAGCCCTCCCCCTCCCTCACCTACCTTATTGCTGGGAATTTCGAAGTTTGGCGGCAGTTTCGATTATTGGCGGGAATTTCGATTAATGGTGGGAATATCTTTGTCCCAGGCATGTTCTCACGTTCCGCCCCACCTCCCACCCGGAATGAGCTGGAAATTAGAAATGGTGGTGACCTTTTGGGACTTGAACACTGGTCTTTCTGGACAGATGCAGGAGAGGAACGTTAGGTGAGTGTACTTTATTTATTTTGGTTCGAAAACTGAAGTAAAGATAGATATTAATTATGTAATCAGTCATAAAGTTCGGGCCTAATTACATAACTACACGCATAGCTCTACACAGGCAGCGTCTAAAATCGCAATATAGTTCAAAAACTAACGATTCCGTAAAAATGGTTGGCCGCCGCTGTGACCGAGCGCTTCTAGGCGCTTTGGTCCGGAACCGCGCTGCTGCTACGGTCGCAGGTTCGAATACTGCCTCGGGCGTGGATGTGTGTGATGTCCCTAGGTTAGTTCGGTTTAAGTAGTTCGAAGTCTAGGGGACTGATGATCTCAGATGTCAAGTCCCATAGGGCTTAGAGGCATCTGAACCATTTTTGAACAAATGGTGTTGTCCTGCTGGGAAAAAATTACACAATACCTTCAAGTTTGCGAGAAAAAGGCTGGAGTGGAAGGTAGTACTTTTATTTTTTGACGTGAAGTTTGTTGAAAAGATGAGATGCTGGAGATGGACAGAGAGGATGATGGACAGAGAGGAGTTTAATAAGAGTATTACCAGCAAGCATGCAGCTGAGGACTGTATCTGTCACTGTTTGACGTCAAAGTTTGCTACACACGCCTTCCCCTGCGTCGCTCGACAATCACACTGCAGCCCAGGTAATCGAAATTCAGGAAAGTCAATGCACGCTACCACAACTGATGGAAAATGCTTCACTATTCTAATTACACATTGACATTGTCACGAATAAAAACCAGCAGTTGTAATCAACGGATCATAATGCAACACATGTACTAGGGACTAGGGAAAATCGACGACCCCAAAAGTTTGCAACAGGAGAGACTGGCAGCAGTTGAACATGCGTCCTCCTCGATGTATGGACATGAACTAGCAGAGCCACTCGTTCTTCCCCTCATCCTTCCCTCTCCTTCCTTCACGCTAGAGCCCAATAGACTTTTTCAAATGGCCAGCTGCTACTGCTTTCACATGGTGGCCATGTTGACCGCAGCTTCCCGCCAACAGACAAGCGAGCACTCGCCATCCGCATCCCGCCGATTGCCCGCCTTGGAGTGATGGCGGTTGCACGATCCAGGCGGCAGCTCTGTGTGAACACAAAAGGCCGTAATGCCCTCTGACCAAAGTGAGATAAATGAGGGGCACACCGAGTACAACTTGCTTTTTCGACTAAAATGTAACCGAGCCCTGGCCAGACCACACTTACCTTAGGCGACCACACACACAGGACCTGTTCCCTGCCCACAACCACATGCCATTCTGCAATGGAGAATTCTTGTATTTAAGATCAACAAACCTTCTGCAACCGAACATCTCTTTAAAAAATAATAAAACACAATCGCGACAATAATAAGTGTTTTCTCCTTCCATGAAAATAGGACAGTCCATTTTCTTTTAATTTTATGGACATAATCTGTACAGTTTCAACGTTCAGTTGGAGGGTACAGTTCGCATCTCTCTCTCCCTCCACCTCCCGTTATTTTTCAACTTTCAATTAAGTGAATAAAAACTACAGCACAGCCGCCAATACAGATGACCAAACTGCAGAGGTCAGAGTGATTTATTTCAGTTTGATGGACAAAATTATACGGTATGAGAGTGTCTCTCACATTCAAATCAGTGTCTGTAAATAAATTGTCATGCACATGTGTACTACAAACATTTCAGAAGTGTGAAATAACATTACAGAATACAGCCTTTCATGCCAGTAGCTCACATGTCAGAAAAAATGTAACCATTTTATGTTCGCCAACAACAAGCTTTAATTGAAGAAGACATTTTTGTTTTGTACACTATGGCAGGTCCTGTTTTACAAATGTGACACTATATCGCATTGATGTTTATGAAACAAATCATTTAAGCATGTCTTGTAATAGAACCTCCTATACATTAAAAATAAATACTGTATGCATGATGACATCTGTCGCTTTTTAGCTCCATAGCCCACCTCTAGCGAGTTGTGTAACGTTTCTGTGATCCAACAATCATGCACAATAGCAGTAGTTTTCATGCGTTCTAGTTTTGTATCCAGTTCGATCATCACAGAACAACCTGACATGTGGAATAATCGGGTCTACTGCCAGATGTTTGTGTCTCCTCTGGCACAACATTTCGGCCACGTAACTCGTTGCCTTCTTCAGGTGCCACCTGAGACTGCGGTATTGGAGGATCTTGTCCAGTATTTATGCCCAGAGGGCGCTGGGTGCTCTCTCTGCCGTCCGCGCCTGCCTGGCGCCCCCAGCGCCCTCTGGGCATAAATACTGTACAAGATCCTCCAATACCGCAGTCTCAGGTGGCACCTGAAGAAGGCAACGAGTTACGTGGCCGAAATATTGTGCCAGAGCGACACAAACATCCGGCAGTAGACCCGATTATTCCATATGTCAAGATCTCGCCGGGAAGCCTGAAGAGTTACACAGAACAACCTGTTTCACGCAATCTACTCACATGTCGCGAAGAAACACTATCATTTCTAGGTTCCACAACGACCTATAATTCAAATGGTGTCTACTTTATAATTAGAGGCTATGAAGTATGAAATAACATAGAACTTGTTGTAACACATATTTTAAACTTACAATTGTGACAATAGCGATAAAATCAGTAATGATTGCATGAGAATAGATACATTCGATTTCTACTAGTTTTATGAGCAAAAAAAAAAAAGAGTATTCCGCATGTTCAAATTACAAATTCTCATGCACAAGGGCATTACATTCATTTCAGATGTATGACACACTGATACAGATCGGCATCTATACAGTCATGTATTACCTTTGAGAGGAATCCTCGTTGTTAGTTTGTAACATACAGAGCAGGTAAAAAACTATGAATAACCTGCATCCAAACTTTAACCAGTCATTGCACTCCTCATAGTACACTACTGGCCCTTAAAATTGCTACACCACGAACATGACGTGCTACGGACGTGAAATTTAACCGACAGAAAGAAGATACTGTGATATGCAAATGATTAGCTTTTCAGAGCATTCACACAAGGTTGGCGCCGGTGGCGACGCCTACAACGTGCTGACACGAGGAAAGTTTCTCATACACAAACAGCAGTTGTCCGGCGTTGTCTGGTGAAACGTTGTTGTGATGCCTTGTTTAAGGAGGAGGAATGCGTACCATCACGTTTCCGACTTTGATAAAGGTCGGAGAGTAGCCTATCGCGATTGCGGTTTATCGTATCGCGACATTACTGCTAGCGTTGGTCGAGATCCGATGACTGTTAGCAGAATATGGAATCAGTGGGTTCAGGAGAGTAATACGGAACGCTGTGCTGGATCCCAACGGCCTCGTATCACTTGCAGTCGAGATGATAGGCATCTTATCCGCATGGCTGTAACGGATCGTTCACCCACGTTTCGATCCCTGAGTCAACAGATGGGGACGTTTCCAAGACAACAACCATCTGCACGAATAGGTCGACGACGTTTGCAGCAAGACTATCAGCTCAGAGACCATGGCTGCGGTTACCATTGGCGCTGCATCACAGACAGAAGCGCCTGCGATGCTGTACTCAACGACGAATCTGGGTGCACGAATAGCAAAACGTCCTTTTTTGGATGAATACAGGTTCTGTTTACAACATCATGATGGTCGCATCCGCGTTTGGCGACATCGCGGTGAACGGACATTGGAAACGTGTATTCGTCATCGCCATACTGGCGTATCACCCGGCGTGATGGTATGGGGTGCCATTGGTAACACGTCTCAGTCACCTCTTGTTCACATTGACGGCACTTTGCACAGTGGACGTTACATTTCAGGTGTTTTACGACCCGTGGCTCAACCTACATTTCAGCAGGATAATACACGACTGCATGTTGCAAGTCCTGTACGGGCCTTTCTGGATACAGAAAATGTTCGACTGCTGTCCTGGCCAGCACATTCTCCAGATCTCTCACCAATTGAAAACGTCTGGTCAATGGTGGGCGAGCAACTGGCTCGTCACAATACGCCAGTCACTACTCTTGATGAAATGTGGTATCGTGTTGAAGCTGCATGGGCAGCTGCACCTGTACACGCCATCCGAGCTCTGTTTGACTCAATGCCCAGGCGTATCAAGGCCGTTATTACGGCCAGAGGTAGTTGTTCTGGGTACTGACTTCTTAGGATCTATGCACCCAAATTGCGTGAAAATGGAATTAGATGTCAGTTTGTAAGTAGGCTGTTTAGCTTTGTATGTTTGTAGCGCCACGTAGCGTTCTATATGAAAATCACTGACTGTGCTGTGTGAAGTCTGTGGCTGGTCTGCATTGTTGGAATATTCGCTATTGTACTGTTGGGCAGTTGGAGGTGAGCCGCCAGCAGTAGTGGATGTGGGGAGAGAGATGGCAGAATTATGAGAGCGGACGATCTGGACGTGTTTCCATCAGAAAGACTAAATTTGTAATACTGTATATCATGAACTGATATATATATGATGACTTTTGAACATTATTAAGGTAAGTACATTGTTTGTTCTCTATCAAAAACTTTCATTTGCTAACTATGCCTGTCAGTAGTTAGTGCCTTCAGTAGTTAGAATCTTTTATTTAGCTGGCAGTATTGGCGTTCGCTAGATTGCAGTAGTTCGAGTAACGAAGATTTTTGTGAGGTAAGTGATTCATGAAAGGTACAGGTTATTGTTAGTCAGGGCCATTCTTTTGCAGGGATTATTGTAAGTCAGACTGCATTGCGCTAAAAAAAAGTATTGTGTGTTAGTTTAGTGATGATCATAATAAATAAAGAGAGAAATGTCTGAGTACGTTCAGTTTTGCTCAGCTGTTTGAAAATCAAATAATGTAAGAGGTTTATCAGCACAGTAATTCATTAATTTTTCTAAGGGGATGTTTCATATGTCGACCCTTAGCCAAGGATACCTCACTGGAATCTTCTGATCTTTTCTTGTAGTCTGTGTAATTAGTGTAGCTATTGTTTATTGCTAGTGCGTAATTATAGAGGGAATTTCTTTTGTAGTTGTAGTTTTTCATTGTTGTACAGTAAAACAGTTGTGGCATGCATGTAGATTTGCACCAAGTATTTCGCAGCTGCTCTTCCAATTAAGGAGATATTATTTTCAGTGCTATGCTAATGTGTTTTCTTTTTTTTGCTCTTCAAATTGTGCTTTTCTTGTTATCGTCTGAAATACTTGATAATTATGGCGTGTGAAAAATGTAACACTAGGCTCCAAAGTAAATTGATAAATGATAGTGACGACGATTGTAGCTTATCAGCACCACTGTGTACAGAATTAACAGACATTCAATGTAGTAATTTGGTAATTGTGCATAGGGAAATGGAGTGGGCGGCAAATAATGGTGTAGGCTGTGAAACAATTAGTGAACAGAGAAGCATTATCGATCGATCGGTCGGCAACAGCTCGCCTCAGGAATCCGAAATGACAGGACACAATCCTGTAAATACTGTAGATTGAGGTTTTGGGTCCTCGCCGTTTTCTCAAATAAGTCAAACTAAATTTTCTGTTTGTCAAAATGTTAATGGTGCCGGTGCAAATGCACTGCCGAAAAGCATAGAGGAACAGATTCCAGACACTGATACATTATTATTGCAATTAATGCAACAATTGAAACAAAATCAGAGACAAACACAGCAACAGTTAGACACAATGGAACAAAATCAGAGACAAACACAGCAACAGTTAGACACAATGGTACAAAATCAGAGACATACACAGCAACAGCTTCAAAAATTAGACTCAATGGATCAAACGCTTGAACAAACACGTGAAGATTTAAGTGCAGAGCTACTTAAAATCGAATATAAATGTCGAAAAGTCTGTCATGACGTTAAAACTCAAATTTGTGAGCATTTTCAACCTATTTTTTCGCGTCATGAAAATGCATTTCAGAATCACGAAGCAACCATAAAAGAACTGCAAACTATTGTTCATGAAAATCACGACACCTTGCAAGCTAAAACTGACTCAGTTGCATCTACCGATTCGGTTACGCAACTTGCAAAAACTCAGGAAAACTTAAAGGACATACTAGGTACGTTTTCAACACAAATGGACACTCTGAAACATGATTCAGAAAAACATACTGAGGAAATCAGTTCATTATCGGAGAAAGTAGCCGAACTTTCGGATCAGTTCATTAACGTATCTACCAAGGTAGATGATGATCTGCATGACAAAAGCCACGAAGCCTTCACTGACACAGAAGAGTATGAACAAATTAAGAAATTTGAACAAAATCTAAATCACATTAATACGCAACACAAAAGATAAATCCGAGAAGTACAAGATCAGTTGGCAGAAGTAATACAAGAATTACATATTTCAGAGGACACTCGCGCTCCAATACGGGAAGAGGGACATAGAAATACGGAAAAGCCACAAAATAATAACACAAGGCATTTCGGAAATTATGAAAGAAATTGGCAAGGTACACCGAATTTTGAGATTGAACCGCCGAAACGACGTAACAGTGACCGATATGCGACTCGCCGTCATGATGACTTTGACTATAAGCTGTTTATTACTACACGTAAATTCAAAACATTTGAGAATTCTGGCAACGATATTCATCCACAAGAATGGCTTCATCAATTCTCTCATTGTTTTCCTCCCAACTGGTCATTGGAGCACAGTTAGAATTTATGTGTGGCTACTTAGAGAATGATCCAGCTGTAAGAACGCGATCGGTCATTCACGATTGCCACAGTGAAGGAGAATTTTATCATGCCTTCCTCTCAGCATATTGGTCTCAAGCTACTCAAGACCGAGTGAAACATAGCATCATAATGATGAAACATTTCCAACAATCTGAATTTTCCAGTCTTGTCAAATATTTTGAAGACATGTTGCATAAGAATCAGTACCTGGCAAACTCATACAGCCCCTCAGAACTCATCTGCATTTGCTTGATCAATTTGCCTGAACATTTACAACATATTAGTTTGGCAGGACGTTCGAAAGACGACACTGAAGCTTTTCAGGAACTGTTACAAGAATTGGAAATTGACACTGACAATCGCAGGACGCGAAAACAGGAACACAACAATTACTGGTCACATCCGTCACAATTCTGCGATGACAGAAATAATAACTGGACATGACAAGGCTATTCTTAAAACGCAAATCGTGACCAAAACAGACACCACACGTATGAGAACCGTTGGCAGAGTAAAAATAATTACAGAGAAAAATCGCATTTCCATAGTAATGAATATGACAGAGACAATCAGAGAAACAGACAAAATGGGAACCAAAACAATTATTATCAAGGGAGACACAATAACTTCAGACGCAACAGTTCAGCGCGCAGCTACGATTCAGGGAGAAATTATCCACCACGTGACCGACAAGAAAGAAATTATGGAATCTACAGACATGACGACAGACGATATAATCGTAACGACAGACGTGAATTTCATCAGAACTGGCGAGATACAAACAGGGCAGGGCCGTCTGGACAAGGTGAATTTGTAGAAGTTAGATCTCCTAATCCTAACAACGACGTGCGCCAACAAAGAGACAGACAATGACTCACACCGCAGGTAGCCACGTGCGCCGGATGGCTCATAGAAAAATAACATAGACGCTAACCTCGAGAAAAATTACAGCATACCATACCGACGTATACAAGATGATAATTGCTTTGAAGTTGAAACTCTGCATACTAGGAAGGGTAAAGGATTGCACCACATTTCACATGTAAAACCGTTTATTGAGAGATAATCTGCTTTTTAACTTAGTCTTTGATATAAAATTTTTCACTTCACGTTACTAGTACGCTTTGTCACACTTAGAAACTGTTAACATGCAACAATGTTTTGAAGTTAGCTATTCAGTCTAGAACCTATGGAACATATTTAGACAGTAATTACGAAGGCATTGTTATAGTGAACAGACGACACAGTGTTATTGTGTGTGTACATTCTTGCTTGTTAGTTGCACGATTAAGTAACGACTATAAGGCTCACATACTTATAACATATACCGGTACTGCTAATGAGATTTTAATGCAACATTTTGATTTACTTGAAAATACATTCTGGATTTAAAGTACTTTCTGAGAGATACCAGATGACACAGTGGTTAGTTTATTTGACAGCTACACGATTATATCACGACACTACTAATGAGTGACACAATTTATATTATTGCTTTTGCGCTGTATCTGTTTTATATCTGCACAGTTTTTCTGAATTCTTCTGGAAAGTGAAACATGTTTTAGCAGTAACTTTTGTAGTATAGCTACAATGAGACAGCCTTTTCCGTAGCATAACAATACATTACAGTATAGTACTTCCTTGATCACGGTAATGTACATAATAACTACGATATCTATTCGCATAGCATTTCACTTTTGTTTATGATGAGGTAAGTACATTGACTTCTGCAGAACTTAGCTTACGGAGGACGATAACTACGACACTTCGAAAGAATCATCTTACAGCAAGACGCACAGTTTATCGTTACAGGACACGCATTTGAGTGATTAATTTTTGTACTTAAAACATTTATTTTTGAAGATTTTTGAATTACGAAGATACATAGGTTTTCCGTGATATATTCCATCCCATTGCTGTAATCTGTAACACCTGAGGGTATAATTACATTAATCCTCAGGGGGGTACACACTTACTTTGTTTACCATGTGTGTGGCAAGCACAAGGAGCCCTAGCTAACATGGTATTTGCTTATACAACTTTACACATCGGTACCATATTTCTCTAACACAGAATTACACAGCTATCTGATCATATAACAGAGAAACAAACATTTTTTTACTACACCAGTGACAGATGTTTACACAATTACATAGTTGGATAACTTCACACTTATGAAATTGTATTTTGTCTGCACTTTGTGAACTCTTCATATTTTTCATAACGATTGTGATACTATGAGAGCTTTGAATGATGTATTTGGTAAGGGGTAACAATTTTTGATGTACGTTTGAGGTAGATGACTTTATTGAAGATTTTGAAATTATTGAAAGAAGCTGCGACGATTTTGAGATGTGATTGATCTGTTATGATGTTATTATTACGATGACGATGTGTATTATGCTGTTGAGGTATCAATAAACTGAGGCTATATGAGGAATTTGATTATGCTACATATTTATTATGATGAAATATTGAAGAAGTGTCTACGAATATGTATATGTGTAATAAGGTAAAGAATAATGAGTAGTGGTTAGGGACTCTGATTTGTGGAAAAGGATGTTGGAAACCAAGAATCATACTTTAAGAGTTAAGAAATGTGTGTATCACAATTCCGGCGAAAATTTTTTGGACACTGTTATATTTATAGGATTTTGTTTCTACACATTTTTAACGCAAATTCTCGACCTGTGAAATTTTTTTATATGAGACTGTCACTGTCGCGCTAACTGCTGTCATAAATACTTTGGTAAGAAAGCTAAGTGTCCTTGACGTAATGCATTGTGGGCCCCCAGCTGCGCCAGTCACCTGGAGAAAAAGCCATTAGGTGGAGAAAAAAGAGGCCATTAACCTCGCTATTGACATTCCTGTGTAGAAAGCGTCGCAAATACGACATGCTCATTACTTGGAAACATATGATTACACTTTGGAGCTTGTACTTTGTGCTACTTACTGAAATGCTTATGAATTGATGGGAAATATTCTTACATCTGCACACCTGATTATGACAAGTGTCTTTCTACAAGAGTTGAGAGAATTTCAACTGACTTATGAAATGCCACATGGCTATTGAATGATGTTTTTATGCTTTGCTTTGTACATACTTGCTTATTTCATTTTATATCTGGTTTACAGCAGTGTTATAAAATAAAATTAAATGCATTTGCTAATGTGAACACTTTCTGTCAACAGATCTATTAAATAATAATTTTATGATCCACATTCTTCGAAAAAGGAGCACTTGGAAAGGAAAGAACAATAAGAAGGGACTAATAACAGTAACTGCATACATAATTTTCTTTTCAAGTACTTGGTATTTTTTTTTTTTTTTTGTAGAATAAGTTGTTGTGGTGCACCACTTTAATGATGTGGACATTAAGATGTGAATAGACATTTCCCTTATCTGCACTGTTGTCTTTAGTGTACTATTTTTTCTGCTTGAGCTATACATCATATTTAGGTGTAAGTTATTGCATTTGCTGCTGCTGTTTGCCAGGCATAGTGCTACTGAATTTCACTTTGTATTGCTCTGTTAAGCCAGTTTTACTACTGATTTATTTTTCTTGTTTGCTGCACATTGCCTTTTATTAGTTGTAATATTGCATTTGCTTTGCTAATTTAGATATACTGCTGCTTGCTTTGCCAATCTGCATTTTTTTGTCATTGCTGTTTGTGCTACATTTTTTTTGCTGCTGCATTATGTCATCCCTTAGTATACACATCTGAGCTCAGTAGATTTAAGTTAACTTAAGAGAGGGGTAGACTATATAAAAAACTAACTACGAAGAATAGGGAAAGAATGAATTGAGAAGTTATATAAAAAAGATTTGGGCCAAAATGAGTATTTTACAATGAGAAATAATTATTTTGAAAGAGAATATAAACAAAACAGTAGGCTTTAGGGACAACAGGTTTGGACAGTACTTTTTTGCATGAACAAATGTTGAAATCAGAGGAAAGATCTATGGAATGAAGATTTGGGTTAGACTGCAGCACAAAATGTTACACTGAAAACGAACCCTGTCCTTTTCTTTTGTGTTATTCCGCTATGTGTTTGTGTACCCTTGTGTATTTGTGTTCTTCCTGTCTTTATGTGCTTATCTGATAAGAGTTATGTTGAAGAATTTTTCTAATACTATGTTATTTACTTTGTAAAGAGGTTTAGACATTATTTATTCTGTTCTGTTTTAATGCTCATATGTGAAGTTAATCTTTTGAAAGCTATTCTCATTTTTTTATTTATTTACTTATGTCATAATTCCCATAACACTGATGTATATGTTTATTTTTATTCTTTTGTGAAGCCTGTATTACTACAAATGTTATCTGTATTACTATGTTTTTGAATGATGTTTTCTGTATCTTTGTAATTATATTCTCATGTTATAAAATTGTAATTGACACCAGTTCATCAAATTAAGTAACTTGTAAGCATTCACTTCAGTGCACACATTTCTGTTGGTCATAGTATATGCACAATATACTATGCATTGCTGGTTCTAAGGATAATTCCAAAAACTTTGTGAGTGCACAAGTGGTGGTTTATGGACTTGCTATATTGTCCACAAGACTTTTCGATGGTGATTGTGCACCTGCACAGTCGCAACACATGGCTGCTGGCCGTCTCTACAAGGATTGCAGTGGGTCTGCACCTTTGATGGCCCACCAATACCATACTCTCCACCAGGACTACAGTGGATCTGCTTTGTGATGACCTACCTACCAATATTCTTCAAAACTTCGACTGATTCTGCTGTGGGTTTGCTTTGTTGTGGCCCATTACCTGTCTGCATGTCAAGAGACAGCACTGTCTTTCCGTTGAAAGGACAACACTACTTCTTCAAGACTGCATGGAAATCCACTTCTTCCGTGTGCATTTTCTTTTACTACTCAGACTTTGAGAAAAAAAAGGAAAACTGTAATTACTATTGTGATGAATGATCAGGACTGTCTTTATGAGAACGATTTTTGCTTTTGACCAACATTGCTTCAATAAGTGTGTGCATTTGATATCTTTGTTATTGTAGTTATGAAAAATTTTATCACATAATTATTGGCCACTGTTCAAAACAATTTATAAAATTTTTTGTGGGGAGCATCGGGGCTTTGTAAGCAGGCTGTTTAGGTTTTTATGTTGGTAACGCCACGTAGCGCTCTATATGAAAATCGCTGACTGTGCCGTGTGAAGTCTGTGACTGGTTTGCATTGTCGGAATATTCGCTATTGTACTGTTGGGCAGTTGGAGGTGAGCCGCCAGCAGTAGTGGATGTGGGGAGAGAGATGGCAGAATTATGAGAGCGGACGATCTGGACGTGTTTCCATCAGAAAGACTAAATTTGTAATACTGTATATCATGAACTGATATATATATGATGACTTTTGAATATTATTAAGGTAAATACATTGTTTGTTCTCTATCAAAATCTTTCATTTGCTAACTATGCCTGTAAGTAGTTAGTGCCTTCAGTAGTTAGAATCTTTTATTTAGCTGGCAGTATTGGCGCTCGCTGTATTGCAGTAGTTCGAGTAACGAAGATTTTTGTGAGGTAAGTGATTCATGAAAGGTTTAGGTTATTGTTAGTCAGGGCCATTCTGTTGTATGGATTATTGAATGTCAGAATGCGTTGCGCTAAAAAAAAAAGTATTGTGTGTCAGTTTAGTGACGATCAGAATTAGTACAGAGAGAAATGTCTGAGTACGTTGAGTTTTGCTCAGCTGTTTGAAAATCAAATAACGTAAGACGTTTATCAGCACAGTAATTCATAAATTTTTCTAAGGGGATGTTTCAAGTTCTAGTGTAATATGTTTGTCCAATGAATACCTGTTTATCATCGGCATTTCTTCTTGCTGTAGCAATTTTAATGGCCAGTAGTGTAGAACCGCCTATCCGCATTGCAGATCATCCTTTAGACACTGTTACAGTTATAATGCGTGGTGGATCCACCTTCAAACCCTGTTGAGAATGTAGCACATTGTGGATCCACATCTAGATACCGATTATGAGATCCATCCGTAAAACACGCATAGACCTAGACATGCAGAAATGAGATCAAATGCATTCCATCTGTAGAATACATGGCTGTGAATGACTGGATGCATTCTAGTACAGTGCTATACTATACTGTCTGACTAATATACTGTTCTACCTATTCTCATAAAGAACTCTCTCCCTCCTTCCATCGACATCTAGCACACAAAATAGCGGAACTGGGACGATCATGTGCCAACATCGTGGACTTTCAAGAGTATAAAAGAAGGTGTGATAGGCACAGCAGGATGCCTTGGTTTGTTGTTATTGCTGGAGCATCTAGACAATATGGTTACGAAATATTGGTAATATAGCTTGCATCGAAGATGTTATGCCCTTTAGCAAGATGAATTTAAATACGCTTAAATTCCCAACAGAATCATTTAGCGAAGAGTTTTTTTCGCCATTTGCAGGGCTCTAGCGCAATCGAAAATAACGTGTAAGTGGTTGAAATCGAAACTTCGTCATTGGTAATACGCGTGCAGAGTCTCTATGTGTATGTGTGTGGAGCTGTCAGCAACTGATGGTTGTGGTTTGGACACATAACTTGCTGACTGGTCCTCTATAAATGACGTTGCCATGGAGACGCACTCTGTAAGTAGATAAGGGAAGCTGTTATGTCCCAACATGTCACCTGCAGTCGACATACTCTCAACTAATGAATAAGTTATTACTAAGATTTAAAAAAAAAACCTAAATCTACAATTTGTAGTTGACCAGACAGTGTTGTAGGAACGGCCGGCCGGAGTGGCCGAGCGGTTCTAGGCGCTTCAGTCTGGAACCGTGTGACCGCTACGGTCGCAGGTTCGAATCCTGCCTCGGGCATGGATGTGTGTGATGTCCTTAGGTTAGTTAGGTTTAAGTGGTTCTAAGTTCTAGGGGACTGATAACCTCAGATGTTAAGTCCCATAGTGCTCAGAGCCATTTGACCCATTTTGTAGGAACGTACAGAGCTGGAAGGTATAAACAAAACTAGCGAAGCTCATCTGGTAAGCGGTAAGAGCAAAAAAAATATCCGAGCAGTATCAGAAATCAACTCTCTACACACGTCACCTTCCTGCTGCAGGTCCCTACGCGGTAGAGAGGAAATCCAGTGAACTTGTTGAACTGTGTCAGACTTTGAGTTTCCATTAAGTGCATTGCTCCATGAGTCTGCAGACAAGCTCTCTGACGTGGCGTAGCAGTACACAGAATTGTATCCAGACTTCAAGTTTCCAACCTGCACCACTCGTTGAGCCTCATCTAAGTACGAGGATAGTGTTACTATTCCAATCATTATCTTAGTATCCAAAATGCATGTGGATAAGAGGGGAATTCTTAGCATTTTTAGTAGGCTGGTGTATAGGATATGCAAATATCTTCGTATAAAATCAAACATCTCATGGGTATACCAGCAATATGAACTCATACATACGAAAAACTATCGAAACAAAATGAAAAGTGACATAAAATCAGTAAAAATCGAGGGAAACCGGGTATAATTACGACAAATTGATGGGAAATACGTGAAACTGAGGGAAATTCGACTAAATATGTAAAATCGCGAACAACTTGCAAAATTAGGTATATTTACTGAGAATACATAAAATTAGAGAAAAAATATCATGAAATGCGGGGAGTTGAGATGAGCTTGAGGTGCTCGGACACTGAAGACCGAGAAAAGCTTAAAAATTATGCTCTGTCTACATTCATTTTAGTTGTCTCCCTTCCCCTGTAAATTACGTGGATTTTTGTAACACGTACTTCAAGAAAGGCGATCTAAGCATTACAGAGAAGTAGTACATTAGAGCAGGAGAAACATATGTGGCCCAACCCAGGACATTGTTCTCACACATGCAGTCGAATATAGATATTATTGAATTACGATTGGGTCTCACAAGCAATTTTACCCCTTAAGTATTAAGGAGAAGAATCAATGGATTTCTCAGACTTAAGCCATTCCCTAGCGTGTTCTGTAGGGTAATGTACTGATGCCACATATATCGGCTTTAGTAGTGTGAGGAGGGAGCACTTGACAGACGTGGTGTCAGGACAAAATTACTTATGCTACACATGAGAAAACTACCGAATTTCAGACCAGGACTTCTGTGTACAGGAGGAATGTTACCAGAGCCGTGGTGCTGCTTCTGCAAACAGCAATAAGACTGCTACATCTCCTTTGGCTACTGATCATGGTGCTTACTCCCTTGTAAGAAGTTGGTGCTTCTTCACGTGCACTTTCGTGCAGCAGGACGTGGGTGGTAATTCAATGTATCAACTGTCAGAAATATCGTTTTTTCCTTGCTCTATTTCCTAGTGAGGCATAGCCACATCCATCAAAACCGCTACTACTGCTAATAATAATAAACACGACTGATGCAGGAAGTGTGATTGAGGGTACATATGTTTCTGACATAAAAAGATGTATAAAATCCATCACTTTCCTAAGACATAGAACAGCAGTCTCCAAACTTCGTTCTAGTTGGTTTATAAGCAGCATGGGCAGTGGATATACACTGACTGTGCTACTATAGGACACCAGAATAGACGTTGGTCACTGCAGTGATTGGGGTAGGAAACTTGCAAGGTGATTGTAGGTCAGATGTTGGACAAATATATCCTGCATTAGAGTATCAAGAGCGTTGCATTCCACACGACTAATACTTCAGAAACCATATGGCTTCAACAATATATCATTTTAGGTGCAGAACCATGTAGCCATAGGAGTGTGTGTTTATGCTCTACGATCATTTCTCTCGTGCCATTACGTTCTTGGTACTGACTCCAGACACTGAAATAATACCTCAGAATTGACACTACAGTTCATTTATGTGAAATGTTTCAAACTGTATCCATCTGTAGCTCCATCACGTATAAACCACATGTTTTCTCTTAACCGTCAATTACACTGCCGTAACACCCTCATGTCTACTACACACTGGTAAGGGGTGTCTTCCAAATTTTTGTTAATAAGAAACATCCCATATGTGTTCTATTTCTACCATCCTGTGCGCCGTGGATCATAGTTTAAACTATGCACTGTTCAGCTTTCTGTGAGAAACAATGGACTGAAATGTGGTAATGTCAGTTTAGCACTTAACACAGACTTTGAAGTCATGATGGAAAAACAAAGTGTATTGCAGTGTAAAGTGTTGTAGTCATACACTACTTGGATGTGTTATAGCTGAAAACAATGTATTAAACTGCTTACGAAAGAATAACACAGCATCCCTCAGTTGTGACTGATAGTCTGTTAGATACGGTCTTCCTCCAGTACAGACGACAAACTTTACACAGGTCTGTACAAGCGACTTTGACCATTGGCCACCTGCTCCAATGTATATGTAACACACTCGATGTCAACATGCAGGCAGTATTTGTTTTTCGTTGTATCAGAAGAGAGAGACACGGTAAAATCTTATAGGAGCTTCTATTACAGGGAGTGGTATGACTGGCTATAATTTGAATGCAGATAGTTCATAGTTTTTTACCTAATCTGTATGTTACAAAATAACAACGAGCAGTGTACTAAATGACTGTATAGATGCCGATCTGTATCAGTATTTCATACATCAGAAATAAATGTAATGCCCTTGTGCATGACAATTTGTGATTTGAACATGCGGAATGCTCCCAAACTACACCGATATTACTCATAAAACTAACAGAAATCGACTGTATCTATTCTCATGAAATCATTACTGGCTTTATCGCTATTGTCACGATTGCAAGTTTAAAATATGTGTTATCGCAAGGTCTGTGCTATTTCATACTTCATAACCTCTAATTATGAAGTAGACATTTCTTGAATTATAGCTCGTTGTGGAACCTAGAAACGATAGTGTTTCTTCGCGACATGTGAGTAGATTGCGTGAAAAAGGTTGTTCTGTGGTGATCGAACTGGATACAAAACTAGAACGCATGACAACTACTGCTATTGCGAATGATTGTCTGCTGGATGACAGAAACTTTACACACACGTCGCTAGATGCGATTTATGAGCAAAAATCATGCATACGGTATTTGTTTTTGATGTTTAGGATGAATCTCATAGTGTTCTCTACTAGGTGACGTTAGGAGGTTCTATTACAAGACATGCTTTAACGATTTGTTTCATAAACACCAATGCGATATAGTATCACATTTGTAAAACAGGACCTACCATAGTGTACAAAACAAAAATGTCTTCCTGAATTATAGCTTGTTGCTGGCGAACATAAATTGATTGCGTTTTTTCTGACATGAGAGCAACTAACATGAAAGGCTGTATTCTGTCATGTTATTTGACATGTCTGAAACGTTTGTAATACACATGTGCATGACAGTTTATTTACAGACACTGATTTGAATGTGATAGACACTCTCAAGCCGTATAATTTTGTCCATCAAACTGAAAGAAATCACTTTGACCTGTGCAGTTTGGTCATCTGTAATCGGCAGCTGCGCTGTGGTTTTTTTTTTTCACTTCATTGAACGTCGAAAAATAACGGAAGGTGGAGGGAGAGAGAGTTGCGAACTGCATCCATCAGTCGAACGTAAAAACTGTGCTGATTATGTTCACAAAACTTAAAGGAAATGGACTGCGCCTATTTTCGCGGAGAGAGTACATTTATTATCGCCGTGATTGTGTTTTCTTTCCTTTTTAATAGATGGCCACTTATAGAAGGTGCATTGATGTTAAATACAAGTGTCTTTATTGTATAACGGCATGCAGTTGTTGGCGGGGTTCGGGTCCATTGTGTATCTGGTCGCCGAGGCACCTGTTCTCTGGCCAGGGCTCGGTTACATTCTAGACGAACAAGCAAGTTGCACTTGGGGTGCCCGTCATTTATCTCACTTTGGTCAGGGGACATTACGGGCTTTTGTGTTAGTGCAGGGTCGCTGCCTGGACCGTGCAACCACTGTCGCCCCAAGGAGGGCTGTGGCGGGTGGCAGCAGGATGCAGACACTGAGTGCTTGCTCATCCGCCAGCAGGAGGGAAAGTAAGAGTGCCTCTAATTCGGCTAGTTCATGACTGTACAACGAGGAGAACGCTTGTTAAGGTGCCGCCCCTCTCTCCTGTTGCATTCTTTTGGGACGACGGTTTTCCCTAGTGCCCAGTACATGTGTTGCACTATGACCCTTTGATTACAGTTGCTTGCTTCTTTTTTTTTCGCGACAATTTCGATGCGTAATTAGAAGAGTGAAGCATTTTCCATCAGTTGTCGTAGCGTGCATTATCTTTCCTGAATTTCGATTACGTGAGCTGCAGGGAGATTGTCGAGCAATGTGGGGGGGAGGCGTGTATAGCGAACGTTGACGTTAAACAGTGACAGATACAGTCCTCAGCTGCATGCTTACAGGTAAGACAAGTAGGGGGACAAAGCAGGCGTCACCCCACATTCCATTGTTGCCAGATGTATCCAAGATGGCGGCGATCACGTCATCCAAGATGGCGTTGTGTAGACTTGGCAACAGTGCATGACATCATCCAAGATGGCGGATTTTGGCGGGAAGATAGGTCAATTGCGCTACCTACACTAACCTAACCCCCCCTCCCCTGTCCCAGAAAAAAGGCAAGAAGTTCAAATTCCAACAGGATAATGCACCACACCCCATTTATATCTACTAAGCAAATAAAATCGCGGAAAGATAGCTCACTTGGTCTACCTCCACTACCCTAAGTCACCTGGCCACCACCTCCTCCTATGAACTGATGTCAAGTTTGAATTTTTGCAGTAGACAAAGGTCACTCGAGGTTTTGCTACCAACCTAAGAAAATTGCGGGAAGCTACGTCACTTGTACTAACCTAAGTCATCCCACTGCCACCTCCTCCTATGAACTGGCGCCAAGTTTGAATTCCAACAGGATAATGCAACACACTGCTCTTATCTCTAGTAAGCAAAGAAAATCGAGAGAATACAGCTCACTTGGCCCACCTCCACTAACCTATGTCATCCGACCGCTACATCTTCCTACGAACTGGCACCAAATATTAATTTTGGCAGTAAACAAAATTCAGTTCCCACATGTCTACTAAGGTAACAAAATAGCGCGAAAGAAAAGACACTTGTACTAACCTCAGTCGCCAGACCGCCACCACCTCCTATGGATTCATGGGGAAAGGACTTGGACATAAGACTTTGTTTAAACAATTCCATGCAGTTGTGTTCACCACAAGGTCAGGACTCCAACTGACTTAGTACACATCGACACCACCAGAGGGCGCTCTCATCTGTTACGTAATCCAAGATGGCGACACCCAGTGTATTCTTCAAGAGCTCCAGACTCCAACTCACTTAGTACACAGTACCGCCACCAGAGGGCACTATCGAGACGTTATTCAAGATGGCAGCATACAATGTGTTCACCACAAGGCCTAGTACATATTCACACCACCAGAGTGCGCTATTGTGGACTTGGAATGAATTTTCGCGAATACCACTCCCACTTGGACTTGGAAAGAAATAATTAAAGTCTACACCACGATCCTCAACCGACCGACACATCCCCTTACCGACCAATGTTGGCGAGCTAACGTGTACTAACGTGCACTAACGTGCACAGCGCATGACGCCATCCAGGATGGTGGGGCTAAATGGCGGGAAAACCACTCTTCCTATGCTAAACATAAGTCTTTATTTTGCAGCCAGTATCTCCACCACGAGATCTAGACTCCAACTGACCTAGTACACACTACTGCCACCAGATGGTGCTGTCATCCCTCATGTGACGTAATCCAAGATCGTGGTCTGGAGGGGAAAATAGCGTGACTCAGGCTGTGCTGGGCTGCTGGACAGAGTAAGAAAGGAGTGCACTCTATTTATTTTCGAACATTTTATTTATCCATTGAGTATATTTATCACACTCAGGGCAAATACTCGCCTTAATGTGCTTTGCGCCACAATACACAGTCTGCAGACAAGCAAACAACTCCTAGTTTTCCGAAACAATTTCAGTACAGATCTGCAAACTGCTTCCAAATAATACAGCACAGCGATGTGTAGACACGCTAAGCACTCGTAAACTGTCCAAATAGCGCATATCACAGCCTACAGACCTGCTCGCAAAATAATGCAATCGACACACACAAGCACCCTCCACCACACGCTGTCCACAAAACCGCGAAGTGACGCGGCCTTCAGCTGTCAAACCACGCACAGGCCCGCGCTCGGGTCCCTCAAGCATGAGGGGGCCACATCCCTTTCGTAATTCATTTCTGACAAATACCTATCCAAATACGTGTTCGCCTATACACCGGTGCAGACGCCCCCGGGGCGCGCACTGCCGCAAGACGACGCATGTGAAAGTTCCCCCTAACGGAACATACGACCTGCGTTCAGCCGTGTGTACCCGCGAAACGTCCGCGTCGCGACTCGCCATCTAAAATGTTCTCAATCTTATTCTTACGTCACGTGGCTTTGTAAAAAATAACAGCCAACTCCACCTCTCGGCAATTCTATACTGTCCCAGAAATAGTTAACGCTCGTTTTCTTCATGTCTCAGCTTGTATGCACGCAAATTCTTGCCCTAACAGAACCTGATTACGAAAATAACATAGAATTCACTCGTCTCAGCGCACCTGACGTGGTACCCTTCCTGCTCTCAAGATAAGCAAACGTCCTCAACGCTATGTAGAGACTCCTATATCCCAGCACAAAGGATGTGAATCAATCGAGCATTATTATTCGCCCTTATCGAATTTACCCATCGAATTACTGATACCTCCGATATCGAAGCACTGTCCGCCTTTTTTCCTTCTGCAGATTAGACTTTCATCGGTTATTTTACACTGATCACCATATCGCACCGACAACTAAACCTCGCAAAGTGCCATACATATCGTCAAATACGGACAGACTCTTACTAAATTACACTGCTCTCCCACTGAGGACAGGAGCTAGAATATTGAGCTACAACAGCTACACAATAGAATGAACTCCAAGTGGTATATTTCAAGGGAAGAGTGTCACATACATTAACGTACATAGCCTGCCGGTGTGGTCGAGCGGTTCTAGGCGCTATAGTCTGGAACCGCGTGACCGCTACGGTCGCAGGTTCGAATCCTGCCTCGGGCATGGATGTGTGTGATGTCCTTAGGTTAGTTAGATTTAAGTAGTTCTTAGTTCTAGGGGACTGATGACCTCAGAAGTTAATCCCATAGTGCTTAGAGCCATCTGAACCATTAACGTACATAAACGTGTACTAACGTGCACTCGTTTCCCCTTGGCACAATCGCCTTACTGTTTCTGCTCTGAACCTGCTTCCTAGCTTGCTCGCTTTTCTACGCACATCTCCAGACCCGGGGATTACAAGAACACACATATTTTCACCATAATATTACACCATTTTTGCTGTACTTCTCGATATCAAGCACTAGGCAGCATCCTACCGATCGCTAGCGCAACATAATTCCCAAGCTATAGACTGGAAATTATTTCTATACAAACCCCAAACTTCAGCGAGGTGCAGCGTTGATATTTCCACTCTCGAATACCGATGTCGGTGATGTAACAAATTCCAACTCACCCTTAATTTAGAAGCCAACTAAGGCCTTCCCCATGTCTAGAGAACAGGCAAACGTGTCTTCCACAGGCTAGATGCACACACCACAATCGATCTTCTCTCAACTAAATAAAGGCGTGAAATGTGCAGAAGCAGTCAACCAATTTACATGGGATGGGATAACGACAGTCCAGCACAAACGCACCTCCATACACAATCTCCTCAAATTTCCACTTCATGACGAAAGCCGCCCGAACACAATTATGTATTAGTTCGCTATTCGGTCGTCTAGAGGACGGGAAAGTTAGTTCAGATACATCCCTACACTCCAACAGGCCTCTGCATTTGAGCGGCTGCTGCCGTTAACGGGAAACGTGAATCATTCCCACCACAGGCCATGCATACACGGAATCATTCTAGAAAAACGGTCACATATATATTTTAGCATTATACTTACAATTAAATGTTACGATCGCGGTCTCAATTGAATGGCATTCGACAACGAGCGAAGTATCAGAGATACACCCTGCTGTCGATAGTGGCTGTGGAAACAGAAATATCACTACCATTCTTATGACTTGACATACTCTTCCCTTTGATATCACAGTACTCCAAGTCAAATTCATACCCTCCTTACGACTGGACATAGTCATTTCCTTCCCTAAAACACATACTTTATAAGCCTGATGCTCAAACGCGAACCTATCATCCATCTCCTACTACTACTAAGTATAATAATTCGTCAATAACTCAATGTCTACGACACTAAATAATACTGAGAGAAAATCAGCGATCGGTTGACATGTCTAATAAGTTTTTTCTTGCGAGTGGTACCACTCTGTCTTAGAAAGATAGACTTAATCGGTCAGAAGTTAAAAAAAAAAAAACAGATCGCAACAACTACTGTACGTTACTGCCACAAGCGGTCTCCGTTCTATAGGTGTGTACTAGTATCCATGTCAAAAGTTATATACTTGCTTTATAAATCTAGGTATGACATTACCTCTGAATCAGGTGTTTTTTTTTTTTCAGAAAAATACCGTGACGGTGATCGTAGGAATGTGTATTATCAGACCAACACGTAGCCCACGATGCAACCTCGTGATAAAATCGGTGAATCATTCGGCTAAGAAACGCGGTATGTGACCGGTATTTGCAACTTCCTCACGCCGCTAGATATTTATCCAGTACGTGTAACGTATTATGTCTCGATACCGTGTCAGAGGTTCCATTATATATCCACTGAGTTAAGGGCGATGACTGATTGAGAAGGATCACAAACAGTAGTAAATCGTATGCTTATTGAGGTCGTAAGAAATGTACACTAGCTTTTCACACCTCTAGTGTTACGCTATCCGCTAAAAATGATGTCTATGATTTGGAATTGGGTCCTCCAACTCAGCCACATACATGCGCTGGATCACAGCCACAAGTGAATCATATTTCTGGTGCTCTCATACCTCGAAACGAGTCACCTTTCTCGAACCTATCTGCTACAGTAAAAATCCAACATTGTCGTAGTCAGTCCCTACACATATTTCAACTGCTTCCATTTCTACAGCTTTGCGCATATGATCATTCCATTTTAAGTCGGAACTGAGCAGAAGTCGGACAAATCCATATCCACCACCTCCTGTAACCCGCCTAGAAACAGAGTGAACTGAGTTAGTACGTCAGGACCGTGTTTTGACCATTCAGCGGAAATGCGCGCATTGTGGTGCATTCCCAAACTATATACAAGTACTACAAAATGTTCAAATGTGAGTGAAATCTTATGGGACTTAACTGCTAAGGTCATCAGTCCCTAGGCTTACACACTACTTAACCTAAATTATCCTAAGGACAAACACACACACACCTATGCCCGAGGGAGGACTCGAACCTCCTCCAGAACCAGCCGCACAGTCCATGACTGCAGCGCCCAAGACCGCTCGGCTAATCCCGCGCGGCTCTAAGTACTACAGATCAACGTCCATTCAAATCTATCGGCCCAAAATGCTGTCATCGTCATTCTCTACCCCTCAACAGAGAAACATCAACAATTATATAAACTCAAATAACTTTATCCGATATAGAACTCACATAGACGCCGTTACTCGCGCGGTGACGCAAAGCTGCGTTGGGGGTCCAGCGCAGAGAGAGAGAGAGAGAGAGAGCTTTCGCAATGCTTCCCAGAATAGCTCAGCGTGCAACCCTCCAAGCATTCCTAACGGCATACTTCGTCCCTCACTGAATTTACTTGTCAAACTGCTGCTGCTACTGCTCCCTGTGTGGAACGAACCTATTAAATACATACGTATTGATACACTACATAGGGTAATTTAAAGTTTCATCACCTCTACTCTAGGAGAATGATCGTATCCCACGTACTATACTGTAAATCGCAAGAAACGCCCCCTGTGGTCCTGTTTAGTTGTTTGAAACACTGTTCTGTGACACACTTTGTACACTGCCAAACATTTCGTTTTTCTGCAACGACTTCGAGACCTGTGCCAGGTTCTAAATTGACATTAACAAGTACTGATCCACGGGCTTTCGCAGGAAACTAGACGTTGCATCGTGTAAATCATGTTCTTAGGGCTGATACCATAACATGCCACACATCGGATGATTTTAAATAAAAGACAGCTACAACATAAGGAAACTGGAAGAGTTTTCTCGCGTTGTGTAGAGTCTCCAAATGACACTCCAAAGGTGGTTCACGAGCTCTACATTTAGACTCACCTCTCATACTGACGGAACAACTTATAACTCTACATTCTGTTTCAACTCATTCATCGTACTGCATTCATGTACGCGATCACTGTTTCGATGCTATCCACCCCAGAAGGTATAGCCCAGCTGCCAAAACTCTCCCTCCAACTCAAACAAGCATTGTCACTCAATCATTATTTCGTAACCAACAGCATGTCAACGGACGGATGGGATGGAAAAGACACCACTGATATACTCTAATAATAAGCATCATAGTTGATAGTGTGAACAATTTTAACACTTTTACGCTAATTTCAACACCGACCAATGATGTTACAGCAAGGCCCACAATTTCAGTATCACAGCTAAACCACCCCTTTTACATCACTTAGCGAGTATGATTGCTAATATGGATAGATTACTATGCAGTACGTCCATTCATTGTTAATTCTCGAACACATACATGATCAAAGTACATCAGACAATGCTCTACATATTTGTAACACCTCGAGCATAGTACTTAATTTGCGATCTATCTCTATACTGATGGTAGTCACAGAGCAGTCTTACAGTCTTAGGGTAAAATTAGACACTGAAAGACCCCCCCCCCCCCCCTCGTAATGTTATTGACCACCTGCCCTGCAGCATTGTTTCCGATTTAATCTGCAAGCGACCAAAAGTAGACCGCTAGATGCGACGTCTCCTGAATGAATGAAGCTTGCCAAGTCCTCACCCATCCAAATGCACAATATTTGCCGAGATGCGCCAGATCGGGGAGGTTAGTACTCCTTATCGATGTATATTAACATATTTGAAAGTGTCGTCATGTAATAGCAGACAGTTAAGAAGAACAAGAAATGCATGATTTTTATGCACGATGGAGCTCCAGATGGATAGAGTTCGACGCATTTTTACCTGAATCAACCAAACTATCAATTTTAAAGTATTATCCCAGAGTCTAGGATCATTACCTCGAGGGTACAGGTAAGAGAGAACATAAACACACGCACTCCTAAGGCTACAACGTTCAGCACTTAAAACGGGCTATTATGTTAGATCGCTTGCGTTTCCGACCTATCGCTCATATGGAATGTAGCGCTGTTAATATTCCAATGTAAGAAATATGTTTCAAGCGCATGACATACATCCTTCTTCCAGGTTTCTCTACGATAAACTATGTTATCGAACCGTAAAATGAAATAACTACTCCCTTAAAACATTGTCTCTGTGTGATATGAGCACAATATAGCTTTCCAGAGATATATAGTGCCCACTGTTCACTTCCGATCACGGTTCAGAAATTATACTACGCATGCCTCAGCCCTATATAAAATGATCGTCAGTAACGGGGAATACCTCTTACAAGGAAACAGATAAACGCATAGGAGCAACGTCCGACATGTGAAGATTACAAGTCATTCCGTCTAACTCTGTAAACAGCGCATCTGTCAGGTAATCATGTAAATGTATACACGAGAACTTCAGTGCCTCACAAGCACCTATCGCTAACTTAGTTATGAAGCTGTAGTCGCGATTTTACACCCAAAATGCGACAGGGGGATGGAGTTCACTGCATAAATCAATGTTCGTTTAGAGGAATGTGTCACGCTTCATCACACATGAGATGGAAGTCATCTGATGACGGGGAGGTTTACTGTTAAAGTTCGCAAGTATACAGTGCTTTAAATCAGATACAGAACATGTGGCTGTATACGAGTCGAATGCAGGCTATTTCATGCGACTGATGCATCCCGACATAACAGTTGAAAAATTGACCTGTAGCAACTTCTCCCTCACTCTCTAGAATCCATCATCAGTCTACTATTAAATCGTACATCGTTATACCTCGATCTCAATCGATCACCCTGTCCACTCTATGTTATTCTTTAACGCAGGTGGATGTAAGTGTAGAGGCGGATGGTTCTCTGTCTTCCTGAAAAGCGCGAAATGCAGTAGTGAACTTGCGTCTATCACTGGTACCTGAATAGACGTACAGTAGAATGCTACCTCGACGAAGAAAAAAGTGACTGCTTTCCTGCTTCCCTTCGCTTCCACGTCAACGTGTTCTCGGATTCCTCCTACTGCCGCATACTTGCCCCCACATACAAACTGTTCTGCGTGAAGCAGAGGATAGGCAGGTACTTCCTCAATTTCCCCGCATTTCAGTGTATATTCGGTCAAGTTATACCTGTTCCCCATAATTTATCGCAATTCTATCCATTTTCTTATATCAGGTCTATCCATGCGATCATGACATAACCTATCGTTCAGTGTTCTAAAACTGCTTGTAAATGTAGCAGAACTGCCAACACCTGGCCCAGATGCACTGATCGGGAGCCGTAGCATTGCACTGTACTTGATTGTGCCCAGTCACGCCCACATTTGGTGTGTGTTGCTCTGTTTTCTGTATATCAGTATATACGCATGTGTTGCAGATGGCTCCCAGGACCCAGAGTACGCCCGAGGTAGCGTTCGAGTGTGGATCCACCGCGCGTTATACCCGATGCATCGTTGGGATGTGGATCCACAATATGCTGCGCATGGGATAGGGTTTGAAGGTGGATCACCCACGCACAATGTACGAAGCGGTGTAGGGATGCAGATCCACTATATACCGGATCTGAGTTAGCATTCAAGTGTGAATCTGTCACAGGCTACATATCCGGACTGATGTTTGGAGGCGGATCCACCTCACGTCACATCTGAGATATGGTTCACAGATGTACCAACCAGGCGTTACGTCCGAACACGTATTCTATAATCGAAGTCTGGTCCACCAGTCGGGGAAGGGGGGGGGGGACAGTAGACATATGAGAATTGAATTTTGTTTACCGCCAAAATTAAAAGTTGGTGCCAGTTCATAGGAAGAGGTGGCGGTCAGGTGACTTAGGTTAGTGGGAGTAGGCCAAGTGAGCTATCTTCCCGCTGTTTCCTTTGCTTAGTAGCGATAAATGGGGTGTGATGCATTATCCTGTTGGAATTTGAACTTCCCGACTTTTTTTCTGCGGGAGAGGGAGGGGGTAGGTTAGTGTAGGTAGCTCAATTGACCTATCTTCGGACTAAAATCCGCCAACTGGGATGACGTAATGCGCTGTTGCCAAGTCTTTCACGACACTATCTTGGATGACGTCATCGCCACCATCTTTGATACATATAGCAACAACGGAGACACTTATTAAACTCCTCCCTGTCCAACATCAGCATCTCAGGAGTTGAACAAAATTCCCACCAAAAGAATAATGATAGTACCTTCCACTCCAGCCTTTTTCCCACCAATTGTAGGTCAAGTGTACAGTTTGAGCATATCTACCACTAGAGTAATTTTTTCCCAAGAAGATAACACCAGTTGTATGGCGCTGTCAATTTTTGAACTATATTTCGATTTTAGACGCTCATTGTGCAGCGCTATGTGTATAGTTGTGTAATTAGGTTCGATTTTTATGATTAATTACGTAATTAGTAGCGATCTTTAGTTTCCAAACCAAAATAAATAAAGTACACTAAGCTAACCTTCCTCTCCTGCGTCTGGACAGTTTCCATGTGTTGGGGTTTTCCTCTCCTGCATCTGGACAGTTTGCATGTGTTGGGGCTGCATTTGGTCTCTCTGTCCGTAAGGACCAGGGTTCAAGTCCCGAAAAGGTCACCACCATTTTTAAATTCCAGCCACTTCCCAGGTGGGGGTGGGGTAGGATGTCAGCACCGCCCTGGGACAAAGTAATTCCCGCCAAATACGAAATTCCCGTCTAACTTCGGAATTCCTGCCAACAGGATGGGTTGGGGCGTGGGGGGGGGGGGGGGGGGGAGGGGTCGGGGGTCGGGGGGCTGGGGTGGGGTTGGGGTAATTAATTGATCAATTTAATTAATTTGCATGTCAATTTGATATCAAAATTCCGCCAGCACTGCCCTTACCCGACTGCTGATTTAGACATAATCCATAATGTAATTCAGGAAATAAGGAAATACACAGCATGCTCACTGGGATGAAACATAAAGTAATTTCGGATTAAAATCTAAGCATACCTTCACAAATTCCATTGGTGCATGCACAACATAGTGCAGTACCAACATGTTAAAAAGGCCTCGTGCAAAAAAGCGATTTTTCAGGTGGTCATATCTCAGACTCAACTAATCTCATTGATAAGGGGTCATCTGTTTTGGATAGCCTTCGGCCTAGCGACCATTTGCATATCTATAGGAAGGATTAGCATACTGTAGCTATCCTACAGTACAGGGTCAAAATTTAATCCTAATACACTTTCAGCAGCCCAGGCAAATTGAGAAAATCGCTTGGCTATTTTGCATTAGATGTGGTTTAAGGTGGACTGTAGGTGGTTATAAAATTACCATTCTCTAATTGGCTATTCCTGCGAAAACACCGAAAAGCCTCGATCTTTGAGTATGGGGATGGCCAGTCCTATCATTTCTGTTCATGGAAGATCGTCGAAAATTTTGCCATATGTTGTTAAGATGATATTATCGGGAAACTTCGAAACTTTTTCGATATCACACTCCGTTACCAAGATACAGAGATTCAAATTTGCCATACTTATGTAGTAAAATATGCACGTAACATCCGGTCTGAGGCGTAAGTGCAGTATTAACAGTCGTTGTTGACACATGGCTAGGATTCTAGGGTCATCGCAAGGGTTCTGAGCTCACTAAACTGTGTTTTCCGTGAGCACTTTTTCACCAATAAAACTTTACGATGACTACCTCTGTATAATGGGCATTTCACATCTATGCAGATATGTCCAAAGTGGTACTGCAGTAACAAAAAATAGACTAAAAAGGGTCTTAATGTGCATAAAAAGAACTTAAAGTGGTCCTAAAAATTATGTAAAACTGGAAAGGCTGCAAATTTAGTAAAATATTTCTAATGGCTTTTTCACTCTTTGAATATGCGAATAAATAAACTGTGAGTTTGCGATAAATTGCGGTCGATGAGCAAAGTATCGAAACACACACAAAGCAAACTGTTTTGTACAGCCTTATATTAGGTGCACTTATTTGTTCTGTATAATATGTGTCAACGTATATAAATGTGTCGAAGTGTATAAATAAATTGTCAAAACTTTACTGACTTATAGAATTCGTTTCATATAAGCTGCATACACTGCTGTAGCAGGAAAAAGAGGAGTAGCAGTGGAAAAATGCTCCTGCTGGAGCACAAAAGGGCGAATATATTCCTCCTGAACTGAATCTAACAAGTATGTGGGGAACCAGCTGCTCAATCCTCATTCCGCCTCCCTCAACAATCATTTCGGCATGCGAACATATGCGCGCTCTTTTGTACTGAAAGAGAATAGCAGAGAGACAGTGACGGTGGAACAGACAGGAGATAGTGCCAGTAGGAGAGAAAGAGAGAGAAGAGAGTGATGGTCGGTGAGAGACGGTGGTAGTGAAAGATAAAGAGAGATGCATGAAGGTAGAAGGAATGGGTGGAAAAGAGGGAGGAGACAGTGGAAATGAAAATTGGAGATGAGTGGACGCAGCCGAGGTATGGTAAAGACAGTGACAGCGGCAAAGAAAGACAAAAAGATACAATGTTAATGAGACAGGAGACAATAGTAGTGGAATATACTGTAAATCAATGGAAGAAAAATGACACTTTGGAGGAGAGAGACATTGTCAGTGGCAGTGAGAGGGAGATGCTGAATCTGAAGGCTTCACTACAAAAAAAAAGAGACTGGATAAAAGGAGTTAGAATGTTTTGTATTAAAAGAGCGCCAACATGTTCGAATGCCGAAGTTTTTGGTGAGAAAGGCAGAAGAGGATTGAGGCAGCTGATTGCCTACTGTTCTGTCAGTCTCTTCAAGAGGAACCGATTCGCCTTTTTCTACTCCAATAGGAGCATTTTTCTGCTGATTTATACTACGGTATATACGTTGCACGAGATATTGCCGGTGAATTCGAGAGAGTTAACAGTTGTTCATGGTGCATAGGTTTAATCAGAGCATGCGAGAGCATACGCACGTGTATTATAGAGACACTATTAACCGTGCTGACTTCGGTTGCTTCTTGGGTGCAGTGTTACCCTGTAATACAAAACGTATGAACATTCGAGGAAGTTATACAGACTGTGACATGTCGTTCCACTGTATTTAGAAAGCGCACGCCTCCGAATAAACAGCGCGAAGTGTTCCGACGTAGAGTAGAAAGTTAATATACAGGTGTATCAGAGTAACAGTTTCTAACCCTCAGGGAACAAGAATGTAAACATTACTTATCAGTAATACAGTGTCTGTAAATGCTTCGTTTTCCGTACAAAAGTCAGTGCTCATAAGTCAAGAGTTTAGCTGCTTTTGCTTCAGCTGGTAAGGAATCAATGAACAATTGGAGTTAATACGTAACGTAGTTTTTCTACGAAAGTAGGGAAAGGCAGGCTTCCTAATCATGGAACTGACACTGAAAGTTAAATTTTCTGCCTCCAGTACGTAATTTTCTTCTGAGCACATTCCCTGCATTCACATTTCTGATTTCTTCACATATTTTCAAACATAATTAGAGTACATTGCGGTAGCTACGAATTTAAATAACATTATAAATCTATTTACAATTTTCGTTGTTTTTAATTATAATAATTGCATAGAAAGAAAACAGTTAGTATCACACTTGCTTGTTGTGCCCTCGCTAAGATGATGCTCTAAATTTCACACTCGTTTTGCAACGATGTCCTCCCAGCACTTTTATTACAATATACAGTTTCCTTCAAGCCAGTGCAAGTTCAAAACGACACATTACTAGATATTGATTTATTAAGACAAATATTTAATTTCACGCCGTCTATTATTTCAGAAAGCTAGTAATATTATCTCTTCATCTACATTTATACTCCGCAAGCCACCCAACGGTGCGTGGCGGAGGGTACTTTACGTGCCACTGTCATTACCTCCCTTTCTTGTTCCAGTCGCGTATGGTTCGCGGGTAGAACGACTGCCAGAAAGCCTCCGTGCGCGCTCGAATCTCTCTAATTTTACATTCGTGATTTCCTCTGGAGGTATAAGTAGGGGGAAGCAATATATTCGATATCTCATTCAGAAACGCACCCTCTCGAAACCTGGACAGCAAGCTACACCGCGATGCAGAGCGCCTCTCTTGCAGAGTCTGCCACTCGAGTTTGCTAAACATCTACGTAACGCTATCACGCTTACCAAATAACCCTGTGACGAAACACGCCGCTCTTCTTTGGATCTTCTCTATCTCCTCTGTCAATCCCACACTGATGATCAATACTCAAGTATAGGTCGAACGAGTGTTTTGTAAGCCACCTCCTTTGTTGATGGACTACATTTTCTAAGGACTCTCCCAATGAATCTCAACCTGGCACCCACCTTACCAACAATTAATTTTATATGATCATTCCACTTCAAATCATTCCGCACGCATACTCCCAGATATTTTACAGTAGTAACGGCTACCAGTGTTTGTTCCGCTATCATATAATCATACAATAAAGGATCCTTCTTTGTATGTATTCGCAATACATTACATTTGTCTATTTTATGGGTCAGCTGCCACTCTCTGCACCAAGTGCCTATCCGCTGCAGATTGTATACTACAGCATCATGCGCGAAAAGCCGCATGGAACTTCCGACACTATCTCCTAGGTCATTTATATATCTCTTGGTCTTTCCCGGCGATTCGTTGTCATCTCATTGAGATCGGGTGTTGTGCCGGTGATCTGCGTCTTCTCATGTTCCCAACACACCAAGTTAAGGACTCGAAATATCGTGCTGGGAAGACGCGAACCACCGGAAGAATAATAAGTCTCAAAGAGATGATAATTTAGTAATAGCTATTGTGATACTCCTTGTATAAAGCTCTATTACAACCAAAATTTATTTCGAACGTAGTAAACAAAAATAGTCGTAAACCATGCCTTCTTTCAAAGAACTAACACACCAGTGACATGACTCATGAATGAGTGTGGAAAGGTTAAGTACAGAGTGAAAGTTATTGAACTATGTAAATTAGTTACAAACTACGCCCTGCACACGCTTTATTCAACATGTAAAGGCCACTGCAGATATTCCGATTTAGATTGTGACATGTTCAAAGTGTCTGCCATCATTAGCGATGATGTGGCACAGACGAACAACGAAATTCTGCATGACCCGCTGAAGTGTCGCAACGTCGATGCTGTCGATTACCTCCTGAATGGCTGTTTTCAGCTCAGCAATGGTTTTGGGATTATTGCTGTACACCTTGCCTCTAATATAGCCACACAAAAAGGAGTCACATGTATTCAGATCCGGCTAATGTGGCGGCCAATCGAGGCCCATGCCAGTGGCCTTCCGGTACCCCAAAGCCAGAACGCGGCCCCCAAAGTGCTCCTCCAGGACATGAAACACTCTCCTGCTTCGATAGGGTGGAGCTCCGTCTTGAATGAACCACATCTTGTAGAAATAAGGGTCACTATGGATAATGGGGATGAAATCATCTTCTAAAACCTTCACTTCCGTTCGGTAGTCACCGTGCCATCAAGGAATATCGCACCGATCATTCTCTGACTACACATTGCACACCACGAAGTCATCCGTTGAGGGTGAAGAGACTTCTCGATCGCGAAGTGCGGCTTCTCAGTCCCCCAAATGAGCCAATTTTGCTTATTGTCCATCCCATCCACATGGAAGTGGGCTTCGTCGCTAAACCAAATCGAATAAACCATGCAAATTTCCATCATGCCCCGCGGCCAACCGTGTAGTTTGAACGTCCTGACGCAAACCGTTCAGACGTTATGACGATTTTATTTCATATACTGCAGTAATTGTCACCCTGAATATTGAGAAAGAATATTGGCGTCATGACGCTTTCATGGAGTAGGACACTGAAAGAATAGTAACAAACCTGTCTGAGAAGTATGTGCTTCATGAGAACTCTCGGCTGCATGCACTTTACATAAGTCCAGGACAAGCACACAGAGAAAATTTTGTAAGAGGATTTCACTGGAGGAAATGTGTGTGAGCTCCTTTATTAGTAGCTTCTAACATTACTTCCGTTGTCATAAACTTGCCCACGGCATTCATTGACTGGAGATGGTTGTTTCACAGGTGGTGATCGAATTAAACGTGGTATAATTAATCTCGTTTCCTGATTGCAATCTACGAATTCCATGTTCATTTATTACGTACTTAACAATTTTCTTCTTGAAGTAAATATGCCGTAGGATAAATGTTGTTTGTTCAATATGATTTCAATGAGGAGGTGTATCAACAATAATAATTAAATAATACCTCTCATTTTCTCTCGGTTCCAAGCTGGTACCCTTGACATGATGGGCAAGACTAGAAAAAAGAAATATTCTGAGTATCACTTGACATATAGTGCACTTGTAAACTCTTTCCAGATTCTTATGAGTCTCTGTTCTTGCTAATGCATTTTGCAAGAACTTCATCGTAGTGTGCTCCCTGTCGCCGTTGGATAAGCGACTGCCAGCAGCAAGTGGTATACTCTTAGCTCAGTTATTTGTTACATAGTTTAATTCTTAATTTCTTTGCGTGTTTTTGGGTACTTGCATTGTTTAATTCATAAATTTTGGGCGTATTATAATATTTGAGAGTTGTAGTATCGCGTTTTAGTACCTGAATAGTGTAAATTCGCGTAGTCGTCTGTCTTCTGTTTTTGTTTTGAACGGCCAGTGTCGGTTGGTCACAGCCAGTGTGCTCCCTGCCGCCGTTGGATAAGCAGCTGCCAGCAGCAAGTCGTATGCTCTTAGCTCACTTATTTGTTACATAGTTTAATTCTTATTTTCTTTGCGTGTTTTTGGGTACTTGCATTGTTTAATTCATAAATTTCGGGCGTATTATAGTATTTGAGAGTTGTAGCATCGCGTTTTAGTACCTGAGTAGTGTAAAATCGCGAAGTCTCCTTCTGCCGCCGAGCAGTGTGTCAGCAGTGCGCAAGTAGCAGCATTACTGCATTTACTAGGCAATCTTGTATTTTAATAACCGTTTAAATTTTGTGTCGAATTCGTTTTGCTCTCTGTAGATTAGTTCAGACGTTCTTTGTACTACAGTGTTTGGCATGGATAGGGACTGCGACTGCTGCTGCGGGCTGCGTTGGCATCCCTTCGCTCCCAGCTTCAGGCAGTGTTGGCTTCGGTCACACAGCTTGAGGCTGTTGCCAATGGGCATTACTGTGGGGGTCCGGAGGGGGGTTTGTCGGCGACGGCCAGCTCGTCCCACGCATCTCCCCGATCGGACTACGGCTGTGGCTGCCCGAGATACTGCCCACATTGAGGCTGACCCCTCACCTGTGGTAAAGTGGCAGGGGGCGAAAGACATTCCGGAGGGCTGAACGGAAGGCTTCTCCAGTTTGTCTGACGAACCGGTATCAGGCTCTGTATCTGGGTGATACTGATCTTCGGCCGGACATGGCTGCTTGCCCTGTTCCAGAGGTTGCCCCTTAGTCTGCAAGATCCGGGCAGTCGCAGAGGGTGGGCTTACTGGTATTTGGGAGCTCCAAAGTCAGGCGCGTAATGGGGCCCCTCAGGGATATGGCAGCAAGAGAGGGGAAGAAAACCAATGTGCACTCCGTGTGCATACTGGGGGGAGTCATTCTAGATGTGGAAAGGGTCCTTCTGGATGCCATGAAGGGTACAGGGTGCACCCATCTGCAGGTGGTCGCTCATGTCGGCACCAATGATGTGTGTCGCTATGGATCGGAGGAAATCCTCTCTGGCTTCCGGCAGCTATCTGATTTTGTGAAGACTGCCAGTCTCGCTAGCCGGATAAAAGCAGAGCTCACCATCTGCAGCATCGTCGACAGGACTGACTGCGGACCTTTGATACAGAGCTGAGTGGAGGGTCTGAATCAGAGGCTGAGACGGTTCTGCGACCGTGTGGACTGCGGATTCCTCCACTTGCGCAACAGATTGGTGGGGTTTCGAGTCCCGCAGGATAGGTCAGGAGTCCACTACACACAGCAGGCGACTACACGGGTAGCAGGGGTTGTGTGGCGTGGACTGGATGGTTTTTTAGGTTAGATGGCCTCGGGCAAGTACAGAAAGGGCAACAGCCTCAAAGGGTGCGGGGCAAAGTCAGGACATGCGGGGACAAAGCAGCAATCGGTATTGTAATTGTAAACTGTCGAAGCTGCGTTGGTAAAGTACCGGAACTTCAAGCGCTGATAGAAAGCACCGAAGCTGAAATCGTTATAGGTACGGAAAGATGAATTCTGCCGAAATTTTTACAGAGGCACAAACGGTGTTTAGAAAGGATAGATTGCATGCAACCGATGGTGGAATGTTTGTTGCTGTTAGTAGTAGTATATCCTGTAGTGAAGTAGAAGTGGATAGTTCCTGTGATTTATTATGGGTGGGGGTTACACTCAACAACCGAGCTAGGTTAATAATTGGCTCCTTTTACCGATCTCCCGACTTAGCAGCATTATTGACAGAACAACTGAGAGAAAATCTGGAATACATTTCACATAAATTTCCTCAGCATGTTATAGTCTTAGGTGGAGATTTCAATTTATCAGATATAGACTGCGACACTCAGATGTTTAGGACGGGTGGTAGGGACAGAGCATCGAGTGACATTATACTGAGTGCACTATCCGAAAATTACCTCGAGCAATTAAACAGAGAACTGACTCGTGGAGATAACATCTTGGACCAACTGATAACAAACAGACCCGAACTTTTCGACTCTGTAAGCGCAGAACAGGGAATCAGTGATCATAAGGCCGTTGCAGCATCCCTGAATATGGAAGTAAATAGGAATATAAAAAAAGGGAGGAAGGTTTATCTGTTCAGCAAGAGTAATAGGAGGCAGATTTCAGACTACCTAACAGATCAAAACGAAAATTTCTGTTCCGACACTGACAATGTTGAGTGTTTATGGGAAAAGTTCGAGGCAATCGTAAAATGCGTTTTAGACAGGTACGTGCAGAGTAGAACTGTGAGGGACGGGAAAAACCCACCGTGGTTCAACAACAAAGTTAGGAAACTACTGCGAAAGCATCACTGCAAGATTAAACGCAGCCAAAACCTCTCAGACAAACAGAAGCTAAACGATGTCAAAGTTAGCGTAAGGAGGGCTATGTGTGAAGCGTTCAGTGAATTCGAAAGTAAAATTCTATGTACCGACTTGACAGAAAATCCTAGGAAGTTCTGGTCTTACGTTAAATCAGTAAGTGGCTCGAAACAGCATATCCAGACACTCTGGGATGATGACGGCATTGAAACAGACGATGACACGCGTAAAGCTGAAATACTAAACACTTTTTTCCAAAGCTGTTTCACAGAGGTAGTCTGCACTGCAGTTCCTTCTCCAAATCCTCGCACAAACGAAAAAATGGCTGAAATCGAAATAACTGTCCAAGGAATAGAAACGCTTTGAATTTTTCGGCGCGGATGCGTTCAGTGCGAAACTTGTTTTCAGTGATGAAGCAACATTTTTTCTTAATGGTGAAGTGAACAGACGCAATGTGCGAATCTGGGCGGTAGAGAATCCTCACGCATTCGTGCAGCAAATTCGCAATTCACCAAAAGTTAACATGTTTTGTGCAATCTCACGGTTTAAAATTTACGGCCCCTTTCTCTTCAGCGAAAAAAACGTTACAGGACACGTGTATCTGGACATGCTGGAAAATTGGCTCATGCCACAACTGGAGACCGACAGCGCCGACTTCATCTTTCAACAGGATGCTGCTCCACCGCACTTCCATCATGATGTTCGGCATTTCTTAAACAGGAGATTGGAAAACCGATGGATCGGTTGTGGTGGAGATCATGATCAGCAATTCATGTCATGGCCTCCACGCTCTCCCGACTTAACCCCATGCGATTTCTTTCTGTGGTGTTATGTGAAAGATTCATTGTTTAAACTTCCTCTACCAAGAAACGTGCCAGAACTGCGAGCTCGCATCAACGTTGCTTTCGAACTCATTGATGGGGACATGCTGCGCCGAGTGTGGGAGGAACTTGATTATCGGCCTGATGTCTGCCGAATCACTAAAGGGGCACATATCGAACATTTGTGAATGCCTAAAAAACCTTTTTGAGTTTTTGTATGTGTGTGCAAAGCATTGTGAAAATATCTCAAATAATAAAATTATTGTAGAGCTGTGAAATCGCTTCAATCATTTGTAATAACCCTGTATATGTAAATGACCTAGTAGATAGTGTCGGAAGTTCCATGCGGCTTTTCGCGGATGATGCTGTAGTATACAGCGAAGTTGAAGCATTAGAAAATTGCAGCGAAATGCAGGAAGATCTGCAGCGGATAGGCACTTGGTGCAGGGAGTGGCAACTGACCCTTAACATAGACAAATGTAATGTATTGCGAATACATAGAAAGAAGGATACTTTATTGTATGATTATATGATAGTGGAACAAACACTGGTAGCAGTTACTTCTGTAAAATATCTGGGAGTATGCGTGCGGAACGATTTGAAGTGGAATGATGATATAAAATTAATTGTTCGTAAGGCAGGTGTCAGGTTGAGATTCATTGGGAGAGTCCTTAGAAAATGTAGTCCATCAACAAAGGCGGTGGTTTACAAAACACTCGTTCGACGTATACTTGAGTATTGCTCGTCAGTGTGGGATCCGTACCAGGTCGGGTTGACAGAGAAGATAGAGAAGGTCCAAAGAAGAGTGGCGCGTTTCGTCACAGGGTTATTTGGTAAGCGTGATAGCGTTACGGAGATGTTTAGCAAATTCGAGTGGCAGACTCTGCAAAAGAGGCACTCTGCATCATGGTGTAGCTTGCTGTTCAGGTTTCGAGAGGGTGCGTTTCTGGATGAAGTATCGAATATATTGCTTCCCCCTACTTATACCTCCCGAGGAAATCACGAATGTAAAATTAGAGAGATTCGAGCGCGCACTGAAGCTTTCCGGCAGTCGTTCTTCCCGGGAACCATACGCGACTGGAACATGAAAGGGAGGTAATGACAGTGGCACGTAAAGTGCCCTCCGCCACACACCGTTGGGTGGCTTGCGGAGTATAAATGTAGATGTAGATGTAGATATAGACTCAAGAGCTCTAGTAGTCCGAGGAAATTTTCATTATTTGGATCTCCAATTTTCTGAGCTGCCCCTCTTTGACCAAGAAATAATGTCAGATCAAGTGATATGAGATTACCCATGTAAGTTGGCCATTCTACGGACGAACAAAACATGATTACGGCGTCTCTTTTCTTCCGGCATCAGCATGGCTAATGTACACCTTTCATGTCATTTCATGTCTTTAGTTTGACGATCTTTGCACGATAATTATATGCAAAAAGAAATTGTTTATATTTTGTTTACTCTTGGCTGCAAAATATTTTCTGTATAGTCGTTTTTCGTGTAAAATCACCTTGTGATGGAACTGCAAGTGCCTTATCTTTGAATGTTGTTGGGAAATCTACCAAATTTTAACGACGTTTCACAGTTGTTACCATGAATATTTTATTTGTTGGGGAAATTTTGTGGTAGCATTTCCAACGACATTTAAAGTAAGCGCATTTTCGAATCCATCAGAATGCAGTCTCAGTGCATATGCAATTGAATTGTGTGCAGTTATGTGGGAAGAGCTAGATCTGTTATGACGGTTCTGGGGTAATGTTCTTGTATTTATAATACGACATAAAAGTTATTTTACAATAGCAGGTGGGGGATCCGAACCCTTGAGAGAATCGGGCCTCCCATGAGGCGTGGGCCCCGGGGGTTTCCCCCCCCCCTGCCCCTACCCCCTCTTGTCGGGTGTACAAGTGGGTGACAAAGTGTTGGACGTCCACGCTCCGTCATAGGACGTGGAACTCGGGGGACTGCTGCTCTCTGAAGCGGAATGAGCAGCCATCTGTGTCAGATCTGATGACAGAACACAAATGTTTCCGAGCACACCGTTCGGAGCACATTTTTGAACATCGGGCTCTGTAGCAGACGACCCCAAAGTGTTAACATGTTTCCCAACAACGTTACGATTTATGATTGCAGTGGGCACGGGATCACCGAGATTAAACCGTGAATCAATGGACACGTGTCTCCTGGTCAGATGAATCACATTTCTTGCTACGCAAGGTCGATGGTCGTATCTGTATATTCCGACGTCCAGGGCAACGACTGCTCGAAACATGCATCCAGCTACGGACGCAGGCCAGTGGTTGCAATATTACGCAATTTGAGATATTTACCAGGCTTTCCATGGACCTGTGGTAGCGATTGAAAGCACCATAACTGCTGCGATATGAACATTACTGTGGACCACCTGCATCCCCTCATGCTTGATGTCTTCCCTGATGGCGATGGCATCTTCCAGCAGGATAACTGTACGTGGCACAAAACCATACTTACACAACAGTGGTTCGAGGAGCATGACAGTCAACTCACACTGATGTTGTGGCCAAGGAATTCTCCTGATCTGAACCCAATGAAACACATCTATGGCGATATCGGGCATCAGCTCAACACCTACAAACCACCGGGCAGTAGTCTATAGAAATTACGTGACCTGTGCGGATTCATATGGCATCACGTACTTCTGGAAACCTACCAAGGGCTTTTAGAATGCATGCCACGATGAATCACTGCAATACTGAGTTCCAAAGGTGGACCAACGTGCTATTGAGTGGATGATCACAAGTCATTTAGCTTTGGCTCAGTCTTCGATGACGGCGTATCCAGAAACGACCATCGACCTGACGTCACAAAAATGTGACTCATCCGACCAGGCGAACGTTTTCATTGCTCTATGGTCTAATCTGAATGACCCTGTGCAATCGCAGCTGACGATGACGCAGGGTTAACACGGGGCTGTTGCTGAGCCCCATGTTCAGCCATGTTCATTAAACGGTGCGCTCCGAAACACTTCTGCCTACACCAGCATTGAACCCTCTCGTCATATCTGCCACACATCGCCGTCAACCTTATTTTACTGAGCGAACAAACCTCTTACAGCTATGTTATGTTACGAGGTGTGGACATTCAACACATTACCACCTATTGATGGTTTCATGGTTCTCCAATCACTTTCGACAAATGCTCACGACTGTAGCGCGCCAACAGCCGACAAGCTTCGCCATTTTCGGGTTTCTCGTTCCCGGCACGCCGTAACTGTGGTGTTGTTCGCTACAGTGTCAGTTTCTAGTTAAGAGGTTGTCATTAGACGTACAGAGCACCGCCGCCAGAGATAGGCACGTAGCATCTGCGGCCGCCAACCAACGACAGCACTACGGATAAGCACACCTCTCCTGTCGCAGGCAGCACCGCTGTCGAATAGCGTAACAGGCCGCCATAAGCTACCATCGACCCCTTCAGTTGTTTGTTCTACTTCGACGGATACTCAGCCTCACTAGTGATACTACAGCGTTAACACAGACTTGTCCACGGATTTGGATTATTCTGGACTGTGTATTGGATCTCCAGTACTTGTGCTCCACTGCAACCCATTGAAGCTAAATAAACATTTTTTACTTAACTGTTGTTGTGACTTTCATTCTCTGCTTTCTTCCATAGAACCCACGAATCATTACAGGATAGAACAACGTTGGCGACGCGTCTAATCAGTCGTCTGCCTCTTCTTTGTAAAATGTGTGCCTTTCTGCGACAGCAACAATGCGGCAACGAAGTTAGTCTTGTTTCTTGCAGATTTATCGGTAAAAACCGTGCTTGCATTGCTTTGTACTGACTTTGTGTTACAGTCAATTCTGACCTGCAACTTACAATTTTTGTTGTTTTCTGTTTACAGTAGCTTACAGACTTCTAATCGAGAATTTCCTTACGTGTGGGTTCCTGTAGTCATGTCCTAGTACATGAACCACGGGCAACGTATGAGTGGATACCAGTTACTTTGGAATAAGGCTGGGCATCTCGGACGTATTCTGAGTCGTGGTCACCTTTGTGCTCATACGGCAAAGACTACCAAATCCACCGGTTAGTCCCTCAACCGTTAGGGGTAAAACTCAATGGGACTCGGGGCAAGTAAGGCTAGCAACCTGCTTCCCTGCTACTTTAAATATGATGCTGGCAACAATCAGAGCAAAATGCCTCGGACCTTTGGAGGTGACAGAGTCCCACCTCTAACTGACAAACCAGGGACTCCTAAGATACGACTTGGCAAACAAATGGTAATGAGATGGGGAGCTATTAATATCAATGGGGGCTACTCTGGGAAGAAGGTAGAGCTGGCAGAGGCTGCAAGTAAGTTGGGGCTGGACGTTTTAGCTGTTAGTAACATTCGGGTAAGGGGTGAGAAAGAAGAGGAAGTGGGAGAATACAAGGTCTACCTGTCAGTAGTCAAAGCAGGAATAGCACACTGGGGTGTAGGGCTTTACATCAGGAAAGAAGTGGAACCCAGCGTAGTTGCAATAAGGTATGTAAACGAACGACTGATGTGGATAGATTTGACAGTGTCTAGCAAGAAAATTAGGATTGAGTCAGTATATTCGCATTGTGAAGGGACAGATCAAGATAAGATGGATAGTTTTTATGAGGCACTCAGTGATGTAGTTGTTAGAGTAAAGGACAAGGACAGTGTTCTGCTCATGGGTGATTTTAATGCCAGGATTGGAAATCGAACAGAAGGGTATGAAAAGGTTATGGGTAAATTTGGAGAGGATATGGAGGCCAACAGGAACGGGAAACAACTCTTGGATTTCTGTGCCAGTATGGGCTTAGTAATCACAAACTCCTTTTTTAAACATAAGAACATTCACCGGTATACTTGGGAAGGCAGGGAACCAGATCTGTCATTGACTACATAATAACAGATCAGGAATTCAGGAAGGCTGTGAGGGACACACGTGTACTCAGGGGATTCTTTGATGACACTGATCACTATTTAATCTGCAGTGAAATTGGGATTGTGAGGCCGAAAGTGCAGGAGGTCAGGTCCATATGTAGGAGGATAAGAGTGGAGAAACTTCAGGATAAGGAAATCAGGCACAAGTACATAACACTGGTCTCAGAAAGGTGCCAGATAGTTAAATGTAGTCAATTACAGTCATTGGAAAAGGAATTGACAAGGTACAGGGACACAGTACTAGAAGTGGCTAAATAATGTCTTGGAACAGTAGTGTGTAAAAGTAGGATGAAGCAAACAGCTTGGTGGAATGACACAGTCAAGGAAAAAAAAGGCGTATCAAAAATGGCTACATACTAGAACTCAGGTAGACAGAGAAAGTTATGTTGAAGAAAGAAACAAAGCCAAACAGATAATTGCAGCATCCAAGAAGAAATCTTGGGAGGAATTTGGAAACAGGTTGGAGACTATGGGTCAAGCTGCTGGAAAATCATTCTGGAGTGTAATTAGCAGTCTTCGAAAGGGAGGTAAGAAGGAAATGACAAGTATTTTGGACAGGTCAGGAAAACTGCTGGTGAATCCTGTGGATTCCTTGGGCAGATGGAGGGAATATTTTGAAGAGTTGCTCAATGTAGGTGAAAATACGATCAGTAATGTTTCCGATTTCGAGGTAGAATGGGATAGGAATGAAGATGGAAATAGGATCACATTTGAGGAAGTGGAGAAAATGGTCAATAGACTGCAGTGCAATAAAGCACTGAAATTAAGTCGGAACTCATCAAATACAGTGGAATGTCAGGTCTCAAATGGCTACACAGGATAATTGAAATGGCCTGGGAGACGGGACAGGTTCCATCAGACTGGACAAAAGCAGTAATCACACCAATCTTTAAACATGGAAACAGAAAAGATTGTAACAACTACAGAGGTATCTCTTTAATCAGCGTTGTGGGTAAAGGTATTGTTGAAAGGAAAGTGCGAGTATTAGTTGAGGACCAACTGGATGAAAATCAGTGTGGGTTTAGGCCTCTTAGAGGTTGTCAGGACCAGCTCTTTAGCTTACGGCAAATAATGGAGAAGTATTATGAGTGGAACAGGGAATTGTATCTATGCTTTATAGATCTAGAAAAGGCATATGACCGGGTTCCTAGGAGGAAGTTATTGTCTGTTCTACGAGATTATGGAATAGGAGGCAAACTTTTGCAAGCAATTAAAGGTCTTTACATGGATAGTCAGGCAGCAGTAAGAGTTGACGGTAAATTGAGTTCAGAGTAGTTTGAGGGGTAAGACAAGGCTGCAACCTGTCTCCACTGTTGTTCATAGTATTTATGGATCATATGTTGAAAACAATAGACTGGTTGGGTGAGATTAAGATATGTGAACACAAAATAAGCAGTCTTGCATATGCGGATGACTTAGTTGTGATGGCAGATTCGATTGAAAGTTTGCAAAGTAATATTTCAGAGCTAGATCAGAAATGTAAGGACTGTGGTATGAAGATTAGCATCTCCAAAACGAAAGTAATGTCAGTGGGAAAGAAATATAAACGGATTGAGTGCCAAATAGGAGGAACAAAGTTAGAACAGGTGGACGGTTTCAAGTACTTAGGATGCATATTCTCACAGGATGCCAACATCGTGAAAGAACTGGAAGCGAGGTGTAGCAAAGCTAATGCAGTGAGCGCTCAGCTACGACCTACTCTCTTCTGCAAGAAGGAAGTCAGTACCAAGAACAATTTATCTGTGCACCGTTCAATCTTTCGACCAACTTTGTTGTATGGGAGCGAAAGCAGGGTGGATTCAGGTTACCTTATCAACAAGGTTGAGGCTACGGATATGAAAGTAGCTAGGATGATTGCAGGTACTAGTAGATGGGAACAATGGCAGGAGGGTGTCCACAATGAGGAAATCAAAGAAAAACTGGGAATGAGCTCTATAGATGTAGCAGTCAGGGAGAACAGGCTTAGATGGTGGGGTCATCTTACGATGGGAGAAGCAAGGTTACCCAAGAGACTCATGGGTTCAGCAGTAGAGGGTAGGAGGAGTCGGGGCAGACCAAGAAGAAGGTACCTGGATTCGGTTAAGAATGATTTTGAAATAATAGGTTTAACATCAGAAGAGGCACCAACGTTAGCACTGAATAGGGGATCATGGAGGAATTTTATAAGGGGGCTATGTTCCAGACTGAACGCTGAAAGGCATAATCAGTCTTAAATGATGATGATGATGATGATCAGTGTTTACATTCTCTTTCTATTTGGTGTCTATTATGTATTGAATCATTTCCAGCGTACCGCAAGAACTGCCTCTAAGCCAAGCTATTCAATTGCAGGCTCAGCAAATTCAACAACTTATGGCAGGAATGACGAAATTGATCCAGTCAAAACAGCTATGTCAGCTTCACTCTCAGAATCCCAACAAGCAACAAAATAAGCAACGCCTGTCTGCGCACCCCAGTTCCGTGCATTCGACACAGAGCAAGAAGATTGGTTCCAATATCGTGCTCAGCTCGATGCCCACTTCTCTGCCCGTCATATTCCATATTCCAGGTGTAGACAGGATACCACGTTTTTTGGCAACAGTAGGAGTCGCAGTAAACAGACTGGCACCTTAACTTTTTCCCACCGCCCTCAACGAAAATGTAGACTCAGAGCTTGATCGCTGCTTTAGACATACATTTAGATGCACAAGTGGCTGCTGCGTATTAAAAGTTTGTTAGGTTACTTAGACAGACTGATCAAACTGACAAAGAGTGGATATACACTACTGGCCATTAAAATTGCTACACTACGAAGATGACGTGCTACAGACGCGGAATTTAACCGACAGGAGGAAGATGCTGTGATATGCAAATCATTAGCTTTTCAAAGCATTCACACAAGGTTGGCGCCGGTGGCGACACATACAACGTGCTGACATGAGGAAAGTTTCCATCCGATTTCTCAATACACAAACAGCAGTTGACCGGCGTTGCCTGGTGAAACGTTGTTGTGATGCCTCGTGTAAGAAGGAGAAATGTGTACCATCACGTTTCCGACTTTGATAAAGGTCGGATTGTAGCCTATCGCGATTGCGGTTTATCGTATCGCGACATTGTTACTCGCGTTGGTCGAGATCCAATGACTGTTAGCAGAATATGGAATCGGTGGGTTCAGGAGGGAAATACGGAACGCCGTACTGGATCCCAACGGCCTCGTATCACTAGCAGTCGAGATGACAGGCATCTTATCCGCATGGCTGTAACGGATCGTGCAGCCACGTCTCGATCCATGAGTCAACAGATGGGGACGTTTGCAAGACGAAAACCATCTGCACGAACAATCCGATGACGTTCGCAGCAGCATGGACTATCAACTCGGAGACCATGGATACGGTTACCCTTGACGCTGCATCACAGACATGAGCACCTGCGAGGGTGTACTCAACGACGAACCTGGGTGCATGAATGGCAAAACGTCATTTTTTCGGATGAATCAAGGTTCTGTTTACAGCATCATGATGGTCGCATCTGTGTTTGGCGACATCGCGGTGAACGCACATTGGAAGCGGTTATTCGTCATCGCCGTACTGGCTCATCACCTGGCGTGATGGTATGGGGTGCCATTGGTTAGAAGTCTCGGTCACCTTTCGCTCGCATTGACGGCACTTTGAACAGTGGACGTTACATTTCAGACGTGTTACGACCCGTGGCTCTACCCTTCATTCGATCCCTGCGAAACCGTACATTTCAGCAGGATAATGCACGACCGCATGTTGCAGGTCCTGTACGGGCCTTTCTGGATACAGAAAATGTTCGACTGCTGCCCTGGTCAGCACATTCTCCAGATCTCTCACCAATTGAAAACGTCTGGTCAATGGTGGCCGAGCAACTGGCTCGTCACAATACGCCTGTCGCTACTCTTGATGAACTGTGGTATCGTGTTGAAGTTGCATGGGCAGCTGTACCTGTACACGTCATCCTAGCTCTGTTTGACTCAATGCCCAGACGTATCAAGACCGTTATTACGGCCAGAGGTGGTTGTTCTGGGTACTGATATCTCAGGATCTATGCACCCAAATTGCGTGAAAATGTAATCACATGTCAGTTCTAGTATAACATATTTATCCAATGAATACCCGTTTATCATCTGCATTTCTTCTTGGTGTAGCAATTTTAATGGCCAGTAGTGTATGATTTACAAGGCCTGACCAATCATGGCAAGTTCCGATGTGAATGTGGTAAATATTACAGTGACGCCATGATTCGAGACGGCGTCACCCAGGATGTGTCTAACTCTAGCCTCACGGGAAAATACTAAAGTATCTGAACTCCAATTTGAAGCAAATGTTAGAATTAGTTGAGTCGCAAGACTCTTATGATTGTGTTTAGCTAGACTTTGACTCTCCTTACACATCTGTGGTGCGAAGTTGCAAGTCACAGCCAGGGCAGCGTCATAGACAACACCAGGGTGCTAGGCGGAGGGAACGTGGCGTTAAATCTTGCAAGCGGTGCTTCACGCCATACAAACGGTGACCCAAAGTGTTTTCACTGCAGCATGCACGGGCACACCTAATCAGTGTACTTTCAAAGGAGGAAGTCAGACAAGCAATCTGTTCCTCATTCCAAGTGTCAGTCTACGACGTCAGTGTCGTACTTCCAAAGCCTTCTAGTGCTAATCATGGTGCGGATTCGGTGTCCAAACGAGTGATGTAGAAATCTCCGAACCCTTCTCCTCTTCAGGAGCACGCAAACAAACTTTTTGTCAATTAGCAGTCTGCCAACTGCTACGTGCGCATGCAGTTAGATAGTGGAGCTTCAGTGACAGATTTGAACAGACGCACGTATGACCTGTTAGGAAAGTTTAAATTTTGCAAGTCACAGTTAAACTCTCAGCTTATAACGGTCATGATACCCCAGTTCTTGGTGTTTGTAGCCTATCTGCCACTTTTCACAATGTATTCAAAGACAGTCTCAGTCACAGTGTTGTGTTCGTTGCCGGCCGGAGTGGCCGAGCGGCTCTAGGCGCTTCAGTCTGGAACCGCGAGACCGCTACGGTCGCAGGTTCGAATCCTGCTTCGGGCATGGATGTGTGTGATGTCCTTAGGTTAGTTAGGTTTAAGTAGTTCTAAGTTCTAGGGGACTGAAGACCTCAGATATTAAGTCCCATAGTGCTCAGAGCCATTTCAACTTTTTTTTTTTGTTGTGTTCAAACCACAGTTCAGACATTTGTGGTAATTATTCAATCGATCTTTTGGATTGAAAATTCAGGACAATGTCCTTCCTTTGAATTTTTTTGTGCCTCAGGACAGTTTTTGAAAACTTTGTGCAGAATTCAGTGAACTTTTTAAGGATGGACTAGACATGGCAACCAGTTATGAGGCCCTCATTGCAACGAAGGAAAATACGAAACTTCGGTTTTCCTGGGGGTGGCCCGTCCCTCAGGCAGTTAGAGGCCTAATAGAGCAGCAGTTGTTAATATAGCAGGACAAGGGATAATCAGACCAGCAGTAGCTAGTCAGTGGGCATCTCCTTTAGCAGTCATCAAGAAACCGCCTGGAGAATTAAGATTGTGTACTGATTTTAAGTCAATGATGAATCATCAAAAGGTGGTTGACTCATTTCTGTTACCGTGGCCTGATGGACTGATGAATACACTAGGAACCGGTAGCTTCTTTTACAACTACGGGATACCTATTTGCAGATTTCACTGAACGAGCAGCCTCAAATTATTTTTCTGATCGACATCCACATGGGGCTATTCAATTATTCACGTCTTCCCTTCGGTAGTGCTTCAGCTCCTGCTATTTCTCAGCGCTGCTTTGAACAGCTGACTGCTACAGTGCCTCCGTTTACGAATTATCTAGCTGATATTGTGGTTTTGAGCCGTACTCCTGAAGAACATTTCTCTAATACGATAAGTTTATTTCAGGTTCTCCGTGCTGCTGGCCTCAAGTGCAAAAAGGCAAGTGTTCTTCTTTTCAACCTGAAATCGAGTACTTCAACCATGTCACCAACGTTCAAGGCATCCACCCTTCACAGTCTCATTTAACTGTCATTCGTGATCTCCCATCGCTTTGGAGCATAAGAGTAAGTGAAATTGAAGCTCTGTGGTCCCATTGCACGAATTACGCAGGAAAAATGTTCCTTTTGAATGGCCTCAGGAGTTTCAAACAGTTTTTCATCGACTGAATAAACTTTGTCGAGTGACAGATGTTTAATGCATTGTGATCCCCATAAGCTGGTCGTGCTAAAGGTCGACGCTTCCTCATAACAGGGTTGGTGCAGTGCTTTCGCACAAAGTTGTACCTACGAACAGACCAATTGTTTTTGCATCAAAGCTCTTGACCAAGGCTCAACGCAGTTATTCTCAGCTAGAGAAGGAAGCTCTTGCTATTATCTATGGTTTCACAAAATTCCACCAGTATCCTCATGGAAGGAAGTTTTACTTAGTGACAGATCAGAAGCTGCTGACGTCGTTGTTTAGCCCTTCCACACCATTCCTGCTATGCACAGCACAGAAGCTACAACGCTGGTCATTGTAACTGTCAAGTTACAAGTATGAAATCATGTACTGATAAGCAGCCAAACGCTGCAATCCAGACACCCTCTCTGGGTTATCAGTTGGCAACGATAGAGCATTCGACACATCTTAAGACTCTTGACTCCATGTTGATGTGTGGGACCATAAAACTCTCGATAGATTACCCCTCAATCATCGTCGGATTACCCGGGCGACGTCTGTGGACCCCGATATACAGATTCTGCTACGGTACAGCCATACCGGTTGGCCACAAATTGTCAAGGCTGTTATCAATCCAGTGGTTCGCCGATACTTTGCGCTTCGGCGTGGCTTGTCGGTAAAACAGGGTGATATTTTACTTGATTCGGGTAGTGATCGGTTGCGTGTGATAGTTCCACAGTCTCTACAGAAGAAAGTTATTCGTCTTTCGCCTCAAGGCCCTTGCGGCATTGTGCGTACAAAGCAGCTGACCCAACGCCACTCTACATGGGTCGCGATGGACTCACAGACTGAACTGTTGAACTCTTATTATCAGCCATGTGCGAGGTAGCAGGATGCGTCACCTCAAAGGTTCCTAGATTGGCCCAAGTCCACCGTCTCTTGGCAGAGACCGCGCAATGATCCTGCAGATCTATTTTGGAACACCCATTGACAAATTATTGTGGTTGCTTATAGTAAATTCCTGTTTGTGGTGTCGATGCCATCGACCACAATGCCACATAACTTCAAAACTCTCACATCAGTTTCTATGTTGAATACCTTGTTGGCTCTGAGCACTATGGGATTTAACTTCTGAGGTCATCAGTCCCCTAGAACTTAGAACTACTTAAACCTAAGGACATCACACACATCCATGCCCGAGGCAGGATTCGAACCTGCGACCGTAGCTGTTGAATACCTCCTGGATTGCAGTTTCTGTCAGCAGATTTCATCAAATTTTGTACCACCAACAGCATTCAATATGTGACAAGTGCACCACAACACACGTAATATAACAGCGAAGTAGAATGTTCTATGAGAACATTTAAGCAGCAAATGGACAAGTTACGAGCCTCTCACACATGGGAGCCTCTCCCCATACCATTCGCAGCCACAGAACAGCAAGTGGCCTTTGGAACTGCTGCATGGATGCCGACAGAGAACACTGCTACATCCACAGCAGCGGTCGATCCTTCCTCCGCAGCCCCCTAAATTTAATCTAAATGATCATGTCTTTTTAAGAGGTATAAGCAGAAACCGACGCTGGGAACAGGGCGTCATCAATCAAGTCTTGGGCTGCTCTCTTTATCCTCTACAAGTTTCATCCAGGCCACACGGGTAGCATCAGAGTCAGCTCCACTTCCGTTGACTGCGTGATCCTGCCACAGATTTCTCGGTTTCAGAGATGGAGCCCTATGGGAGCTAGCAGCCCGTCATCCTTGCCTCCTTCGGATCCTACTCCGTTCGCGCCTTGCAGGGAGCCCATGGACGTCGATGTGGAGCTACCGTCGTCGTCCCAGGACGGAGGTCTGGTCCTTTACACCTTGCCGACCTGGATGCCTCCGAGGACCCGCTAGCCGCCATTTCTTCTTTGTCAGTACCAGAATATACACCGTCTCTGAGCACGGGGCGCACAGTATAATCAGTTTCTCGGCCGGTGTTCCAGGTCATTTGCAAGGCGAATGTCGGGGTGTGGGCAGGAGCTTGCCATTGGCCACAGTTCCAGCTCCGGCCTCCCCAGTGACACCAGCGGCGCCAGTACACAACGACATTGAGGCGGTTTGGGCAGGACTATGTGGCGCTGTTCGGCACAGACACCGTGACGGGCGTGTTAGTTCCTAATTCAGAGGTTGGGACTAGCCGTTCAGAGAACCGGCGCCAGACACGGCCCCACAACATGAGCAGCCGCCAACCAATGGAACCGGGACGCATGGAGAACCATTCTAGCCATGATACAGGCCAAAATGGGAAAATCCACTGATATAAGAGACTTTGCAAAGGGGAGATTGTTATTGTTGTATCCTGTGGTGGTGCATGCATTCTATGACAGAAAGCAGAGAATGAAAGACACTAAAACAGGCAGCTAAAAATCGTTTACTTAGCTTCAGTAAGTTGCAGTACAGCACATGTGCAAGGAGGTGCAATCCAGAATAATTCAACCTACAGCACATGCGCAAGGAGATGCAATCCAGAATAGTTCAACCTCTCCGCAAGCAATCATCGGCCTCCTTCAGTTTGTAAGTAGGCTGTTTATGTTTTCTTATTGGTAACGCAACGTAGCGCTCTGTATGAAAATCACTGGCTGTGCTGTGTGCAGTCTGTGGTTAGTTTGAATTGTTGTCTGTCATTGTAGTGTTGGGCAGCGGCAGCTGGATGTGAACAGCGCGTAGCGTTGCGCAGTTGGAGGTGAGCCGCCAGCAGTGGTGGATGTGGGGAGAGAGATGGCGGAGTTTTGAAATTTGTAGCACTGGATGTCATGAACTACTATATATATATTATGACTGTTAAGGTAAATACTTTGTTTGTTCTCTATTAACATCTTTCAATTGCTAACTATGCCTATCAGTAGTTAGTGCCTTCTGTATTTTGAATCTTTTATTTAGCTGGCAGTAGTGGCGCTCGCTGTATTGCAGTAGCTTGAGTAACGAAGATTTTTGTGAGGTAAGTGATTTGTGAAAGGTACAGGTTAATGTTAGTCAGGGCCATTCCTTTGTAGGGATTTCTGAAAGTCAGATTGCGTTGCGCTAAAAAAATATTGTGTGTCAGTTTAAGCACAGTCTTGTATAATTGTTGAAAGGGGACGTTTCATATGTCGACCCATAGCCGAGGATACCTCACTGGAATCTTCTGATTTTTTTTCTTGTAGTTTGTGTAATTAGTGTAGCTATTGTTTATTGCTAGTGCGTAATTGTAGAGAGAATCTCCTTTGTAATTGCAGCCTTTCATTGTTGTACAGTAAAACAGTTGTGGCATGCATGTAGATGTGCCCCAAGTATTTCGCAGCTGCGCTTGCAATTAACTAGATATTATTTTCAGTGCTATGTTAATGTGTTCTCTTATTTTTGCTCTTCAAATTGTGCTTTTCTGTGTTATCGTGTGAAATATTGTGACAATAATGGCGTGTGAAAAACGTAATACTAGGCTCCAAAGTAAACTGAGAAATAATAGTGACGACGAGCGTAGCTTATCAGCACCACTGTGTAGTAAATTAATAGACATTCAAGCCGGCCGAAGTGGCCGTGCGGTTAAAGGCGCTGCAGTCTGGAACCGCAAGACCACTACGGTCGCAGGTTCGAATCCTGCCTCGGGCATGGATGTTTGTGATGTCCTTAGGTTAGTTAGGTTTAACTAGTTCTAAGTTCTAGGGGACTAATGACCTCAGCAGTTGAGTCCCATAGTGCTCAGAGCCATTTGAACCATTTGAATAGACATTCGAAGAAGTAATTTGGTAATTGTGCATAGGGAAATGGAGCGGGCGGCAAATAATGGTGTAGACAGTGAAACAGATAGTGAACAAGGAAGCATCATCGATCGATCGGTCGGCAACAGCTCGCCTCAGGAATCCGAAATGACAGAACACAATATTGCAAATTCTGTAGACTTAGGTTTTGGGTCCTCACCGTTTTCTCAAATGAGTCAAGACACATTTTCTGCTTGTCAAAATGTGAATGTTGCCGGTGAAAATGCACTGCCAAAAAGCATAGAGAAACAGATTCCAGACACTAATACATTATTATTGCAATTAATGCAACAAATGGAACAAAATCAGAGACAAATGGGACAAAATCTTCAAAAGTTAGACACAATGGAACAACACCAGAGACAAACACAGCAAAAGTTAGACACAATGGAACAAAATCAGAGACAAACACAGCAAAAGCTTCAAAAGTTAGACACAATGGAATAAAATCTTCGGAAGTTAGACACCACACTTGAACAAACTAGTGAAGATTTAACTACTGAGTTACATAACATTGAATCGAAATGTCAAAAAGTCTGTAATGACGTAAAAACACAAATTATGAGCATTTTCAACCTATTTTTTCGCGGCATGAAAATGCATTACAGAATCACGAAGCAGCCATAAAAGAACTGCAAACCATTGTTCATGAAAATCATGAGACCTTGTGGGCTAAAATTGACTCAGTTGCATCTACCGATTCGGTTACGCAACTTGCAAAAACTCAGGAAAACTCAAAGGACACAGTAGACACGATTTCAACACAAATGGACACTCTGAAACTTGGTTCAGAAAAACACACTGAGGAAATGTGTTCACTATCGGAGAAAGTAGCCGAACTTTCGGATCAGGTCACTAACTTATCTACAAAGGTAGATGATGATCTGAATGACACAAGACCCGTAGCCTTCACTGACACAGAAGAGTATGAACAAATTAGAAAATTCAAACAAAATCAAAATCAAATTAACACACAGTACAAAAGAGAATTCCGGGAAGTACAAGATTAGTTGACGCAGGTAATACAAGAATTACATATTTCAGAGGACACTCGCGCTCCAGTACGGGAAGAGGGACATAGAAACACGGAACAACCACAAAATAATAACACAGGACACTTCGGAAATTATGAAAGAAATTGGCAAGGCGCATTGAATTTTGAGATGGAACCGCCGAAACGAAGTAACAATGAGCGATGTGCGACTCGCCGACACGATGATTTCGACTATAAGCTGTTCATTACTACACGTAAATTCAAAACATTTAAGAATTCTGCCAACGACATTCATCCACAAGCATGGCTTCATCAATTTTCTCATTGTTTTCCTCCCAACTGGTCATTGGAGCACAGGTTAGAATTTATGTGTGGCTACTTGGAGAATGAACCAGCTGTAAGAATGCAATCGGTCATTCACGATTGTCACAGTGAAGGAGAATTTTATCATGCCTTCCTCTCAGCGTATTGGTCTCAAGCAGAACAATATCGAGTAAAACATAGCATCATAATGATGAAACGTTTCGAACAATCTGAATTTTCCAGTCTTATGAAATATTTTGAAGACATGTTGCATAAGAATCAGTATCTTTCAAACCCATACAGCCCCTCAGAACTCATCCACATTTGTTTAATCAAACTGCCTGAACATTTACGACATATTATTTTAGCAGGACGTTGCAAAGACGACATTGAAGCTTTTCAGGGACTGTTACAAGAACTGGAAATTGACGCTGACAATCGCGGAACGCGAAAACAGGAGTACAACAATTACAGGTCACATCTGTCACAATTCTGCGATGACAGAAATAATAAATGGACACGACAAGGCTATTCTTACAACGTAAATCGTGACCAAAACAGACACCACCCGTATGACAACCGTTGGCAGAGTAGTAATAATTACAGGGAAAGATCACTCTCCGCGGTAATGACTATCACAGAGACAATCAGAGAAACAGACAATATGGAAACCAAAATAATTATTATCAAGGGAGACAGAATAACTTCAGACGCAACGGTCCAGTGCGCAGTTACGACTCAGGGAGAAATTCTCCACCACATGACCGACAAGAAAGAAACCATGGAATCTACCGACATGACGACAGAAGATATGATCGTAACGACAGACCTGAACTGCATCAGAACTGGCGGGATTTAAACAGGGCGGGGCCCTCTCGTCACGGTGAATTTGTAGAAGTTAGGTCTCCAAATCCCAATAACGACGCGCGCCAACAAAGAGACAATAGGCAATGACTCACACCGCTGGCAGCCACAAAACGTACTTATGAAACTAACGACGCAGCTGCCGTAGCTAGTAATTACGTAAAAATGGAAGACATTAGGGACATCTTACTCCAGGAACACGATGTAAAACTTAACAACATTGCATATCCTGTGATTCACATTACTGTAAATGACGTAAAATTTACGGCAGTACTTGACTCTAGCAGTCCCATTTCAGTAATTAGTGCAACAGCTTTTAGCAAGTGGAACAAATCGAACGATTGCCCCACACTTCCGTTGCGTAAGATTAAATTACAAGGTGCAATCTTTGGAAAAGGTGTAGATGTACGCCAACAAACCAACTTAGAATTCTTTTGTCAAAGCCACAGCTTCTCTATGAACTTTCTTATTGTTCCATTATTGTCGACGGAAATTATACTGGGAGTAGACTTTTTGAATGAATACAAAGCAATCTTAAGCTTTCACGATGCTGAAATAAGTTTAGAGAAAGAAGGTAAGTCAATAGCTTTGAAATTTGAAGACTGGCTCTCAAACCATGACGAGGAAATTAATCGGCTTTACCTTCTGTTAGACAACAGTTCGGAATTTTCTACGGAACTAGACACTAACAATCACTCTGTAAGTACTGACAGGGATGATATCGATGGCATATTTGAAACTAATGAGTTAATTCAGAATAAAATTCAAACAATTGAGAATTGTAATGACACTGATAGGCAGGACCTTTTTGAGATTTTACAAGCACATTCCACAGTTTTTACTCACAAAACAGGAACAATCAAGGGATTTCAATACCAATTTCGTGTTCGTGAGCATACTAAATTTTGTGTTAGACCATACGTAATTCCAGCACATTATAGGGACCGTGTTAGAACAGAAACACAATCTATGCTTGATGAGGGCATTATTGAGCCTGCAGTAAGCTCATACAACAATCCGTTACATGTTGTTGAGAAGAAAAATGGATCGATCAGGCTTGTCTTAGATTCGAGACAAATCAATACTATCATTATTCCTGAAACAGACAGGCCGCAGACGATGGAAGAACTTCTTCAAAGTGTAAAAGTGTTGTCTTCCATTGATCTCAGATCCAGCTTTTATCAGATCGAACTTCATCCAGAATGTAGAAAATACACAGCTTTTCTTTGTTTCGGCGTTTGTTACCAGTTTCGGAGACTTCCTTTTGGTTTGAACATTTCTTCGGCAGCATTCATTCGCGGGCTAAATTCCATATTACCTGAGTTCTTAAAACGTCACATCACCTTATATGTGGACGATATTCTGATAGCAGAAGCCTCATGGGAACAACACAATCGCATCCTCAACGGTGTGTTACATATTTTTGCAGAATCTGGAATTACAGTTAACTTGGAAAAGTCTGAATTCGGTAGGACAAAGGTGAAGTTTTTGGGACATATTATTTCTTCTGAAGGCATTCACTTGGATCCTGAAAAGTTAGAAGCAATCAGAGCCATTCCAGTTCCATCCACAAAAAGACAAGTCCGCAGTTTTCTAGGTCTCGTAAATTTTTACCGTCGTGTTCTGAATATGCAAAATCTTGTTACACCAAAACTTTGTTCTCTCACTGGAAAAAAATATTATTTGGAACTGGGACGAACAAGCACAGTTGGAATTCAATTCTTTGAAAGAAGCGTTACTTCACGCGCCAATACTAGCTCATCCAGATCTGTCACAAGATTTCAGCCTTAGCACGGATTCTTCTAAAGTCTTCTAAGCTTTAGCTATCGTTTGGGCATTTAACAAATTCCGTTTCTTTCTTTCTGGTAAGCACGTAAAAGTATACAGTGATCATCGTGCATTACAATTTCTTATGTCTTCAAAATTAAATCATGACAGGTTAAAACTTTGGGCATTGTTTCTGCAAGAATTCCGCTTCACAATAGTCTACATTCCCGACAAGGAGAACATTGTTGCTGACGCGCTGTCACGCGCACCGGCTGGGCTTGAGAAAAGTAACACAGAAGGCAACATTGAGCAAAATTTCAGTATTCTTTACATTCAGAAAGTCGCCTTTGAAAACTTCATCACCACATCTTTAAAGGACATTGCTCATGAACAAGATAAAGATCCGATTTGGAAAGACATCAAAAGTAAATGGCATGAAAAGACACACACTCAGATTCGGCATTATTACCTGGTTAGAAACAACATACTCTTCAAACGCTGCACTGTTGATGACAAGCTATGGGTACTTTGCATTCCAGACGATTTTGTTAATAAGCTCATTTGGTACATTCATTTCAGCTACGCACATTTTGGCCCACGAAAATGTCATCATATTCTTCGAACGACTTGTTATTTTAACAATATGGAAAAACGAATTCGAAGAGTCTTGTCTATTTGTAAACTTTGTCAAAAGGCGAAACCATCTACTATCTCACATCGTGCTCCGTTGTTTCCTATTATTCCTTCTAAATTAAAAGAATTTGCTGCTGTTGATCTCTTGGGACCCCTTGTCAGAACATCGAATGGATTTTCGTACGTTCTAGTCGCTGTTGAACTTACTTCAAAATTTGTTTCTTTCACTCCGTTACGTAAAGTCACTGGACGGTCTGTATCCAACGCCTTTGTTAAAAATTTGTTACGTGAAGTTGGCCACGTTGCTAAAGTCATTTCAGATAACGGACCGCAATTCAGATCTGCTGTTTGGTCACGCATGCTTCAGAACCATAAAATCAAACCTGTTTTTATTTCATTGTATTCACCACATTGTAACCCCTCCGAACGGATTATGAAAGAAATCAATAAGCTTTGCAGACTTTATTGTCACAGAAAGCATCAGCATTGGGACAGATATTTACACTTATTTCAAAACGTGCTGAATGAAATGCCTCATGACTCCACTGCTTTACCACCTACTCTTGTACTGAAGAATGAAGAACCACCGAACAGAATCAGAGAGCTTGTACCTTTCCCGAATACACGTAAACTTCGACACAAAGACATAATTGATTTGGCTCTTAAAAATATAAAATCTGCAGCAGACAAAAGGAGAAAACTACACGGTAAAGCAAATGCAAAGAAATTATATATTGGTCAGAAAGTTCTCATTAAAGCTCATTCATTGTCACATAAGAAGAAACACTTGAGTCACAAATTCTTTCTAGTTTACAATGGACCTTACAGAATCCGGCGTATACCACATGATAATTGCGTTGAAGTTGAAACTCTCCGTACTAGGAAAAGTAAAGGTTTACACCACATTTCACATGTAAAACCGTTTATTGAAAGATAATCTGCTTTTTAACTTTGTCTTTGCCATAAAACGTTTCACTTCACGTTACTAGTACGCTTTAGAAACTGTTACCATGCAACAGTGTTTGAAGTTAAATATCCAGTCAAGAACCAAGAGAACTTATTTAAACAGAAATTACGAATGCATTGTTATAGTGAACGGACGACGCAGTGTTGTTGTTTGTACATTCTTGCTTGTTAGTTGCACGATCGCGTAACGACTATGAGGCTCACATACTTGGAACATATACCGGCACTGCTAATGAGATTTTCATGTAACATTTTGGTTTGCTTGAGAGTGGATTCTGGATTTGAGGTGCTTTCTGTGAAATGCCAGATGACACAGTGGTTGGTTTGTGTGACAGCTACACGATTTTATCACGACGCTGCTAATGAGTGACAATTTACAATGTTGCTTTTGCGGTGTATCTGTTTTATATCTGCACAATGTTTTCTGAATTCTTCTGTAAAGTGAGACATGTTTTAGCTGTGACTTTTGTGCTATGGCTACAATGAGACTGCCTTTTCCGTAGCACAACAATACGTAACAGCACAGTACTTTCATCATCACGGCAATAAGCGTAATAACTAAGATATCCATACGCAAAGCATTTCACTTTTGTTTATCATGAGGTAAGTACATTGGCTGCTGCAGAACTTAGCTTTCGGAGGACGATAACTACGACACTTCCATAGATTTATCTTACAACAAGACGCACACTTTAGCGCTACAGTACACGTATTTGAGTGATTAATTTTTTACTTAAAACATTTATTTTTAAAGATATTTGAAGTACAATGATACAAAGGTTTTCCGTGATACAATTCATTCCATTGCTGTAATCTGTAACACCCGAGGGTATAATTACATTAATCCTCAGGGGGGTACACGCTTACTTTGTGTATCATGTGTTTGGCAAGCACAAGGAGCCCTAGCTAATATGGTATTTGCTTATACAACTTTACACATCGGTACCATATTTCTCTAACACACAAATTACACAGCTATCTGATCATTTAACTGAGAGAGAATCTTTTTTTACTACATCAGTGACACATGTTTACGCAATTACACAGTTTGTAACTTCACACTTATGAAATTGTATTTTGTCTGTACTTTGTGAAATGTTCATATTTTTTCGGAACCATTGTGATACTATGAGAGCTTTGAATGATGTATTTGGTATGGGGTCATGATTTTTTAAGTACGTTGGAGGTAGATGACACTATTGAAATAAGCAGAGAATTTTTTTTATTTTTTGACATTATTGCAGAAAGCTACGCCTTTTTTGAGATTTGGCTGAGGTTTTATGATGTTATGATGACGATGTGTATCACGCTGTTGCGGTATGTTTATAATCAATAAGCTGATGCTATATGAGGAATTTGATTATGCTATGTATTTCTTATGATGAAATATTGAAGAAGTGTCGACGAATATGTATATGTGTAATAAGGTAAGGAATAATGAGTAGTTGTTAGGGACGCTGATTTGTGAAAAAGGTTGTTGGAAACCAAGAATCGTACTTTAAGAGTTATGAAATGTATGTAAATGTGTGAAAGTATCACAATGCTGACGAAAATTTTTCGGACACTGTTATATCAATAGGATTTTGTTTCTACACATTTGTAACGCAAATTCTTGACCTGTGAAATATTTTTATATGAGACTGTCACTGTAGCGGAAACTGCTGTCGTAAATATTTCTGTAAGAAAGTTAAGTGACCACCTGCACGTAATGCGTCGTGGGCACCCAGCTGCGTCAGACGCCTGGAGAAAAAGCCATTAGTGTGTGCGTTTTCAGAGGCACAGGCAGAAAAAAAAGGGAGGCCATTATCCTCGCTATTGACATTCCTTTGTAGAAAGCATCGCAAATATGACACGCTCAAACTTGAAAACATATGATTATACTGTGGAGCTCTTAATTTATGATATTTACTAAAATGCCTAATGAAACGATGAGAAACATTTCACGGCTATTGTCTTGCTAGTTGAGAAAAATGCCATATGGCTTGCTTTATGTATTTATTTACTCATTTTGTTTAATATCAAGTTTCTAGCTGCAGCAGCATTGGTTAAAATAAAATTTTATAGATGTACTAATATAAATATTTTATGCCTACAGATCCAGTAAAAAAAATAACTGTATGATGCACTTAAAAAAAAAAAACAAAGGAGCACGAAAACATTTGACAGGAATTGCATACAGAATTTTCTTTTCAAGTACTTGGTAATTTCTTTTGTAGAATAATTTGTGGTGCACCACTTTAATTACATAGACATTAAGATGTGAATATACATTTCCCTTGTCTGCATTATTATCTTTAGTGTAATGTTTTTTTCTGCTTGAGCTTTCTCATGTTTAGATATAAGTTATTGCATTTGCTGCGGCTGTTTGCCAGGCATAGTGCTACTAAATTTCACTTTGTATTACTCTGTTAAACTAATTTTACTACTGATTTATTTTTCTTGTTTGCTGCACAGTTCCTTATATTAGTTGTAATATTGCAATTGCTTTGCCTATGTAAATTTTTTGTCATTGATGTTTGTGTTAATTGTTTTATGCTGCTGCATTGCATCATCCCTTAGTTTAGCATCTGAGCTCAGTAGATTTAAGTTAGCTTAAGAGGGAGTATCCTATAAAAGAATGAGTTGCGATGAATTTGAAGAAATGCACTGAAAGGTTATACGAGAAAAATACAGAAAGCATGCTTGGATAGGATTTTTTTGGCTGGAGCAAATATCGAAATAAGACGAAAGATCTATAGAATGAAGTTTTGGGTTGGACTGCAGTACCAAATGTTACACTGAAAACGAACCCTGTCCTTTCCTTTTCTGTTATCCCACTATGTGTTTGTGTACCCTTGTGTATTTGTTTTCTTCCTGTCTCTGTGTAGTTTCATAGAATTTTTTCTTCTTCTAATACTAAGCTACATTCACTATGATGAGGAATACTGTTATCCTCAAATATAATTGGCATTAATAATATGTTATTTACCTTGTAAATATGCTTAGACATTATTTATTCTGTTTTGTTTTAATGCTTATGTGTAAAGTTGTAGTTTCAAAAGTTATTCTGATCTTTTATGTATGTACTCATGTAATAATTCCTGTAACACTGATGTATATGTTATTTCGATTCTTTTGTAAAGCCTGTACCACAAATGTTATCTGTATTGTTATGTTCTTTAATGATGTATTTTGTACCTTTGTTATTGTATTCTTATGTTATAAAATTGTAATTGACACCAGTTCATCAAATTAAGTAACTTGTAAGTTCCATTTCAGTGCACACGTTTCTGTTGGTCATACTATATGGACAATATGTGAGAAGTAGGGACTGATAGTGTTTGCACGTGTGTTGATAATTCAGCAAGGGACTGGATAACAGCATTGCTGGTTCTAAGGACAATTCCAAAAACTTTGTGAGTGCACAAGTGGTGGTTTATGGACTTGCTATATTGTCCGCAAGACTCTTCGATGGTGATTTTGCACCTGCACAGTGGCAGCAGATGGCTGCTGGCCATCTCTACAAGGACTACAGTGGGTCTACACCTTTGATGACTCACCAATACCATTATTTCTACAAGGACTGCAGTGGGTCTGCAGCTCTGGTGGCCCACCAATACCGTAATCTCTACCAGGACTACAGTGGGTCTGCTCTGTGATGGCCTACCTACCAATATTCTTCAAAACTTCGACTGACTCTGCTCTGGGTTTGCTCTGTTGTGGCCCATTACCTGTCAGCATGTCAAGAGTCAGTACTGTCTTTCCGTTGGAAGGACACCACTACTTCTTCAAGACTGCATGGAAATCCACTACTTCCGTGTGCATTCTCTTATACTACTCAGACTTTGAGAAAAAAAAAACACTGCAATTTTAATGTGATAAATGATCAGGACTGTCTTTATGGACTGTGAGAAAATTTTAGCCTTTGACCAACATTGTATTGATAAGTGTGTGCATTTGATTTCTTTGTTATTGTAATTATGAAAAATTTTATCAAATCATTATTGGCCTCTGCCCAAAACAATTTGTAAAAATTTTTGTGGGGAACATGGGGGCTATGTAAGTAGGCTGTTTATGTTTTCTTATTGGTAACGTCACGTAGCGCTCTGTATGAAAATCACTGGCTGTGCTGTGTGCAGTCTGTGGTTAGTTTGAATTGTTGTCTGCCATTGTAGTGTTGGGCAGCGGCAGCTGGATGTGAACAGCGCGTAGCGTTGCGCAGTTGGAGGTGAGCCGCCAGCAGTGGTGGATGTGGGGAGAGAGATGGCGGAGTTTTGAAATTTGTAGCACTGGATGTCATGAACTACTATATATATGTTATGACTGTTAAGGTAAATACATTGTTTGTTCTCTATTAACATCTTTCAATTGCTAACTATGCCTATCAGTAGTTAGTGCCTTCTGTAGTTTGAATCTTTTATTTAGCTGGCAGTAGTGGCGCTCGCTGTATTGCAGTAGCTTGAGTAACGAAGATTTTTGTGAGGTAAGTGATTTGTGAAAGGTACAGGTTAATGTTAGTCAGGGCCATTCCTTTGTAGGGATTTCTGAAAGTCAGATTGCGTTGCGCTAAAAAAATATTGTGTGTCAGTTTAAGCACAGTCTTGTATAATTGTTGAAAGGGGACGTTTCAAGTTCTGTGTTTTACTCCTGCGGATACTCAGTCTCTCTAGTAATGCTACGAAGTTATCACGGACTTGGCGACCGACTTGGAGTATTCTGGATTGCGTCATGGACATGGTTGCACTTGTGCTTCACTGTAAACGATTTTTACTTAACTGTTTATGTATCTTTCGTTCACTGCTCTCTGGCATGGAACTTAAGTATCACCACAGGATACAACAACAACAATCTCATCTTTGCCAAAGTCGCTTATTTCGGTGGACTTGCCCTACTGTTTGCCTGTATCATTGCTAGAATGATCCCCCATTCGTCCCTGCTCCGCTTACACTGAGGTGACAAAAGTCATGGGATAGCGATATGCACAAATACAGATGGTGGTAGAATCACGTACACAAGATATAAAAAGGGCAGTGCATTGCCGCAGCTCTCATTTGTAGTCAGGTGATTCATCTGAAAAGATGCCCGACGTGATTATGACGGCTCGGCGGGAATTAAGAGACTTTAAACGCGGAATGGTACTTGGAGCCAGACGATTTGGACATTCCATTTCGAAAATCGGTAGGGAATTCAATATCCGAGACCCACAATGTCAAGAGTGTGCCGAGAATAACAAATTTCATGCATTGCATCTCACCACGGACAACGCAGTCACCGATGGCCTTCACTTAACGACTGAGAGCAGCAGCGTTTGCGTAGAGTTGTCAGTCCTAGGAGACAAGCAACACAGCGTGAAATAACCCCAAAAATCATCGTGGGAAGCACGACGAACGTTACCGTTAGTTCAATGTGACGATCGTCTGCAGCGCCTCTCCTGGGCTCATGACCATATCGGTTGGACCCTAGACGACTGTAAAACCATTGTATGGGTACATGAAAGTCGATTTCAGTTGGTAAGAACTGATGATATGTTCGAGTGTGGTGCAGACCCCACAAAGGCATGGACCCAAGTTATCGACAAGGTACTGTGAAAGCTGGTAGTGAGTTCATAATGGCGTGGGCTGTGTTTACATGGAACTGACGGGTTCCTCTGGTCCAACTGAACTGATCATTGACCGGAAATCGTTATGTTCGGCTATTTGGACACCATTTGCAGCCATTCTTGGACTTCATATTCCAAAACAATGACGGAAATATTGTCGATGACAATACGCCATGTCACCACACCACAAATGTTCACGATTGGTTTGAAGAATATTGTGGACAATTCGAGCGAATGATTTGGCCACGCGGTGGTCTAGCGGTTCTAGGCGCGCAGTCCGGAACCGCGCGACTGCTACGGTCGCAGGTTCGAATACTGCCTCGGGCATGGATGTGTGTGATGTCCTTAGGTTAGTTAGATTTAAGTAGTTCTAAGTTCTAGGGACTGATGACCACAGATGTTAAGTCCCATAGTGCTCAGAACCATTTGATTTTGATTTGGCCACCCATATCGCCAGATATGAATCCCATTGAACGTTTATGGGGCGTAAATGAGAGGTCAGTTCGTGCTCAAAATCCTGCACTGGCAACGCTTTCGCAATTATGGATGTCTACAGATGCAGAATGGCTCAATATTTCTGCAGGGGACTTCCAGTGACTTGTTGAGTCCAGGTACTGTGCCGCGCAAATGGATGATGATGATGATGATGATATTTGGTTTGTGAGGCGCTCAACTGTGTGGTTATCAGCATCCATACAAGTTCCCAACCTTTGCTCAGTCCAAACTCGCCACTTTCATTAATCATAAGGACAACACAAACACCCAGTCATCTCGAGGCAGATGCAAACGGAGGTTTTACAAGATATTAGTAGGTATCCCATGACTTGTCACCTCAGCGTATATTGGGTGTCCCTCCTAAGAGTCATCAGGGGCATTTTCTCTGGCGTTCCAGCAGATATTTGTAGTTTCGTTTTTGGAATGTGTAGCTTAGATGAATTTTTGCGCCGCTCTATAGAATGTGTACGTGAAATACCTCTTTAAAACTCGTTTTGTTTGTAGCGGGAAAGAAACGGTCGCTTTACGCCAACACTGGGCGCCGCGTGAAAGACGTGATGAGCAGTATTTGTTTTGCTGACTACCGCTACACATTAAAAGAAACTAAATTTCAGATACCTGCCGAAATACCAGAGAAAATGACTCGTAGAAGGGACATCCTGTATAGTTTCCTCACGCCATCACATACCCGCAACGCCACCAAGCGGCATTTAAGTTTCGCGGTGGGAAATGGTCACTATGTTTTGGCTCATCATTGTATGTGAAATCTGAGCTGTTGCTCACAAGCGCTACCATTCACGACCAGTCAAACTACCCCGTGACACAGAAACAAGCAATTCTGCGACAGACCTTCCATACACTAAACAGAACATGTAAATATAGCAACACAAGCACATACAGAAATGATACCAGATAAAGAAACGAGAAACAAACATAAACTGATCCAACTGAAGCAAATGGGAAACAGCTGACCTCGCAAAAATCCAAAAACCCTTCAGGGCCTGATGGTAATATTGAAACGTCCCCTTAGAACAATTATACACGACTGTGCTGATAAACCTCATACACTATTTGCTTTTCAAACAGCTGAGCAAAACTGAACGTACTCAAACATTCACTAAAGTGACACACAATATTTTTAGCGCAACGCAATCTGACTATCAAAGATCCCTGCAAAAGAATGGCCCTGAGTAACATTAAACTATACCTTTCACAAATAACTTACCTCACAAAAATCTGCATTACTCGAACTACTGCAATACAGCGAGCGCCACTATTGCCAGCTAAATAAAAGATTCAAACTACGGAAGGCACTAACTACTGATAGGGATAGTTAGCAAATGAAAGATTTTAATAGAGAACAAACACTGTATTTACCTTAATAATCATAATATATATAGCAGTTCAATTTCAAAACTTCCGCCATCTCTCTCCCCACATCCACCACTGCTGGCGGCTCACCTCCAACTGCGCAACGCTACGCGCTGTTCACATCCAGCTGCCGCTGCCCAACACTACAATGGCAGACAACAATGCAAACTAGCCACATACTGCACACAGCACAGCCAGTGATTTTCGTACAGAGCGCTACGTGGCATTACCAATATAAAAATCTAAACAGCCTACTTACATAGCCCCCATGCTCCCCACAAAAAATTTTACAAATTTTTTTGGCCAGTGGCCAATAATGATTTGATAAAATTTTTTATAAATACACTAACAAATATATCCAATGCACACACTTATTGATACAATGTTGGTCAAAAGCTAAAATTTTCTCACAGTCCATAAAGACAGTCCTGATCATTCATCATAATAGTATTTATAGTTTTTTTTCACAAAGTCTCATTAGTAAAAAAAATTGCACACAGAAGTAGTGGATTTCCATGCAGTCTTGAAGAAGTAGTGGTGTCCTTCCAACGGAAAGACAGTACTGACTCTTGACATGCTGACAGGTAATGGGCCACAACAGAGCAAACCCAGAGCAGAGTCATTCGAAGTTCTGACGAATATTGGTAGGTAGGTCATCACAGAGCAGACCCACTGCAGTCCTGGTAGAGAGAATTGGTGGGCCACCAGAGGTGCAGACCCACTGTAGTCCTTGTAGAAATAATGGTATTGGTGGGTCATCAAAGGTGTAGATCCACTGTAGTCCTGGTAGAGATAGCCAGCAGAAATCTGCTGCGACGGTGCAGGTGCACATTCACCATCGAAGAGTCTTGCGGAGAATATAGCAAGTCCATAACCACCACTTGTGCACTCACAAAGTTTTTGGAATTGTCCTTAGAACCAGCAATGCTGTTATCCAGTCCCTTGCTGAATTATCAACACACATGTAAACACTAAGAGCCCCAACTTCTCACATATTGTCCATATACTATGACCAACAGAAATGTGTGCAGTGAAATGAATGCTTACAAGTTACTTAATTTGATTAACTGGCGTCAATTACAATATTATAACATGAGAATACAATTACATAGGTACAAAATACATCATTAAAAACATAACAATACAGATAACATTTGTAGTACAGGCTTTACAACAGAATAGAAATAAACATATACGTCAGTGTTACAGGAATTAAGACAAGAGTACATACATAAAAGATCAGAATAATTATTGAAACATCAACTTCACACATGAGCATTAAAACAAAACAGAATAAGTAATGTCTAAGCAATAACATATTATTAATGCCAATTATATTTGAGGATAACAGTATTCCTCATCATAGTGAATGTAGCTTAATATTAAAAGAAGAAAAAATTCTATGAAACTACGCAGAGACAGGAAGAAAACAAATACACAAGGGTACACAAACACATAGTGGGATAACACAAAAGGAAAGGACAGGGTTTGTTTTCAGTGTAACATTTGGTACTGCAGTCCACCCCACAACTTCATTCGATAGATCTTTCGTCTTATTTCAACATTTGTTTCCACCAAAAAAATCCTATCCAAGCATGCTTTCTGTATTCTGTTCACATCCTTTTTCAAAAATAGTTTTTCTCCACTGTGCACTACTTTTTTTGGCCAAACTATTTTCTTACAGCTTCTTAATGCATTTCTTCCAATTCATCATAGTTAGTTTCTTATATAGTCTACCCCTTCTTAAGCTAACTTAAATCTACTGAGCTCAGATGCTAAACTAAGGGACGAGGCAATGCAGCAGCGCAAAACGATTAACACAAACATCAATGACAAAAAAATTCAAATTGGCAAAGCAATTGCAATATTACAACTAATATAAGGCACTGTGCAGCAAACAAGAAAACTAAAGCATTAGTGAAACTGGCTTAACAGAATAATACAAAGTCAAATTCAATAACACTATGCCTGGCAAACAGCAGCGACTTATACCTAGACATGACATAGCTCAAGCAGAAAAAATATTACAGTAAAAACAACAATGCAGACAAGGGAAATGTCTATTCACATCTTCATGTCTATGTAATTAAAGTGGTGCACCACAACTTATTCTACGAAAAATATTACCAAGTAGTTGAAAAGAAAATTATGTATGCAGTTACTGTTATTAGTCCCTTCTTATTTTTCTTTACATTCCAAGAGCTGCTTTATCGAAGAATGTGGGTCATAAAATAATTATTTAATAGATCTGTTGACAGAAAGTGTTCACATTAGCAAATGCATCGAAGTTTATTTTATAAAACTAACGCTGCAACACAGCTGGAAACCAGATATTAAATGAAATAAGCAATTACGCAAACCAAAGCATAAAAATATCATTCAGTAGTCATGTGACATTTCATAAGTTAGTAGAAATTCTCTCAACTCTCGTAGAAAGACGCTTGTCATAATCAGGTGTGCAGATGTAAGTATCTTTCCAAGTAATGAGGGCGTCGCATTTGCAATGTTTTCTCTAAAGGAATGTCAATGGCGACGATAATGGCCTCCTTTTTTTTTTCTACCTGAGCGTCTGAAAAGGCATGTTCTCCAGGTGTCTGACACAGCTGTGTGCCCACGACGCACGTGCAGGTGGTCACTTAACTTTCTTACGGAAATATTTACGACAGCAGTTTCCGCTACAGTGACAGTCTCATATAAAAATATTTCACAGGTCAAGAATTTGCGTTACAAATCTGTAGAAACAAAATCCTATAAATATAACAGTGTCCAAAAAATTTTCGCCGGCATTGTGATACATTCACGCATTTACACACATTTCATAACTCTTAAAGTACAATTCTTGGTTTCCAACATCCTTTTTCACAAGTCAAGAGTCCCTAACTTCTATTCATTATTCATATACATATAAACACGTAATCACATTCCTCATATATGGGAGCATCATCTTATTGACATAAACATACCTCAACAGCATAATACACATCATCGTCGTAAAAATAACATCATAACACCTCAGTCAAATCTCAAAAAAGTCGTAGCTTTCTGCAATAATTTCAAAACCTAAAGAAAATTCTCTGCTCATTTCAATAGTGTCATCTGCCTCAAATGTACTTTAAAAATCGTGATCTCATACCAAATACATCATTCAAAGCTCTCATAGTACCACAATGGTTCCGAAAAAATATGAAGAGTTCACACAGTACAGACAAAATACAATTTCGTAAGTGTGAAGTTACCCAACGGTGTAATTACGTAAACATGTGTCACTGACGTAGTAAAAAAATGTTTATCTCTCAGTTAAATGATCAGATAGCTGTGTAATTTATGTTTTAGAGAAATATGGTACCGATGTGTAAAGTTGTATAAGCAAATACCATATTAGCTAGGGCTCCTTGTGCTTGCCAAACACATGGTACACAAAGTAAGCATGTACCCCCCTGAGGTTTATTGTAATTATACCCTCAGGTGTTACAGATTACAGCAATGGAATGAAATGTATCACGGAAAACTTTCTTTGTAATTCAAAAATCTTTAAAAATAAATGTTTTAAGTACAAAATTAATCACTCAAATACGTGTCCTGTAGCGCTAAATGTGCGTCTTGCTGTAAGATAATCTCTGTGGAAGTGTCGTAGTTATTTTCTTCCGAAAGCTAAGTTCTGCAGAAGCCAATGTACTTACCTCATGATAAACAAAAGTGAAATGTTTGGCGTAGAGATATCTTAGTTATTACGCTTATTGTTGTGATGATGAAAGTACTGTGCTGTAACGTATTGTTGTGCTATGGAAAAGGCTGTCTCCTTGTAGCTATACCACAAAAGTTACTGATAAAACATGTTTTGCTTTCCAGAAGAATTCAGAAAAACTGTGCAGATATAAAACAGATACACAGCAAAAGCAACAATGTAAATTGTGTCACACATTAGTAGTGTCGTAATATAACCGTGTAGCTGTCAAAGAAACCAAATACTAAGTCATCTTTAATCTCACAGAAAGTACTTTAAATCCCAAATGTATTTTCCAGTAAACCAAAATGTTGCATTAAAATCTCATTAGCAGTACTGGTAAATGTTCTAATCGTGCAACTAACAAGCGAGAATGTACACACGCAATTACACTGTGTCGTCTGTTCGCAATAACAATGCATTCGTAATTTCTGTTTAAATAAGTTCTCTTGGTTCTTGACTGGATATTTAACTTTAAACATTGTTGCATGGTAACAGTTTCTCAAGCATACTAGTAACGTGAAGTGAAACGTTTTATGGCAAAGACAAAGTTAAAAAGCAGATTATCTTTCAATAAACGGTTTTACATGTGAAATGTGGTGTAAGCCTTTACTCTTCCCAATACGCAGAGTTTCAACTTCAACGCAATTATCATGTGGTATACGTCGGATTCTGTAAGGTCCATTGTAAACTAGAAAGAATTTGTGACTCAAGTGTTCTTCTTATGTGACAATGAATGAGCTTTAATGAAAACTTTCTGACCAATATATAATTTCTTTGCATTTGCTTTACCGTGTAGTTTTCTCCTTTTGTCTGCTGCAGATTTTATATTTTTAAGAGCCAAATCAATTATGTCTTTGTGTCAAAGTTTACGTGTATTCGGGAAAGGTACAAGCTCTCTAATTCTGTTCGGAGGTTCTACATTCTTCAGTACAAGAGTAGGTGGTAAAGCAGTGGAATCATGAGGCATTTTATTCAGCACATTTTGAAATAAGTGTAAATATCTGTCCCAATGCTGATGCTTTCTGTGACAATAAAGTCTGCAAAGCTTATTGATTTCTTTCATAATCCGTTCAGACGGGTTACAATGTGGTGAATACAATGAAATAAAAACAGGTTTGATTTTATGATTCCGAAGCATGCGGGACCAAACAGCAGATCTGAATTGCGGTCCGTTATCTGAAATGACTTTACTAACGTGTCCAACTTCACTTAAGAAATTTTTAACAAAGGCGTTGGATACAGACCGTCCAGTGGCTTTATGTAACGGAGTGAAAGAAACAAATTTTGAAGTAAGTTCAACAGCGACTAGAACGTACGAAAATCCATTCGATGTTCTGACAAGGGGTCCCAAGAGATCAACAGCGGCAAATTCTTTTAATTTAGAAGGAATAATTGGAAACAACGGAGCACGATGTGAGATAGTAGATGGTTTCGCCTTTTGACAAAGTTTACAAATAGACAAGACTCTTCGAATTCGCTTTTCCATATTGTTAAAATAACAAGTCGTTCGAAGAATATGATAACATTTTCGTGGACCAAAATGTGCGTAGCTGAGATGAATGTACCAAATGAGCTTATTAACAAAATCGTCTGGAATGCAAAGTACCCATAGCTTGTCATCAACAGTGCAGCGTTTGAAGAGTATGTTGTTTCTAACCAGGTAATATTGCCGAATCTGAGTGTGTGTCTTTTCATGCCATTTACTTTTGATGTCTTTCCAAATCGGATCTTTATCTTGTTCATGAGCAATGTCCTTTAAAGATGTGGTGATGAAGTTTTCAAAGGCGACTTTCTGAATGTAAAGAATACTGAGATTTTTCTCAAGGTTGCCTTCTGTGTTACTTTTCTCAAGCCCAGCCGGTGCGCGTGACAGCGCGTCCGCAACAATGTTCTCCTTGCCGGGAATGTAGACTATTGTGAAGCGGAATTCTTGCAGAAACAATGTCCAACGTTTTAACCTGTCATGATTTAATTTTGAAGACATAAGAAATTGTAATGCACGATGATCACTGTATACTTTTACGTGCTTACCAGAAAGAAAGAAACGGAATTTGTTAAATGCCCAAACGATAGCTAAAGCTTCTAATTCAGTAACGGAATAATTTTTTTCAGATTTTGTTAGCACTCGGCTAGCAAAAGTAATGGTTTTCTGAACAGTAGTGTCATTTTCTATGGCTTCTTGAAATAAGTGGGCACCAAGACCGACTTTAGAAGAATCCGTGCTAAGGCAGAAATCTTGTGACAGATCTGGATGAGCTAGTATTGGCGCGTGAAGTAACGCTTCTTTCAAAGAATTGAATTCCAACTGTGCTTGTTCATCCCAGTTCCAAATAATATTTTTTTCCAGTGAGAGAACAAAGTTTTGGTGTAACTAGAATTTGCATATTCAGAAAACGACGGTAAAAATTTACGAGACCTAGAAAACTGCGGACTTGTCTTTTTGTGGATGGAACTGGAATGGCTCTGATTGCTTCTAACTTTTCAGGATCCAAGTGAATGCCTTCAGAAGAAATAATATGTCCCAAAAACGTCACCTTTGACCTACCAAATTCAGACTTTTCCAAGTTAACTGTAATTCCAGATTCTGCAAAAATACGTAACAAACTGTTGAGGATGCGGTTATGTTGTTCCCATGAAGCTTCTGCTATTAGAATATCGTCCACATATAAGGTGATGTGACGTTTTAAGAACTCAGGTAATATGGAATTTAGCCCGCGAATGAATGCTGCTGAAGAAATGTTCAAACCAAAAGGAAGTTTCCGAAACTGATAACAAACGCCGAAGCAAAGGAAATCTGTGTATTTTCTACATTCTGGATGAAGTTCGATCTGATAAAAGCTGGATCTGAGATCAATGGAAGACAACACTTTTACACCATTAAAATTTTGAAGAAGTTCTTCCATCGTCTGCGGCCTGTCTGTTTCAGGAATGATGATAGTATTGATTTGTCTCGAATCTAAAACAAGTCTGATCGATCCATTTTTCTTCTCAACAACATGTAATGGGTTGTTGTATGAGCTTACTGCAGGCTCAATAATGCCCTCGTCAAGCATAGATTGTATTTCTGTTCTAACACGGTCCCCATAATGTGCTGGAATTACGTATGGTCTAACACAAAATTTAGTATGCTCACGAACACGAAATTGGTATTGAAATCCCTTAATTGTTCCTGTTTTGTGAGTAAAAACTGTGGAATGTGCTTGTAAAATCTCAAAAAGGTCCTGCCTATCAGTGTCATTACAATTCTCAATTGTTTGAATTTTATTCTGAATTAACTCATTAATTTCAAACATACCGTCGATATCATCCCTGTCAGTACTTGCAGAGTGATTGTTAGTGTCTTGTTCCGTAGAAAATTCCGAACTGTTGTCTAACAGAACGTAAAGCCGATTAATTTCCTCATCATGGTTTGAGAGCCAGTCTTCAAATTTCAAAGCTATTGACTTACCTTCTTTCTCTAAACTTATTTCAGCATCGTGAAAGCTTAAAATTGCTTTGTATTCATTCAAAAAGTCTACTCCCAGTATAATTTCCGTCGACAATAATGGAACAATAAGAAAGTTCATAGAAAAGCTGTGGCTTTGGCAAAAGAATTCTAAGTTGGTTTGTTGGCGTACATCTACACTTTTTCCAAAGATTGCACCTTGTAATTTAATCTTACGTAACGGAAGTGTGGGACAATCGTTCGATTTGTTGCATTTGCTAAAAGCTGTTTCACTAATTACTGAAATGGGACTGCCAGAGTCAAGTACTGCCGTAAATTTTATGTCATTTACTGTAATGTGAGTCACAGGATATGCAATGTTGTTATGTTTTACGTCGTGTTCCTGGAGTAAGATGTCTCTAATGTCTTCCATTCTTACGTAATTACTAGCTACGGCAGCTGTGTCGCCAGTTTCATAAGTACGTCTTGTGGCTGCCAGCGGTGTGAGTCATTGCCTATTGTCTCTTTGTTGGCACGCATCGTTATTGGGATTTGGAGACCTAACTTCTACAAATTCACCGTGACGAGAATCCCGCCAGTTCTGATGCAGTTCAGGTCTGTCGTTACGATCATATCGTCTGTCGTCATGTCGGTAGATTCCATAGTTCCTTTCTTGTTGGTCACGTGGTGGAGAATTTCTCCCTGAGTCGTAACTGCTCGCTGGACCGTTGCGTCTAAAGTTATTCTGTCTCCCTTGATAATAATTGTTTTGGTTCCCATATTGTCTGTTTCTCTGATTGTCTCTGTGATAGTCATTACCGTGGAGAGGTGATCTTTCCCTGTAATTATTACTGCTCTGCCAACGGTTGTCATACGGGTGGTGCCTGTTTTGGTCACGATTTGCGTTGTGAGAATAGCCTTGTCGTGTCGAGTTATTATTTCTTTCATCGCGGAATTGCGACGGATGTGACCTGTAGTGATTGTTTTCCTGTTTTCGCATCCTGCGACTGTCTGTGTCAATTTCTAATTCTTGTAAGAGTCCCTGAAAAGCTTCAATGTCGTCTTTGCAACGTCCTGCCAAAATAATATGTCGTAAATGTTCAGGCAGTTTGATTAAGCAAATGCGGATGAGTTCTGAGGGGCTGTATGGGTTTGACAGGTACTGATTCTTGTGCAACATGTCTTCAAAATATTTCACAAGACTGGAAAATTCAGATTGTTCGAAATGTTTCATCGTTATGATGCCATGTTTTACTTGGTCTTGTGTAGCTTGAGACCAATATGCTGAGAGGAAGGCATGATAAAATTCTCCTTCACTGTGACAATCGTGAATGACCGATCGCATTCTTACAGCTGGTTCATTCTCCAAGTAGCCACACATAAATTCTAATCTGTGTTCTAATGAACAGTTGGGAGGAAAACAATGAGAGAATTGATGGAGCCACGCTTGTGGATGAATGTCGTTGGCAGAATTCTTAAATGTTTTGAATTTACGTGTAGTAATGAACAGCTTGTAGTCAAAGTCATCGTGTCGGCGAGTAGCATATCGGTCATTGTTACGTCGTGTCGGCGGTTCCATCTCAAAATTCGGTGTACCTTGCCAATTCCTTTCATAATTACCGAAATACCCTGTGTTATTATTTTGTGGCTTTTCCGTATTTCTATGTCCCTCTTCCCGTATTGGGGCGCGTGTGTCCTCTGAAATACGTAATTCTTGTATCACCTGCGTCAACTGATCTTGAACTTCCCGGATTTCTCTTCTGTACTGTGTATTGATTTGATTTTGATTTTGTTTGTATTTTCTTATTTGTTCATACTCTTCTGAGTCAGTGAAGGCTACGGGTCTTGTGTCATTCAGATCATCATCTACCTTTGTAGATAAGTTAGTGACCTGATCCGAAAGTTCGGCTACTTTCTCCGATAGTGTACTTATTTCCTCCATGTGTCTTTCTGAACCAATTTTCAGGGTATCTACTGTGTCCTTTAAATTTTCCTGAGTTTTTGCAAGTTGCGTAACCGAATCGGTAGATGCAACTGAGTCAATTTTAGCTTGCAAGGTCTCATGATTTTCATGAACAATAGTTTGCAGTTCTTTTATGGCTGCTTCGTGATTCTGTAATGCATTTTCATGACGCGAAAAAATAGGTTGAAAATGCTCACAAATTTGTGTTTTTACGTCATTACAGATTTTTTGACATTTCGATTCGATGTTATGTAACTCAGTAGTTAAATCTTCACGTGTGTGTTCAAGTGTGGTGTCTAACTATTGAAGATTTTGTTCCATTGTGTCTAACTTTTTAAGATTTTGTTCCACTGTGTCTAACTTTTTAAGATTTTGTTCCACTGTGTCTAACTTTTTAAGCTTTTGCTGTGTTTGTCTCTGATTTTGTTCCATTTGTTTCTGATTTTGTTCAAGCGTTGTGTCTAACTTTTGTAGCCTTTGTCCCATTTGTTGCATTAACTGTAATAACAGTGCACTGGTGTCTGAAACATGTTCCTCAGTGCTATTCGGTAACGCATTTGAACCGGCAATATTCGCAGTTTGAATAGCAGAAAATGTGTCTTGACTTATTTGAGAAAAGGGTGAGGACGCAAAACCTGAATCTACAGTATTTGCAAGATTGTGTCCTGTCATTTCGGATTCCTGAGGCGAGCTGTTGCCGACCGATCGATCGATAATGCTTTCCTGTTCACAACCTGTTTCACTGTCTACACCATTATTTGCCGCCCGCTCCATTTCCCTATGCACAATTACCAAATTACTACTTGGAACGTCTGTTAATTCACTACACAGTGGTGCTGATAAGCTACGCTCGTCGTCACTATTATTTCTCAGTTTACTTTGGATCCTAGTGTTACGTTTTTCACACGCCATTATTGTGACAATATTTCACACGATAACACAGAAAAACACAATTTGAAGAGCAAAAATAAGAGAACACATTAACATAGAACTGAAAATAATATCTAGTTAATTGCAAGCGCAGCTGTGCGAAATACTTGGTGCAAATCTACATGCATGCCACAACTGTTTTACTGTGCAACAATGAAAAACCACAACTACCAAGGAAATTCTCTCTATAATTACGCGCTAGCAGTAAACAAAAGCTACACTAATTACACAAACTACAAGAAAAAAATCAGAAGATTCCAGTGAGGTATCCTGGGCTAAGGGTCGACATATGAAACGTCCCCTTAGAACAATTATACACGACTGTGCTGATAAACCTCTTACACTATCTGCTTTTCAAACAGCTGAGTAAAACTGAACGTACTCAAACATTCACTAAAGTGACACACAATATTTTTAGCGCAACGCAATCTGACTATCAAAGATCCCTGCAAAAGAATGGCCCTGAGTAACATTAAACTATACCTTTCACAAATAACTTACCTCACAAAAATCTTCATTACTCGAACTACTGCAATACAGCGAGCGCCACTATTGCCAGCTAAATAAAAGATTCAAACTACGGAAGGCACTAACTACTGATAGGGATAGATAGCAAATGAAAGATTTTAATAGAGAACAAACACTGTATTTACCTTAATAATCATAATATATATAGCAGTTCAATTTCAAAACTTCCGCCATCTCTCTCCCCACATCCACCACTGCTGGCGGCTCACCTCCAACTGCGCAACGCTACGCGCTGTTCACATCCAGCTGCCGCTGCCCAACACTACAATGGCAGACAACAATGCAAACTAGCCACATACTGCACACAGCACAGCCAGTGATTTTCGTACAGAGCGCTACGTGGCATTACCAATATAAAAATCTAAACAGCCTACTTACAATATTATCAGATCGGACACAGAATTTGCTTCTGTGTTAACACCTCTTTTAACAAGTACGTAGGGGAACCTGGAGCGGGAACAAAGCAGTGTTTTACGCTGACGGTAAAGTCGTTGGCCTGCAGGAATTATTACCCAGTCACACAATTATTCAATCGAGTAGTATAGAAAAACGCCAGATAAGAGGACTTTGTCTTTGAACATTGTGCCAGAAACGTATTCGTGCTAATATTTCACGGATATATATTCCAATATTAGTAAATTTTTATTTATAATGTAAGAGAAGATGCTTTATTTCCTATTATTCTCTTTCTTAAAATCACAAAGCACACGCTAGGGCCCACATTTTTGTGTATTTAGATAAATTATTTTTCAGAATGCTATGCGAGTTGCGATCTATGTCTAAGTTCACAGGTCGGGTGGAATATGTAGTACTAACTTTCGAAAGAGAGCCCAAGAGACTACAACAGCCCTCTTCTCTTTAAAACCACGTAACGTAAATTCTAAAATTAGTAGGGTGTTACCAAGTGGACTCCCCATGAACCATGGACCTTGCTGTTGGTGGGGAGGCTTGCGTGCCTCAGCGATACAGATGACCGTACCGTAGGTGCAACCACAACGGAGGGGTATCTGTCGAGAGGCCAGACAAACGTGTGGTTCCTGAAGAGGGGCAGCAGCCTTTTCAGTAGTTGCAGGGGCAACAGTCTGGATGATCGACTGATCTGGCCTTGTAACACTAACCAAAACGGCCTTGCTGTGCTGGTACTCCGAACGGCTGAAAGCAAGGGGAAACTACAGCCGTAATTTTTCCCGAGGGCATGCAGCTTTACTGTATGGTTAAATGATGATGGCGTCCTCTTGGGTAAAATATTCCGGAGGTAAAATAGTCCCCCATTCGGATCTCCGGGTGGGGACTACTCAAGAGGACGTCGTTATCAAGAGAAAGAAAACTGGCGTTCTATGGATCGGAGCGTGGAATGTCAGATCCCTTAATCGGGCAGGTAGGTTAGAAAAATTAAAAAGAAAAATGGATAGGTTAAAGTTAGATATAGCGGGAATTAGTGACGTTCGGTGGCAGGAGGAACAAGACTTTTGGTCAGGTGAATACAGGGTTATAAATACAGAATCAAATAGGGGTAATGCAAGAGTAGGTTTAATAATGAATAAAAAAAATAGGAGTGCGGGTAACCTATTACAAGCAGCATGGTGAACGCATTATTGTGGCCAAGATAGACACGAAGCCCACGCCTACTACAGTAGTACAAGTTTATATACCAACTATCTCTGCAGATGATGAAGAAATTGATGAAATGTATGATGAGATAAAAGAAATTATTGAGGTAGTGAAGGAGACGAAAATTTAATAGTCATGGGTGACTGGAATTCGAGAGCAGGAAAAGGAAGAGAAGGAAACATAGTAGGTGAATATGGATTGGGGTAAGAAATGAAAGAGGAAGCCATCTGGTAGAATCTTGCACAGAGCATAACTTAATCATAGCTAACACTTGGTTCAAGAATCATAAAAGAAGGTTGTATACATGGAAGAATCCTGGAGATACTAGAAGGTATCAGATAGATTATGTAATGGTAACACAGAGATTTAGGAACCAGGTTTTAAATTGTAAGACATTTCCAGCAGCAGATGTGGACTCTGACCACAATCTATTGGTTACGATCTGTTGATTAAAACTGAAGAAACTGCAGAAAGGTGGGAATTTAAGGAGAACGGACATGGATAAACTGAAAGAACCAGAGGTTGTACAGAGTTTCAGGGAGAGCATAAGGGAAAAATTGACAGGAATGGGGGAAAGAAATACAGTAGAAGAAGAATGGGTAGCTCTGAGGGTTGAAGTAGTGAAGGCAGCAGACGATCAAGTAGGTAAAAAGACGAGGGCTAGTAGAAATCTTTGGGCAACAGAAGAAATATTGAATTTAATTGATGAAAGGAGAAAATATAAAAATGCAGTAAATGAAGCAGGCAAAAAGGAATACAAACGTCTCAAAAATGAGATCGACAGGAAGTGCAAAATGGCTAAGCAGGGATGGCTAGAGGACAAATGTAAGGATGTAGAGGCTTATCTCACTAGGGTAAGATAGATATTGCCTACAGGGAAATTAAAGAGGCCTTCGGAGAAAAGAGAACCACTTGTATGAATATCAAGAGGTCAGATGGAAACTCAGTTCTAAGCAAAGAAGGGAAAGCAGAAAGGTGGAAGGAGTATATAGAGGGTCTATAAAAGGGCGATGTACTGAGGACAATATTATGGAAACGGAAGAGGAGGTAGATGAAGATGAACTGGGAGATATGACTATTTGTGAAGAGTTTCAAATGGCTCTGAGCACTATGGGACTTAACATCTTAGGTCATCAGTCCCCTAGAACTTAGAACTACTTAAACCTAACTAACCTAAGGACATCACACACATCCATGCCCGAGGCAGGATTCGAACCTGCGACCGTAGCAGTCCCGCGGTTTCGGACTGCAGCGCCTAGAACCGCAAGACCACCGCGGCCGGCTGTGAAGAGTTTGCCAGACCACTGAAAGACCTGAGTTGAAACAAGGCCCCGGGAGTAAACAACATTCCATTAGAACTACTGACGGCCTTGGGAGAGCCAGTCCTGACAAAACTCTACCATCTGGTGAGCAAGATGTATGAGACAGGCGAAATACCCTCAGACTCCAAGAAGAATATAATAATTCCAATCCCAAAGAAAGCAGGTGTTGACAGATGTGAAAATTACGAACAATCAGTTTAATAAGCCACAGCTGCAAAATACTAACACGAAATCTTTACAGACGAATGGAAAAACTAGTAGAAGCCGACCTCGGGGAAGATCAGTTTGGATTCCGTAGAAATGTTGGAACACGTGATGCAATACTAACCCTACGACTTATCTTAGACGAAAGATTAAGGAAAGGCAAACCTACGTTTCTAGCATTTGTAGACTTAAAGAAAGCTTTTGACAATGTTGACTGGAATACTCTCTTTCAAATTCTGAAGGTGGCAGGGGTAAAATACAGGGAGCGAAAGGCTATTTACAATTTGTACAGAAAGCAGATGGCAGTTGTAAGAGTCGAGGGGTATGAAAGGGAATCAGTGGTTGGGAAGGGAGTGAGACAGGGTTGTAGCGTATCCCCGATGTTATTCAATCTGTATATTGAGCAAGCAATAAAGGAAACAAAAGAAAAGTTCGGAGTAGGTATTAAAATCCATGGAGAAGAAATAAAAACTTTGAGGTTCGCCGATGACATTGTAATTCTGTCAGAGACAACGAAGGACTTGGAAGAGCAGTTGAACGGAATGGTCAGTATCTTGAAAGGAGGGTATAAGATGAACATAAACAAAAGCAAAACGACGATAATGGAATGTAGTCGAGTTAAGTCCGGTGATGCTGAGGGAATTAGATTAGGAAATGAGACACTTAAAGTGGTAAAGGAGTTTTGCTATTTGGGGAGCAAAATAACTGATGATGGTCGAAGTAGAGAGGATATAAAATTTAGACTGGCAATGGCAAAGAAAGCGTTTCTGAAGAAGAAAAATTTGTTAACATCGAGTATAGATTTAAATGTCAGAAAGTCGTTTCTGAAAGTATTTGTATGGAGTGTAGCCATGTATGGAAGTGAAACGTGGACGATAAATAGTTTAGACAAGAAGAGAATAGAAGCTTTCGAAATGTGGTGCTACAGAAGAATGCTGAAGATTAGATGGGTAGATCACATAACTAATGAGGAGGTATTGAATAGAATTGGGGAGAGGAGGAACTTGTGGAACAACTTGACTAGAAGAAGGGATCGATTGGTAGGACATGTTCTGAGGCATCAAATGATCACCAATTTAGTATTGGAGGGCAACGTGGAGAGTAAAAATCGTAGAGGGAGACCAAGAGATGAATACACTAAGCAGATTCAGAGGGACGTAGGTTGCAGTAGGTACTGGGAGATGAAGCAGCTAGCACAGGATAGAGTAGCATGGAGAGCTGCATCAAACCAGTCTCAGGACTGAAGACCACAACAACAACAACAAGTTGACGGTAAAGTCGTTGGCTTGTAGGAACTATCAACCGGTCACACAATTACTCAATCGAGTAGTATAGCAAAAAGCCAGATAAAAGGACTTTGTCTCTGAACGTTGTGTCAGAAACGTATTCGTGCTAATATTTCACGGATATATATTCCAATATTAGTAACTTTTTATTTAGAAGGTAAGGGAAGATGCTTTATTTCCTAGTTTTCTCTTTCTTAAAATTACAAAGCACACGCTATAGCCCACATTTTTGTGTATTTAGATAAATTATTTTTCAGAACGGTATGTGAGTTTTAATCTATGTCTAAGTTCATAGGTAGGGCGGAATATGTAGTACTAACTTTCGAAAGCGGGTGCAAGAGATTACAGCAGCCCTCTTCTCTTTAAAACCACGTAACGTAAATTCGAAAATTAGTAGGGTATTACCAAGTGAGGGAATAAATACGTGGCGTATAATTATTCCCTTCAAGTGAAACGATTAATTTAAAATGGCTTATCTTAGCAGTATCAAAATGTAACCGGTCAATTAAACGTAATAACCATAAATTTCCAGAACAGCTAGTCAACTCCCTAAACAATCCTCCCAGTTTATTTCGTCCCATTAAGTGCGACATAGATGGCATATCCATTTGATTCAACAGTCATGTAAAAATGTGCAGGAAAGCTGCTGCGAAAACCTGTGAGTGAGAAGGAGGGCGTCAGTTATGGCCGTTAGGCTTAGGGATACGAGATTTCCTGACAGCCCGGTGCCAAGGGCACAGAATGCAAGGCGCGTGCGTTGCTTCCGGCATTAAGCGCCAACGTCTTGCCAGCTGCGTGAGATGCTCGCTCTTGGCTTCTGCAAGGCAGCAGTTAGTTCCTTCAGGTCAACCCCTCCCGCGTTAGTGCTCTGAGACAGTTGGTGGGACAGTCGTTCAACGGAGAAATTTGATCGGCGAAGCAATAAAGCTGAAAGATCATTAATTCGGACACTTGTAGCCAATCATGATCGCCAACGCCCTTGAAAATTTGAGACGATCTACGCCAACATGTGGGCAACTTCTTCACATGAGCTGAGTCCACCTGATCAGTACCTTCTCTTGTTACGTACTTCATCCTCTCAACTCCGTTTGGGACCTTAACGTACTACTTCTTGGGGTGACTAAATGCAGAAGAGAAACGTGTTCTTTTTGAAGGATCGATCAACAAGATCCCGTCTGAGGGCGTTGAAACCGCATATACACAATGTAGCGCGACTTCGAATCGGGTATGTAAGCTCCAACATGTAGGCAAGGGACTAGTGTGGCATTCGCGTTTTTCCGAGGTGCCTAAGATAAGTGCGGGAACGTGAACTATGACGTCATTGTTACCAAGTGCAAACAGGAACAACATGCTGTTATTCTTTTCTTTGATGCCGAAGGACAAACACCGGTAGACATAATGTTGTGACGTAGCAAGACAGCCACGCCACTCGGAAGTAGCCGAAATGCACGCGCTAAGCTCACGCATATGGGCGTGAGGTCTGAAACAGGATACGTAATGAATGCTATAAAGAAAAGTACGTAGCTTCTGTAATACTTAACTTTAATCCATCATTTGTATACAGCATTCTTGATGATACAAGTGAGACTCTCTCTAGAAATGGTTAATGGCGCCTTGCTAGGTCGTAGCCATGGACTTAGCTGAAGGCTATTCTAACTATCTCTCGGCAAATGAGAGAAAGGCTTCGTCAGTGTAGTCGCTAGCAAAGTCTTCGTACAACTGGGCGAGTGCTAGTACGTCTCTCAAGACCTGCCGTGTGGTGGCGCTCGGTCTGCGATCACTGACAGTGGCGACACGCGGGTCCGACATGTACTAATGGACCGCGGCCGATTTAAAGCTACCACCTAGCAAGTGTGGTGTCTGGCGGTGACACCACACATAAAATCAGAGAATGAAGAATGTGTATGGGGCAATATGTCAATTGAAAACTACAGTTATAGAACGGTGCGCCAAGCTCCGTGCTGGTCGCGGTTCGACACAAGACGCTGGTCAATCTGGGAGACCAGGCTCATCCATGGCAGTTTGCCTGAAGCATCTGCTGCATTTCAGTGTTGAAGGTAACACGTTCCCTGAGCGCACTGTTTCAGGTGACGAAGGCTGGTGCGACAAGGGATGCTGCTGCTTCGTGATAACCAGGTTGTAAGGTGGCTATAATGCTATAATTTCACACGTTACAAGCACTCATCTATATACTTTGTCGTGATTTACAACTGAAATTAGCTATCATTTGATAGGTTGTACATCGTATATTTGAATATTTAAAGAAGACTGACATTGTCACTTGCACCTTGTAAATAGTTGTTAACGCTTACTGCATGAAAGGTGACGTATTGTCTTTATTATCAAAATGGCGTAATGAATGATTGCCTATACTAGCAGAGGTTGGAACGCCAGTGGAAATGAAACGGCAGGCGTAAGTCAGGCCCTGGGTGGAAAAGCCTGCTCAGATGTGGTCTATTTAACACAGGAAGTAGCCCAAGACGGACGGTCGGGCCACCTGAAGGCCGAAGCACAATACAGTGGCGACCGGCCGGTTGTGTAGCGGGGCCAAAAGGATAATTGGATAATACTTCGGAAACTCTGAAAATCTTAGACGCCACAGAGAGGAACGAGGAAGCGTTTCCACGGAAATCACGCAGGCTGGGTTATTTCCGAGGATTTTTACTCTGAGAAGCGTACCATTGTATGAGTTCCTAACTAATGGGTATAGGTATTTCCTCGCAAACTTTCCGCGCTGGACGACAAAAGACAAACATATGGTTGGTTGGCGTTCGGAAGAATCTGTAGAGAGGGATGTCGTTTCGAGAATATGATCCGCCTTCTGCAATTACAGGGGAGGGGAGCCGAGCTTTTCTGGGAAGCCAGTGGTGGAGAGAATGGGGTCTTCCGTTTTGAGCGCCCGTGTTTGACAGTCGCTCAGTATCAGCTTTGTTGCTACAGACGGACTTGCTGGCTTTGCTTTCAGGAGATGTTATAGTTCGAACGGTTAGGCACTGTACTGTTGCGAACTTACACGATTCTGGACTTCGACCAGGTAGGCACAGTGTTCAGTAATTCAGAGCACTTCTGCCTATATTTACATTGAGACGTTACCTGATCTCCGTCCTTGTGGCTGGGAGTTCGCGTTTCTCCTCTGCAGAACACAGTGAGGAGAAGACAATATTAAAATATAGTAGTTATAGAACCGTTTTCTGCCGTCCTAGTGTTTGACTGGACTGAGCTTTATATATATATATATATATATATATATATATATATATATATATATATATAGTCACAGACGTGTACGAGAACCATCACTCCAACGCACCGGGCGCAGTACATACGGTGATATTGCTAATTTCTTCAGCTTATTAGGGCTATAAAGCTAAACAGCTGTGATCATGTAACTTTTATTTCCACTGAGGTTGACACCACTGTAGTTCATCTCTGAAGGCAGTATCTTCTAGTGTTTGGTACATAGATGATGTCAGTCATATCGTGTTATTTATATTAGATCGCGTAACCACAAAAAGGGGCAGATTTGGGCAACTGCTCAATCATATTAGTTGGGAAATTCATTTTTATCTGTTTATGTCCATTGAACATTGATATACGTATAAACATCTGTAATATATAAAGGCGTTTTAATCTACAATAAATGTATAGGGAGAAACAACATTTATCATTTAGTGGTTACTACTTCCCTTAATCATTCATTTATGTTTAAGTTGTAATTTACATGTTTAAGAGCGAGAAGGACGAGATAATATCACCATTAAGAGATCCTAAGATCTGCTTCAGGGGGTAGTCAGACAGGGCCAAATCTTCATTTCCGTTGGGCACATTCATTGTACATCCGCCTGGAGTAGCATCTTGGAAGGTTTAAGACTTTTAGGTGCAAATTTCAGATGGAAAAGGAAGGGAAAAGGCCCTCAAGTAAGGTAAAAAAAGGGACAAAAGGTGCTGGTTTATTCAACTAATTCAACGATTTTTCTTTCCTCTATACAAGTTTATTGAATTACAAACAAGTACATCAAATTATCACTCATCAAAAGAAGGGAAAAACGGAAGCTGTTGTACTTCAAGACATTAAGCATCTCTACATTTTTAAAAGTAAGTCTGTTTCTATTAGAATGTCTTTGTAGATGCTGAAGCTTCTTTCGATGTTTACAGAAACCAGTGGTGCAAAACTTGTATTCACTCGGAATGCCAACTCTACAGATGTGGCGAACTACTCTACGTCTGGATTCTTCTGAAGCCTAGACTCAAGTTTTTGGAAAGCCATCTAACTGCTCCCTCACGGAAATAAAACTATCCCATTGTTTTTCTTCTTTTCCAGACCTTGTTCCTCTAATCGTTCAATAGCTGCAGTCAGGTACTTACAACTACAGACACAATATAGTTCTCTCTGCAAATTATGTATTTTCTCCGGTAACAGAAATTGCACCTGTGCCGAGTGTATCCAAAGAAAGCACAAACTCTCTAATTTGGTCAAAATTCTAACACAACATAGCAGCACACTTAATCCAAGATCCCCAATGAGTAATAACACGAAAATTTTGATGGGACAGGCGAATGGTTTCTCTGTAGGCAACAACACGACTAGGAGCTTTCAGTAGACTATTCTTCAGGGCAGAGATGAATTGATTTGCGATGTTTCATTCGTTCCTTACGGATTCACAAACCCTGTGAAGGGCATGAACCACTCATGTCACATGCTTCAACTTAGGAAAAAACGTTTCAAATGGTTAACAGCTGAAACCATGCATGATGCCTGATCCATAACCACAAGAATAAGTTTTTCAGGCTCGATACCAGTAGGCCAGAGTTTCTGGCAGAAGTCTATAATTGTCTGCACTACTGCACTGGCACTGTCTTTCTATAGCGCATACATTTTTAACAATGTGGGCTTAACTTGCTCCCCTGCTTAGGGAAAAACCAAAACGTTCAAAACACATACTTGCATTGAGTCTACGGTTTCATCCATAACGATTCACACATTGATATCAGACATGTTCTCCCTACTTCTTTTATGGTTTCTTGATAAGCAGGCTCCATGCAATTTTTCTTAAAGTACCCTCATCAGGCAATGACATCTTTGTATATTTTTCTATAAATCCGTTGAAGGCAGGATAGTTCATCTAACTGAGTAGAATTCCTGCTTGTGGTAAGAGCTTCACACAAATCAATGTTTAATTCCTTCAAATTTTTACTTTTTGAAGAACTCTGTTGAACACATTTCGTAATAGAGGTTGCCGCGATTTGTTTGCTTCAAGAATCTTATTCATTTGACACTTATAGCTGGAAATGTGTTGTCCGATGAGATCTTGCTGGTGTTTTTCATCTAAAAAACTTCCTGAATCGCAAATTGTATAGTCATGCTCAAAAGTATCCGAACGACCTCAATTGCATTTCGCCTGATTCGCATGCAACCAAGCTACCGCAGCTCTCTAGCAGGTCCTCTAATCGCTCCTTGGTACAGTCGTTTGACTATTGAAAATGGTTCCACCACTAGAAAACACTGCTCTGTATCGCAATAACTCAAGATGTAAAGTAACACCACAATACTAGAAATATCAGGGAACACCTTATCACAGATAAGACTGTCATTAAGGGTTGTAAGCTCACATTTATTGCAATAAATGACTTACCTGAAATGTTACCACTCTCATAGGTATTGCACGTAAAAAGTTCGTCGTATTCATGATTTCCTCTTCAAAGTAACATACCGTACTTCTTATTTAACACAAAATGACATTAAAAATATAAGTTATTCACGAGCAGCTAGTTGAGAATATGTATGAACTTCAAATGACACAACGAACCGTCTCGTTCTGCATATGGATTCAAACCCAGGTCATACAGACTAAGATTTCGTGACTGACGGAAACTAACAGCCATTCCTGACTAGGCATACACAGAGTGAAGTACATCGATTTTAGACAGTATCAGTTAGCAAATATCAACTATGAATTACATAACGTAAACATTTTTAACTGACGCGATTTCCTACCGAGCATCTATTGTCCTTGTTAACGAACTACGAGAGATGTTAAATATTGCTTCTTCACAAGTAACTTACTTGAAATGCCGTGAGGTAAAGCTTTGTGTTGGACAGGGATTCGAACCAAGAACATAATCGGATTGTTATCGAAGCCCAATCAACTGTGACATACCTAATTTTCTCGGCAGTAGCTAGATGATTTAACTGAAATGACGAGACGAAACATTAATTTTTTCCTTCACAGGACTTCAAACCGGCACCTGTCGCTGTTATATTCTAGAGAAAACTAACGTTAAATGTGGGTTTGTTACACCAGCCGCGACATATGATCATGTTTGAACTAGAAATAATATGACGAAGAGTTCAGTGCTGACTGGGAATCGAACCCCACACATACCGTTTCTATACACAAACAGACGTCAGCTAGAGAATTTTTCTCCACCAGCAGCTCGGAATAACATCCTTGAACTTACAGTGATCTCGCAAATAGTTATATGACTCACTGAGAGTCAAAAACGTCAGATCTCGTTAGTGTTGACAACGAATGAAAATGCATTAAAAATCAAAATTATTATCCACCAGCAGATACGTGCCCTCATGCTAGAGCTTGATAATTCATAATGAAAACCTTAGTGCCGGGTCAGGTTTCGAACCCATTCACGCGCAATATGTGGAGATGTTGAGGAATCTGCAGTTTTGAACAAAAAACAACTTGTGGTCGAGCAGTATTGTCACGAAGGGATCAAATTCCGTGTTAAGGGCGGTGTTAGTTGCATTCCCAGTTCAGAACCTATTTTATCGGCATCCAGAAGCTCAAATAAAAGATGTAATAAGTGTCCTGTGACCCTACATAGCGTTTGTTTCGTCACTGGAAATAAATAACTAGTATAAGAAATGATAGAGTTTCTACATGTCGCCACTCCTGACTTTATTGTGGTTCAACCTAACGTCTACTTGGTGGAGAAGGAATATCATGTTTAATGTGAATTTCAGAACACAATGCTACTATACGCTGCAGTCCGGAACCGCGGGACTGCTACGGTCGCAGGTTCGAATCCTGCCTCGGGCATGGATGTGTATGATGTCCTTAGGTTAGTTAGGTTTAAGTAGTTCTAAGTTCTAGGGGACTGATGACCTAAGACGTTAAGTCCCATAGTGCTCAGAGCCATTTGAACCATTTTTTTGCTACTATACCTTCTTCAGTTGGCGTAGCCAGAAGAGAATAGAATCTGTCTCTCCCTATCAAAAATCATTGGTAGAAGATGGAATCGAACCCAGACCATAAGAATATGAACCTCTCATCAAACCAACAGACCACCCAACCCTCTTCTCGTTGATGGTTCAAATGGCTCTGAGCACTATGGGACTTAACATCTATGGTCATCAGTCCCCTAGAACTTAGAACTACTTAAACCCAACCAACCTAAGAACAGCACACAACACCCAGCCATCACGAGGCAGAGAAAATCCCTGACCCCGCCGGGAATCGAAACCGGGAACCCGGGCATGGGAAGCGAGAACGCTACCGCACGACCACGAGATGCGGGCTCTTCTCGTTGACTCATTTTCCTATCATAACGCCGTTGCACCACACTGGATGAGACTTGTGACACACAAGCTTCCTGTAGTGGTTTGCAGCATGTTCAGTACATTCATTTACTTGGTTGACCGAATCGCCATAACTAGCTGCCTCAGCTACCCACCCAATACATACATGCGACTGTGTTTTGTAATCACCGAAATAATATCATGTAACTGCCAACTACACAGAACTTCCGACAGAGTAGGATGAAGAAATTTAAATAAGAAGTGTTCCTTTACACTTGAGCTATTCTACTGCCCTATCTGTTTGTTGAAAACGTCGTGCAGTGCAAAGAAAAGCTGTAGTTGTCTGTCCCTCAGAAGTCTAGATCCGGCCATATGCACTATCTCACAGCACTGTGGAATTTCTAGAGGAATTGTTATTGACTTCTGGAGGTTTTCTACCTACGTGTTAGCTGGTAGCCGACAGTCGTGTTCAGGCACTCGGCTAGTGCACATCGCGCGTGCCGGCCGAAGTGGCCAAGCGGTTAAAGGCGCTCCAGTCTGGAACCGCACGACCGCTACGGTCGCAGGTTCGAATCCTGCCTCGGGCATGGATGTGTGTGATGTCCTTAGGATAGTTAGGTTTAAGTAGTTCTAAGTTCTAGGGGACTTATGACTACAGCAGTTGAGTCCCATAGTGCTCAGAGCTATTTTGAACCACATCGCGCGGGGACGGGCGGTAGCGCGGGCCGGTGTTTACGTCGCGAGCAGTGCTGAGGTCGAGCGCTGAGCAGCGTGTTCGAGCGCTGTTAACGTTTGTTTCTGTATAACTGTTGTCAGTACGATGTCGACAATTAACAGAGTGAACAGCGTTCAGTGTGTTTTCGATCGCGCTGCCTTGCGACCGACGGTGTTTGAAATTCACGAGTGGATCTTTGAGGATTTGAAATTGCCTGAAGATATAGTCGACACGTTCCAGTTGGACTTTGTGCAGTATTCGTTATCCGTCAAATTTATGTCGAGTGACACTTATGAGAAATTCGTTGAAGAGCATGCTGACGTGAGACCATTTCGTCATAATGATGGCAGTATTAGTAATGACACCTTGGGTTGTCGGGTGTTCTGCCGGATATCAGCGTCGTACTTGCACGATATTTCGGTCACGTAGCTCGTGACCTTCATCAGGTGCAACCTGAGACTGCTCCTCGAGTGGACCTGGTCCAGTATTTATGCCTATGGCCTTCCCCCTCCACCAACGGCTGCAGGCGCTTCCTCTGTGGTCCGCGCCCATTCCCTGCGACCTGCTGGAGCGTTGCTGCTCCGTTTTCCGTCCGCTGCGGTTCTAGGTGTTCCCTCTGCGGTCCGCGCACACCAAACCCGCTCCTGGGGGTTTCATCTACGGTCTGGGGTACCAAGCGTTCCCCCTGCGGTCCGCGCCCGCTGACCACGACCTGTTGGAGCGTTGCCGCTCCGTTTTTCGTCCGCTGCGGCTCTGGATGTTCCCTCTGCGGTCCGCGCCCACCAGTCCCACTTCTGGGTGTTCCATCTTCGGTCTGGTGCGCCTGGCAGCCCGTCAGGGGCTCGTTTTCCATCTCCATGTCTCTGGTTCTTCTGTTTGTGTAGCGTTGCAGCTGGCCCCGTTGGTCCTTTAACAATTCCAGAGCCGGATCCCAGGCTCTGCTTAGCTGGTACCCTGTGTCACGGTTCATAAGATCGCCAGCCATTTTAATGAGGATACCAAGATTCTAGCAAAACACCCAGATTTTGGGACAGTGTTATAAGAGAATCGATGGAAATTAAAATGGCTGACGATCTTATGAACCGTGATACAGGGTACCAGCTAAGCAGAGCCTGGGATCCGGCTCTGGAATTGTTAAAGGACCAACGGGGCCAGCTGCAACACTACACAAACAGAAGAACCAGAGACATGGAGATGGAAAACGAGCCCCTGACGGACTGCCAGGCGCACCAGACCGAAGATGGAACACCCAGAAGTGGGACTGGTGGGCGCGGACCGCAGAGGGAACATCCAGAGCCGGAGCGGACGAAAAACGGAGCGGCAACGCTCCAACAGGTCGTGGTGAGCGGGCGCGAACCGCAGGGGGAACGCTTGGTACCCCAGACCGTAGATGAAACCCCCAGGAGCGGGTTTGGTGTGCGCGGACCGCAGAGGGAACACCTAGAACCGCAGCGGACGGAAAACGGAGCAGCAACGCTCCAGCAGGTCGCAGGGAATGGGCGAGGACCACAGAGGTAGCGCCTGCAGCCGTTGGTGGAGGGGGAAGGCCTGGACCAGGTCTACTCGAGGAGCAGTCTCAGGTCGCTCCTGATGAAGGTCACGAGCTACGTGACCGAAATATCGTGCAAGTACGACGCTGATATCCGGTAGAGCGCCCGACAACCCAAGATGTCATTAGATCGCAGGGAAAGCCTGAAGAGTTACAGTATTAGTAATGTCCAAATCGTGCCTTCGAGATACGGAGTGAGAACCATCAGGGTATTTAACGTGCCATCTACGTGCCCTAATGATCTGATTGCACGTTCTCTGTCACTGTACGGCGCTGTTTTGTCAGTCACAAATGAAAAATGGTCGAGTGCATATCGCTACCCAAGTTAACAGCGGGGTGCGAAGTGTACGTGTAGACTTAAGAATGCATATACCTTCGTTTGTTGTCATTGGCGGATGTCGTGCACAGGTAACTTACGTTGGACAACCCCCTACCTGTTCGATTTGCCATTTAACAGAACATCTGCGGATGAACTGCACACGTCGACGTCCATTTCAGCTTCCACGGGAACGTCCTGCAGAAGGTAGTGAAAGGCTTGTTCCGCTATTGAGTGAGGTAGTCGCGGGGACTGTACCACCACCCCGGCAGCCGGAACATGTTTACGAGGCGGAGATGCCAGTTCAGGTGGAATGCAGTGTCAAAGACATTCACGGTAGGACGGACGTCGATTCGGCCCCGTCATCCTCGCCGGCGCAGTTACCGCTGGATACCAACGATGCGCCAATCACCTCTGAAACTAAGCCGTGTGAGATGCAGGAGCGGGTGCAGATCAGTTTGCCTGAACCACCCCTATCGGCAGAGACTGCAGCAGAAACGAAGAAAGGCCGCCGAAGGAGAAGCAAAGGGAATAGTAACAAAGAGGAAAAGTCGGATGATTTGAGACCCGTACACATGTCAGAAAGCGGCAGCGAGACTGAACCTCAATCTTCTTGCACCGTGCGCTGCGAGGACACCGCGAGGCAAGAACGCATTCGTGAACAAACCAAGCACCTGAAGGCACTACTAAGCGCTGAGAGGGAACAGAGCACGGTAACGGCTAAGAGGAAGAGCGAGCAGAGCAGCGAGCAGCTGCTAAGAGGAAGAGCGAGCAGAGCAGCGAGCAGCTGCAGCAGCGCTCCCGCAGGAACTCGCTGACGTCAGTCGCAGCCCCGCGTGCTGGCCAGGCGGAAGCGACCACGTTGACAGACTCAGCCGGCGGTGGCGGGCAGGGCGACGCGCGCACAGCGCAGCACCCCGACAGCAATGAACCGTGGTGGCAGCAGGACGAGGAGATGCAGCAGTAGCTGCTCTCGCGCATGACCATCGCGCTCCGACCTTTTCCACTCCCTGACCCGTTATGGCTTTGACGTTTTGACGTTTCGCCTCATACTCCAGACGTTACCAACGAGCTTGGTTCAAAGCCGTCGGGAAGGACGATCCAACACTCAGAGCTCATTGTCCTCTGAGCCATCATGTGCGACAGCCAAACGTACAACATTACCACACTTGACGTCAATAGGATTCAAAGTGCGGTGAAACTCCGTTCGCTAACTGATTTCTTGTATGGTACCAGCGTTGAAATTTCCCTCCTACAGGAGGTAGTCACAGTCTTAGAAGTGCCCGGTTACGTTCTTATTGATAACATCAATCTCCAGGATGCTGTAGGCACTGCCATACTTCTGCACGACGGAATACCCTTTACGGATGTGCAGCGGCTGCCTAGTGGTCGTGGCATTTCTCTTCGAGTGAATGGTGTGCAGATTGTTAACGTGTACGCCCCCTTAGGTAGCACTCATAAGAGAGATCGTTCCAATTTTTATAAAAACGAGGTTCCCATTCTTCTTAGCGCTTATCGTGCACATCTCAACCTTGGTGGTGACGTCAATTGTGTGCTTAACGACAGAGACCAAACTCCTAACACGAACAGATGTATCGAACTTGAACATTTAATTCGTGGCTTGCGTCTCCACCATGCATGGTAACAACTGCACGGTGAACGGGTAGCGTACACCTTCGTAACCAGTCATTCTGCCAGTCGGCTGGATAGGATCTATGTGTCCGATGCCCTCCAGCTACACACTGTGAACCGTGACATAGCTCCTGTCAACATCTCCGACCATTGTGCATATCAGTGTTACCTTAACCTACAACGCCAGCAAATTTACCACCGGAAAGGCTACTGGAAATTTAATGTCAGCCTTCTGCAGGATGCCCAACTTGAAGAGGAGGTGATCATAACGTGGCAACAGCTCCAGCGGCACCGACGTCGTTACGCTAGCGTTCTACAGTGGTGGATTCAGTGTGCTAAGCCTAAATTACGCCTCACCCTCATGAGCTACGCCCGACAAAAAAGCTTTTGGCAGAAACAGACTATTGAATTTTATTATCGCTGTTTGAGAGAACTGTACAGTCGCACTACCAATCCTTCTCGCGATATCGATGTAAAGATCAAACGATATACAGCGAAAATCACGGCGATACAACGCCAACGAATGCAAGGCATCATCGTGCGAGCCCACTCCAAGGACGTTGCCGCCGAAGAACGGGCCTCTCTGTGCCACACCCTGAGAACGACGAAACGGTGTAAAGCCATATTGATTGAAGCCGTCGTTGATGACGCTGAGAATACCATCACGAAGCAACGTGACATCATCTCGCACGTCTACGACTATTATAGTCAACTTTACAAGACGCAATTCGTTGATGAACACTCGTGCGACGATTTTCTTAGGACCTTGAGCTGTCGCTTGTCACAACAGGATAATGCACATCTGGAATCTGTTTTCACAGAGGACGAAATCCGACTGGCGGTCCACAGTGCAAAGAAAGGGAAATCACCAGGACCCGACGGCCTTAGCGCTGAGTTTTACCAGCGATACTGGAACCTCCTCGGTCCGACACTTCTCGAGATAGCGAATGAACTCTGGCACCTGGAAGTAATACCCAAGGCATTTACGGAAGGTATCATCTTGCCCTTACCGAAAAAAGGGAACAGCAGGAAGGTCGAAAACATGCGACCCATCGCACTCTTGAATGCCGATTTCAAAATCATCACCAGATCGGTTAAGCTACGGATGCAAACCGTTATGAACAAGGTTTTAGGCAGTTACCAATACAGTGCAGTGCATGGCCGAAGTGCAATATCAGCTGCCTGCGATTTGAGAGACATCATCTGCTCATATGCTGGAACCAAAGGACAGGGCACTCTGATCTTTCTAGATTTTGAGAAGGCTTATGACCGTGTACGTCATGACTTCCTCTTTAAAAGCATGAAGAAACTAGGATTTGGACCTCATCTCATAGAATTAATTCGCAAACTTACTACAAACGCCTCTTCACGGATTCTCATTAATGGCCATTTTACAAAAGAAGTTTCCATTGGGCAAGCCATCCGCCAAGGATGTCCTCTGTCAATGATTTTGTACGCCATTGCAGTAGAGCCGCTACTGAACAACTTAGCGCATAGCGGAATCGGGCTTAGCGTCGAGTCTGTCACCATCCCATGCACTGCGTATGCTGACGATATATGCGTAACGGTGTCATCAGCGCAACAACTTCTGTCAGCGGAAACTCTTTTACAAACATTCACGTTTCTTTCAGGAGCAATACTAAATAGAACTAAAACCACAGCTTTGCAGATCGGAGGCGGTATCTGAGACCTAGCCCATGTTACCTGGTGCAAGGTCAAGGATTATCACACAACCCTCGGTGTTACCTTTGAGGCCAATCCAGAAAATTTCCTGACGAAGAACTGGTCACACATGCTTAATAAATTACGTGCTGCTTTGATACGTCACTCCGACCGTGACTTGAACATACTACAGAAAGTTAAGACCATCGAGATCGCCATTACGAGCAAGATGAATTATTTGGCGCAAATTCTTCCAATCTCCGACCATCTAGCCAAGAGTGTACAACAAGCGTTATGTTGGTTTCTTTTTAGGGGGCACATTTTCAAAGTTCAATTCGATACCTTAACCTTACCTTCTTCCAAAGGTGGCCTTAACCTCATTAAGGTACACAAAAATGTGCCACCCTGCTCCTAAATCGCATCAGGAAGGAGTTTCGTACCCGGAGGACCAGTATCATCACAAATCTCATTCAGCGGTGGAAGCCTCGTAGCCTTGACCCACCCGTTAATATCGCCGGCATTCCACTTTCTTACCGACATGTACGACTGTACTACATGGAAATGAGCTACATTCGACACAACATCGTCGATAACGGAAGCCTGACGAACAGGAAGCTTTATGACCTTCTCATGACAACAAACCACAGGAATCGTCTCGAAGAAAAACATCCACATACACATTGGAGTATAGTATGGCGGAATGTGCACAGCGACATGTTACCATCACGCGTCATAGCCGACTGGTATCTGACAGTCAACGATAAAGTAGCAACAAATGAAAAGCTACATAAAATAGGCCTTCATCCAACGCCCAACTGTGACGCGTGCGGAAGAGTCGATACGCTTATTCATAGGCTCACGTGCGGACATGCAGAAGAAATTACAACATTTCTTCGTCAACGATTGTCGGTGATAGACCGTACGACACCCAGTGGTGTAGACCTTTTAGAGATCATTTAGCCACAAAAACTGAGATATCCACAAACAAAAAACACCGCTGCAACGTGGATCATGGGCCACACAGCATCGTTTATTATGCAGAATAGACATGCTACTTTCCTAGACCATTACTCTTACATAGAAACTGAACACTTTAAAATGAGTCAACATTGTGACTACAAGAGGATATGTGGAAATATGCTGAAAATCATAATTAACGGTTAAATGCTTCAAATACAATATTTCGGATAGCAGAGGTTGCCAATGACCAGTATGTATGAACCCTATTTGCTTCCTGGGGCTTTCGTTCTTGTCGGAATTTTAAGATACTATCCAGACGCTCACCAATGCAGAGGGCATTTTTTCTTTCCCATTTTCGTTTCAACATTTCCTTCTCTCGCAGAGCAGCGGAGCAACTTTCCTTCAACAGTGAAGTGATAGTCCTTTGTGCACCATAAAACTTTCTGAATACCAATTGACAAAAAAAAACTGAAGAAGACATTTCATTTCTTATATTGCGCAGCGGCAGCATAGGACTGATATATACATTATTCATTCTATTCTCATTACAAATTGGAGCAAATGTTTATTTTCCCTTCCTTATTAAAAAAATTAAATTAAATTAAAAAAAAGGTAGCCTCATGGGAAGCGTTGAGCACTGCAGATAAAGTGTCGTGAGTTCGTGCAGACCCTCTGCTACATTTTTTAAAACGCAATTCTGCTGTTTGCTGAATTTATCAATCTAATGGAACTTTGAACATAATTCCCTTCACTTCTCCACCCAAAATAGTCGCATGTGGAAAAAGGGCTAACTGCTGCAACATTTTCTTCTTTTCAGGTTTAATAGACTGCCAGGCAGCAGATGCATCTCGAAGCTTTTATATTATGTATGGGGAGAGCACATCGTGCCAAAATATAAAAGTATTTTCTACGTTAGCTGTCGTGTGGTAGTGGCATTTTATTCTTCTTCAAACCTTGTTTGACAGCTTTAACTCAGAACAAGTTTTCTACGTGCATGTAATCAATAAATTGCATGTGCATTGTCAGACTGTTATACATAACATCAGAGAATTCGCATATATCATTGATGATTAATTTCTCTCTCATGTTTAGTATTGTTTTAACAACACTAAAAGAAACCTTACGAAAGTTGTGCACTGTATTATAAGAAATGAAATGAAAAATTGAAATGAAACTGTCCATGATAACCTTACGACGAAAGTCTGTTTTAATAAAACTAAGTTTCTGTACACAAGCGTGCATCTATCGGCACGAATTTGTAAAATACTACTCACTTAGATTTCGATTGCGTCTGTGTTTAATTGGTATGCTGTGTCATGCTCAACAGGTATGCAAATGTGGCATTTCATAAATAAAGTTATGTATTCCTAGAAACCCAAAGTTTGCTTGTCTGCAGCGTAAAGAGGCGTTACCTGTTGTGCAGCATTGTAAGTTTTTCACCATTGCACTATGAGCTGAAAGTATGTTCTTGCGATTTGCTTATCAGTTCATTTCCTTCATACTTATCACCCTGGCATATGAGTCTTAAGTGAAGAAGAATATTGAATTTCGTATCGTTGACGGTCGATTCGAATTTCTTCAGAGGTGCTTGTGTAGTGAAGCAGCTTGGCAGTCAGATAGCCGAGATCTATGACCATTAACACTACTTACTGAGTCGAGCTGCTATGAGGATTTGATGTGTGAAGGTTTTCTCCTGACTTCGCTACAGAATTTTTTCTGGAAATTCGCAGCTCCATAAAACAGACCAAAAAAAAAAAAAAATCTCGTACAAGCTGGCCCCTACGACGGCTAGAACTGACAACTCCTTGAACCGTTGCCACTCGAGACACTGGGCAGTACCACAGGGCTACAGACACACTGCTGCCAGCGTGCCACTCTCATTATGGTATTGGTCGCTCAGACTTATAACGCATCGTGAAAGATAATGAAAGTTGTCACTTATTTGAAGAATAGCATTTCTGCAGCCAAAAAATTGAATTTTCTGTGTCAGTGTCTTAGTTTACATGAGGATTATATAGCACGAGTCATTCAAATGGAAGGGGAATATCAAGCGAATTTAGCGAGTCAGTTCAGTGCCATACGCGGAAGTGATTGCACTGTCACAGTTTTGCCAAATGTTTGTGACGGTGTTGCCATTTCTGAGCTGTGCTAGGAACAGCTCTGTAGCGTTATAGGAGGAGAATCTCGTGCTCGTGTCATAGGAGGGTACGGACAGGAGGCGCGGGGTTTGGTTAATATGCAGCGTTTTCTCCTACCAGTTGTGTCAAACATTCAGGTGTGTAATCTTCTGTCACGATTACAGTTTCTCACAAAATAGATACGAGTAAAACACTTACCTTGTTACTTTGTGACAAAAGATTATTTCAGTACAATAAAAAGTCTTTGGAAATCAACTTTGCCCACCTGTCACGAAAAGTAAGATAACAAACACTTTGTACCTCGAAATCGATTGCATCTATGTGCAGTCTTGTGCTCATACAAGCAGAATGTCATGAACTGCACGAGAATGTAGAAAAATTTTTGTGCGAATAGAAGCTGTAAGAAACATAGTTAACTAATTATTCTGTACCGCGTAATAATCAATTCATTTGAAAATTCGGAAGAGAATAAACTAAAAATTATGCCCATTAAGACAGGAACTAAAGTTCAGATGTGGGCACTGTGCAGATCTGCGCTTTTTCATCTTCAGGAGTGTATAACAGGAGTATATAACAGTCTGACAATGCGCATGCAATTTATTGATTACATGCACGTAGACAACTTGTTCTGGGTTAAAGCTGTCAAACAAGGTTTGAAGAAGAATAAAATGCTACTACCAAACGACAGCTAACGTAGAAAATACTTGTCTATTTTGGCACGATGCGCTCTCCCCGTACGTAATATAAAAGCTTCGAGATGCATCTGCTGCCTGGCAGTCTATTAAACCTGAAAAGAAGAAAATGTTGCAGCAGTTAGCCCTTTTTCCACATGCGACTATTTTGGGTTGAGAAGTGAAGGGAATTATGTTCAAAGTTCCATTAGATTGATAACTTCAGCAGACAGGAGAATTGCGTCTTAAAAAAAAATGTGGCAGAGAATGTACACGAACTCACGACACTTTATCAACAGTGCACAACGCTTCCCATCAGGCTACCAGCTCACACATAGATACAGCACCTCCAGAAGTCAACAACAATTCCTCTAGAACTTCCGCTTTCCACAGTGCTGTGAGATAATGCATATGGCCAGATCTAGACTTCTGAGGGACAGGCAGTTACAGCTTTTCTTTGCACTGCACGACGTTTTCATCAAACAGATACGGCAATAGAATAGCTCAAGTGTAAAGGAACACTTCTTATTTAAATTTCTGCATCCTACTCTCTCGGCAGTTCTGTGTTGTTGGCAGTTACGTGATTTTATTTCGGCGATTACAAAACACAGTCGCATGTATGTATTGGGTGGGTAGCTGAGGCAGCTAGTTATGGCGATTCGGTCAACCAAGTAAATGAATGTACTGAACATGCTGCAAACCACTACAGGGAGCCTGTGTGTCAGAAGTCTCATCCAGTGTGGTGCAACGGCGTTATGATAGGAAAATGAGTCAACGAGAAGAGGGTTGGGTGGTTTGTTGGTTTGATGAGAGGTTCATATTCTTATGGTCTGGGTTCGATTCCATCTTCTGCCCATGATTTTTGATAGGGAGAGACAGATTCTATTCTCTTCTGGCTACGCCAAATGAAGAAGGTATAGTAGCATTGTGTTCTGAAATTCACATTAAACATGATATTCCTTCTCCACCAAGTATACGTTAGGTTGAACCACAATAAAGTCAGGAGTGGCGACATGTAGAAACTCTATCATTTCTTATACTAGTTATTTATTTTCAGTGACGAAACAAACGCTATGTAGGGTCACAGGACACTTATTCCATCTTTAATTGAGCTTCTGGATGCCGATAAAATAGGTTCTGAACTGGGAATGCAACTCACACCGCCCTTAACACGGAATTTGATCCCTTAGTGACAATACTGCTCGACCACAAGTTGTTTTTTGTTCAAAACTGCAGATTCCTCAACATCTCCACATATTGCGCGTGAATGGTTTCGAATCCTGGTCCGGCACTAAGGTTTTCATTATGAATTATCAAGCTCTAGCATGAGAGCACGTATCTGCTGGTGGACAATAATTTTGATTTTTAATGCATTTTCATTCGTTGTCAACACTAACTGGATCTGACGTTTTAGACTCCCAGTGAGTCATATAACTATTTGCGAGATCACTGTAAGTTCAAGGATGTTATTCCGAGCTGCTGGTGGAGAAAAATTCTATAGCTGACGTCTGTTTGTGTATAGAAACGATATGTGTGGGGTTCGATTCCCAGTCAGCACTGAACTCTTCCTCATATTATTTCTAGTTCAAACATGCTCACATGTCCGTGCTGCTGTAACAAACCCACATTTAACGTTAGTTTTCTCTAGAATATAACAGCGACAGGGGCCGGTTTGAAGTCCTGGGAAGGAAAAAATTAATGTTTCGTCTCTTCATTTCAGTTAAATCATCTAGCTACTGCCGAGAAAATTAGGTATGTCACAGATGATTGGGCTTCGATAACAATCCGATTAGGTTCTTGGTTCGAATCCGTGTACAACACAAAGCTTTAACTCACGGCATTTCAAGTAAGTTACTTGTGAAGAAGCGATATTTAACTTCTCTCATAGTTCGTTAACAAGGACAATAGATGCTGGGTAGGAAATCGCGTCAGTTAAATATGTTTACATGTGACTGTTAGTTTCCGCCAGTCACGAAATCTTAGTCTGTATGACCTGGGTTTGAATCCATATGCAGAACGAGACGGTTCGTCGTGTCATTTGAAGTTCATACATATTCTCAACTAGCTGCTCGTGAAAAACTTAAATTTTTAATGCCCAGGTATGTCATTTATTGCAATAAATGTGAGCTTTCAAGCCTTAAGGACAGTCTTATCTGTGATAAAATGTTAGGTTAGTGTTGTTTAACGTCCCGTCGACAACGAGGTCATTAGAGACGGAGCGCAAGCTCGGGTTAGGGAAGGATGTGGAAGGAAATCGGCCGTGCCCTTTCAAAGGAACCATCCCGGAATTTGCCTGAAACGATTTAGGGAAATCACGGAAAACCTAAATCAGGATGGCTGGAGACGGGATTGAACCGTCGTCCTCCCGAATGCGAGTCCAGTGTGCTAACCACTGCGCCACCTCGCTCGGTTATGATAAGGTGTTCCCTGATATTTATAGTATCATGGTATTACTTTACATCTTGAGTTATTGCGAAACAGAGCAGTTTTTTCTAGTGGTGACTTGTTGGAACCATTTTCAATAGTCAAACGACTGTACCAAGGAGCGATTAGAGGACCTGCTAGACAGCTGCGGTAGGCTGGTTGCATGCGAATCAGGCGAAATGGAATTCAGGTAATTCCGATACTTTTGAGCACGACTGTACATCGCATAACTGTGCCACCAGTGACTATGAAATCTTGTTTGAATTCCTGAGCCAGAACATAAATTGGGAGCAGGCCACCTTTGGCTTGGTAAAATGTAGTTGTAGACTCGTTTAATAATGCAACAAAGAGCTAACACCAGTTCACTTGCTAATTCAGCGCGGCTGTCACACAACACTCTTGCGGCCACATGCTCATTTGCTGTCCGCACTATCTTTTAGAACACCGCGACAGTTATCAGAATGTTTTCATTCATGCTGCAACTACAGTCTTAGCGATTCCTAGTAGCTTCGAGCAGAACCCAGTCTCAATTCTCGGAACTACGTGGGTGCGGTTACAGCCGCCTCTGCGTGACGGGTTTCCGCCTCCACGCGGACAGATGACGTCTCTCACAGTAACAAACTCACATCCACGAACAGCAGGCTACTGATTCTGGTGGAACAGAATCACTCATTGTCAACCGCATTATTTGGGGCAACTTTGTGTCTGTAAAGCGAGAGAAAGAGGTTTTGTCGAGCACACAATTATTTTCCATTGCTGGAGGTGCGCTTTCAACTCCCACGCGGTATTTACTGAAAGAGGTAGATTACTACATAGTTCGACTTGCGTGCTCGTGATAAGGATGAGATGATGATAAGGACAACACAACACCCAGTCCACGAGCGGAGAAAATCTCCAACCCGGCCGGGAATCGAACCCGTGCCCGCTGCATGGGAGGCAAGCACGTTACCCCTCAGCTAAGCAGGCGGACTGAAAGTTAAATATTTTATATTGATTAAAAATCTCATAGAATAAATTGGAATGAAACTTAAAAGAAAAAAGGAGGAAAAAGGATTATAGACATGGTTGGGGGAAAAAGGGATAAAGGTCCCAAAAACTGAAAAAAGATGCATGAAAAAAATGCCTCTTTCCGCAAATAGAAACAAAATGTCGCACTGTGATATCTTTCCGAACAGTTGTAATCTACGCTAAGAGAAAAGGTGCGCATCTAAAAATCCTAGCCCTGGTGATAACCTACGTCCCTATATTGCAAGTGTAGTAACGCAGAAGTTACGCCAACTCAAGTGGAGACACACGAGCTCCCGCACTGTAGTCCTGATCTTTCCTAATGCGATTATCACGTCTTTTCTCCCTTAAAAAAGACCCTTTAGGTTAGACGATTCCTGTCGGATTAGGATGTGCGCAGTGGGAGACTGTGTTTTACTAAACACGTATGTTCAACCTGATGCGTCGGTGGAACGATTGCTTCAACGCTCACGGCGATTTTTCCTCATTTCCCTACCGATTATGGACCTTACGGTCTTCGAACGGAAACTTTTTATGTCCAGATATTCTGTAGGATGAATACAGGCACACGTCCATGTGTGTGTGTGTGTGTGTGTGTGTGTGTGTGTGTGTGTGTGTGTGTGTGTGTGTGCTCCAATGTACAGGTATTGCTGCATTTAATTTTAAGGAATCCTTTGCCCACAGCTAGGTGTCCTCTGTAATATTATAAACACAGTTCTGGTAGGCCAGTTTCAATTACTTTCTCTCAGCTAAGTGTATCGATTAATACCTCTTACAAATATAACTTTTTTGTGTTGAGTGACTGTGGAAGGAAGGAGATAACGTAATCCCGCAAGTCGCGATAATTTGGAAATCCAGCATCACAAAAGTACAGGGCACAAAATCCTCCTGCGAGTAGGGAAGAAGTCCAGATTGCTTGTGCAAAGGAAAAATTACATTCATCGTCATTGTGTGCGGGTAATTTCATCTGTAAGCAGTACCTCCTGCAAACTTATTCCTGCCTGAGCTTCCGCCACCAACTCTTCTTCTCACCCCAATGTTACCGCAAACCGGCCAGGTCACCATGGACCGAGGTTCCGTTCTGCCCCAGGTACCATATCATTCTTTCCCACTCTTTACTTTTTGGTATTTACATTTAATCTAACACTTCTAATACATAATATTATATTTCAGCAAATATGATGAAAATTAACGATGAAATTAATAATAATATAAAAATATTTTTCATATTGTTGCTAGTGGAGATTCTTTTTCCACAGAAGATTAGAAGAAACGAAAACAAAACTAATCGCCAAATTTGACCTAAGAAACAGATAGAACAGGGTTGTGAAAAAGGAACAGTTCTTCAAAGAAAAGTTCAGCATATACGATAAGATGAGAATTTTCTAGTTGACCAGTCGACGACGAAAATTTGTCCCTTTTTTCTTGAATGAGCAAGAGTCAGAAATTGTAAGTTATTGAAAAGACATGGAAGGCAGATGGTTTAAAATGACAATGAAGCAGTTCGGAGCTCTTACTACTTAGTTGGAAGAGGGAAACAAAGTGAATCATATTGTCGAAAAAGAAGCGGAGTAGCTCCGTGGTGTAGTGGTTACGATACTAAACTATTGCATGAAGGGTCGTGAGTTCAAAACTCACCTGCTCTGTACAATTTAAATTTCTATATTCGGTTCGAGTACATTCTAGAAGTATCCACAAATGTCAAGAATCATTGTTATGGAATGTTCTGTAGCTGTATATATACTGTATGTGTTTTGGTAGGAGGCAGTTCGCTCCGTGCTCTTGTATGTGCAAGTGCCGAATAAACCTTAGTTAAATGAAGTAAGTGTTCGTGATGCATTTAATTACATCTTCTTCTACGTGACATTATTCTGGTGGAGGCGCTGCGTATTGGAACTTGTGACAGCGCACATTATCGACGACACAGTGGCTCCCATCAGGCCACGACAGAGCCGCCGTTTACGTGGCGAAAAACCCGAGTTCGAGCCATATTCAACAGATCGCAGTCTATTGGAGTAAGAAGAAGAATAGGACGTTACGATGACAGCAACTGTGTGCCACCACATGAGACATCCTTCCGGGTTCTCTGGTGACGATGGCCAACCTTCAAACTAGTGGCTAAAGGTATATGAGCGTAGAGCCAAATTTAATAAATTTGATGACACCGTGTGTTTGGCCAAGCAATGGTATGAGAACAACGAGGAGAAGTTCACAAGCTGGGAAATATTCCACGCGGAACTGCGCAAGTATTTCGGCGACACACAACGATAGAAGTGCATGGCTGAAAATGCAGGACACAGCGTCTAGGAGAAACTACAGCATCCTACATTCAAGACGTCTTGGAGCTGTATAAAATAGTGGATCCTAGAATGAAGGAGGAAGATAAGGTTGCACATCTCATGAAGGGTTTTGCTGAGGACATGTATCAAGCCCTACTCCTGAAGGAGGTTTCGACAGCAGACGTCTGCATAAAATGGTGCTAGTATATCGAGAAAATGCATCAAAAAAGAATTACATGCAAGAAGTTTGAACAGCTTCCAAACGTCGTATCGATGCCTGGCATGGATGGAGCAACTGATTCCACAAGTGTTCTTCGTCAGATAGTGAGAGAGGAAGTTCAGAAGGCACTTGGATTGCACGGCGAGCAAAAAACCGAGACACTTCAAGAGGTCATAACGGAGGAATTAGAACAGACATTGAACCAAATCTCTCGTCCTTGATTTCCCTTTGAAACGGTGAAAAAGTCGAGACCCAGGCGAAGTTACGTTCCTACAATGCCGCATGAGGAACCTGTTTGGGCACTAAGGAAGACTGACGTCTGGAGGATCCAGGATAACCAACCAGTATGGTTCTACTGCGGACGACCGGGATATGTGGTGCGCAGTTGTCGAGAACGGCGGCGGATATTTGATGACACCCGCGCCAGAAGACAGCAGACCCATCTTAGCCGACGCCAACTCAGGGCCGACGAAGATGAACAAGAAGATGGTGCAGGACGACGTAGGTCACCATCGCCGCAAGCCAGCCGCTGGAGAGGACGCTCCCCAACACGCCGATCAAGGCCTCCATCGCCGTTTAGAAGCTCCAGCCGATCACCCAGCCGCCCCAACCTGGAAAAGTAGAGGGTGCGACCTTCCTTGGAAGTGAGGCTGCCGAAGAGAAAAATCCTCCGCCGTCGATCACTACAAAAATGATAGGAAACTACGTCGATAACCTTAAGGATGGCCGACCAGCCCAAGCTCTTGAGGACTCTGGAGAATCATATTCAGTCATTTCGGAGAAGTACCGTCACCAGTTGCAGAAAACCGTATTCGTCGACAGCAAAACATCTCTTCTGAAGGTGGCTAATGGGAAATATGTAAAACCTACATGAAGATATACCATTCGTGTGGGTGTAAGTGGCCATACACAGCTCTTAGAATTTATTGTCTTACAAGAGTGTAGTCATGACGTCATTCTCGGATGGGACTTTTTGAAAGCTTCTCAGCCAGTTATAGATTGTGGTCGCTCGAAGATTATGCTAGACGAGATGAGATACTGTGGACAGGAAGATGCGCATCCGAGCGTGTGGAGATTACGTGTGCTGGATAAAGTGATCATTCCTGCAGCCAGTGCTAGAAATGTAACTGTCACGTGTTATGCCATGCATCAACCCATGGATCTTGTAGTGGAATGTAAGAGAATGTCTTGCTCTGATCTGGTCCATGTGCGAATTTTGACAGTATCTCTGTGGAAGGCCATTCACAGTTGTTCCAGACCGTCATTCACCTTGTTGGTTGACAGGTCTTAAGGATCCAACAGGACGACTGGCCAGGTGGGTACTACGTCTTCAAGAGTATGACATTACCATAGTGTACAAAAGTGGAAGAAAACACCAAAATGCCGGCTGTCTCTCAAGAAACCCTGTGCAAGACCATCAAGAGTTTGATGAAGGTAGTGACTGTCTCGTTGCACTCCAGGATCTCCCTGCTGAGCAGAAGAAGGACGCGAAGATACCTCAAATTATGCTTGCCTTAAATCGGTCAGAGGATGTCAAAGGACAATTTAAGGTAGTTAATGGATTACTTTACAAGAAAAACTTTGATCCGTTTGGAAAGAGGTGGCTACCAGTGATTCCTGAACACATGCGCTTAGATATTCTACAGAAATTCCATGACACACCTGAGGTCGGACATTTAGGGTTTATTACGACATACGATATAACCTGCAAGAGATTTTTCTGGCCAGGTTTATTTAGGAGTGTTCGCCACTATGTGTCGCACTGTCGAGAGTGCCAGAGGAGAAAGGCAGTTCTTCAGAAACCACCTGGCCGACTCATACCAATTCCGCCAGCCGGAACGCCTTTCCAGCGTGTTGGGATTGACCTCCTCCGTCGATTTCCAACGTCTGCTAGTGGCAATTGATGTATTATTGTATGCACTGATTATCTGGCACTCTATGCCATTACAAAAGCCGTGAAAACAGCCGAAACATGCGAGGTAGCCAAATTCATAGTGGAAGACATTGTATTAAAACACGGTGCCCCAAGATCGTTAATTGCGGATCGAGGGAAAGTTTTTCAATCAAATCTTGTGACAAAGATAAACCGTCGGTGCAACATTAGTCGTCACATGACGACTGCCTACCACCCGCAAACTAACGGGCTTACTGAACGCCTTAATAAGACCTTGGCCGACATGCTATCAGTGTTCGTCAATGTTGAGCAGAGCAACTGGGATGAGGTGCTACCTTTCGTGGCGTTTGCGTACAACACCGCCAAACAAGACACCACAGGATTTACGCCATTTTTCCTGGTGCATGGGCGTGAAGCGACTACGACGATGGACAATGTGTTTCCGTTACATCCTGATGACGTGGACGACGACTACATCGGCCAGATGTTAACCAGAGCTGAAGAAGCTCGGCAGTTAGCTCGACTCCGCACGCTGCAGGTCAAGAATCGTTATACTGGAATGTTCTGTAGCTGTATATATAGTATATGTGTTCTGGCCGGAGGCAGTTTGCTCCACGCTCTTTTATATGCAAGTGCTGAATAAACCTTCTTTAAGTGAAGTTAATGTTCGTCTTTCTTCTAATTACACCTTCTCCTACGTGACATTATATTTATTAAAGAAGTGACTCAGTTTCGTTCTGGGAATCCCGATTTAAGTGTTACAAAGGCGAAAGCTACCCCTAGTGCTTGGGTAGTGTGCTTCCACTCCAAAAAGTTTCCAAGTTTTCTGAGTTCTTGCTAGGAATTGTTGAGAAGTACAAGCCCTCTGCAGATAGAGATAGAACTGGGATACGTGTCAATCCAAATGCGCATTCTCAGATTATTGCTCCCTGAGGACAATGTCAAGTGGTAGTTCTTACGCCTTCAGAGGGGAGAAACCGTGGCAGTGACCACTTGAGTTTCAGCTGCCTGTGCCTGTATGCTTCCTATACTGATGGTTCACAGGAAATGGGTGTAGAAAGAATACGAGATTGGTCTTCCTGCGGACGGTTGAACAACTAGATATCTACCAAGCGATTTCAGAAATTCGTAGTGTTTTGTAGATCAACTAAAGAAATGTGGTGCTGTTGATTTCGTATAGCCACTTAAAGAACATAATAAATGTCCATGTTATTGGCTTGCTGAGAGAACTTGGTGTGGTTACGTTTATCTTCCTCACCATCCTTGTCATATACTGCAACTACTTGCTTCATCCTTGCCGTAGAGCACTAAAGGGTCGAAAATGTTACATTGCTACTAAACCATCGCAAATTTTGCTACTCCAAATTTTATTCAAAGAAAGTTGTAATTTATAGGTTATGCACAAGTTCATTATAACTATTAGATCACCAATGGTATGTTACATACGAAATAAATAAAAAATGTTCTGTTTTATGGCCTGTAATCACAATTTTACTGCTCAAAACGTAAATTGAAAAAGTCATAATTTATTGTTGGTCGGCTGATTTGGGGAGAGCACCAAACAGCGAGGTCATCAGTTCTATCGTGTTAGGAAAGAATGGGGAAGGAAGTCGACCGTGCCCTATAAAAGGGACAATCCTGTAATTTGCCTGTAGCGAATTAGGAAAATCACAGAAAACCTAAATCAGGATGGCCGGATGCGGATTTGAACCATCGTCCTCTGGAATGCGAGTCTAGTAGGCTAACCTCGCTCGGCCATTATTTATGTTATGCACTAATTCAAAGAGTATTTTACACACAAAAAGGGGTGAAATTCTTCTGCTTTAGACACAATTATTACGAGGGTCGTTCAACAAGTAATTCAAGACTTTTTTCCCGGGAAATTTCGATAAAAAAGAATTTCCCATGGGACATCGTGGAATATTCCCGCATCAGTCCCTATAGTTCCATGAAGTTCCGATTGGTGGTGGCGCTATACGTAGCTTTCAAAATGGGGTCTGAAACAAAAGTGCATTCCAAGCAGAAAGTTGTCATTGAGTTTCCTTTGGCGGAAAGCCAGAGCATCTCAGATATTCATAGGCGCTTGCAGAATGTCTACGGGAACACCACAGCAAACATTATGTGAGGCGTCTATCATCACCGAAACAAGATCACGCAAACTTATCTGATCTCCATTGTGCCGGTCGACAGCACATAGCTGTGACTCCTGCGATGCTGGAACGTGTAGACACTCTCATACGAGGTAATCTCAATCAAACACCTCGCTCCTCAACTGGACATCTCTGTTTGGGAGTGCTGACACTCTCGTCCATCTGTTGGAGTATTCAAAGTTGTGTGCCCACTGGGTTTCTCTCTGCCTAAAATAAGACCATAAATAGCAATGGAGGACTCTCTGTACATTACAAGGCTGATCGTGACATGTTTTTATCTAACATGGTCACAGGCGACAAAACATGCGTTTATCATTTCGAACTGGAAACTAAAGGGCAATCTATAGAGTGCCACCACATCAACTCTTCTCTGAAGAAAGCCTTCAAAGCCGCACCTTTAACTCTTAAAGTAATGGCGACAGTCTTCTAGGACTCTGAAGGAGTAATTCTGTTTGATGTCTTCTGTCTTAGAGCAAAGATCAACTCCGAACTGTGTTGTGCTACCTTCAGGAAAATAAAGAAACGACTTCAGCATGTTTGTTGCCACAAAAATGGAAATGAACTTCTCCATCACCATGACAACAAAGGCCTCACACAGGTCTGTGTACCCAAGAGGAGCTCACACAGCTTCTTTCGATTCTTCTTCTTCATCCACCCTACAACCCGGACCTCGCACCTTCCGACTTTCGACAGGACGTTAAACATTAATCTCCTTCTCAAGTAGTAGGGCAGGCCAGCATCAGGCCATTTTTGTTAGTGCGGGTTGACTACATCAAAGGCAGGTATACATTCAGGGGCAAACCTATTGTTCTGCTCCATGTCAGCACTTAACCTATTGTTCTCTTTTGATTGACAGGTCCTTGATCTATTGTTCTACGCCTCTTTTGATGTCAAATTGATATGCAAATTAATTAAATTGTGACAGCTAATTGACTTATGACCCCCTTCCCTCCCCTCAACTATACCTCTGCTAACTGATTTATGATCCCCTTGGGATAATTCATCCTTCAGAGAAAAACCCTCACCCCCACCCTCCCCCTCCCACTCCCCCTCCCCCTCCTCCATCCTTTCCCCACCCTAGTCCCCCACCCCTATCGGTACTCTCCTTGCCGATACAACACACTTTCAAGCCTGAGTTATTCAAATAGCTCCCTCCCACTCTATCAGTTTGATTTGCTACTTAATTAAACCAATAACTTAGGACAATGCGACACCCTACACATCCACAATTAGTACAGAGTGGCTACAAGAACACCCTTCTGAGTTTAAACACTTCCGTTGGCCACCAAACTCCCCAGACATGAACATTACTGAGCATTTCTGGGATGTCTTGCAACGTGCCATTCACGAGAGATCTCCATCCCCTCGTACTCTAACGGATTTATGGACAGCCCTGCAGGATTCATGGCGTCAGTTCCCTTCAGCGCTACTTCAGACATTAGTCGTGTTGTGGTACTTCCGCGTGCTCGCAGGGGCCCTACACGATGTTTGTGTACCAGTTTCTTCGTCGCTTCAGTGTATATACATACATATACACTCCTGGAAATTGAAATAAGAACACCGTGAATTCATCGTCCCAGGAAGGGGAAACTTTATTGACACATTCCTGGGGTCAGATACATCACATGATCACACTGACAGAACCACAGGCACATAGACACAGGCAACAGAGCATGCACAATGTCGGCACTAGTACAGTGTATATCCACCTTTCGCAGCAATGCAGGCTGCTATTCTCCCATGGAGACGATCGTAGAGATGCTGGATGTAGTCCTGTGGAACGGCTTGCCATGCCATTTCCACCTGGCGCCTCAGTTGGACCAGCGTTCGTGCTGGATGTGCAGACCGCGTGAGATGACGCTTCATCCAGTCCCAAACATGCTCAATGGGGGACAGATCCGGAGATCTTGCTGGCCAGGGTAGTTGACTTACACCTTCTAGAGCACGTTGGGTGGCACGGGGTACATGCGGACGTGCATTGTCCTGTTGGAACAGCAAGTTCCCTTGCCGGTCTAGGAATGGTAGAACGATGGGTTCGATGACGGTTTGGATGTACCGTGCACTATTCAGTGTCCCCTCGACGATCACCAGTGGTGTACGGCCAGTGTAGGAGATCGCTCCCCACACCATGATGCCGGGTGTTGGCCCTGTGTGCCTCGGTCGTATGCAGTCCTGATTGTGGCGCTCACCTGCACGGCGCCAAACACGCATACGACCATCATTGGCACCAAGGCAGAAGCGACTCTCATCGCTGAAGACGACACGTCTCCATTCGTCCCTCCATTCACGCCTGTCGCGACACCACTGGAGGCGGGCTGCACGATGTTGGGGCGTGAGCGGAAGACGGCCTAACGGTGTGCGGGACCGTAGCCCAGCTTCATGGAGACGATTGCGAATGGTCCTCGCCGATACCCTAGGAGCAACAGTGTCCCTAATTTGCTGAGAAGTGGCGGTGCGGTCCCCTACGGCACTGCGTAGGATCCTACGGTCTTGGCGTGCATCCGTGCGTCGCTGCGGTCCGGTCCCAGGTCGACGGGCACGTGCACCTTCCGCCGACCACTGGCGACAACATCGATGTACTGTGGAGACCTCACGCCCCACGTGTTGAGCAATTCGGCGGTACGTCCACCCGGCCTCCCGCATGCCCACTATACGCCCTCGCTCAAAGTCCGTCAACTGCACATACGGTTCACGTCCACGCTGTCGCGGCATGCTACCAGTGTTAAAGACTGCGATGGAGCTCCGTATGCCACGGCAAACTGGCTGACACTGACGGCGGCGGTGCACAAATGCTGCGCAGCTAGCGCCATTCGACGGCCAACACCGCGGTTCCTGGTGTGTCCGCTGTGCCGTGCGTGTGATCATTGCTTGTACAGCCCTCTCGCAGTGTCCGGAGCAAGTATGGTGGGTCTGACACACCGGTGTCAATGTGTTCTTTTTTCCATTTCCAGGAGTGTATAATGTGTCGACCTCAGCGTTAGTAGTTTCTCTTCAATTGATGTAATACTGTCGACTTTACTTCTGAATTCTTCTCTGTTTTGGATCATTTCTAGTGTAATACCAGTTTTTTGAGCATCTCTGTTGACCTTTTCTACCCAACTAGAAGCGATCTTTAATGATGTGATGAAAGCGAAGGTCTTTTTACTCAGTCGTTTCATCCTTGCTAGGTGTCCCTAAAATTTCAACCGCCGTTTCAGCATTTTGGCTGTTAAATTTTGGCTGTACTTGTAAGAGCTCCAAGTTTTTCCTATTCTTCCGTGTTCCATCAATAGTCTCCCTCCAACACTACCTTTTTATTTGGAACAAGACACTCCGAAGTACATAGTCCTTCTAGTTTTATATTTGAATCAGTAACTATTTTGGCCTTGGAAGGAGTCCAATGGACATTCGCAGAAATCGGTACGCAAGGCTTACATGTCCAATTAAAAGTATACAGAAGGCCAATACTAAAAGATGTCCTTACAGTTCAATAGGTGGGTTCATATTCTGAGACCTAGGATTCCCTTACTAGAGAAAATTCCTGCCACGGCAGAAGTCAGGGGCTGTGTAACACATGCAGACATCATCTTACTAATTGTGTTTGGGCTAAGAAGGGGAAAAACTGAAGAAAGACGAACAAATTTTATTTAATTGGGTCAGGCAAATAAACTAAAAGTGGCTACACAAAAAAATCTGGTATTGTTCAAAGGGCGCTTATTGCCCCAAGAAACTGTATCGTAAAAATTATTAGCGAATCAGTAGGTAAAGTAGACACCAGCAGATACCTAGGATCATTCTTTATGAAAGACACAATTATCGAGCCCACGCAGAACAAGTCAGCTATAAAGCAACCGCAGTTATGCAAAAGTAGATCAGTATAGCACAAAATAAATTTAGACTGTCTTTGCAATGAATAAGAGTATACCATGAACATATCTTACGAAGCATCATACAAATGGAACAAGCGTGTTGAGGACAACAACCTTGGTTCAGGTAATACGACTGCGTGTTTCGTGCGTATGTTTCGAGTTTATGGGCGCTCAACGACGAGGTTATCAGCGCCCTAACACATACACTGCCGGGAAAAAATAGTACACCTGGAAAGACGACATCGATTTTGATCTCATGACGGCATATGCCACCTGGGGGATAATAGATGTACTCAGATGGTTCAAATGGCTCTGAGCACTATGGGACTTAACATCTGAGGTCATCAGTCTCCTACAACTCAGAACTACTTAAACACAACTAACCTAAGGACAACACACACATCCGTGCCCGAGGCAGGAGCGAACCTGCGACCGTAGTAGTCGCGCGGTTCCGGATTGAAGCGCCTAGAACCGCTCGGCCACCGCGGCCAGTCAGGAAAGACAGAGAAGAGATGGTTGTGAGAAGACGTCAGCCAATCGCACGCTGACCGACCCCTCTCCAGGACGACAATGCGACAGAAGCGGCCCCTATGTGAAGAGGACATAAGCGCCTCGACCGACTGGTGACGGCCGAGTTTAATAGTAACGTCAACGCTAGATACTTGGCTTGTACTCTATATGTAGCAAAGACTTGGAAATGTCTATACTGAAGAAGTTTGCTTATTTTGCATGTCGCTCTTTGCTTGCGACACATCTGTGTAATCGTGAAGTTATGTATTGTATCTTCCCATTTTGTAATACGTAGGTTGGAACTTAAACAGTGGCAACACAGCTGTGGAGATACTATGCAATGGAATTTTCTGTTGTCGTTGATAGCAAACGTTGTTGACATACCTACCTTACCTCCGAGTAAATGAACTCGCCCGTCCCAAGTCACCGGCGTGCGCACAATCGAGGGAAACACAATCGCTTGTGAGCGAGCGGTCTAATGTAACGGTGTCACTATGTTTTCGAAACAGGAACAACGGAGTTGGATCAAGATTGAATGTGCCAGAGGTCGTACAACACGACAGTGTCATCAGGGTCTTCAAGAAGCGTGCAGGGAATCGGCATGCCGTACAGAACAGTGGCACGTTGGGTAAAAGGCTTCAACGAAGGTCGGCAAACTCTGGCAGACATGCATTGAGCAGGTCGTCCTAGCGTCTCTAAAGAAGAAGTGCATGCTGTAGCCGCGTTAATGGACAATGATCGACACCATACGATACATGAGTTCGCCCACGAAACCGGATTAGCCCATACGACTGTACTTCGCATCCTGAAGGAACGCCTGGGCATGCGAAAAATTGCATCAGGATGGGTTCCGCATAACTTGACGGAAATGCAGAAATGGATGCGTTACGACGCTGCGCAGACGCACTTGGAGCGCCAGGAGCGCCAAGGAGAGGCTTTCTTACGCCGTGTCGTAACACTGGATGAGACATGGGCCATATAGTACGAGCCAAAACTGAAACGCCATTCCAACGAATGCCGTCATTATGGGTCGCCGCGAAAGTCGAAAGCGCGTCAGAGCCCCAGTATGGTTAAAGTTATGGTGATTCTTTTGTGCGACTGTGATGGTGTTATCCCAACGCATTACGTTCCTCCACGGCAGACTGTCAGTGCACGGTATTACTGTTCGTTTTTGGAGCATCAGCTGCTACCAGCTTTGCAAAGAAGCGGCGACACATTCTGCGCAACCCACCCATCATTTTGCATGACAATGCGCGGGCGCATACAGCGCAATGTGTGGCTGCTCTGTTGGGTCGATGGGACTGGGAAGTACTGTACCATCCACCGTACTCCCCAGACTTAAGTCCTTGTGACTTTGATTTGATTCCGAAGATGAAGGAACCACTTCGTGGCATTAGCTTCAGAACTGTTCCAGAGATTCGACAGGCAGTAGACCGCTCCATTCGCACCATCAAAAGAACAGGCTCTGCTGACGGTATACTACGCCTTCCACATCGCTGGCAACGGGTTCGACACAACGCTGGTGACTACTTTGAAGGACAGTAACAAGTGCAAACATGTAACTCTTTTGTATCGGTTGTTAGTTACCAGTATTTAAGTTCCAACCCTCGTAAAAATCATTAATACGATTTGTTTGAATGTTTGTCTACCGAACCAAAAATGCAGGCTTCCTAGACACCACATATTTGGCGAAGAGGATGGGATTGAAGCAATTCAGAATCCTGAGCATCGATGTGACAACAAGATGCAGTAGAAGCGTCAAAGTCTGTATCAGGGCCAATCGGAAGACGTGAAAGTGCGTCTGCATTACCATGTTGAGCTATCGGACGATTCACAATCTCGTACTGGTATTCAGAAAACGACAAAGTCCATATTTGCATTTTGTGGGCAGTTCGTACAGGAACCGGCTTCATCGGATGAAACAGGAACTGCAGTGGCTTGTGATCCGTTACTAAGTAAAATTTTCTGCCATACAAATAGTAGTGGAACTTGGTGACACAATACACAATACCCAGCGCTTCTTTCTTCTTTCGCTTACGCCTTTTCCCGCGGGGTCGGCATAGTTACAACGGATTTGGCATGGTTAATTTAAAGGGGTGGCCGGATGCCCTTCCTGCCGCCACCCCATACCCTCCAGGATGGAATCAGTGTACCCCAACTGTCTGCGTTTAGTGTAAGTCAGGAAAGAGTGCGAACGTTGTCAAATGTCTGTGAGTCGTGTAACTGAGGCGGAACTTGGGGACTAGCCCGGTATTGAGCTAGCGGTATGTGGAAAACCGCCTGAAAAGCATATCCAGGCTGGCTGGCATACCGGCCCTCGCCGTTAATCCGCCGGGCGGATTCGATCCGGGGCCGGCGCGCCTACCCGAGTCCAGGAAGCAGCGCGTTAGCGGTCTCGGCTAACCTGGCGGGTACACAATACTCAATGCCTCTTTCTCTGTTTGTGAATAGTTACACTGGGTTTTGGACAACACTTTTGGTGCGAAAGCAATAGGCCTGTCTTTATCACCAAATCTGTGCGAAAGCACTTCACCGATTCCGTAAGAGGAAGCATCAACTTGCAACACAACTGGTTTGTCAGGTTCAAAGTGAACTAAGCATCGATCACTGAGCAATAGATATTTAAGTTGCTGAAAAGCTTTTTGGTACTTATCTGTCCGAACAAAGGGGACGTTCTTGCGAGAAGCGATACAATGGAGCTGCGATTTGTGCAGCATTCGGTATGGACCGAATATAATAGTTCATTTCCCCTAAGACTGACTGCAATTCTATGATATTGCGAGGAACTGGCAGATCACGTATGGCTAACAAATGTGAGTGAAGAGGATGTACATCTTAATTGTTTATGAGATGAGCAAAATACTGCAACTGAGGTTTTAATGAATCATATTTGTCCAGTCGACACTTTAGTTCTGCGTCAGATAACACACGAAACAAAGCCTGTAAATTTGTAATGTGTCTTTCAGGTATACGAACTGCTACGACAATATCGTCCAAATAGCTTGAACAGCTTGGTATTTGAGCAGTCAGCTGTTCCAAATACCGTTGGAAAATGGCGGATGCGGAAGCACTGTCAAAAGGCAAACGCATAATATTTAAACAAGCCCAAATGAGTGTTGACTACACACACTTTTCGAGATTCTTTATCTAGTGGTATTTGAAGATATGGTCGCACAAATCAATTTTTGGAGAGTAGCGACCAGCGCCCAATCTGTTCATCAGATCCTCTGGACGTGTCAATGGATAAGTTTCAGTCACAGTTTGTGGGTTGACTGTAGACTTAAAGTCAAGACAGAGGCGAATGTGTTGGGGAGCAAAACCAGTGGACTTGCCCACTGAATAGCTTGTACGGGCGCAATAGCTCCGCTATCTTGCAATTCTTTAAGTTCAGCAGCCACTTTGTCCCATAATGCGTTTTATGCCCAGAAGGACTGCAGCGCCGCCATCACAATCAAATTCGCCATTGTCATGTGGCCAGTGATCCTTCTGTATCTCTTCCCCCAGATTCACGGATCCCGAGGACGCGCTGTCCTCAGCGCCACAGCGGCCGCCAGATGGTGTCATCACGACACCGCGGGACGACCCCATGGAGACGGAGCCTTCGCCTCCTCCGCCCTCTCGCGTCCTACCGATGGAGCTGGACACGCCCACGCCGCAGCAACCGACACCTTCCTCATCTTCGTATGGGCCTCAGAAGGTGGACACGTACCCTTGTGGGCGTTTTCTGAGGGACGTTTCTACCAGAGCGCAGGCCAGATGGCAGGGTACGAAAGGAGGTCTGACGTCCCCTGCAGCCACAGCTTCCAGTCCCTCAGAGTGTCCACACTCCTCCCAGCCCTCCCCTTGTCGTAATCCTTCTACGATGACAGTCTATCGCTTTGGGGGTGGGGGTGGGGGTGGGCGGTGGGGGGGGAGGGGGTGGAGGGAAGGAATGTTACGGGCTAAACGTCAAGCACCGGCACGCCAGTCGGGAACGATAGAGAAAAGATGGCTGTAAGAAGACGTCAGCCAATCTCACACTGACCGAACCCTGCTCCAGGACGACAATGCGACAGCAGCGGCCCTTATGTGAAGAGAGCATAGGCGTTGCGACCGACTGATGACGGCCGAGTTAAATAGCAGCGTCAACGCTAGATATAGTCTGTCTGTAAAGTGAAGACCGAGGAGCGCTTTTGGTGGGGGAAGTGGCCCTTCCCGGAAGAACGCTGCCACCGGCCTTCAGGGGCACCCAAAATCTGTTTCCCAATATCTGTCTAACAGTGTAGACCGGCGTGCAGTCATATACGTCGTTTCTGTTCGTGGGATCTTAGTTGAAAGTGTCAGTAAATTAATGTTGTATACTTCGATATCAGGAAATGATGGATAATCGTCTAGCATTGCAAGAAAATGTACAGAATACGAAGACGAGAAGGTATTTGGGAAGTAACGAGCGTTCGATCGTCTCTAATGTTATTACAGCGTGTATTAAAGAGGCGACCCAAAAAGAACTATTGGCTAATATTACCAGTCCCAATCAAAGGGCTGCAATTTATGCAAACGTTAACCTCACCTAATAGGACGCATAAGTAAGAAATCGAAAAATAAGCCGCATGGTTTACTGGAGTCGCCACGAAGGAAAACTAATGATTTTGGGAGGAAACCCATCGTTATAGACAGTTTCAAAATCACGTAAAACCTTTAATGCTTATGGAACACTACATCTCTATCTCGGTCACTGTTCACCTGATTCTAAGACATATTGCTTAAAACAAGTGCGTTATAGCTATTCTAAACACTGCTGAAATTTCCTGCGAAACATGTACACCGATTCTGAACTTCAAAGCAAAAAGCTTGACATACGAGGTGCGTTCACATATTAATTTTTATTTTTTGGTAAGAACTTCATTTGTTAATCTACAGCAATGTTATCCTCTTCAAAATATTCCCCATTACATACTATACACTTATGCCAGTGATTTTTCCAATTCCCGAAACACTTTAAGAACTGTTTCTTCGGGATAATTTATAGGTCTCCTAACTGTGCATTTTTAATCCCATCCATGCTTGTAAAAACGCTGTCCTTTAAGGCCTGCTTTGAAATGTTTATACCACTTGTCTGCCCTTGGTTTACTCATAACAGGCTCACCAAAAGCAATATTCACCAATCTAAAAATTTCATGCACTTTATTCCATTCTTATAACAAAATTTAATACAGGTTCTCTAATTTATTTTTATACAAAACGAATAATCGTTGATGCTACCAAAACACAAGTAACCTTTCTGACAGCTGACAACAGAGTAAATACCCAATATGCATAACATTGAACACATACTTTTGAGGCATGTCTACGAAGACAGTGACAAAAAAGTAGTGCAAATCGAACTAATACATCACACAAAATTATATAATTTTGCTTACTTTTTAAACACTCTTTGTGTAGCAAGAATTGTTAAGTTTCAATGCAGTTCTTCAAAGAAAACTTCTGTCTTTTAGTAGAGACACGAAATAATAACAAGTCTTAAATTCTACAAACTGATTGCATTATATGGGGTTCGTTTTACTAATAGAAATAAAGGATCATAAATTCACATGAACAGGCACTTGGTTCTATGTTTGTAGTAGAATCCTGACTTCCGTTCTTATGTTATTATTTACTCTATAATGTTGTGTTTCGGAAGGAGCTACCGTTTTTTGTATTCCTTATGGTCTTAATGCATTTGTCTAAAAATAAACGCAGCCGAGACGTATCTGTACACGGCTTCGCCACAGATTTGAAGCGCGCGCCGCAACAGGGCCGGTACTATGTTGCGAAACAGCCTGTAGAAGAGCTGGGTAGGCAGAGTGGGGACTCGCTCGCTCGCTCTTCAGTTTACCGACAGACTATACTTGGCTTGTACTCTACATGTAGCACAGACTTGGAATTGTCTATACTGAAGAAGTTTGCTTATTTTACATGTCGCCCTTCGTTTGCGACACCTCTGTGTAATGTAAAGCTGGGTATTGTATCTTCTCATTTTGTAATAAATCTCTATATTACGACTTGTCTGAATGATTGTCTAGCGAACCGAGAATGCAGGCTTCCTAGACACCACACTGTCGATAGGCGAAGACTGCAAATCGGTGCAAAGGAAACTGAAGCCCCACACAGTGATCGCGAAGCTTCAGTGGGAGGGGCTACCTTCGATGCTCATCATTATGAATAGGATGTAACAACACGACCAGAACACCACACAGAGCACTTTTTACAAGATCTAGATGCAGGGTGCTGTAGTCAGCTCCAAAAAGAACGTCTGAAAATGTGAGTCGTTGTTTCTTTAGGAGAGGGAGCAACTCCATCTATTTTGGTGCATCCAGTTTGGTATTGTGGTTACAGTCAGTGGCTGGCATTCTGTGGGTCGCTGTTTAAAAGCCGGCCGCCACCCATTAATTGTTATTTCAACTCTATAATTCCTGGAAATTTATTGAAATACCTCATGTTCGTAATTTTTTAATATCTGGAATATTCGATGGTTGGATAAATACTAGCATTCTGGAATATTTGATGTTCGTATAAATAACAGCACACTCTGCCCTGAGATCAGTTCTGTTCTGACTATATGTCGGTGTCAGTAATAAACGCGCTTTCAGTTCTAACAAGGGGACCACTTAGAATCTGGATTTTTTAATTTTTTTGTGTATGCGATCCGTGAAGTTCGGGACTCAATTATGAATCCCCAAAAACAGTTCTAAGCGACTCTCAAAAATTCTCGATAAAATCAAATTTGAAGTTTTCCAACCGTCTTTAAAATGCTAGGGCGAGATCAATTTTTTTTTTTTTTTTTTTTGGATGTGTGGCTATGTGGTAAGATGCTCCCCTACCACGTGTGTGCTGCAGGTTTTCGATTTCCAGCCCTGCCAAAATTTAAATAGAAGTGCATTTTCCACGAAGATTTCTTTGAAGCGTAAAATACATGAGGATGAAAAAGAATTTAATTTGCACAATATTTTATAGAAGATCAGTAATAGATATTTGCAACGAAAACTGGCATTCTGTGTGCAATATGTAATTAGGAATACGAATACGTGTATTTTTTAAATAAACAATTAGATATCTGTTCATTAGCGTATATTTGACGAATTTTATATTTAAATTATGTAGATATTCGAACAGAACGCAAATAAACGAAAAAAGTAATGACTGAGACGAGACTCGAACCAGCGACTACCAGTCTCGAGCACTATTAATTTTTCCCCTCTTTACGTATTTTAATCTTCGCGGAATTGCTAGTAGAACATCCACCTCTGTTTAAAAATTTGCATCAGTAAGGATTGGAAACTATAACCACACGACGAGTCGAGAAAAATCGACGTTGTATACACTGAGGTGTCAAAAATCATTGGATAGCGATATTTACATACACAGATGGCTTACACAAGGTATAAAATGGCAGTGCGGGTGGTGGAGCTCTCGTTTGTACTCGGGTAATTCAAGTGACGAGGTTTCTGAAGCTATTACCTTCGATGCTCATCATTATGAATAGGATGTAACAACACGACCAGAACACCACACAGAGCACTATTTACAAGATCGAGATGCAGGGTGCTGTAGTCAGCTCCAAAAAGAACGTCTGAAAATGTGAGTCGTTGTTTCTTTAGGAGAGGGAGCAACTCCATCTATTTTGGTGCATCCAGTTACATAGTTTAATTCTTAATTTCTTTGCGTGTTTTTGGTACTTGCATTGTTTAAATCATAAATTTCGGGCGTATTATAGTATTTGAGAGTTGTAGCATCGCGTTTTAGTACCTGAATAGTGTAAATTCGCGTAGTCGTCGGTCTTCTGTTTTTGTTTTGAACGGCCAGTGTCGGTTGGTCACAGTCAGTGTGTTCCCTGCCGCCGTTGGATAAGCAGTTGCAGCAGCAAGTCGTATACTCCTAGCTCACTCATTTGTTACATAGTTTAATTCTTAATTTCTTTGCGTCTTTTTGGTACTTGCATTGTTTAATTCATAAATTTCGGGCGTATTATAGTATTTAGTACCTGAATAGTGTAAAATCGCGTAGTCTCCTTCCACCGCCGAGCAGTGTGTCAGCAGTGCACAAGTGGCAGCATTACTGCATTTACTAGGCAATCTTGTATTTTAATAACCGTTTAAATTTTGTGTCGATTTGTTTGCGCTCTCTGTAGATTAGTTCAGACGTTCTTTGCACAACAGTTTTTAGCATGGATAGGGACTGCAACTGCTGTGTTCGGATGCAGGCTGAGTTGGCATCGCTTCGCTCCCAGCTTCAGGCAGTGTTGGCTTCGGTCACACAGCTTGAGGCTGTTGCCAAAGGTCATCACTGTGGGGGTCCGGATGGGGGTTTGTCGGGGACAGCCAGCTCGTCCCACGCATCCCCCGATCGGACTACGACTGTGGTTGCCCGGGATACTGCCCGCATTGAGGCTGATCCCTCACCTGTGGTAGAGTGGGAGGTCGTCTCAAGGTGTGGCAGGGGGCGAAAGACATTCCGGAGGGCTGAGCTGAAGGCCTCTCCAGTTTGTCTGACGAACCAGTTTCAGGCTCTGTCTCAGGCTGATACTGATCTTCGGCCTGACATGGCTGCTTGTCCTGTTCCAGAGGTTGCCCCTCAGTCTGCAAGATCCGGGCGGTCGCAGAGGGTGGGCTTACTGGTAGTTGAGAGCTCCAACGTCAGGCGCGTAATGGGGCCCCTTAGGGATATGGCAGCAAGGGAGGGGAAGAAAACCAAAGTGCACTCCATGTGCATACCGGGGGGAGTCATTCCAGATGTGGAAAGGGTCCTTCCGGATGCCATGAAGGGTACAGGGTGCACCCATCTGCAGGTGGTCGCTCATGTCGGCACCAATGATGTGTGTCGCTATGGATCGGAGGAAATCCTCTCTGGCTTCCAGCGGCTATCTGATTTGGTGAAGACTGCCAGTCTCGCTAGCCGGATGAAAGCAGAGCTCACCATCTGCAGCATCGTCGACAGGACTGACTGTGGACCTTTGGTGCAGAGCCGAGTGGAGGGTCTGAATCAGAGGCTGAGACGGTTCTGCGACCGTGTGGGCTGCGGATTCCTCGACTTGCGCCATAGGGTGGTGGGGTTTCGGGTTCCGCTGGATAGGTCAGGAGTCCACTACACGCAACAAGCGGCTACACGGGTAGCAGGGGTTGTGTGGCGTGGGCTGGGCGTTTTTTTAGGTTAGATGGCCTCGGGCAAGTACAGAAAGGGCAACAGCCTCAACGGGTGTGGGGCGAAGTCAGGACATGCGGGGACCAAGCAGCAATCGGTATTGTAATTGTAAACTGTCGAAGCTGCGTTGGTAAAGTACCGGAACTTCAAGCGCTGATAGAAAGCACCGAAGCTGAATCGTTATAGGTACAGAAAGCTGGCTGAAGCCAGAGATAAATTCTGCCGAAATTTTTACAAACGTACAGACGGTGTTCAGAAAGGATAGATTGCATGCAACCGGTGGTGGAGTGTTCGTTGCTGTTAATAGTAGTTTATCCTGTAGTGAAGTAGAAGTCGATAGTTCCTGTGAATTATTATGGGTGGAGGTTACACTCAACAACCGAGCTAGGTTAATAATTGGCTCCTTTTACCGACCCCCCGACTCAGCAGCATTAGTGGCAGAACAGCTGAGAGAAAATTTGGAATACATTTCACATAAGATTTCTCGGCATGTTATAGTCTTAGGTGGAGATTTCAATTTATCAGATATGGACTGCGACACTCAGATGTTTAGGACGGGTGGTAGGGACAGAGCATCGAGTGACATTATACTGAGTGCACTATCCGAAAATTACCTCGAGCAATTAAACAGAGAACTGACTCGTGGAGATAACATCTTGGACCTACTGATAACAAACAGACCCGAACTTTCCGACTCTGTTAGCGCAGAACAGGGAATCAGTGATCATAAGGCCGTTGCAGCAACCCTGAATATGGAAGTTAATAGGAATATAAAAAAAGGGAGGAAGGTTTATCTGTTTAGCAAGTGTAACAGAAGGCAGATTTCAGGCTACCTAACAGATCAAAACGAAAATTTCTGTTCCGACACTGACAATGTTGAGTGTTTATGGAAAAAGTTCAAGGCAATCGTAAAATGCGTTTTAGACAGGTACGTGCCGAGTAAAACTGTGAGGGACGGGAAAAACCCACCGTGGTACAACAACAAAGTTAGGAAATTACTGCGAAAGCAAAGAGAGCTTCACTCCAAATTTAAACGCAGCCAAAACCTCTCAGACAAACAGAAGCTAAACGATGTCAAAGTTGGCGTAAGGAGGGCTATGCGTGAAGCGTTTAGTGAATTCGAAAGTAAAATACTAGGTACCGACTTGACAGAAAATCCTAGGAAGTTCTGGTCTTACGTTAAATCAGTAAGTGGCTCGAAACAGCATGTCCAGACACTCCGGGATGATGATGGCATTGAAACAGAGTTAGAAAGAAGGATCCTTTATTGTATGATTATATGATAGCGGAACAAACACTGGTAGCAGTTACTTCTGTAAAATATCTGGGAGTATGCGTGCGGAACGATTTGAAGTGGAATGATCATATAAAATTAATTGTTGGTAAGGCGGGTACCAGGTTGAGATTCATTGGGAGAGTCCTTAGAAAATGTAGTCCATCAACAAAGGAGGTGGCTTACAAAACACTCGTTCGACCTATACTTGAGTATTGCTCATCAGTGTGGGATCCGTACCAGATCGGGTTGACGGAGGAGATAGAGAAGATCCAAAGAAGAGCGGCGCGTTTCGTCACAGGGTTATTTGGTAACCGTGATAGCGTTACGTAGATGTTTAACAAACTCAAGTGGCAGACTCTGCAAGAGAGGCGCTCTGCATCGCGGTGTAGCTTGCTCGCCAGGTTTCGACAAGGTGCGTTCTGGATGAGGTATCGAATATATTGCTTCCCCCTACTTATACCTCCCGAGGAGATCACGAATGTAAAATTAGAGAGATTAGAGCGCGCACAGAGGCTTTCAGACAGTCGTTCTTCCCGCGAACCTTACGCGACTGGAACAGGAAAGGGAGGTAATGACAGTGGCACGTAAAGTGCCCTCCGCCATACACCGTTGGGTGGCTTGCGGAGTATAAATGTAGATGTAGATGTATTAGAACTGGTAAGAACTGACAGACTGAAACGCGGAATGGTAGCTGGAGATGGACGCATAAGAAATTCCATTTCGATGATCGTTAGGGAATTCAGTATTCCAGTGTCAAGAGTGTGCCTAAAATTCCATATTACAGGCATTACCTCCCACCACAGACAACGCAGCGGCCGACGCCCTTCAATTAACAGCCAAGGGTAGCGGCGTTTGCGTCGAGTTGTCAGCAACACTGCGTGAAATAATAGTATAAATCAATGTGGGACGTTCGACGAACGTATCAGTTAGGGCACAGCCTAGAAATTTGGCGTTAATGGGCTATGGCAGCAGACGATCTACATGAGTGCCTTTGCTAATAGCACGTCATTGCCTGCAGCGCCTCTCCTGGGCTCCTGGACATATCGGTTATGACTGGCGTAAAAGTCAAGCGCCGGCACGACGGTCAGCAATGGTAGAGCAGAGAGGGCTCCGAGACAACGTCAGCCAACAGTACGCTGATCGACCCAACCCTAGGACGACATCGAGACAGCAGCGTCCTCTAGGCGAAGAGAACGTATGCGCAGAGCCGCCTGGCCGCGGCCCAGTTGAAGACTAGCCGCTCTGCGAGCTCTACAACAGCGACTTAAGAACTGTATAATTTCACTTATATTAGACATTTTCTATACTGATGACACTTCTTATTTGTCTATCGCCATTTGCTTGCGAGACACCATTGTAAATTTTCAAGGTTACGTAAAGTTATTTAGACTACTGGCCATTAAAATTGGTACACCACGAAGATGACGTGCTACAGACGCGAAATTTAACCGACAGGAATAAGATGCTGTGATATGCAAATAATTAGCTTTTCAGAGCATCCACACAAGGTTGGCGCCGGTGGCGACACCTACAACGTGCTGACATGAGGAAAGTTTCTAACCGATTTCTCATACACAAACAGCAGTTGACCGGCGTTGCCTGGTGAAACGTTGTTGTGATGCCTCGTGTAAGGAGGAGAAATGCGTACCATTACGTTTCCAACTTTGATAAAGGTCGGATTGTAGTCTATCGCGATTGCGGTTTATCGTATCGCGACATTGTTGCTCGCGTTGGTCGAGATCCAATGACTGTTAGCAGCATATGGAATGGAACTCAACGGCCTCGTATCACTAGCAGTCGAGATGACAGGCATCTTATCCGCATGGCTGTAACGGATCGTGCAGCCACGTCTCGATTCCTGAGTCAACAGACGGGGACGTTTGCAAGACTATAACTATCTTCACGAACAGTTCGACGACGTTTGCAGCAGCATGGACTCTCAGCTGGGAGACCATGGCTGCGGTTACCGTTGACGCTGCATCACAGACAGGAGCGCCTGCGATTGTGTACTCAACGACGAACCTGGGTGCACGAATCGCAAAACGTAATTTTTTCGGATGAATCCAGGTTCTGTTTACAGCATCATGATGGTCGCATCCGTGTTTGGCGACATCGCGGTGAACGCACATTGGAAGCGTGTGTTCGTCATCGACATACTGGCGTATTACCCGGCGTGATGGTATGGGGTGCCATTGGTTACACGTCTCGCGCATTAATGGCACTTTGAACAGTGGACAATACATTTCAGATGTGTTACGACCCGTGGCTCTATCCTTCATTCGATCCATGAGAAACCCCACATTTCAGCAGGATAATGCACGACCGCACGTAGCAGGTCCTGTACGGGCCTTTCTGGATACAGAAAATGTTCGACTGCTGCCCTGGCGAGCGCATTCTCCAGATCTCTCACCAATTGAAAACGTCTGGTCAATTGTGGCCGAGCAACTGGCTCGTCACAATACGCCAGCCACTACTCTTGATGAACTGTGGTATCGTGTGGAAGCTGCATGGGCAGCTGTACCTGTGCACGCCATCGAAGCTCTGTTTGACTCAATGCCCAGGCGTATCAAGGCCGTTATTACGGCCAGAGGTGGTTGTTCTGGGTACTGATTTTTCAGTATCTATGCACCCAAATTGCGTGAAAATGTAATCACATGTCAGTTCTAGTATAATATATTTGTCCAATGAATACCGGTTTATCATCTGCATTTCTTCCTGGTGTAGAAATTTTAATGGCCAGTAGTGTATCTTACTGTAATAAAAATTCGTTAATACGATTTGCTTGAATTGTTGTCTAGCGATCCGAGAAATCAGGTTTCCTAGGCACACCGTATTCGACGAGTAGGCAGTACAAAACATGTTGGACCCCAGACGACTGGAAAAACCGTGGCCTGTTCAGGTGAGTCCTGATTGCTGATGGTAGGTTTCGAGTGTAGCACAGACCCAACAAAGCCATGGACCCAAGTTGTCAACAAGGCACGGTGCAAGCCAGTGGTGGCTCCATAATGGTGTGGGCTGTGTTTACATGGAAAGGACTGGGTCCTCTGGTTCAACTGAGCCGACCATTAACCGGAAATGGCTATGTTCGGTTACTTGGAGACCATTTGCAGCCATTCATGGAATTCACGTTCTCAAAGAACCATGGAATTTTTGTGGGTGACAATGCACCTTGTCGCCGGGGCACAACTGTTCGCGATTGGTCTTGAGAACATTCTGGACAGTGCAAGCGAATGACTTGGCCACTAAGCTCGCCTGACGTAGATCTCATCGAACATTTATGTGACATAATCGAGAGGTCAGTTCGTGCACAATATCCTGCAGCGGTATTTCGTTAGGGGAATTCCAACGACTTGTTGAGTCCATACCACGTCGAGCTGCTGCACTACGTCGGGAAAAAGGAGGTCTGACACGATATTGAGAGGTATCCCATGACTTTTCTCACTTTAGTGTATTAAAGACTGCCAGAAAACTTCGAAGACGGTTTACTCGAGAATTTTTGAGCGTTTCATCGAACTATTTTGGGGGATTAATATTTGAGTTCTGAACTTCAGACACCATAAATATAAAAAAATTCTAAAATCCGATGCCAAGTGGTCCCCTTTTATATGTTGCACTTCACTGACGAACCTGCCTACGGATTTGGACCTTATTGTGATTTCGATGTGCCAGTGTTACAAATACTACTATTTCTCATTATCTCTCTCTCTCTCTCTCTCCCTCTCTCTCTCTCTGTCTCTCTCTCCATCTGTGATATTTGTATGGAGATTTCAAAACTGGTTCAAATGGCTCTGAGCACTATGCGACTTAACTTCTGTGGTCATCAGTCGCCTAGAACTTAGAACTGATTAAACCTAACTAACCTAAGGACATCACACACATCCATGCCCGAGGCAGGATTCGAACCTGCGACCGTAGCGGTCACGCGGTTCCAGACTGAAGCGCCTTTAACCGCACGGCCACACCGTCCGGCTATGGAGATTTCACTCGATGACAACATAGTCAGGTGTCTCTGACAATCTACAAACAAAAACCGCACTTCTCTCCTATTTATCCTTTTAAGGTAGGTTGTACACTTATGAAATGAACCAAACATCTTGACGGATAAATATCGTCCATTAACAACCTGTCCTCAACATTAGGAAATATTTCATACACGCGAATGCCAGTAGTATTGTTTTCACGGACCCCTTGTTACTCTATTAATATTATGCACTCCTTCCAATCTACAGTCTGTATATTCTCCTACACTGGTTTTAACCTTCTCTCCTTGCCTTTCCCATAACCAATACATTGGGCCTCTGTGATGCTTGGTATAAACCACTGGCCACATGTCAAGAATCATAAAAATAGCACTTGTTGATATCATTTGACATGTTCCATTTACTCGTATCAGCGCACTTCTTTCCCTCTTCGTATCACCTCATGCGTTCCTTTTAATACATTGCCGTAAAAAAATAGTACACCCTTTTCGTGGTTTCCAGTTCACTCAAGATTAATTGTTGCAAGACTGTCTAAGGAGTATACGAAATGATTACATTTACAGATCAATACCACAAGCGTTTCTGAGGTACCAGGTATCGAACCATGCTGAAACACCCACATTAGTGCAAGCTGTAGCCCCAACGGGCGGCGCAGGCGCTTACTCCGGTATCCAGTCGATCTTACAGATGGCAAATACTGTCCTGGGATAGGTTATTCCACGCCTGCTCGACCTGTTATAGAGTTGTTGGTTGACGGGTCGCACGACACACTTCTCGTCCAGTCGTATCCCACACGTGCTCGATTGGAGACAAGTCCGCTGATCGTGCTGGCCAAGGAAATAGCTCCACGTCTTGAGGAGCACATTGAATTTCACAGGCAGCATTATCCTGTTGGAACAACACATCATCTTCCTGTTGCAAGAACGGCAGAAGAATGGATCTAAAAACATTCTGCACTTACCAAACGCTCATTAGCGTCCTCTTCAGAAACACAAAACGTGAACGACAATTGTAGTATATCGCACCCCAGACCATAACGCCTGGGTCGGAGCCAGTGTGTCTTGGACGAATGCACTCTGCGAGTCACCACTCCCCAAGTCTGCACCGTACGCGCGAACGACCAGCACCTGCACTCAGGCAGAATCTGCTTATCTCCTTTCTTCGCTAAAGACTAAGGCCCGCCATTCCACCTTCCAAATGATCGTCTGACGGGATCAGTCGAGCCATGCACGTCGATACTGTGGCGTGAGTGGAAGACGGGCTAGAGATGTGTGTGCCCGTAATCTCACTATTAATAACCGGATCGTAACAGTTTGTGTTGACACGGCTGGGCTCACAAGCCATCTTATCTGTGCTGTGGTAGCTGTACGATCTCCCACTGCCGCCCTTACAATAAGACGATTCTGGCGGCCGTCTGTGTTGTGTGGATGTCGAGAAGCTCGTGTACAGGTGTGAGAATGTTCACGTGAGCACATGACCACTGATACCGGTATAGTTGGACAACTGAGGTAGCATGTTCAACATGTGTGCCGATTCTCTGTAAGGACCACCCCGCCGCACGGAAGGCCACAGTTTGACCAATTTCGAACTCGCTCATTTGGCTGTAGGAAGTACGAGTGAGTCTTCTGACATGGTTTCGTCTTGCTTCACACGTTTGAACCGGCTGTGAGCATTACCTATTACAGGGTAAACACAGATGGCGCTCTGGTAGCAATGCCACTACGCTATCTGTGGTCGGACGGCACTGAAACCATTATCAGTACACCTACCGTCCTCCAAGTGGCATATACCGTCATCAGATCAAAACTGACGTCGTCTTTCCAAATGTACTACTTTCTTTCGGCAGTGTATGTGTTAGGGCGCTGATAACCTCGTCGTTCAGCGCCCATAAACTCGAAACATACGCACGAAACACGCACCTGTATTACCTGAGCCAAGGTTGTTGACCTCAATCTGTGAGCCCATACGCTTGTTCCATGTTGCATGATGCCTGCTAAAATATGTTCTTCGTATATTCTTATTAATTGCAAATACAGTCTAAATTTATTTTGTGCTACACTGATCAGCTTTTGCAGTAATTGCCTTCTGTATGCTTTTAATTGTACATGTAAGACTTTGTAACCTCCCTCTCACTTATCGACCTCAATGACAGTGAAAAATTAAACCGCGTGTACCTAATGGAAATTTGGGAAAAGCAATCGTCACCAAAGTTAATCTGTCGGTAAAGAGGGAGGAAAGGGTTACATCTAAATGAAAGGCAAAATGCAAATGAAACTGGTGGAAATTAATTTTGAAAAGGGGTAAAGTTAATAAAGAAAGTAAATGTGCGGTCGTTACATTAACAATTAACTGGCGTTAATTAGATACTTGAGATTTGTGGAAAATTACGGTCGCCAGTCCTACGGACAACTACTATAATAACTGAAAAGGAAAGCTTATTGCACATATAATTAGCACTAGAAGCGTGGCAACTGAAGGTTGACACGTGTTGTGTGAAAACTGAATGTTTGTCAGAAGTAATAAATTTCGCTACACTCTGACTTAATTTAGCAAAAGAATTAATAAAACTGGGAAATTGAAAGTTAATTTAGTGACTGAAATTAATACTGAAACTTTGATTCTGCAGCACTACGAAATTTAATAAAATAAGGTTAGTCTTGGGCTACCTCAACAATCATTTCAAAAGCTACTTGAATCTACACAATTTAGAAATAAGGGATTTAACTTTGAACTTGAATTAAATGATTTTGAACAATTAACAATAGTAAAATTTAGTATGTACCAAGCAGAGCTGCAGTCACAGGTAAGCTAAAATATGGTAACAAAACTCGCACTCTTAATTTGTGCTTGTGTAATCTTAATATTGTAGCAAGCTATGAGTACCTTAACTGAACTTTGAAATTAAAGCATTGAAATCGAATGACATTACTTTAATGCTGGCGTTTGAATTTCAACGACACTCGGGTTCATTCCGGAAAAGGAAGGGACCCTGCTTGGTAATGCAATTGGGACCATAAGCAACAAAGGTTCATGCTAAATTGCTGTAATTTTATGAGGCAAATGGAACAATTTTAAAAGCTGAGGTCTGCCATACAGCTCTAAAACTTTACGTGCTTCCAGTCTTCCTTGTTGGTTGATTGAAGGTTTGAAGTCGTCGGTCGAGGAGGTGGCGACAGTCACTCATTGTCGGCCGTCGCTGTTGCAGAAGCTGGATGTCGGCGCGCCTCCTTCTCGACACTGTCACCAGGCGAAACGGGCTCTTGATGTGCGCCAGTTAATGCTTCCCGTCCGCGATACCGTGTCAGAAACTATCATAGCAAGTCGAGCGCAATTACATGCTGCCAAACCCCGAAAGCGCGGCACCTCGCGGGAGCGTCGCACAACACACCTGCTCCGCCGCCCTACTCCAGCTAGACTCTGCTCTGCCCGCGCTCCACACTACCAAAGATCCTAAACACTCTGGTTCTCCACATGACGTATCGATGTAATAGTTCGATAGCATAGTTTTCCCTAGGGAAGACTCAGCATAAAAATACAAATAATATTTACAATACAAACCAGTTATACATCGACATAAATGCATAAATATATATATATACAAATAGTAAAACAATTACAGTATATAAAGACACAGAAATGCCATATCTTCAGGTAACAAAATAAAGGAAAAATGTATAGTACAATAGATGGAAATAGGAGGATATACACTTCCGGCGTTACAACTTGCGTACCGGTTTCTGCTCTTTCCAAGGCCAAAATCAGGTACTGATTCAGATATAAAACCAGAAGGACTCTGTGCTTTGGAGTGTCTTATCACAAATAAAAAGGGAATGTTGGAAGGAGACTATTGATGGAACACGGAAGAATAGTACAAACGAGGAGCCTTACAAGTACACCCAAAAGTTAACAGCCACAATGCTGAAATGACGGTTGAAATTTTAGGGACACCTAGCAAGAATAAACGAACACCGACTGAGTTAAAAAGATCTTCACTTACATCACATAATTAAAGACCACCCGTAAGAGGGTAGAAAAGGTCAACAGATAAGCACAAGACACTGGTACTACACTAGAGATGACCCAAAACAGAGAACAATTCAGAGATAAAGTCAACAGTATAACATAATTTGAAGAGAAACTACTAACGAGGAGGTTCACAGATTTCATGTCGGTCGGGGTGGCCGAGCGGTTCTAGGCGCTACAGTCTGGAACCGCGCAACCGCTACGGTCGCAGGCTCGAATCCCGCCTCGGGCATGGATGTGTGTGATGCCCTTAGGTCAGTTAGGTTTAAGTAGTTCTAAGCTCTAGGGGACTGATGACCTCAGAAGTTAAGTCCCATAGTGCTCAGAGCCATTTGAATCATTTGAACCATTTCATTTCCGAGGAGAGAGAAAGAACGACGAAGTTCTGCAAGAGAGGAAATAAACGCCAGAAAAGCCTTAAGTTCTACGTGGTCCATAGTTGGCCAAATTCGGAAGAAAAAAATAATAACGTTAACATGACCACAAGTCATCCTTGTCAAGTGTAACAAGCAGTAAAAAAGTGGTGGAACAGTTCAAATTTAGTAGAATTAGCTGCCTGAAGTTACGATGACACGATTAGGGGCACTGCTTCCACTATAAAGAAAAACTAACTTTGACTACCCACCATGCCTGTAAGCATGACCACTTGTCTTTTAGAAAGCGGTTCACCCTCTCATGTGGCAGCCACACCAAACGCATAGCGGAGCGCATTTCGCGAGGCTCTGTAGCGTTCCCACACAGAACTATGTCGCCCAAAACGAATTCAGCATGCTACCGATTTTCGAACGGTATTTCGTGCTACTCAGCACCCAGCTACCACCACTAGGACACACACGCGCCACCCATTGTTACACGCGCAAAACAAGCAGTCTATTGGTAAAAGTAAATACTCCAAATATTACGGATTCGATCGAACGTGGGGGTAATCGCGGGTATAAGAGCTACTAGCGAACACCCAGACAGCTGTGGGATATTATACCAATAGTGTTATGCAGTTGAAATATGAGATAAAATTAAACTCCCCGAATGTTCTCGGCTAGAAGATTTGCAGGAAGGAACGGAACTAATTGTTAAAGTCACAAAAAATATAATTTACAAGACAAATAGATATGTTCTGCAATTCGAGAACATACCTCCTTTATACTTGTCAAATTATTAAAGGTGAAGGAAATACACGATTCAAATATAGATTTAAATTATAAGTTAAAAGCAGAATGTTATTAAAACCACACCAAACGAACATCAAGAAAGAGTTCTTTTCTGTGTGTAAATGCATATGGCAGAAATTAACAAACATTTTGTCCTGGAATATTTGCTTGTCTTATTCGCTAACCCACTAAAAGAATATATATAGAAGGTTTCAACACGAAAACTCTGCAATTTGTGTGCTAAATTACCTACCAAACAATGACTACTTTAGGTATCCATCTCCTTGCCTGCAAGATAGCCGGTGTCCAGAGATGTATAGCTATTCTTTGCATTCCTCTTACTATCTTTGCCCTTATTCTTAAAACTAGCAAAGAAAACCGCTGGAAAGGTAGTGCTTTTGCCAGTAATTGCAAATAGCCACACGTTAGAGTACTGATCGAAAAATATCGGGGCCGTGCGGTTCTGGGCGCTACAGTCTGGAACCGCGTGACCGCTACGGTCGCAGGTTCGAATCCTGCCTCAGGCATGGATGTGTGTGATGTCCTTAGGTTGTTAGGTTTAAGTAGTTCTAAGTTCTAGGGGACTGATGACCACAGCAGTTAAGTCCCATAGTGCTCAGAGCCATTTGAACCATTTTTTTTTTTTAATGTCGGAATCGAGACCGTTTACTACATTAAGGGACACCCGATAGCGACATAGAAACCATTTTTGCAGAGTTTATAACCGATGAAATGACTGGTTTAGCGGTAATTCTGAAGCGTTCCACGGCAGCTTGCTGTCATATTCCAATGGGGAGTCTCTCTCTGGATACAGTAAAAACAAAATGCCAATCTATGTGTGGTGTCCTCCAGCTTGGCTATTGGAGTAATAAGCCCTAAAAGCATGGTTAATGTGTTATGCACACGAAAAAAAGCTAAAAAGTATTGACTAGGTACTTTTGCGAGCCCCAGTTCGTCAGACTGCACATTCTATCTATTGGTCGTATTGGATGTTGTCTCTAAACGAACACCTATGCCTATCAAAGTGTGACATTAAAGCAGCAGGGGAATCTTATTTTCTCGCCACAACACCGTCATGATCTTACTGCAGCCAACATCTGCAAGCCCAAGAAGCCTTTGCATCAATGCTAGCAGAAATGGGGGACAGGGCAAACAGGCGTTTCGTGACGCACTATTGCCAGAGTCACAGCATCAGCAGCAGGCGCAATAGCACACAAATGCGGAGGACGTATTACCAGGTTGAGCACTCGAATACAATGACTGGAACCTCAACTGACAGTAAATTGCTACATGCATATGCAATGAAGTGCCAAAAAATTGGTATAGGCATGCGTATTCAAATACAGAGATATATAAGCAGGCAGAATAAAGCGCTGCCCTCGGCAACGCCTGCATAAGACAACCATTTTCTAGCGCAGTTGTTAGATCGGTTGCTGCTGTTGCAATGACAGGTTGTCAAGATGTAAGTGAGTTTGAACGTGGCGTTATAGTCGGCGCCGGCCGGGGTGGCCGAGCGGTTCGAGGCGCTACACAGTCTGTAACCGCGCGACCGCTACGGTCGCAGGTTCGAATCCCGCCTCGGGCATGGATGTGCGTGTTGGCCTTAGCTTAGTTAGGTTTAAGTAGTTCTAAGTTCTAGGGGACTGATGGCCTCAGAAGTTAAGTCCCATAGTGCTCAGAGCCATTTGAACCAATTTGTTATATGCGGCGCACGAGCGATGGGACACAGCATCTCCGAGGTAGCGATGATATGGGGATTTTCCCATACGACGATTTCATGAGTGTGTCATGAATATCAGGAGTCCGGAAAAAGATGCGAAATATTCAACGAAACATCATCGATATGGGCTTTCGGAGCTGAAGGCCCTCTCGTGCACCCTTTGACAACTGCACGACACAAAGCTTTATGCCTCGCCTGGACCCGGCCAAATCGACATTGGACTCTTAATGACTGGAATCATGTTGCCTGGTCGTACAAGTCTCGTTTCAACTTGTATCAAGTGGATGGACGTCTACAAGTATGGAGACAACCTCATGAATCCATGGACCCTGCATGTCAGCAGGGGACTCTTCAAGCTGGTGCAGGCTCTGTAATAGTGTGGAGCGCAGGCAGTTGGAGTGATATGGGACCCCTGATACGTCTAGCTACGAATCTGACAGGTGACACGTACGTAAGCACCCCTACTGATAACCGACATCCATTCATGTCCAGCAGGACTATGCGACACCCCACACGTCCAGAATTGCTACAGAGTGGCTCTAGGAACACTATTCTGGGTGTAAACACTTTCATTGGCCAGCAAACTCCCCAGACGTGAACATTACTGAGCATATTTGTGATGCCTTGCAACGTGCCGTTCAGAAGAGATCTCCACTCCGTCGTACTCTTATGGATTTATGGACAGCCCTGCAGGCTTCATGGTGTCAGTTCCCTCCAGCACTACTTCAGACATTAGTCGCCCCATGCCATGTTCTGTTGTGGCACTTTTGCGTGCTCGCGGGGCCCTACACAATATTAGGCAGGTGTACCAGTTTCTTTGGCTCTTCGGTGTACATATCATACGAACGAGAGTGTCATCACTCAACCTCTGTTCCATGTACTGCTGAAGGTCAGGATGTGGGCATTTGTTATAACAAATTAATTTGTTCATCAACTATGCAAGGCGATATTAGCGGAACGAATGACCTTTGTGTCCAGTGGAAAAGAACTGTAGATTTTGTAACTGAGTAGCAACTGCTATGAGGAAATACATCTTGCGCATTTTCATTGAATATTCGAATGTTGTGAATGAGCATTAGCGGCTGCGTATGGCCAAGTATCGTATTTGTTCGGTATAACATCTCGATTAGATGGCAGCAAGCCGAAACTACAAGTCTCCGCCTATCAGAACTTCTCGATAAGAAATTGCAATGTGTAAAACCATTGCTGACGCTTCAGTGCTTCCAGCCTCAGCAGAATACTACTTAACGATCAATCCAGGGAATGAGTGTAAGTGTATGCAGACGGCAGTATTAGACTCAACACCTCAGACATACTTTGCTGCACATTCAGTAAACTGGTTATGTGTAGAGAAATAAATACAAACTTTAACAACAATATATATATATATATATATATACAGGGTGTTTCAAAAATGACCGGTATATTTGAAACGGCAATAAAAACTAAACGAGCAGCGATAGAAATACACCGTTTGTTGCAATATGCTTGGGACAACAGTACATTTTCAGGCAGACAAACTTTCGAAATTACAGTAGTTACAATTTTCAACAACAGATGGCGCTGCGGTCTGGGAAACACTATAGTACGATATTTTCCACATATCCACCATGCGTAGCAATAATATGGCGTAGTCTCTGAATGAAATTACCCGAAACCTTTGACAACGTGTCTGGCGGAATGGCTTCACATGCAGATGAGATGTACTGCTTCAGCTGTTCAATTGTTTCTGGATTCTGGCGGTACACCTGGTCTTTCAAGTGTCCCCACAGAAAGAAGTCACAGGGGTTCATGTCTGGCGAATAGGGAGGCCAATCCACGCCGCCTCCTGTATGTTTCGGATAGCCCAAAGCAATCACACGATCATCGAAATATTCATTCAGGAAATTAAAGACGTCGGCCGTGCGATGTGGCCGGGCACCATCTTGCATAAACCACGAGGTGTTCGCAGTGTCGTCTAAGGCAGTTTGTACCGCCACAAATTCACGAAGAATGTCCAGATAGCGTGATGCAGTAATCGTTTCGGATCTGAAAAATGGGCCAATGATTCCTTTGGAAGAAATGGCGGCCCAGACCAGTACTTTTTGAGGATGCAGGGACGATGGGACTGCAACATGGGGCTTTTCGGTTCCCCATATGCGCCAGTTCTGTTTATTGACGAAGCCGTCCAGGTAAAAATAAGCTTCGTTAGTAAACCAAATGCTGCCCACATGCATATCGCCGTCATCAATCCTGTGCACTATATCGTTAGCGAATGTCTCTCGTGCAGCAATGGTAGCGGCGCTGAGGGGTTGCCGCGTTTGAATTTTGTATGAATAGAGGTGTAAACTCTGGCGCATGAGACGATCCGTGGACGTTGGCGTCATTTGGACCGCAGCTGCAACACCGCGAACGGAAACCCGAGGCCGCTGTTGGATCACCTGCTGCACTAGCTGCGCGTTGCCCTCTCTGGTTGCCGTACGCGGTCGCCCTACCTTTCCAGCACGTTCATCCGTCACGTTCCCAGTCCGTTGAAATTTTTCAAACAGATCCTTTATTGTATCGCTTTTCGGTCCTTTGGTTACATTAAACCTCCGTTTAAAACTTCGTCTTGTTGCAACAACACTGTGTTCTAGGCGGTGGAATTCCAACACCAGAAAAATCCTCTGTTCTAAGGAATAAACCATGTTGTCTACAGCACACTTGCACGTTGTGAACAGCACACGCTTACAGCAGAAAGACGACGTACAGAATGGCGCACCCACAGACTGCGTTGTCTTCTATATCTTTCACATCACTTGCAGCGCCATCTGTTGTTGAAAATTGTAACTACTGTAATTTCGAAAGTTTGTCCGCCTGAAAATGTACTGTTGTCGCAAGCATATTGCAAAAAACGGTGTATTTCTATCGCTGCTCGTTTAGTTTTTATTGCCGTTTCAAATATACTGGTCATTTTTGAAACACCCTGTATATGGACAGAAAAAATCGCAGTACCAAAAAATAGGTGATTTAGAGTAATGAAATTTCGGGAATACATTTGTCTAAATAATATATTTAAGTGATTAACACTGCAAGATCACATGTTAATGTGAGTGCGAGATAAGCCATTGCAGCCGGCCGGAGTGGCCGAGCGGTTCTAGGCGCTACAATCTGGAACCGCGCGACCGCTACGGTCGCAGGTTCGAATCCTGCCTCGGGCATGGATGTGTGTGATGTCCTTAGGTTAGTTAGGTTTAAGTAGTTCTAAGTTCTAGGGGACTGATGACAACAGCAGTTAAGTCCCATTGTGCTCAGAGCCATTTGAACCATTTTTTTAAGCCATTGCAGATGTAAAATGCTGGTACATTAATAACCGACGTAACCGCCAGAATGTTGGCTGCAAGTATGTAAACGTGCATGCATTGTGTTGTACAGGTGTCAGATGGCAGTTTGTGCGATGGAGTTCCTTGCCTGTTGCACTTGGTCAGTCAGTGCACCGACAGTTAATGTTGTTTGTGGATGACGCTGGAGTTGTCGTCCAATGATATCCCATACGTGCTCGAGTGGTAACAGATCTGGTGATCGAGCAGAAAAAGGCAACATATCGACACTCTATAGAGCATGGTGTGTTATAACAGCGGTATGTTGGAAAACGCCCCCTGGGATGCTGTTGTCCGCAGCTCGTGGTCGTGCGGTAGCGTTCTCGCTTCCCACGCCCGGGTTCCCGGGTTCGATTCCCGGCGGGGTCAGGGATTTTCTCTGCCTCGTGATGACTGAGTGTTGTGTGATGTCCTTAGGTTAGTTAGGTTTAAGTAGTTCTAAGTTCTAGGGGACTGATGACCATAGATGTTAAGTCCCATAGTGCTCAGAGCCATTTGAACCATTTTTTGGATGCTGTTCATGGATGACAGCGCGATAGTTCGAATCACCGGACTGACATAAAACTTTGTAGTCAGGTTACGTGGGGTAACCACGAGTGTGTTCCTGCCGTCGTAGGAAATCGCACCTCAGATAATGACTCCACGTGTAGGTCCAGTGAGTCTAGCATGCAGACAAGTTGGTTGGAAGCCCTCAACTGGCCTCCTTCAAATCAACACACAGCCATCACTGGTATCGAGGTAGAACCAGCTTTCATCAGAAAACACAACAGATCTCCACCTATTCCTCTAACGAGCTCTCGCTTAACACCACAGGTGTCGCAAACGGCTGTGGTTTTCAGTCAGCTGAATGCCCGCTACAGAGTGTCTAGTTCGGAGCGGCCCTTGAAGTAACAGATTTCTAACTACTCGTTGTGTCACTGTGGTGCCAACTGCTTCTCAGATTGCTGTTTCAGATGCAGTACGATGCTCCAGGACCATACGCCGAACACGATGGTCATCCATCTCGGTAGTGTCACATGGCCGACCGGAGCCCAGTCTTCTTCCGACGGTACTTAATCGTGACCGCCGCTGCCAGCAGTCATGTACAGTGGATCCGTTCCTGCCAAGTCTTTCAACAATATCGAAGAAGGAACATCCAACTCTTCGTAGCCCTATTATACGACCTCGTCTAAGCTCAGTGTGTTATTGACAATGGCGTCTTTGTCCCCTTAAAGGCATTCTTGACTAACGTCAACTCACCATGAAACTTCCTGACATATTAAAACTGTGTGCCGGATAGAGACTCGAACTCGGGACCTTTGCCTTTCGCGGGCAAGTGCTCTTCTGGAAACATCTCCCAGGCTGTGGCTAAGCCATGTCTCCGCAATATCCTTTCTTCCAGGAGTGCTAGTTCTGCAAGGTTCGCAGAACAGCTTCTTTGGAAGGTAGGAGACGAGGTACTGACAGAATTGAAGCTGTGAGGACGGATCGTGAGTTGTGCTTGGGTAGCTCAGTTGGTAGAGCACTTGCCCGCGAAAGGCAAAGGTCCCGAGTTCGAGTCTCGGTGCGGCACACAGTTTTAATCTGTCAGGAAGTTTCATATCAGCGCACACTCCGCTGCATAGTGAAAATCTCATTCTGTCAACTCACCATGTCCAATCTCAAAAGTAAAACGCTCGCGACCGTTATAGCGCGCATTTAAAGCAAACCTGATTTGCATCCTCATAGTGGCGCTACTAGCACCACTCTAATGCGACTGGGGCTAAATTTCAATAGACATCATCTTTGAAATGTTGAAACACGCCCACCACTTTTGTTTATGTCACACAACTCTTTCTTGCTAGTGCGATTTTTTGTTTCGTCAGTGGAGTTTTCAGTTTTTTTGGAATACAAAGAACTTTATTATTGTTCTGCTCTGAAGCCAACTGAATCCATACCACGCATTCTACCACTAAAAAAGAGCCTCGCAAGACCGTTGTTTAAATACTGCAGATCCTCTTCACCCAAGTCTGAAAATCGCTTTGGTAGAAAGAGCTTCGCAGCATCTAGCTCTAACAGTATCCCTGTCCCATAGGGTGTTGTTAATTTTTTATCGTTGAGAGAGGCTTTGAACAGATGTCTCCACTACCAATGCTATTCAGTTTCTGGAAAGAAGGATTCCTATCTTCAGTTATAAATTATGTTCTATCACTGTAATAACTGCGCTTAAAAAACAATAGCTTAAACTTGCATTTCATCTTCTTTTTAGAGAAATTGACGTGTTTCACCAAGGTGCTTCTCCGTGTCGACGCATGATGGATATAACTAACGGTTCCATTGTCTAGACGCGGTCCGGTATATAAAAAGAGTAAAAAATATGATAACGCGGTCAACGCGCGTGCTCAACATTTTCGTGGTACTATGCTGTTCAGAGGTTAGCCGCCCACTCCCACGCGGGCACAGTCAGCAATCACACACAAAATTTCGAGAACATTTCAGTCAGTTTGCAGATACCACATAATTCACACGATTCCTGGAATCGGAACGCGCCACCGCGCCCACACGCGCATTTTCGCAATGCGAGCAATTTGGCGCGGCTAGGCGACCCCGGCCGCAGTTGTCCATCGGCGGCCGCGCAAAATACACGTCACATGCGCACTCTCGGGCGGAGCGTGCAGAGAAGAATTCACTTCCCACATGCGGTGTGCGGGTCAATTCATGAATGGATGTTTGGAATTTTACCTATACAAAGCGATCTGCGTTGGAATATTGCAGCAGGCAGCCGTGGACTGCCTCCGATGTCGCGCAGACGAAGTCTCTAAACTTATTTCCCAATTCTTCCGGAACAGCATAGGCAGCACAAGTTAAATAGCACCTGAAGCCTGAAAGTAACGTGGTGGGAAAAATATGAAGTGACTAAATTAATACAAAGGCCTTTTTTCAAAAAAAAGTTATTTGTTAATAACCCAACTTAAAAGTATTTGTAAATTTTCTGAAGCACACATGTAACGATTGTTGTATCACATTAAAAAACTCTAATACTTACACTGGAAGACGCAAGTACCAGGTGTTGGGCATTTGTTATTTTTTTTAGCTACCTTACTGAGCTGGGATCCTTGCTATGCAGTCGACTGATACAACAATATGTTTACTAGTAATGTTGGACTGGCTACGGCTCTACCTTTACTAGTCTATATAAAAATCCTTTTTTTTTTCGTAATCCGACGTTGCTGTATCGCAAATCGAAAGTCATTCGAGAGTACTTTTTTGTGACAATGGTTCAAATGGCTCTGAGCACTATGGGACTTAACAGCTGTGGTCATCAGTCCCCTAGAACTTAGAACTACTTAAACCTAACTAACCTAAGGACATCACACACATCCATGCCCGAGGCAGGATTCGAACCTGCGACAGTAGCAGTCGCACGGTTCCGGACTGCGCGCCTAGAACCGCGAGACCACCGCGGCCGGCTTTTTGTGACAATATTACGAACAAACCTGCTTGATACATTGTATCCCTATGACTCGAATAGTAACCGACTTGATTCGTGTTAAATGACACAGTCGTAGACGGATGCTGGGGAAACAGGAAAGTCGGATAAACAGTAATTCTCGACGTCCAGCCTCTAATAAATCCTTATACTGACGAAGCGGCAGCAGCACACACACACACACACACACACACACACACACACACAAACACACACAAAATATAGTGCAGCTGAATTAGGAGTTTACAACTGGTGCGTCTTGTTTACGCACGTCGATGCTGGGTAGCACTTGCAGGGTAATGGTACAAGGTGTGATGTTGCTTGATCCGTATAAGTGGTTTACTACCTTGGAATCTACATGTGAATAACATGCTAGACAGGGCCGTATTGGAGGAGGAACGAGGGTGGACTCTGAAGCATCCCCAACTCTCTTGTGGTTCCCTTTTGAGGTACTCCACGTCGACGTCTGCTCATAGATACGTATCGTCGGTAGGTTTTCCGGCTTTACTTCCGCCGCCGTTGGATAAGCAGCTGCCAGCAACAAGTCGTGTACTCCTCGCTTACTTATTTGTTACATAGTTTAATTCTTAATTTCTTTGTGAGTTTTTGGGTACTTGCATTCTTTAATTCATAAATTTCGGGCGTATTATAGTATTTGAGAGTTGTAGCATCGCGCTTTAGTACCTGAATAGTGTAAATTCGCGTAGTCGTCTGTCTTCTGTTTTTGCTTTGAACGGCCAGTGTCGGTTGGTCACAGCCAGTGTGCTCCCTCCCGCCTGAGCTCCCAGTTGGTGCACATCGACAGCGCAGAAAGATACGTATATAGCTTCTTTTCTGTGTTTTCTTCGTGGATTCTTACTTAAATTGCGTGTGAGTTTCGTATAGGAGTTGTAATTTCGAGTTTTAGTTCCTGTAATCGTAAATTCAGGCAGATTGTAGCGCAGTCGTTAGGCATTTGTACTGGTTAGTTCATACGTTCTTTGCGTGTTTCCCTTGCGTTATCTAGGCACTCGTGTTTCAGTAACTGTTGTTCAACATCGATTAGAATGGACAGGGACTGTGATTGCTGTGTTCGGATGAGGGCTGAGTTGGCATCCCTTCGCTCACAGCTGCAGGCGGCGCTGACTTCGGTCGCGCAGCTTGAGGCTGTTGCCAGTGGGCACCACTGTGGGGAGCCGGACTTGGGTATCACGGGGATGTCAACCTCGTCCCGTCTGTCCCCAGATCTGTCTGCCGCTGTGGTTGCCCCGGTTGCTGCCCGCAGTGGGGCTGAGCCCTCGCCTGTGGTTGATTGGGAGGTCGTTCCAAGGTGTGGCAGGCACCGAAAGACGTCCCCGGAGGCTGATCAGAAAGCCTCCCCGGTGCGTCTGACAAACATGTTTCAGGTACTGTCTCTGTCTAAGCCAGATTCAGCTGCCTGCCCTGTTGCAAAGGATGATTCTCAGCCTTCAAGGTCCGGGCAGTCACAGAGGGTGGGCTTATTGGTAGTTGGGAGCTCCAATGTTAGGCGCGTAATGGGGCCGCTTAGGGATATGGCGGCTAAGGAGGGGAAGAAATCCAGTGTGCACTCCGTGTGCATTCCGGGTGGAGTCATTCCTGATGTGGAAAGGGTCCTTCCGGATGCCATTGAAGAGCACATGGTGCAGCCAGCTGCAGGTGGTGGCACATGTCGGCACTAATGACGTGTGTCGCTTTGGATCTGAGGATATTCTCTCTGGATTCCAGCGGCTATCTGATTTGGTGAAGGCTGCCGGTCTTGCTTACGAGATGAAGGCAGTGCTCACCATCTGCAGCATCGTTGACAGAACCGACTGCGGACCTTTGGTGCAGAGCCGGGTGGAGGGTCTGAATCAGAGGCTCAGACGGTTTTGCGACCGTGTTGGCTGCAGATTCCTTGACTTGCGCCACAGGGTGGTGGGGTTTCGGGTTCCGCTGAATAGGTCAGTTCACTACACTCAGCTGGCTGCTACACGGGTAGCGGAGGCTGTGTGGCGTGGACTGGGCGGTTTTTTAGGTTATAAGGCCTCAGGAAAGTACGAGGTGGGCTGTAATCTCAAAGGGTGCATGGCAAATACAGGACGTGCTTGGATCAAGGAACAGTCGGAATTGCAGTTGTAAATTGTTGTAGTTGTGCTGGGAAAGTCCCTGAGCTTCAAGCGCTAATAGAAAGCACAGAAGCTGAAATCGTTATAGGTACAGAAAGCTGGCTAAAGCCTGAAATAAGCCCTGCAGAAATTTTTACGAAGTCTCAGACGGTGTTGAGGAAAGATAGATTAGGCAGAATTGATGGTGGAGTGTTTGTGTCTGTCCGTAGTGGTTTATCTTGTAGTGAAGTCGAAGTAGATACTCCATGCGAATTGGCATGGGTGGAGGTTATACTTAACAGCCGAACTAAGTTAATAATTGGCTCCTTCTATCGACCCCAAGACTCCTATGATATAGTTGCTGAACAGTTCAGAGAAAATTTGAGTCTCGTAACAAATAAATACCCCACTCATACGGTTATAGTTGGTGGGAACTTCAACCTTCCCTCAATATGTTGGCAAAAATACTTGTTCAAAACCGGTGGTAGGCAGAAAACATCTCCCGAGATTGTCCTAAATGCTATCTCCGAAAATTATTTCGAGCAGTTAGTCCACGAACCCACGCGAATTGTAAATGGTTGCGAAAACACACTTGACCTCTTAGCCACAAACAACCCAGAGCTAATAGAGAGAATCATGACTGATACAGGGATTAGTGATCACAAGGTCGTTGTAGCTAGGCTCAATACCGTTTCTTCCAAATCCACCAGAAACAAACGCAAAATAATTTTATTTAAAAAAGCGGATAAAGTGTCACTAGAAGCCTTCCTAAGAGACAATCTCCATTCCTTCCGAACTGACTATGCAAATGTAGACGAGATGTGGCTCAAATTCAAAGATATAGTAGCAACAGTAATTGAGAGATTCATACCTCATAAACTAGTAAAAGATGGAACTGATCCCCCATGGTACACAAAACAGGTCCGAACGCTGTTGCAGAGGCAACGGAAAAAGCACGCGAAGTTCAGGAGAACGCGAAATCCCGAAGATTGGCTAAAATTTACAGACGCGCGAAATTTGGCACGGACTTCAATGCGAGATGCCTTTAATAGGTTCCACAACGAAACATTGTCTCGAAATTTGGTAGAAAATCCGAAGAAATTCTGGTCGTATGTAAAGTACACAAGCGGCAAAACGCAGTCAATACCTTCGCTGCACAGTGTCGATGGCACTGTTACCGACGACTGTGCCGCTAAAGCAGAGTTACTGAACGCAGTTTTCCGAAATTCCTTCACCAGGGAAGACGAATGGAGTATTCCAGAATTTGAAACACGAACAGCTGCTAGCATGAGTTTCTTAGAAGTAGATACCTTAGGGGTTGCGAAGCAACTCAAATCGCTTGATACGGACAGGTCTTCAGGTCCAGATTGTATACCGATTAGGTTCCTTTCAGATTACGCTGATACAATAGCTCCCTACTTAGCAAACATATACAACCGCTCGCTCACCGATAGATCTGTACCTACTGATTGGGAAATTGCGCAGGTCGCACCAGTGTTTAAGAAGGGTAGTAGGAGTAATCCATGGAACTACAGACCTATATCATTGACGTCGGTTTGCAGTAGGGTTTTGGACCATATACTGTATTCAAAATTTATGAATCACCTCGAAGGGAACGATCTATTGATACGTAATCAGCATGGCTTCAGAATACATCGTTCTTGTGCAACGCAGCTAGCTCTTTATTCGCACGAAGTAATGGCCGCTATCGACAGGGTATCTCAAGTTGATTCCGTATTTCTAGATTTCCGGAAAGCTTTTGACACCGTTCCTCACAAGCGACTTCTAATCAAGCTGCAGGCCTATGTTGTATCGTCTCAGTTGTGCGACTGGATTCGTGATTTCCTGTCAGGAAGGTCGCAGTTCGTAGTAATAGACGGCAAATCATCGAGTAAAACTGAAGTGATATCAGGTGTTCCCCAGGGAAGCGTCCTGGGACCTCTGCTGTTCCTGATCTATATAAATGACCCGGGTGACAATCTGAGCAGTTCTCTTAGATTGTTCGCAGATGATGCTGTAATTTACCGTCTAGTAAGGTCATCCGAAGACCAGTATCAGTTGCAAAGCGATTTAGAAAAGATTGCTGTATGGTGTGGCAGGTGGCAGTTGACGCTAAATAACGAAAAGTGTGAGGTGATCCACATGAGTTCCAAAAGAAATACGTTGGAATTCGATTACTCGATAAATAGTACAATTCTCAAGGCTGTCAATTCAACTAAGTACCTGGGTGCTAAAATTGCGAACAACTTCAGTTGGAAAGACCACATATATAATATTGTGGGGAAGGCGAACCAAAGGTTGCGTTTCATTGGCAGGACACTTAGAAGATACAACAAGTCCACTAGAGAGGCAGCTTACACTACACTCGTTCGTCCTCTGTTAGAATATTGCTGCGCGGTGTGGGATCCTTACCAGGTGGGATTGACGGAGGACATCGAAAGGGTGCAAAAAAGGGCAGCTCGTTTTGTATTATCGCGTAATAGGGGAGAGAGTTGGGATGGAAGTCATTAAAGCAAAGACGTTTTTCGTCGCGGCGAGATCTATTTTTGAAACTTCAGTCACCAACTTTCTCTTCCGAATGCGAAAATATTTTGTTGAGCCCAACCTACATAGGTAGGAATGATCATCAAAATAAAATAAGAGAAATCAGAGCTCGAACAGAAAGGTTAAGGTGTTCGTTTTTCCCGCGCGCTGTTCGGGAGTGGAATGGTAGAGAGATGGTATGATTGTGGTTCGATGAACTCTCTGCCAAGCACTTAAATGTGAATTGCAGAGTAATCATGTAGATGTAGATGTAGATGTATATGTAGACTTGACAGCGACGACTCTCCGATGAGGTGCGGGCCTCGTGTTTTGCTATTACTGCGAGTCTTGTAAATATCGCTTTTATTTAGTAATTTGCCCGGTTAAAACTCTCCCCTTTTATCATTAAGACAGCCTGCGCCACCTTTCGGAGGGAGTGAGGACGTCAAAGAGTCACATAAGTTCATATTCAGCAGTCCGTAAAACATGCAAACGTTCACTTCAGTTAGAGTGTTAGTTAATGCCTACGCTTTCCGCTAGATGGTGCTGACTTACTGCTGAATAGCTTTGGTTCCGTAAAACCTTCACTGATTAGTACTAGGTACATGAAATAAGTACAACACTGTTGTATTTCACTTTCACTCTAATTCAAGGATTAAGATGGTGATGGATGATGGTCTATTTAAAAGGTTCCTAGCCTGCAGGAATCTAAATAGTCCGCCGATATGCATGTGCTCTACGTCCAGATTTGCAACTAACGGCACACGACACTTTCAGAAGTCCACACGTTAATATCTGAATACCGGTACCTCTGAATTCAGTCGTATCGGCAGATAATTTGAGTTTCTGTCGTCTATATGTCCGTAAAGTTTCAGTCTAGCACTAAAGTCCTAAAATCCCCTTAATACTCCGTTGCTACCAACAGTCAGAGATCGTACACTACATCACTTTTAATCTCCGTAATATTCTAACAGTTTATCGTGAATCTTAACACGATAAAGTCCAATCTAATTTGTTGTCTCGCTGACTGACACGGGTTCCCCGCCCTTTAACGAAACAATCAAGGAAAAAAGGAGACAATAATGACGATCAGGCGTTTGTATAGGTTTTTCATCACAAGAGTTTAACGGCACTGCCTTCTCCATGACGGAGCTTCCGTGGCTTTGCTGTACTTAGACGTTTAACTACTTGCTGATATACTATAATTGTGATGTGCAATTACCGAACTCTGATTCTACACTATTTCCCCCTCTAAAAATTCTATTCTTAATTTTAAATTATTCTTTCTATAGCTTTTATCACCGTAAACTGAACCGAGGTGTTACAACGCCGTCCCCCCCACTTTTGTTCCGAGGCGTACACTGTCCCTTTACTATTTCACGTGGAGGATATTTTCTTGTTACAGTAATTCTCTTTCATATGCTCTCTAAATTAAATAATAGTCACTTCTGAGGTATAACGCATAGAACATATTAGTTGTGAAGTCAACTGAGCATTGATAAGTGGCCCAGACAAACAACGCAATAAAAAAGAACAATGAACACCAGGCGCGTGCGGTCGGGCACCGGCTCAAAGTCAAGAAGGAGACTCGGCGCAGCGTGGCCGGTGGGGCCGCCAAACCGTGTCGCTCTGCACAAAAAACGAGAAGTTCCGTGCAGTGTCGGAACATCAAAGGAAATGCGCGCTCTGTTTGGACGGCGTTTCTCGTTTGCCATTATTATTGGTACACACGCGCGCACACACTGGAGTATCACTGGGCACCTACAAGGACAGCTTCACTCTTGGCAGTTCTGGGCTGCTCTGCGCCGACCTGAGCGCCGCTGCTTGGCGTCGCAGATCCGATGTCGAGTCGCCTTTAGGTGCCCAAATCGCGCGATATGATAAAAATGTCTGAAAACATTTAATTTCTTTCTTCGGCCCGCTAATGTTGTATTCTTTGACCTTAGAGCGCTAGCGTGGACGGCCATTTACGCTGCCGCTTGAACATGTAAGTAAACACATCAAAAAAAGTTTTGCATCACCTCAGTTCCGAGAGTTTCGGAACCTGTACAGAAAATAGGAGAAGAAATAAACATAAACATCATTTCCGCCCTTTTTATTGCTCATGAAAACCACACATTGCATGTTGTACCACTACACAGCGAGACCTTCAGAGGTGATGATTCCAGATTGCTCTACACACCGGTACCTCTAATACCCAGTAGCACGTCCTCTTGCGTTGATGCATGCATGTATTCGACGTGGCATACTAACCTCAAGTTCATCAAGGCACTGTAGGTCCAGATTGTCCCACTCTTCAATGGCGATTCGGCGTAGCTCCCTCAGAGAGGTTCGTGGGTCAAGTCGTCCATAAACAGCCGTTTTCAATCTATCCCAGGCCTGTTAGATAGGGTTCATGTCTGAAGAACATGCTGGCCACTTGGGGGCGCGAATTGTCGTTCACGAAGACAAATGCCTCGCCGATATGCTGCCGATACGGTTGCACTATCGGTCGGAGGATGGCATTCAAGTATCATACAGCCGTTTCGGCGCCTTCCATGATTACCAGCGCCGTACGGCGGCCCAACATAATGCCACCTCAAAACAGCAGGGAACCTCCACCTTGCTGCACTCGCTGGACAGTGTGTCTAAGGCGTTCAGCCTGACCGGGTTGCCTCCAAGCATGTCTCCGACGTTTGTCTTGTTGAAGGCATATGCGACACTCATCGGTGAAGACAACATGATGCCAATCCTGAGCGGTCCATTCGGCATGTTGTTGGGCCCATCTGTACTGTCCTGCATGGTGTCGTGGTTGCAAAGATGGACCTCGCCATGGACGTCGGGGGTGAAGTTGCGCATCATGCAGCCTATTGCGCACAGTTTAAGTCATAACATGACGTCTTGTGGATGAACGTAAATCATTATTCAACATGGTGGCGTTTCTGTCAGGGTTCGTCCGAGCCATAATCCGTAGGTAGCGGTCATCCACTGCAGCAGTAGCCCTTGGGCGACCTGAGCGAGGCATGTCATCGACATTTCCTGTCTCTCTATATCTCCTCCATGTCGGAACAACATCGCTTTGGTTCACTCCTAGATGCCTGGACACTTCCCATGTTGAGAGCCCTTCCAGACACAAAGTAACAATGCGAACGCGATCGAACCGCGGAATTGACCGTCTAGGCATGATTGAACTACAGATAACACTAACCGTGTACCTCCATCTTGATGGAATGACTGGATCTGATCAGCTGTCGGACCCCCTCCGTCACTGCTCGTGCGTGGTTGTTTACATCTTTGGGCGGGTTTACTGATATCTCTGAACAATCAAATGGACTGAGTCTGTGATACAATATCCACAGTCAACGTCTATCTTTCGGAGTTCTGGGAACCGGGGTGACGCAAAACTTTTTTTTGTGTGTGTATTTACGCGCTTAAGTCCCAGGTAATTCCTGATTATCTATCAGTTCACCTTATGGCGCGTGACCTTGACACCGATTGATGCACGGGTATTGTTGTTCAGTTTCCTTTTCAGTGTAGTTACAGGAGCTATAGTGAAAAGCTCCGTTGTATTTTTCGGTCCTACGTATTACTTTGCCGTTTTAAAGCCTGTCAAACTACATTTTTAAGTTTAAGGTGTATAAAACGGTTCAAATGGTTCTAAGTACTATGGGACTTAACATCTTAGGTCATCAGACCCCTAGACTTAGGACAACTTAAACCTAACTATCCTAAGGACATCGCACACATCCACGCCCGAGGCAGGATTCGAACCTGCGACCGTAGCAGCAGCGCGGTTCGGAACTGAAGGGCCTAGAACCGCTTGGCCACCTGTAAAGTGTATAAACTGTGCTAGTAATTGAATGGTGTAATTTTTCAGTATGAAGAGCAGTATGGTAGATTATTCCAGTAATTCTAATTCCGGGATTTTAGCTGCAGAATATGTCTCTTAAAAAAAGGTGAAGTTGATTTTGGTCCATATACTTCATATACGAATAGTATCACCGGAACAGGTACTGTTGAAGATAAAATCCAATCATGTGAAGCAGCTCTTTGGTATTTGGAATCCCAAAACGTATCGCACTATCTTGTTTTTTGGAACTACAGTACATAGAGAGAATTTAAGAGGAAATTTGAGTGGTTAGTGTATAGGGAAGGCAAGCTGAATTGCTCAGTGTGTAAAGATGTGCAGAATATTGTAGTGAGTAAATCACAGGGAGTAGTATTTCGGTGCCCCAGTTTTTGGAAGTAAACAAGCTCAGTTAACATGACTGAGAAAAAGTATTCATAAACATAGGAATCCTGCAGCCCATTTAACTGCATGTAGACAATGAAATGAAAGGCAAGACAAGACAATGTTGTAGGAAACCTTGTAGTTGAACAGCAGAAGGACATTTTTGAAAGTACAAGGGAAGTGTTTCGCACAGCATATTTTATAGCAAAAAATAACAGACCATATTTAGACTTTCACAAGCTTGTGGACTTGTAAATTCAAAATTGTTTCCACATTGACAAAACACTGCATAGTAAACCCAGTTGTCCCAACAACATTGATAGCATTACGGACACTATGAAGAAGCAGCTGTGTTCATCCATAATATCAAAAAATTCCGAAGTGTCTGTAGTCGTTGATGAGTCTACATCCGTCGCTTCACAGTCACTTTTAATAGTGTATTTAAGGTCTGAAATCTGTGATGGTTGTGTAAATACCTTCTTCTTGGATGTTATAGAACTTAAAAGAACAGATGCAGAAACAATAGAGGCAGAACTTCTAAAATTTCTCTCGAAGCATGGTTTTTCTTCAAGTTATTTAAATGACAATTTGATTGGAGCATGGCTAGGCAGGAATTATGGTGTTTCAGAACGACTTAAGAACAAGTACAACAAACTATTGAAATGGCAAATGGCATTGTTTGTGCTGCCGAATTGAATTAGGGGTTGCTGGTGCAATCGAAGAGGTTCATAGTGTGTATCATCATCAGTTTTTACAAGCTGTATGCGTTGTATCATCAAGCTTCAAAGAATCAACATGAACTGTCAGCTGTTGCACAAGAGTTAGGTGCAGAACTTAAGAAATGTCTAAAGTATTCTCAGTGCGTTGGGTGGCCTCAAGCTTTAGAGCAGTTGAAGCAATATTGAAGTCCCACTAGGCTCTGAATACTCATTTCAATATATGTTCGAATCACAGGAATAGAAACTCAATTGTAAGGGAAGAGTTCATGAGATTTCAGAAAACACTATCAAGCCCTGAGTTCATGGGCAACATTGCACTGTTTTCTGATGTTCTTGAAGAGATTAGTATCCTCTCACAGTACCTCCAAAAGGGCAGTGTTAATATTCCCTTATCATATAGGAATATTACGAGGTTAATAAGAGCCACTGGACAACTGAAGGAAATGCCAGATGCTTGCATGAAGGAAGCAGAGAAAGTTATTTCTGGAGGGTGTTTCAAAGGCGTTTCGCTGATTCCCAGAAAAGATTCAAGCAAAATAACTACGCAAATTAATAGGAAACAGTTCTGTCAGGGCCTAAGGGACAATATTTCAGGCAAAGGCTAACTTCGAATGACGGTGAAGAATTCAAATTCTTCATAAAAGAGATCGATATTTTGGACAGTAAAAAATGACCACGCCTAGATGGGGAAGGAAATCGAAGAAAAATATGTGACAGTCTTCTTCTTTGTTATTCAAATGCAAGAGAAGGTTTCAGAGATTATATAGACAACGGTGGAGAGAATATTCCTGAAAACCTCAAACCAGTTTTTGTTTGTGTTGATACACTCGCTGTAAGCACATCGTACTGTGAAAGAGGCTTCAGCAAAATGAACTTAGTTTTGACAACACTGCCGAATTCGTTTTCTGTTTGCCATCTCTCATCCTTAATGTTTATTTCAATTGTGGGGCATCCGCTACATCTCTGTAACCCCGAGGATTATGTCAATGATGGATCAGAGCCCACAGGTATGCCTAGGACAATCAATGCAAGAAGGCTAATCTACACGTGCAGGAGTCTGACCGGTACTTCAGTATATGGGATCTTCTTTAGGTGAGTACACCCATTATTTTTGTTAGGAATACAGCAATGATGCTAGAGACTTCACCTGCGTTGCATTTAGTAACACCACGTTCACTGGCTTAATCATAATGCTAGTGGGGACTGCAAAATGTCCTATATTACAGCAAGATCGTACGAAAAGATGATTCCGTAATAGATATAAATTCTCCTAGATATGGAGTATTTTAGTGTAGGACCCGTCTCTTCCGCTTCAGCACGTCACACACACTACGTTGGATAACGCACTTTCTGTGTCGCTCATAATCTGTATCTGCAACACCATCCAAAAAACGCTGTTTGTGCATAGTTACGCGCTGGTTTTTATCACATACGGTTATTCTAATGTACTTAGTCACTGCTGTATCTGAGCTGTACAGAGGATGGTCAAGTGAATTTCTTTGCGGCAGTGTGCAGACTCAAAATACCACTTGGTTTATATTTGGTTTTGTATCTCGGCCAGTAATTTGAACCAGCAGAGCACCTTTACTCTCCCAAGAGATAGCATCAAGTGAACGTCTAGCGAAGTTTCACTCCGTAGACTGCTGAATTTTTCTCGAGGTTCATACACGGAATTTACGTCTGTGACAAAGCAGGTGATGTAATGGTGACCACAGTGGACTCGCATTCTGGAGGATGAGTCTTTAACAGTGTTCTTTAGGTAGACGAATACATTCCATATGTTTTAAGGTATATGTTAAACCACGAAAGGCTGTATAGACGGCGTGTAAACTGCTGAACACACTTACGAAGTTTTTAAAATAGGTCTGCGTGCTTACTGTTCAATCAACTCACCAGACAAAATTGTATCATGCAATCTATTCTACCGTCTACTCCTTCATTCGATGTGTAATGCGACATTTTTGTCGTCAGGAAAGAAAAAAGCACAGTACTTGTGGCAGCAACTGTTCATACCACGTTCCGATTATGTGTCGCTTTCTTCGACATATTTCGTAATTAAATGTTTCCCTGAGACATTTAAGTCTCTTTTCATTATCTACGATAATGATCGAAACAGATGAAATGAAGTAAAAGTCGTACTGTGGCCGGGACTCGACCTCTAGTCTTCTTACTTAGTAGGCAGACATGCTACCCATTACACTTCCACAGCACAATGAGCAGTATTCCTGCACGAACTACCTACGCTGATTGCGCTCCCCAACACAAACTTCAATTCATTTTCCCTTATGTATTGTCACTACTCATTTTAATTCATTTCGTCTGTTTCGATCATTATCGTAGATAATAAAAAGAGACTTAAATGTCTCAGGAAACATTTAATTATAAGATCTATAAGATCACCAATGGTACAAGGACGTCCCATTATGTCCAATGCTGGGGTGCTTGCCAATATCGGAGAGACCTGGCAGTAGTGACGATATAAAAGGGAAAATGAAATGAAGTTTGTGTTGGGGAGGGCATTTAGCTTAGGTAGTTCGTGCACCAATCTTGACCGTTGTACTGTGGTAGTGTAATGGTTAGCATTTTTGCCTAGCAATCAAGAAGACCCGAGTTCGAGTCCCGGCCGCAGCACAAATTATAACTCATTTCGCCTGTTTCGATCATATTTCATAATGTTCGAACATTGTATATCTTTCGAATTCTTACTGCGAATTCGATTCATTGATACTTTCATCTGTACTGAACAACTCTCGAGTCTCTAGCTGTAGATCTTCTGTTGAGCGAATGGCTCTATATGATTATTAAATACCAGGGACGTTCAGTGAATAATGGATCACATTTTTCACTGAAAGCAGACCGGTTTTATTCAGGAGTTCAGTGCACCATATTGTTTCCCCCTCTCTTGGCTACAAAACCCTATTTTTCGATATAATCTCCCTCCGACGCGACGGCCTTACACCACATTACTGGGAGGGCTTCTTTGCCTCCATGGTACCACTCTACTAATCGACGTCGGAGCCTACATCTTGCTGTATCAATAACCTCCACGCCATCCACATGCTGCTTCCCGCGAAGGGCAGTGTTCGTTTGGCCAAACAGATGGAAGTCGGAAGGTGTGAGAACCGGGCTGTAGGGTGAATGAGGAAGAACAGTTCAATGAAGTTTTGTGAGCTCCTCTCGGGTGCGCAGACTTGTGTGAGACCATGCGTCGTCATGGAAAAGGAGAAGTTCGTTTGCATTTTTGCGGTGACGAACATGTTGCAGTCGTTTCTTCAATTTCCTGAGAGTATAACACTATACTTCAGAGCAGGTCGTTGCACTATGAGGGAGGACATCAAACAGAATAGCGCCTTCAGAGTCTCAGAAGATCGATACCACGAATTTACCAGCCCTGGGTGTAGCTTTGAACTTTTTCTACGGAGGACAGGTGGCGTGACGCCACTCCGTGGATTGCCGTTTTGTTTCCGGTTAGAAGTAATGAACCCATGTTTCATCGCCTATGACGATGTTCGACAAAAATTATTGCGATCAGTCTCGTAACGCGCAAGCAATTCGGCACAAATCGTCCTCCGGTACTCTTTATGGTCTTCTGCTAGGCATCGAGGAGCGCAGCAGGCACACATCTTTGAGTACACCAACCGGTGGACGAGTGTTTCAGCACTCCAAGCAGAGACGTCCAGTTCTGCAGTGATCCGTCGCTCACCACGAAGAGAGTGTCCGCACGTTCCAACATAGCGCGAGTCACAGCTGTGTGCGGCCGGCTGGCACGCGAAAGATCGGACAGGTTTGCGCGACCTTGTTGTCATCATGACAGACGCTTCACCCAATGACTCGTCATACTTTTGTGTACTACCATGTCTCTGTAGATATTCTGCAAGAGCCTATGAATATAGGTGATGCTCTTGTTTTCTGTCCAACGAAACTCAATGACAGCTCTCGACCTGGAACGCACTTTCGTTGCAGACGCCACATTGAAGGCTACGTATGGCGTCGCCACCAAGTGAAACTTCATTAAACAAGTGGGAATATTCCATGACGTCCCACAACAAATTACGCACTTTTTCAAACCGAAATTTGCCGAGAAAAAATGTGTTGCATTATTTATTGAACGACTCTCGTGTGAACGTATTTTATCGGTAGACCTGGGGAGAAACCTAAGTAGTGTGCGGTCTGGACCGGAAGACGTGTTTCAGCAGTTGAAAGTTTGCCGTTTACATGGATATACTGTTAAAAGATTGACTACTAACCATGTGTAAGACAACGCGATGGGTTCATGCGGGTTGAGCTGTTGTGAACAGTAGGTGTCAAATACTTTGCAAGTGTAGGTATATGTCACAAGGCTTCTCCACTGGCTCTGAGCACTATGGGACTTAACATCTATGGTCATCAGTCCCCCAGAAATTAGAACTACTTAAACCTAACTAACCTAAGGACAGCACACAACACCCAGCCATCACGAGGCAGAGAAAATCCCTGACCCCGCCGGGAATCGAACCCGGGAACCCGGGCGTGGGAAGCGAGAACGCTACCGCACGACCACGAGATGCGGGCCTTCTCCACTGGTTTAAACATATGGTGACGTGTAGCAAAAGTTTATTTGCCCTGTAGCCTCGATATTTATAATGTTCTTACAGTAAAATGCCAAATAATTTGAAGCTAGAAATGAAACCCATTAATTATAGCAATATTGCCATCATTTTTAGCAGTCATACGCATTTCACCTAGAGGACTGGGCTGACTAGCATTTAAATTATATGTGGAGGAGTGTGCTATCCCTTAACTGAGGCTAGGAGCGCAATGGCGCTGATTTACCAATGGTAGGAGACGAAATGTTCGTCCTGACAAGCTGGGGCTTGTAAAATTAATTAGTCAATACTTCTAGCTTTTTTCCGTATACATAATACGTTAACTGTGCTTAGGGGCTCAAAGTTTCTTTCGTTAATATTTATCAACATTTTACGTAATATGCTACGATGCCACACACACTGCAGCGTCAAAGCATCTCACCTTGCCATTTTTTTAAAGTCTAAATGCGTCGACTCGTTGCTGAGTAGTAAAAATTCGTCTTTCTTACTGGTGGAGTCTTGTAAAAACTCGTCTTTCTTTCTAGTGGAGGTAGTGCCTCTAACAGCGTTAACTTGACGTCATGCAGCTAATCCTACCAATTTTGGTCTATTCCACCACTTTTTTTTATTGCTGGTTGCACTTGACAAGGATGCCAAGTGGTCATGCTAACATCATTATTATTATTTTCTGTTATTTCTGCATACAGCATAAAACTACACTCACTATAACAAATACGACATTGAAGTGTCATATTAAAGCAAAAGAAACATATTCTTTTCTTATGACAATACCCCCAACCAGTGTTATTTCAGCTGCCTTTCCTGTGTACGTAATTTCGTAATTCGCCATCTCTACATATACTTGTTTATGTAGTGACAGGCTGAGATGTGTAGAAAATTTGAATCCTGTCGAATATTTTAATGTAGATGCACACAGAGGGTAGTGCAAGATGTGTTTTCTCGATACCAATGTCCTAAGCTTCCAAGCACAGAGCACAGACCTAGAATGGAGAGCAAATTACCTAACAACAATGGTGCAACAGCTCATGATTGATAAATAATTCATATACTTTTGAGTACAAGCTATTTTGTGACTTTGTTGCTTTGGGTGAAGACCTACACTTAAGGTCTAAAAACTAAATTCCGCCCGAACAGGCCATGAAGGCCCAATGGTGCAGGCTGGCCGCCGTGTCATCACACTGCTCTCCCAGCCGTATGTCAGTTTACTAAACCGGAGCCACTACTTCTCAATCAAGTAGCTCCTCAGTTTGCCTCACAAGCGCTGAGAGCAACCCGCCTGCTAACAGTACTCAGCAGACCAGATGGTCATTCATTCAAGTGCCAGTCCAGCCTAAAAGTGCTTCACTTCAGTAATCTGACGCGAACTGGTGTTACCACTGCGGTAAGGCCGTTGGCTACACTTAAGATCAGGCAACTAATTATTGAAACTGGAAACATCTTGTTTTTCTGTGTTTACACAGTAGGCAGCTACACATACATCCACATAAAGTGCTAATTTTTTTCTTTTATTATCTTGTACACCTGCATTGCGGCGTATCCCACCACCATTCTATCAATTTCCGGGTTTGCAGTCATTCGACTAATCTTTTGCAGACAATTCTATGACAACATTATTTTCTACACTGTCAAAATATCTCATCATGGCATATGTGCAGTGAATGTATGGAGTAAGTGTGGTGTATAAGCCATTATAAAAAAATTACTCTGGTACAATGCTAGCATGATGTCAGTGTGACAACATCATGACGCAAATGTGACTCCACACATACATCATATGCACCAGTGTGATGCCAACCCAATGCCATGCATTTGCCATATCCACCAGTGCAAGGCCCAATGCTAGTGTAATACATGTATGATGTCATTGTGATGCTAGTGTGACTCTGTCATGACACCAACATGGTGCTGTCATGTCACCAGCGCCACACCATCAGATCTTTGGAATATTATTGGACAAAAAATTAATTTCTTATAACAAATACCCAAGCACTGAGCTACAGCAGAGATCATATCACTCAAAAGCATTCATAAAAGACCATAATTTTATAGACAATACTATCACATCATTCTTTTTTTATACTGTTAAAGTGTCTTAGCATGGTGACGATTTCTAAGTATGCTCTTCTAAATAACAACTGTAGAGGGGATGTTGGCTGAGGATGGAAACTGTCAGGATGCACCATATTAAAACTCGTACGAGCTTTCCAAGTGATTTATTTTTTCCAGCTACAGTGCCCCCGTTCCTCTCGGTCTGCATCACCAGGTCCCACAATGCTGAGGACACCACTTCACTGTCTGCGAAATGGCTTGACGTGGAATGGCTGCCTCAGCGACCCGTGCAGCGCACTGCTGTGTGTCAGCCTTGTATGGCCGCGGAGTTGTGATGACGTCAGGCTGCGCCAGCAGTCAACTCAGTGGTCTTCACCCCTGCTGCCTTAGTGCTGCCCACTGGGAGCTGCAAGGAACCAGCAGCATGCTTCCTCGCTTGCAGGGCTAAAATCATAGCGACAACAAGTGCCCGAAATCCGGTGTCCGAATCAGCGCCCCTCACCTTGGGATGCCTCTGGCATGTGTCGGGAGCCAAGAAGATTGCCCGCAGTAGCGATCCGTGGCGTCAGAGGGTCGAACCAGCGACCTGCCGTGGACTGGCGCCCCATTTTCAGTAGGAACATTCGAATTTTTTTTCTCTATGTTTTAATGATTAATACCCAAGTCCATTTTCTTGTAGTTCTGCGATTAGTTTTTAAGTAGCGGCACATGATTACAATTTTTCTTTTCAGTGTATACATTTTTTTGTTTGTTCATTGTTTTTTGTGTTTCTTTTATATGGTGTCAGTAACACATCACGCTTTGTCGGATTTGTGTGCGGTTTCTGTACTACAACAAATCGTGCATGTAATTAGAGCATTGGAATGACGTTGTTGAAGTTTTATGTCTATGTATAAAAATATAGGGAGCAGATTATAGTTATTGGGCATCTTAGATAAATTTGTTTGTCATGAATGATCACGAGAAGTAAGGCACGACTATTATCGAGCGAAGCAAAAATAAAAGAGGATAGCATAATGGATAAGCGCAGTTTACTGACGGGGATAGGTTCAGAGATGAGATGGGCGCAGTTTTAGTAGGACAGGGCGACAGGGTCATTGATGAGGAAGGTGATTTGGACGTGATCTTAGAGCAATGTCGAGGCCGTGATTATGATAGTGAGGTAGATGATGAAACAGAGACAGGCACACAGGTCGAGACGGTAGCAGAAGTTTGTAGTCAAACGAACAAGAGCAGACAGAGGCCAGCTCGGTCACTTCAGAGCTCTAGCGCCGAGGTGTCCAGAGTTACATCACCCATGTGTGCCGAGGAACAAAAAGATGACATTAACCCAATACTGAGCTTCCTACGATCAATGAAAGAAGAAGCTGACGAACAGTGTAAGAAGGACACTCAGGCAATAATTTCGCACATAGGGGAAATTCGTGTGGAATTACTAACAATAAAGCAAGAATGTGGAAAAGTAAAACAGATGTCAATGGTTACATAAAAAGTAGCAGGCTTAGCCAAAGTGGCAGCAACAGGGGCAATGAAACTCGCAAAAGCAACTTCTCAACTCGCAGGGCGCTTGCGACATGCGACACAAACCCATTCGAAATCCCTAGCGTTCTTAAAAACTCAAGCTAATATCGCGGTTACGAACATCACGAAAAGAATGGAAGAAGTAGAGATAAGGATAGCAAAACTAGAGCGAAACAGGCACATGAGCACTGCGCGTTCGGATACTAAGGATGTGTCTCCGAGGAAAAGCCCACCGTGCTCTAGCACAGTGACAGAGTGCGGAACTAACAATGCATACGCAGAAACAGCGAGTAATAGCTCCAATAATTGCAGCCCAATTAGGAGAGTGAATGCTGAATGCCATTTCCACTGTGATACAGAGGTAGCACATCACAGTTACCAGCAAGATGGATCAGGACACTCAGTAGAAGTGAGAGTATCGGAAACGAGTGACAACACCAATGCGAGGATCAGACAGGATTTTGATCACAATCACTTCCTGTCGATACTAAAATTTTAAAAGTTCAAAGATAATGGAGGTTGGATGCATCCCAAGAGCTGGGTGATGCAGTTTACAAATTCATTACCATCATCATGGCCAACCCAGGCAAAATTAGAATTCGTCTGTGGGTATATCGAATCCCAAGCCGTGGTAAAGATGTGGGGTGTGGCAGCGACGCGTCGGACATATCAGGAATTTGTTGATACGTTCCTGCGGACTACTGGACAAAGGAAACGCAAGACAGGGTTAAAGAGGAAATAATCTTTTGTCCTGAACTGGAAGTGTCCGGGCAAAGGAGTGCAACCAAATTTTTTGATGATTTACTCAAGAAGAATCAATTTTTAGATAGTCTATATAGCAAGGGAGAAATCATCAAATTTTGTTTTTCCAAATTGCCATTTAGGTACCAACAGACACTTGTCGGGAAGTGTGGATCTGACATAGAAGGATTCAAGAGTCTATTGCGTGAACTCGAAGTTGTCAAGGACAAACAAGACGCGAAGGACAAGAAGAAGGGCAGAGTAACAAATACCAACGACTAGCAAGAGAGGACGGCAACAGATGGCATAATCGCACTGGTCATTTAGGAAACCAGGGTTACGGAAATCAAGGTTACGCTAACCAAGGTTTTGGAAACCAGAGACACGGAAACCAGAACGTCAGGGAACAGGATCATGCTAGACAAGGAAGCTGGAACAGGAGGAATAACGAACGGCAAAGCGACCGTAATTGGAGAAAGCGAAATCAAGGACAACAGGAGAACAAGGAGATTGAAATTAGACCTGCAAATCCTAATGCACGTCAGAGGAGGGGGAGTCTAACAAGGGATTGGCGCTAGTCCATAAGACTCCACCACATCTCTCACATAAAGAAGTTCGTGGAATAATAATAGTTTAAGTGCTGTACATAGTAGAATAGGCAAATATATGAACCTTTCTTCAGGGAAAAATAATCGTTGCATTAATAGATTAAGACTGTTAAAGTATTAACACGCTGCGTTGTCTTGCAAAAGAACTTACTGCTGCTATCTTTTCTGGTTTATATTCGCGACTTACAATGTCAATAGAGTAGGCTGCACTACCATGCCATGAGCAATGTTTTTGTCCTTTCCTGTCTGGTGTCCATGTTGACGGATAATGGTGAGTGAGGAGATGCCGCACAAACGAGCGCATACAAGAACGTGCTCCTAGAAGAGCTCTGGGAAGTCGTGATACGCTCCATAGCGGCCACAACCAGTTCGCGAGACGTTCATACCAATACTTGCAGGCACTCGTCAGTGCACTGCAAGATTGTGGTATATTGCGTGATTTCGAGGATGAATATGGTTAGTATAGTTTTCACAGTGATGCGCCAGCATCGTTGTCTTGCAAGTCGGGGTGAACCTGTGAGCGTTTGACTTCAATGGTGCCCGATACGGTAGAAATGCGAACATAAAGCCTACCATGCCAATGTGCTGGTTGGAGATTTAGCTTGCTGCTCGTAACTGTCACAGATGAATAACCAAGGAATTATACTTGGAGATTCGTGACATACTGTGTGGCTGGCATGTGGTGGGCGACTGAATCCTCAACAGAAACCAGTATTGGCGTGGTCATATTACATTGTCTCTGGAAAGGTGCACTTTGATCGCTTGCAACTCTAAATTTATTGTCTTGTATAGCCATGGCTAACCCAGTCTCTGGAGTTTCAGTGAGGCGTAGTGAGAACTTGGAGGCCGTGTCGTACGGCATGCACATCACTATCGTCGTCAATAGAGGAGACCAACGAGACATCTCAGCGTAACAGGAATTATGTAAGAGTATTGTATAAGGCAAAAAAAAATTAAAAAAGTACCATATACTAGGATAAGTTAAACTTTAGGATTAAGCAATAACTAGATCCTTAATATTGTGGGGGTTTTCTACCACAAGTAGGAATGTTTGGCGTGTGCCTGTTGGGATGCTATTTTTCAGGTCACCAAACCAGACCCAAGATGGAGGGACAATGGGCGAGCAAACGTAGAATACTTGCATGTTCTTTATAGCTCAGTAAAATTTCGACCTGCATAATAACATAATTAATTCAAAAGACATAGAATGTAGATCGTTGGCAAATGGTAGTTAATTCTTGAGCATGTCCACTGTCACTCTATATAAGTAATAGTAATATTAGTGCAGGCCTGCACATTTAGTTGTTCATCCAATACATAGCATCAGTTGTTACACACCATCTACAGTAGTGAGATCGGTCTCTACACAATTATTAAGATAAATTATTTCCATTTCTAGATTAAATACACCAAGATTTTGTTATAATGATAGCCATATATTAATAACTATAAAATTAAAATAAGAGTGTCTGAAACGACAGACCATCAATGTATCGTTATGTAAATTTGTTATAACATAGAAGGTCATGGGAATAAGTTAGGCGTAAGATTTTTGTCAGAATTGTGCAGATGACGAGGATCATGGCAATGCAGAGGCCAGCCAGAGCAAAAGCAAGAGGTCATCAGCTACCTGCAAGAAGGGGAGCTTCAGTGCGCGACCTGACGAGAAGGGGGCGAGAGCGTCCAGTCCTACAAGCTGACAGTCACCGGGCCATATACCTGAGGGATTAGGCGGGGAACAACCCTCGCCGGACCACACTCGAAAGTGAGGCTGACCATTGACACTGACATGCGACCTACACGCAACAGCCAGATAGCTCTCTGGACGTGACAGCCGTTTGGGGGGATTCCCTGCAGCAGACCGCGTTGTCGAGAGTACACGAAGAAGATCACGTACGGTGTCAGAACCTGCACCTCATGTGCCTCAGGACAGAAAAGGACGCTATATACTCACCTGTTTGAGTTTTTACAACTCACTAGCATTGGGCGATCTGCATACACAAAGCAGTATCATGCCACAAACTCTAACAAATGAATTGTATCATTTCTAACTTCTCCTCTCACTTAGAGAGCAGTTGTAGTAATCGTCGCTCCTAGTTCGATCCTGTATGGATGACCTCACACACTTGTGGAGTCACTCCACGTGCCATCATTGGGAAATGTAAAGTACTGTCCAGGGAGAGAAGAGATCTGGCCTAATGATACATCCCAACTAGTAGACCTCAGAGACAATTAATCGATGTGAGGAGAGCCTATCACTATGTCTTCCTACCGTAATGCTGTGATCATATGCGTGGATCTTATTGCAATCTCAACAGTGTACTGCAGATGCTCCAGCACACCCTATTGCTGTGGCAACAACGTAGCAACAAAACCAGACATTCAGCACTATGTGATGTCAGTACAGTGGCCCCATCCAAAAAGCCCCTCCGATGCTCAGGACATGGAACTACGTGCATCAATGCATATGACTCACTAGACCAACCTCCTCAGAGAAACCAACGAAATTGTTAAGTGCTTCGAATATTTCTAACAATGTGATTTAGTGCCTCATTCTCAGCACAGTCGTGAACATTGTGCAATGTGAAAGCACAACTTGACACCCCATGAACCTAGTTTTTTTTAAATTTATTTCTCTAGTGTTGTTTTTGTAATGTATGTTATACCTTGTATGTGTTTGTGTTTTGCATCGTAATTCTTATGTAAGTAATATAGTAGGGTGCACAAATTACTGTATTGTTCTCTACACCGTGTTTTTTTTTTTTTTTTTGTATTCCGTACTTATTGTTGTGTGTATGCAAACAGTGTGCCTGAAGTCCCCATAAACTGAAGCAGATACCACCACTGTCATTGTGAATGGACCATCAGTTCAGGGAAGGTTTTGTAAAGGTTATTCTTGCTGCAGGGAGACAGAATGAATCGGGGTTGTAGTTAGATTCTGAAAGTGCACAAAGAGATTGTTAACTTAAATAGTATCATGTGTGATTGAGTTCAGGCTAGTTTAATGACTGAAATTGTTGTAACATCTTGGGCATTTAATTGCAGGGCACTCCAACTCTGATTGTAAAGAATAAACTGCTCCAGATTTGGTTCACATGCCCGGGACATATTTAGAGTGTGAATGTCAGTGTGAATCGGTGTTTGGAAGAGGCTCCCTGGGTATAGATGTGTGATGTGAGTGTTAGATTTCCATATTAAGAAGGTGAAGTTGGCTACATCATAAATAATCATCCCTCTATGAGCTGCATCTTCTGTTGCAGGGATTTTTTTTTTTTATAGAGTGCGGCATGTGGAGTCAGTTTGCAAGATTGTTCTTGGGCGATTGACACACTACCTTGCTCCTAAGTGAGCAAACCACTCACCAGTTACAATCTAAAATGGCGTAGGGGCTATGAGAGGTGGCGTGAGCCCCCTCTCATATTTCTATCTTACTCTGAGTAAATCGATTTTCCTCTCTAATTGCATGCGGTGAAAAGTTGCTATTCCTTCACACATGGACTTCCCACGCAGCGTCTCTCGTCACCTGGGTGGTCTGGTGACAGGCGGGTTTGCTGATCTTGAAAGGGTTAAGCCGACAGGTGTGAGGGAGTCGAGTGATGCTTTCCAGACACCGACATTGTCATAAGAGCGGGGGCGACACGCCCACAGGGGCCTGATGGAGCGGCTGGGCTAGAGATTCCGTTACTTCGCAGAAACTTAGTGAAAACACTTTCTGGCGGGCTACCAGCGAGGCGTGGGAATGACTTGTGGTCCCAGGCAGTCTTGGCGGGCAAATTCCCGCGTTTTCTGCAAAACCATAGCTGTGATTGGCTTGCTCAGGGGATAGCTTCGTGACGTAGCAAAATCGGCGCAGAAATTGGCGCCAAGTATCTCCATTGGTGGAATGGTAGTGTGTCGGCAATAGAGTGGCATTTTCCGCCGGTTTTCGAGTTGCTGATTGGAACGTTTAACCACGGCCACTGTCATGGGGGTGGGTATGTTCTGTGTTCGGCTTGTACAGGTGCTCTTGAGAGGGTCTGCTCTCGCTTTTCGGTCGGAGTAGGTTATAAGAAGGAGCTCTCGCTGCTCTGGACAGCTTGCCTTCTGTTGGCTGTCTAATATACTTTCATTTAAGAGTAACTGTTTGACGAAGTTGCTGAAGTTTCGACTTCAACATAAGTTTCCGAGTACAGTTGGCAACTGAGCGTTCTGCGTACAAGCGTCCTATGTTGTCTGTCTTGAGCAGTTTTGGCTTAAGTTGACTCTATCGGAATTACTGTGTGCCCTCGCTTGTTAAAATCAATCACTGTACCATCAGTGATTGTGTGGCGAGCCTTCTTCATCTCCCTCAGAGGCGCATTTGTATTGATAGGTTGTCTTTAGTGTGGAACAACAAGACCTGGATAATTTGTTTCGGGATATACTCGCGACACTATCATCACCACAACGGGACGTCGAAGCAACCAGCCATCGCCTCTGGTACACCAAATCGTGCCCTTGCAGTTAGAAGACAACTTGGTAATGTATGTCAGGGGCACCGGCACATTAGGGAATTTTGCTCTGTGATAATCAGAGCTCAACAGAGCGCGCCTGTTCCCGTCTTTTCTTACGTGCTTCTGTCTTGGATGTTCATTGTCTGAGTTCTCACTACTGTAGCGCTATTAATGTTGGTTTGGCTGGGTGTTTCTCTTAAGATATGAGTTGCAAGGAATTGGCTCCACATACCACTTGGTCATAAACGTCACAAGCTAGTTTATGGAGAACTTCACCTTCACATCATTTATTTGAGTATCCAATTTGACGTGTGTTTTGTTTATTATTTTGAGTTTAGTCATAATAAATCGAATTGTTATTTTGGACAGAACTTTCATTCCGTGGACCAGTAAAGCAACCCTTTCTTTTCTCACAATGTTAATGAAACTTTCCTTTATCAAATTAATTTCTATCAAATTAAATTATTGCAGGTGCCAAACTCTTTTCTACTCCACTTGCAGGGTCGATTACAGTCAGTTCGCGTTTCTTCTTAATCGATGTGCAACAGCAAAAGTCGCAGTTAGAAAAGGGGGGGCTTAGAGCATCATTTCCATATGAAGATTCTAGAAGAATTTAGTGTTAAATACACTGCTAGCCCCGGCACCTCGCAGCCCTTCCTCCCTCTTCAAAAAGACTGCTGTCCCTGGCTGGCTTACAATACTCGAAAACACATACAACATATGAAAATACAATGCCCAATTAGTCTACACAAAGCTAATGGTACATAACTAGAAAACAGAAATACTGCAAATACTCCGCTACTTTCGGGATCACAAAGCATATGGTACTTCATGCTGTACTCTATCTTCCTGGTTTTCTCTGCACTGAACACCTCTCTTCATTCTCTCTTTTTTCCTCTTCCCTTCCTGTGACATGCCTGGAATCACATCTGGACAACCCTTAAATGGCCGCAACCGCCCAATGTGTAGTATCGTTGTTCTAGTTGGCAGCTGAAGCTTAATATTACCAGGGGATGTGGTTTCAACTACTTGGTATGGCCCTTCATACCTCGTGACGAACTCCTTCGTTTTTCCTTTCGGCGTATAAGGGCTGGGTAGCATTACCCATTGCCCTACTCTATAATGCGGTAAAATTCCGTTCCACTTCACTGCGTCTTCCTGCCTGTACAAAGCCTTTGTATTCGCCATTTGTACCCGTTTCCAAACATCCTGAATTGTCCTCGCAAATTGACGTACAGATTCACCGGTCCTTCCTTTCTGCAGCTTCACCAAATCAAACGGTGACGGCATTTTTCGCCCTTACACTGCTTCATACAGAGACAAACAGGTATTGATATTGACTTTTGCATTGTATGCACATACAATATGCTTCAAATACTCGTCCCACTGATGGCGATGAGAATCCACATAAAAACTCAGCATCTTCCCTATTGTTCTGTGTAACAGTTCTGTCCTTCTGTTTACCTGTGGATGCAATGCGCTCGTCCTCAACTTCTTTACTTTCAACAATTTACACAGCTCCTTCATTAAATCCGACATGAAGTTGGTCCCTTGGTCAGTAATTATTGTCTCCGGTACACCAAACTTCATAATCCAGTCATTTACTAACGCTTGCGCGACCATTGCTGCCTGTTGGTTTGGCATAGCCACCATCTCCACATTCCTCGAAAAATGGTCTATTTTTGTCAGAAAGAATCTGTTCCCTGATGGTGTTCGACAGAAAGGTCCTAAGACAGCAATTCCCAACACAGAGAATGGACATGTCGCTTCCAGTAATCGTTGTAGTTGTATCTGTTTCCGACGCAAATCTGCTCTATGCGCACATGGTATACAATTCTTGACATACTCATCCACATCCACTTTCCTACCTCTCCACCAATACCTCTCCGCCACTCTCCTATTCGTCGCTCAACACCTGCCATGACCAGATAACACGTGATAATGTGCTTCCTTTAGAACCCCATCTCTCAGTTTCGCTGGCACTATTACCCTTGGCCCTAACTTCGTTTCCCTGCACAGAAGACCGTCGTACATGTTAAATGGTGGTTGTGTCAGATACAGTTTACAATCGTCGTTAGCATCCTGTAAATCTTGCCATACTGCTAGGTCATAACCTATGACTTGCACTTTTGCCACCTTTCTACTCAGTGCATCCTCATTACTGTGCTTCTTCCCAGGCTTGTGCATCACCTCGTAGTTGAATTCACTAACAATTCACCTAGCAAGTCTAGTGGACGGATCCTTCAACCGCAACAACCACTTCATCACAGCATGATCTGTCACTACCCGAAATCTTCTCCCATATAAATAACATTTAAAATATGTGATTCCATAGATTAATCTAAGCGTCTCCCTCTCTGTTGTTGAGTATTCCTCTCTGCTACATTCAACTGCCTAGACGCATAGGCTACAGGATGTTCTTTCCCATCAATTTCCTGACTAAGAACACAGACTAATGCTTGATTTGATGCATCACATACTAGAATAAATTCCTTTTAAAAATCTGGAAATACAAGAACCAGACTTGATGTTAACACTTCTTTCAATTTGTCAAACGCTTTCTGACACTCTTCTGTCCACTCAGATTTCACACTCTTCCGTAACAATCGCGTCAATGGCTGTGCTAAATCTACAAAACCCTTCGCGAACTTTCGATAGAAATTGCAAATCCCGACAAATGATTGCACTTTCTTAACTGTTTTCGGCTCCCGAAAATCCCTTACAGCCTGTACCAACCGCGGATCTGTTCGCACCCCGTCATTACTGATTATATGACCTAAATATTTCAACTTCTTCCATTGCAAAATAACACTTCTCCAGACTCAACGTCAAACGAGCTGCTCTTAACCTCATAAAGACTTCCCTTACCCGCTGTCTATGCTGCTCCATACTACTTGAAAACACTATAATGTCATCCAAATAGACAAGACACTGCCGTGGTTTCAAACCCCGAAAGACACTGTCTGGCAACCTCTGAAACGTTGCCGGAGCGTTTTTCAAACCTAATGGCATATTGATGTACTGGTAATGGCCTCCAGGAGTAGAGAAAGCAGTTTTTGGACGATCCTCTGGAGCTACCTCTAACTGATGATAACCACTTGTCAAATCCATCGTAGAAAAGTACTGGCACTGTCCCAAGTGATCCAAAGTCTCCAATATGTTTGGAAATGGGTATGCGTCCGTTACTGTCTTATTATTGAGATATCAGTAGCACAACAGAACCTGTATTTCTTAGTTCCATCCATAAATTTTTGTAGGCACAACTACAATGCTCGCTCCCCAACAACTATTACTATGCTCTGTAATACCGTCCGCAAGCTGCTGATTAATGACATCCTCCACAATCGGCTAGAAATACCTCGGTATTGTGTACGGTTTACGGTAAACAGGTTCTTCGTTCCCTGTTGGTATCCTGTGTTGAACAAATGGAGTTGCTGCTAACGGCTCTCGCGGAAAAAACAAATCCTTAAATTCCCACAATAATTCTTCCATGTGCTCTTTTTCTTCTCCTTTCAAATGCTTAACTTCGTTACGCAATGCAGTTCTATCGGCAGTCTGTGGCTGATCGCTACGCCTACCTCTCGAACACCAGTCTTCGTCATCTGGTACATCCAAATTCGCTACTAAAACTTCGTTTCCCAAATTCGCGTCTATAGCGCTAAAATTATCCGCGTTCACAGGGACTACTCGCCAGTCGTTTCCTTCTTGTACGCGTACAATACTACGTTTCACAAAACAACCAAATGGATCCAAAAATTCATTATCCTCCAATGGTTCAATAACACGTACCGTACCCTCAGGTAGATTTGACTCCACATTTACCGAAAGCGACTTCACAGTGCCACTAGACACACCCCCGTGAGAATGAAGCCTTAATGCTAATGTACGCAGTTCAGTTGGTTTGTTCATTACGTTGAACGCCCCTCGCGACAGCTATGCACCGACAACAGTTTCCCCTAGCTGAAATAACATTCCACCAAGTTCCACAGTTCGTTGTCCAAGGTCAAATATGGCATGATGTTGATGCAAGAAATCTACCCCTAGGATCATGTCGCATCCCTCGCTTATCCATGGTACTACCTCCATGCATGCATCAAATCGGACTTTCCCTATGCGAAAGTCACCTGTCACTGACGCCAGCGGTGTGACCTCCTTATCCCCACTCTACGCAACCTATAACGTGGTGGATCTAACTTCCTTCATCCCATTAAATTCTCAGTAGCCACTGACTCTTGCGCCCCTGTGTCCAACAAAATCTTTAGCGTTTTAGTTCCTATGGAAACTACCACTGAACATTCCACCTCTGCATACATATTTGTAGCACTGAAATTAAACGGGAGCTCCCTTAGGTGGGTCTTTGGCCCCCTCTGCCGTTTAACGATTGTCCACGTCTACTAACTCCACTTCTCCATCCTCCACGCTGATGATTTCCAACCCTTCCTCTATTCCTCGGTGACTGGGTACACTGCCTCTGCACGTGTCCCGCATGACCACACTTATAACATTTTATACCAGCTGTAACCACTGCTCTTCTATCACGTACCCCCGTTGCCACATCTAATTCCTCACGTTGAATTGCCAGCTGAATGGCCGAATACAAATCTTTCGGAGTCCCTTCATGCACTTTCCGCGACATACGCGCTGGTAACCCCCTCAAAAATACATCAAGTGCCCATTGCTCGGCCTCCTGCGACAGAACACCATTTGCTTCATTGCTCTGACCCATCTCATAAGTATACTCGTTAATTTCTCTTATCTTGTCCGCAAATTACTCTACATTGACTCGGCTGTCAAACCGAGAAGATTTTATCAAATTTCTTTACCGTCTCCCCCTGCCTCTTCGTCATTGTACTCAACCTCTCCCTAAAGTACCGAGCGCTGTTCTGTTTCTTGTACCTCTGTAAAAGCCCCTCCTTCAACTGCGTAAACTGTCCCACCTTCCTTAAGGCCTCAGAACACCTTACACATGTCTTCACTTCACCCGTTAATCTAATCTTGGCTACATGTGAAACGTCCCCTTAGAAAAATTATAAATGAGTGTGCTTAAACTGACACACAATATTTTTTTAGCGCAACGCATTCTGACTTTCAATAATCCCTACAAAAGAATGGCCCTGACTAACATTAACCTATACCTTTCACAAATCACTTACCTCACAAAAATCTTCGTTACTCGAACTACTGCAATACAGCGAGCGCCACTACTGCCAGCTAAATAAAAGATTCAAACTACGGAAGGCACTAATTACTGATAGGCATAGTTAGCAAATGAAAGATTTTAATAGAGAACAAACAATGTATTTACCTTAATAGTCATAATATATATAGCAGTTCATGACATCCATTCTTACAAATGTTCTATTTCTCATGGACACACCTCCAGATTATCCATTCTCAAAAATCCGCCATCTCACTTCCCCACATCCACCACTGCTGGCGGCTCACCTCCAACTGCGCAATGCTACACGCTGTTAACAGTCGACTGCCCAACACTACAATGGCGAGTATTACAACAATGCTAACCAGCCACAGACTGCACACAGCACAGCCAATGATTTTCATACAGAGCGCTACGTGGCGTTACCAATATAAAAACCTAAACAGCCTACTTACATAGCCCCCATGCTCCCCACAAAAAAATTTACAAATTATTTTGGGCACTGGCCAAAATTTTTTTATAATTACAATAAAAAAGAAATCAAATGCACACATTTATTGATACAATGTTGGTCAAAAGCTAAAATTTTCTCACAGTCCATAAAGACGGTCCTGATCATTCATCACAGTAAAATTGCAGTTTTTTTCTCAAAGTCTGAGCAGTAAAAGAAAATGCACACGGAAGTAGTGGATTTCCATGCAGTCTTGAACAAGTATTGTTGTCCTTCCAACGGAAAGACAGTGTTGACTCTTGACATGTAGACAGGTAATGGGCCACAACAGAGCAAACCCACAGCAGAGTCAGTCGAAGTTTTGAAGAATGTTGGTAGGTAGGTCATCGCAGAGCAGACCCACTGTAGTCCTGGTAGAGATTATGGTATTGGTGGGCCAACAAAGGTGGAGACCCACTGCAGTCCTTATAGAGATAATGATATTGGTGGGCCATCAAAGATGCAGACCCACTGTAGTCCTTGTAGAACCGGCCAGCAGCCATCTGTTGCGACTGTGCAGGTGCACAATCACCATCGAAGAGTCTTGTGGACAATATAGCAAGTCCATAAACCACCACTTGTGTATTCACAAAAAATAATTTTTTTTTTGAAACGTCCTTAGAACCAGCAATGCTGTTAACCAGTCCCTTGCTGAATTATTAACACAAGTGCAAGCACTAACAGTACCAACTTCTCACATACTGTGCATATATTATGACCAACAGAAACGTGCAGTGAAATGATACTTAATTTGAAGAACTGGTGTCTATACAATTATAAATTTGCAACATAAGAATACAGTTACAAAGGTACAAAAAAACATCATTAAAGAACATAACAGTACAGATAACATTTGTAGTAACACAGGCTTTACACAAGAATAGAAATAAACATATACATCAGTGTTACAGGAATTATGACACAAGTAAATATATAAAATAATGAGAATAGTTTTTGAAACATTAATTTCACACATGAGCATTGAAACAGAAAGAATTAATAATGTCTAAATATCTTTAAAAAGTAAATAACATATTATTAATGCAAATTATATTTGAGGATAGCAGTATTCCTCATCATAGTGAATGTAGCTTAGTACTAGAAAACTTCTACAACATAAATCTTATTAGCTAAACACATAAAGACAGGAAAAACACAAATACACAAGAGTACACATACACATAGCAGAATAACACAGGAGGAAAGGACTGGGTTTGTTTTCAGTGTAATATTTGGTACTGGAGTCCAACCCAAAACTTCATTCCATAGATCTTTCGTCTTATTTCAACATTTGTTTCCACAAAAAATATCCTATCCAAGCATGCTTTCTGTATTTATATGTTCACAGATTTCTTACCTCATTATTTATTTTCCATTATCTTACCTCATCATTTATTTCCAAGAAAATCCTACCTAAACCTGTTGTCTCTGAACCCTACTTTTTTGTTCATATCCTCGTTCAAAATACTTTTTTGGCCAAACCATTTTCTTATAGCTTCTCAATGCATTTCTTCCAATTCATCACAACTCGTTCTCTCATATAGCCTACCCCATCTTAAATTAACTTAAATCTACTGAACTCAAATGCTAAACTAATGGACGAGGCAATGCAGCAGCACAAAACAATTAACACAAACAGCAATGATAAAAAAATGGAAATTGGCAAAGCAAGCAGCAGTAAATGTAATAACTTATATCTAAACATGACAAACCCACAAACAGAAAAAATAGTACACTAAAGACAACAATGCAGATAAGGGAATTGTATATTCACATCTTAATGTCTATGTAATTAAAGTGGTGTACCACAACAACTTATTGTAAAAAAAATATAACCACATACTTGAAAAGAAAATTATGTATGCATTTACTATTACTAGTTCCTTCTTATTGTTCTTTCCTTTCCAAGTGCTCCTTTTTTGAAGAATGTGGATCATAAAATTATTATTTAATAGATCTGTTGACAGAAACTGTTCACATTAACAAATGCATTTAGTTTTATTTTATAAAACCAATGCTGCAACACAGCTGGAAACCAGATATCAAATGAAATAAGCAACTGTGTACAAAGTAAAACATAAAAATATCATTCAATAGTCATGTGGCATTTCATAAGTTAGTAGAAATTCTCTCAACTCTCGTAGAAAGACGCTTGTCATAATCAGGTGTGCAGATGTAAGTATCTTTCCAAGTAATGAGTGTGTCGTATTTGCGATGCTTTCTAGAAAGGAATGTCAATAGCGAGGATAATGGCCTCTTTTTTTCTCCACCTAATGGCTTTCTTTTGTCAGACGACTATCTCTCAGCTGGGCGCACAAAACGCATTATGTCAAGGTCACTTACCTTTCTTACCGAAATATTTACGACAGCAGTTTCCGCTACAGTGGCAGTCCCAAATAAAAAAATTTCACAGGTTGAGAATTTGCGTTACAAATGTGTAGAAACAAAATCCAATAAACATAACAGTGCCCAAAAAATTTTCTCTGGCATTGCGATACATTCACCCATTTACACACTTTCATAACTCTTAAAGTACAATACAACATCCTTTTTCACAAGTCAGAGTCCCTAACCAATACTCATTATTCCTTACCTTATTACACATATACATATTCGTCAACACTTCCTCAATATTTCATCATAATAAATACATATCATAATAAACATTCCTCAACAGCATAATACACATCGTTGTCGTAATAATAACATCATAAGACATCAATCACATCTCAAAATCGTCATAGATTTCTGAATATTTTAAAACCTAAAAAGACATCTCTGCTCATTTCAATAGTGTCATCTACCTCAAACGTACTTTAAAAATCATGATCCCATACCAAATACGTCATTCATAGCTCTCATAGTATCACAATGGTTCCGAAAAAATATGAAAAGTTCACAAAGTACAGACAAAATACAATTTCGTAAGTGTGAAGTTATCCAACGGTGTAATTACGTAAACATCTGTCACTGATGTAGTAAAATAAATGTTTGTCTCTCTCAGTTAAATGATCAGATAGCTATGTAATTTATGTGTTAGAGAAATATGGTACCGATGTGTAAAGTTGTATAAGCAAATACCATATTAGCTAGGGCTCCTTGTGCTTGCCAAACACATGATACACAAAGTAATCATGTACACCCCTGAGGATTAATGTAATTATACCCTCAGGTGTTACAGATTACAGCAATGGAATGAAATGTATCACAGAAAACTTTCTTTGCAATTCAAAAATCTTGAAAAATAAATGGTTCAAGTAAAAAATTAATCACTCAAATGCGTGTCTTGTAGCACTAAATGTGCGTCTTGCTGTAAGATAATTCTTTGGGAGTGTCGTAGTTATCGTCCTCTGTAAGCAAAGTTCTGCTGAAGTCAATGTACTTACCCCATCATAAACGAAAGTGAAATTCTTTGCGTATAGATATCGTAGTTATTACGTACCTTACCGTGATCAAGAAAGTACTATAATGTAATGTATTGTTGTGCTACGGAAAAGGCTGGCTCATTGTAGCTATACTACAAAAGTTACTACTAAAACATGTTTTACTTTCCAGAATAATTCAGAAAAACTGTGCAGATATAAAACAGATACACCGCAAAAGCAACAATGTAAATTGTGTCACATATTACTAGCATCGTGATATAATCGTGTAGCTATCAAAGAAACCAAATGCTGAGTCATCGTTAATCTCACCGAATGTACTTCAAATAAAGAGTATCTTTTCAAGTAAACCAAAATGTTGCATTAAAATCTCATTAGCAGTATATGTTCTAAGCATGTAAGCCTGATAGTCGTTACATAATCGTGCAAATAACAAGCAAGAATGTACACACACAATAACACTGTGTCGTCTGTTCACTATAACAATGCATTCGTAATTTCTGTTTAAATAAGTTCTCTTGGTTCTTGACTGGATATTTAACTTCAAACATTGTTGCATGGTAACAGTTTCTTAAGTCTGACAAAGCATACTAGAAATGTGAAGTGAAAAGTTTTATGGAAAAGACAAAGTTAAAAAGCAGATTATCTTTCAATAAAGGGTTTTACGTGTGAAATGTGGTGTAAACCTTTACTCTTCCTAGTACGCAGAGTTTCAACTTCAACGCAATTATCATGTGGTATACGTCGGATTCTGTAAGGTCCATTGTAAACTAGAAAGAATTTGTGACTCAAGTGCTTCTTCTTATGTGACAATGAATGAGCTTTAATGAGAACTTTCTGACGAATATATAATTTCTTTGCATTTGCTTTACTGTATAGTTTTCTCCTCTTGTCTGCTGCAGATTTTATGTTTTTAATAGCCAAATCAATTATGTCTTTGTGTCGAAGTTTATGTGTATTCGGGAAAGGTACAAGCTCTCTGATTCTGTTCGGTGGTTCTTCATTCTTCAGTACAAGAGTAGGTGGTAAAGCAGTGGAGTCATGAGGCATTTCATTCAGCACATTTTGAAATAAGTGTAAATATCTGTCCCAACGCTGATGCTTTCTGTGACAATAAAGTCTGCAAAGCTTAATTATTTCTTTCATAATCCGTTCAGACGGGTTACAATGTGGTGAGTACAATGAAATAAAAACAGGTTTGAGTTTATGATTCCGAAGCATGCGTGACCAAACAGCAGATCTGAATTGCGGTCCGTTATCTGAAATGACTTTGGCAAGGTGGCCAACTTCACGAAAGAAATTTTTAACAAAGGCGTTGGATACAGACCGTCCAGTGGCTTTACGTAACCAAGTGAAAGAAACAAATTTTGAAGTAAGTTCAACAGCGACTAGAACGTACGAAAATCCATTCGGTGTTCTGACAAGGGGTCCCAAGAGATCAACAGCAGCAAATTCTTTTCATTTAGAAGTAATGATAGGAAACAACGGAGCACGATGTGAGATAGTAGATGGTTTCGCCCTTTGACAAAGTTTACAAATAGACAAGACTCTTCGAATTCTCTTTTCCATATTGTTAAAATAACAAGTCGTTCGAAGAATATGATAACACTTTCGTGGACCAAAATGTGCGTAGCTGAGATGAATGTACCAAATGAGCTTATTAACAAAATCATGTGGAATGCAAAGTACCCATAGCTTGTCATCAACAGTGCAGCGTTTGAAGAGTATGTTGTTTCTAACCAGATAATAATGCCGAATCTGAGTGTGTGTCTTTTCATGCCATTTACTTTTGATGTCTTTCCAAATCGGATTTTTATCTTGTTCATGAGCAATATCCGTTAAAGATGTGGTGATGAAGTTTTCAAAGGCGACTTTCCGAATGTAAAGAATACTGAAATTTTTCTCGAGGTTGCCTTCTGAGTTACTTTTCTCAAGCCCAGCCGGTGCGCGTGACAGTGCGTCCGCAACAATGTTCTCCTTGCCGGGAATGTAGACTATTGTGAAGTGGAATTCTTGCAGAAACAATGCCCAACGTTTTAACCTGTCATGATTTAATTTTGAAGACATAAGAAATTGTAATGCACGATGATCACTGTATACTTTCACATGCTTACCAGAAAGAAAGAAACGGAATTTGTTAAATGCCCAAACGATAGCTAAAGCTTCTAATTCAGTAACGGAATAATTTTTTTCAGATTTTGTTAGCACTCGGCTAGCAAAACCAATGGTTTTCTGAACAGTAGTGTCATTTTCTGTGCCTTCTTGAAATAAATGGGCACCAAGACCGACTTTAGAAGAATCCGTGCCAAGGCAGAAATCTTGTGACAAATCTGGATGAGCTAGTATTGGCGCGTTAAGTAGCGATTCTTTCAAAGAATTGAATTCCAACTGTGCTTGTTCGTCCCAGTTCCAAATAGTATTTTTCCAGTGAGAGAACAAAGCTTTGGTGTAACTAGAATTTGCATATTCACAAAACGACGGTAAAAATTTACGAGACCTAGAAAACTGCGGACTCTTTCTTTTTTTTTATGGAACTGGAATGGCTCTGATTGCTTCTAACTTTTCAGGATCCGGCTGAATGCCTTCAGAAGAAATAATATGTCCCAAAAACTTCACCTTTGTCCTACCGAATTCGGACTTTTCCAAGTTAACTGTAATTCCAGATTCTGCAAAAATATGTAACACGTTGTTGAGGATGCGATTATGTTGTTCCCATGAGGCTTCTGCTATCAGAATATCGTCCACATATAAGGTGATGTGACGTTTTAAGAACTCAGGTAATATGGAATTTAGCCCGCGAATGAATGCTGCCGAAGAAATGTTCAAACCAAAAGGAAGTTCCCGAAACTGATAACAAACGCCGAAACAAAGGGAAGCTGTGTATTTTCTACATTCTGGATGAAGTTCGATCTTATAAAAGCTGGATCTGAGATCAATAGAAGACAACACTTCTACACCATTAAAATTTTGAAGAAGTTCTTCCAACGTTTGCGGCCTGTCTGTTTCAGGAATGATGATAGCATTGATTTGTCTCGTATCTAAGACAAGCCTGATCGAGCCATTTTTCTTCTCAACAACATGTAATGGATTGTTGTATGAGCTTACTGCAGGCTCAATAATGCCCTCGTCAAGCATAGATTGTATTTCTGTTCTAACACGGTCCCTATAATGTGCCGGAATTACGTATGGTCTAACACAAAATTTAGTATGCTCACGAACACGAAATTGGTATTGAAATCCCTTGATTGTTACTGTTTTGTGAGTAAAAACTGTGGAATGTGGTTGTAAAATCTCAAAAAGGTCTTGCCTATCAGTGTCATTACAATTCTCAATTGTCTGAATTTTATTCTGAATTAACTCATTAGTATCAAATGCGTCGTCGATATCATCCCTGTCAGTACTTGCAGAGTGATTGTTAGTGTCAAGTTCCGTCGACAATTCCGAACTGTTGTCTAATTGGAGGTAAAGCCGATTAATTTCTTCATCATGGTTTGAGAGCCAATCTTCAAATTTCAAAGCTATTGACTTACCTTCTTTCTCTAAACTTATTTCAGCATCGTGAAAGTTTAAGATTGCTTTGTATTCATTCAAAAAGTCTACTCCCAATATAATTTCCGTTGATAATAATGGAACAATAAGAAAGTTCATAGAGAAGCTGTGGCTTTGACCAAAGAATTCTAAGTTGGTTTGTTGGCGTACATCTACACTTTTTCCAACGATTGCACCTTGTAATTTAATCTTACGTAACGGAAATGTGGGGCAATCGTTCGATTTGTTGCATTTGCTAAAGGCTGTTTCACTAATTACTGACATGGGACTGCCAGAGTCAAGTACTGCCGTAAATTTTACGTCATTTACAGTAATGTGAATCACAGGAATCACAGGATATGCAATGTTGTTATGTTTTACGTCGTGTTCCTGGAGTAAGATTTCCCTAATGTCTTCCATTTTTACGTAATTACTAGCTACGGCAGCTGCGTCGTCAGTTTCATAAGTACGTTTTGTGGCTGCCAGCGGTATGAGTCATTGCCTATTGTCTCTTTGTTGGTGCGCGTCGTTATTGAGATTTGGATACCTAACTTCTACGAATTCACCTTGTCGAGAGGGCCCTGCCCTGTTTGAATCCTGCCACTTCTGATGCAATTCAGGTCTGTCGTTACGATCATATCGTCTGTCGTCATGTCGGTAGATTCCATGGTTTCTTTCTTGTCGGTCACGTGGTGGAGAATTTCTCCCTGAATCTTAACTGTGCACTGGACCATTGCGTCTAAAGTTATTCTGTCTCCCTTGATAATAATTATTTTGGTTCCCATATTGTCTGTTTCTCTGACTGTCTCTGTGATAGTTACTACCGCAGAGAGGTGATCTTTCCCTGTAATTATTACTACTCTGCCAACGGTTGTCATATGGGTGGTGTCTGTTTTGGTCGTGATTTGTGTTGTGAGAATAGCCTTGTCGTGTCCAGTTATTATTTCTTTCATCGCGGAATTGCGACGGATGTGACCTGTAATTGTTGTGTTCCTGTTTTCGCTTTCTGCGATTGTCAGTGTCAGTTTCTAATTCTTGTAAGAGTCCCTGAAAAGCTTCAATGTCGTCTTTGCAACGTCCTGCCAAAATAATATGTCGTAAATGTTCAGGTAATTTGATTAAGCAAATGCGGATGAGTTCTGAGGGGCTGTATGGGTTTGACAGGTACTGATTCTTGTGCAACATGTCTTCAAAATATTTCACAAGACTGGAAAATTCAGATTGTTCGAAATGTTTCATTATTATGATGCTATGTTTTACTCGGTCTTGTGTGGCTTGAGACCAATATGCTGAGAGGAAGGCATGATAAAATTCTCCTTCACTGTGGCAATCGTGAATGACCGATCACGTTCTTACAGCTGGTTCATTCTCTAAGTAGCCACACATAAATTCTAATCTGTGCTCCAATGACCAGTTGGGAGGAAAACAATGAGATAACTGATGAAGCCATTCTTGTGGATGAATATCGTTGCCGGAATTCTCAAATGTTTTGAATTTACGTGTAGTAATAAACAGCTTATAGTCAAAGTCATCATGACGGCGAGTCGCATATCGGTCATTGTTACGTCGTTTCGTCGGTTCCATCTCAAAATTCGGTGTACCTTGCCAATTTCTTGCATAATTTCCAAAGTACCCGGTGTTATTATTTTGTGGCTGTTCCGTATTTCTATGTCCTTCTTCCCTTATTGGAGCGCGAGTGTCCTCTGAAATACGTAATTCTTGTATTAACTGTGTCAGTTGATCTTGTACTTCCCGGATTTCTCTTTGGTGTTGCGTATTAATTTGATTCTGATTTTGTTTGAATTTCCTAATTTGTTCACACTCTTCTGTGTGATTAAAGACTACCGGTTTTGTGTCATTCAGATTATCATCTACATTCGTAGATAAATTATTTAGCTGATCCGAAAGTTCAACTACTTTCTCTGATAATGCACTAATTTCGTCCATGTGTCTTTCTGAACCAATTTTCAGAGTATCTACCTCCGTAGATAAATTATCTAGCTGATCCGAAAGTTCAACTACTTTCTCTGATAATGCACTAATTTCCTCCATGTGTCTTTCTGAACCAATTTTCAGAGTATCTACTGTGTCCTTTAAGTTTTCCTGAGTTTTTGCAAGTTGCAAAACCGAATCGGTAGATGCAACTGAGTCAGTTTTAGCTTGCAAGGTCTCATGATTTTCATGAACAATAGTTTGCAGTTCTTTTATGGCTGCTTTGTGATTCTGTAATGCATTTTCATGCCGCGAAAAAATAGGTTGAAAATGCTCACAAATTTGTGTTTTTACGTCATTACAGACTTTTTGACATTTCGATTCAGTGTTATGTAACTCAGTAGTTAAATCTTCACGTGTTTGTTCAAGCGTTGTGTCAAACTTTTGAAGCTTTTGCTGTGTTTGTCTCTGATTTTGTTACATTTGTTGCATTAATTGCAATAATAATGTATTAGTGTCTGGAATCTGTTTCGCTATGCTTTTTGGCAGTGCATTTTCACCGGCAACATTCACATTTTGACAAGCAGAAAATGTGTCTTGACTCGTTTGAGAAAACGGTGAGGACCCAAAACCTGAGTCTACAGTATTTGCAATATTGTGTTCTGTCATTTCGGATTCCTGAGGCGAGCTGTTGCCGACCGATCGATCGATAATGCTTCCCTGCTCACTACTTGTTTCATTGTCTACACCATTATTTGCCGCCCGCTCCATTTCCCTATGCACAATCACCAAATCACTACTTCGAATGTCTGTTAATTCATTACACAGTGGTGCTGATAAGCTACGCTCGACGTCACTATTATTTCTCAGTTTACTTTGGAGCCTAGTGTTACGTTTTTCACACGCCATTATTGTCATAATATTTCACGCGATAACACAGAAAAGCACAATTTGAAGAGCAAAGATAAGAGAACACATTAACATAGCACTGAAAATAATATCTCGTTAATTGCATGTGCAGCTGCGAAATACTTGGTGCAAATCTACCTGCATGCCACAACTGTTTTACTGTACAACAATGAAAGACTGCAACTACAAAGGAGATTCTCTCTACAATTACGCGCTAGCAATAAACAATAGCTACACTAATTACACAAACTGCAAGAAAAAAAATCAGAAGATTCCAGTGAGATATCCTCAGCTAAGTGTCGACATATGAAACGTCCCCTTAGAAAAATTGTAAATGAGTGTGCTTAAACTGACACACAATATTTTTTTAACGCAACGCAATCTGACATTCAATAATCCCTACAAAAGAATGGCCCTGACTAACATTAACCTATACCTTTCACAAATCACTTACCTCACAAAAATCTTCGTTACTCGAACTACTGCAATACAGCGAGCGCCACTACTGCCAGCTAAATAACAGATTCAAACTACGGAAGGCACTAACTACTGACAGGCATAGTTAGCAAATGAAAGATTTTAATAGAGAACAAACAATGTATTTACCTTAATAGTCATAATATATGTAGCAGTTCATGACAGCCGCCGTTGTGGCCGAGCGGTTCTAGGCTCTTCAGTCCGGAACCGCGCTGCTGCTACGGTCGCAGGTTCGAATCCTGCCTGGGGCATGGATGTGTGTCATGTCCTTAGATTAGTTAGGTTTAAGTACTTCTAAGTCTAGGGCACTGACGACCTCAGATGTTAAGTCCCATAGTGCTTAGAGCCAAAAAGTTCATGACATCCATTCTTACAAATGTACTGTTTCTGATGGACACACCTCCAGATTATCCATTCTCAAAAGTCCGCCATCTCACTTCCTCACATCCACCACTGCTGGCGGCTCACCTCCAACTGCGCAACGCTACGCGCTGTTAACAGTCAACTGCCCAACGCTACAATGGCGAGTATTACAACAATGCCAACCAGCTAGAGACTGCACACAGCACAGCCAGTGATTTTCATACAGAGCGATACGTGGCGTTACCAATATAAAAACCTAAACAGCCTACTTACACATGTAACAACTGTTCATCAGACCAACCATTCATCATAGCTGAAGTTTCCAAGTCCTCCATAAACGAATGCAAATCCTCAAATGCCTTGCTAGAAAACGGAATGATCAAACTCGCGGCAGCTGGATCAATCTTCTGCTGCGCCACCCTAGGTAAAAACGACTGATCCGATGCAGTTTCCCACTCACTTCTGTCTGTTAATTCACTTCTCAAATGCGTATTGTCCGCTGTCAATTGTGCTACCTTTTCCAACAAAATCTGTACCGCTTCTGGTTCCGACACACCTTGTGGCCCTGACTCTGTGATGCTTTCGTTCCTAGTTAGTCCCGAAACAAAACATTTAAGTACAAGAATAACCTGACTTCCTACAGCTCCGTATCATCATACTCAGTATCATCATACTCCAATACAAAAGAAATCAAATGCCCCGAAAAACAACATCTTACAGCCCCAAACACACTAACTGACTAACACTTATACTGACAAAAAAAGTAAAATGCCTACGCAAAACATCTAAAATGACCTGCCAGGAGCCATACTAAAAACACAAACAAAAAAAAAAAAGAAAACGTCCAACACTCATAAAGAAAAATTGGTCAACACTCACCACATTTTGTGACTGTATTGCAGGCGGTGGGCTCGAACGTCGTACTGTACAGACGACGGCCGCTATTCTGACACTAAATGTAGAGGGCATGTTGGACGAGGATGGAAACTGTCAGGATCCGCCGTATCAGAACTCGTCCGAGTTTCCCAAGTGATTTATTATTTCCAGCTACAGTGTCCCCGTTCCTCTCGGTCTGTGTCTACATCTACATCTACATCTACATGGATAATCTGCAAATCACATTTAAGTGCCTGGCAAAGGGTTCATCGAACCACCTTCACAATTATCTATTATTCCAATCTCGTATAGAGCGCGGAAAAAATGAACACCTATATCTTTCCGTACGAACTCTGATTTCCCTTATTTTATAGTGGTGATCGTTCCTCCCTATATAGATCGGTGTCAACAAAATATTTTCGCATTCGGAGGAGAAAGTTGGTGATTGGAATTTCGTGAGAAGAGTCCGTCGCAACGAAAAACGCCTTCCTTTTAATGATTTCCAGCGCAAATACTGTATCATTTCTGTGACACTATTTCTGTCCACTATTTCGTGATAATACAAAACGTGCTGCCTTTCTTTGAACCTTTTCGAACTACTCCGTCAGTCCTATCTGGTAAGGACCCCACACCGTGCAGCAGTATTCTAAAAGAGGACGGACAAGCGTAGTGTAGGCAGTCTCCTTAGTAGGTCTGTCACATTTTCTAAGTGTTCTGCCAATAAAATCCAGTCTTTGATTAGCCTTCCCCACAACATTTTCTATGTGTTCCTTCCAATTTAAGTTGTTCGTAATTGTAATACTTAGGTATCTAGTTGAATTTACGGCTTTTAAATTAGACTGATGTATCGTGTAACCGAAGTTTAACGATTTCCTTTTAGCACTCATGTGGATGGCCTCACACTTTTCGTTATTTAGGGCCAACTGCCACTTTTTGCACCATTCCGATATTTCTTCTAAATCGTTTTGCAGTTTGTTTTGATCCTCTGATGACTTTATTAGTCAATAAACGACAGCGTCATCTGCAAAGAACCGAAGACGGCTGCTCAGATTATCTCCAAAATCGTTTATAAAGATAAGGAACAGCAAAGGGCCTATAACACCACATTTTGGAACGCCAGAAATCACTTCTGTTTTACTCGATGACTTCCCGTCAATTACTACGAACTGTGACCTCTCTGACAGTAAATCACAACTCCAGTCACATAACTGAGACGATATTCCATAAGCACGCAATTTCACTACCAGCCGCTTGTGTGGTACAGTGTCAAAAGCCTTCCGGAAATCCAGAAATACGGAATCGATCTGAAATCCCTTGTCAATAGCACTAAACACTTCATGCGAATAAAGAGCTAGTTGTGTTTCACAAAAACGACGTTTCCTAAACCCATGTTGACTGTATGTCAATGGACCGTTTTCTTAAGGTAACTGATAATGTTCGAACACAATAAATGCTCTAAAATCCTGCTGCGTATCGACGTTAACGATATGGGCCTGTAATTTAGTGGATTACTCCTACTACCTTTCTTGAATATTGGTGGTCTTTGGGTACGGATCTTCCGTCGAGCGAACGGTTGTATATAATTGTTAAGTATGGAGCTAATGCATCGGCATACTCGGAAAGGAACCTAATTTGTATACAGTCTGAACCAGAAGACTTGCTTTTATTAAATGATTTAAGTTGCTTCACTACACCGAGGATATTTACTTCTACGTTACTCATGTTAGCAGCTGTTCTCGATTCGAATTCTGGAATATTTACTTCGTCTCCTTTTGTGAAGGCTTTTACGATGGCTGTGTTTAGTAACTCTGCTTCAGCAGCAGTGTTTTCGATAGTATCTCCATTGCAGAGAAGGCATTGATTGTTTCCTGCCGCTAACATACTTCACATACGACCAGAATCTCTTTTGATTTTCTACCAGGTTTCGAGACAAAGTTTTGTTGTGGAAACTGTTATAGGCATCTCGCATTGAAGTCCGCACTAAATTTCGAGCTTCTGTAAAAGATCGCCAAACTTGGGGATTTTGCGTCTGTTTAAATTTGGCATGTTTGTTTCGTTGTTTCTGCAACAGTGTTCTAACCCGTTTTGTGTACCAAGGAGGATCAGCTCCGTCGTTTGTTAATTTATTTGGTATAAATCTCTCAGCTCCTGCCGATACTATTTCTTTGAATCTAAGCCACATCTGGTCTACACTTATATTATTAATTTGGAATGAGTGGAGATTGTCTCTCAGGAAGGAGTAATGCGAATTTTTACCTGCTTTTTTTGAATAGGTATATTTTTCGCTTATTTTTCGAGGATTTGGGGATTACAATCTTCAGTCTCGCTACGACAACCCTGTGTTCACTAATGCCTGAATCGGTTTTGATGCTCGTTATTAGTTCAGGATTATTTGTTGGTAAGAGGTCAAGTGTGTTTTCACAACCGCTTACTATTTGCGTGGGCTCATGAACTAACTGCTCGAAATAATTTTCATAGAATGCGTTTAGCACAATTTCTGATGATATTTTATGCGTACCTCCGAAATTAAACATGTATTTTTGCCAACATATCGAGGGTAAATTAAAGTCACCACCAACTGTTATCGTATGAGTCGGGTACGTGTTTGAAATAAAACTCAAGTTTTCTTTGAACCTTTCAACAACTGTATCATCTGAATTGGGAGGTCGGTAAAAGGATCCAATTATCATTTTATTCCGGTTGCCAACCATGACCTCTGCCCCTACTAACTCACAGGAACTATTGAAACGTCCCTTAGAAAAATTAATTAATTAATTGATTTTCAAACAGCTGAGCAGAACTGAACGCACTCAGACATTTCGCTCTTTACCTATTCTGATCAACACTAAACTGACACACAATATTTTTAACGCAACGCAATCTGACTTTCAAAAATCCCTACAAAAGAACGGCCCTGACTAACATTAACCTATACCTTTCACAAATCACTTACCTCACCAAAAATCTTCGTTACTCGAACTACTGCAATACAGCGAGCGCCACTACTACCAGCTAATTAAAAGATTCAGACTACTGAAGGCACTAACTACTGATAGGCATAGTTAGCAAATGAAAGATTTTGATAGAGAACAATGTATTTACCTTAATAGTGTTCAAAAGTCATAATATATATAGCAGTTAATGACATCCAGTCTTACAAATTTCAAAACTCCGCCATTTCTCTCCCCACATCCACCACTGCTGGCGGCTCACCTCCAACTGCGCAACGCTACGCGCTGTTAACAGCCAACTGCCCAACACTACAATGGCCAACAACAATGCAAACCAGCCACAGACTGCACACAGCACAGCCAGTGATCTTCATACAGAGCGCTACATGTCGTTACCAATATAAAAACCTAAACAGCCTACTTACACTATCTACTTCAATTTCGCGACAAGTTAAACTACTTCTCACAGCAACAAACACGCCACCGCCAACCGTGTTTAGCCTATCCTTTCAGAACACCGTTAGGTTCTTCGCAAAAATTTCGGCTGAGCTTATATCCGGCTTCAGCCAGCTTTCAGTGCTTATAACGATTTGAACATCAGTGCTTTCTATTAGCGCTTGGAGCTCTGGTACTTTCCCAACACAGCTATGACAATTTACAACTGTTATACTAATGGTTACTGTATCTACGTTCTTCCTGTGTTGAGCCTGCACTCATTTTGACTAAAGCCCTTCTTGAGTTTTACCAAAACCCTCTAACCTAAAAAACCGCACAGTCCACGCCACACAGCCCCTGCTACCCGTGTAGCCACCTCGTGCGTATAGTGGACACCTGACCTATTCAGTAGAATCCGAAACCCAACCACCCGCCGGCCGCTGTGGCCGAGCGGTTCTAGGCGCTTCAGTCTGGAACCGCGTGACCGCTACGGTCGTAGGTGCGAATCCTGCCTCTGGCATGGATGTGTATGATGTCCTTAGGTTAGTTATGTTTAAGTAGTTTAAGTAGTGGACTGATAACCTCAGATGTTGAGTCCCATAGTGCTCAGAGCCATTTGAACCCAACCACACTTTGGCGCAAGTCGAGGAATCTGCAGCCTACTCGGTCGCAGAACCGTCTGAGCCTCTGATTCAGACCCTCCATTCGGCTCTCTACCAGAGGTCCGCAAACGGTCCTGTCGACTATGCTGCAAATGGTCAGCTCTGCTTTCATCTTGCAAGCAAGACTGGCAGCCTTTACCACTTCTGTTAGCCACTTGAAACCAGAGAGGATCTCTTCTGATCCAAAGTGACACACATCATTGGTACCGACATGAGCAACCACCTGCAGTTGGCTGCATCCTGTGCTCTTCATGGCATATGGCAGGACTCTTTCCACATCTGGAATGACTCCACCTGGTTTGCATATGGAGTGCACATTGGTTTTCTTACCCTTCTTGTCAGCAAAGTTCCTAAGGGGCTCCATAACATGCCTAACGTTGGAGCTCCCAACTACCGATAATCCCACCCTCTGCGATTGCCTGGATCTTGCAGGCTGAGTGGTTTCCTCTGAAACAGGACAGGCGACAGCATCTACTCAGCGACAGTTTCAGACACAGACAGCACTTGGAACCTGTTTGTCAGACAAACTGGTGAGGCCTTATGTGCGGCCAGCTGGGAATTCTTTCGCCGCCTGCTTCGCCCCAAGACGACCTCCCACTCGACCACAAGTGAGGGGTCAGCCTCAGTGTGAGCAGTCATTGGGTTGACCACTGGTGAGGACCGATCGGAGGACTCTGACATGCTGGACGTCTATTGGGTCCCCACGGCCAGCCAACAACAGTGCAGCCTCAAACCGTGTAACCAAAGTCATCACAGCCTGAAGCTGAGAGCGAAGTGTCATCAACTCGGCTCACATCCACACACAACAATCGCAGTCCCTGTCCATACTAAAGACCGTGTAAAACTAAACTATGGAGATAAATGGACTATCGGGACATGCTGCGCAATGCTACTGTAGACTCTGATGAAAACGCACGAACTGTGTCTAGTAATACGGAGATATTCAAAAAACTAACTACCGAAGCACTCAGGTCGAACTAAATAATTTGCCTCTGATTTCGAACTTGTAATATGTCACAAAATCGGTTTACTTTCCAGTGCAAACGAAAACGTGACAACTGTTGCTATCAGATATTAAATTTATATGCAGAAACTCAAGAAACTAAACTCTTAAAGCACACAGATGATACAATAAAATTCGCTCCTGGTTAGGAACTCGTAAATGTCGCAAAATCAGTTACTTCCCTGTTGCTGCATCTGTCTCAATCGGCTACTACTGCCTGTCACCAGGGCCCGCAATGCTGAGGACACAACTTCACTGTCTGCAAAATGGCTTGGTGCGGAATGGCAGCCTCAGCAACCTGTGCAGTGCACTGCTGTGTGTCGGCCTTGTACGGCCACAGACGTGTGATGACATCAGGTTGCACCGGCAGTCGACTCAGCAGTCTTTGCCCCTGCCGCCTCAGCGCCGCCCGCTGGGAGCTGCAAGGCGCCTCTGGCATGCTTCTTCGCCAGCATGGCTAAGATCACGGCGACAAGAAGCGCCCGTGATCCAGCGTCCGAATCTGCAGCCCTCACCTCGGTATGCCTCTGGCATGTGTTGGGAGCCAAGAAGACTGCTCGCAGCAGCGAGTCATGGCGTGGCCCCCCACTGGCTGGCATCGGACCCCGCGTTGGTTCAAATGGTTCAAATGGCTCTGAGCACTATGGGACTTAACATCTGTGGTCATCAGTCCCCTAGAACTTAGAACTACTTAAACCTAACTAACCTAAGGACATCACACACATCCATGCCCGAGGCAGGATTCGAACCTGCGACCGTAGCAGTCGCGCGGTTCCGGACTGAGCGCCTAGAACCGCTAGACCACCGCGGCCGGCTAACCCCGCGTTGGCCCCAGAGGGTCGAACCAGCGACCTGCTGTGGACTGGAATGTTAGCGCCCCCTCTGCTGCTGCATGTAGCTGGTGGTGTGACATGCCCCGCCGTCCAGGAGAGCTGTCACACTTGAATGCGTTGTTAGTGAACCGGCGCCAATTTATACGCGGCTGTGCGCCTCTGTTTTGGTAACGCACCGCTCTGAGTCATGTACTCATAACACCTGGGCTGGGTCAGTGGGCCCCTTTTGCCTGCAACTTGTGCCATGCAAACCTCTGCGTTTATTCTTTTCAGCGGGTCTATGGCCCTGTGGCCTCCATTCTACTTCGCAACTGCTGGTAGTGTAACTTACTGTCAACAGGCCCACGCCTGGTTGTAACTTGTGTGCTCCGAAATATTGCACCGAATCTAACTTTTTCCCATCTTAAACAGTGGTGCCGCTACACAACAAAAACCGTATTTACAATATGCTCACTGAGCTCTGTACCAGTCACCTCCCTCTTGTGCTGTAATTTATAAATTAGACACCAATGTAGATGAATAGGAGTACATGCAGTGGTCATGACAGTACCTTAATACTCACAGCACTGAAACTACACATTATGTATGATTAAAAAAAATGCTTTTATAAATTTCAATTTTATTTCTTGCTGCTAATAACTCAGAATAGCTGGATAAGACATGGGAGAAATAACAACAATACTTTTGTTGGAAATATAATTGCTTTTGTTTATTTACAAGCGTTATGTTGTAGCACAGTATTTCACAAAAAGCTCTCTTCTACAAGACTTAAATTCAGTCTGCATCATATTGAGCCCAACAGATATAAACACACACATCAAAATACCGTCAGTGAACTCAGCCTCTACGGACTTCATAGGTTCAACAGTAACACACTATGGTACAATGAGGATACAGGCATTGATGCATTGCTTCATGTGGCCCATATTTATGCTGCTGTTATGCAAATACTCAACAAATTCATAGTACACTACTCTTACATATGGGTCCTAATGGCACAATCTATCTGTTGCAATTGATAGTTCACAATACATGTCTTTAAGTTTAACAAAACTTGTATGTTTTAGATACATTTTCTGTCCCATTAAGTTAATTCCAGCACTGCCTTACCATAAATTTCTACAGCAGACACTTTATGGCCAAGCATGTGAATTTCAATCAAAGTATGAGATGTGTCATGCTCGTCTGTCGTCTTCTTCTCTATATATTCCATCATACCACAAATATAGTCCCACTCGTACCATGAGTACTGGACAAGCACCAACATGTTGTGCATTAGCCACTTTTATTGCCACATCGAAGTCACAGTCTGGTGATAGATCCACATTCAGATTCTTAGATGCATTTGCAGTAACGTTATTAAGTGATGGCAATAAGCAGTACTCTTGTGGACTTGCCTGCCTGTGGCTTGAGTTCCAACTGCAGCTGTAGTGTTGAATAGTTGAACGACACTGGGTCCGAAAGGTTGGGAAGAAGATATCCTGTGGACAGTGACTGCTGTTGTTGTGGCTGTGGTACGGTACAGTAGAATGCTACAAGATATGAGAGGTTGGGAATACATTCTGTGAACAGTGACTGCTGCTGCTGTGGTCTGTAACAACAACAACAACAAATTAAGTATAAACGTTATTAATTTATCACAATAGGCCAGCACATCCGTAAATGGTTGCATTTAAGTACTATAATGTTAGTGTCACACTGGAGCGCTGTAACACATGCACAGCAAAACTCGTAGATTTTTGCTAATAATAACCATGTTATTACAGGAAAGATAATTGACAAATACTTACTGATAGTCATCTTCTTTCCAGTTGATTACTGCTGCTGCTGCTGTTGCTAGCAGCACTTCATACTAGACAGATGTACAGGCGATAAATGAAGAGTGCATGCATAATTGAACTATACAAATTAAAATTGCTCGAGGGTTGGGGGACCAAATTTGCACACCATTGGCCACTCCGCATTTTCGCAAAAACGCACAACGTCATTGGCTACAGGGGATTGGGGGAGGGGGGCATTCTGAGAATGATGTCATTGTCTGAGAGCCAGATGTTGGCGCCAGCGATTCCAGGAAAAAAAAACTTACGCTGATGTTATAAATTCCAGGAATACTGATGCTGATGTTAGTAACTCTTGTCCTAGAACGAACACTGCCCGATTACTGTCAGGTGGTGGGCCACAGGGCGGAAGACTGGAGTGGAGGATCCTTGTGCCAGGAACAAGCAGAACTTCTGTGCATGATAGCCTCTACATCTTCCGTCACTCTTGGCCAGTAAGGATGTCACTTCTTGAAGATTTTCAACTGTGACGTATACCAGTGCTCGGGGGGGGGGGGGGGGACTTGAGGGAGCACAGTAGAAAAGATGACGACATGGTAAGTATCCAAGGCCTGGAGCACTGAATTGGTGTTCTTTGAAATACAAGTAGGTTGCACACGTAACACATAGTGCATGACGCACCATAAGACAGGCTTACGGTATGAGTCTGCAGCGATTTGAGCAGCTATGATGATAAACCTGCCCAGAGGATGCCACTGTTCCATGTTGATGTGGAAACGTGAGGTTTCCTGTTAGTCTCAGGCCAGGTCTGGACCCATAGGTAGATAGAGCACATTTGCATTTGAGTGTAGTGTTTTGGGTTTGCATTTAATGGTATAATTGTAGAAGGACCTCTGACAAGCTTTGTGAGGGGATCCTCTGGACGTGGTATGAGGTAGGTTTCCACTCTGACTGGTTACTGATTGTCGACTTAAAGTCTTTGCTACCTGGAGGGAACCATTGGGTTTCTTGACCGGTACCAGGAGTGTGACCAAGGAACCGGTTTTAACAGGGTCAACCACCCCTGCTTCAGGGAGGCTATCGAGTTCCTGCTTAACAGCCATCTGTAAGGAGACTGGAATGAATCATGACCTGCAGAAGCAAGGCACTGCCTCTGGACGTAAAGAGATATGAGCCTGGGAATCTGTGGCGCACCACAGGCCATGTTCGAATATAAGTGTGTGACAGCACATAGGTCTTCGAGTTCCTGAAAGGGAACTGCGCCAGAGACGACATGAACATCGTTGGCGATGAAGAATCGTAACAACGAGAAGGAATCCTGACCGAACATGTTGCTGGCTGAGGGACTATTGAGAACAAACAACATCATCAGCTATGTAATCTATAATTATGAATTGACCCCAGAGGGGATTCGAACTGTCAGCATACGTGACCAACTTACGGAGGGAGGGACCAATGCAGGGGAACCCAGATGAGCATACGTTTAGAGTTTGACCATCGAAACGGTAGCTCCCGTGTCTATCTAGAAATGGACGTCCCGATCTGCAATTGTGAGTGTAATAAACATCATGGTAGCCGACCAGTCGCTCTGAGGAACAATCGCCTGAAGTTCATGCACCATCCCTTGTGAATATGTGGGATTTGGTTCAGTTGTCCCCACAGTTTATGACAGACAGTTAGGAGATACCCATCTTTCCCACAATGGATGCTGTGCGCTCAGCAATCTGGAAAGGTTACACAAGCGTGTGCCCCGAAGCAGCCTGCACATGACTGAAGACCCCACCACCCACACTGACTTGGTCGGACTAGCTGTTCAGAGGATATCGACACAGAAGAAACCGGTGACGCTGCTATCTGTAACGATGGCTACGATAGTTCCGCCCCCCCCCCCCTCGCCCCAACCCATGGGGCGCAACGCCGCGTCTGAAGTACTGCTACCCGTGGCCAAGCAATGAGGTGCTCATTTCCTGCCTGCATGATTTCGAAAGAGTGAGCGATTTTCAAAATGTCGTCGAAGGTAGGTAGGATTTGTCCAGCTTCAGTGCAGCATTTCATATTTTGGGACTGGAAGCCAACTGTACCACTACATCTCGAATCAAGCAGTCCACATATGAGGTTTTGCAATCTTGGTTCACACGAGTGAAATCACAGTGGCAACTCAAACTTTGCAAATCAGTCACCCACGAGCGATACGAATGCACAGATTTCTAGTGATACTAATGAAACTCAAGTCGCTATGCAGCCACATGGGACTGTAGTGAATAATAATTCGAAAGCAACAAGCACATTCACTCGAAAGTGAGTGGAATGGATTCAGGGCAGGAGCTAATTTCTTCTGTAAGAAAAATGTCTCCAAAGAAGCCCATGACAGGAAGAGCGACAGTTGGCGATCGTCATCAGAGACCTGAAATGCGGTGAAGTGCTGTGTCAACCATTGCACCATTGCAAATACGTGGGAAGTAACCACCGTCTGTATGGGGAGGGTAACCTGAACATGCAGTTGATCCTTCAAAAGCCGAATTTCCTAATGGAGCCGTTCAGTTTGCTACTGCTATTGCTGTTGCTATTGTTGAAACTGCTGTTGGAACTGCTGTTTCAATTGCTACTGCAGGAACACTTGTTGCTGTTCCACGAGTTGCACAAGCTTTGTATTTTTGGGGGGCTGCTACCCTTTTACCCCATCACCAATTATAGTGATCGTGATCTGAAAATATCAGGAAAATACTTGAGAACGTGCATAAAGTGGCCATCTAGCCAAGGCCATCAACAGCTAGCCTCTGAGAGGAAGCATGAGGAGAATAGGAAAAGAACGGGCAGTGGAGGCAGCATATCAGAAAAACAAGTAAAACAGGAATCCCTGAACGAAAATCTAGGGCACAGCAAATCCAGAGACCAAGACAACGATGTGTAGTGACAGCTATACCAGATCAAAATGGCTCAAAAGGCTCTGAGCGCTATGGGACTTAACTGCTGAGGTCATCAGTTCCCTAGAACTTAGAACTACTTAAACCTAACTAACCTAAGGACATCACACACATCCATGCCCGAGGCAGGATTCGAACCTGCCCCCGTAGCGGTCGCGCGGTTCCAGACTGTAGCGCCTAGAACCGCTCGGCCACTCCAGCTGGCTATACCAGAGCACAGCGAAATCGCAACTGAAGACTGAGCCGCTGCATACTAGCTTTAAAGGGCGGCCGTGGACGCTGATAGGCTGGCATGAATGGCGACAACACTGCCCACAGATGCAGCATTGCCGCCTAGCGGCTGTCGTCGAGTTCTATGCCTCCTGGTAGGCCTTCAGACTCGCTGGCTCGAGATGCGATATTCACTAATTGCACCCGTTAGGTCGAAGCAAAATCTGTAAAGCCCCTATACCACAGGTCAGAGTGTACGTTTGAGTCCATTGTAATTACGTACCGTCTCCTTAGTGCTACAAACACAGAAATTTTCATCCGGTTTCACTAGTCCTCTGCCGGCCGTTGTGGGCGAGCGGTTCTAGGCGCTTCAGTCCGGAACCGCGCTGCTGCTACGGTCGCAGGTTCGAATCCTGCCTCGGGCATGGATGTGTGTGATGTCCTTAGGTTAGTTAGGTTTAAGTAGTTCTAAATCTAGGGGACTGATGTCCTCAGATGTTAAGTCCCATAGTGCTCAGACCCAATTGAACCATTTTTGAACTAGTCCTCTATACTTTCACTGAACTGAAACTAAGGATTTGTTACCACTCATTCTTTACACTTACAAGTTACTTCTAGATTCACCATATCTTACTCAAAAACCTTCACATAGCTAATCGCCTATGAAACACAATTATGTATCTTCTACTGTCATGCTGCAACTTGCAGACACGTTTAGGATTTTGCCAGTCTCCATCTGTGGTTCTTAAGTACATGCGACTGGAAAGACTGCTCCTCTGATAGATTCAATAATTCAGGAGGAGAGGGAGGAGGAGAAGGAGGAGGAGATTATAGTGTTTAATATCCCATCGACAATGAAGGCATTAGAGGCGGAGCAGAAGCTCAGACTAGGAATGTACGGAGAAGGAAAGTGGCAGTGTCCTTTCTAAGAAACGAGCCCAGCATTTTCCTGAAGCGATTTGGAAAAATCAAGGAAAACCTAAATCAGAATGGCAGGACGCTGGTTTGAGAAGTCGTCCACCCCACTCAAATTAAATAATTCAGTCATCACCGTAGGACTTCTTATGGCGTTTATCTGAATAACAATCAGGTTTTTATTAGATTTCAGTATCTTAACTGTACTTTCATGCTCAAAAGTATCTGAACGATCTAAATTACATTCCGCCTGATTGGTACGTAGCCCACATAACGTAACATTCTTGTAGGTCCTCTAAGCTCTTCTTTGGTGCAGCCGTTTCACTATACAAAGTCAGAATGGTTATCACAAGGAACCACTTGAGAACACAGTTCTGTATGGCAGTAACTATATATTACGATTATACCTAACGGCTACTGATGTGTATGTGCTCTTCCTAACAGCAGCCCATATGATGGAACCAGTCTTTACCTGTGCTTACTCGTACTTGGGCTATGCACGGCTCTATTTAAAAAGAATAGCTCGATGTAGTCATAGGGTCGAGCCCCGCATGTCTACTTTCATGCAACTAATTCGCTGCAAATAATAACCTGTAGTTCTGACCCTACAGTCAAATAGTCTATGAATTGGCTGGAATTGAGAGTTAATAAAATACACAGAAGTACAAAGTAAAATTTACATGAATAATTTAGTAACAAGGGTTCTATTCTAACGTCTGTAATTGATGTAAATTACAGAGAATTTGTGTTTGATAATGCTTGCTCAAGAAATGACATCTCAAATAAATGGAATGTGGTCCTATGAAATTCAGTTAAAATACAGACAGAAAATACCATGATCAAATGCAGTAAAGTTACGTCGAGAGCGTTAAGAGAATGGTAGCAAAATCTCTTAACTATATAGTCATCAAAGATACACGAAAAATAAGTCCACATCGTAATCACAGTCACACAATATTCACCAGCTCAAAACAGTTCCGAATTCAACATGATGATTCAAAAATTAACACACACAATGCAAAGAATAGTAGCTTATAATCTATTCTCAGTTTCGTAATACAAGCAGAAAGTTAGAATCCTGTTCTGGATCACATTCAGACTTCTCGAAATATGAAGTCCCTTCAAAAGTTAAAGTATGGTAGCAGCTGTTCACTGCCCAGAATCAACCACTTAGATGACGTAATTGCGCCCATTACTCTGGCCTGCCTTCTTCCAGAACTCGACATAAAGTGTGCAGAATAGTTCCCCTGAGCTCATCATTCGAGAAGCCCCACGCTCCACTTGACTCCCGTAGGTTCAGCTACTATATGCTTTTCCATTGGCTGAAGGCCATCCCCACCAAAAATACATCGTCTGTAAGCTGTATAGGCACGATTTGATTCAAGTTGACCACTTCCCAGACTAAACTAATATATTACAACATTTAAATAAAGCCTGGAGCGGCCGTGGCGGCCTGCTCGGCCGTGTCATGCTATCATTCCTGGAGCCGCACAGTTTCGCAAACAAATTCACCGTAACGAGATTTTCACTCTGCAGCGGAGTGTGCGCTGATATGAAACTTCCTGGCAGATTAAAACTGTGTGCCCGACCGAGACTCGAACTCGGGACCTTTGCCTTTCGCGGGCAAGTGCTCTGTGCCCTACCATCTTTTTTTTTTCGCTTTGGTTCATTGTATCTGCTCGGGGCGGTCGTCGCAAGACACCCGTTTCAGTTCGTCGTTGATCCATTAACTCAGTTTTTTTATTACAGAAGGCAGTTAACCCTCTGACCGAACACGCTGAGCTACCGTGCCGGCTTCCATCTGAGCTACCGAAGCACGACTCACGGCCGGTCCTCACTGCTTTACTTCTGCCAGTATCTCGTCTCCTACCTTCCAAACTTTACAGAAGCTCTCCTGCGTGCTTCGGTAGCTCAGATGGTAGAGCACTTGCCCGCGAAAGGCAAAGGTCCCGAGTTCGAGTCTCGGCCGGGCACACAGTTTTAATCTGCCAGGAAGTTTCAAATTCACCTTACTTTTGTATTGATCCTAGGCAGCCTGTTAGCTCACTTGCATATGCGTAACGTTACATTACGAAAATTAACAGCTCGATACTACAAGTGTCAGGGAACTCCTTATTATAGATGAGAGTACTGCTCGAGCGTTTGGGATCCCTATCAGGTCGAATTGAGGGAGGACATAGAAGCAATTCAGAGGCGGGCTGCTATATTTGTTACTGGTAGGTTTAATCATCACGCGAGTGTTACGGAAATGCTTCAGGAACTCGGGTGGGAGTCTCTAGAGGAAAGGAGGCGTTCTTTTCGTGAATCGCTACTGAGGAAATTTAGAGAACCAGCATTTGAGGCTGACTGCTGTACAGTTTTACTGCCGCCAACTTACATTTCGCGGGAAGACCACAAAGATAAGATAAGAGAGATTAGGGCTCGTACAGAGGCATATAGACGGTCATTTTCCCTCATTCTGTTTGGGAGTGGAACAGGGAGAGAAGATGCTAGTTGTGGTACGAGGTACCCTCCGCCACGCACCGTATGGTGGATTGCGGAGTATGTATGTAGATGTAGATGTAGAGAGAGTCCTTAACGCTATAAACTCAAATTTATTACAATACGTGACATTTCTAAAATGTTATCACTTCTAATAATCTCAGACAACCATATAAATCATTCTGTAATCCTTACACGTAACAAACCTTTTGCAAATAAGATATTATCAAGAATATCTGGACTCCCAAGGTGTAATGATAACTCGAAATTTTATTGCTAGCTGAAAGGTTTTCCAGCCACCGATTACCTACTGTTCACTTGGCTAGTAGGTTTGTACAACCCGGTTAATGAACTAACCAGATTGAAAAATCGCAATTAGCAGCGTCATGCGGCCCTGGAAACTAGACCATCTACAATGTACCACTAGTAATATCACTGTATTCATAATGACACATGGATGTATGGGCAGTTCGAAAGTATCCTGTCACCCTTGTTATCTTACTCAAAGAGACATTAAAAACGTAAGCAATTCATAAGCAACTAGTTGTACACACGTCTGAACTTCAAATGACATGACGAACTTTCCTAGATGCGTATTAAAACCCAGTAACTATAAGCAATGCTAACTAAGCAAAGTTTTCGTGCCTGACTGACAGTCTAACGCAGCTGTGATCTTCTTTGCTGACTAGGCATAAATAGACATGATATACCTAATTTTTAGTCGGCATCATTTATCAAACCAAATACTGAAATTACACGAAGAATATGTTTCTATTTGACCAGGATTCCTTGTTTTATTACCACGAATGGACGTTAAATAAAGGGTTTTTTTTAATCAGTAGCCAGATGTGTACATGTCTGAACCAGAAATAACGTGATGAAGAGATCAGTGCTGACTGGAAATGGAACCCCGCACATATGATCGTTGACTATTCAAGATAAGACTATCGAATTCTTTTTCGTCAGTAGCGGGGGGTGGCATGTTTGTGTCCCACTGGGAGTATAAATTGTTGCATATCGTTCTTGTTGGAAACAAATGAAGAGTCGTAAATTGTAGTGGGATGGCAACTGAGCCAACCCGGTATGAGAGGAAGCCGAAAGGCACGCGTTTTAGCTCACGCAGGCTGGCGTGAGGTCTGGAACAGGACAAGGAAATTAGACTAGCAAAAAAGGACGTAGCTGTGGAATACTTAACTTTAATCCATAAATGGTGAACATCGCTCTTGACGGTACATGTTTTACAGCATCAATAGTAACTGGTAATGGCGCCTTGCTAGGTCGTAGCAAATGACGTAGCTGAAGGCTATGCTAACTATAGTCTCGGCAAATGAGAGCGTATTTTGTCAGTGAACCATCGCTAGCAAAGTCGGCTGTACAACTGGGGCGAGTGCTAGGAAGTCTCTCTAGACCTGCCGTGTGGCGGCGCTAGGTCTGCAATCACTGATAGGGCGACACGCGGGTCCGACGTATACTAACGGACCGCGGCCGATTTAAAGGCTACCACCTAGCAAGTGTGGTGTCTGGCGGCGACACCACATAAATACTTAAAATTATTTTCCAACAGAAGTTAGATGTTCTCATGCCAGAGCTTGAGGAGATTTGTTGAAAATTCTTGTGTCAGACCAGGATTCGAACCCAAACAGTCGCCTTACGTGGAGATCTTGACGAGTTTGGAATCCTGAACTGATAACAAATTGATGAGACCGTATCCTCAGGAAGGAATCAATCCTCCCAAAGGGAAGATCTGAATTTGAATCCCAGTCCAGAACAAATATATCTAACATCTCAAATTCAAATAAAAGGTGGAATAAATGGCCTGTATCGTTATATAGCGTTTGGTTCATAACCTAATATAAAATTACAAGTGTAAGAAAGGTTGGTATTGATGAAGTTGCTACATGCCACCAGTTATGCTTCTGTCGTGGTCTAACCTAACCTCTAGTCGGTAATGAAGGCCGCCATGTTTAATATGAATCTGGAACCATGGTGCAATCCTATTTTCTTCATCTGCAGTAACCAGGCACGCCAGATAACAATCGTCATTTGAAGTGGGAACTGAACCCAGATCCTACATATACCAACCTAACAAAAAACTACCATCGAACACAACAGAGAAGTGTCGCATGATCTTGTCGAAAAGCATGTGAGCGACACTGGATTAGAATTCTGACACCTTGACTCCTTGAACTAGATTACAGCCCGTTCAATACATTCGTTTCCGTGTTCAATCCTAACGTCATTATCCAGCTGCCTCAGCTACGCAATCTGTACATTTGACTTCATTTCCTAATCACTGAAATAAATGGTCAACTATACGAAGTGCCAACTCTAGAATGCGGAAGTCCCCACAAGAAGTGTTGAATTCCACTTGAGCCACTCCGCTGCACTGCATGTTCGTGCTAATTTTTGCATAGTGCAAAAGAAAAGTTCTGTTACTAAACCCAATTCTACTGTAATTTTTTAAACTACCCGAGAAAAGTAGGTTGGTGCGTAAGTTCGTGGCGATTTTGTTTGGAGTGTTGGTACATAGGTTGCTACAAGCTCATTTATCAATACTCATTTTTCACTTGAGGTTGTATTATTGTTCTTGCGATGACATCTTGAACGTTGAATATTTGAAGTTAGCGAACAGCGTTGTTTATGAGTTAGAAAAAGGAGTGTTAAATGGAAAAAAGTTTAACGTTTATGACATTTTGTTCTCCGGTGGTTTTATAGATGAGTGAAGGCAGTGGAGGAAGGCCAAACGTTTGTGACGTCTGCAAGGTGAATCAAATCGAAAAATCACGTCAGAAAATGGTGTCCTCTCTTCATGTAGGATCGTTCGGACATGAATTGTTCGCCATATTCAGGAAATCTGACGGCTGTAGCTCTGTAACGTAAGAGGTAAAACGCTTGCCTCCGAGAGAATAATTTAACAAGACAATTGTGTGTCACTACACGCAGCGAACTATAGCAACATCTGGGGAAACGAATACAGTGGTATAGATGGGCAGATGGTGCTTGAATGACGGAGGGTATCCAGATGTTGTAGGTTTATTATGTTAAACTAAAACTATTCATTAACAGAGTTCCTTTGTCAACCGGATTATAAATCAGACTTCATTTCTGCTGTTGAATGAATTGCTCAAACGTGTGTCAACTGCATCGACACCTTTGTATCCCACACACTACGCGACCCCGTCGTATTCTATAAGGGGCTATCAAAAAGTCTTTATAGGAGACAGTCAAATCAGACAGTCGCCTCATTTCGCAGGCACTGAACAAGAGTAACTGACTATCACACCACCACACATCTCATACATTCACCCTATTCCTCCCACCCACCATCTTCATGCGAATTTCTCATTAATTATAATCCCACACACATAAAGATAACATGAAGACGTGTTGTAGATAACAATAGCAGCAATAACATTGTATTAATAATTAATGACGTTTAGCACATTCTATAATTTAGCTGATGGTTATCAAAAGTTGCTGTTCAGTCTGCACAAAAACTGCAGTACTTAGAATTCTGTTACTGAATTTCATCCTTATCCTGATTCTGTCCTGCGGAATTAGAGAAGAGGGAAAAAAAATTGACTTTACATACACCACTTTCACGGCGATATTTGGCCCCATGGCAACAGTTAAATTCGCATGAGCAAACCAACGCGATATCACGGAGCTATGTGGCGCCGATACCGGGAACATTCCATCATTGCTACAGTAGAAGCTAAAGCAGAAGGAATAGTAGATTGTTCACAGACTGAAAGATGAGAGAAATTATTGAAATTTGCTGATAATATTACCTTTTAGCAATCGAAAAATTAAATTTTCACATTGTCACTTATTACGTAAGATTTGTTCAGCATATTTAATCAAAAATACGAGAAAATATCCAAAGAATTTGGAGAGATAATTCAGCTCCAGTCCTGAAAGTAAGGCGACGGTCACAGACTTGCCAAGCAAATTTTGGGATGTTTCCAAGTCTCAGTTTTCCAACAGCGGAAACCTATTTTTGTATGTCTCCCAAAACCGCACTCTAGTGCTGCTACCCAAACCTTATGGACCTCTAGCCTACCGGACACCAACTTGAGGACAGACTTCATTCAACGCACTTACAGAATACATAATTGAGTTTTACATCGATTCTACCTGCTAATTACAGTTATCTGAATATGTATAGCACCATAGTAACATCGTAAACCTAAGTAAAATATTTTGTGGCTTATGTAATTGTGGTATTATTTGTTTATATGCGTAGTTATGTAATGAAGATACAATGGCGTCATAATAATTGTCAAAGATGGAAGCTCTCATGTAAATTTTTTTGAATGAACCATTCCTATGGTAAGGATGGTTTAGCCATAATTCTATAATTGTAAAACATTGATGACAAAAAAAATGGCTCTGAGCACTATGGGACTCAACTGCTGTGGTCATAAGTCCCCTAGAACTTAGAACTACTTAAACCTAACTAACCTAAGGACAGCACACAACACCCTGCCATCACGAGGCAGAGAAAATCCCTGACCCCGCCGGGAATCGAACCCAAGAACCCGTGCGTGGGAAGCGAGAACGCTACCGCACGACCACGAGATGCGGGCCCATTGATGGCAGACAGCATCTCGGCTTTTGGTAGTGTTCTTGTAAAAGGTGCATTATGTGAAGTAGAACCAGCGCTTCGCAAGCGAGATGCAGACAGAAAGGAATCTAAAAAACTGCATTGTTCTATTGGACAAGTTCATAGAGTATGAACTAACAGAAAAAAGTAAACACCAACGTGTCAAATGGGTCAAATGGCTCTGAGCACTATGGGACTTAACATCTGAGATCATCAGTCCCCTAGAACTTACAACTACTTAAACCTAACTAACTTAAGGACATCACACACATCCATGCCCTAGGCAGGATTCGAACCTGCGACCGTAGCAGTCGCGTGGATCCGGACTGAAACGCCTAGAACCGCTCGGCAACAGCGGCCGGCACAAACGTGTCACTTGCTGTAGGCACGTTGTTACTGAATGATTGTTGAGGAGTCATATCCGCTGCCATCTTAACTGCAGCAGATGAAAGTTCCTCATTTTAGCAGAAGGGAATAGAAGTACAGTCAACCAAATTGCATGTTTTTTTACGAGGGTGAGTCAAATAAAAACCTTAAATTTGTAATAACAAATCGAAATTTCGCGCTGTTATCCTGTAAATTGGTAAGCGTGCTACAAACAGCGTGCAGAATGGCCTGTAGGTGGCAGCATAGTGCAGATGCACACATACCGTCGCAGTATCAATATAAAGATGGCCGCCCCACTTGCGACTTGCACCAGGGAAGAACGGCGTTCTGTTATTCGGTTTTTGAGTAGTGAAGATGTGAATCCTATTCTGCGACGCACAGCATGCTAATGCTACTTTGTCCACCAACTGAATGTACTCACGAGTACCCCGAAAGTTTTTTCTACAGTTCTTTGAACCCCTGAAACTCAGTGGTTGTAGATCTTTCTTGTCGACACATGTTACGCCGGCTGTAAGGTTTCATTAAATACGTTTTTAGCGGAAACTCATCATCTCTTACAGTAACAAAATCGTTGGCATTGCAAGGGAATTTGTCTCAAAAACATTGTACAATAAGCTGTTCTGAAATATACTTCCATTAGAACTTCTTGCTTTAGCCCCTTCATCAGCATACGGGAAATAGTAATCGAAATCAGCTAGAACCACTAATACAATACTAAAATTATTTTTGTAATCGTAAAAATAGGATCCAGTGGGTGGAGGATCACGAATCACAATGTGTTTTCCGCTCCGAGCTCCTGCACAGCCTGGAAGGTTCCATTGCTCTCTAAACTCATACTCTGTATTTTTTCTTCACCTGAAGTTGCCGGCGCCTGAAATAAAATTGTTTTGATTACAGGAGTCATCGACAAACTTAAAAGAACAATCATAACTGGAGAACTCACAATCCCCATCTATAGAAACAAGCGCTGTTGAGGATCTCAGCGAGATCACGCCAGGCACATCACAGACCCCAGCAGAAACTGAGACGCCCAGGGCAGAACTGAAACGAAAAATGCATTCAACTCCGCCGCAGCCTTCACATCAAAAATCAGGGAAAAGCTTTGCATGACCCCCAAATAGATTTTTTTCAAGTGCGATTAACAAATTACACACCATTTCAAGTCGTGCTCTAGTAATTAATCAAAAAAATTCCTACGACTATTACAAGTACATTGCGTCAGTGTTACGCAGTATTTGTCCTCAAATTGCCGTATGGCTTCAAGATGCAATTACTTGGCAAATATCAAATGCAATGCGCAGCCCCCCCCCCCCCCCCACTCTCACCAACCATCCAGCACTATCAAAAGAATCAAATATGAGTGATGATTTCTCAGACGAACGTTTATTAGATTACTTTCATTTTCATTAGTTGTAACATTTTTAATGATCAGTATTATTATGCTGATCCACAATTATTATTTCTTTCTGTTTTTTAAATGCTTAGACCCAAAATACAGTACTGTGTTGAAAATTCAAATAAAAAACAGAAATACATCCAAACGAAAAAGTTGTATATTAGATATTACTGTAATTACCTGTATAAATTCCTTAAGTGCCTTTTGAATCACTTTACGAGTTTCAGGTATAAACTTAGTTATTATATTTTTTGGAACACGGAATAAATATTCCAGACCTTTATAAAAGTTTCTCCTGTGGTTAAATAGCGTAAAGTTACTTGAAGTTTAATTTTTGCTTTTACTGCTTCTCTCATATGCGTATCTGATTATGAAATCAATGGCGGAACAAGTTCCACCAAGCAGGCAAAGCATTCGTAATAAGTTTTTAAACCATCAGGGTAATGACTTATTAGTTCATTGTCAACCAAATCAAGTGCCCCGATAGTCTTTGAAGTATCCGCTTCCTGACCCACCACCGTCTTCTCTTCCATTTTTCTTGCGGTTCCACCAAACGATTCATTCTCTGTGCCATAACAGCAGCAAAAACCAAATTCACCACAGCACAACTCTAGATGAGGAGCTCGCTCATGGCCGGCTTCGCGCGGTCAACTGAATCACGCTTTCGCTAGCACTTCAATCCGTGTGAACTGATGGGATCACTCCAGGCATGGCACGACAGCAAACACCAAAGTGTAGCACACATTCGTTTTCAAGCCCCGTGGGAACGCAGCTTTAAGGTTATCCTACCCTTAGTCATTGTTTTGTGACGATGCAATACCGCGTAAAATGGGTATAAGGCTGCGACGCCTATTCATTCAAATTGTAACTGGTTAATAAAATTCAGAGCAGTGGAGGAAATATTGCAATGAACTGAGGATGAAACTAACCGCACACATAGAACCTGAACAGTGACTTATTTCAGCTGAAAGCAGACGATACGATTTGTTTCGGAAAACTGATTTAACATATTTACCAAAACAATAAATTCTGTTGTTATGTTAAGGCATTTACAGCATAAAAATTGAGATTTACGTTCTGTAAGTCAGATTATTTAATCTGATGCTAACTTCAAGAGAAATCCTTGAAATTCACATAGCCTGGTATTTTTCAAACAGCAGTAATAGACGTAACACTAGTGTTAGCAATATATGTGCCAATCATTATGCAGAATTATTGTTTATGACATGCAAAAAACAAATCATTATTTTTACGGAAATCCATACGTGTTAGGTAAAGGTTGCCTCTACGGAGGCTGTGTTGTGTAGTATAAGTTATAGTAATTACTTATTTCATAATAACTATCGGATAATATCTATCGGTATGTTCCTCTGTTAAAAAATTGTGAAAGTTTGGCAATGCTCGTGAGCGCGGCCTCGGGTTTGCAGAGTAAGTCTCCAAAAACAGACTGAGAGGCTGTGAGGGCATAATTTGGCATGTCTGTTTACCGTTCTGGTTTTTCTCTATTTGTGGGACCTCAATTTTTCAGTTAAAGACTGGTGGATCAGTAATATCTGGGAGCAAATGAATGTGCTCGAAAGCTATGTTGACGGTGTTATTAAGGCTTTACAACAGGCTTTTTTTACTGATTTTGGACATATCGGACACTTCAAGGGTTGAGATCAAGCAATTTTGTTTATATACCAGTGACAAGACGTCTTTCTAACGTGTCTTCATCAAAGCTAAAATTGACAAAACGTATTTTACAACAGAACATTAATTTGCGTTCAGGATCATAATTCATGAGAAATCCACAGTGGAATTACGTGAGCAGGAGTTGTGTTGGGTGCATAGTAACAAGATAAACTACACTCCTGGAAATTGAAATAAGAACATCGTGAATTCATTGTCCCAGGAAGGGGAAACTTTATTGACACATTCCTGGGGTCAGATACATCACATGATCACACTGACAGAACCACAGGCACATAGACACAGGCAACAGAGCATGCACAATGTCGGCACTAGTACAGTGTATATCCACCTTTCGCAGCAATGCAGGCTGCTATTCTCCCATGGAGACGATCGTAGAGATGCTGGATGTAGTCCTGTGGAACGGCTTGCCATGCCATTTCCACCTGGCGCCTCAGTTGGACCAGCGTTCGTGCTGGACGTGCAGACCGCGTGAGACGACGCTTCATCCAGTCCCAAACATGCTCAATGGGGGACAGATCCGGAGATCTTGCTGGCCATGGTAGTTGACTTACACCTTCTAGAGCACGTTGGGTGGCACGGGATACATGCGGACGTGCATTGTCCTGTTGGAACAGCAAGTTCCCTTGCCGGTCTAGGAATGGTAGAACGATGGGTTCGATGACGGTTTGGATGTACCGTGCACTATTCAGTGTCCCCTCGACGATCACCAGTGGTGTACGGCCAGTGTAGGAGATCGCTCCCCACACCATGATGCCGGGTGTTGGCCCTGTGTGCTTCGGTCGTATGCAGTCCTGATTGTGGCGCTCACCTGCACGGCGCCAAACACGCATACGACCATCATTGGCACCAAGGCAGAAGCGACTCTAATCGCTGAAGACGACACGTCTCCATTCGTCCCTCCATTCACGCCTGTCGCGACACCACTGGAGGCGGGCTGCACGATGTTGGGGCGTGAGCGGAAGACGGCCTAACGGTGTGCGGGACCGTAGCCCAGCTTCATGGAGACGGTTGCGAATGGTCCTCGCCGATACCCCAGGAGCAACAGTGTCCCTAATTTGCTGGGAAGTGGCGGTGCGGTCCCCTACGGCACTGCGTAGGATCCTACGGTCTTGGCGTGCATCCGTGCGTCGCTGCGGTCCGGTCCCAGGTCGACGGGCACGTGCACCTTCCGCCGACCACTGGCGACAACATCGATGTACTATGGAGACCTCACGCCCCACGTGTTGAGCAATTCGGCGGTACGTCCACCCGGCCTCCCGCATGCCCACTATACGCCATCGCTCAAAGTCCGTCAACTGCACATACGGTTCACGTCCACGCTGTCGCGGCATGCTACCAGTGTTAAAGACTGCGATGGAGCTCCGTATGCCACGGCAAACTGGCTGACACTGACGGCGGCGGTGCACAAATGCTGCGCAGCTAGCGCCATTCGACGGCCAACACCGCGGTTCCTGGTGTGTCCGCTGTGCCGTGCGTGTGATCATTGCTTGTACAGCCCTCTGGCAGTGTCCGGAGCAAGTATGGTGGGTCTGACACACCGTTGTCAATGTGTTCTTTTTTCCATTTCCAGGAGTGTATTTATCACCTCCACAACGTAGTGACAGTCTATTGTGGAAGATATTAAATCGACTACAGAATTGTGTAAGAATATGGCAAATTGCTGCGATCAACATGCACAACTACCATTTGCAGCATACACTGAAGTGACAAAAGACGTGGGACACCTCCTAATATCGTGTCTGACTCCCTCTCCCCGGCATAGTGCAGCAAATCAACATGAAATGGACTCAACGAGTCGTTGGAAGTCCCCTGCAGAAATATTCAGCAATGCTGCCTCTATAGCCGTCCATAATTCCGATAGTGTTGCTGGTGCAGGATTTTGTGCACGAAATAACCTCTCAATTATGTCCCATAAATGTTCGATGGGACTCATTTCGGGCGATCTGGGTGGCCAAATCATTCCCTTGAATTGTCCAGAATGGTTTTCAAACCAATGGCGCACAATTATTACCCGATGAATATTCCGTCGTTATTTGGAAACATAAAGTCCATAAATGGCTGCAAATGGTCTCCAAGTAGCCGAACATAACAATTTCCAGTCAATGATCGGTTCTGTTAAACAAGAATCTGTTCCATGTAAACACAGCCCACACAATTACGCAGCCACCACTAGATTGCACGGTGACTTGTTGACAACTTGGGTCCATGGATTCATGGGGTCTGAGCCACACTCTAATCGTACCATCAGCTCTTACCAACTGAAATAGAAACTCATTGGATTAGGCCACAGTTTTCCAGTAGTCTAGGATCCAACCGACATGGTCACCAGCCCAGGAGAGGCGCTACAGGTGATGTGTTGTTAGCAAAGGCACTCGCGTCGGTCGTCCTCTCAATAGCCCATTAACGCCTAATTTCGCCGCACTGCCCGAATGGGTAAGTCCGTCGTACGTCCCACATTGATTTCTGCGGTTATTCCACGCAGTGTTGCGTATCTGTTACCTCTGACAACTCTACGCAAGCGGCGCTGCTCTCGTTCGTTAAGTAAAGGGCGTCGGCCATTGCGTTGTCCGTGATGAGAGGTAATGCCTGAAATATGGTATTCTCTGCACATTCTGCACACTAGGGATCTCGTAATATTGAATTCCCTCACGATTTCTGAAAGGAATTTCCGTGTTCAGAGTCTGTTAATCCCGCCGTACGGTCATAATCACATCAGAAATCTTTTCACTTGAATTACCTGAGTGCAAAATACAGCTCCGCCAATGCACTGCTCATTTACACCTTGAGTGCGCGGTACTACCGCAGTCTGCATATGTGCATATAGCTAGCCATTATGAGTATAATGAACACGTGTTTTCTTACCATTTTATTTAGTCGCTAATAACACCAGTCCATTTGGCAGAAATTTATTTGTTTGCTCGTTTCGGGCATAGCCCATCATCAGAACAGGATATAAGAGGACTTAATACACAGTACCGTGTCACATGATTTCATTCGAAACACTAGTGCTCAATTAAGATTGAAATCACGTGACATGACACTATGTTCTGTAAATAAAACCGCTTAGATCCTTAATACATTTCTTCATCTATTGGGTCGTTCCGGTTAGTGTCATCATCAGATCATAAACGAAGTATTATGTCGTTTTACTTGATGTTGTGATGATGGGCTTTGGCCGAAAGGTGTAAACAAATTTGTAACAATAAATAGACTGTTATTATAAGGAACCGAAACAAATAGTGAAAAAGACATTCTCAATGTTAACTACCTTAAGATGAGAGCGTGTTGTGTATGGGATACAAAGTGTTGACGCTGTTCATGAACTTTTGAACTAGTTTAAGTTATAATCTGGTTGACAACGAACGCTGTTAATTGGCTCTGAGCACTATAGGACTTAACATCTGAGGTCATCAGTCCCCTAGAACTTAGAACTACTTAAACCTAACTAACCTAAGGACAACACACACATCCATGCCCAAGGCAGGATTCGAACCTGCGACCGTAGCAGTCACGCGGTTCCGGACTGAAGCGCCTAGAACCGCTCGGCCACCGCGGCCGGCGAACGCTGTTAATGAATCACAATAAATCAATAGCATCTGCATAGTCTCCATACATTCAAACAAAGTCTGCCCACTTATACCATCGTATTCGTATCCCCAGATGTTGCTGTGGATCGCTCTGTGTAAACACCATTCCAGAATACTTTCTTAAACTTCTTTTTATCTACGGACCTGTTGTCACTGAGCCCTTCATCAGAATGAGGACCAAGTTACTATCTTATTTACACTTAACGTACCAGTCTATTCTAACAATTACTCATCGATAATATTCATATGAATATTCTGAAAATCTAGAGGCTAAAACCAAAATAAAATAATAAGAGATGTGATGACAAAGGCCACTCACTTTATATCCTCCATTCTTAATTTATGGTGTTTCGGTTAGCATACACACTTTTACTTACAAACTACTGGCCATTAAAATTGCTACACCACAAAGATGACGTGCTACAGAATCGAGATTTAACCGACAGGAAGAAGATGATGTGATATGCAAATGATTAGCTTTTCAAAGCATTCACACAAGGTTGGCGCCGGTGGCGACACCTACAACGTGCTGACATGAGGAAAGTTTCCGACCGATTTCTCATACACAAAGAGCAGTTGACCGGCGTTGCCTTGTGAAACGTTGTTGTGATGCCTCGTGTAAGGAGGAGAAATGCGTACCATCACGTTTCCGACATTGATAAAGGTCGGATTGTAGCCTATCGCGATTGCGGTTTATCGTATCGTGACATTGCTGCTCGCGTTGGTCGAGATCCAATGACTGTTAGCAGAATATGGAATTGGTTGGTTCAGGAGGGTAATACGGAACGCCGTGCTGGATACCAACGGCCTAGTATCACTAGCAGTGAGATGACAGGCATCATATCCAGATGGCTGTAACGGATCGTGCAGCCACGTCTCGATCCCTGAGTCAACAGATAGGGACGTTTGCAAGACAACAACCATCTGCACGAACAGTTCGACGACGTTTGCAGCAGCATGGACTATCAGCTCGGAGACCATGGCTGCGGTTACCCTTGGCGCTGCATCACAGTCAGGAGCGCCTGCGATGGTGTACTCAACGACTGACCTGGGTGCACCAATGGCAAAACGTCATTTTTTCGGATGAATCCAGGTCCTGTTTACAGCATCATGATGGTGGCATCCGTGTTTGGCGACATCGCGGTGAAGTCACACTGGAAGCGTGTATTCGTCATCGCCATACTGGCGTTTCACCCGGCGTGATGGTATGGTGTGCCATTGGATACACGTCTCGGTCACTTCTTGTTCGCATTTACGGCACTTTGAACAGTGGACGTTACATTTCAGATGTGTTACGACCCGTGGCTCTACCCTTCATTCGATCCCTGCGAAACCCTACATTTCAGGAGGATAATGCACGACCGCATGTTGCAGGTCCTGTACGGGCCTTTCGGGATACAGAAAATGTTCGACTGCTGCCCTGGCCAGCACATTCTTCAGATCTCTCACCAATTGAAAATGTCTGGTCAATGGTGCCCGAGCAACTGGTTCGTCACAATACGCCAGTCATTACTCTTGATGAACTGTGGTATCGTGTTGAAGCTGCATGGGCAGCTGTACCTGTTCACTCCATTCAAGCTCTGTTTGACTCAATGCCCAGGCGTATCAAGGCCTTTATTATGGCCAGAGGTATTTGTTCTGGGTACTGATTTCTCAGGATCTATGCACCCAAATTGCGTGAAAATGTAATCACATGTCAGTTCTAGTATAATACATTTGTCTAATGAATACCCGTTTATCATCTGCATTTCTTCTTGATGTAGCAATTTTAATGGCCAGTCGAGTATCTGTCATGTTTCAAGCAGTTGTCAGTTTGGCAGCAGCTTTCGATTCGTCTTCGAAGCGAAGCTTTACTTCAGGGCTGCTAGCCCACTCAAGAAACACAGCTGTGGAAGCCTATTCCTTTCTGCTGAGAGGGTGATAGGAACCTGGCAACATGGCAAAATAAGTCTGGCAAGTCTGTGATAGTCGAGTTACTTCCTGGAGTAACAGAGAATTATCCTGCTAAATTCACTTGATATTTTCTTCATATTCCAATTAAATGTTCTGAACGAATTCCACTCACCGTGTTTCCTCTAACTGTCAAGAGTATGTTTTTAGTCAAGCAAGAGCACCCCACACAGAAACTACAATTAATCTGTGCTTCTTCACAGTGACTTATCTGCCTTTGCCGTCACCAGGACAATGAGAGAGCAGTGAATGCCACACTTGGTCGTTAGGTCTGTGGAAACGTCGTTGAGCTGTAAAGTCAACGGCCGGCCGATGTGGCCAAGCGGTTCTAGGCGCTTCAGTCCGGAACCGCGCGACCGCTACGGTCGCAGGTTCGAATCCTGCCTCGGGCATGGTTGTGTGTGATGTCCTTAGGTTAGTTAGGTTTAAGTAGTTCTAAGTTCTAGGGGACTGATGACCTCAGCAGTTGAGTCCCATGGTGCTCAGAGCCATTTGAACCATTTTTTTGTAAAGTCAACGCTGTGTTTGTTCTAGGTTCCATTCTATCAGAAGGGAAGCGTTTTATCTCTTACCTGACAGAGCTACAGCCGTTCCTGATGTGGCGAATAATTAATGTCCAAACGATCCTACGTAAAGCGAGGAAAACATGTTCTGAAGATAGAACTCACCCTACGGACGGCACAAATGTCTGAGCTTCCTCCATTGCTTTAAATCTAAAGAGAACAAAATGTCACAAACTCCAAACATTTTCCCATTTAACGCTCCATTTTCTTACCAATAAACAACGCTACTCACTACCTTCAAATATTCAACGTTCGAGATGTCATCGCAAGAACAATACTAGAACCTCAAACAAAAAATGAGGACTCATAAACAAAACTTATAGCAACCGGCGCATCAACACGCCAAACAAAATCGTCACGAATTTAAGCACCAACCTGCTTTTTTTGGGTAGTTTAAAAACTTATGGAAGAACCGGGTTCAATAACAGAGCTTTTATTTTGCACTGTACGAAGCTTAGCACAAACAGATAGTGCATCAGAGTAGCTGAAGTGGAATGCAACCCTTCCTGTGGAAACTTCCACTTTCTAGTGTTGGTGGTTTGTGTAGTTGGCCATTGCGCGATTTTGTCTCAGTGATTAGAAAATGAAGTCAAATGTACACATTGGGTAGCTGAGGCGACTGGTCAATGACGTTTGGATCGAACATGGAAATGAATGTGTTGAACACGCTGTAATCCTGTCCCAAGGGACCAGGGAGTCAGATTTCTCATCCAATGTAGCACACCTGCCTTACGACAGAATCATGCTACACTTCCATGAGTTGTTTGGTGGTGTGGTGGGTTGATGCTCCGATGGTCTACGTAGAGTCTAGATTCAGTACCCAATTAAGGTGAGAATTTTAATTGGCACAAGCGGATCTTATTGACCTATGGTTACAGCAAGGGAAGAACGTTGGATTGCACCATGGTTCGAGATTCACATTAAAGATAGTGGTCCTTCGATACCGACTAACGACAGTGGCACAAGTTGCGGCACGTACATGCTGTGTCACCACTGACCTTTCTTACACTAGTAACTTTGTTTTAGATAACGAACCAAAAGCTATGTAAGGCCACAGGACAGTTATACCATAATTTATTCGAAACTGAGATGAGTACATTGGTTTCAGGGATTTGATTCCTCTTTGAGGATACAGTTCCATCATTTCAATTTTTGCGCAGGATTCCAAACTCCTGAAGGTCTCCCCGAAAGGCATGTGTCTGGGTTCGAATCCTGTCCTGGCACAAAAACTTTCATCGTGCCTTTTCAAGTAATAGCATGAACACACGTAATTGGTAATGGAACATAATTTTTATTTTTAATGTTTCTTCATTCGTTGTCAACAATAATGATATGTGACTTTTTCTATTCACAGTGAGACCCAGAACTGTTCATCACATCATTTACAGATCAAAAATGCTATACCCAGCTACTGGTAAAAAGAATTCGATAGTTAATATCCTGCCACGTGACGTTAACAACGATGTGTGCGGGGTTCGATTCAAAGTCACCATTCAACTCTTCGTCGCGTTATTTCTAGCTCAAACATGTGCACATCTCGCTACTGATGAAAGAAATCTATATTTAATGTCCATTCGTGGCTAGAAAACGACGACGATGGTGCCGGGTTGGAATCCAGGGAATACAAAAATTATTCATTCGTCTCGTCATTTCAGGTTCAGACATCTCCCTACTGCAAAGAAAATTTGGCATCTGACATTTGATTGCTCTTAGTTAACAATCAGATTAGGTGCTGGGTTTGTATTCCTGTCCAAAGCTTTACACGTTATTTTTAAGTTGTTACTTGTGAATGAAATCAGGTTTAATATCTTTCGTGGTTAGTTTACAGGTAGAATAGTTGCTCGATATTTTCGCCGTGTTACTTTTCACGTCTCTTAATGCCTAGTCGCCAGTGACGATCTGTTCTGTGTTCTGTGTTCTCCGGCAACTAAACTTCGCTTAGCATTGCCTGTAGGTGCTGGGTTTTAATCCATATCCAGAACAGTTGGTCATGTCATTTCAGGTTCAAATATGTGCACAGCTAGCTGTTCATGTATTATTTATGTTTTCAGTGTCACTTCGAACTAGATAACAAGGGCAGTAGGAGAGAAACTGCTCTTAGATCTACGTGTCATCATGGATACAGTGATATTACTAGTGATACGTTGTTGATGGTGAGGTTTCCACAGAGCACTTGACGCTATTAATCGTGGTTTTTCTGTTTTTCTGTCTGTTTAGTTCATTTACCAGTTCATACAAAGCCACTCGTCAAACTTACGACGGTTAATGGGTGGCTGGAAAATCTTTCAGTGAGCAAGAATACATCGAGTTATCATACTACTTTGGGAGTCCAAATATTCTTGCAAAATCTCTTACTTGAATAAAATTTGTTTTGACAAAAGGTTTAGACAATGATTTGTTTGGTTGTCTCAGATACTAATGAGTTTGTTAACATTTTAGAAATGTTATTTACTGTAATAAATTTGAGTTTACAAGCGTTAAGGATTGTCTCATCTCTAATAAGGTGTTCTCTGACACTTGTAGTATCCTGGTCTTAATTTACATCTCGTATAGTATGTTACTGCCACACAGAGCTGTATTATCTAATGGTCACTTGTGGTAACCATCTTTTATAGTCAGACGACTGTACTGAAAAGTGATTAGACTTCCTGCAAGAAAGTTATGTTATGTGAGCTGCATGCAAAGCTGGCGGAACGCAGTTCAGGTTGTTCGGATACTTTTGAGCATGATAGTACATCTGAGGACTAAATTAATTATACGGGCTGATACGACATTACACTGTTGCGTATCGCATATGAGACACAGACGTGAACCACGTTACCTGGTATTATGCCAGCGGATTTGCCGCACTTATGCGAAGTATGTGTGTGGATGTGTGCCGTTAATGGTTGATATGGTTGAAAAAGTAAAAAAAAAAAAATCGTAGGGCATTTTTGACACACACACACACACACACACACACACATCGTGAGTAGTTGGGGGTTGGTGGCGTGAGCACACTTTTGACATCAGATTGATAAGCAAATTAATTAAATTGATCAATAAATCATCCTGCCCCCCTCACCACCACTCACTTCCTCCCCCAACCACACCCACCCACGCCTCCAGATGACGTCACGTGTTTTTTCCAGCTGTACGTTTGCCCCAGCCCCTCCTCCCCCTCCCCTCTCCCCCACCACGCCTCCTCCCAACCTACCCTGTTGCCGAGAATTTCGAATCTTGGTGTGAAATTAAAATTGGCGGTATCCTTTCAGGGATTCGAACCTCGATCCTCCTGGGCGGAAAGCCCAAGTGTACCCCCCTAACACAATGAAACCAACAGAGGCGCTTGGAATTGAAGGGAAATTAAAAATTTCTGTGCCCTTTCTGGGACTCGAACCCTGATTCTACTGTACAAAAAGCCCAAGTACAAACCCCAACATATGGAAAATGTTCAGATACGGGAGAGGAAGGTTAGGTTAGTGTACTTCATTAATTTTTGTCGGGAAATAGACGCAAATATCGACCTAATTACGTAATTAATCACAAAGATCAGGCCTAATTACACAACTATATGCATAGCGCTACACAAGGACGGAATAAAAGCGCAATACATCACAAAAATTGATGATAGCATACAACTGGTATTATCCTACCACTCAAAACTAGCGACAGACACACTCAAACTCTACCCTACACCTACAAGCTGGCGGGAAAAAGGCAGGGGTGTAAGGTACTATCTGTATTCTTAGGAAATACGTAAGTATACAGTATCTACCGTTTGACATCATAGTTCGCAACAGATGCCTGCTCAAAAACCATCCTGCAACCCAGGTAATCGAAACCAAACAACGATATGCATTGCGGCATATTTTCCCTCAGTTTATATGAATTTTCCATTATTTTATCGACTTTTTTATATCACTTCTATCCATGCGATCACGACATCACTTATTGTTCTGTGTTTCAACATTGCCTGTAAATGTAGTACAGCTGCCAACATCTAGTGCAAACGCACTGTTTTTCTGGTCGGGCGGCATAGTATAGCACCGTACTCGATCGCAACCTGACACCTACAACCGCATATTCTACAGTTACAGCACGTTTGCTCTGTATGTCTGGGAGCCATCCACGACACAAGAACATACACAGACATACAGGAAACAGAGCAAGGGCGCAGCAAATGTGGAATATGTGGGTGGAGGCGACTGGATCCAATCGAGAACAGTGCTATACTACGCCTCCCGATCAGAAAAATAGTGCATTTGCGCTAGGTGTTGGCACCAGTACTACATTTACAAGAAATTTTAGAACACGGAACGAGAGGCTATGTCATGATGGCACGGGTAGAAGCGACATTAAAAATCGATAGAATTGCGAAAAATACGTGTAAATTGAGGGAAAATACGCCGAAATGAGGGGAAATTGAGGGAGTACTTGCATGTCTTCTGTTGTTGCAGAAAAATTCTTATACATTGGAACGAGTATATGACAGCTAGAGGAATTCGGGAAAACGGCGAGACGGAAGCACCGGGAACCGGGGATACAATCTTCTGTTTTTCGTCGAGTCAACATTCCACTGTATGCCTATTGAGGTAATAGTGACACGCGTGAGTTGACTGCTGTCTTTGATGCTTTCCTGGAAAAAAGAGAACCATCTGCCTCTAAACTTACTTGCATATGCATTAAAGGATGACAGAGAGTGGATGGAGTAATAGGGTGAGATGGAGCTGTAACGAGGTAGGATTTAATGGTAGACTGATGCATTCTAGAGAGAAAGGGATATGGCGCTGCAGGTCATTTGACAATTTTTTCCGTTCCTCTGTCGGGTTGCATCAGTTGCGTGACATGACCTGCGTTCGACTCGCATACAACTGCGTGTTCTGTCTACTTGCGATCGTTAACAGCAAACCTCTCGGTCATCAGAGGACTTCCATCCCGTTTCGACACATTCCTCAAGAGGAATGAAGATTTATGCAGTGTACTCCATTCCCCCGCTGCATCTTGGGCATAAAATCAAGTCTTCGGTTTCATAACTACGGTGATTCTAAGTTAGTGACAGGTGTTTGTAAGGTACTACAGTCACCGTGTATACATCTTCTTGACAGTTTCCTGTCTACGGAGTTAATGGCGGAATGACGTGTAATTTCACATGTCAAACACCGCTGCTATGCGTTTGTCCATTTCTTTGTGAGAGGCATTCCCTGTTACTAACGATCATTTTATATAGGACTGATGCGAGAATAGTACAATTTCTGAACCATGATCGGATGTGAATAGTGGGGGCTACACTCCTCAGGAACAGTACGTGTATCACAAGGAACCGATGTTTTAAGGAAGTAATTTTTAATTTTACAATTTATCACCATATTTTAACGTAGAGAAACCTGCAAGGAGAATGTATGTCATGCGCTGGAAATATATTTCGTACATTGGGATAGTAACAGCGTTGCATTCCATATGACTAATAGATTGGAAACAGCAGTGATTTAACATTATAGCATGTTTTAAGTGCAGAACACTGTAACCTTAGGAGTGCATGTGTTTATGTTCTCTCTTACCTATACTTTCTTGGTAATGACCCCAGATACTAGAACAATACTTTAGAACTGCTAGCTTAGTTGTCTTACGTGAAACGCAGTAAACTCCCGGCCGTCTGGAGCTCCATCATGCGTAAATACCACCCGTTTCTTATTCATAACCGTCTGTTATATCATCACAACAGTTTCATATCTACTGTTCACAGATAAGGGGTGCTAACCTCCTCGACATTCCCGCGTCTGGAGAAATCTTGGCGGGACAGCAGTTACAGCCTCGGTTCGTACTGTTCCTACACGAAACATGGAATGTAGCGGTCTACTTCTGGTCAGCTGCAGGGAGCGTTGGTCGAAGACAATGCGAGGAGATCTTTCGGTCTCTAACTTTATCCTAAGAATGTGTGAATGCCTTGTGACTCCCATCCACACAGAGCAAGATCGTAAGTTACGCACTATGATCGAAGTCGTTGTCTGGTATACTTTGGTGTATATGTTCGAGATTTAACAGTGAATGAACAGACTGCACAGTCATCTACTTACATTTGCAGTGATACTCGCAAAGTAGTGGAGCGGCTGTTTAGTGATGATACAGAGACTGGTGAGAATGGTGTCGCGAAAACTGCTAAAATTGATCGCACTATCAGCTATGATGCTTTTTGTTACAGTACATCGACGGTATCTTTTACATCCCAACAGTCCAGGTATGCTGTTGATAACCACATAGTGCCGGCCGCGGTGGCCCTGCGGTTCTAGGCGCTCTAGTTCGGAACCGCGCTGCTGCTACGGTCGCAGGTTCGAATCCTGCCTCGGGCATGGATGTGTGTGATGTCCTTAGGTTTAAGTAGTTCCAAGTCTAGGGGACTGATGACCTCAGATGTTGAGTCCCATAGTGCTCAGAGCCATTTGAACCATTTTTTTGATAACCACATAATGTGATTTACACTGTGTGATGTCTAGTTTCCTGGGGCAGTCAATGGATAAAAGTGTTAGTGTCAGTTTAGAATCTGACACAGACGTCGAAGTCGTGGCGGGAAAAAAAGTATGGCATTGTAAAAAGCGTGTTACAGCAGGTAAAGCGGTGTATCATACAACGAAACAGCGTCCCACTCCTGCGACTGATAACATGTGGGAGAATGTTCTCGTACAGTACAGGCGATGAAATTTTACACTGGTCTGTGCAAGCGACATCGGTCATTGGCCACCTGCTCTAATGGATAAATACCTGTATATTTAATAGGATCGATGCATATGCTCGTTGCCAGCATGTAGACGGTATTCGTTTTCGATATATCGGAAGAGAGAGATGCAGTAAAATTCTATCGGATGAAATTAACGGACCTTTTATAGTTCGTAATTTTTCTCTGCTGGATGGTACAGAGTAACGATGATAGACTGTTTGGGTGATAGACGTGAATGGATCCAGAGGGACAAGGATCTGCTTCGATGTTGAGTCTTCTTACTTTTGCCAGCAAGAGACACCACCATAACTGTTCGTACTCTCTTCGTGTTGAAGGAGCAGGCTTCATTTGTCGTTGACATTACACATCATACACGGGTGGCGGTGCTACGACAACATGTTCCCACTTCCACCGAGTGGTCAAAACACGCCCCTACAGCATTAACTTAGCTCACTCTGTTTCTACACAGGTTGCCGAATGTGGTGGATATTGCTCCCTCCGACTTCTGGGTAAAATTGCTAAAATTGATCTCGCTATCAGGGACATGTATTACAGTACATCGCTCCATATCAATGGCATCTTTCCAATCCCGAATGACCACTGGGTATGCTGTTGATTACCGCATAATGATTGACTGACACCACTTCATTGAGATGGAGGGAACCTTTATGAAACACTGGATGTCTGCTGCTTGTCGCTGTGGAACATGGGATTAGTTGTAGAGGTCATCACCTTAATACAGTTGTTTGGAAGCGTTCCTCATTGCTACAGACTCGTCCTATTTCCATATGCTACAATACCCTACACATGTTTTTATTTTTATTTTTCTTCACCAATAAGATAAGGAATACCTCTTTTTATTTGTGCTACCTCAAGCGTGTTGTGAACAGTACCTTCCGGCTATGGTCAATACCGGAACAGTAATCATGTACATGACTGCAAAATGAATGAACAATGCTTTTCGAAATGGAGCACCGAGACATCCGTAACCCTTTCGATGGGAAGATGAGATTAGCTGTACAGGCAATCACCATCGAATAATTGCTGGAAGCGCTCTACAATACCGCAAACACTTCCAGTTTCCATATGTTGCGATGTCTTCCACATTTTTGTCAATGAGAAACATAGCATCTGCGTTTTATTTCTACCAGTCTGTGGTGCGGTAGCTGTATAGTTTATGCTATGCGACGTTCAGTTTTCTGTGAGAGCCAGAGGATCTAAACGTGTTAATGTCGGTTTAGCAGCAGCTGACACGGGTCTCTAAGTAATGACAGAAAAAGCAAAGTGTATGGCGGTCGGTGTACACTGATTGGGTGTGTTGCAAGCGAAAAAAACAATGTATTAAACTGCTTAGGGAGGAGCAATACACGAACACTCTCATGTGACTGATAGTCTGTTGGATATAGTCATCCTACAGTACAGGTGATGAACTTTACATTGGTTTGTGGAAGCGACTTTGATCACGAATCACCTGCTCCAATGAACCAATACCTGTATATTTAATACTATCACCACGTATGTTTGGGTGATAGACAGGAATGCACCCTGAGAGACACAGATCTCCTTCAGACTACCTGTATGTAGTTTGGAGATGTGTCGCAAAATCTTCGTCCTTCCTCCTTCATCTACGATGTGTAGTCTTCCTAATTTTCCCAACAAGGAACACCACCGTAACTGCTCATACTATCTCTTCTACTGCCTCGTGTTGCAGGGGAAAGCTTCGTTTAGCGCTGGCCTTACACACAATACACGGTTGGCTGAGCTACGACACCATCTTCCCACGTCCACCGAGTGATCAAAATGCGCTTCTGTAGCATTAACTCAGCTCGTCCTGTTTCCCCACAGGATGCAAAAGGTCCTAGATATAGCGCTCTCTGACTTCCGTACAGGTCAGACTGAAAGTGGGACGATCACATGGACTAAGCTGCAGGGAAGGAGGGGCAGAGACTTAGGAGCAGTTACAAGATGCAGAGGGATTGCCTAAAAACAGCGCTGGAGTTCTTGATGTATGAGATCCTTAGCAGATACATACCAAAAAAAACAACGTTATTCGTTTCGAGAAAGTGGCACGAATATGATTCACCAGTGACTGTAACCATTAAAAGACGTTTCTAGAAGATACAACTTGCATGTGTGGTAGAATGGATAGACTTGACTCCAAATCACAGACAGCATTTCTACCTGAAAGAGTAACACTATCAGCAACTCGTGTGTGTGCCTGTAGACTCAAGGTCGCTTTTTACGCAGGGTGACGGTAACATAGGCGTTATGATCGTGTTTTAATAGCACAGTTCTTATGCGAAATATATGTTGTGGGCTGTAGAATCCCTCTGTGGTCAGCTTCAAATGTCATTTCTCAATAGTGTTCCTCGAAAGGAACATCGTGTTCCCTCCATGGATTCCCAGTCGTCCTCGCTGGTGAGTGTAATCCGACTGCTGAAAAAAAATAATTCGCCATGCAAAGTGACTCTCATGATCAATTTAATCAATTAGCCTATCAAACTGATATCAATGAGATGCCACCTGGTGGGTGGAAGAGATGGCTAGGGCACCACGGAATGATTCTTGACAAGCGTTTCATTTTTTTCGTTGCGGCGATATCTTTTAACGAAATTTCAATGTCCCACCTACACAGGGCGAGACAGGCTCTCACGATTTGTTTCGTAAACGCTAGTATGATATAGCATCGCACTGGTAAGAGGGGCCCTGTCATAGTGTAGATAACAGCTACGTTCTCTTGAATTATAGCTTCTTGCTGTCAAACGTAAAATGAATGTTATTTTTCCCTACATGTGTGCCAATGGCGAGAAAGATTGTCTGAAATGTTTGTAATACACACGTGCATGAGAGTTTATTTGCAGACACTGAACACGAGAGACGCTCTCAAGTCATGAAATTTGTTCAACAAGCCAGAAGAAATTGTAAGATGGCAAGAACTATGCCCCTTACATGAAGTCATTAAAGATCCCCTAACTCACATTGAGCGAACAGTAGGGCTGAACAAAAATGACTGACAAGACACAATGCATCTTGTAGAGGATATAGTATGGACGTATTGAAATAATTAATGTCAGGTGATGGTTTTAAAGTAATTCACACGATATGAAAACTTTGTGGAAACGTGTTGATTTACTGGAGGCTAGTTTATCCCAGGGAAGTACTCAGAATTGACCGTGGCCGCCAGGGGAGCGGCTAAGGGAAGCGACAATAGGCAGCTAAGGGCGGCTCAAGCTCTGAGAAAGCAGTAATGGGGCATGGCCTCCAGCCGCCTTAAGATGAGTGACAGTGAGTGGGTGGTTGACGTCAACCCCATGCTGCTGTACTAGGAAGCAGACGGAGAACTTGTACGCCTGTTGATAAATTCCGTCATCCCGTTTTCAGTGAAACATGCGAGAAAGCCGCGCAAAGCTACAGTGGAGCAGTCAACAGAGGTCAAAATATGCGTGTTCGTGACTATAGCAACTTCACGCTGAATTCACGGTCCACAGAGTCTGAAGTAAATCAGGTGCAGAGCGACAGAATGAAATACGCCGGCCTCCGATGGGAACGTAGGACCAAGGAATTTGAAGTAATCTGCTGGGAGTCAGAATTCCAGAAAAATTGGTGTTTGTGCAGACGCTAACCTTGATGGGTGGCCTGGGAGGAGCTAAATAGCAGAAATTGAGAGGAAGGGAAATTTTGTGGGAATTTGTTCACTTTCCAGAGCAGGCATTGGTCGGCGCTGGGAAGCGATGCATAATTAACGCGACTTGCACTGCAATTGGCGTAAGTGATTTTGCTGGAGGGGAAACCGAGCCAAAGAGCAGACTGGGAGAAGTCCCCATGGAGGTCTTCCGTTCCCAGCTTGCCTAGAGTGAGGACGTGGCGTTCTTTACTCAGCTTGCCTGAGAGAGAGTGAGCATCTCTGCAGTTTAGGACTTAGCAAATGGAACGATTGAGCTTGGAGATAGGAAGTTTTGGTTCAGTTATGTACTGAGCAAGATAGCTAGGAGTGAATAGACAAGCGCAGCCTTGCAGCGCCACAAGGTCGGCCGACGTCCGCACAACGACACCACTCCGCCACGCTGAATTCGGTGATATTGCGCCTGCTCTGGCCAGTGATTAATTTGTTGGATCACGTCGGCAAAATTTCCACGAGGGTTTCATGGGCCGTGTATTGTAGGATTCTTCTCGCACTTCGCATTACGCCTGGGTCAGTCGATAGGAATTACTTTTGATTTATCGCACTTTACTCCACGCAAACGCAATTTATTACCACTGCCTGTTAGGAGAGTCATGTAATATGATGATTGAAGGTCGTGAGCTAAAATAAAATGTGCTAATCGACTGCATCTGTTTTCAATCAAATAGTTGAAATCCCAAGTCACTTTCTTAATTAATTTTATGTTCAGCATTTGCATCTGGTGTTCGATAGCTGAATATAACATCAATGTGCACCCTTTTTTAATTAAAAGGGATCAATTCTGAACCAATTAATGTCAACACTGCCACCGCAGTTCAATCAGGAGTCACAGGGCCTTATTACTTTCTTTGCGTTATCCAACATTGCGGCAGTTTTGCGCTCTCTGTTGATCTTTCTTTGCGTTATCCAACATTGCGGCAGTTTTGCGCTCTCTGTTGATCTGTTAGTCAATTACCTGGGGTCAACACACACCAAAACCAGATAAGTGATGGGTGGGGTGTTACATATGGCTGACCCATGCCAGGATACGATACTTCGGGATTTGCTAGGAAGTAGTCTTGAAAAAGGAAATTTTTCCACGTGATCCATTGCTTAGCCATTTTCAATTGAAAAAAAAAAGACGGGTAGCATTAGTTACAATAAGTTACACTGCCTTCTTCATGTGCTGTCCTTTCAAATTGACATTTACAGGTGCCTGTGCATTGTATTTGTGATTTGATGGAGTACTTATGATGTGCAGTGCCGTAATCAGCCGATGCTGAGCGCACAGAACACAATCATTGGTACTAGCCTTTTTTGCCTTGCTTAGCCATTGTTAATTGAAAAACGGGTAGCATTAGTTACAATAAGTTACATTGTCTTCTTCATGTGCTGTCCTTTCAAACTGACATTTATAGGTGCCTATGCATTATATTTGTGATTTGTTGGAGTACTTATGATGTGCAGTGCCGTAATCAGCCGATACTGAGCACACAGAACACAATCATTGGTACTAGCCCTTTCGGGGGAATGCTTCATGAACTGTTTGTGGGGTCACTGCTCACACCCAGTGTATCAATTTGTGCCCTGATATATGTTTTGCGTTATCTAATTATTGAGTGTAAGGGGTACTTGGGTTTTGAGTTTACATGTAACATAAAAGTGCAAATGATAACGAGGGGAAAAGCCAAGACAACGGCAGAATATAAGCAGACTGTTACTCGGGAGAACATGGGTGATAGTAGGGATAGCTCTACCGATCAGCATGACGAACGCGAGTTGCAACTTCCTGAAACTGCGTCTCACGACTGGTTTAGTCCGCCGAATAGCAAGGACGTTGATTCAGGCAGTGATACTGAGGGCTCGGGGGACGCATGGAGTACAGGATTAATCCATAAGTATGGAAGATCCAGCCTAAGAAGCCAGACTGTGTTGGAACAAAACGGTGTCCGATCATTATCAAACGATTCATTCACAAGTGATCCGACGGGGGCGCGGAGACAGTACTTGTCTAGATATCGAAGGGTTCCTCAGAACAGAGGAGAAGAGTCGCATTTTCAACCACAAAAGGACGAGGATTAAAATGCGGCTACTCTCAAAAACATTAGGGACCTGTTGCAACAGATGCAAACGGTGAACTTAGAGCAGGGCGCCAACCTTAATGCCGAAATTATAAACGCGAATTCGGAGCTGAACTATAGGCTCACAGAAGTTCATAGGGAAGTAAAAGAGGAGGTAAAGAATCTCGGTGTCCAAATAGAGAAAGAGATTGCCATCATCAAACATACGGCAATTGAAGCCAAATTAATTGCGAAAGGTGCAAGGAAAATAGCGAGAGAAACTCGGAACTCCACGCAAAGCACGGCAAAAGTAGGAAAGGTCATGTTATCAAGGCTACAAAGCCGGATAACACGTGTCGAAGAAAAGCAACAAGAGCAACCGGACGTAGGGCCTAACGAGATGTTGAAAGAGGAGGTGGCGATATTAAAAAGAAATTTAGAGGACGAGGTAAAACGTCTCATTACAGAGACATTAGGAAAGAAGAAGGGTGTAATTACTGCGTCGACTGAACCGTCACTTGCCGGAACACAGATAACCGATTCACGGTGTGACAAAATTGACACTATAAGCAACGGGAGCCACGCCTTGATTCACAGCTCTGAGGCAACGACCGAGGTAAACACGGACAGCGCGCAGCTGTCCAGTGAGCACAATTGCTGTCGGCTGATTAGATGTACCGAACAACTGTCGAACATACAGAAGGAGAGAGATGACGATAGCGTGTCGGAACGAATTAGTCCACGACCCGAAGTTCATACGAATCGTAAGAACAGAGAATTCATAAATGCCTTCTTGCGTCTAAAGAAACCCAAGAAAGGATCAAACAAGAAATTATGATGTCCAGAGATATGGAAGGGGCAGGGTACCGGAGTCCGGTCAAATTTTTTGAAAATATGACAAAAAGGAACCAGTACCTAGACAACCCATGTAGCGGTGCGGAAATCAAGATTATGCTACATGAAACTTCCCATCTCGTACCAACAATTACTTGCCAGTCGTTGTGGTAGCGATACTGAGGTATTTAACGGTATTTTGCGCGAACTGGAATTCGCATTTCAAGAGGATCAGGCGCGGGAGAAACGCCGACAGCGTGAACAAAATAACAACCGTCGCAATAATGGACCTATTTAAGATGGCCAATCCCGTGGGTCGTTATGAGGACGCACCGATGCATCTCGTATGCCTTTGAATACATAAGAGGTGGTTAGCTATGCGCAGTTGCGTGAATTAGCGCACCCAGTGCATGTTAAAATGAACCGGATGTAATTAACACTCCAGAAATACTTGTTGATACCAAGATAGTGTAACAACTGCGAGTGTGAGCAGTGAGCTATATTTGTGTTGTGCCATTGTGACATTGCTAATCCGAAACATGTTCACAGGCCTTATAAAACCATTCGTGACAAAAGGAGAAAACGGGAAGAAAATAGAGGAGAGAAGAAGTGTCGCAACAGAACTCGATAAAGGATGCTATCCAAACTTCCAACATAAATCTTGGTAAGACTGACACATGTCTAAGTTTGTTGTGTTTTATACATGTTCGCAGGCACAATAAGAGGGACGTCTGCCACATAGGGAATCCAGAAGAAAAAAAAAGCAAGATTAGAGATAAAAAGTAGTAAATAGTAGATATGTAGTCGGGTTGGCCAACACCGTTAGTCGTAGGAATTGGTAGTTAGAAATGGTGATGGGATCCTGTCCAGATAATCTTGATTCCCTATCCCTTAATTGTGTGTGTGTGTGTGTGTGTGTGTGTGTGTGTGAACGACTGTGAAGGAAGTTGTCTTGTACATTTTTATGTTTATGTATAAAAAAGATCTGTTACATTTCGATTTTAATTGATCCTGAAGTTGATTTACAAACAAGTAAAATTATTCCTTTTGTAATGAAACAAGTTCATTGTATTAAAAAAATAATTTATGGTTGTTGTTGTGGTCTTCAGTCCTGAGACTGGTTTGATGCAGCTCTCCATGCTACTCTATCCTGTGCAAGCTTCTTCATCTCCCAGTATCTACTGCAACCTACATCCTTCTGAATCTGCTTAGTGTATTCATCTCTTGGTCTCCCTCTACGATTTTTACCCTCCACACTGCCCTCCATGCTAAATTTGTGATCCCTTGATGCCTCAAAACATGTCCTACCTACCGATCCCTTCTTCTAGTCAAGTTGTGCCACAAACTTCTCTTCTCCCCAATCCTATTCAATACCTCCTCATTAGTTACGTGATCTACCCACCTTATCTTCAGCATTCTTCTGTAGCACCACATTTCGAAAGCTTCTATTCTCTTCTTGTCCAAACTAGTTATCGTCCATGTTTCACTTCCATACATGGCTACACTCCATACAAATACTTTCAGAAACGACTTCCTGACACTTAAATCTATACTCGATGTTAACAAATTCCTCTTCTTGAGAAACGCTTTCCTTGCCATTGCCAGTCTACATTTTATATCCTCTCTACTTCGACCATCATCGGTTATTTTACTCCCTAAATAGCAAAACTCCTTTACTACTTTAAGTGTCTCATTTCCCAATCTAATTCCCTCAGCATCACCCGACTTAATTTGACTACATTCCATTATCCTAGTTTTGCTTTTGTTGATGTTCATCTTATATCCTCCTTTCAAGACACTGTCCATTCCGTTCAACTGCTCTTCCAAGTCCTTTGCTGTCTCTGACAGAATCACAATGTCATCGGCGAACCTCAAAGTTTTTACTTCTTCTCCATGAATTTTAATACCTACTCCGAATTTTTCTTTTGTTTCCTTTACTGCTTGCTCAATATACAGATTGAATAACATCGGGGAGAGGCTACAACCCTGTCTTACTCCTTTCCCAACCACTGCTTCCCTTTCATGCCCCTCGACTCTTATAACTGCCATCTGGTTTCTGTACAAACTGTAAATAGCCTTTCGCTCCCTGTATTTTACCCCTGCCACCTTCAGAATTTGAAAGAGAGTATTCCAGTTAACATTGTCAAAAGCTTTCTCTAAGTCTACAAATGCTAGAAACGTAGGTTTGCCTTTTCTTAATCTTTCTTCTAAGATAAGTCGTAAGGTCAGTATTGCCTCACGTGTTCCAACATTTCTACGGAATCCAAACTGATCTTCCCCGAGGTCGCCTTCTACCAGTTTTTCCATTCGTCTGTAAAGAATTCGCGTTAGTATTTTGCAGCTGTGACTTATTAAACCGATAGTTCGGTAATTTTCACATCTGTCAACACCTGCTTTCTTTGGGATTGGAATTATTATATTCTTCTTGAAGTCTGAGGGTATTTCGCCTGTCTCATACATCGTGCTCACCAGATGGTAGAGTTTTGTCATGACTGGCTCTCCCGAGGCCATCAGTAGTTCAAATGGAATGTTGTCTACTCCCGGAGCCTTGTTTCGACTCAGGTCTTTCAGTGCTCTGTCAAACTCTTCACGCAGTATCTTATCTCCCATTTCGTCTTCATCTACATCCTCTTCCAGTTCCATAATATTGTCCTCAAGTACATCGCCCTTGTATAAACCCTCTATATACTCCTTCCACCTTTCTGCCTTCCCTTCTTTGCTTAGAACGGGGTTGGCATCTGAGCTCTTGATATTCATACAAGTGGTTCTCTTTTCTCCAAAGGTCTCTTTAATTTTCCTGTAGGCAGTATCTATCTTACCCCTAGTGAGACAAGCCTCTACATCCTTACATTTGTCCTCTAGCCATTCCTGCTTAGCCATTTTGCACTTCTTGTCGATATCATTTTTGAGACGTTTGTATTCCTTTTTGCCTGCTTCATTTACTGCATTTTTATATTTTCTCCTTTCATCAATTAAATTCAATATTTCTTCTGTTATCCAAGGATTTCTATTAGCCCTCGCCTTATTACCTACTTGATGCTCTGCTGCCTTCACTACTTCATCCCTCAGAGCTACCCATTCTTCTTCTACTGTATTTCTTTCCCCCATTCCTGTCAATTGTTCCCTTATGCTGTCCCTGAAACTCTCTACAACCTCTGGTTCTTTCAGTTTATCCAGGTCCCATCTCCTTAAATTCCCACCTTTTTGCAGTTTCTTCAGTTTCAATCTGCAGTTCATAACCAATGGATTGTGGTCAGAATCCACATCTGCCCCAGGAAATGTCTTACAATTTAAAACCTGGTTCCTAAATCTCTGTCTTACCATTATATAATCTATCTGATACCTTTTAGTATCTCCAGGATTCTTCCAGGTATACAATCTTCTTTTATGATTCTTGAACCAAGTGTTGGCTATGATTAAGTTATGCTCTGTGCAAAATTCTACAAGGCGGCTTCTTCTTTCATTCCTTCCCCTCAATCCATATTCACCTACTATGTTTCCTTCTCTCCCTTTTCCTACTGACGAATTCCAGTCACCCATGACTATTAAATTTTCGTCTCCCTTCACTACCTGAATAATTTCTTTTATCTCGTCATACATTTCATCTATTTCTTCATCATCTGCAGAGGTAGTTGGCATATAAACTTGTACTACTGTAGTAGGCATGGGCTTTGTGTCTATCTTGGCCACAATAATGCGTTCACTATGCTGTTTGTACAGTCGTAGCTAACCCGCACTCCTATTTTTTTTATTCATTATTAAACCTACTCCTGCATTACCCCTATTTGATTTTGTATTTATAACCTTGTAATCACCTGACCAAAAGTCTTGTTCCTCCTGCCACCGAACTTCACTAATTCCCACTATATCTAACTTTAACCTATCCACTTCCCTTTTTAAATTTTCTAACCTACCTGCCCGATTAAGGGATCTGACATTCCATGCTCCGATCCGTAGAACGCCAGTTTTCTTTCTCCTGATAACGACGTCCTCCTGAGTAGTCCCGGCCCGGAGATCCGAATGGGGGACTATTTTACCTCCGGAATATTTTACCCAAGAGGACGCCATCATCATTTAATCATACAGTAGAGCTGCATGTCCTCGGGAAAAATTACGGCTGTAGTTTCCCCTTGTTTTCAGCCGTTCGCAGTACCAGCACAGCAAGGCCGTTTTGGTTAATGTTACAAGGCCAGATCAGTCAATCATCCAGACTGTTGCCCCTGCAACTACTGAAAAGGCTGCTGCCCCTCTTCAGGAACCACACGTTTGTCTGGCCTCTCAACAGATACCCCTCCGTTGTGGTTGCACCTACGGTACGGCCATCTGTATCGCTGAGGCACGCAAGCCTCCCCACCAACGGCAAGGTCCATGGTTCCGGTTCATGGTTTATGGTACTGATGGTTAAACATGAGCACTTTCTATGTACTAAAATTAGTTGTCTTCGTGTGTTAAGGTGGCGTAACTGAGCAAGAGGAAGTTGAAGCTGCAACACCTGGCACAGAACACACGAGCTGACAAGGAACGAGGACGACAGCAATGAGGGGAGCACACAGCTGACGATGGTGATGGCATGCAGACCACGCCCTGAATCGACGGGAACGGTGGTCCACTCAGCAGCCAAGGAGAGGTGACATCCAGCACCTCTGTGTCCGACAACGAGGTCGGTCCTGGTCTCTGTACACGGTACGGATCGGGGGCAGCAATGAAGAGGTAAAGGAAGGTTTCTATATTTGTTGCTCGCCACGTCAGGTTGAGCGACAGCCCAGCTGACCTTTTGTGCCTAATGACACAACTTTGAAGGCCTGAGCAAAAAATAGGCTCTCGTCTGATCACGATCCCTCCCTTGCCCTAAAGCGTCTATAGAAGGAGCAATGACCTGTGGCTGAGCTGCGAGAGGTCACCGATCATAGATGCACCGATGGGACCTTGGGCCTGTCGGACAAGATGTCAACAACGAGCTCTTAGGTGAGAGCCATCCTGCCTCAAGAAGATGCGGGTGCCTGTGGCGCCATCTCGGTAATCGACGTTGCTCTCTTCTCAGCCGTTAGTCATCCCTCAACTTGCTAGTCAGAACTAATGTCACTTCCGTTCCTGCAAGAAACTTGTGCCGTGTGTGTGAGTGTGTCAGTGTGGATTCAAATGAATAACTCGCGCCTGAACGAACGTAAAGTACTCGTTTGTTCTGTTTATGAATTATGTTATAAGAAGGTTATGATTTTATAAATGTGCCATTTGTTAAAACGTCATATATTTGTCATACCACGTCTCTTTGTGTTAGAATAAGATTTCATACTTATACCTTGTTACAAATACACAACAATGGTTCTCAATACGTAATGATTCTTGTCATTTTGATTGTGTTTTATAGATATGTATATATATAAAAAAGGTACATGTGTGTACACAATCCAGACACTGGACTGGGCCAGACCTTGTTGAATTGTGTAAAGATGACACACCATGCACAATATAAACGTCCAGAGACAGTGAGAAAAAAAACCTTTATTTATCAAATCTCAAATTGGCGTTCACATATAATTGAATGAGAGCAATCACTATCAACTTCACAAAATGTTATGGATAACTGAGAGTGGATGGACCTTAAGTTATAATTGCGGGTCTTGCCATTCAAATGACAAGCACAGAGGTGCTTAAACATGTTTATTTGCCCTTTGCGACGTGTGTCCTTGTAACATAATTGTAGTTTTCTTTTGAGTACTCTGACCAATAATTGTCTCAGGAATCGACAGAGATTAAAGTAAAATTAGACTAAATAATGACCACGTCTTTAACAGTCAATCCAGTCATTGAAGGCAGGTACCCTAGGAATGAGTGGGAGTTTGCATCATAGAGGAGGCAGTGGTAATCAATCACCCGTAACTAACCACGCGAACGGATTAAAATAACAGTTATGGAGATATTAATTTTGTACGACAGGTGGTAACACCATAGGAGTCATCACCTGTACTACAAAACTGATTTGAAGAGAGGGGCTATGTAAGATGGTAAGAACTATGCCCCTTACATGAAGTCATTAAAGATCACCTAACTCACGTTGAGCGAACAGTAGGGCTGAACAAACATGACTGACAAGGCACAATGCATCTTGTAGAGGGTATAGTATGGAGGTATTGAAATAATTAATGTCGGGTGATGGTTTTAAAGTAATTTAAAGTAATTCACACGACTTGAAAACTTTGTGGATAAGTGACAGGTGATGTGTTACAAAATTGCCCAATATAGATTTTTTTTCGTTGGAGTTTAAATTCTTTTTCTTTACTCTTTACTCTGATGACGGTTTCGAAATAACTAGGACTTTCTGCGGTGATCGGTATTTCTCGCATCAAAATAGTCAAGGTTTTTCTTCCTGATTTTATGCAGGGTGGACATGTCTCTGCTGATCATTTGTGATCAGTGGCGGTACACTTCGCTGGACATCACAAAATAATGAGATGCGACTGCAGTCGAACGTAAGAACTATACCGATTTTGCTCATAAAACTAGAAGAAAATGGGGTTTACCAATTTTCGTGGAAAGAGGACATTTATGAAGATCGCGAATGTTGTTTTTCCTTTTTTAATAGTTGCTTTATCATAGGAGTCGAGTTGATGCTAAATAGTCGAGCGAGAGGCTGGGCCACACGTGCAGCTGAAAACACGTGACATCATCCGTGGGCGAAGGGTGTGCGTGGTCGGGGGTGGGGGTGGGCGTGGGTGATTAATTGATCAATTTAATTAATTTGCATATCAATTTGATATCAAAAGTGTGCTGACGCCGCCAACTCCTTGCTGCTATCGTCAACGCCCTCGCGCTATTACTTATTTCCTTTTCGCAGAGACAGCCACACATATTTGCTTGAGGGTAGTCCAGGGCACGGTGCCATCTAGATTACACAGTGTGTAACTTATGGGCTACAGGCCACTGTCCACCTCTCTCATATTGTCTCTAAATTCGTTAGACTGTAGTGATTCTACCAGCACCGAATATTGGTCAACAACAAAACCTAAATACACACATTAAAAAAAGTTTTGTATCACGTCGGTTCTATAGTTCCGGAGCCTGTAAAGAAAATTGGAATAGAGATCAACATAAATATCATTTCCGCCCTTTTTATTGCTCATGAAAACCACACATTGCATGTTGTACCACCATACAGCGAGACCTTCAGCGGTGGCTGTCCAGATTGCTGTGCTCCCCGATACCTCTAATACCCAGTAGCACGTCCTCTTGCATTGATGCATGCCTGTATTCGTCGTGGAATACTATCCACAAGTTCATCAAGACACTATTGGTCCAGATTGTCCAACTCCTCAACGGCGATTCGGCGTAGATCCCTCAGAGTTGTTCGTGGGTCACGATGTCCACAAACGGCCCTTTTCAATCTATCCCAGGCATGTTCGATAGGTTCATGTCTGAAGAACATGCTGGCCACTCTAGTCGAGCGATGTCGTTATCCTGAAGGAAGTCATTCAGCAGATGTGCATGATGGGGCCGCGAATTGTCGTCCACGAAAACAAATGCCTCGCCAATATGCTGCCGATATGGTTGCACTATTGGTCGGAGGATGGCATTCACGTATCATACAACCGTTACGGCGCCTTCCATGCCCACCAGCAGCGTACGTCGGCCCATATAATGTGACCCCAAAACAGCAGGGAACATCCTCCTTGCTGCACTCGCTGGACAGTGTGTCTAAGGCATTCAGCCTGACCGGGTTGCCTCCAAACACGTCTCCGACGGTTCTCTGGTTGAAGGCATATGTGACACTCATTGGTGAAGAGAACGTGATGCCAATCCTGAGCGGTCCATTCGGCATGTTGTTGGGCTCATCTGTACCGCGTTGCATGGTGTCGTGATTGCAAAGATGGACCTCGCCATGGATGTCGGGAGTCCAGTTGTGCAGCCTATTGCACATAGTTTGAGTCGTAACACGATGTCCTGTGGCTACACGAAAAGCATTATTCAACATGGTGGCGTTGGTGTCAGGGTTCCTCCGAGCCATAATCCGTAGGTAGCGGTCATCCACTGCAGTAGTAGCCCTTGGGCGGCCTGAGCGAGGCATGTCATCGACAGTTCCTGCCTCTCTGCATCTCCTCCATGTCCGAACAACATCGCTTTGGTTTGGATCACTCCTAGACGCCTGGACACTTTCCTTGTTGAGAGCCCTTTCCTGGCAAAAAGTAACAATGTGGACGCGATCGAGCCGCGCTATTGACCGTCTAGGCATAGTTGAACTACAGACAACACAAGCCGTGTACCTCCTTCCTGGTGGAATGACTGGAACTGATCGGCTGTCGGACCCCCTCCGTGTTTTAGGCGCTGCTCATGTATTGTTATTTACATCGTTGGGCGGGTTTAGTGACATCTCTGAATAGTCTAAGGGACTGTGTCTGTGATACAATATCCACAGTTCAGAAGTTCTGGAAACCGGCGTGATGCAAAACTTTTTTGATGTGTGTACTAACAGAGAATGCCATATAACATTATTAATTTACCACGACAGATCAGTGGGCCTATGAAATATACATGCAATAGCGGTCTGAGTCCTGCATGGGAGCAGTACAACGTTAGCTACTAGCTTCATGCAAAATTTACTTTGCTAATAACAAAAATTGACAAATATTTGTAAGATTTCTTCCGTCCAGTTGATGACTGCTGCTGCTGCTAGAGGTAGTTCATGTTGGACGTATGTACAGACGGTAAACGAAGCCGTTCACGTAATCTAACTATAAACATTAAAACTGCTAGAAGGGGCATGTGCATGTGGTGCATGTGTCTGGGACAGCTAACGCCAAAAAGTGTCATGTAGCGCTTTTTGTTCGTATGCCCACTAATCCTCTATTGGCATTCGCCATCTCGATAAACGGTATTACGACTGCATTGAGGAATCCCGCATAGTGTTCCGTGTTCGTAGACAATTTCTGCATGTACTCTGCGTCCTCCAACCTTGCAATGGCTATTCATCAATTGCATTTGACGATCAGATGGTTGGAAAAATAAGCAAACACCACAGGTTTCAAATTCTTTTTACAGAAAACTGTTTGTACTGACTTTAATTGGGCCCACAATTTTTAATTTACCTACTTAAAAATGGGTAATACCGCTATTACTTTTAACGGAAAGGTGGAATAACTGGGCCTCCCTTTTGATGAGAGGCTGCCGTGGATGTTACACCTTAAGGAACTGAAATAAAAATACTTCAAAGCATTAAACATTCTCAAATCCGACAGTCATAGGCTTTGGGGAGGAGGGGGGGGGGGCTACAGGGCAAGTCTGCACCAATTTCATAAGCTCTTTGGATTTTTGTTTGACATTTCATCAACCCCACATTCTTACAATTGTATTAATTTCAGTGAAGAATGTTTGTACTACATCTAGTGCCTTAAAGTTTTGTGGAACGACATTTTTAATATATTCTCTTGCTTCTTCAACTGAACCATTTAATCCCATATTTGCTGCTCCCTTCGGACAATGATTGCTAAAAGTAATTGCAACTTGTGAATTATCAGTCACAACATTATCATTTTGTTTAACTGTCATAGGATCTTGTACATTAACTGGCTGTCCTGCCTCTTGTGTGACGATTTCCCATATAGTTTCTGAAGAAGAGAAATTTGTTAACATCGAGTATAGATTTAAGTGTCAGGAAGTCGTTTCTGAAAGTATTTGTATGGAGTGTAACTATGTATGGAAGTGAAACATGGACGGTAAATAGTTTGGACAAGAAGAGAATAGAAGATTTCGAAATGTGGTGCTACAGAAGAATGCTGAAGATTAGATGGGTAGATCACATAACTAATGAGGAAGTATTGAATAGGATTGGGGAGAAGAGAAGTTTGTGGCACAACTTGACCAGAAGAAGGGATCGGCTGGTAGGACATGTTCTGAGGCATCAAGGAATCACCAATTTAGTATTGGAGGGCAGCGTGGAGGGTAAAAATCGTAGGGGGAGACCAAGAGATGAATACACTAAGCAGATTCAGAAGGATGTAGGTTGCAGTAGGTACTGGGAGATGAAGAAGCTTGCACAGGATAGAGTAGCATGGAGAGCTGCATCAAACCAGTCTCAGGACTGAAGACCACAACAACAACACTTACATTATAGTGCCAATAATAGATGTGAAATATATTGTTTTCCTTAACACATTTCTCATGCTCCTTGAAAGTTGCTATGCATTAGATCGTTCTAAACGGGATACTAGCAGTAAAGGCAGCCTGGGTGGCTGACTAGTGGAATAAGGGTATAATGTAGAACAAAATGAGAATTATATCAAAATGTTAGAAGTAGTCACAATCAAGCTACAGTTGCTCATTACACACAGTATTGTAAGGTGCTTAAAAATGTTATTGGGAAGGCAAAGAGAATGTGGTACGCAAATGGAATAGCTAATTCACGGGATAAAATTAAAACCATACGGTCAGTCGTGAAGGAAATGTCTGGTCAGCAGCACAAGGTCGACGACATAACGTCACTTCATAGTAAAAATATTTCTGTTACTGATAAATCAGATATATATACATTATTTAACAATTTTTCTGCGCATTGCTGGCGAATTAAACAAAAATTTAGTTTCTATAGCGAATGATCTAACTCTCTTGAAAATGCCTCTCCGAGACTGATGTCTGAAATACTCCTCTGTGACACTGACAGGAGAGAGAGTGAGCCAATAATTAAATTACTGAAGACTAAGGACTCTCATGGATATGTTTGAGTGCCTAGCAGAATATTGAAGTACTGTGTTGCACATGTTAGCCCTGTACTTAGCCATATATGTAATTTTTCCCTTAGGAATGGTCAGTTTCCTGAGCGATAAAAGTATTCAGTAGTAAAGCCGCTTCGTAAAAAGGGGGAAAGAGATAATGTAGACAATTTTAGACCTATTTCTATGCCATCGGTGTTTGCTAAAACTACTGAAAAGGCTGTGTATGTAAGAATAATTGATTATTTTATATCATACGATTTGCTATCAGATGTATATTTCGGCTTTAGAAGTCGTTTAACAACTGCAAATGCTATATTCTCTTTTCTCAGTAAGGTACTGGATGGGATAAACAAAAGGATTCGAACGCTAGGCATATTTTTTGACTTAACTAAGCTGTTTGATGGTGTTGATCACAAAATATTGCTCCAGACGTTGGACCATTACAGAATATGGAGAGTAGCTCACAAATGGTTCACCTCTTCCTTTAACAACAGACAGCAAAAGGACATTATTCACAGTGTTGAGAATGGCTGTGATATGTGGTCTGAGAGGTACGGTCAAATGCGGGGTGCCCCAGGGATCAGTGTGTAACCTCACCCTCACTTCATCGACCTTAATGACAGTGAAAAATTAAACCGCGTGTACCTAATGGAAATTTGGGAAAAGCAATCGTCACCGAAGTTAATTTGTCGGTAAAGAGGGAGGAAAGGGTTACATCTAAATGAAAGGAAAAATGCAAATGAAATTGGTGGAAATTAATTTTGAGAAAAGGGTAAAATTAATAAAGGAAGTAAATGTGCGGTCGTTACGTTAACAATTAATTGGCGACGCATGAAAAGGATGAGGTCTTCGAGCGAATAATTGAGGAAAGCATGCGCAATGTAGGAGACATGCCAGAGGATGCCCGTGTACGATTATTAGAAGTTCTGAGGAACCATGAGAAAATATTCTCAGACGCACCAGGTGCGATAAGTAACTTCGAGTACAAATTCCAAATACGAGAACATAAAAGGTTCTTCGTCAGGCCATACCCGATTCCACTAGCGCATAAAGAAAAGGTCAAGAAGGAGATTGCGAAGATGTTAGAACAAGACGTTATAGAACGCTCCGTGAGTACATACAACTCACCACTCCTAGTAGTACTGAAAGGGGACGGATCGGTGAGGTTGGTGCTGGATTCTCGGCAAATAAATACGGTAATAAAGGCAGAAACAGACAGACCGGAAAGCCTGGAGCAATTATTGCAACGGTTTCATGGAGTGAAGGTGTTATCCTCCATAGACCTGCGAGCTAGTTACTGGCAAATCGTGTTGCATACGGTAACTGCTACCAATTCAAACGGCTTCCGTTCGGGTTTAATGTTTCGGCGGCGGCGTTCATACGAGGCTTGAACAGCATCCTTCCGGAAGATTTGCGTGAAATAATTACGGTCTACGTCGACGACGTATTAATCTCGGAAAGTTCCTGGGAGGAACATAATGAAGTATTAAATGGATTATTAGACGCCTTCGAAAGAGCAGGAATAACCGTAAACCTGGAAAAGTCGCAGTTCGGGCGCCAGAAGATAAAATTCCTGGGACATATAGTTTCGGTGGACGGGATACAAACGGACCCGGACAAAATCAAGGCAATTGCGGAGTTCCCAAGACGCACGATTAAGCGACAACTAAGAGGATTCTTAGGAGTCGCGAATTTCTTTAAGAAATTTGTAATCCTAAGTGTGCTGTCCACGCCACGTCTTTGCGCGCTTACGGGCAAGAACACGATCTGGTACTGGGACGAGCAAGCACAGAATGAGTTCGTGAGGTTAAAGAAAGCATTGGTGAATGCACCGATTCTCGCGCATCCAGATTTGAGTAGGGAATTTTATCTGATGACGGATAGCTCGTTAAACGGCCTCGGCGCGGTTCTCTTCCAAGGGGAAGACGAGAAGGATATGTTGACATGGAAGCCCGTATCTTTCGCGAGTAGAGTGCTGTCGAGGGCAGAGAGAAATTACTCGGTGACGGAACTCGAGGGACTCGCTGTCGTCTTTGCGTTTAGCAAATTTCGGTACTTCCTGTATGGGAGAAATACTAAAGGGTTCACCGACCATCGGGCATTACAATTTCTGATGTCGGCAAAGTTGGCCCACGGCAAGTTAGCTCGCTGGGCGCTGTATCTACAGCAGTTCGATTTCACAATTAAATGCATTCCAGGAGAAAAAAACCTGATAGCAGATGCGTTGTCTCGGGCTCCGATAGGCCTAAAACACGGCATAGACGGTGACCCGGGCGAGAAAAAAAAATGGCTCTGAGCACTATGGGACTCAACGTCTTAGGTCATAAGTCCCCTAGAACTTAGAACTACTTAAACCTAACTAACCTAAGGACATCACACACACCCATGCCCGAGGCAGGATTCGAACCTGCGACCGTAGCAGTCCCGCGGTTCCGGACTGCAGCGCCAGAACCGCACGGCCACCGCGGCCGGCCCGGGCGAGAATAATTTCAGTATTCTCTACCTGAAAAACGTCACGTTCGAAAACTTTGTGACGATGTCACTAAAGAATGTCGGGCGCGAACAAGAAAAGGACCCGATACTAAAGGAGGTGAAAGAGAAGTGGAAGGACAGGTCACAAGCTGCTATTCGGCAGTACTACCGAATAGAGAACGGAATCCTCTTCCGGAAACGGAGCATAGAAGATCCGCGATGGCTGGTGGTAATACCTGAGGAGCTAATAAATAAGCTAGTGTGGTATATACACCTAAGATTCGGACACTTCGGAGCACGGAAGTGGTTCCAGAAGTTACGAGAGGCCTGTTACTTCAGTAACATGCTAAAGAGGATACAGCGGGTAATTAGAGTGTGTAAACCATGCCCAAGGACGAAACCGCCCACCACATCTTTTGCTGCACCGATGTACCCGATCATTCCAAGCAGGTTGCGAGAGGTCGCCGCGGTGGACTTGTTCTGGCCAATAACTCGAACGAAATCTGGCTACGCGTTCATCCTTGTAGCCGTGGAATTGACGTCGAAGTTCGTTTGCTTTACTCCGCTGAGGAAAGCAACGGGGAAAACGGTGGCGGCGGCATTCGCGAACGATTTCGTGCGCGAGGTCGGGCCGGTGAAACGAGTGATATCGGATAACGGACCGCAATTCCGATCTAAACATTGGCTGCGGATGTTGAGGCGGAGGAAAACAAAGCCGAATTTGATATCCTTGTTCCACCCGTCGTCTAACCCCGCCGAGAGAATAATGAAGGAATTAGGGCGGCTGTGCAGGCTGTACTGTTATAGGAAGCATAACACGTGGGAAATACACCTAAAGGCGTTTCAGGAGATCTTAAATGAATTGCCAAATGCCTCCACGATGTTGCCACCAGTGTTAGTGCTAAAGAATAAGGAGCCCCCTAATCGAATCCGGGAAGTCATACCTTGGCCAAAGGAAAGACAACCAAGACACAAGGAGGTCGTTGATCTCGCGCTGGAAAATATCAAGAGTGAGGCAGACTGGAGGCAAAAGGCGTACCAAAAGAAAACGAGAAAAATAAAATTCTTCATTGGACAGAAGGTGTGGGTTCGGTCACACAAACTGTCAAACAGAGGTAAGGGAATCTGCAAGAAGTTCCTAAGCCTGTACAATGGTCCGTACCGTGTGTGCCGTATCCCTCATCCGAACACAATAGAAGTACAGACACTGAGGACGAGAAAATCGAGAGGGCTTCATCACGTATCAAACGTGAAACCCCTCACTGAATAAAAACTGTGGAACAATAGAATATAGGTAAAATATATTTAGAGTATATTGTATATGTTGTGTGTAAAATGTATTAGGATAAATTGTATTCCGAGCAATAAGATGTACCATGTGATCAATGAGCAGACAAGTCGCACATGAAAGTAAGGAGAGTAAGGACGAAATTACTCCAGAAGGGGATAAATATGTAAGGAGAAAGATTAATCCGTATCCAGAAGTTGTGTTACAGGAAGGAGCGGTAACCAGAATGAAGAGGAACGATGCAAAAACCTCAAATGAGGTGTACAAAGGAAAAAGGGTGTAAGTTATCGTAGAAACCGGTTGTAGTGGGAGTAGCGGTAATTGTGTGTGTAGGATTTTGTTACTACACTCCTGGAAATTGAAATAAGAACACCGTGAATTCATTGTCCCAGGAAGGGGAAACGTTATTGACATATTCCTGGGGTCAGATACATCACATGATCACACTGACAGAACCACAGGCACATAGACACAGGCAACAGAGCATGCACAATGTCGGCACTAGTACAGTGTATATCCACCTTTCGCAGCAATGCAGGCTGCTATTCTCCCATGGAGACGATCGTAGAGATGCTGGATGTAGTCCTGTGGAACGGCTTGCCATGCCATTTCCACCTGGCGCCTCAGTTGGACCAGCGTTCGTGCTGGACGTGCAGACCGCGTGAGACGACGCTTCATCCAGTCCCAAACATGCTCAATGGGGGACAGATCCGGAGATCTTGCTGGCCAGGGTAGTTGACTTACACCTTCTAGAGCACGTTGGGTGGCACGGGATACATGCGGACGTGCATTGTCCTGTTGGAACAGCAAGTTCCCTTGCCGGTCTAGGAATGGTAGAACGATGGGTTCGATGACGGTTTGGATGTACCGTGCACTATTCAGTGTCCCCTCGACGATCACCAGTGGTGTACGGCCAGTGTAGGAGATCGCTCCCCACACCATGCTGCCGGGTGTTGGCCCTGTGTGCCTCGGTCGTATGCAGTTCTGATTGTGGCGCTCACCTGCACGGCGCCAAACACGCATACGACCATCATTGGCACCAAGGCAGAAGCGACTCTCATCGCTGAAGACGACACGTCTCCATTCGTCCCTCCATTCACGCCTGTCGCGACACCACTGGAGGCGGGCTGCACGATGTTGGGGCGTGAGCGGAAGACGGCCTAACGGTGTGCGGGACCGTAGCCCAGCTTCATGGAGACGGTTGCGAATGGTCCTCGCCGATACCCCAGGAGCAACAGTGTCCCTAATTTGCTGGGAAGTGGCGGTGCGGTCCCCTACGGCACTGCGTAGGATCCTACGGTCTTGGCGTGCATCCGTGCGTCGCTGCGGTCCGGTCCCAGGTCGACGGGCACATGCACCTTCCGCCGACCACTGGCGACAACATCGATGTACTGTGGAGACCTCACGCCTCACGTGTTGAGCAATTCGGCGGTACGTCCACCCGGCCTCCCGCATGCCCACTATACGCTCTCGCTCAAAGTCCGTCAACTGCACATACGGTTCACGTCCACGCTGTCGCGGCATGCTACCAGTGTTAAAGACTGCGATGGAGCTCCGTATGCCACGGCAAACTGGCTGACACTGACGGCGGCGGTGCACAAATGCTGCGCAGCTAGCGCCATTCGACGGCCAACACCGCGGTTCCTGGTGTGTCCGCTGTGCCGTGCGTGTGATCATTGCTTGTACAGCCCTCTCGCAGTGTCCGGAGCAAGTATGGTGGGTCTGACACACCGGTGTCAATGTGTTCTTTTTTCCATTTCCAGGAGTGTATAAGGCATGTTTTGGTTGTTAATTATATGTATCGTAGTTGTTACAATAGTGCATGTTTTGTAGTTAATTCTCTGTTATACCTGTTACAGTAGCGCATGTACTGTAAACTAGAGGGGAAGGTTGCCCTAAATGAGAAATTGTGGATGCGAAACGTGTGACGTCACAAGGAATGCTTGCTATGTAGCTAGTAAAGAGTGGCTATGTGTGTATGTTGCATTTATGCGAGAAGAGTGAAATGAATGACTGAAGGACGTGGAAGTGTGATAAGTTAGTCTTAAGAATACTATAGATCATAATCTAAAACAAATGGAATTCTAGTTCCATCCATTTCTCGTCCATCAGTAAAGAAAATATCGTAGATTAATGTTGATTAAAATATCCCTATTATAAAGCCACTGAGGGATTAAATAAGGAATAAAAATTGTTGTAAATTGATAGGATAATGATTCATGTATGAAAAGGCGGCTAAATTAAAAGCCATGTTAAAATATCATTGGAAGGATAACGCCCATAAGGCACAGTAGGAGAAGGAGAGAGAGAAATAGAATCTGAGTAATGTAGGAAGACCTTATGGATTGCTGAGAACAGTCGGGGACTGTGATGGAAAATTTGTCTGAAATGTATCGGTATAGCCAAGCTTCCCTGAGTTTAGATTAGCAACCAGGGGAGAATGCAGCCGTGGAGACCGTTGGGATTCCCTAAGTGACGGCCGTTGTCCGCGACCGTGTCAACACGTGCCGGAAGCAATTACCGGGCCTCCCACATGCAGGAACAAACCGGTGGCTACCCAGGAAGCCGGCCGCAATCACGAAACAGACGAACAGCGAGCGGCGGTGACCTACATATGCCGAGCGCCCGCGCCAGCAGGTGACACGCCCCCAACTCTGAGGCCGCCGCACAGCAGCAGATGGTAACGGGCAGTCCGTACGGACGACCCGTGAGGTGACGCGCTGCCACGCCTGGCAGACATCGTCACAAACAAATCCGGGATGGAAACTGCAGCACCCGTAAGAGGCGAGCTTGGCGTATCCAGGTCAGGCGTCACGGTGCAGCAGATCAAGGAAGGAGAACCAGTGGCGGCGTGTCAACAACGACACCACCACACCTACAACGTCCGCAGTACCGATTCAGGAGGCATGTCAAACTCACCACCTGAGTCGGACATGCCGGGACTGCAGACGGAAGAGAGAGGCGAGTGACGTTACCGAGGGGGTGACGTCAGGAGTGTGGCTGTCGGCAGTAATTGCGGATATGCTCACATATCGACGAGAGGTAGCCAGACGGGTCCGGGCGCTCAGGACGCGGCACGCGGCGACGACTGCTAGGGGGATGCTATTCTGCCCTGGAGGTCGACGCCCACCTGACGCGGAAACGCGTGCCACCACGTCCTGAGGCAGCCATCAACGCGAGGCAACATGGGTCCTGGGGTGCTGACAAAGGTGAGGGAGCGGCCTGATGCAAGGAGGCGGCCGACATGATCGACGGAGAGCCTGCAGTCGCTGACACCTGCAGAATAACTTCCTCCCCTGTCCTCCAAGTAGCCCAAAACTGTGGTCCTCCAAGTACCCCGATCCTATAGTGAAGTGCAAGGTGTTTGAAAGTGCCACGTACATTCAATATGTAGCGCGTGTGTTTACTTTTCAGCAGAACTGATTTTGCGTATATTATGGCTAGTTACTAAAGTAAATAGGGAAAGAGATAAAGAAAAAACTTTAACACGTCAATCCAGAAGTGAACGAACGAAATTGCTTAAAGATGTAATGTGATTTACTGAAAATTTCTCTAACTAATAGATTCTGTATGTTTTCTATGCTTCGCAAATGTTTCAAAGTGGGATACAAATGCGAAAAGACGCTAAGAATTTAAATGCCCACAAGCTTAATACCAACTTATCTATATGTTGTACACACCTGGAAATTGAAATAAGAACACCGTGAATTCATTGTCCCAGGAAGGGGAAACTTTATTGACACATTCCTGGGGTCACATACATCACATGATCACACTGACAGAACCACAGGCACATAGACACAGGCAACAGAGCATGCACAATGTCGGCACTAGTACAGTGTATATCCACCTTTCGCAGCAATGCAGGCTGCTATTCTCCCATGGAGACGATCGTAGAGATGCTGGATGTAGTCCTGTGGAACGGCTTGCCATGCCATTTCCACCTGGCGCCTCAGTTGGACCAGCGTTCGTGCTGGACGTGCAGACCGCGTGAGACGACGCTTCATCCAGTCCCAAACATGCTCAATGGGGGACAGATCCGGAGATCTTGCTGGCCAGGGTAGTTGACTTACACCTTCTAGAGCACGTTGGGTGGCACGGGATACATGCGGACGTGCATTGTCCTGTTGGAACAGCAAGTTCCCTTGCCGGTCTAGGAATGGTAGAACGATGGGTTCGATGACGGTTTGGATGTACCGTGCACTATTCAGTGTCCCCTCGACGATCACCAGTGGTGTACGACCAGTGTAGGAGATCGCTCCCCACACCATGATGCCGGGTGTTGGCCCTGTGTGCCTCGGTCGTATGCAGTCCTGATTGTGGCGCTCACCTGCACGGCGCCAAACACGCATACGACCATCATTGGCACCAAGGCAGAAGCGACTCTCATCGCTGAAGACGACACGTCTCCATTCGTCCCTCCATTCACGCCTGTCGCGACACCACTGGAGGCGGGCTGCACGATGTTGGGGCGTGAGCGGAAGACGGCCTAACGGTGTGCGGGACCGTAGCCCAGCTTCATGGAGACGGTTGCGAATGGTCCTCGCCGATACCCCAGGAGCAACAGTGTCCCTAATTTGCTGGGAAGTGGCGGTGCGGTCCCCTACGGCACTGCGTAGGATCCTACGGTCTTGGCGTGCATCCGTGCGTCGCTGCGGTCCGGTCCCAGGTCGACGGGCACGTGCACCTTCCGCCGACCACTGGCGACAACATCGATGTACTGTGGAGACCTGACGCCCCACGTGTTGAGCAATTCGGCGGTACGTCCACCCGGCCTCCCGCATGCCCACTATACGCCCTCGCTCAAAGTCCGTCAACTGCACATACGGTTCACGTCCACGCTGTCGCGGCATGCTACCAGTGTTAAAGACTGCGATGGAGCTCCGTATGCCACGGCAAACTGGCTGACACTGACGGCGGCGGTGCACAAATGCTGCGCAGCTAGCGCCATTCGACGGCCAACACCGCGGTTCCTGGTGTGTCCGCTGTGCCGTGCGTGTGATCATTGCTTGTACAGCCCTCTCGCAGTGTCCGGAGCAAGTATGGTGGGTCTGACACACCGGTGTCAATGTGTTCTTTTTTCCATTTCCAGGAGTGTATGAAATTCGATTCATTATATAATTTGTTTAAATTGTGAAATTTCAATAATTTATGTGTTTTGATAGATCTTGTGAAATATTTCAAAGTGGGACACACTGGCAACAGGACTTTAATAATTTAAGTGCCCACAAAGATTTAAATGTCTAGTATATAAGAACTGATTATGTTCGTCGAAAAAATTAAAGTTTTCACTCATGTTACATTTGAAAAACATATGCTTGGCCTAGATGATAGATAAAATTTGTGTTAAATTGAAATATTAATGGTAAATTGTATATGTTTCAATGATGATGTTTAAGAGGGGCATAGGCCAATATGTTTATGTGTTAATAGCTGCATAATGCTCTCAGAAGGAGATAACCATGTGTGAGGGTTTTGAAGGTTGAATTTTGTAGTCTGAGTTTTGAATTTGAATACTATGTGCTATGGAACAGATGAGGAGGATGTGTAATAAACTCAGTAAAGAATCAGATAGATAAATGACACACCTCCGACCACTAGGTTAAAAACAAAAAAATGCTTGAAAGTGCCCTTCCAAAAGCAAGGACACTCGCTGCCCATTTTTTCGTCAGAAGGGGAGGGTTATGTAACGGCTCCATGTAAGCCGCTACATGGCTCGACCCCACAACTAAAGACACCTGAGTGCCCTTCCGACACTCAGGGAAGAGCCTGATGATAATTAGTAAGATAGGGTTATTTAAATATAGACGATCATTTTAATATTAGATATGGTAATTGTCTGCAAAGTGTGAATGCGAACGTATGATGAGGTATGCGTGAGATGTCGGCTGTGGGTGTGCTATAGGCATAGTGGAAGTGTGGCCAACCTCGAATCTAGTAGAGCGCGACTGCACTGGACCAGAGAGGCATAAGCTCCACGCGCGTCATTAGCGCTCGTTAGGTTGGCAAATAACCGTGTGCGGTATCTCTGAGTCCTTGCGGCCACGATGTGTGGACCCGGACGAGGGAGACCGTATCGGAGTTGTTGCTGGGAAGACCTGGGTGAGTAAGCACGCTCTGCTCTATCGCTCCGATAGTTAGCGAAGATTTAGAACTCCATGTTCACTTTGAACTTGGAAGCAGCTTCCCTGCTGAGGAAAGCCACTATGGTATTTCCTAGAATCATCTCGGTTAGGAGATATAGGGAGATGATTTCTTTTGCCAAGTAATTTCATGGGAATTTGTGTCCACTGCACTTGAGAGTGAACAGGCGCTCATTGCCGAGTAATACTCAAAATTGCTCAATTTGCTTTTCAGTGTGAGTGCGAAGTATATATGCAAAGTGTATTTTATTTAAATGTGTTTATTGACTACTGATTGTGGAGAGATTGGTAACACGTGGTCCGCAGACCCCGGGCATTTCTTGGTGAGAAGCTTCAGCTCGACGTAATCACATTTCGTGATCGAGCTGGATCTTCTACGTAAATTCACGCGTGTGATTTAATTGTTCCTTCATAATATCCAGTAAAGCTCGCGGAGTTAGTTAAACGTGAAGACGGGACTTGCCCGAATTAAAGTTACAGTTGGAAACATGTGCTCTCTCCCGATGTTGTCCCACTTGGTGTATGGGAACCTTCCTCTTTTATCTGTTAGATAAAATGAATAGAGTGAATTTTAGTGCGTGTGTGTGTGTGTGTGTGTGTGTGTGTGTGTGTGTGTGGCTAAATGATGATAGAAATGTGCAGGCGGTAGTCATTGTCGATTCACGGCACATGTTAGCCGGATGTTTAACTAAGTTTACTTAGATATTATACTATTTGTATCACGCCAGCATTTCGTGATAAGGGAGAGGGAATATTTGAGATGGTAATGTTTATTGAATAAATGTGATTGTGTTATTATATAAATATGTTACAGTGACTTCTCCCAGCCACACCATATTCACTTATCATTTCACAGAATGTTTGGTATGCGTATTTCAGTTAATCACCTGTCTATGTTCCACTCATGGGCATATTTCATTTAATAAACTCTGTAAGGTGGTATTAAAACTTCATTATAATAATATTCTAACTCTAACTTGATCAAAACCACCGAATAAAACTTTAGTTTGAGTACTGATGCTTGTTGCTGCAAACGGCCGCCGGCGTCTTCTATAGTACAGGTGCCATTTATAAAATTGAGGATGCCTGACGAGGGTGCGGAAAGCAAGTATCATGCAGTATTATATTTTGGGGTAATTCTTCCCATTCTAAAATGATATTTTGGCTTAGAAACTGGCAGTTTGGCCAATAAGTGGTGTAAGTTCACGAACCTCTTGTCGACCCCTGTTCACTAGTCAAGGTATTTTGACATTGGCCTCTGAATATATATATATTCTTTACCGTCGTTTCTTTTTAATAATATCAGCTTATTCCCAAGCATAAGCAGCTTTCACTCAGTTAATACTCGGCAGAAATCAATCCTTCATTTGGATCAGACTTCCTTAACTCTTGTGCAGAAAGATGTGTGTTATACTGTTGAATCCATTTTCAACAAGCTGCCAGAAGAATTCAAAAATCTTAATAGTATTCCACGCGCTTTCAAATCCAAACTGAAGAGTTTCCTAATGGTCACTCCTTCTATTCTGTTGTGGAGTTCCTTGAAAAATTAAGCTAATTCTTATGTTACATTATTGACTGCGTTTACTAAAACTTATTGCTTGACTTTTTTTGGTTTCATAAACATTTAATTTTTATCTGTTATTACTTTTATGCTGTAATTTTATGTACTGACACATTCCATGACCTAGGAGATTTGCTCCTCTGTTTGGTCCTACAGAACTTGACGTGTAAGTAAGTAAATAAATAAAATTATTTCTGTCAGGACACGCATACTTCTAGACATTTTAATGACTTTCCTTAAAGTACTACACTATTTTATGTAGTATGTAAGTAATGCCAGATCTTAACTTACTCTAGCCTTTACATAAATTTCCCTCTTCCTCTTACATAAGATTCTTATTCCCTTAGTTATGCACAGCTTGCTTTCTTTTAACGGATCTTTTGGTTAACTTTTTAGGAAAGCAACTTTCAGATATTGACACAAATTTACTATGGAATAAACTGAATTTGGCTTTTAGCATCTCTTTCTATATACACCGCATCTTGTACCACTCGTTTTAGTTTGCTCTTAAAACAGCGTATCCTGCTCTCATTTATAAGCCTCACTGCTTTGTACGAAACTACCTCTGTGTTGTAAGGCGCCATACTGTTTATGCCCATTAATTGTGCATCGTGAACAGATAGTCCAATAGGAATTGGGTACACATTAATACTTTCAGACAGAGCACTCTATAAAAGACACTATCTGCCTCCTATTACTCGTATATTACTGCACACGAGTTGGAAAATTTACTACTTAAATTAAATTTAAGGACCCAAATAATAATTCTAGTTCATTTTTCCCGTCCTTATCTTTTAAGAAATCTACACTGAAATCTTCACTAACTAGTAACTGTTTCTTCTTGTCTGCCAGGTAGCACAATTATGTATCTAGATTTTTCATAAATATCTTAAAGTTTCCTAGAAGCACAGAACACCTATCCCTTCAAAATTTTTAGCCTTTTAGGCTTACAAAAGCCTCATCTGACTTGCTATTCAACCCTCTAGTGTACTGATGAAACTAATTAATTTCATTTTTCTGGATACTGTTACGCGTATTATGGTCTCGCACTCCTCTAATTTCTTTCAATACTCTATGTCTGTAACCGGACTCTAACCTAAAAAATTAACCCCTGTGATCCAAGTAACCATAGGGATTGTGTCTTGTGTGCTTCTGACCTCACTTATACTTTCTGATAGATGCTCAGCTAATCTTTCCTTCTCCTCCTATTCAGGAGCAGGTCATGATTACTGTACCACATCTGCCAGTCACTGCAACAGGCCCAGCACAGATACGAAACTTTGTTTCATCCAAATGCAAATCGCTTAGCTCTTTGTTCAAGTGGCTGACAGCCGCGTCAATCCAGGCCTGGTCATGTCGCTGCAAAAATTTGACAAACTCCCAACGAGCGTGTGATGTCGGTGCTCCTATTTTCTCCTATGCTATATTCTAAGTTGTTTGCCAGGATGTTTCCTGCTCCTCCTACAATAAGTACTTTATCCGCGCCATCAAAATCTGTACACAAGGCGTCTATGTTCTTTGACACCTGACTAAGTTTGGCGCCAGGTTTCATGATGTTTGTGAAGTAGAAGATTCGCCTGTCTACTGAAGAGGCGCAAGTTCCGATTTAAATATAATGGGTACAGGAAGAATTGTACCATAGATTATATTTTTAAAACTAAATTTTACGAGATTTTAAATAGACACCCGGATTTTATTTGTGTTTACACTGATGTTTCTAAGCAGTCGAACTTTCTCGGCTGCTCTGTCGTGTTCACCGAATTTGTCCATGTGATAGGACTCCCAGGACAGTTTCCAGTTTATTATGCGGAATGGTTTGCTATCCTGAGGGCACAGGAACAGATGAAATGACATCGTGGCAACAAATTCCTCATTTGCTCAAATTCCCAAAGGGTCAGATGTAGCCAGCGGATAGCATGGTCAAGATGTCCAGAACGCCCTCCTCTTACAAAGGTAGGAAAAGGAAATAGTTTTTCTGCTGGGTTGCAGGGCAGATAGGGAGTCGGGAAAATGAACTCGCTGCCAAGGGCGCCTGGTCCCTTCCACCTCCTTCTCGTTGTTCAGTCCCCCTACAGGCTGTTACCACATACATGACCTGAGAGCCTGTGTGCTGGTGAGAGGCTCAGTGGATGACAGTGCGGAGCAATAATCTGTGGCCAGTGAAACCTTCAGTGTGACCATGGCTTACCTTCTTCCGACCATGACGAGCTGAATAAGTAGCACATACAAGGCTTAGAGTGCGACATTGACCATGGACACATTGCTTTCTCTTACGTGTCGGGCAGCCACCAAATATTCAAAGGTGTGGAACACAGCAGTCAGTATGACATATTTTAAATGAGTGTGTTTTTATGACCACTTCAGTGCAGGTCCTGCAGTACCTGCAGCCATTTAAATTAATGGTGGGGCGAGCGTGATTCATGTTATACAGCTTCGTGTGATGTCAGGACGCCTTCTGAAAATATTAGGCGTGAGATTTTAGTGTATCACAGTGTGGATTGGTCATCGATTATTTCGAAGTAGTCATCTAGGTACAGCAGTCTGGCTCCTCCAAAAGGCATGTGTGCTGGTATTTTATCCTAGATTTTTATCTAGTTGTTCTGCCGTGTTGTATTTGAATTTTACGGATGGTCCAATATAAATCTTCCGATGTCAGTCTTGTATTTTAAATGCTTGTTTGTTGCTATAGCTTGATTTTAAAATTTATTGTTATTTTAAACTGATTTTCACCATTCTTATCTCTATTTATTTCACTCAAGGGCGCCGATGACCCCTTCGTTCAATGTTCTAAAAAAACGACTCATCTTACCACTTATTCCAGTGACTGTCATCATTTTGATTCCTGCTCAAATTGATGCAACCAGGTTTCGTCACCTGTATCAATGCACGATATAAAGGCCTCTCCATGGGCTTCAAACTGCTCCAACAGTTCAGATGAAATGGCTTTTATTTGAATCTTGTGGCCTGTTGAAAGCATTCGTGGAACCTATCTTTAACACATCTTTGAATATCCAGGCGTCTCATTCGTTGTACACGCACTTCCAATGCTCACCAATAGTTGCAGAGATAATTGTCGAACTATGACGCAGCGGTCTGCGCGAGTAACGGCATCCATGGTATCCACCATGACGGGAGCAGTGGCTGTGACAGGACGCACCGAATGGGGCCGGTCATGGAGCTCAGTTTTTGCTCTTCCTATCGCTTTTGCTCTCTTTACCATCACCCAGCAGAACTTCTATCAACTGTATCATTACCGTACACTTCATACGAACGTTTACATATCTTCTTCAAGGTTTCTTTTTCTGCTACTAAGAAGTAAATTACACCTCGTTGCTTGTAAGTGTATTGTGTACAGTGGTGTACCTTAGGTATGTGGCGCCCCTGGCAAGAATTTAAAATGGCCCCCTCTAAAGAAGCCCCCAGGAAGCAAAGAATGCACCCCCTTATCAATACAGAGAGATTGATATTTTCCCCTGTCCCAAGAAAATGTGAAGGCGTTTCTTGGCAAATATATATATGCAGTAGTGATAATTTACAGAAATTTAAGACAGAACGAAACTAATTTACAGCCCAGAATCAAAGGTGTTATGAAGGATTAAGAAACAGAAACACACATTCAAAAACAAAAACTCTTTATATTTTACAAAGTCTATTTCAAAATACATTGAGTTGTTAGGAATACCAATATCAAATTTAACTTAACACTGTTATTAAGCTCAGTTAATCTACTTAAATGCTACTTTCCTGGCTTTGATTTTCGTAAAATTATCAATTAATTCCTGTAAGTTTCGCTACCTCTTAATGTTCAATAGATAAAATGGCAAAATTTGACAAATTTTCCTGTCCCATGGATGATCTTAAATGATTCTTGATCAGCTTTATTTTACTGAAGCTTCACTTAAAGAGGCCACCGTAACAGGAAGTGTTAAGTAAATTCTAAGATCTATTTGGATATATATCTTCTAAAGAAAGCTCTTGGATCTTTTTAAGAATGTCAAGTGGTGTTGCTTTTTCAACAATTTCCAATTCTTACGACAGCCAGGATTTGATCATAAAACAAATTTATTTCCCTCTGAAACTCCTATTTTGAGTCAAGATAGTCATCATGCTTTTGTTTGTTGGAATCTGAAAGATGTTGGCTTATGATCTTCCGTCTTTTTTCAGCAAAATTATCATCGATACCGATTTCTTGCGCTTGCTTTGTTGCAAAGTCGATTGCTGGACCAATACCCTGGATCTCGGATTTCCTGAATCTAATTTCACAATCCCTTTATCATTTTGCTAGCCTTGTCGACTGCAACAGTCTCTTTCTGAAGTGACTTGCTGATTTAATCAATCGGGACTAGAATCTTTTCCCACAGATGCAAAAGATAGGAATTTGAAGTCGATTTGCTTGATGAGTCCTTGAGCCCCCACTGACGTTTCCAGGTTCCATTTGTCTTGGTTAATATCAGCCACTTCCTCCAGACTTGCATACAGTTCGTTCAGTGTTCTTTTTAAAGCGGTGACTGCTCTTCGTTTGGTTGACCACCTAGTGTCACAATGATCCTTCAACGTAATGTCGAAGTTACTTAACACAGCTTGCCACCTTCCTGTAGAGCCACTGAAGAAAGTAAATGTCTTTTGAACTGTTCCAAAAAAAGTAATCATTAGAGGCAAAACAGCGGCACCATGCGATCCGATAAGGTTAAACTATGTGCAGCACATGGTACAAACCGACCACTATCATTTTGTTTGAGGATCTGAGCTTGCACACCGATATATTTTCCAGCCATATTGCTGCCATTATCATAACCCTGACCTCTGCAATTATCAATACTTAGCCCATCTTCTTTAAGTTTTTTAATAATGTCCACTGAAATGCCTTCACCTGATTTTTCAGTAGTGTTGATAAAGTCAATGAAACTTTCTTTAACTTGACACTTCCCATCTGACAAGTCAACAAATCTAATAACTTGACTCATTTGCTCAATGTGAGCACTGTCTGGTGTGCAGTCAAAGATGATCGAAAAGTATTTTCCATTTTTTATTTGATTCAAGATTTTCTGCCTCACGATACTTCCAATTAAGGTTATGAACTCATTTTTGACTTTAGGGGAAAAGTAACTGAGTGCCATTTTATTTGATTTAACGTATGCCATATGTTCTGCTAGTTTAGGATGATGGTAACTTATCAGTTCTAATGTGGTTAAAAAACTCCACTACTTAACTCGCCAATGATTCCTTTCTTTGCTGTTCCTCGAAGTGGTAGATTATTCTTAACACAAAATATAATTACATCTATGACTACTTTCAGTATGTTCCTCCACTTCTCTACCTCCTTCTGAATACTTTCTTAGATTTCATCATCTACAGTTTTCTTTTGTTTTAGTCGGTTTTGCCGGCCGCGGTGACCGAGGGGTTCAGTCCGGAACCGCGCGACCGCTACGGTCGCAGGTTCCAATCCTGCCTCGGGCGTGGATGTGTGTGATGTCCTTAGGTTAGTTAGGTTTAAGTAGTTCTAAATCTAGGGGACTGATGACCTCAGATGTTAATCCCCATAGTGCTCAGAGCCATTTGAACCATTTTTTAGTCGGTTTTGCAAATCTTTCCACTCCATGCAACACAACCTGTGGCTGGATGAGTTTTCGTGATTGTAAATGAGAGGGTTTAAGTGTTTCCAGTCACTGAAGCTTTTATTAAAATCTGAAAATGAAGATAACTTTCCACGATGATCCTTCCCAAAGAAGAGACAGGGAAAACAAAATAGAGAATCTTCCGATTGGCTATAAAGTAACCATTGTCTTCGCACACGTTCGCCATTTGTGAGCTTTTTGTAAAACCACTTGCCATCGACACGTCTATCTCCATCCGACACGGGAAACTTGAAGGTTGATACGTCAACTATTTGAGGGCCACGTTCAACCAATACAGTTCGAATACTATCAGTATTCAATGGATAGCTAGCCGTTTTTTTGGATCATTAAAAACTATTTCACCTATTTCTGGTGAACAGTCTTCTTCTAGTGGAGGTAAATCATGACAACCAACTGGTGATCCTTCCTCATATAAAAAAACGATGTGTGGAAGATTCGTACTCTTCATAGTTCTTTTCTGAAATTGGTGGGGCTACATGATGGGAAGTTGATGGTTGTGGTTGGTTGTCATCATTTTTATGTGGATGTGTTTCCGTATCATCAGATTCAAAATCGGCATTACTCTCATCTTGATCTGTTGCAGTGCTACGTGTGTCCACCTCCTTGTTGGGTTTCAGCCAATTTTTTAAGTCTCCTGAAAGGAGAATTGCAGTTCTTTCCTTTTCTTTTCTTAGTTTTTTAAGTGCACTTCCAGATAGTTTTTAGGCCCCATCTCTTTGTTGTATGAAATGAAATGTTTTAACCTGGAATGAAATATAAATGAAAATAAAATGAACCTATACACATAATAATAACAATAACATTTGAATAATTTATAATGGGCCACACACAAAAGAACCCTCTGGGCTCAAGTACCACCAATTGGCTCAAGTACTCTCCCCAGGTCAGGCCGAATCTAGACGAGATAATCAGACTTGCCATGTCGGAACTTGCCTTGATTTCTGCCACTTGTAGTTGACGTCACTTAAACCCACATGTCAAATTTCAGCTGCTGAGACACATTGGAAGTTACCTAAAAGAAATCACGAAAGCATTTATTTAGTGTGGTGGCATTTACAAGGAAAGGCCGGTCCACACGTTACGATTTGCCTGCACAGATATCTGTGCAAATGTTTGTGCATGCAAAAGATCGCCGCAAATCAGATATTAGATTGTAGAGCGTACCCAGGAGCCGATATAGACTCAGATCACAATTTAGTAATGATGTAGAGCAGGCTTAAGTTTAAGAGAACCGTCCGAAAGAACCAGTCGGGAATTAAATGGGATACCAAAGCTCTGAGGAATGATGGGACGCGTTTGAAGATCGCGAAGGCTGTGGATACCAGAGTAGGAAGTTCAACTGAAGAAGAGTGGACATCTCTAAAAACAGCAGTCACAGATGTTGAGATGCTAAACATAGGAACAAGGAAAAATACGAAGAAGCCATGGGTAAGAGAGGAAATACTTCATCTGATTGATGAAAGAAGGAAGTATAAAAATGTTCAGGGAAATTCAGGAATACAGAAATACAAGTCACTTGCGAATGAAATAAATAGGAAATGCAGGGAAGCTAAGGCAAAATGGCTGCAGCAAAAATGTGAAGAAATTGAAAATGAAATGATCGTCGGTAATACTGATTCAGCATATAGAAAAGTGAAAACAACATTCGGGGGAATTAACCTGGCAGTAAACTCAGCTGGTCTGTCAGACAACGGAGAAATCTTCGCATTAATACACTCCTGGAAATTGAAATAAGAACACCGTGAATTCATTGTCCCAGGAAGGGGAAACTTTATTGACACATTCCTGGGGACAGATACATCACATGATCACACTGACAGAACCACAGGCACATAGACACAGGCAACAGAGCATGCACAATGTCGGCACTAGTACAGTGTATATCCACCTTTCGCAGCAATGCAGGCTGCCATTCTCCCATGGAGACGATCGTAGAGATGCTGGATGTAGTCCTGTGGAATGGCTTGCCATGCCATTTCCACCTGGCGCCTCAGTTGGACCAGCGTTCGTGCTGGACGTGCAGACCGCGTGAGACGACGCTTCATCCAGTCCCAAACATGCTCAATGGGGGACAGATCCGGAGATCTTGCTGGCCAGGGTAGTTGACTTACACCTTCTAGAGCACGTTGGGTGGCACGGGATACATGCGGACATGCATTGTCCTGTTGGAACAGCAAGTTCCCTTGCCGGTCTAGGAATGGTAGAACGATGGGTTCGATGACGGTTTGGATGTACCGTGCACTATTCAGTGTCCCCTCGACGATCACCAGTGGTGTACGACCAGTGTAGGAGATCGCTCCCCACACCATGATGCCGGGTGTTGGCCCTGTGTGCCTCGGTCGTATGCAGTCCTGATTGTGGCGTTCACCTGCACGGCGCCAAACACGCATACGACCATCATTGGCACCAAGGCAGAAGCGACTCTCATCGCTGAAGACGACACGTCTCCATTCGTCCCTCCATTCACGCCTGTCGCGACACCACTGGAGGCGGGCTGCACGATGTTGGGGCGTAAGCGGAAGACGGCCTAACGGTGTGCGGGACCGTAGCCCAGCTTCATGGAGACCGTTGCGAATGGTCCTCGCCGATACCCCAGGAGCAACAGTGTCCCTAATTTGCTGGGAATGGCGGTGCGGTCCCCTACGGCACTGCGTAGGATCCTACGGTCTTGGCGTGCATCCGTGCGTCGCTGCGGTCCGGTCCCAGGTCGACGGGCACGTGCACCTTCCGCCGACCACTGGCGACAACATCGATGTACTGTGGAGACCTCACGCCCCACGTGTTGAGCAATTCGGCGGTACGTCCACCCGGCCTCCCGCATGCCCACTATACGCCCTCGCTCAAAGTCCGTCAACTGCACATACGGTTCACGTCCACGCTGTCGCGGCATGCTACCAGTGTTAAAGACTGCGATGGAGCTCCGTATGCCACGGCAAACTGGCTGACACTGACGGCGGCGGTGCACAAATGCTGCGCAGCTAGCGCCATTCGACGGCCAACACCGCGGTTCCTGGTGTGTCCGCTGTGCCGTGCGTGTGATCATTGCTTGTACAGCCCTCTCGCAGTGTCCGGAGCAAGTATGGTGGGTCTGACACACCGGTGTCAATGTGTTCTTTTTTCCATTTCCAGGAGTGTACAATGTCTGAAAATTGGTTAAAAGAAGCCATCTTGTCGACACATATAAAAGATAACAATAAGAGTCGTCTGATAATAATTAAAAATCGATGTAATCTGTAAGGGTCTGAAAGAACAGCTACGTGTTTAACGTTTGTGCGTCCCGTTTCAAAGCGCGTGCACTGCCAGGTTAAAAGTAACGGTGGTAATATTAAGAGTGCAGTGGGAATTGCACTGCTGAGCGCAAAAGACAGGGCGGATAGTTGGGAAGAATACATTGAAGGACTCTATTAGGTGGAAGACGTGTCAGATGGAGTGCTAGAAGAAGAGACGAGTGTTGACATGGAAGACATAAGGGATCCAGTATTAGAGGCAGAATTTAAGAGGGCTTTGAAGGACTTGAAATCAAATAAGGCTGAGGGAATAGGTAATATTCCATCGGAATTTCTGAAGTCATTGGGAGAAGTAGCAACCAAACGACTGTTCAACTAGGTGAGTAGATTCTATGAGACTGGCGACGTACCATCAGGCTTTCGGAAAAATATCATGCACACAATTCCGAAGATAGCAAAGGCAGATAGATGTGAGAACTACCGGGCAAGCAGATTAACACCTCATTCATCGAAGATACTGACGAGAATAATATATATAATAATGGAAAAGAAAATTGAAGATCTGTTAGGTACGATCAGTTTGGCTTTAAGGAAGGCAAAGGCACCAGAGAGGCAGTCACGACACTGCGTCTGATAATGGATGCAAGACTGAAGAAAAGTCAAGACACTTTCATAGGATTATGTTGACCTAGAAAAAGCGTTTGACAATGTAAAATGGTGCAAGATGTTCGAAATTCTGAAGAGAATAGGAATAAGCTATAGAGAAAGCTTATCCATCGACTCTTTGATTTGGTCTGAATGTCAAATATCAAGATAAAAAACTAAAGCAGCAAAACAATGTAGAAGAATATCAGAAATAGCTGTGACAATAAATGCGTGACTTTTTAATATTTCTTTGAATTCAGACAAATTTTATTGTCAGGGAAACCACATTGCGCACACGATGTAGCTCCAGAGTAGACAATGCTAACGATGTAAGAGCTAGAGAATTTAGAGTTACGGTAGCCTATTTGTTTCACAAAAAATTCCCATAGAGAGATACAATGTGTATCGAAAAACATATCGCAACCAGATATGACTGAAACTGAAGTGCTCAGAGCTTGTTTTACGAATGCAAATTGACTAGTGCGGTATCGCCAGTTTTAGTGAACCCTGAATGCACAATGCACGTAGATCTGATATTAAAAAGGGAATGAGCGTTAGAAGGACACTATCAATCAAAGGTGAAAAATACAAAGGCGACTTTGCATTCAATGTCTGCTATTGACACTTTTTTATACAATAATGCCCGTTATTAATCTGGATGGTTCATTGTTACCTGTGTGAATGGACCAGAAACTTTGGTTCACGCCTGATAATACCAGCTTTACGTACAGAAAAAATTGTGAAGGAATCATCGATGTCTGGAGGAAAAAAAAGAAAAAAAAAAAAGAAAAACTGTAAGAGAGAGAGAAATAAACATCTAGCATTTTTCACACGTCAGACTTTATTTCCGTTTTAAAGAAAGTTATTGGTTTCGTTCTGTGTTCTGTATTCCATACAAACGCTTTGAGAAATGCAAGAAAATTCAGCTGGATTTCATTAACCCGGAGAGTCTCAGTGGAATGCACGATGGGACACTTCGTGCCTCATGTCACAAAACAGCAGATAGTAGTACAGTGGAAAAAATTCAGAGATACTATCAATATCTCGCTTCTACTTGGCACGTACATCAAAGTTGCTTCTTTAACACTGCTTGCTTTTATCAAAAACATTCATCTGAGATTATAATGAAAGTAGCGTCACTTTGATATTTATCGAATGTGATGATATTTAGGATGAAACAACTGATTTCATCTTCAACACTTTTAAATCTTATGTGTAATTTTAACAGGTACGTCTGTTATAAACAATATGGCAAACAGCCAAATCCCCTTACGTAGCATATCAAATGTTACTGAAATAAACAATAAAGTTGCTACAATTATCAAACACGAGTATGTTCATATTTATTAATTTTAGTAAATGAAATGTAGTTGTGAGAAAGAAAACTTGTATGACTAGCATTGTAGATGAATGAGTTCATATTATTTTGAATAACCCAGAGTTAAACTCTGTTTTTTTATGTACTCGTTAACAAGACTGATAATTTTAGTACCTTCCCTAGGGACGCTATTGGCAACACCTATGTCGATTGAAACTTATAGTGACATATGCATGACTTTCCACAAATTTTGATATGTATATATTGTTATAATGTAGTTTTACCTACTGCTACGAATTTCAAATCAAAAAATTGAATGCGAAAAAAAAACAGTCCATAAATTAAGCAGATATACGTAGGAAGCGCCAATAAATGGTGCGATTCTACTGCGAAAAAAAAAAAAAAACAGGGAAAATGTTTAACCGCCTGATAAAACAAAATAAGAGTTTCATTCAAACATGAATGAATCGTAGCTGCTTATGAACCATGAGCATGAGCACAGGAAACATACTGCTATTATGGAACACGACTCACCTTCCTCGATGTACGACCGAGCGCTTCCTCTTGCTACACAGCCTCAGATGAACTGGTAACTGTTGAGTTTTGCAGGACCGTGTAACTGTGAGTGCAGCTTCGGCGAGCCTTTGAGGGGGGCAATCAGCCTCAAGGTCGACAGGATTAGTGTCGGCACCGAGGTCCTTCTGCGAATTGACGACACACAAAACGGGGGCGCGTGCCCGGTCTGGGTTACTTCCGCTCGCCAGCTAACACAAACACCTACCACTACGAAGGTTGGTGGCGATTTTGAAACCTGATGCAAATCCGACCAGGATGGGGAGATAGGCGAGTCGTCATTGCCAATGAACTTTTAAGTGCTAAATTATTTCTCACTATGATAACTAGGTAATGCCGCATGGTGCGTTCAGCATGACTTGTTCTACGTCGCTCTCGTAAGACCTCGTGCTTCAGAATCCTCACCCCCAAACGTTTGGGCAGGTCGTAATTGCCCTGACCTGGCGAGAGTACAATTAAGCCAAAAGGATCTATGTTCCTTCAAAACCTCAAATCTGCTAATAAATTGTCGACTCAGCGGAGATAAAAGAATAAGGTAAAAAGATTTGATATGGCAATTACCATAGCAAAATTGAGACCAGTAATATTAACAACGAATCTTGTTTATAGGTGTATGTGATAATTGTTATTAGATAGGTCTAATATGACTTTTTTGGGTACTTTGTTAAGGTAATATTTTGCAACTGTTGCCATAAGATAATATAACAAGTAAATAATATTTACTTACCGTGAATATAGATTATACGTTTACTTGCCCAATTAAACAAGAAATATGTCAACTGGATCTGACCACAATCGCACTTTATGCATTTGCAGGAAGATGATGTCAAAACTGGTTTGCAAGATTATGTGCTCTCGTGCTCTGATAAAATACATCGAGTAAGGAGGTTCAGCTTGGGTAATACAGGGTGAGTCTCCTAACATTACCGCTGGATATATTTCGTAAACCACATCAAATACTGACGAATCGATTCCACAGACCGAACGTGAGGAGAGGGGCTATTGTAATTGGTTAATACAAACCATAAAAAAAGGCACGGAAGTATGTTTTTTAACACAAACCTAGGTTTTTTAAATGGAACCACGTTAGTTTTGTTAGCACATCTGAACATATAAACAAATACGTAATCAGTGCCGTTTGTTGCATTGTAAAATGTTAATTACATCCGGAGATATTGTAACCTTAAGTTGACGCTTGAGTACCACTCCTCCGCTGTTCGATCGTGTGTATCGGAGAGCACCGAATTACGTAGGGATCCAAAGGGAACGGTGATGGACCTTAGGTACAGAAGAGACTGGAACAGCACATTACGTCCACATGCTAACACCTTTTTATTGGTCTTTTTTACTGACGCACATGTACATTACCATGAGGGGTGAGGTAAACGTTCGACGGGCGTTTCATAGGACGTGGAGGACGCATAAATTGGCCAGCCCGTTCTCCTGATGTTACACCTCTGGACTTCTTTCTGTGGGGTACGTTAAAGGAGAATGTGAACCGTGATGTGCCTACAACCCCAGAGGATATGAAAGTACGTATTGTGGCAGCCTGCGGCGACATTACACCAGATGTACTGCGGCGTGTACGACATTCATTACGCCAGAGATTGCAATTGTATGCAGCAAATGATGGCCACCACATTGAAGATCTACTGGCCTGACATGTCGGGACACACTCTATTCCACTCCGTAATTGAAAACGGAAACCACGTGTGTACGTGTACCTCACCCCTCATGGTAATGTACATGTGCGTCAGTAAAAAAGACCAATAAAAACGTGTTAGCATGTGGACGTAATGTGCTGTTCCAGTCTCTTCTGTACCTAAGGTCCATCACCGTTCCCTTTGGATCCCTACGTAATTCGGTGCTCTCCGATACACACGATCGAACAGCGGAGGAGTGGTACTCAAGCGTCAACTTAAGGTTACAATATCTCCGGATGTAATTAACATTTTACAACGCAACAAACGGCACTGATTACGTATTTGTTTATATGTTCAGATGTGCTAACAAAACTAACGTGGTTCCATTTAAAAAAACGTAGGTTTGTGTTAAAAAACATACTTCCGTGCATTTTTTTATGGTTTGTATTAACCAATTACAATAGCCCCTCTCCTCACGTTCGGTCTGTGGAATCGGTTCGTCAGTATTTGATGTGGTTTACGAAATATATCCAGCGGTAACGTTAGGTGACTCACCCTGTATATATTAGCTGAGCACTGCCAAAAAATCAAGAATAAAGTAGTAGTAGTATTTTTCAAAAGTTTATCTAAAAAGATAATACCGGCCGCGGCGCACATTCTGTTTCGAGCAGACTGCACATCTATGCTATAGTCTGCGTTTCTTGGACTGGTCACTTGGAATGACATGAGGAAAATGCCTCCCAGTAAAGCGAAGAGGATTCTCGTCAACAGAGCGTCTTCCTCTCTCTCTTCTCGGTTCTGTAGCAAATTTTTGCACGATGTCTCGTACCAGACTGGCCGCGGCGCAGCGTTATTTTTTCAGAGCGCGGCGCGGCGCTCCGTCACGTCATCGTCGGCGGCCTTTGGAATTTGCGCCCCCCTTGCTCTTGCGCCCCCGGCGGGGGCCACTCCTGCCAAACCCCTAGGCACACCCCTGATTGAGTACACGTCATTTTGACATTTTACTACGGCCCTGCCACCTGTGGGAATTGTTCGAAGCTTCGTATATGTGCGGAACAAACATCCAATCCGAAACACCTAAAAGAACGTTTTCTTATACACTACCAATCAAAAGTTTTCGATCACCCATGACAAAAACTACACTATGTTATCAAAAGTATACGGGCACCTGGATGAAAGTGACTTACAATATCTTGGCGCTCTCCATCGGTAATGTTGGAATTTAGTATGGTGTTGGCCCACCCTCAGCCTTGATGACAGCTTCCACTCTCCTAGGCATACGTTCAATCAGGTACTGGAAGGTTTCTTGGGAAATGGCAGCCCATTCTTCACGGAGTGCTGCACTGAGGAGAGGTATCCCAAAGGTGTTCTATAGGAAAGAGGTCAGGACTCTGTGCAGGGCAGTCTATTACAAGGATGTTATTGTCGTGTAACCACTCCATCACAGGCCGTGCATTACGAACAGGTGTTCGATCGTGTTGAAAGAATGCAATCGCCATCCCAGAATTGATCTTCAACAATGGGAAGCAAGAAAGTGCTTAAAACATCAATGTAGGCGTGTGTTGTGCTAGTGCCACGCAAAACAACAAGGGGAGCAAGCCCCCTCCATGAAAAACACGACCACACCATAACACCACCGCCTCCGAATTTTACTGTTGGCACTACACACGGTGGTAGATAACGTTCACCGGGCATTCGCCATACCCACACCCTGCCATCGGATCGCCACATTGTGTACCGTGATTTGTCACTCCACAAAAAGTTTGTCCACTGTTCAATCGTCCAATGTTTACACTCCTTACACCAAGCGAGGCAACGTTTGGCATTTACCGCCGTGGTGTGTGGCTTATGAGCAGCCACTGGACCATGAAATGCAAGTTTTCTCATCTCCTGCGTAACAGTTATGTATCTGCAGTGGATCCTGGTGCAGCCTGGAATTCCTGTGTGATGGTCTGGATAGATGTCTGCCTATTACACATTACGCTTTTCTGTTTTACGTGTCCCTTCACGTTTCCACTTCACTATCACATCGGAAACAGTGGACCTGGGGATGTCTAGGAGTGTGGAAATCTCGGGTACATAAGTATGACACAAGTGACACCCAATAGCCCGACCACGTTCGAAGTCCGTGAGTTCCGCGGAGCGCCCCATTCTGCTCTCTCACGATGTCTAATGGCTACTGAGGTCGCTCATACGGAGTACCTCGCAGTAGGTGGCAGCACAATGGACCTATTATGAAAAACATATGTTTTGGGGGGTGTCCGGATACTTTTTATCACATAACCACCCTGTCGAGTTCAACACATAAGAGTTCAATGAGATTTAAGTCAGGAGACTGACTTGTCAAATCATATTCTTCAGTTCCTCACATTTCTGTTTTCTACTGACATACCCTTCGCACAATTTAAAAGCATGTTTGGGATCGTTCTCCTGCTGCAGAAGTAATCCACGACCTGGAAGTCTCTCACCAAATGGTATCTTGCGATATCCTTCCTTCTTTAATGTCCCATTAATTCTCACTAGATCGCTGACTTTATCACCCACAAAACATCTCCACACTGTGACCCAACCTCCATCAAGCTTCACTGCTTGCGTCACACACTGACTTTTCATACGTTCTCCGCGAAGTCGACGAACAAACATTCGACAATAGCTTACAAGCACTTCAAACTTAGATTCAGCCCTGAATGACATTTTGGACAATCGCTGTGGCTGCAGTTTTCATGTTTCTCTGCCCATTCCAATCTTTCCACCTTATTTTGTTTGCATAATAACGGTTTTTTTGGCCGCTATGCATTCCTTTAAAACTTGTTCACGAAGAAGGCGTTGCACTGCTGAGACAGAGGTTAGAGCAGCTTGTATACTATTTACTCCCTCGCAAATTTCGGGTGCGGAAGGAGTTCTCTAACGTTTACTCTGTACACGGGTGAACTGATCTTCCTGTATGATGCTACTCTGGTCTTGCAGATCGCGAAACACTTGCATTGGCATCAGTTTACTTCGACCGCTGCAATGTATACACCACAGTAGATTGAGCTATGCCAACTTGTGTTAGTATTGTCCTAATAAAAAAGCGTTCCCGGTGCAGAGTTAGCATTACAGCACGTTTTTCAATTTTAATTACCTCATTCCGTCCCATTATGAGGTAATATGGTATCAACCTGATCAGGTATACAAACACGTTGCTAGATATATACTACACTCCTGGAAATTGAAATAAGAACACCGTGAATTCATTGTCCCAGGAAGGGGAAACTTTATTGACACATTCCTGGGGTCAGATACATCACATGATCACACTGACAGAACCACAGGCACATAGACACAGGCAACAGAGCATGCACAATGTCGGCACTAGTACAGTGTATATCCACCTTTCGCAGCAATGCAGGCTGCTATTCTCCCATGGAGACGATCGTAGAGATGCTGGAAGGAACGGCTTGCCATGCCATTTCCACCTGGCGCCTCAGTTGGACCAGCGTTCGTGCTATACGTGCAGACCGCGTGAGACGACGCTTCATCCAGTCCCAAACATGCTCAATGGGGGACAGATCCGGAGATCTTGCTGGCCAGGGTAGTTGACTTACACCTTCTAGAGCACGTTGGGTGGCACGGGATACATGCGGACTTGCATTGTCCTGTTGGAACAGCAAGTTCCCTTGCCGGTCTAGGAATGGTAGAACGATGGGTTCGATGACGGTTTGGATGTACCGTGCACTATTCAGTGTCCCCTCGACGATCACCAGTGGTGTACGCCCAGTGTAGGAGATCGCTCCCCACACCATGATGCCGGGTGCTGGCCCTGTGTGCCTCGGTCGTATGCAGTCCTGATTGTGGCGCTCACCTGCACGGCGCCAAACACGCATACGACCATCATTGGCACCAAGGCAGAAGCGACTCTCATCGCTGAAGACGACACGTCTCCATTCGTCCCTCCATTCACGCCTGTCGCGACACCACTGGAGGCGGGCTGCATGATGTTGGGGCGTGAGCGGAAGACGGCCTAACGGTGTGCTGGACCGTAGCCCAGCTTCATGGAGACGGTTGCGAATGGTCCTCGCCGATACCCCAGGAGCAACAGTGTCCCTAATTTGCTGGGAAGTGGCGGTGCGGTCCCCTACGGCACTGCGTAGGATTCTACGGTCTTGGCGTGCATCCGTGCGTCGCTGCGGTCCGGTCCCAGGTCGACGGGCACGTGCACCTTCCGCCGACCACTGGCGACAACATCGATGTACTGTGGAGACCTCACGCCCCACGTGTTGAGCAATTCGGTGGTACGTCCACCCGGCCTCCCGCATGCCCACTATACGCCCTCGCTCAAAGTCCGTCAACTGCACATACGGTTCACGTCCACGCTGTCGCGGCATGCTACCAGTGTTAAAGACTGCGATGGAGCTCCGTATGCCACGGCAAACTGGCTGAACTAACGGCGGCGGTGCACAAATGCTGTGCAGCTAGTGCCATTCGACGGCCAACACCGCGGTTCCTGGTGTGTCCGCTGTGCCGTGCGTGTGATCATTGCTTGTGCAGCCCTCTCGCAGTGTCCGGAGCAAGTATGGTGGGTCTGACACACCGGTGTCAATGTGTTCTTTTTTACATTTCCAGGAGTGTATGTACTGTAAATTAATTCGAATTGGCTGTTACACAGACAGCTGATGGAACAAGGCCTATTTGAATAGAACCATCTAAGGTTGAAACGTCCCCTTTGAACAATTATACATGACTGTACTTAAACTGACACACAATATTTTTTTTTTAGCGCAACGCAATCTGACTTTCAAAAATCCCTACAAAAGAATGGCCCTGACTAACATTAACCTATACCTTTCACAAATCACTTACCTCACCAAAAATCTTCGTTACTCGAACTACTGCAATACAGCGAGCGCCACTACTGCCAGCTAAATAAAAGATTCAAACTACTGAAGGCACTAACTACTAATAGACATAGTTAGCAAATGAAAGATTTTGATAGAGAACAAACAATGTATTTACCTCAATAGTGTTCAAAAGTCATAATGTATATAGCAGTTCATGACATCCAGTCCTACAAATTTCAAAACTCCGCCATCTCTCTCCCCACATCCACCACTGCTGGCGGCTCACCTCCAACTGCGCAACGCTACGCGCTGTTCACATCCAGCTGCCCAACACTGGAATGGCAGACAACAATGCAAACTAGCCACAGACTGCACACAGCATAGCCAGTGATTTTCGTACAGAGCGCTACGTAACGTTGCCAATAAGAAAACATAAACAGCCTACTTACATAGCCCCCATGCTCCCCACAAAAAATTTTACAAATTGTTTTGGGCACTGGCCAATAATGATTTGATAAAATTTTTCATAATTACAATAACAAAGATATCAAATGCACACACTTATTGATACAATGTTGGTCAAAAGCTAAAATTTTCTCACAGTCCATAAAGACAGTCCTGATCTTTCATCACAGTAAAATTGCAGTGTTTTTCTCAAAGTCTGATTCAGTAAAAGGAAATGCACACGGAAGTAGTAGATTTCCATATAGTCTTGAAGAAGTAGTGTTGTCCTTCCAACGGAAAGACAGTACTGACTCTTGACATGCTGACAGGTAATGGGCCACAACAGAGCAAACCACAGCAGAGTCATTCGACGTTTTGAAGAATATTGGTAGGTAGGTCATCACAGAGCAGACCCATTGTAGTCCTGGTAGAGATTATGGGATTGGTGGGCCACCAGAGGTGCAGACCCACTGCAGTCCTTAGAGAAATAATGGTATTGGTGGGCCATCAAAGATGCAGACCCACTGTAGTCCTTGTAGAGACGGCCAGCAGCCATCTGTTGCGACTGTGCAGGTGCACAATCACCATCGAAGAGTCTTGCGGATAATATAGCAAGTCCATGAACCACCACTTGTGCACTCACAAAAAATTTTTTTGAAATGTCCTTAGAACCAGCAGTGCTGTTATCCAGTCCCTTGCTGAATTATTAACACACGTACAAACACTAACAGTCCCTACTTCTCACATATTGTCCATATACTATGACCAACAGAAACGTGTGCAGTGAAATGGAACTTACAAGTTAATAATATGATGAAGTGGTGTCAATTACAATTTTATAACATAAGAATACAATTACAAAGGTACAAAATACATCATTAAAGAACATAACAATACAGATAACATTTATAGTAAAACAGGCTTTACAAAAGAATAGAAATAAACATGTACATCAGCGTTACAGGAATTATGACACAAGTAAATAAAATAATGTGAATAGTTCTTGAAACATTAATTTCACATGTGATCATTAAAACAAAACACACAGTTTTAATCTGCCAGGAAGTTTCATATCAGCGCACACTCCGCTGCAGAGTGAAAATCTCATTCTGGAAACATCCCCCAGGCTGTGGCTTAGCCATGTCTCCGCAATATCCTTTCTTTCAGGAGTGCTAGTTCTGCAAGGTTCGCAGGAGAGCTTCTGTAAAGTTTGGAAGGTAGGAGACGAGGTACTGGCAGAAGTAACGCTGTGAGTACCGGGCGTGAGTCGTGCTTCGGTAGCTCAGATGGTAGAGCACTTGCCCGCGAAAGGCAAAGGTCCCGAGTTCGAGTCTCGGTCGGGCACACAGTTTTAATCTGCCAGGAAATTTCAGAATCAATAATGTCTAAACATCTTTACGAAGAAAATAACACAGTATTTGAAAAATTCTACAACACAAATCTTATTAGCTAAACACATAAAGGCAGGAAAAACATAAATATACAAGAGTACACAAACACATAGCAGAATAACACAGGGGGAAAGGACAGGGTTTGTTTTCAGTGTAACATTAGGTACCGCAGTATTTTGCAAACAAAACCTTTTTTTTCTTGGAGATCTCCCTTCGTTCATCATTATTCCCGAAAAGTCCTATCTATACCTGCTTTCTGTACTATTTTCGTATAACTTCTCAATGCATTTCTTCCAATTCATTGCAACTCGTTCTCTTATATAGCCTACCCCATCTTAAGCTAACTTAAATCTACTGAGCCCAGATGCTAAACTAAGGAACGAGGCAATGCAGCAGCACAAAACAATTAACACAAACAGCAATGACAAAAAATGCCAATTTGCAAAGCAAGCAGCAGTAAATCTAAATTAACAGATAAAATTCAACATTACAACTAATATGAGCCAATGTGCAGCAACAAGAAAAATAAATCAGTAGTAAAACTGGCTTAACAGAGTAATACAAAGTTAAATTTAGTAGCACTATGCCTCGCAAACAGCAGCAGCAAATGTAATAACTTATATCTAAACATGACAAAGCTCAAGCAAAAAAAATATTTCACTCAAGATGGCCATGTCTAATACCTATGTCACATCTTAATACTAGAGTGATGCATCACGATAAGTTACTGTAGCAGACAAGTTACCAAATCGTTTAAAAAATAATTTATGCAGTTCCTGTGAAGGGAAATGTCTATTTGTGCTCTCTTTTCTAAGAAAGTACATTGTAAACGTATTCTTTACTGGGTCTGTAGACAGAAAATGGTGATATTAGTATATCTATTAAATTTTATAATAACCAATGCTGCAGTGCAGCTAGAAACTAGATATTAAACAAATTGAGCAATCTCTCAACTAGAAAGACAATAGATGTAAAAATGTTTCTCATCATTTCATTAGGCATTTTAGTAAATATCATAAATAAGGAGCTCCACAGTGTAATCATATGTTTTCAAGTTTGAGTGTGTCGTATTTGCGATGCTTTCGACAAAGAAATGTCAATAGCGAGGATAATGGCTTCTTTTTTTTGTTCTAGCTGTGCCACTGAAAATGCCCACACTAATGGCTTTTTCTCCAGGCATCTGACACAGCTGGCCGCTCAAGATGCATTACGTCAAGGTCACTTGGCTTTCTTACCGAAATATTTACGACACCAGTTTGCACTACAGTGACAGTCTCATATAAAAAATTTCACAGGTCTTGAATTTGCGTTACAAATCTGTAGAAACAAAATCCTGTAAATATAACAGTGTCCAAAAAATTTTCGTCAGCATTGTGGTACAATCACGCATTTACACACATTTCATAACTCTTAAAGTACGATTCTTGGTTTCCAACATCCTTTTTCACAAGTCAGAGTCCCTAACCACTACTCATTATTCCTTACCTTATTACACATATACATATTCGTCGACACTTCTTCAATATTTCATCATAATAAATATGTAGCATAATCAAATTCCTCATATAGCATCAGCTTATTGATCATAAACATACCTCAACAGCATAATACACATTGTCATCATAAAAATAACATCATAACACCTCAGTCAAATCTCAAAATCGTTGTAGCTTCCTCTAATAATATCAAAACCTAAAGAAAATTCTCTGCTCATTTCAATAGTGTCATCTACCTCAAACGTACTTTAAAAATCATGATCCCATACCAAATACATCATTCAAAGCTCTCATAGTATCACAATGATTCCGAAAAAATATGAACAGTTCACAAAGTACAGACAAAATACAATTTCATAAGTGTGAAGTTACCCAACTGTGTAACTGCGTAAACATGTGTCACTGATGTGGTAAAAAAATGTTTATCTCTCAGTTAAATGATCAGATAGCTGTGTAATTTGTGTGTTAGGGAAATATGGTACCGATGTGTAGAGTTGTATAAGCAAATACCATATTAGCTAGGGCTCCTTGTGCTTGACAAACACATGGTACACAAAGTAGGCGTGTACCCCCTGAGGATTAATGTAATTATACCCTCAGGTGTTACAGATTACAGCAATGGAATGAAATGTATCACGAAAAACCTTTGTATCATTGTACTTCAAATTTCTTTAAAAATGAATGTTTCAAGTACAAAATTAATCACTCAAATATGTGTACTGTAGTGCTAAACTGTGCATCTTGTTGTAAGATAATCTCTGTGGAAGTGTCGTAGTTATCGTCCTCCGAAAGCTAAGTTCTGCAGAAGCCAATGTACTTACCTCATGATAAACAAAAGTGAAATGCTTAGCGTATAGATATCTTAGTTATTACGCTTATTGCCGTGATGAAGAAAGTACTGTGCTGTAACGTATTGTTGTGCTACAGAAAAGTCTGTCTCCTTGTAGCTATACCACAAAAGTTACTACTAAAACATGTTTTACTTTCCAGAAGAATTCAGAAAAACTGTGCAGATATGAAACAGATACACCGCAAAAGCAACGTTGTAAATTGTCACTCATTAATAGCGTCGTGATAAAATCTTGTAGCTGTCACATAAACTAACCACTGTGTCATCTGGAATCTCACAGAAAGTACTTTAAATCCAGAATGTATTTTCGAGTAATCCAAAATGTTGCATTAAACACTCATTAGCAGTACTGGTAAATGTTCTAAGTATGTGAACCTTATAGACGTTACGTGATCATGCAACTAACAAGCAAGAATGTACACACACAGTAACACTGTGTCGTCTGTTCACAATAACAATGCATTCGTAATTTCTGTTTAAATAAATTCTCTTGGTTCTTGACTGGATAGTTAACTTCAAAACATTGTTGCATGTTAACAGTTTCTCAGTGTGACAAATTGTACTAGTAGCGTGAAGTGAAAAATTTTATGGCAAAGACTAAGTTAAAAAGCAGATTATCTCTCAATAAACGGTTTTACATGTGCAATGTGGTGCAATCCTTTACTCTTCCTAGTACGCAGAGTTTCAACTTCAATGCAATTATCATGCGGTATACGTCAGTAAAGAATACTGGAATTTTTCTCAAGGTTAGCCTCTATGTTATTTTTCTCTGAGCCAGCCGGCGTACGTGGCTGCCTGCGGTGCGAGTCATTGTCTGTCTCTTTGTTGGCGTTCGTCGTTATTGGGATTAGGAGACCAAACTTCTACAAATTCACCTTGTCAAGAGTGCCCTGCTCTGTTTGAATCCCACCAGTTCTGATGGGATTCAGGTCTGTCGTTTTGTCGATAGTTTACATAGTTTCTTGTTTGTCGGTTAAGTGGTGGAGAATTTCTCCCTGAATTATCACTGCACGGTGGACCGTTGCGTCTGAAGTTATTCTGTCTCCCGTGATAATAATAGTTATGATTGCCATATTGTCTGTTTCTATGGTTATCTCAGTCATATTCATTACTACGGAAATGCGATCTTTCTCTGTAACTATTATTACTCTGCCAACGGTTGTCATACGGGTGGTGTCTGTTTTGGTCACGATTTGTGTTGTGAGAATAGCCTTGTCGTGTCCAGTTATTATTTCTTTCATCGCGGAATTGTGACTGACGTGACCTGTAATTGTTGTGCTCGTGGTTTCACGTCCTGCGATTGTCAGTGTCAATTTCCAATTCTTGTAACAGTCCCTGAAAAGCTTCAATGTCGTCTTTGCAACGTCCTGCCAAAATAATATGTCGTAAATGTTCAGGTAATTTGATTAAGCAAATGTGGATGAGTTCTGAGGGGCTGTATGGGCTTGACAGGTACTGATTCTTGTGCAACATGCCTTCAAAATATTTCACAAGACTGGAAAATTCAGATTCTTCGAAATGTTTCATCATTATGAAGCTATGTTTTACTCGGTCTTGTGTAGCTTGAGACCAATACGCTGAGAGGAACGAATGATAAAATTCTCCTTCACTGTGACAATCGTGAATGACCGATCGCATTCTTACAGCTGGTTCATTCTCCAAGTAGCCACACATAAATTCTAACCTGTGCTCCAATGACCAGTTGGGAGGAAAACAATGAGAGAATTGATGAATCCATGCTTGTGGATGAATGTCGTTGCCGGAATTCTTAAATGTTTTGAATTTACGTGTAGTAATAAACAGCTTATAGTCAAATTCTTCATGTCGGCGAGTCGCATGACGGTCATTGTTACGTCGTTTCGGCGGTTCCATTTCAAAATTCGGTGCAACTTGCCAATTTCTTTCATAATTTCCGAAATGTCCTGTGTTATTATTTTGTGGTTGTTCCGTATTTCTATGTCCCTCTTCCCGTACTGGAGCGCGAGTGTCCTCTGAAATATGTAATTCTTGTATTACTAGTGCCAACTGATCTTGTACTTCCCGGATTTCTCTTTTGTACAGTGTATTGATTTGATTTGGATTTTGTTTGAATTTTCTAATTTGTTCATACTCTTCAGTGTCCGTGAAGGCTACAGGTCTTGTGTCATTCAGATCATCATCTACCTTTGTAGATAAGTTAGTGAATTGATCTGAAAGTTTGGCTACTTTATCCGATAGTGAAATTATTTCCTCTGTGTGTTTTTCTGAACCAAGTTTCAGAGTGTCCATTTGTGTCGAAATCGTATCTACTGTGTCCTTTAAGTTTTCCTGAATTTTTGCAAGTTGCGTAACCGAATCGGTAGATGCAACTGAGTCAATTTTAGCTTGCAAGGTGTCGTGATTTTCATGAACAATAGTTTGCAGTTCTTTTATGGCTGCTTCGTGATTCTGTAATGCATTTTCATGACGCGAAAAAATAGGTTGGAAATGCTCACAAATTTGTTTTACGTCATTACAGACTTTTTGACATTTCGATTCGATTTTAAGTAACTCAGCAGTTCAACCTTCACGTGTTTGTTCAAGTGTGGTATCTAACTTTCGAAGATTTTCTTCCATCGTGTCTAACTTTTGAAGATTTTGTTCCACTGTGTCTAACTTTTGAAGATTTTGTTCCACTGTGTCTAACTTTTGAAGATTTTGTTCCACTGTGTCTAACTTTTGAAGATTTTGTTCCATTGTGTCTAACTGTTGCTGTGTTTGTCTCTGATTTTGTTCCATTTGTTGCTTTAATTGCAATAATAATGTATTAGTGTCTGGAATCTGTTTCTCTATGCTTTTTGGCAGTGCATTTTCACCGGCAACATTCACATTTTGACAAGGACAAAATGTGTCTTGACTCATTTGAGAAAACGGTGAGGACCCAAAACCTGAGTCTACAGTATTTGCAATATTGTGTTCTGTCATTTCGGATTCCTGAGGCGAGCTGTTGTCGACCGATCGATCGATAATGCTTCCCTGTTCACTACTTGTTTCATTGTCTACACCATTATTTGCCGCCCGCTCCATTTCCCTATGCACAATTACCAAAATACTACTTTGAACATTAGTTAATTCGTTACTCGGCGGCGCTAACACACTGCTTTCGTCTTCACTGTCATTTCTCAGTTTACTTTGGAGCCTAGTATTACGTTTTTCACACGCCATTATTGTCACAATATTTCACACGATAACACAGAAAAGCACAATTTGAAGAGCAAAAATATGAGAACACATTAACATAGCACTGAAAATAATATCTAGTTAATTGCAAGCGCAGCTGCGAAATACTTGGTGCAAATCTACATGCATGCCACAACTGTTTTACTGTACAACAATGAAAGACTGCAACTACAAAGGAGATTCTCTCTACAATTACGCGCTAGCAATAAACAATAGCTACACTAATTACACAAACTACAAGAAAAAAATCAGAAGATCGACATACGAAACGTCCCCTTCGAACAATTATACATGACTGTACTTAAACTGACACACAAATTTTTTTTAGCGCAACGCAATCTGACTTTCAAAAATCCCTACAAAAGAATGGCCCTGACTAACATTAACCTATACCTTTCACAAATCACTTACCTCACCAAAAATCTTCGTTACTCGAACTACTGCAATACAGCGAGCGCCACTACTGCCAGCTAAATAAAAGATTCAAACTACTGAAGGCACTAACTACTAATAGACATAGTTAGCAAATGAAAGATTTTGATAGAGAACAAACAATGTATTTACCTCAATAGTGTTCAAAAGTCATAATGTATATAGCAGTTCATGACATCCAGTCTTACAAATTTCAAAACTCCGCCATCTCTCTCCCCACATCCACCACTGCTGGCGGCTCACCTCCAACTGCGCAACGCTACGCGCTGTTCACATCCAGCTGCCCAACACTGGAATGGCAGACAACAATGCAAACTAGCCACAGACTGCACACAGCACAGCCAGTGATTTCCGTACAGAGCGCTACGTAACGTTGCCAATAAGAAAACATAAACAGCCTACTTACAAGGTAAAGGCACTTCAGTGTTGTTGTGGACACTCATCAGCGCCCGTTTATGCAAACAGCCAGCCAAAGAGGCGCTTAGCCTTTACATGTTTATACTTGTTTTATTATCAATATGGGGATATGATAAAATATTCCAAGTGAAACCATTGTTTTAACAACAAATTCATAGTGCTGATGCGTGATCGAATACTTTTGACCAGTAGTGTATACCTATTAATAGCGGTAAAAAAAAAGTGGGGCATTATTTAGTGGACGACCCTCGTAGAATCTTATTAAGTAAAGTATTCTCTGCCTCGTGATGACTGGGTGTTGTGTGATGTCCTTAGGTTAGTTAGGTTTAAGTAGTTCTAAGTTCTAGGGGACTGATGACCATAGATGTTAAGTCCCATAGTGCTCAGAGCCATATTAAGTAAAGTATCAAACGCATTAGATAGATCTAAGAGTATGTTTGACACACACACACACACACACACACACACACACACACACACACACACGCTTTTGTCAAAAGTGTCAAGTACCACTTTTATAAATTCTACTGTGGCTGGTTTTGTACTCTTACCACTTCGTAACCTAAACTGTGTTGATCGTGGACGTTTATACTTACGCAAGTAATTCCTAAATCTGTGTTCCATAGCTCATTCTATTATTTTCTAGAATAATGACAGCAGGAAAATGGAGCGGTAGTTTTCTATGTCTTCTGAGTTACCTTCCTTAAGCAGATGGATAACTCTGTTTTAAACACTATGGTAAGGTCCCTGACACGGATGGTTCATTTATTGAGTTTGTTAAGGACCTTGTGTGTTCTGTGAAAGATTGATACTTCATCTCAGCCTGTTGACTTTGTTTGTGCAGTTTCACTGACATGGTGCTATGTAGTTGGAAGTACTATATCACTTACGGCGTAATTATTTGCAGATGTTATGTCTGTTTTGGGTTGTTTTGTCGTAATTTCCCTGAAATATTTGAAAAAGTCTCATACAGGGAGTCCGCTAGGTGCTGTGAATCATTTATTATCTGCATGTTGTTATGCATTTGTTTGACCCTGAGCGTTTCCTGTTCTGTGACTTCCCATACAGTTTTGATATTATATTCTCATTGTATGTTGCAGTGATGATCTAAAACCACACGAAGGAGAAGCAGAGACTGAATTGGTGTTAATTAGGGACTGCCTGCGAGAGTTGGGCGACCACAAGTTCGTCATAACAAGATGACGCGCATCCAGCAGGAGCCCCGTTAATTAGCCACCTCGCTCCTCCAATTCGTTACGGCTGGCGGGATGCAGGTACATCAGGGTGGCGTTCTGTGGAATGCTCATACGCTAACTATCGCAAGAGGGAGAATAATCACGGCAGCAAATTTCGTTCTTGCATATGACCTTATCAGAGACCAGAAGCGGCTGCTGGAAATTGTGTGTGCTAGTGGAAAACGATACGAAAGTAACACCAACCATTGGCGAATTCCATCAGAAGCAGAGGAAAGAAGTAGCAGTCAATCGCTTATAATATTACGAAGTAGAAGGGTCAGTCAGTAAAAAATAAGTAAATAAATAAATAAAAATAAAAAATTAAATTTATTTAAAGAATCTGTTACGAGAATGGAATACAACACTCTCAACGTAGTCGCCCTCGAGTTCTATGCACTTATGCCAGTGCTGGACAAGCTCCTCAGTTAAACGTGCAAAGAATTCTCGGAGGTGTGTACGTACCAAGTTATGCATTGCTGCCTAGCGTTCCTCATCATCAGCCTTACCTTCAGCCGGTAAGTGCTTCTATCAGTGGGTTAAGAATGCGATAATCTGAAAGTGACAGATCTAGGGAATACGAAGGTAGGGCAAGCAGACGAATTGCAGGACTCCCTGCACATATCCATGCGCCTTTCTTTCATTTCTGATGTCAAATTCTTTGGAACCCACCTCACGCACATTTTTTTAAACGTCTGTACGTCATGAACAGTATGGAGGGCTGATCCCACACTAATATTCATATCTGCCGCAATATCACTCGCCGTCATACGCCTGTTTTCCCGTGTCAACTCATCAACTTTCGCAAAGCTGCTCTCCGTGACCGCACAGACAGAGCGTCCTGGGCGTGGCGAATCTTGAATACTTGTTCAGCCCCGTTTGAACTTATCTGCCCATCTGTGCACTTGTATTCGATACAAATTTCTCCGTATTCCACTTTCATCCGAATTTCGATTCGTTTCAACACTTCAGCTAACATAAATCTAGTAACGCTCTGCTAATCCACGTTTGTGCAGACCTGAGTGTCTTATTTCAATGATTCCCGGAATTCCATTCGCGAGTCAAGCCTGTGAGCCCCATCTGATAAAGGCTCTAGGAAACCACAAAAATAAAAAAGCAGACACTTCGTCGAAGTTTTATCCTTTTTGTACATCTTCTCCAATTTATTGTATGGACCTTATATTACCAAATAAGGAGTCACATCTGAGCTACCTGAAACACCATCTTCCTCAGTCGGAACATGCAATCCGAAATATCGCCTTATTTTGAAGCCAAGGGATTATAGATGGGGATGAAACGATCCTGCGGTCTGGTGAGGGGATTCTGTTACTGTATGTGGAGGTGAACATTTTACGTGGGGCGTGTGACCTGCACTATGAGCAGTAGGTAGGACGAAACAGCGCAGTGATGTCCATCTGAAAGCGCCCCATTGAAATTTCCACCGAGAGAAGGTCGAGCAATGGTCCACTAATGCCCCTGTCTTAGCTCCGCAACTTTTCGAGGAAGTAGGAGCTGAGGGCTCTCACATGATGTGTTTTACTCCTTCCTAACAGGCCTCCGCAAGCAGAAAGGAACCGACCGACCGCCATGTCATCCTCAGGCGATAGGCGTTACTGGATGCCGATATGGAGGAGCTTATGGTCAGCACACTCAGTATTTGTGACCATTACCGCTACTTCTCAGTGAAGTAGTTCTTCAGTTGGCTTGAGGAGGGCTGAATGGACCCCTCTTGTCAACACTGCTTGACAGACCCGGACCGTCAGCCATCCAAGGGGTTGCCAAGCCCGACAGCGCTCAGCTTCGATGATCTGACGGTATCCAGTGTTACCATTGCACAAGGCCGTTGGCACGTCGTGTTTTGCTTTATAATAATTACTGGTGAAGAGGACTGGTAATTCTCCAACAAGAAATGCAGCGCCAATTTTTTTACACTTGGAAGTGATCTTAATTTACAGGGTTTTCAGAAGGTGACCGTGTGAATAGAACAAGACATACACAAAAGTGACATACGTAAGTGGATAGAGCCTCTCTCCAGATTTCGATCCGTAATATGAGCCATGGTGTAGATGCAATAGGAGACAGGCGGGTCAGAACATGTAAACAGATAATCTGCCCCGTACTGTCACAGCAAATTAGTTCGCACCTGCAGACAGGCGACCCAATGAACAGACTTCCGAAGTGGACGGCTGTCGCGCCGTCCTGGACAGCTAATGTCAGCGATTTCAATTAATTGCATGGACATATTAACGTTTGCCGCGTCACAAATGGTGCCCGTACTCAACACCTGTAAAGTATCTTAAAAACTTGGAGGGATGCTCTGTCCACTGATATGTGTCTATGTTCTGTATGTCTTGTAGCTTTCGTGCAGTCGTCTTCTGAAACACTGGTGATACCTACGAATAGCCCTTTATTTTCTGTTTGACTCAATCAACGCCGGCCCCGGTGGTCTAGCGGTTCTAGGCGCTCAGTCCGGAACCGCGCGACTAGTACGGTCGCAGGTTCGAATCCTGCCTCGGGCATGGATCTGTGTGATGTCTTTAGGTTAGTTAGGTTTAAGTAGTTCTAAGTTCTAGGGGACTGATGACCACAGATGTTAAGTCCCATAGTGCTCAGGGCCATTTGAACCATTTTTGAACTCAATCCACAAAAAAATAATTACTTTCGGCTGGATCTTCAGATATTACAAGGGAAAGCATAAAAATCGAATTACAAACACAGAAATTACTAACTGCATTTTTTAAATTGTCAAAGTATACTTTAAAATAAAGCATGGCCCACGCTTAAGAAATCGACATAAGTACACTATGTGATCAAAAGTATCTGTACACTCCCAAAAACATACGTTTTCCATATTAGGTGCATTGTGCTGCCACACTGCCAGGTACTCCATATGAGCGACCTCAGTAGTCATTAGACATCGTGAGAGAGCAGAATGGGGCGCTCCGCGGAACTCACGGACTTCGAACGTGGTCAGGCTATTGGGTGTCACTTGAGTCATACGTTTGTACGCGAGATTTCCACACTCCAAACCATCCCTATGTCCACTGTTTCCGATGTGATAGTGAAGTGGAAACTTGAAGGGACACGTACAACACAAAAGCGTACAGGCCGACCTCGTCTGTTGACTGACAGGGACCGCCGACAGTTGAAGAGGGTTGTAATGTGTAATAGGCAGACATCTATCCAGACCATCACACAGGAATTTCAGACTGCATCAAGATCCACTTCAAGTACTATGACAGTTAGGCGGGAGATGAGAAAACTTGGTAGTGTAGTTTAGTGACTTTAATTGCAGCCTGGTTCACGTCGAAGTACAGTTGGTTTCACTCGGCTTCCCTACTGATGATCTGCTGAGACAATGTTCACAGGTAAGTTCAGGTCAGTCGTAAAGGGACGGAAAGAACCGCGCCGCCGCAACCAGCATGGAACTTAGCGCACCATTTTTTTTATAATGATCTGAAGTAAAAACAAATGTATTGTGTACAGTGAAACATTAAAAATGCAGGTAACGGTTTGAGAATGAACGAAAATTTCGAAACTAATCACTAATAGAAACATTATTTACAGCTCTGGCGGAAACCTTAATTAATAAATTACAATTAAATATCCGTCTCCCTTAGCTATCTGAATAATTTCCTTTATCTCATCATACATTCCTTCAATCTCTTCATCTGTGAAACTATTTGGCATATAAACTTGTAGTTCTGAAGTGGTTGTGTAACGCCGGAAATGCATATCCTCCTATTTCCATCTATTGTACTATAAAATTTTTTCCTTGTTTTGTCATTTGAAGATATGACATTTCTATGGCTTTATATATTGTAATATATATATATATATATATATGTCGATGTATAATTGGTTTGTTTTGTAAATATTATTTGTATTTTTACGCTGGGTCTTGCCTAGGGAAAGCTATGCTATCGAACGATTACATCTATAGGCCGTGTGGAGAAGCAAAGTGTTTAGGATCTTGGGTAGTGCGAACTCTGCCGCGTGGAGCGCGGGTTGAGGGAGAGTCTGGCTGGAGTAGGGCGGTGGAGCAGGTGTGTTGAGTGACGCTCCCGCGAGTTGCCGAGCTTTCGGGGTTTGGCATCATGTAATTGCGCTCGACTTGCTATGATAGTTTCTGGCACAGTGTTGCGGACGGGAAACATTAGCTGGCACACATCAAGAGCCCGTTTCGCCTGGTGACCGTGTCGAGAAGAAGGCGCGCCAACATCCAGCTTCTGCAACAGCGACGGCCGACAATAAGTGGTTGTCTCCATCTCCTCTACCGACGGCTTCAAACCTTCAATCAACCAACAAGGAAAACTGAAAGCACATAAAGTTTTAGAACTGTATGGCAGACCTCAGCTTTTCAAACTGTTCCATTCGCATCACTAAAATACAGCAACTTAGCATGAACCTTTGTTGCTAATTGTCCCAATTGCATTACCAAGCAGGGTCCCTTCCTTTTCCGAAATGAACCCGAGTGTCGTTGAAATTGAAACGCCAGCACTAAAGTAATATCATTCCATTTCACTACTTTAATTTCAAAGTTCAATAACCAGACAGAACTATATTTAGATTACACAAGCACAAATTAAGAGTGCGAGTTTTGTTACCATATTTTAGCTTACCTGTGACTGCAGCTCGGCTTGGTACGTACTAAATTTTACTATTGTTAATTGTTCAAAATCATTTAATTCAAGTTCAAAGTTAAATCTCGTATTTCTAAATTGCGTAGATTCAAGTTGCTTTTGAGATGATTGTTGAGGTAGCCCAAGACTAACCTTATATTATTTAATTCAGAAACGAAGTTCACTATTAATTTCGATCACTAAATTAACTTTCAGTTTTCTGGTTTTATTAATTCTTTTGCTAAATTAAGTCAGAGTGTAGCGAAATTTATTACTTCTGACAAACATTCAGTTTTCACACAACACGTGTCAACCTTCAGTTGCCACGCTTTTAGTGCTAATTATATGTGCATTAACCTTTCTTTTTCAGTTATTATAGTAGTTGTCAATAGGATTGGCGGCCGCAATTTTCCCCAAATCTCAAATATCTAATTAACGCAAGTTAATTGTTAATGTAACGACCGCACATTCACTTTCTTTATTAACTTTACCCTCTTTCAAAATTAATTTCCACCAATTTCATTTGCATTTTTCCTCCCTCTTTACCGACAGATTAACTTCCGGGACGATTGCTTTTCCCAAATTTTCATTAGGTGCACGCGGTTTAATTTTTCACTGTCATTAAGGTCGATTAGTGAGGGGGATGTTACAGGTGTTGGTTTTATCTCTATCTTGGCTACGGTATTTCGTTCACTATGCTGTTTATAGTGGCTTACCAGCTTTCCTATTTTCTTATTTATTATTAAGCCTATTTCTACATGACTCCTATTTGATTTTGTGTTGGTAACGCTGTAATGACGGGACGTTCTGTTCTTCCTGCCACCGCGCTTCACTGATTCCCTCTATGACGAACGTCAACTTATCCATTTCCCTTTCTAAATTCTCTAATCTACCTACCCGATGCACTAAGCGTTAATGTAAGCTATTCATTTTTATTAGATTAAAACATTTAAAACATTTCATTGCTATTATCGCCAAATTCTAGGTATATTTAAAGTGGCAAGGACAGGAAACTATATTTGGGGAGTCACTCTCAACCTGCACGCTGAAAGTCCTCGTCCACCCCAGCGGATGGCCGCTCCAAAAATTTTTATTCCTCCTAGAGTAGCCTGGTGCCTGCGGTAAGGTGCTGTGTCGCTCTGTCTAAGCTGCGTTTCCGCGACCATGCAGATGACCGGCAACGTAAACGTGCTGCCAGAAGAAGAGCCACAATGGTTGACGTAACGGTTTACTACATACCCTCTTACACACAAATTTCACTGGTTCCAGTTGTTTTAACGCTTAAATCCTGATTTTCCTTTTCTGATGCACACTCTGTCCTAATACGAAAAATGATATTAGTCATTTAAAAAAATTGTCATGTAAATTATTTTACAGTGCACAAATACCTTAATAAACGATTTATACTGCTCATATATCTTTCTCTTGACAATACAGACAAGTTATCCAGATCTGTTGTATAATTATAAGTTTTTAAGTCACATGTATAGAATGTTTGCATGTAGTGCTAGGAGTGGGAGGAGAAGCTGTGTAACAACTTAAGTCACCTATATGTATGTGTATATTCCTGGCATTTTACTTTGTATGACAACGCGTCTCTCTATAAGGGGCAATCAAATGAAAACGAGACAGTTGGCAAAAAAGTAAGTAAACTTTATTATTTCAAAAGCAACCGGCGTAACTCTTAATAAGGGACGATCAAAAAGTTTCCGTTTGAGGACGTTGCTACAGCGTGTATGGAACGTAGCGCGACTCGGATGCTGGTATATAAGCACCGACAAGTAGGCAAGGTATTAGTGTGGCATTCGTGTTTTTTCCTCTGTGCGTGGTAAATTTAGAAACCAAATACGTTCAGACAGGACCAACGTGCTGTTATTGTTGGCTGGCAAAGGACAATCACCGGTAGACATCCATCGGAGAAAGGAGTGTGTTCAAAAAAATGGTTCAAATGGCTCTGAGCACTATGGGACTCAACTGCTGTGGTCATAAGTCCCCTAGAACTTAGAACTACTTAAACCTAACTAACCTAAAGACATCACACACATCCATGCCCGAGGCAGGATTCGAACCTGCGACCGTAGCAGTCGCGCGGCTCCAGACTGGAGCGCCCAGAACCGCTCGGCCACTCCGGCCGGCAGAAAGGAGTGTGTGTCTGGGGCAGGTGTATTATGTACAGTGAAAAATTACAAATGCAGGTAATGGTTTGAGAATGGGCGAAAAAATTCGAAAATAGCAGCTAATAAAAACATTATTTGCAACTCTGACGGAAACTTTAATCAATAAATTACAAATATATTGAGTTGCTGATCCTGATACCAACACAATTGTGCAAATACGAAAATTTAATTGCGTTATCGATGTTTAAAATTCGATAGCAGGAAGAGGAAAATAAGGAAAAATAGTAGGAGAACGTGGAGTGTAAGAAAGTAATGAAAGACGGAGCTACCTGATGAAAGTTTACACAGAGAATAATTTAATCATCGCTAACACTTGGTTTAAGAATAATGCAAGGTGGTCAGAAAATAGGTTACGTGGAAGACGCCTGGGGACATTGGAAGGTTTGAGACTGATTATACAGGGCTTCCCAGGAGGAATGGCCAATATTCAGAGATATGACAGGAACGACCATTCAAAACAAAAAAGTCTAGTATATATGGGCCCTAAAATGCATACTTTAAGAGGTATGAGCACTTCATCTTCGATATGCTGTGAGACAAATATATTCTACTGCAAGCTCATTCCTTTCCATGTTTTGGGAGAAGGTAGCATAAACCAAAAGAAGAAAATATGTTGTTTTAACACTTAAATCCTGATTTTCCTTTCCTTCATTTGTGATGCACATTCTGTCCTAATACGAAGAATGATATTAGAATCGTTTTAAAAAGACAGAGTTTCTTAAACGAGATTATAAACTGTAAGATATTTCCAGTAGCAAACGTGATCTCTGACTATAATTTGTTTGTTATGAAAAATAGATTAAAATTGAAGATTTGTTCATCTTTACTACTGTGAAACACCTCTCTTCTACTGAACAAGTGCTCATAGCTCTTAAGGTAAGCGCTTTAGAGCACATGTATACTGGACTTTTTTTATTGTTTTGGTCCATACTACCCGCTGTTCAAATGAGAAAAGCAACGAGAATCCAGTAGACGAGATATGTTTCACAGTATCGAAGATGAAGAAGAGCAAAGTCCACGTTTACTAGCAATTTTTGCTTCGTACTGTCGTTCCTGTCATATCCCTAAATATTGACTATTCCTTTTGATAAAACAGAATTTTTAAACGAGATTTGAAACTGTAGTGCATTTCCAGTGGCAAATGTGGTCTCTGACCACGATTTATTGGTTATGAGAAATACATTAAAATTGAATAAATTGAAGAAAGGTAAGAATTTAATGAGATGGGACCTAGATAAACTGAAAGAACCAGTGGTTGTTGCGCATTCCGCAACATTAGACACGAACAGGGACAGAAATACGATGTACGACGAATTGGTAGCTTTAAGAGATGAAATAGTGAAGGCAACAGAGGATCACATAGGTAAGAAGACAGCTCCTAGTGAAAATGATTCAAATGACTCTGAGCACTATGGGACTTAACATCTGAGGTCATCAGTCCCCTAGAACTTACAAGGGAACCTCCCCATCGCGCCCCGCTCGGTTTTTGTTATAAGTTGGCACAGTGGATAGGCCTTGAAAAACTGAACACAGATAAATCGAGAAAACAGGAAGAAGTTGTGTGGAACTATGAAAAAAATAAGCTAAATATACAAATTGAGTATTCCATGCTCAAGATAGGCAACATCAAGGAAAGTGTGACCTCCGGAGCACCGTGGTCCAGTGGTTAGCGTGAGCAGCTGCAGAATACGAGGTCCTTGGTTCAAGTATTCCCTCGAGTGAAAAGTTTAATTTTTTATTTTCAGACAATTATTATCTGTCCGTACAAGTTAGGTGGGTCGACAACATATTCCTGTCATGTGACGCACATGCTATCATCAGTGTCGTATGGAATATATCAGACGTGTTTTCCTGTGGAGGAATCGGTTGACCTATGACCTTGCGATCAAATGTTTTCGGTTCCCATTGGAGAGGCACGTCCTTTCGTCTACTAATCGCACGGTTTAACGGAGCGGTCGCAAAACACAGACACTAAACATATTACAGTAAACAGAGACGTCAATGAACTGACACTTTGCGAAAATAAAGCAAGTAAACTTTTCACTCGAAGGAAGATTTGAACCAAGGACCTCTCGATCCGCAGCTGCTCACGCTAACCACGGGACCACGGCGCTCCGGAGATCACGCTATCCTTGATGTTGCCTATGTTGAGCATGGACTACTCAGTTTGTATATTTTGCTTATTTTTTTCATAGTTCCACACAACTTCTTCCTGTTTTCTCGATTGATCTGTGTTCAGTTTTTCAAGGCCTATCCACTGTGCCAACTTATAACTAAATCTGAGGGGGGTGCGATGGGGAGGTTCCCTTGTTGGAACTACTTAAACCTAACTAACCTAAGGACATCACACACATCCATGCCCGAGGTAGGATTCGAACCTGCGAGCGTAGCGGCCACACGGTTCAAGACTGAAGCGCCTAGAACCGCTCGGCCACACTGGCCGGCACTTCTAGTGAAACTCCTTGGTTAACACAGGAGATAATGAATTCAACTGATGAAAGGAGAAAATATAAAAATTAAACATGCAATATGGAATACAGACGCCTAAAATTGAAACTGGTGGGACAACCAAAAGGCTAAGCAGGAATGGCTAGAAGACAAATGCATGACTGTAGAAACACACATGACTATGGGAATGATAGATTCCACACACAGAAAAATGAAAGAGTGCTTTGGAGATAGGAGAAGCAGGAGGTCTGATAGTAAACCTATACTAAGCAAAAAAGGGCAAGCAGAAAGGTAGAGGGTCTATACAGGAGAATCAGCCTTGACGGTAAATTACTTGGAAGAGCAATTGAATGGTACGAATAGTGTCCCGAAAAGAGATTATATGATGGACTTCAACAAAATTAAACAAGGATGATGGAACGTTGTGAAATTAAATCAGGCGATGCTGGTGGATTTCGATTAGGAGGACCTATTCAGGAGGCGGCTAGGCGAACACGAGCGTTCACGCTCGTTCGCCGTCTGAGTAGTAAGTCGCGTTGATAGTAAGCGCTCGCGGTAAAATGCGGTGGCCAGACGTCATCATGTAGCGCGGGGAAGTGCGAAATACAGGGTGAAAAGTATTTAAACCGACAAACTCTGGGATGTTGTAGGGGACATAAAAACAAATATTTTTCCCTAATGCAATTTTTCCTGTGAGGAGTATTTAAACCGGTAGAGAAATATTTCTCTGGTGACAAATTAATTAAACCAACAAACACTTTTCCATTTTTAATGACCAAGAGACAACACATTAACACAACCCAGTTTCAATTAGAGTAGATTTTCAAAAATGCCTCCACTGACACATAAACAAATGTTACACCTTCAGATCATGTTCTGTCTAACACGGGCAAAAACCCCAGGAGTATCCTGAATTGTTCCTGCTGCTGCTACTATCCGGGCAACCAGAACCTCTTCTGATGCAACAGGAGTTGCGTAAACAAGTTTGCGCATCCCTCCCCTCACAAAACAGTCCAGAGGGGACATATCTAGGGATCGAGCAGGCCATAGTACAGGACCACCTCTGCCAATCCACGTTTCTGGGAACCGTCGGCCCAGGAATCGACGCACATGATGACTGAAATGTGTCGGCGGCCCGTCATGTTGGAACCACATGCGTTGTCTTGTAGGGAGCGGGACATCTTCCAGCAATTCTGGCAACGCTCTGGCGAGAAAATTGTAATAGTACCTGTCATTTAATGGCCTGGGTAGCAGATACGGCCCAATTAAACAGTCCTCAACAACACCTACCCACACATTAATGAATAACCGCACTTGATGAGCGCTAGTAATTGTGGCGTGTGGGTTATCCTCACTCGAAACATGCGAATTGTGCGTATTGAAGACTCTATCGCTCCCGAACGTTGCTTCATCGGTAAACAATACAGAGGATGGAAATGTAGGATGCATTTCACACTGTTCCAGGTACCACTGCGAAAACTGTTCTCCGGGTGGATAATCAACTGGTTTCAGGTTGTGGACACGCTGTAAGTGAAATGGACATAACAATTGCTCTCGAAGGACTGTCCTCACATTCGTCTGATTCGTCCCCATGTTACGTGCAATTGCACGAGTGCTGATTGAAGGATCCTGCTCCACATGCTGCAAATTAGCTTCCTCAAATTGCAGCGTTCTTACCGTGCGACGTTGTCCCTGTCCAGGTAATCTGCTAAATGACCCGGTCTCACGCAGACGTTGGTACACAGCAGCAAAGGTCGTATGATTCGGGATACGGCGATTAGGATAGTGTTGTTGATAAATCCGCTGTGCAGTTCTGCCGTTGTGGTGCGCTACGTAGTACTCACCAACCATATCAGTGTACTCATTCCAGGTGTATCGCTCCATTAGTAAACAGAGACAGTGCACTACTACACTGGTGGACAGCAGTTGCCTACAACTGAAGAGCGTAATACGGCCTCCACCGGTTTAAATAACACTCGTAGGAAAAAACGACATTAGGAAAAAATATTTGTTTTGATGCCCCCTACAACCTCCCAGAGTTTGTCGGTTTAAATACTTTTCACCCTGTATATACTCATTCGCCTCGATGGGCAATGAATCCACAACCTTCATTGCGGATGCACAATATCGTTCGACCTCCGGCGGGAATCTAAAATTAGCGAGCGTGGAGGACATGGACAGGGACTGCGGATAAGTGATGCTTCCTGGGAATGTGGGTCGGCCTGGGAGCGTACCGAGGTAGTCCGTGCATTTGTGATAAACATCGTGTACGGATGGCGCTATGGTTAACGCAATTCCCTAGTAAGCGGGAGATCCGTGGTTCGAATCGTCGCCGATTCCGCATAAAGTCTCGATGGCCTGATATCATCAGTTTCTTCCCTTTCCTTTCTCACTGCTCCACCTACAGTTTACATAAGAAGTGCAAACTGTGCGCTGTCTTCAGTGGAATGACGGTGTGTTACATTCGCCGTAGCCTTAGACGCAAGCGCGTTACTCGTTCTTAATGGGGTGCACTGCTTATAGAGGAGAGTAGCTCTTTGTAAACCGGACCGGGTTAGGAACTTCAAAGCGAAGGTGAAACAAACTAACACTGGTTTACAAGACGTCAGTGCAGGGTGGCTAGCTACAGCTCCGTGAAAGCAGACGTGTAGTTCCATGGTAAATTTCGTAATAAAATAAGTGTTGCAGACTCGTATAAAAATTACACGGCTTCATAAGTTTGCTGGCCTGATGACGATGATTTTTGGACCTACATACTTGTGCGAGCTACTTTTTTCCTCACTGAAGACATGGAAATCCACTCACAGAAGCTCACTCACAGATAGGGTTCCCACACTTCACTGAGGAATAATAGGAACGTATGTATTGACACTGACTTTTAAAAAATTATACTTCACAAATTGTCAGTTCATTTATTTCTAAGTCGAGTACAGGCTTGGAGAAAACGTAAGATCAATGCAAGGAAAACTGAAGATATAATTTCAGTAAAATAAATAGTTTTTCTGGACCAGACACACCTCTTAAGTTCTTTTTAATGAAGCCAGGACAATCATCTACACTATAAAAGTGTGGCATAATTACAGGAAGATATTTCAACAATCTTTCTACAGCATGCTTTACGCTTAACAACCTCGTAGGTACATGTCTGAACAAAGCATTGTATTCTACAGCAACAAATTGAAAGAAATCTTTCAACTGTGATACCTTTCAGCTGAATTTATGAAGTAATTGAAAGTCTTAATTACTAAAATTTCAATATCTATGGACATAGCATTCATACCATATTTACAAAAATTATGGACACAGTAGTTTGATGTTATTGTACCAAGATTTTCCATTTTCAAGTGAACATAAACAGAGTTATTGTTCCCATAGTTTGATTTGTATTTTCCGCAGTAAAACTTGAAACGTGGGGCAAATTCAGTTCTTGATTTGGGTTTTTTTTTAAGATCTGCTCAGGCATTGCATATGTAGATTCACCAGAGCCCTCATAGAAATCTACATATCTGTGGGACACACCCACTTGCTCATAGGCATTGATTGCCTATGTAGGAAGCGTCAAAACCAACACAAAATGCTTTGTCAGTCTTTAACTTTTGTGTTAAATTATTCATGCTGGTTGACCCAAAACGTCAGTAATTAATGCTTCACATGATATTGTTTGCAATTGTCGGACCCGGGAATAACTGAGACGATATTTTCACAATGAGGTCAGTGCTAAGATGATATTTAACTGCGTGAAACGCAAATGTAAGCTCAATTAAAATTATCTGAAACGAAAAAGGCAATATTAATAGTGCATTTTTATAATTTCCTAAATAGACCTATTATTACTTGAAAATTAGAAATGTTGAAATTAGCATGCATCTGCTAAACACCTTGTCTGCCTCAACAGAGTCTATCTTGACTTGTGCCGATGTTAAGCGTCTTCGTTTGTGGTTAACACTGTTAAAATGATGCCCAACATAGGCTATGCCGCCGTGTGAAATGGAAATCCCTGTCCAGCTTTTCCAACACGTAAAGTACACCTTGCTTTATATGCATTTCCTGAAACTGGCCGCAATTCTGGAAATTCTTTTTCCCAAACTGATCGATACACTTTCAGTCTCCTATTCCGGTGTGTGCTGTTTTCAATGTCTAATTTACTATTCGTGGTATTTATCACACTCGCAGCCGTTTTGAACACACTACTTCCACAAAGAAATCAGTTCTGGAACATAAAATACACGATGGTTTGCGGTAAAGTGTTGAACTTGCTGCCGAAATGAACAAAACCAAGTGCCTACTTGCGTGGAGTCCAATTACACAAAGCAATTCTGCCTCTGAGGTCACATCCGGCTCAACTACCATCTAGGGTTGCGAGGTTTTCCAAACTAAAAGCCATGATTTTTTGAAGTACAACACTTTTAAACTGAACGAAATCGGGATTTTTAACGTGTGTCTTAAACGTCAATTTTGCCTCAATGAGACAGCAAATTTAAAGGACACAGCATGGGGCGAAATAGCAGAGCAACTGGGACAAAATAGTAAGTAGTTCTTAATTGAACTAGTTCAAGCTTAAAACCTTTCAAAATAACCCTTCATAATTGAGTATAGTCTAATAATATTAACAACATAAATGTGTTGTGTTAATATTTATTACACTGGCTTTAATATTAGCATGAATGTGTATTATTTATACTCTTTAATGAACAGCCCAAAGTAAATTTAGTACAAAATCACGCAAGGGTAACAAATCACGACTTAACAAAAAGAAAAACGCATGCATGTTAAATACAAATTGGCATTATGTTTATACGAAAATGACTCAACAAAAAATTATATATGAAATAATGTTCATATACAGACAGTAGAATAAACATTTTTACTACATGCCACAAACTGTTAACATCACAATTTTTTTTGGTTATCATTAAATGTGGTTCCACTATCATGGCGCACTTCCTTCTTCGGACAAGAAGTATTTAACAAAGTGATTACGTACCTCGGTAGCTTCTTTAGATGCCTGAGCACCATAATGAGGAATAGGTTTCCATACTTTGCGATAAGCTTCTAAAATTTCATCAGGCGTCATTACTGGAGATAATGATCCCTTTGAGCAAAGATAATTGTGGAGGACGGCTGTTACTTTGACTATTTTGTTTACTACGTGCAGCTTACAGTTTAAGGGTCTGAAACAGATACACCATCTTTGTGCAAGAATGCCAAAAGCATTTTCAACCACTCCTCTACATCTACAAAGTCTGTAATTGAATATTCTTCTTTCATCGTTAAGATGTCGGTCCTTTGGGAATGGACGTTTAAAGGGTAAACCTTCGTCACCCACAATCACATAAGGAACATTGAAGTATTCCTCAAATAATGGTTCATCAGGCGGTACTGCCATAGCATAGTTGCTTAGTCTTTTCCCTAATTCACTCTCAACAAAAATACTACTGTCAGATTCTTTGCCATAGTCACCACAATCTATAGCGATGAACTTGTATTCTGAATCAACCAGTCCCAAAAGGACAGCAGAGTAGTATTTTTTGTAATTAAAAAAGTTTGATCCAGAGTTCGGGGGAGCTTGTACTTGTACGTGTTTGCCATCAATGGTTCCTATGCAATGGGGAAAATCCCATCTGGAACGAAAGCCCTCTTCAATGTTTCACCACACGTTTTCGTCTGGACCTGGCATGTATAGAAGTTGCAGGTTCTTCCATAAAGTATGACACACCTCTTCAATTATTTTGACACGGTACTAACTCCAATTATGTAGCTGAAGCTGATTGTTGTAAATGTATCTCCTGTAGACAAGAATCTGAAAAAACATAGTCAACACTTTAATTGTGCTTATTTTTACAGAAGCGAATTTGAAAGAGGAATGGAGAAAATTACGTGACCGCCACCGCCAAGCTCTCTTCCGGAAGAAGAAGACCAAGTCAGGCCAATTGGCTACAAAATGCAAGCCATGGAAATACGAACAACAAACGGAATTCCTCGTTACAACAATGAAACATAGGAAGTAAAGACCTTTATACATTGTCAAGTATATACGCAAATATTTTTCAATCTAAAAGTAATGGGGATGAGGGAAGACTGTGATTGACGTTTTTAAGTGACAATGCTTCAGTAACAAGAGAAGTGTTGTTGACGTTACAACGTACGCAACACTTTACGTCTTATAGCAGTTAAAACATATTTACAGTTATACTGCACGTACATGCAAGAAGGTAAACATACATAAAAGGCATTCGATTTCGACCAGTCACATCGGTCTTCATAAGGCACATAAATGGCAGAATCAATATGGCAACACTGATTAAATACTAACAACAAGAAATAACAGAATTGACCCCAGTGGCACATATCGTAATTTGTATCCGGAACTTCTGGTAGCCAATAGCATTTAAAGCAGTGACGCCGTTTTATTTCTGCCTTCTTAGGCCGGATGATGACCGGTAAGATTGATCAAACACGATTGTCTTGTACATATATTTACCATCCTGTAAATACGAGTTGTAAGACATAAATTATTACATACAATGTAATTATTAATTAAAACGTATACACATTAAGTTTTGAAATTTAGCTCTCCTTTTAATTATTGATATTTAATATGTTTCTGCGTGTGATATCACCGTTGTACTACGTCTTTGTTTTTGTGTGTTGCATGTGTGACACTAATATCCCTCCAATGGACCGAAGTGTTGCTGGGGGAACAGTCCTCTCACTCCAGGAGATGAAAGCATTACTGATGTAGAGGAGAATGAAGAGACTAGTCCCCTTCCCTCTACTAATGCGTCAACACCAGGTGAATCCCGCAACCGTCACCCCAAAAATGTGGATAAATTAATTATTTGCAAGAAAAACAGATAGCCAAAAGAAGTGCACCAAAAGCTGATGACTTGGACTTATTTTTCGCCAGTGCTTGCAAGATCACTCGCTTGCTCCCTCGTTTTTGCAAACATGAATAAAACTAGAACTGATGCAGTCAATCGTAAAAGCATTGGCGCTCTTCGGGCCTAGCGTCGCAAGCTATTCAAGAACGATCAAGTGTACCACATCATTCATTTTCTCCATCCTGCCTCTCTCTTTCATCCAGCTCTTCGAACACGCATTGTATCTCTTATCTGAGTGATAACACCACCAGTTTGAATCTCTCTAATTTCTCAGTAACTTTGCACAGTATGCTAATTTCGATAATGTAATGTACATTTTCTTCGACCAAATATTGTACTCTTTAACTATATAAAAACGATTTCAGTTGCCCAATAAATAGTTTTCATCGTTCTGGTTACGAATGAGTGGTAGAGGCATTAGTATCGGATTTTGCCACAATTACACAATGTGAATCGTTGGAGCCGATTCCTTTGCATAATTAAAGTACAGATTCAGCTAAATGTGAATAATTTTTAAATAGAATAAACGCTAACTAATTTTCAAAAGTAATACATTTTTGTTTATAAGTTTCAAATAAATTTTACCAAAATTATAAACCACCTACAATAAGATTTCAAAAAAGAAAACTGCATACAGCATTAGTAAACTTACCTTAGGCATAGCGCCAAACTTTCTCTGTTGGGAATACATCTCCTGTAGTTGGTGTCTTTTTAACTAATATCGTTACTTATCAATGTTAAGATCTCTTCAAACTCAGGTTTAGATAGCCGAAAGTATGTTCTGAATCTGGCGTTATACACTGAAGTGACAAAAGAAATAGGATCCCGCCGCTGTGGCCGAGTGGTTCTAGGCGCCTCAGTCTGTAACCGCGCTGCTGCTACGGTCGCAGGTTCGAATCCTGACTCGGGCATGGATGTGTGTGATGTCCTTAGGTTAGTTATGTTCAAGTAGTTCTACGTCTAGGGGACTGATGACCTCAGATGTTTAAGTCCCATGTGCTTAGAGCCATTTGAACCATTTTGATAGCTACAGGCGCATAAACAGATGGTACAAAATGGCAGTGCATTGGCAGAGCTGTCATTTGTTCTCAAATGATTCACGTGAAAAGTTTTCCAACGTTGTTATGGCAACGCGACAGGAATTAACAAACTTTTAACGCGGAATGGTAGCTCGAGCTAGACGCATGGTACTTTCCAGTTCCGGAATCGCTTGGGAATTCAACATTCCGAGATCGACAATGTCAAGATTGTGCCGAGAATACCAAATTCCAAGCGTTACCGCTCGCCATGGGCAACGCAGTATCACACGGCCTGCACTTAACGATCGAGAGCAGTGGCGCTTCCGTAGAGTTGTCACTGCTAACAGACAAGCAACACTGCGGGAAATAATCAAATCAGTGTGGGGCGTGCGACGAATGTATTCGTTAGGACAGTGCGGCGAGACTCTACATCATACTCCGCAAGCCACCTAATGGTGTGTGGCGGAGGGTACTTTAGGTACCAATGGGGCGTCAATGAGCTATGGCAGCAGACGAGCTATACGAGTGCATTTGTTAACAGCACGGCATCGTCTGAAGCACCTCTTCTGCGCTCTTGGCCATATTCGTTGGACCCTAGACTACTGGAAAACCGTGGCCTGTTCAGATGAGTAGCCGACTGTTAACCCTGCCCCACACATCACCGGCACCGTGCTGGGTGAACACCAAGCAGAAATCAGAGATAAAAAATCGATTAAATGATCTTCGCATTCGAAACCGAAATCGTCATTTGTAATGATATTATTAATAAAGATCGTAACTATAACAATTACGTATACTTATCACAAGGAAAGGAAACACTCGAAACAGACTGAAGTACAACACACCGTAATAAACGAGACAAAATGGCTAACCCACACAGAACTGTCAGCTATGTAGGCAACGTTGGCTGCAACCAAAAACAAATGACTGTCAACCGAAGCTTATCGTCTTTTACCGATCGAGGACCTTTTTTGTCCTAAATTAGCATTTGGTCATCGTCAACAAGCGATTCAGGTCTAGGGAGCTGATCGGCCAACTTAAAGTTGAAATTCTGGGCGGCTGTTGAGTGCAAGTCTTTTAGGACTAAGTTCTGTTATGTTTACAAGAATGTCTCTTGACTCGTATAATGAACTAGCTATATTATATTAAACATTATCCTTTCTAGTTTAATCGGGATTTTTATGGTTACCGACAAGCTTTAATCCTAAATCGAGTTTTTAACAGAAAAATCTGGAAAATCCCGCCCAAATCGGGGTACGCGGCAACCGTGTTACCATCACATTCACCCTCTAACGCGAAAACATAATCTGTATCGTAAAATTTGGTACGGGAATGGTGCAAAATATAAGTTGTTATGCCCCATGTTCAAAATCGGAACATTTCGCGTATGGTTAAAAGCTTGCGCCGAACGCGGAACAAAACGATAAAATTCCATATTGTTCCAGCTAAAACCGTACGCCTGGCAACCCTATTTACAAGCGGCAACTTAAAAGCTTATCCTTAAATTAGCTGTGCGCAAAATATGATACCAGACATTAAAGCAAAATAAGTAGAATTCATTGAGATTATATATATATATGCTGCACATCGAGCATACAAGATACACCCTACACCTGAAAATCACGCTGTATACAAGCAGAAACGAAACAAAGTCAGTCAAGCGGTGAGAAACGCTAAGCTCAGACATGCCCGTACATTAGCTGACAATAGATGTAGACCAGCTATCCTGTGGAAAAATCTCCGTAGTCTCGGTTTAGGCAAAATAAAAGTTGCAGAAAATCCCATGGTCCCAGCTGAAGAACTAAACCGATTCTTCACATTACCTGCAACCAAAATTGATCCGCAAAAAAAACAGAGAATCATTGATTACTTCATTGGGATGAACGACTGTAGCAAAGAAAAATTCTATCTACAGCACGTCACTTGCAGTACTGTCAAGAAAGCCATAATGCGGATTAGATCAGCATCTACTGGACATGATGGTATCAATATCCAGATGGTAAAACTTATTATTGACCAACTACTGCCCTCTATAACAGACATTTTCAACGATTCATTAATCACAAGTGTTTTCCCTGAGGCCTGGAAACTGGGACAAATTAAGCCACTGCCTAAAAAGGACATCGCCACAGCAGCCTCTGACTACCGCCCCATCTGCCTTCTTCCTGCACTATCAAAGGCCTTAGAATATATAGTTCATGACCAGCTCACCAACTACCTAACTACTAACAACCTACTAGACGAATACCAATCAGGTTTCCGTAAACATCGAAGCACAACATCCGCTCTGATAAAGGTGACAGATGACCTGAAACTTGCCATGGACAGACAAGAAGCGACTATTATTTGCTTCTTAGATTTCAGCAAAGCATTTGATACTGTCGACTTCGACATCTTACTAGCCAAACTTAGCGGTCTAAATTTCTCACAAAGCGCAATGCAATGGTTTCGCTCATACATGATGTCTCGTCAGCAACGCGTCCTGTCTGGGGATGTAAAATCACAATGGCGGCAGGTAGTGTCAGGCGTTCCCCAAGGCTCAGTATTAGGTCCTATACTCTTCTCTCTTTATGTCAATGATGTGTCATCGGTCCTGACCTATTGCAAATACCATGTGTATGCTGATGACCTTCAGTTGTATCTAAGTGCGAAACCAAGCAATCTCAAGAAAGCTATTGAAAATTTCAATACTGACCTCGATGCGCTGTCAAACTGGGCACAGGACATAGGTCTAAAACTAAACCCATCTAAAACCCAAGCGGTACTTGTTGGTCACTCTAAGCTCATTAGCCCAAAACATCGGGAATCCGTACCACCTCTTATCCTAAATGGAACAAATATTAACTTCTCGCCATCAGCAAAGAGTTTGGGAGTAATAATTGATGAAAATCTAAATTGGACAGAGCACGTAACTGCAGTGTGCAAAAAAGCATCAGCATCCCTTCATGTCCTACAAAAATATAAAAAACTCTTCCCTTTCGATCTGAAAAAGAAATTAGTACAAACGCTTATACTCCCAATCATTGACTACAGCGATATTATCCTACAAGGCCTCTCTCAGGAAAATTCCCGACGTCTGGAACTGGTCACGAATGCCTGCGTCCGATATATCTGTGACGTTCGACTTTTTGATCACATTTCACCAGCATATGCAAAATTGTCCTGGCTGCGTGCAGACAAACGCAGAGATTTCCATACACTCTGTCTCATCTACTGCCTTATAAATGTACACTGTCCCTCATATCTCTCCTCTTCCCTAACACTCTTGTCGGAACAACATGACAGAAACACACGTTCCCATCATAATAAAATCCTCTCCGTTCCACTGCATCGCTCAGTCACCTTCTCCAAGTCCTTTACAGTAGCGGGAACCCGACTCTGGAATAACCTCCCTCGTTATGTTAGAGAACTTAAAAACGTGACCGGCTTCAAAAAACAGTTAATGACGTATCTACTTAAGCAACAGTAATGCCTTCCTCTGTACATGAGTGCACTTCACCTCATTACTTCCCTCTCTCCCCCTCCTTAAACCTCCCTTACCCAAAACTCGCTATACTAGTAAACATCTACTTTACACACCAATATATTAATGTACATCTGCACAAACCTTCATTATTATTGCCACTCTTTCTCATGTTTGTCATTATTATTTGATTTTTTTTACTGTTATTATTATTGCTTTCACCATAATCTGTATGTATAGCACCTGATGTAAAAATACTGCCAGCATTTACTTTATTAGGTCTTAGTCATATTCATCATTATTATTTGATTTTCTGTTTTACTGTTATTATTATTGCTTTTATCATAATCTGTATGTATAGCAACTGTTGTAAAAATACTTCCGCATTTACTTTATTAGGTCTTAGTCACTACTCTTTATTCATATTGTCACTAGAGTAAGCTAATTTTCTCATTTAAACTATGTTCATGATGTAACTCTGATGTGTGAAATGCTGCATGTGTGAAACACTGGTCCGATGTAAGAGAGGGCCTGATGGCCCTAATCTGATCAGGTTAAATAAATAAATAAATAAAAATAAATAAATATTTAGCTTAATATGGGGGAATAATAACTTACACGATATAAAATTAAGTGTGCGCTCACCATGACCAGTATTTCACCTGTGAACACAGGTCTACACACTATCGCTGTGCGAGAATGTTGACGAGGGGAAGACTGTTTCTGCCAGGCGTTTCCGTCAACAGTCGTAAATGTCAGACATTTCTCTCAGTCGAGGGCCTTTCCCTCTACCTTCCTCAAGATCCTGTACTTTGCCGCTTCTGTTTTATCTGTGGACTCAAGAAACGCGTCCAACTCTTTGTCGACAGACAGAAAGCCAACCTGTGAATGAGTGACTTTCCTTGCCTAGAATACTCTCTGCATCCAGTCAGTCTGCAAGCGCATCCACGTGGGCTAGCCCTCAAGTGAGCAACTTAAAAGTACCCTATGTTAAACATAGATTCTAATTGTCCAGAATTCTTAGCCATTTTAGACTTTTTGTGCTGCTTCATTTTCCGAAAATTGACTAAAAAACTTGGAAATTAATATAGGTAGAAATATAAACGCTCTTAGTAAAATGTTATTTCGTAGTGTGAGGGCTGTTCGACGACCGCTCCCTCCTCCTCCCCACGCCCTGGAGCGAGACACGCAAACGATGGCGAGCGCAGAGGATGCGGCTAGAGGGATCGTTATTGTTTCCTCTGAACCCAGAAATATGTACTTCAGCCATGTCATCCGTAAAGCACTCCAAGTGTAAAAGTCGTGTTGTCGATTCTCTCACTATTTTATTCGGTTAATTTATTTCAAAATAATTGCACTTACAGAAAATTGTCGGTTATGTGTGATCTGTACGAAAAAACTCCTTCGTAGTAAATGGTTGTTTGGTTAGCTGTAGGAAACACAGATACTCAACACATTATTTTCCTTTCCATTCAGAATAAGCATGTGGCCACGATCAGTGCAATTTATCTTTGATTATAGTTTCAGTGCACAACTGTTCATTTCAGAGAAAGCAAGTCGTTGAAATCACTCCAAGGCATCTGGAACCTGAAGCATACCCAACTTTTTTTTTCTTTATTGTGATTTCATTCCCCTGCCCCATATGGGCAGGGGAGGGCTGTCAGCAGCACAATCCGCCGATCTTCAGCCGAGTGACACGACAACTAAAACAAGAATAAAATAATACATACATAAGGAGATAAAAAAGGGGAACATAAAATAGAGTAAGGGGAGAAAATGGAGGTAAAAATACACTGACATGTAGATGTTCATTGGGGACAGTTAAAAAAGTCACCAGAAAGTTAAAAAACACATTTGGCGATTCTGAAAACACAGAGAGGATGCGCACGCACAGGTTAAAAGTTGGCCACAGTATTAAAAACACTCCGAAACAACACACTTAAAACCCACTTGGAGACCACACGACGAAGAATAAAACTACCAGGCGGGACCTGCCGAGGGAAAGGTCAGAGAGGATGGAAAAGGAGGGGAGAGCATGGGGAAGCTGGGGAAGCGGCGGGATGAAGAGAGGAGGGGCAACCGTGGGTTCACGAAGAGGCAGGAGACACATGGGGCAGGAGAGGAAAAGGGAAGACAGGGCACGAGGGAGTGCAGAGACACTGAAAGAAGGCACAAGAGATGGAGGGGGACATCCCCAACTCTTGTGGTTCCCTTTTTAGGTACTCCACGTCGACGTCTGCTCGTAGATACGTATCGTCGGTAGGTTTTCTGGCTTTACTTCCCGACGTGACAGCGACGACTCTCCGATGAGGTGCGGACCTTGTGTTTTGCTATTACTGCGAGTCTTGTAAATATCGCTTTTATTTAGTAATTTACCTGGCTAAAACTCTCCCCTTTTATGATTAAGACGGCCTGCGCCACCTTTCGGAGGGAGTAGGGACGTCAAAGAGTCACAAAAGTTCATATTAAGCAGTCCGTAAAACACGTAAACGTTCACTTCAGTTCGCGTGTTAGTTAATGCCTACGCTTTCCGCTAGATGGTGCTGACTTACTGCTGAATAGCTTTGGTTCCGTAAAACCTTCACTGATTAGTACTAGGTAAATGAAATAAGTACAACAGTCTTGTATTTCACTTTCACTCTATATTCAAGGATTAAGATGGTGATGGATGATGGTCTACTTAAAAGGTTCCTAGCCTGCAGGAATCTACATAGTCCGCAAATGCCGATATGCACGCGCTCTACGTCCAGATTCGCGACTAACGGCACACGACACTTTCAAAAGTCCATTCGTTAATATCTGAATACCGGTCCCTCTGAATTCACTCGTATCAGCAGATAATTTGAGTTTCTGTCGTCTATATGTCCGTAAAGTTCCAATCTAGCACAAAAGCCCTAAAATACCCTTAATACTCCGTTGCTACCAACAGTCAGAGATCGTACACTACATCACTTTTAATCTCTGTAATATTCTAACAGTTTATCGTGAATCTTAACACGATAAAGTCCAATCTAATTTATTGTCTCGCTGACTGACACGGGTTCCCCGCCCTTTAACGAAACAATCAAGGAAAAAATGAGGCAATAATGACGATCAGGCCTTTTTATACGTTTTTCATCACAAGAGTTTAACGTCACTGCCTTCTCCATGACGGAGCTTCCGTGGCTTTGCTGTACTTAGACGTTTAACTACTTGCTGATATAGTATAATTTTGATCTGCTATTACCGAACTCTGATTCTACACTATTTCCCCCTCTAAAAATTCTATTCTTAATTTTAAATTATTCTTTCTATAGCTTTTATCACTGTAAACTGAACCGAGGTGTTACAAACCCAGCACTTTATCATATAATTGGTAACTGATTAGAATTAAATATATGCTTATTGATTTATGTGTAGAAGGCATAATTCTGTGGCGCCAGTGACGTACCTAACTGAAACCAGTCACATATTTCACTGGCTCCCAGTCTGGGGCCTAAGGACAAGTAAATCTATTAGACTTGAATGGCTCCCAAAGTGTGGCTTCTCTAACTAAATAAATCCTTTACACTTACGTTACACCTATAGTGGAGCTTAAATTAGTCTGTAATATTTAAGTGGAGCAAATTGTACGGATTAACTAATTACACTGCATTTTGTTGGCAGTCCAAAGTGGTGGGCTGTTTGATTTTGGTGTAGTACAAATTGACTTAATTCTGCTGCTCGCAAACTTGTTTACACTCTGGCAATACCTCGTGTTAGCACCTACCGTGATTCATATCCCTCACTCAGATTAAGTATCGACGCAGAAGAAAAGTCAGAGGTATTCGGGCTTCGTACCACAGGCGCGGCTAGCTGTTCCAGAGGGCGCCATCGCCATCAATACTGCGGACACGTCACGTGAGCCCTTCCGCTGACGCGACAGTATTCGTGAATGCTGCAGTCCTGCACTCGTCTGGTGGTTCTCCGCGTTCTCTGAAGCCTTTGGTAGCTCCGTCGATCGTATAGTGACTACCCTCAGCTGTCTTCACCTTTTTCGATTGGGATCATTACCTGTGCCTTTCGTTCACATTTACGACTTTCACTACGCAATGGACTTCATTTCTGACTAGGCGTTCATTTCGTGAACTCTGCCATCGTCGATCACAAGAACCACACGTTTGTTCCACCAGTTTCTACGTCACTGTCAGTGCCAGTAATTGTAAAGTAGTTTCTACAGGTGTCGAGTAGGACAGAAAAGTATGCATGTTACGTACAAGGAGAAGACACCCAAAGTATTTCATTACGAGTGTGTTAATGTTTTCTTTTAGTGTGGTTTGATGTGCTGCTTCTGGTGTGTCGTCCGTGTCGTCGTTTTGTTAAGTGTTGTTCAACTTCGCTTTGCGGTGATGACAGACGCCTCACCGTAGTTTTTGTTCATTGCCAGATCTCCATAGACATTCTGCAAGCGCCTATGAATACGTGCGATGATCTGGTTTTCCGCTAAAAGAAACTCAATGTCCGCTCTCTGCTTGTAACGTACTTCCGTTACAGGCGCCATTTTGAAAGCTGTGTATAGCGCCGCTACCTATCGGAACTTGATGAACCGATAGAGTCTGAACAGTATTATTTGACGATGTCCCACAACAAATTCAGCATGTTTTCAACTTAAATTGGCTGAGAAAAGAGTACGTTGCATTACCTATAGAACGCCCTTCGTATTTACGCGTGGAAATGGACACTACCTAAAGTCTTGGCGACATAGCGGTCAGTCTGGTCAAATGGGCCAAGAAAGATACCAAATCGAAGATAAACAAAGCAAAATATGAAGAAACTGCGACATTATAGAGGGGGCAACGTAATCATGAGGTTCGCGCGATTGCTGCAGTGAACATAGCCTCGTTTATACAAGTCACACGGGTTGCTATTTCCGACACCATTTATGCCCAAGAAGCAGAGTGTCTACATCCCTCTCGCATAATTCGACAGAAACAGGAAAACTAATCGCAGGGCACACGAAACAGATCGCAGAATGTAACAGATGGCTGATAGTGTAGAAGGCCTAGATGTTTTGGCGTGGTTTGAAGTCAAGTTCCTAGTGACGTAAATTTACTGAGGCCAAGAAGACCAAACAGAAGTTTGGATGACAGTTTGCCGCGGCGATGTACGAGATGAAAGCCCGCGACATGTATACGCCCCACAGCGAAACGGCATACGTAGGGAAGAAAAGAATACGCGTAGTCATGCCGACCTGCAGAGGAAAATATGTTGCCTAAAGAGGAAAAGTGTGTTGGCAAAGAATATGCGACTGTGGCACAAGGAGAACGACGTGAAACGCCGGTTTCTAGCAGGCGTGCTGAGGCGTTACGAACGATGGCGCAAGAAGCAGTTTCTGTTTGCGTGGACTCACGGTGAGAATTTATCGCGATTACCATGAAATTATACGGGAAATTAGCAAAAGGGGGGAAAAGTTATCAGCACGGTCGTGTCTGCGTTCAGTGTGCATAGAAAGAAAGTCGACAAACAGATGCTAATCACGCTTAGTGACGGGAAACGAGCGATTCGACTGAATGCGCTGGTATCAGTCGACTATTATGCTATTTCATAATCGGCTTATTAGCGGAGGGAGCCCCAGTAATCGAATGGACACAGTCAGTCCGAAATCTGTTTCGAGATGCCTTCGTGTGGGAAAATACAAAAAGAAACTGCCCTGTAAGGCGCGATAAGAACAAACCCAGATAGAGATGTGCAACTGGCAGTTCGTCCTGCTTCTTTTAAAAGTACGTCATAACAAGGTGCTGACTGATGAGTTATCCACCAACTCTCGTTCGAAATTTTGTGCAGTAAAATGGTGGGAGGCGGAGTGATGGGCAAGGGCATTTTTAGCTTTTACCCGATTGGGCAATGCGTTTGGCGCCATGGGGTCGTTTCTTGTGACGATTGGGTGATGATGATGATGATGTTTGGTTTGTGGGGCGCTCAACTGCGTGGTTATCAGCGCCCGTACAATTTTCCAACCTTTGCTCAGTCCAATTTCGCCACTTTCCTGGATAATGATGAAATGATGAGGACAACACAAACACCCAGTCATCTCGAGGCAGGTGAAAATCCCTGACCCCGCCGGGAATCGAACCCGGGACCCCGTGCTCGGGAAGCGAGAACGCTACCACGAGACCACGAGCGGCGGACGTGACGATTGGGTGGTGGCTACCCTCAATCTGGGCGGTTACACCAGATCACAGTGTCTGGGATGTTGAAGAAAGCGGTTGGTCACAGTAAGTTGCGGTCTAATGCTGTGGTGAGTGCCATGTGCTGTTTCCGAACACACTTGGATAAAACACTTCGGCTGTATTTCTGGTTCGTCATTTCGTTTTATGATGTAGGTAATCCACGCAGTAATTAAACTGACTTATCAAGGGAGATATGTAGCCAAACTTTACGCGTGTAAATTTTTATCCTTTATAGACTTAATTTTTGGAAAGGGTGACTTAGTATTTTTGTTACACATACCTGTTAGGATTTTCTCCTTGTGCTCTACAGGTAGAATTAATGTTCATAAGTCGGTTTTGACAGCAACTACACGCAATCCGTGGAAATTATTGGGGAACGTATCTTCTAGTAGTTTTCCCTCCACTGCTGTAGTAAGTGCTTAAATTTTTAGTGTGTTCATTGTGTCAGACCACTCTGATGGCCGTTTCATTTGCTGGCACAATTATTCCATGGAATTAAGAAACCAAACCATAATACTAAGGAGAATGTGCCTCGTTTTAATAAAAGTCCTTTTCATGGAGTATGATTCGCTAGTCTTCATCTGCATGCATCCCACCACTCCTTTCCACCTCCTGTAATTAATGAGAAAAGCTGTCTTCCTTGAGAAATGTTATTTTAAATCAGCAATGAAATTCATTTCCTGATTAGTTGAACTTATGTCATTTAGTCAGATCCCTTTGCGCATCTCCAGATAAAACATGAGGTCGGATTTAATTATGTTTTCTTATCAATTTATACACTCCTAGAAATGGAAAAAAGAACACATTGACACCGGTGTGTCAGACCCACCATACTTGCTCCGGACACTGCGAGAGGGCTGTACAAGCAATGATCACACGCACGGCACAGCGGACACACCAGGAACCGCGGTGTTGGCCGTCGAATGGCGCTAGCTGCGCAGCATTTGTGCACCGCCGCCGTCAGTGTCAGCCAGTTTGCCGTGGCATACGGAGCTCCATCGCAGTCTTTAACACTGGTAGCATGCCGCGACAGCGTGGACGTGAACCGTATGTGCAGTTGACGGACTTTGAGCGAGGGCGTATAGTGGGCATGCGGGAGGCCGGGTGGACGTACCGCCGAATTGCTCAACACGTGGGGCGTGAGGTCTCCACAGTACATCGGTGTTGTCGCCAGTGGTCGGCGGAAGGTGCACGTGCCCGTCGACCTGGGACCGGACCGCAGCGACGCACGGATGCACGCCAAGACCGTAGGATCCTACGCAGTGCCGTAGGGGACCGCACCGCCACTTCCCAGCAAATTAGGGACACTGTTGCTCCTGGGGTATCGGCGAGGACCATTCGCAACCGTCTCCATGAAGCTGGGCTACGGTCCCGCACATCGTTACGCCGTCTTCCGCTCACGCCCCAACATCGTGCAGCCCGCCTCCAGTGGTGTCGCGACAGGCGTGAATGGAGGGACGAATGGAGACGTGTCGTCTTCAGCGATGAGAGTCGCTTCTGCCTTGGTGCCAATGATGGTCGTATGCGTGTTTGGCACCGTGCAGGTGAGCGCCACAATCAGGACTGCATATGACCGAGGCACACAGGGCCAACACCCGGCATCATGGTGTGGGGAGCGATCTCCTACACTGGCCGTACACCACTGGTGATCGTCGAGGGGACACTGAATAGTGCACGGTACATCCAAACCGTCATCGAACCCATCGTTCTACCATTCCTAGACCGGCAAGGGAACTTGCTGTTCCAACAGGACAATGCACGTCCGCATGTATCCCGTGCCACCCAACGTGCTCTAGAAGGTGTAAGTCAACTACCCTGGCCAGCAAGATCTCCGGATCTGTCCCCCATTGAGCATGTTTGGGACTGGATGAAGCGTCGTCTCACGCGGTCTGCACGTCCAGCACGAACGCTGGTCCAACTGAGGCGCCAGGTGGAAATGGCATGGCAAGCCGTTCCACAGGACTACATCCAGCATCTCTACGATCGTCTCCATGGGAGAATAGCAGCCTGCATTGCTGCGAAAGGTGGATATACACTGTACTAGTGCCGACATTGTGCATGCTCTGTTGCCTGTGTCTATGTGCCTGTGGTTCTGTCAGTGTGATCATGTGATGTATCTGACCCCAGGAATGTGTCAATAAAGTTTCCCCTTCCTGGGACAATGAATTCACGGTGTTCTTATTTCAATTTCCACGAGTGTATAATTCAGCTCATTCCACACCTTTATCATTAGATTACTTATCTTTACCTGGTCCTGAGTAGTCACAGACCAGAAGTCAGGTGCTACCGGTAGTAGTTTCATTCATCCGTACATCTCTTTTTACGAGGATGTAGGACATGTCAAAGTATTTACAAGTTTAGACCAATTTAAAACAAGCCAACTCGTACACACAGATATTTACAGGCTTCTAGTTACAGACAATCATTAGATTTACTCCTGGTATACAATACTTTTTTTACAAATAACTTACTAAAAAATGTAATGCCACACTGTTCACTCATATCTCACTATCCATCACTGCACACAGTATACACACATTGTTTCATAATACTTCACTCACTACGCACTGGAGATCTCTGGGCCACTGTCTGTATCGCAACTTCCCATTTACTATCCTGAAAAACTGAGTCAGCATCCCTCCATAATGAGTGACATGTTGAGCTCAGAAAGAGGAAGAGGTGTTAGTATTGTGCTAAGCATAGCTTGGGGCTAAGTATTTATAGAAAGGAAAAAAACATAAAGTGAAGGTGTTATGTGGAATATTGGATGTTTTATAATCATTATTATTTATTTGTATAACATTTTTTTATCAAACCCCTACTCTGTTTTAGCTAAGTAATCCTTCAATGTATTGCATAACATGTACTTTTTAGCTGCCTTTTTAAATAAGTGTATTTTTGCACTTTCTTTAATCTCTTTTGGTAATTTATTGTACAGTTTTATTCCTTGGTAAAAAATGCTGTTTTGAGTTTTATGTTTATTTTTTCTTGGTAAATGTAAGTTGAGTCTACCTCTTGTTGCAAGGTCATGGACAGAGCTGTTTGTGCAGTAATCACCAATGTTATATTTGATGTGTACAACTGACTGATCCCCAGTGTTTTGAACAGATCTTTACAATGAGCTCAATTAGTATTTTTGGTTATTCTTATGGCTCTTATCTGGATTTTGAAAATTGTGTATATATTTTGTGCATTTGTTCCCCAAAAAAGAATTCCATAGCTAAGAAGCGAGTGTACATATGAATAATTGGTAACTAAACACTGCATGTTACACACTGGTGATAGGATTCTAAGGGCAGAACATACTGATGACCTTATGTTTGCAAGTACACTTCTGTGTTCACACCACTTCAAATGGGAGTCAGTATTCATTCCTAGAAATTTTGCATTTGTTACACAGTCTATAGAGGTTCCATCTACATTTAATTTTGTCATTTTTCCTCTTCAAACTGAAATTCATGGCATTAGTTTTCTTTATGTTCAATGTCACTTTATTGCTTGTTGACCAATCATAAACTTCCTTGAGAGTTTCATTTGCTTTCTGTGCAAGGAGTTCTGTTGTTTCCTCAGTGACAATAATATTGCTGTCATCAGCAAATAGAGTTTTTTCACCATGAGTAACACTACTAGGAAAGTCATTGATGTATATCAGGAATAGTATTGGTCCTAATATGCTACCTTGCGGAAACCCTATATTAATGTATTTTGGCTCTGATAAGTGTTTTATTACATGTTTAGATCTATTTGAAGTATGTGTTATCTCTACATTTTGTACCCTATGTGCTAGATATGATCGAAACCTGTCTTAGCTACCCCTCTTATTCCTAATGCTTCTAATTTATTTACTAGACTCTTGTGGTTGACTGTATCAAACACCTCAGAAAGATTCAAAAATATGCCTGTGACATTCTCATCTTTATCAAGAGCATCAAGTACAACTATGGCTGACTCCGAATTTTTGTCCACTTCGGAAACCAAACTGTGATTTGCTTAAAAGACTGTACTTATTCAGGTAATTCATTAATATGTCTTTCATAATTGCTTCTATTATTTTCGAGAATGCTGACAGCAGGGAAATGAGCCAGTAATTTTCTGTGTCTTCCACATTACCTTTCTTACACAAAGGTACAACTCTTGCCTGTTTTACCTGCTGTGGAAATGTCCCTGATGTGAAGGAGTCATTTATTATATTTGTTAAGGGGCTTTGTATAATCCATGTGCATTGTTTCAGTACACACATTGGTACTTCATATAAGACTACTGACTTTTTATTTTTTAGTTTTTCAACAGTTTTATTGACTTCATTCTCTGTGGTTCGAAGTAACATCATTGTATTTAGTGCAACATTATATATTTGTTTTGGGGAACTTTTGCTGTAACTTCTCTGCATTACTTGAAAAATGATCATTTTCATAGTTTGCTAAGTGTTGTGGATCATTTATTACCTTATCCCCCTCCCTTAGCAGCATGTTATTCTGCATTTGTTTGCCTCTCCCCGTTTCCTTTTTTATAACGTCCAAGACTTCTTTGCTTTTATTCTCTGCATTATATATTATTTTGTCATTAAATGACTTTTTTTGCAGCAATCAGCATCTATAGATCCTTTTGTATCTATGATAGAAGTTTAAGAATTCTGGATAATTGCGACTCTTTTTTCATGGAACTGAGGTATTTAAGTGTTTGGGAGGACTTCTTAATACCTGCTGTTATCCATCTGTTTTTGTGAGATGTTGATACAGACCTGCGTACTTTTGGAAATCACTTTTCAAACTTCAATTTAAATAATGTGGAGAATTTCATATTCAAATTGGTTTCCTTATACATTTCATCCTAGCTTTGTTTTTCTAGTTCTTTTGAAACATCTTTTATTTTGATTTCTGATAGATGTCGTTTGTAGGCTTGTAATTTAGGGAATGACTTGATGCCTGGTTTTACTGTTGTTATTTGACAGAGATTGTATGATAGTCTGAGATCTTTTACAGCTACATCATATTTTTCCCTGTCCATATTTGGGGCCACATGGTCAATTACTGATGCAATCATTGTAGTAACCCTTGTTGCACTATTGACGAATAGGGATGTGTCAAAACTTTGAAGGGTGTTTATGAAGGTGCTGCTGGATTCATTTATGATACTAATCCTGATGTTAATGTCCCCACACAGAATTATGTTGACCTTTATACGAGATGCATTCAAGTTCTAAGGCCTCCGATTTTTTTTCTCCGGGCTGGAAAGAGATAGAAACATGCGCATTGTTTTAAAATGAGGCCGCGTTCATTGTCAATACGTCCCAGAGATGGCAGCACCGTACGGCAGATGAAATTTTACCGCCAGCGGCGAGAATGAGAACTGTTTTAAATACTTAAAATGGCGACATTTTCCTTACTTGAACAGCGTGCAATCATTCGTTTTCTGAATTTGCGTGGTGTGAAACCAATTGAAATTCATCGACAGTTGAAGGAGAAATGTGGTGATGGAGTTATGGATGTGTCGAAAGTGCGTTCGTGGGTGTGACAGTTTAATGAAGGCAGAACATCATGTGACAACAAACCGAAACAACCTCGGGCTCGCACAAGCCGGTCTGATGACATGATTGAGAAAGTGGAGAGAATTGTTTTGGGGGATCGCCGATTGACTGTTGAACAGATCGCCTCCAGAGTTGGCATTTCTGTGGGTTCTGTGCACACAATCCTGCATGACGACCTGAAAATGCGAAAAATGTCATCCAGGTGGGTGCCACGAATGCTGACGGATGACCACATGGCTGCCCATGTGGCATGTTGCCAAGCAATGTTGACGCGCAACGACAGCATGAATGGGACTTTCTTTTCGTCGGTTGTGACAATGGATGAGACATGGATGCCATTTTTCAATCCAGAAATAAAGCGCCAGTCGGCTCAATGGAAGCGCGCAGATTCACCACCACCAAAAAAATTTCGGGTGACCGCCAGTGCTGAAAAAATGATGGTGTCCATGTTCTGCGACAGCGAGGGCGTAATCCTTACCCATTGCGTTCCAAAGGGCACTACGGTAACAGGTGCATCCTACGAAAATGTTTTGAAGAACAAAGTCCTTCCTGCACTGCAACAAAAACGTCCGGGAAGGGATGCGCATGTGCTGTTTCACCAAGACAACGCACCCGCACATCGAGCTAACGTTACGCAACAGTTTCTTCGTGATAACAACTTTGAAGTGACTCCTCATGCTCCCTACTCACCTGACCTGGCTCCTAGTGACTTTTGGCTTTTTCCAACAATGAAAGACACTCTCCGTGGCCGTACATTCACCAGCCGTGCTGCTATTGCTTCAGCGATTTTCCAGTGGTCAAAACAGACTCCTAAAGGTCGGGACACACACGTCCGGGCCGTGTGAGGGCCGAGCGTCGGACGAGTGACGGCCGTGCTCCGGTCCGTTCCTGCAGGGGCCACACATGACCGGGGCACGTCCGTGTCCTCGTTGTTCCTTGTAGTGACTCGGACGCGGTGATCTGTGTTTCTGTTTGTGAAAGCTGTAAAACATGTTCACTAATTTTCGTAATAGTGAATTAGGACTTAACAGCACTTGCTTTAGATGAAGAGGAAAAAGAAAGAAGGCAAACAAGAAGAAGGAAATTATGGATCCACAGTGCCTGGAAAACAAGACCAGTACAGGGAGAGTTTCGATTCATTATTTTCTCATCTCATCTTTAGAGGGAAAGCACGTAACAATACAGGCTCCAAACAACTCAGGAAGTCTCTATTGGAATTACAAAAAAACATATTCCATTGTGCTTCTTGCTCTGGTTAACCCATGTTATAATTTTATTGCAATAGACGTGAGAGCGTACGGAAAAAAGTCTGATGGAGGCATTCTAGTAAATTCAAACCTTGGAAAGTCATTGGAAAGCAATACGCTTAGCGTCCGAAAGAGTAAAACTTTACCCGGAACTGATGTTGAATTTCCAATGATAATTGTAGGCGTTGAAGCTTTTCCTCTCAAAACATACTTGATGCGACCATATCCTGGCAGGAACTTAACAAATGACAAGGCTATATTTAATTATTGTTTGAGTCGGGCAAGAAGAATATCCATAAATGCATTCGGTATATTGCAACAGAAATTTCGAATCCTAATAACCTTACAATGATTGTGACGGCTGTGTGTACTGTACAACTCTATTCGAAAAATCTAAGGTTATAGGGTGCCCGAACAGAGGATGGATCAAAAGGAAACTGCTGAGGAATCCGTAAGATCATCAAATCTTCGAAACCTACCTCGAATTCGTGGGAAATCAACAGATGCTGCATTTGCTGTACGAGAACAACTCAAAAAATTCCTGAATTCTCCACATGGGACTGTGGAATGGCAAGAACATGTCACTTTGGCGATATAACGATGACATAAACCAAACATGTTTGTAAAATAAAAAGTAAATAAATATCTTTCGGGTATTAAAACTTGTATAGTTTTTATCTTACCTTTGGCCTGTAGATCTGTTGCAATTGTCTTCCAAACTCTGTCTTTGTACTCGATATTCCTGTAGTTTTCACTTCCCTGATCGTAAAGAACAGGAAACTTACGAACTTCTTCTATTAGCCGTTCCACATCCATGTTTTGTACACAGAACAGTCTTGCGCAGTTGCACAGCCCACAAGACAATTCTACCGTCAGGCCGTGCCCGTCACGTGAAAAATTAAACACGGCGAATCCCGCCCGGCCCGGCTCCGGTCCGTTGACGTTCCCCGTGCACGGCCCGGTTAAGTGGGGCCCGCTACATTTATTTTAATGATGTATTTCGATGTCCGGGTGACGGCCGATACTCGGACGTGTCTCGGCACGGACACGGTCCGGACATGTGTGTCCCGACCTTAAAGAAGCCTTCGCCGCTGCCATGGAATCATGGCGTCAGCGTTGTGAAAAATGTGTACGTCTGCAGGGCGATTACGTCGAGAAGTAACGCCAGTTTCATCTATTTCGGGTGAGTAGTTAATTAGAAAAAAAATCGGAGGCCTTTGAACTTGAATGCACCTCGTACTTGAGACTTTATCTACAACTTCTGTTAATTTATTGAAAACAGTGTCCACGCTACCACGGGGAGATCTATACACACACAAAATTATTAATTTATTTGTGATATCAAGCCCTGTCAAATCAATAGCTGATATTTCAAAGTGTTTGTCTTCGATCACTGTCCTGAGGTCATGTCTTGATTTGAACTGTGTTCCTTTTCTGATATAAATGCATGATCCTCCACCCCTTGAAGTAATTCTGCAGTAAGAGTCTGCCCTTTCATAGAATGATAATACTACATGTTGGATTTCTGTGTGTCTACACCAGTGCTCAGTAATAAAAACTACTGTGCAGTTCAAAGACTGGAGCTAAACTTCTAATAGTTGTTTTTTTTTTATTGCACGTTTTGAAGGAGAATTGTTATTTCTGTGAAATGCCCCGTGTTACTCTTTCCAATGGTTTGTTTTTCTCTGTGACATCTGGCATGTGTGATATTTGAAGTGTTAAAATATGCCTTGTGAGTGATTGTTTCAGCAGTTTTTAAACTGCTGGAGATACTCTTTAGGCAGGGGAACCTTTTGTCTGGATTTATCCTAAAAAAGACCTACTTTTCATACTTCTGACAACAGGTATTTGACGATGTGTGACCCGAGATTCACTCCCTATACTTTCATGAATCAGCTGTACCAATCTTCCCTTCCCAGTCCTGTTCACGTGTATGCCATGCCTAGTGAAACCCCATCTGTTGATAGTCCCGACGGGCACCAGAGAAACATGAGCAAAGTTGGCTGTCCTCAGAGCCATCTCTAACCCTACATTAATTCGCCTCACAGCTCCATCAAGGTGTGGTCGATCATGACACCGGAACAGCTCAATAAAGTGTATGTTGGTGCCATGAGTCAGGGAAGCTATCTTGTCCAGGTCACCACCTATGTCATATGCCCCACCTCTGTCCAAACTGTTTCCTGCCCCACCCACTATTACTACATGGTCCTCTTTTGTAAAGTCCTTGCATAAAGACCCTAGGTCCTCTGTCACATGACTTAGCCCTGCATTTGGCTTGAAGATCCTGGTGGCTTGTTATGCTGCCCCTAAACTTTCCTGTAACTGAGGGCCTACACCTCACCCATGTCTACTACCTAGCAGCAGCACTTTCTTCTTCCTAACACTTTGTACATTTATAGGCTTCTTGGCCTCGGTTGGAGTGTACTGCACATTTCCTGCTCCTTGTTGTACCTGAGGCTCTTTTCCACTTAACTCTGGCAGTGGTAGATACCTGTTTTTGGTGTTGTTGATAAAACTGTCAGATCACATTCTCTTCCTTCCTATCCTCCTAACAGCTGCCAGTTCCCAACCACCGTCCTCCCGCCTATCTACCTTGATCCTTGTGAGTTCCTTCCTTCCTTCCTTCCTCGAACTGTGCCTGAAGGGCACAGATTTTCCTTTCCTATTCCCCAGTCAAAATGTTCCTACTGCATCTCCCTCCCCCCAAATGAAAATATTTCCTACAACATTGGCAACAAATACCTTTACTCACTACCCTGTAACAGCTCTCACATTTCTCACTCATGCTCATTTTCAAAAGAACAATTAAGTTTAAACAATGTTCTAAATTTGTAAAGAACACAAGATTGGCTGTGTGTAAACAAATAACAACACAAAGGTCTTATGCGCAGTGGTTGTTGTTTTTGTACTGATTTAGAGATACAATGACAGAAGAATGAATTTGTAATTACTTTGCTTGTAGAGAATTTACGTTATCAGGCATGTTTGGTCAGGTTTTTAAACGTTTATAACTCAGAAAATTTAGGTCTAGATCACGTCTATCTAACTAGTAAACAATACAAAATGTGTTAGTTAAATACGATTTAGAAACAGCAACACTTGTACTACTCAGAAGAAAGAAAAAAAGTTAAATACAAAATAACAAGTAAGTATTTGATTACTTTTAAAATAGATTAAACCTTCTGTTGTTGTGACTGGGAGAAATCATCAACCACTGCATGGTCTTTGTCACAGTCCTTTCTATTGAAAGAATAGATAAATAACTAATGCTTGCATCAGACATTGAATTCCCTTAAATAACTTTATACATGTCACATACATGAAAATGTTCTTTCATATGACACAAAGGAAGCTGGAACAGTCACTGCTATTGGACTTAATTCACACAAATCGTGTAATGCAAGTTTATACTGCTCTACTGCAAGTTTATACTGCTCTACTAACTTCAGAAATGGAAGTAAATTTTGTCTTCACTCCAGTTCACTCTTCATATCTTATGACAAGATTTTTTAATGTTCTGATTTCTGCCCCAGTGCAGTATTGCATGAATAATTTTGTGTGAACACCAGTAACATTTGTTTATCCACAAAATTTTCCCTTTTTGGTTTAGACAAGTGATTCCTTTAGTTTTGGTAAACATTTTTGGAAACAGTGATCAATAGAGAATTATATTTTTAAACTAAAGTTCAGTCTTGATCACAGCACTTACGTCTCAATAACATAGGTGGCCGGTTTTGGTTATATTTATATAACCATCTTCAGACCCATGGCTTCCTTGGACGATGGTAGGCGGAGCTCTCCTCAGTCATCAGTTGACTTTGTAGCAGCTGAGGAGAGCTCCGCCTACCATCCTCCAAGGAAGCCATGGGTCTGAAAATGGTTATATAAACATAACCAAAACTGGTCACCTATGTTATTGAGACACAAGTGTTGTGATTAAGACTGAACTTTAATTAACAAATATGATTCCTTTAGTTATTCCCAAGTTTGAAACAAAATGCCTCAGTTTCACTGTCTGCTATATGTAAAACTTTATCAAATACTTAAGTTTTGAAAGAAGTTGGTTGTACAGTTTCCAGACCGTCATTATTCAGCAGATCACAAATAAAATCCCCCAGGACCTTTTGGCAACTTTCGAATTCTACCAAAAGAAAATGACTGTGGGAACATCAGCATCTATTTTTGTTGGCACATCTGCACTTTCTTTGTGTACATAAGTGAAAAGTCTGAGCCACACATTTGTTTGAAAGCATCTTTTGTAGCTTCTCCTAAGTTTGCTCGAGTATCACGTCGTTTTTGGAAACCCAGAATCTACTATGTAGGAATCAACATGGATTCCGGAAACAGCGATCGTGTGAGACCCAACTCGCTTTATTTGTTCATGAGACCCATAAAATATTACATACAGGCTCCCAGGTAGATGCTATTTTTCTTGACTTCCGGAAGGCGTTCGATACAGTTCCGCACTGTCGCCTGATAAACAAAGTAAGAGCCTACGGAATAACAGACCAGCTGTGTGGCTGGATTGAAGAGTTTTTAGCAAACAGAACACAGCATGTTGTTATCAATGGAGAGACGTCTACAGACGTTAAAGTAACCTCTGGCGTGCCACAGGTGAGTGTTATGGGACCATTGCTTTTCACAATATATATAAATGACCTAGTAGATAGTGTCGGAAGTTCCATGCGGATTTTCGCGGATGATGCTGTAGTATACAGAAAAGTTGCAGCATTAGAAAATTGTAGCGAAATGCAGGAAGATCTGCAGCGGATAGGCACTTGGTGCAGGGAGTGGCAACTGACCCTTAACATAGACAAATGCAATGTATTGCGAATACATAGAAAGAAGGATCCTTTATTGTATGATCATATGATAGCGGAACAAACTCTGGTAGCAGTTACTTCTGTAAAATATCTGGAAGTATGCGTGCGGAACGATTTGAAGTGGAATAACCATATAAAAGTAATTGTTGGTAAGGCGGGTACCAGGTTGAGATTCATTGGGCGAGTCCTTAGAAAATGTAGTCCATCAACAAAGGAGGTGGCTTACAAAACACTCGTTCGACCTATACTTGAGTATTGCTCATTAGTGTGGGATCTGTACCAGGTCGGGTTGACGGAGGAGATAGAGAAGATCCAAAGAAGAGCGGCGCGTTTCGTCACAGGGTTATTTGGTAACCGTGATAGCGTTACGGAGATGTTTAGCAAACTCAAGTGGCAGACTCTGCAAGAGAGGCGCTCTGCATCGCGGTGTAGCTTGCTCGCCAGGTTTCGAGAGTGTGCGTTTCTGGATGAGGTATCGAATATATTGCTTCCCCCTACTTATACCTCCCGTAGAGATCACGAATGTAAAATTAGATAGATTAGAGCGCGCACGGAGGCTTTCAGACAGTCGTTCTTCCCACGAACCATACGCGACTGGAACAGGAAAGGGAGGTAATGACAGTGGCACGTAAAGTGCCCTCCGCCACACACCGTTGGGTGGCTTGCGGAGTATAAATGTAGATGTAGATGTAGAAGTTTATTACTAAAACAATATCACAGTCTTTGCCCTGAAAAAAGTCAGACAGTGACTTGCACTTTTCTAGCAGGCACATGAACACCCACACACTAAAAATAAGTTTAACTTTGCACTAAATCCTGATTCCTATGCAGCTTGTTCAGAACTTTTTGTCTGAATGTTTATTAGGGCCACAAGAATAGCTTCAAATGTCTTCTTCACTGCCAGACACCAAGCGTACAGACAGGCCTATCCAGTGTCACTTACGATTTTTAACTTTATTTTGCCCATCTATTTTATTTGTGTATCAATAAACATTTGAAGTGAAAACTGAATAAATTTTCAACATCCACGATCACTAAAATTATTTATTCATATAGATAGATGACCGGTTTCGGAAATTCTCTGTTGCCATCTTTTTCAGATCTGAAGATGGCAACAGACAATTGCCAAAACCAGTCATCTATACGAGTAAATCATTCTAGCGATCTAAGCAGTTGAAATTTTATTCAGTGTTCATAAGCTACAGATTGTGCACTGATATGAAACTTTCTGGCCGATTAAAAGTGTGTGCCCGACCGAGACTCGAACTCGGGACCTTTGCCTTTCACGGGCAAGTGCTCTACCATCTGAGCTACCGAAGCATGACTCACACCTGGTCCTCACAGCTCTACTTCTGCCAGTATCTCGTCTCCTACCTTCCAAACTCTACAGAAGCTCTCCTGCAAAACTTGCAGAACTAGCACTCCTGAAAGAAAGGATACTGCGGAGACATGGCTTAGCCACAGCCTGGGGGATGTTTCCAGAATGAGATTTTCACTCTGCAGCGGAATGTACGCTAAAGTTTGGAAGGTAGGAGATGAGATACTGGCAGAAGTCGAGTTGTGAGGACTAGAGATGGGCGATCCGCTCTTGAACTAATTCATAGAGTTCAATCTTTCAAAGGAGTGAACAATCAGTGATTCAGAAAAAAAAGAACGGTAGCTCCAAACGTTTCCCACGGCAGAGAGAGAGAGAGAGAGAGAGAGAGAGAGAGAGAGACGGAGCATATCAGCAGCGCCTCTGCTGGTCACAGCACAGTGCACGCCACACAACACAGCCAGCGCCGGCCTCTGCCCTGCTTCTACCTTGGCTGCCTGCATTGTGCAGTGCCCCATTGGATTTTGTGTTTGACATATGCCGTGGCGTCTCTGTGCGTCGTCTGTCGCGCAGTAGCGTAACTTCGCATCGCACTCTGTCGGCGATCGTTTCAGTCGCACGTCCTGCCCTCTGGGCAGTTGATGCGAGCAACAGGACAGAGAGCCACCTAGCGGATAACATAGGAACTACTTGCAAAAACCCGCTCGCAAGGGAACGAACTATTTGTCTCGGAGCGGGTGAGTTCACCGCTACCCCCTCCCTCGGAACTCGCCCGCTCAACGCTCGCCCCACCGTCTCGACTCTAGCCAGAGCGTCGAGCAAAGCGACTCAGGTGTCACTGTGGTCTCTGCGGTCTCAGCTCACGCAGTAATACAGCTCGCGGCTCGACCTGCTCGACTCAGCGCCTCTGCATCGGAGTTCGTCCCCACTGGATATTGTTCTTCGTAGTAATGCCGCTATGTATATTACATTATTATGTTATGTATACATCAATTGTTTTTATTTTATTTTTATTTGTTTAAACTGATTAGATTAGGTTCCTGATGACTCCTCTTACTATAGGATTTTTATTATAGACACTCGAATTTACGCTTTAATTACGAGTGAACCGATAAACGTATCGCAAAATGTGATACACCAATATTTTCCTTGTTTTATTCTGCGTAAGGCTATATGCAGCACTTTCGTTTTACAGTCAAATTTATATATTTTTTCTTATTCTGGTACGGATTTTGCGATTTTAGGCGTCTTCGAAAGGAAACGTTCACTTTAAAAATATATGACTTGCGATGTATTTGTATGAGGTTAATGAAATTTTAATACGTTATAGCCAAATATATTGTTAATGTAAATCTCAAGTTACAATATTTTCCGATCACCCAAAAAACCACGATAGTGCAAAATAAATCAATAATCAAAAACTTTGTCATATAGTGGAAATTTCAATAAACAATACAAAATTCTTACTCATTATCTGTGTTACTTCAAAATAGGATCAAATAAGATCAAAATACAGGTATAGTACTGGAATAAACCAAGTTTAAAGGGCAATGTGCCTTCCATTTATTTTATATTGTAAATGAGTGGTGAGTCATGAAAAAGAGCTAATTCATTTCAGGGAGTGAACAGTTCTGATCCAATCTCTGAAAAGAACAGTTTTGCCCATCTCTAGTGAGGACCGGGTGTGAGTCATGCTTCAGTAGCTCAGACGGTAGAGCACTTGCCCGCAAAAGGCAAAGGTCCCGACTTCGAGTCTCGGTCGGGCACACAGTTTTAATCTGCCAGGAAGTTTCATATCAGCACACACTCCACTGCAGAGTGAAAATCTCATTCTGGAAACATCCCCCAGGCTGTGGCTAAGCCATGTCTCCGCAGTATCCTTTCTTTCAGGAGTGCTAGTTCTGCAAGTTTCGCAGGAGAGCTTCTGTAGAGTTTGGAAGGTAGGAGACGAGATACTGGCAGAAGTAGAGCTGTGAGGACCGGGCGTGAGTCGTGCTTCGGTATCTCAGATGGTAGAGCACTTGCCCACGAAAGGCAAAGGTCCCGAGTTCGAGTCTCGGTTGGGCACACAGTATAATCTGCCAGGAAGTTTCATTAGATACACTACTGACCCGCTCACAACGACATAATCTCTGCAGTGTCATAAAAAATGTGTAGCCAACATAATCCCTCTACATGTTGCTACTATGATGAGAATTGTAAACAAGGAAAATTCTAGTACTGGTTGTAAGAATTTGAAACCACTTTTTATATTACTGCATATAGATTTCAATCATAGGGTGATAATTTTCAGTGCAAGACTAGGTCTAGTGGACCCATATCATCTTCCACAAAATTAACTTCAAACATAGGTATTTATAATGAAACCAATAAATAGGTAAGATTCAAATTCTGAGTTAGTCTGGGGAGAAGAAATAAAAACTGAGGTTTGCCAATGACATTGTAATTCTGTCAGAGATAGCAAAGGATTTGGAAGAGCAGTTGAACAGAATGAACATTAACAAAAGCAAAACAAGGATAATGGAATGTAGTTGAATTAAATCAGGTGATGTTATGGGAATTAGATTAGGAAACGAGATACAAAGTAGTGGACGAGTTTTGCTATTTGGGCAGCAAAATAGCTTGCGATGGCTGAAGTGGAGAGAATATAAAAAATAGGCTGGCAAAGCAAGAGAAGTGTCTCTGAAAAAGAGGAATTTGTTAACATAGAATATAGATTTAAGTGCCTGAAAATCTTTTCTGAAAGTATTTGTAAGGAGTGTAGCCATGTATGGAAACATGGACGACAAACAGTTTAGGCAAAAAGAGAACAGAAGCTTCTGAAATGTGGTGCTACAGAAGAATGTTGAAAATTCGATGGGTAGATCACAGTGTGTGTTGATGGCTTGTCACACTTCCTGCTTACAAGAGCTTCAACACCCACATAAGAACCACTCATAGCTATAGATCCACCATGTTTGAGTAATTTAAACTAATGCCACTGTTTTTCATGCAAACTAACAAAGAAGCAGCATCCAACTTTTTTCCTAAGTTCAAAGTCTAAAAACCTTCTGTATTTATGTTACCATCTAAATAGTACTAATGACAACTGGTAATTGCTTCATTTTTTCAAGCATCTTTTGACTCATTAATCATTAGAGCAAAATACTGGAATTCCCTCACTTCATCTGAGATGTTCTAGCACAATATTGGTCATGGTTAAGAAAATCACCTTGTATATCATGAGTTATTTTTCCTGTTTAGATTCAAGTTTTTATTTTTTCATAGCGCTTCAATCTTTTTCCACCAACACTAAAAAATTTCTCATATTTGCAGTACCTCTTGATTCATTATGACCTCTTTGAGCTACTCCTTGCAGGCTGTGTATCATGCAACATTGGCAATCATTTCTATCTATCCTATGTTTTACTTTAACTTTTAGAGCATATGTTTCATCTAGCAGAGCAGCAACTGATGCATTCTCTAACTTACTTCTTAAATTTTTGAAAGGCTGCCAAGCAACTACAGAATTTTGTGTGTGAAATCGTTCTCCTGCTGCTTAAAGCCAGAATTAGACTCTGCTACTCTTTTCCAGTTAGTGGAAACCTCAATTACTGAAACTGTCACTTACAAAAACATGCAATCCACTTTTTTTTCCATTGAGTTTTGAGTTTGGCGTTGGAATACTCTACCGACAAAACAAAATGCAGCATAATTTATGATACTATATTCCAGCCATGAACGAATTTGGTACCAACCTGGGTAGAAATATCTTGCCTCCAAACAATCGAAAAGGAAAATGCCCTAATAGAGGTTGTTTTGGTTCACTAGCAGGTTTTGTAGATATATCACAAACTGAACCAGATGGGTTACTGCTTGATGCTACTGCTAGTAATAGAAAATAAATCTTTACATTTACTTTCATTTCCCAACTGTGTTAATTCTTCTCCTGTTTCATTATTATCAAACAAAATTTTCTATTTCACTTTCTGGAGTTACAGGTGGAGACATTGTAATGCCCTCATTTCGTTTAATAACTTTTTGTGGCCGACTAAAGAAATGTATTATGATTGACTGTTTTGTCATGTTACTACGTTCACTTTCAATAAGACGTACTATTCACTACAAAAAACAAAAACACAGACCACAGTGATAACACATATGCTTTTATTGTTTACCATTAATGTAAATAATAAAACACACGCACAAACACAAAACTGGGGAAGAACCTTTGTGCAACAGATCGATTGACTGGTTCATTCTCTTGTTCAACATGCACTGCATAAAGTATAGCTTTACTTCCATCATCATAAAGCACACTTCAAACATACAAGGTCTGTCTAAAAAGTATCTGACCTTTGTTTTTCCCGGGGAAAAAAGAGACGATCGTGTGGTGCCACTGTACACAGTAAAGAAAAGAGTCCTTTATGCACATGCGTCAATTTTGTCCTCCCTTCCAGAATGTCAGTCACTGCCTGAGGTGCTACAAAACGTGTTCGTTGGATTACTGATTCTCTGAAGATGACTGAATGTGCTGAGCAAAAATAATGCATCAAATTTTGTCAAAAGCTTGGCGATTCTCAAAGCAAAAAAATTCGCATGATTCAGCAGGTGTGTAACACAAATTAAGGAGTGGTCCAACAGATTCAAAAATAGCCACACATCAGCAGAGAGCAACCAGCATTCTGGCAGGCCCCAAACTGCTCAGAGTGCAGCTGTAGTTGAGAGGGTGCAAAATTTGGTGATGGCAGATCGTCGTTTGAGTGTGCAGGAGATTGCTCAAGAGGTTGGAATTAGTAAATATTCTGCACATGCAATTTTGTGTGACGATTTGGACATGCACCGAGTGTCTGCGAAATTTGCGCCCAATGTGTTGTCACCGGAGCAAAAACACCTACGTTTTGACATTGCACAGGACCTTCTGGACACCACCAACACTGATCCAGGGTTTCTGAACACCATGATAACTGGAGATGAGACATGGGTGTACGTGTACAATCCAAAAACGAAAAGATAGTCATCAAAGTGGAAGCATCCTGAGTCTCCAAGGCCAAAGAAAGTGCGGCAGGTGTGAATCAAAATCAAGGTGATGCTGACTGTCTACTTTGATGTCCGCGGAATTGTGCATCACGAATACGCACCGGAAGGGCAAACAGTGACAAAGGAGTACTATCAAGATGTTCTCCAGTGACTCCATGACACAGTTCCGCACAAAATACCGGACATGTGGACGGCAAAAAACTGGCAACTGCATCACAACAACACCCCTGCACATTCATCCCACTTGATCCAAAATTTCTTGGCCAAACATGGAATTACAGCCATTGGCCAACCTCACGACTCTCCCAATATGGCTCCTTGCGACTTATGGTTGCTTCCAAAAACAAGACGCCACTGAAAGGATCCAGTTTTGAGAGTAGAGACAGATAATGTGGAACACAGCCACAGAGCTGAACACCATTCCAAAAGAAGACTTCCAGAGGTGTTTCCGGCAGTGGAAGGATCAGTGGGCTAAGTGTGTGCAAGCACAAGGGGCCTAGTTTGAAGGGGATTAGGGTCCCAACCCCGTCAGGTATTCGAAATATTTTTTCTGGCCAAAGGTCGGATACTTTTTAGACAAACCTCGTATGTTTTATTATATGGCTATAATATGGGACAGTACAAAAATGTTTAACAAATTAACAGAGTGGCTTGCTGTATGCCTGTAATTGTACACAAGTTATTTTAATTTCATAAAATAAAGACTGACTATGGGCTTAGATTCTGAAATTTGTCCGTCTTATTTGGTTGGGCCAAGATCTCAAACCATCTGAAGAGGTCCAGAGGCTTAAGTTGACTCCCTCTACAACAGCAGGTCACCTGTGTGTCGTGGACCTTTAGATACTTGAATGCTGGACAAGCAATGCATTACAACAGATTACTTTTATAGACTTTAACATGATGGGTCCCATTGCATGGTATATTGTGGATGTAGCTCCACTGAGTGCATTCCACTATACAAATGAAAGCAATTCCTGAGCAGAAGAGAAACACAATTAATGGTGAGAAAAAGCAGTAATTTTCCCACCATTCATTACTTCACTATCAAGTAATTACAACACAATGTACACGGTGTTACAATACGCTGCCGACTGTAGACAACAGCAAGGTGCCACACTTATCAATTCAGTTTCTTTCCCACTAACATTACATATGAAGTGCGTTCGATATGCAATTGCAACACTTTTTTTTCTGAGAGCAGGACGGTTTTATTCAGGATTACAACATGCCATATTATTATCCACTCTTTTAGCTACAAAACCCTATTTTTCAACATAATCTCAGTTCAATGTGACAGCCTTACTCCACCTTACTAGGAAGGCCTGTATGCCCACAATACTGCTCTACTTGTCAACTTCAGAGTCGGCGTCATGTAGCATAAATAACCTTCCTTGTAACACGCAAGCAATTCTGCACAGATTGTCCTTCATTGCTCTGGACTTCTGTTGGGCGGCAAGGAACCCAGCAGGCGCAAACCTTCGAGTACCCCATCTGGTGGACGAGTGTGTCAGCACTACCACCAGAGACGTCTAGTTGTGCAGCAAGGTGTTTGACTGTGAACCATCGATCACCTCGAATGAGGATGTCTGCATGTTCCAACATCGCTGGAGCAACAACTGTGTGCAGATGTCCAGCATGCGGGAGACCGGACAGGTTTGCACGACCTTGTTGCGATGATGATAGATGCCTTGTCCAATGACTCGCTGCACTTTTTGTTCACTGCCAGGTCTCCATAGACATTCTTCAAGCACCCATGAATACCTGCGATGCTCTGGTTTTCTGACAAAAGTAACTGAATGGCAGTGCTCTGCTTGGAAGGCATCTGTATTACATATGCCATTTTGAAGGCTATGTATAGTGCCACCAGCTATCGGAACTTCACGAACCTATAGGGGCTGACGCGAGAATATTCCAAGACGTCCCTCAACAAATTCCACACTTTTTACAACCAAAATTGGCCGAGAAAAAATGTGTTTCATTACTTATCACCCCTTGTAAATTACTCACAAATTAAATTCTTCTCAGCCATTGTTTAATAAGCACGTATTTCACATAAAAACTCACTCAATAACTGCAAATAAGTAATCAATAAACTGAAAATAACTCCACAATATAAACAGGAATGCAGTGAAGTTAATTTTGTATACCCTCATAAGTGTAACAGAATGCTAGGAAGGTACTGTGTCCGTAAGCTGAGGAGCAAGCAGTGATCATGTTGGGGAAAGTTGCCTTTCCTGAAAGAACACTGCAATTGCCATAAAGGATGACTATGAATCAATTTCCCCTCTAGCAATATGCAGATTTACTTAAATTCTGTCCATATGCATTTCTTGTGGAAGTATTATTAGTAACTCATATCTGCGTTCGCTGCAGTGTTAAAGGATTTTGTGGAAAATAAACATTTCCCAGGTGTGTCTGTGCAGATATATCTTTGTGAAACACATTGCAATTACTAGTTGTGATGGAGTGACTGGGGACTTGCCTGCTTGCTCTTCAATTTACAGACCACAAAGAAGGAAATCAGTGATAACCACAGTCCATTATTTGAGATTGCAGTTGTAACGTTAAACTCAGAGAGCTACTTCCATGTACCATACGCTATCAAAATGTGGAAGATTGTAGTTCCACATTTTTAAAGCTACTTCCACAAGTTTGTGCAATAACCATCTCACCATCTTATTACTGGCCTTTAAAGACACCATTTTAATTCTATCATTGACAACACCATTTGAAATTGGAAACAAGGCAAACCAAATGATCTAATGTGAGTGGAGTGAAAACATGGGCATAATCACACACAGATATAATGAAATCTTCTAACAATTCATATCTTAAAAAGTAGAGAGGAGGTTGATTGAGAAGAGACTAAAAAACTAAAGCAGATGTATGGCTGGCTGCTCACTGGCCTAAAAATGGAACCTGCCATTTCCCCAACTTAAGGTTTAGGCCAGAGTCCAAATGTTACATAAAAATTTAAAACATGTACCAATTTTATCTCATTGTTAGACAAAATAGAAGGCAGAGTCCACTTAAATATACAGCTGCACTATTGATGGAATACAAGGCACTCAAATGTGATATGCTGAAATGTGTATGCCACAGACACCACATACTGTTTTCTCCTCTTGCACATGAAGATAGCCAAATGGTTTAGTGCCTTTCACTTCCTGTTTCTCATCTTCCCATCAGTAGATGATCTGACTCAAACATGAGGCAGCCTCACAGAAGGACAGCAACAGTTTTCAATGCGTGTCCCTAGCACGCATTCTTGGCTGCTTTATCAGGTTCCCCATGTCCAGGGTTTCGATGCACCCTAGAAATCTGCAGGATATCACATTATTCCACTGCTCCTGTAGCAGGAGAAGGGTGTCATGGATCCTATTGATCATTTTCTCTGTACGGTAGATCTGTTAAGTCATATGGAGTGGAAAAAACTGTATTTCAGCAGATAAGAACATTCTTACCTGTATCCTGTAAATTCACCTGGCAGGCGAATTCTGAAGATATAGCCTGAGCAAACTAGCATCCCAGGAAATTCCCCATATTAAATTTATCCATGAACATAGCAAAACTGTGGTACTTGCCATGAATGTTATGAACACTTCTTTTTTTAAAAATTCATCAAATCTAAAATAACTCTAGGCCTCCTAAGATGCCAAGGTGGATATTTGCTTCAACCTTGATATAACACACAGACATTAGCCACTTCCATTTTTAACAGAGTTTCTCTGAACTTATCCAAAAGGACCCCGTTGCTTGCAAACAATGAGTGTAGTATTGTGGTGTAGGTGGGGCAGCAAAATTTGATACGCACACACATAGTGTACTGAATATATTTTGTGCTTCTCACATTCATAGAATGTCATTGGATGGGAAAATGGTGGCTGCTAGCCTCTATGCTGTGGTTTGGATTGATCCTGAATACCACTGTGGCCAGTCTTATCAAGGTGTTCAGGTACAATGCAAACATAATCAATTCAAAATTACACCAACATACTATAAAACTGAAGGAGACTAGTTTTTCTACTTCCCATGTATTTAAATTGCCACACTTTAGAATATTGATTTGAGGGAGCATACTTTCAGATCTCTTATGTTTTGCAACCAGATAAACTTACCATGTCATCTTAGGTCCAAAAAATACCTCACTAATTCTTTAAAAAGTGAGACATCATACCCCGATCTAAGATTTGTATAATTAAACACATGACATACACTGTTAACGAAAACACATGAAGACTTATATGTAAATATTTGGAGGTAGTATTCTCTATGTAGTTTGCCAACCTCAGTAGCTAGTTGCAACAGATCAGTGCTACTTAGAGGATAGAATGAGAGTAGAAAACTGTGGAATCAGCCACAAGTAATGAACACTTGTCAGTGTCTTACCATCTACAATTACTAGAGAGGACTATATGCCAAAAGGTTACCTTCAGACATTAAGCTGTTTAAATTATCTAATGTGGCATCAATTTGATATCTAAAATAATATATAGAGAAAGAAACAACAAAAGAGGAAGACATCTCTTGCTGCTCCTAGTGTGGAGCTTACGGTGGGGTTTTATTTGACCAAATGGTACTGTAGGTCTTTTAGAACTCTAACAACATACTTATTATGTAATGCTTGAAGAGTCCAGTCAGCTGCATCATATTATCAATAATAAAATACCTCCCAAACTAACAATTCAAGTAACTAAGGAGCTGTTCAGATTCTAAAATCCAGACAATAACGGTTAACTGACTGTTCAGCGCAACTACCGAGGGTAACATCAAAATAGCTACTTGGGCACATTCGATGCTAAATAACTAGTAAGAGCAAACAAAGACTTGGTTTTCCTGCCACATTACAAAAGGCCACTTGCATAAGTCCATCTCGCATACTGTCATGTTTCATGTGGTACTTTTAATTGGGCACAGGAAGTGTAAAATCTGACATGCTCATACACGGACATTTTTTTGAAAAATTACTATTGAACCCCTCCTAACATTAATGGAAGAAAATAAACACACAGGTAGAGTAGTTGCATATGCTGATGACCTCCTTGTGATAATGGTTAACTTGAGAGAACACCTTGAAGTGAAAACCAGCAGTACTACAAACCATAAGCAACTGGTGTTCTGGAAATAGATTCACTCATGTGGCAAGTAAAAGCCTCTGCATAATGTTGAAATGAAATCTACAAAAGAATCCTACAGTTAACATGATAGAAATAACATAAAAAGAGACACAGTTACAAACTGCTTGGGCCTATACCTCAAATTAAACTTTAATCAACTTAGCAAAACATCTACAGAAAGGGATAGCAAGTTACTCTATAAATTAGCCAGGATCAACACAGTGAACTACATATTACCCATGATTATAGTATGAACCTACCACTGCAAAATGTACATTGGAAGCAGCAGAATGGTTCTGTAGACAGCTTCAAATGCCAGTTCTCTATACTTGATCAATAAAATTTCACAAAAATCATCATCTTCCCTCCTGTGTCTCATTTGAGTTCACAAAGCATCTCCATAACACTCGCATATTGATCGAACCTATGGGTAACATAATCTAGCAGGACACCTCTGAATTGCTCTGATGTCTTCCTTTAATCAGATCCGGTGGGAAACCCAACCGCTTGAGCAGTACTCAAGAATGGGTTCTGTTCTATATGCGGTCCCCTTTAAAGATGAGCTACACTTCCTAAAATTCTCCCAATAAACCAAAGTTAGGCATTCCTTGCTTGCTCATTCAATTTCACACCATTTTGCAACATTGCTCCGAGATGTTTAGCCGATGTGACTGTGTAAAGGAAAACACTACGAAATGATATGAAGATGGTACCTGTTCCTTCTGACATGAACAGATGCCATTGATCATCCTGCAGCTCATGGGGAGCATGCCAGAGAGAAATGCCTGCAGTTGCGCTATGCTCTGTGTCCTCAATGCCTCTGTCGGATAGAGCATCTGCCATGTAAGCAGGAAACCTCAAGTCCCGGTCAGGGCACACACTTTCAGCTGACCCTGTTGGTATTTATCAACACCTGTAGGAAGCTAATGGTCTGGATTTCACTGTAATTTCAAACACTACTACTGTTGTACTGAAACATTATTGGATAGTTTTTCTACTTATCAGAATTAACTTAATTTTTTTTTATATTTTGAACAAGCTAGCTGCCATTCATCACACTACCCGGAAATTTAGTGGATGTCATCTAGTATCCTCCTACAGTCACTCAATGGCAACACATTCCTGTAAACTACAGTGTCATCAGGAAACAGTTGCAGATCACTGCTAGCCTGATCTGTCAGATTATATATAAAAAAGCAAGAGTAGCCTTATCACACTTCTCTGGGGCACTTCTGATGATACCCTTGTCTCTGGTGAAAACTCGCCTTCGAGGACAACAGTTCTATTACTTAAGAAGTCTTTGAGTCACTCACATGGCTCGGAACCTAGTCCTTCATCAACAGTCTGCGGTGGAGCACGATGTCAAAATTGCAGAATTCGAGGCATGTGGAATCTGCCTGTTGCACTCCATCCATGGTTCACAGGATATCAACAAAAGGGGGCAAGCTGAGTATCATATGAGAGCAATGCTTTCTAAATTCATGCCAATTGCTTTACAGAAGTAACATCAAGGAGCAATTGAGGATGAAACACGTCAATCCCAGCCAGGACACAGTGCATTTCTGAGCCTGCCGTGGGCCATACCGCATGCATAGAGGGGGGGAGAGATTTTTTTTTTTTTGTTTGGGGTTTAAGGGCGCTCAACTACTGAGGACATTAGCGCCCAGTCACAATTGTTAGAGCACATAGAATCTAGTAAAACTCAAGGGAGGGGGGGGGGGGGGGGGGAGACAACACCAGAAAGTTCTTACAAAGAGGCAGATAAAATAAGTGAAAGAGTTAGATGTCTTTGGACAATCCAGTCAAAGTAATGAAACGAAGAACACGAGCAGCTGCTCGAGCATCATCCATTAAAATATCCTGTAAAGTAGATGGCAGAGACAGGACAACACAAGATTGACTAAAACGGGGACACAACAATAAAACATGGCGCACTGATAATGCATGACCACAAGGGCACTGCGGGGCTGGGTCACCGGAGAGCAGGTAGCGGTGGCTAAACCGGCAATGCCCAATCCGCAACCTGGTCAGAAGGACCTCTTCTCGCCGAGATGGTCGGGAGGAGGTTGTCCAAGCAGTTGGGAACAGTTTTACTGCCCGGAGCTTGTTTCCTTGAAGTGAGGACCAAGTATCCCACCACAAGGACACAAGCCTCTTACAAACAACCCCACTAACGTCAGATGACAGGACACAATGGGAGGCCGGCCGAGGCAGGAGGACTGCAGCCTTGGCTGCAGCATCAGCAGCCTCATTCCCAGGCATTCCCACAGAAAGATGACAGGAGAGCCACCCTAAGCGAAAGAATGGAGGGACTGCTGGATCCGTTGCACCAAGGGATGGACCGGATATGGAGCTCCAAGGCTCTGAAGAGCACTGAGTGAATCAGAGCAGAGTACATACGATGAATGGCGGTGGCGGCGGGCATACTGATGGAGAGCAAAAAGCTCGGCCGTAAAGCTGGAACATTGGTCAAGGAGCCGGTATTTAAAGGTGACGGCCCCGACGACAAAGGCACAGCCGACACCATCATCAGTTTTGGAGCCATCAGTGTAAATCAAGATGTGACTGGCAGGTCGCACCCGAAGTTCGACAAACCGTGAGCAATACACTGCAGCCAGAGTACCCTCCTTCGGGAGTGAGCTGAGGTTGAGGTAAACATGAACCGGAGCCTGGAGCCAAGGTGGTGTCGGGCTCCCACCCTCTCTGAAGGTGGTAGGGAGGGCAAAATCCAATTGTTGAAGCAGGCGACGAAAGCGGACTCCAGGGGACAGCAGGGCAGACACATACAACCCATACTGACGGTCGAGAGAATCGGCAAAGAAGGACTGATAAGAGGGGTGGTCAGGCATTGACAACAGCCGGCAGGCATACCGACAAAGCAGTACGTCGCGCCGGTAGATCAATGGTAATTCGGCAGCTTCAGCATAAAGACTCTCGACGGGACTAGTGTAGAAAGCTCTGGTCACAAGACATAACCCCCTATGGTGGATGGAGTTGAGACGGCGTAAGAGGGATGGCCGAGCAGTCGAGGCTCCCATAATCCAGCTTTGATCGGACTATGGACCGATACAAGCGAAGCACGACAGTGCGATACGCTCCCCAAGATGAACCACTAAGAACTCTGAGGACATTAAGGGAACGTGTACAACGAGCAGCCAAATAAGAGATGTGCAGAGACCAACAAAGTTTCCTGTCCAGTGTGAGCCCTAGAAACTTAGTTGATTCCACGAATGGGAGAACAACGGGACCGAGATGTAAGGATGGCGGAAGGAACGCTTTATATCGCCAAAAGTGGATGCAAACAGTCTTCTCTTCAGAGAACCGGAAGCCATTTGCCACACTCCATGAGTATAGGCTGTCTAGACAACGCTGAAGGCAGCGCTCCAGGAGGCATGTTCGCTGGGCACTGCAGTAGAGCGCGAAGTCATCGACAAAAAGAGAGCCTGAGACATTAGGTGGAATGCAATCCATAATTGGATTGATCGCTATGGCAAAAAGGGCTACGCTCAAGATGGAGCCCTGAGGCACTCCGTTCTCCTGGAGGAAGACGTCGGACAATACGGAACCCACACGTACCCTAAACTTTCGATCTGTTAAAAAGGAATCAATAAAAAGGGGCAGGCGACTGCGTAGACCCCACCTGTGCATAGTGCGGAGGATACCTCTTCTCGAACAGGTATCATAAGCCTTCTCCAAATCGAAGAACACGGCGACCGTTTGGCGCTTTCGCAAAAAGTTGTTCATGATGAATGTCGACAAGGTCACAAGGTGGTCAACAGCGGAGCGGCGGCGACGAAAGCCGCATTGAACATTGGTAAGTAGCCATCGAGATTCAAGAATCCAAACTAACCGAGCGTTAACCACGCGCTCCATCACCTTACAGACACTGCTTGTAAGAGAAATGGGGCAGTAACTAGAAGGAAGGTGTCTATCCTTCCCGGGTTTGGCTATAGGAACGACGACGGCATCACGCCAACGCATGGGGACTTGACCTTCGGTCCAGACACGATTGTAGGTACGAAGAAGGAAGCTTTTGCCTGCCGGATAAAGGTGTGCCAGCATCTGAACGTGAATGGCATCTGGCCCCAGAGCAGAGGACCGGGACAGTGCAAGTGCACATTCGAGTTCCCGCTTCGTAAAGGGGGCCATTATAATTTTCCAGATTCAGCGAGTGGAAGGAAGGTCGCCGAGCCTCTTCTGCCTCTTTCCTGGGAAGGAAGGCAGGGGGGTAATGGGCGGAACTTGAAACCTCCGCGAAAAAGCGGCCGAAGGCGTTGGAGATATCCACAGGATCAACAAGGACCTCATCACCTGAAGTCAGGCCAAGTACCGAGGAGTGGGCCTTAATGCCCGACAGCCAGCCCAGGCCACCCCAGACGACAGAAGAGGGAGTAAAACTGTTAAAGGAGCTGGTGAAAGAGGCGCAACAAGCTTTTTTGCTGTCTTTGATGACTCTACGGCATTGCTCTCGGAGTCGTTTGTATCCAATACAATTCGCCAACGTAGGATGGCGGCGAAAGGTGCGTAAAGCACGTCGTCGAGCACGGATAGAGTCTCGACAAGCCTCATTCCACCAGGGGACGGAAACGCGACGTGAAGAAGAGGCAGTACAAGGAATAGAATGTTCGGCAGCATTGATGATAACAGCCGTGAGGTATTCGATCTGACTGTCACAACTGAGAAAATCGTGGTCCGGAAAGGTTGCCAGGGAGGAGTAAAGTCCCCAGTCAGCTATCGGTATGTTCCAGCTCGAAGGACGTGGGGATGGGGTGTGGTGCAGGAGACGAACGACACAGGGGAAGTGGTCGCTCAAATAGGTGTCAGAAAGGACATACCACTCGAACCGACGGGCAAGAGTGGTAGAACAGATCGAGAGGTCCAAGTGGGAGTAGGTATGAGTAGAGTCCGAGAAGAAAGTCGGGGCGCTAGTATTGAGGCAGACAAGATGAGATGGTTGAAGACATCCGCCAAGAGGGAGCCTCTCTGACAGGATGCAGGAGAGCCCCAAAGGGGATGATGGGCATTGAAGTCGCCAAACAATAAAAACGGCGGAGGAAGCTGAACAATCAAGTGCATCATGTCAGCCTGACTAACTGCGGATGACGATGGAGTGTAGACGGTACAAACAGAAAAAGTAAAGGTAGAAAGAGTAATACGGACAGCTATTGCTTGGAGTGGGGTGGTCAATGGGAGGGGATGGTAATAGACATCGTCCCGAACGAGCAACATGACCCCACCATGAGCTGGAATACTGTCCACAGGGGGGGGAGGTCAGACCGCTCCGAGGTATAGTGGGTAAAAGCAATATGGTCAGTTGGGCGCAACTTGGTTTTCTGGAGACCAAGGACGAGCGGACAGTGCAGGCGGAGGAGCAGTTGTAATTCCTCCCGATTAGATCGAATACCTCTTATGTTCCAATGTAACAAAGCCATCGCTAGTCAGAAAAGAGGGGGAACGAAACGGGTGAAGAGCTGGTCACCTCGATGGCCGCGGAGGGCCAAGTGTCGAGGGAACAACGCTACAACCGGCGGGAGGCAGATCCTGTTCCATCGAGTCGTCGCCAGCGGCGGCCGCTTTCCCGGGTTGCGTAGGAGGGGCAGCATCATTCGCCGACGAGAGGCCAGCTGAGCACCTGGCAGCAGAGCGTCCCGGCGAAACTGAGGACGGCCGGGAGCAGCGACTCACGGATGGAGCGTCAGAAGAAACGCGCCGGGGTGGAGAGGGGGATAAAGTCTTCTTCTTGGAGTTCTTCTTGGAGGCCATCTTGGAAGGCCGATGAGGCATGGGGATGGTGGGCTGGACCCGAAGAAGGTCCTCACGCGCGGGGTCCGTTTTGGAACGCCGGACCTCGGAAGCCGGGGTCCAGAACGTTTCCCCGATGGATGCCTGAGAAGAGGATCGCTTCTCAGGCGGCGGAGGGGGAGGAGGAGGAAGGGTGGCCCCCAGGGGAGAGGGGGCAGGGGCCACGAGGGAGGAGGATTTGGAAGGGAGGGATTTGGGAGGCGGAGGCATAGACCCCGGATGGGGTGAGGAGGTGGAGGGGTGACAGGATAGGGGTGAGGATACTGTGGAAGGAGTGGACACGACTGAGGCAAACGAAGTTGTCAACGTCACGGGATGGAGGCGGTCATTCTTCTCCCTGGCCTCAGAATAAGAGAGACGATCCAAAGTTTTTAATTCTTGAATCTTCTTCTCCTTCTGATACGCGGGGCAGTCTAAAGATCTAGGCGAGTGGATGCCAGGACAATTGACGCACCGAGGTGGTGGGGTGCATGTACGTTCCTCACGAACAGGACGTCCGCAATCGCCACAAAGGGGCTCAGCCTCACACCGTGACGACATGTGCGCGAAGCGCAAACACCGAAAGCAGCGCATAGGAGGCGGGACGTAAGGTCGCACGTCGCACCGGTAGCACATCACCTTTACCTTCTCTGGGAGAACATCCCCCTCGAAGGTGAGGATAAAGGCTCCGGTGTCAATGCGACGGTCTTTGGGGCCACACTGAACTCGCCGGACGAAATGCACGCCTCGGCACTCCAGGTTGGCCCTGAGCTCCTCATCAGATTGCAACAGGAGGTCCCGATGAAAAATAACCCCCTGCATCCTATTCAGTGCCAGATGCGGGACAATAGACACTGGGATGTCCCCTAGTCGGTCGCACGCCTGGAGTGCCGCCGACTGTGTGGTGGAGGCGGTCTTTATAAGAACGGACCCCGAACGCATTTTACTGAGAGCCTCGATTTCCCCGAAGATGTCCTCGATGTGCTGGACAAAGAACATAGGCTTGGAGGTGGCGAGCGTCCCCAGAGAGAGAGAGAGAGAGAGAGAGAGAGAGAGAGAGAGAGAGATCAGAACACATACTTGCATACTGCAACCAATCATCACAGGAAAGACGAAAGCCAACACACTCGCACGACGTAAGACCATCCACTTAGGAGACGATACTATGTGGACCTACCGTATTTACCTGATTACAAGATGAGGTTTTTTTACGCAAATTCGTCATTCAAAAAATACATGGTCATCTTATATTCACAGGTTAAACTACTGCTGCTGAGATTAATATTTTTACATTGTTTAGTAGAGTATATAGGAGTAGTCTTACATTTATAGGGGTCACCTTAAATTTAGAGATGAAGCTTTGGCTATTGAGGCCACATGCAGATTTATTTTGAAGAATTCAGGACAGGGCTCACGAAATGAAACTTGCATTCCAACAGGTTCGAGATTTCCCAATACACCGAAGAGCTCGATACAGTATCGATATTGCCCAAACAGTCACATGACACACACACACACACACACACACACACACACACACACACACATGGCGCTAGTGCAAGAAATATGCAGGAAACTAGCCACTACAACAGTCTATTGCTTTGATAAAAATTTGACAATTTTGTGAAACACAGGACAGGGTATTCAATTTTATCATCTTAAAAACCTTTGTTGTATTTGAACAAGTTTGCAATAAACGTTCTCATGCATGTACATATACTGTATACAAGCATTAATACAGCTTTTTAAGTAAAGATAACACTCAAAAACAGAAACATTGTCCCTCAAAAAACATTAGTTGATTCAGAAGCCAAACCAATATTTTATTTTGTTACGAGAGTCTGTAATTATTTAATAAGTGGACTGCATATGAGAGATTCAGTTGCTCTTCACGTATTAGAATACTGGGTAAAATGTTACCAGCTTTTAATCAGATTTAGCACATGATGGTGACATTCAACTGAAACAAGAAGGAAAATTAATTCAGAATGAAATTTCTAATAAAGGAAAGAAATCATATTAAATTGACTGTAGCTGTATTAACAAGAATAAATTACAGCTACAAGCCCCATCACGGAGATACCCAACAGTGAACGTTCCTGAATGGGACTGAATAGTAATAGGGATCTCTTATTTATGTATTAGTTGGTGTTGTTACACATGGTTGGCACACTAGAAGCCATTGCAATCAGTTTTTCACACGTGGCTCAAGTTCAGCGCTACAGAAGGTTTGGAAGAGGGACAGTGACACCAGCAGCTTGGCTGAGAACTAGGATGACTGGGAAAGAGCAGCAAGCAGGCTGTAAATTTTTTCATGTTGCTAACCATGGGAATCTATATCGCACACTTTGGCTGCTTATGAACATCTACCACATTTAAACTGTATTGTGCCTGAATCCATTTATAGTCGGAATCGAACCGACTTTAAAACTGGACAGTTACACAGTAGTATTCACTAAAGTCTAGATAGCTTCCAGAGGCGTACTAACCTGTTTCTTTCAGCAATGTTGTCGATGCTCACTGTGATGTATCACGATACTGAAAGCAAGTGTTTCAGCCAGTTCTACACAGTCAGTGAAAGAGTGGCAGGCAGGAGATCTATTTGGAAGCAAGAGACATTGTAGCATTCTCATGTCAGTATAGAAGTGAAATCCAATATGTACTGAGGGAGAGGGGTGATCTCAGGTCTCACTGTAATGACAACCTCCGAAATAGCAACACATTAGGAAGACACGGCCAGAGTCAGTGTCGTCGTAACTGCCGTCTGCTTCACGTCTGCTGTGCAGCGAGCTACCTTAATTTAAGTATTAACTGTATTTTTCTTACTTGTCACTTCTTCTTCCGTGTGTATTTGCTTTTAGGAAGCTTTAATTGTCGGGTGCTATTAATAGTGTTCCATAGATTTCGTGTTTGTTTTGAATACAGTCAGAGAGAGTCCCTTTAGTCAACCATAGTGCCAGTAGCGCTAGTGTTTGTGTTTGTTTTCAATACAGTCCAGAGACAGGTAGTGCTATTTTCATTGTTTTCTACAAGAAGTGGCTAGCAACCACAGTTTAGTGAATAAACAGCCGCCTTTAGTGAATTAGCAGTCTAGTTAAAGGTTGATTAACTCTCTTCAGTAAATTGATTCCTTAGGATGGATATGATGTGTGACTCTTGTGTACAGACGCAGGAGGAACTAGCCACTGTTCGCGAACAGCTGAGCGTGTTGATGGCCGCGGTCAGCCGTCTTCAGGCTGCTGCCTCGGAGTGTAGCGGCAGAGGGGAGTCTGGTGCGTCGCAAGGTACACCCCAGGTGTTACATGCTTCACCCACTGTCCCTGCTGTCGAGACATCTTCGCGGGTACTGGGCGCGGTTGGGCCACCCTCTCCCCAAGGGGAGTGGCGGGTTCAGCGGCGTTCACAGCGCACGAGGCGGAGGGTCAATGTAGAGGCTGGCCGTGTGGCATCGCCCGCTCTGCCTGTGGGTGGAAGGTGGCTGCTCCTGCAGTAAGGTCCGAGCAGGCACACGGGGGGAGGGGTTTATTAGTTATTGGGAGCTCCAACATTAGGCGGGTGATGGAGCCCCTTAGGGAAATAGCAGGAAGGTCGGGGAAGAAGGCCAGTGTTCACTCTGTCTGCTTGCCGGGGGTCTCATCCGAGATGTGGAGGAGGCCCTACCGGCGGCGATAGAGAGCACTGGGTGCACCCGACTGCAAATTGTTGCTCATGTCGGCACCAATGACTCCTGCCGTCTGGGTTCAGAGGTCATCCTCAGTTCGTACAGGCGGTTGGCGGAATTGGTGAAGGCGGAAAGCCTCGCTCGCGGGGTAGAATCAGAGCTAACTATTTGTAGTATCGTTCCCAGAACCGATCGCGGTCCTCTGGTTTGGAGCCGAGTGGAAGGCTTAAACCAGAGGCTCAGACGATTCTGCGGAGATCTGGGGTGCAAATTTCTCGACCTCCGCTATCGGGTGGAGAAATGTAGGGTCCCCCTGAATAGGTCAGGCGTGCACTACACGCCAGAAGCGGCTACAAGGGCAGCGGAGTACGTGTGGAGTGCACATGGGGGTTTTTTAGGTTAGAGAATCCCCTCCCTAGGCCCGACAAGACGCCTCCTGAGACGCAGCAAGGTAGGAGTAGGCAAAATGCAACAGGGAATAACAATATTAATGTACTAATAGTAAACTGCAGGAGCGTCTACAGAAAGGTCCCAGAACTGCTCTCATTAATAAACGGTCACAACGCCCATATAGTACTAGGGACAGAAAGTTGGGTGAAACCAGACATAAACAGTAATGAAATCCTAAACTCAGATTGGAATGTATACCGCAGAGACAGGCTGGACAGTGAAGGGGGAGGCGTGTTTATAGCGATAAGAAGTGCAATAGTATCGAAGGAAATTGACGGAGATCCGAAATGTGAAATGATTTGGGTGAAGGTCACGGTTAAAGCAGGCTCAGACATGGTAATTGGATGTCTCTATAGGCCCCCTGGCTCAGCAGCTATTGTGGCTGAGCACCTGAAGGATAATTTGGAAAATATTTCGAGTAGATTTCCCCACCATGTTATAGTTCTGGGTGGAGACTTTAATTTGCCGGATATAGACTGGGAGACTCAGACATCCATAACGGGTGGCAGGGACAAAGAATCCAGTGAAATTTTTTTAAGTGCTTTATCTGAAAACTACCTTGAGCAGTTAAACATAGAACCGACTCGTGGCGATAACATATCAGACCTTCTGGTGACAAACAGACCCGAACTATTTGAAAAAGTTAACGCAGAACAGGGAATCAGCAATCCTAAAGCGGTTACGGCATCGATGATTTCAGCCGTAAATAGGAATATTAAAAAGGTTAGAAAGATTTTTCTGTTTAGAAAAAGTGACAAAAAGCAGATTTCAGAGTGCCTGTTGGCTCAACACAAAAGTTTTGTCTCAAGTACAGATAGTGTTGAGGATCAGTGGACAAAGTTCAAAACCGTCATACATAATGCATTAGATGAGGATGTGCCAAGCAAGATCGTAAGAGATGGAAAAGAGCCACCGTGGTACAACAACCGAGTTGGAAAACTGCTGCGGAAGCAAAGGGAACTTCACAGCAAACATAAAACTAGCCAAAGCTTTGCAGACAAACAAAAATTACGCAAAGCGAAATGTAGTGAGGGGAGGGCTATGCGAGAGGTGTTCAATGGATTCGAAAGTAAAGTTCTATGTACTGACTTGGCAGAAAATCCTAAGAAATTTTGGTCTTATGTCAAAGCGGTAGGTGGATCAAAACAAAATGTCCAGACACTCTGTGACCAAAATGGTACTGAAACAGAGGATGACAGACTAAAGGCCGAAATACTAATTGTCTTTTTCCAAAGTTGTTTCACAGAGGAAGATTGCACTGTAGTTCCTTCTCTAGATTGTCGCACAGATGACAAAATGGTAGATATCAAAATAGACGACAGAGAGATAGAGAAACAATTAAAATCGCTCCAAAGAGGAAAGGCCTCTGGACCTGATGGGATACCAGTTCAATTTTAGACAGAGTACGCAAAGGAACTTGCCCCCCTTCTTGCAGCGGTGTACCGTAGGTCTCTAGAAGAGCGTAGCATTCCAAAGGATTGGAAAAGGGCACAGGTCATCCCCGTTTTCAAGAAGGGACGTCGAACAGATGTGCAGAACTATAGACCTATATCTCTAACGTCGATCAGTTGTAGAATTTGGAACACGTATTGTGTTCGAGTATAATGACTTTTCTGGAGACTAGAAATCTACTCTGTAGGAATCAGCATGGGTTTCGAAAAAGACGGTCATGTGAAACCCAGCTCGCGCTATTCGTCCACGAGACTCAGAGGGGCATAGACACGGGTTCACAGGTAGATGCCGTGTTTCTTGACTTCCGCAAGGCGTTCGATACAGTTCCCCACAGTCGTTTAATGAACAAAGTAAGAGCATATGGACTATCAGACCAATTGTGTGATTGGATTGAGGAGTTCCTAGATAACAGGACGCAGCATGTCATTCTCAATGGAGACAAGTCTTCCGAAGTAAGAGTGATTTCAGGTGTGCCGCAGGGGAGTGTCATAGGACCATTGCTATTCACAATATACATAAATTACCTGGTGGATGACATCGGAAGTTCACTGAGGCTTTTTGCAGATGATGCTGTGGTGTATTGAGAGGTTGTAACAATGCAAAATTGTACTGAAATGCAGGAGGATCTGCAGCGTATTGACGCATGGTGCAGGGAATGGCAACTGAATCTCAATGTAGACAAGTGTAATGTGCTGAGAATACACAGAAAGATAGATCCTTTATCATTTAGCTACAAAATAGCAGGTCAGCAACTGGAAGCAGTTAATACCATAAATTATCTGGGAGTACGCATTAGGAGTGATTTAAAGTGGAATGATCATATAATGTTGATCGTCGGTAAAGCAGATGCCAGACTGAGATTCATTGGAAGAATCCTAAGGAAATGCAATCCGAAAACAAAGGAGGTAGGTTACAGTACACTTGTTCGCCCACTGCTTGAATACTGCTCAGCAGTGTGGGATCCGTGCCAGGTAGGGTTGATAGAAGATATAGAGAAGATCCAACTGAGAGCAGCGCGCTTCGTTACAGGATCATTTAGTAATCACGAAACCGTTACGGAGATGATAGATAAACTCCAGTGGAAGACTCTGAAGGAGAGACGCTCAGTAGCTCGGTACGGGCTTTTGTCAAAGTTTCAAGAACATACCTTCACCAAAGAGTCGAGCAGTATATTGCTCCCTCCTACGTATATCTCGCGAAGAGACCATGAGGATAAAATCAGAGAGATTAGAGCCCACACAGAGGCATATTGACAATCCTCCTTCCCTCGAACAATACGAGACTGGAATAGAAGGGAGAACCGATAGAGGTACTCAAGGTACCCTCCGCCACACACCGTCAGGTGGCTTGCGGAGTATGGATGTAGATGTAGATATATGTGTCAATGAAGATATAAATTTCACAACTGTGCTATTAGGATGGTGATTATGACACCATCACCACCCAGGGTACCTGGCTTCTCCCAGGGAGTTGATATGAGATTGTATGGTAGTTTGAACACCAGGATAAACCATGAAGTATAAGAGATACATTTTTTATTGAAAACATGTTCTGTTTAAAACACTTGTTTATGAACAACATTTTTCATTTTGTTTTCTGGAGTATACATGTAGAAAATTTTCAAATTTCTTATTCCAGGGCAAGCTGTATATAGTTGACCGTGAGGGAAGTAGGAGTCTCTGTGGCTGATGCTAAAATATTTTAAAGTTTGTCCTTGTGCTTTGTTAATTGTAAAACTGTAGGCTAATGTGATTGGAAACTGCAAGCTTTTAAATTGGAATGGCAGTTCAGTAGAAAAAAGTGGGTTTTCTGAGGATAAACAGTGTGTGTCCTTCATACTTCCCAATCGTAAGTTTTGCTTTGATGATGTTATTCAACAGCTGTTTCATGATCATTCTTGTTCCATTACATAGTTTTGGTGAGTTGAGATTTCTTGAGTAGTGTGACTGAAGATCCAGTTTTAAGTCAAAGGCAGTGTAATGGCATTCCTGGTACTTGCAAAGAGTTTATAAATTCTGTAGGAAGTTGACATTTTCTTCAACATTTACCATCGTGTTGATCGATTTCTATATTCTCTCTTTACCAGGCATTTTCTTTTGAATAGTGAAGTTGATATCGTCGACAATATTACTTTAATGGCCAAAATTGCCTTTTCAAATAGCCAGTCCAGACTGTCATAGCTGTGAACAATGTTTTGATAAATTTTGTCGATGACTTTGGTTTCAGCGATTGTTACATTGCAGAAATCACTGTCTAGTTTAATAAGGCTGGTTATCTGGTCAGTAGGATATGTGCCTTCGCCTATTTGTAAAAGCTGTTGAGCAAAACATGCTGCTGTTTCATCTTTTGATAGTTCAACTGTCATACTTTTTTTACTTGACACACTATTTGTATGTGTGGCCAGAGATGTGATTTTTTAAGCCTGCATTGATCTTGTCTTCTGGTGCTGACTTGAGGATAACTGGAAGTGTTTGTCAAAATTCTTCTGAATGTATCAGTAGAGCTCCCTATCACTTCAGAGTTTCCTTGCAAGTCTTTTAATGATCTGTCCAAGGCTTAAAGTGATTTTTTTATGTGTCATTGTACATTCATCCCCAGAAGATAATTTTAGCTTGCTTCAGATGTTCACCCCGCACATATGCTCTTGAGATTTTGCACACCAGAAATTGTTCTTCGCCTATATTCAATGGGTGGAATGGGTAGTTCATGCTCCTTCCATAAGTGCGGCTGCAGTGCCAGATGATGCAAATTCAAGTGCGATGTGTTTAGCACATCTTTCCACCAGCAATAGGTCTATTAGAAACGTTTCCCCGGTGCCACTCGTGATGACTGGGTGTTGTGTGATGTCCTTAGGTTAGTTAGGTTTAAGTAGTTCTAAGTTCTATGGGACTGATGACCATAGATGTTAAGTCCCATAGTGCTCAGAGCCATTTTTGAACCCGGTGCCACCTGGTGCATCCAAGTAAATAATTCTGCCAGTGGTGTTGTCGATCCGCTCCATGTCGTCATAAATTTCTTTTTGACTGTCACTGAGGAGTGGTTTGTTATGAGCAATGTACTGAAGTGGTTCATTTATGCTGTAGCTTTTTTCCTTTATAAGCACACCAATAGCATCGTTTCGTAGTGATTGCATTCCAAGTTGTACTAAGGTCTGGCTGTTTTTGTTGCTGAACATTTGTCTTCTAGGCAAATGAGCGTTTAATTGAAAATGTAAATGTTTAATTCAATGGTCAGTTTAGGATGAACTTGTCGCATCTAGTACAGTATGTCATCATTCACACTTTCTTTGGAGTCCCATACCTGCTGTGGATGCAATGAGTTACATGTTGATAGAATTATTGCAAGTAAGTCTCTTATTTGCTCAGCTGATGCTGTGAGCCAGGCTTCTTGTAATGTTAATTCCAAGTGGCTGTCTTTTTCAAGTTGTCCTACGCATTGGCATGCTTCTCTGTGCATCTGGCATAGTTAACTGTCAACAATCTTGAGATTTGTTAAACTTGTTGGTCCCCATATTTCGTGTAACATCATCTGGAGATAGAAACATTTGGCATTTTTTCAGATGTACAGTGTATACTCGGCCTAGTGCACCAGTTTTGATCCTCTACTCGAATTCCTTGTTTTCATCATTGAAAGATTTTTCTTGTAGTGTTCCATGTGTAACGGGTAGGAATGTCGACATACAATAATGCTTTTACAAATGGATATCTCTAACACAGTGGGTAAAAGGTGGTTAATAATGTGTTCTGAAGTGGTATGCTTGCAATTTTTATGGTGTCTTGTGAGGTAAACACTCTGTCCATCCTCCAAATGTACTGCTAGATGTTGCATACTTGGTTCACATTCATATATGGGAAAACTGAAAATCCATCCTGCTGCTTTGTGACTGTTGATATATCTTCCCATTTGGTTTGTGAGAATCTCATCATTTCTGTTTTGTTGTTCACTGTCTTTGGCTATTTGAAATACTGCCATGTCGCTGTCTTTGCTCACATACATACATACATACATATTTGATGGATTTCACTGAATTGCAGTATTCTATGTTTGTGTGTGCTTGGAACATTTTGGCAAGTAGTGTGTCATTTGGTAACATCTATTATCTATTTCCACTTCATTGTTGCTTTGTACCCGAATTTTTGCTGTGAAGCCACCATTTTTTGGATGATAGTCTACTGTGTTTAGGACAGTCATCAACTTCAGTTTGTGTGTCATAAAAGTACAGTTTTGAGTATTTTTTGGTACATTTCCCATCATACACACATGGTAAATGGTTGTTTATGGCCCACATGGTTGTCCATGAACTGCGTTTTTCACTAGTATGTCACACAGATCCAAATATTCTTGTAGAGTGGGGAATTCAGCTTGTCAATATCCGTGGGATGAATTCTGTTGTGTAGCCATATGACATTGAGTGGGCAGTCTCATTTTTGCCATTTAATTGTGTACATGCCTCATCTAACAGTTCCAAAGATGTGGCATTTTGTGATGACTTAATAAATTTCATTTGTTGTCAGTAAACTCAGGCTGCTATGTGTCAAGACACAAAAATTCGGCACTACAGCATGGTCATAAAATGAAGAGTCCTCTATGCAAGCAAAACACTGACACTTAACAGAAAACATGAACTTGAAGAAATCGGAAAAAGATCATTAGTCAAATTTTAGGTGCAAACAAACCCAAGACAATTTCAGGCTACAATTAATCAAAACAACAGAAAAGTTATTGAAAATCAAAACACAAAGAAACGGCGAATTAAATTCTCTGGTCATCTCCTGATGCAAAGTAGACAAACACGAAGTTACATCAGAGCAACCAGAAACAAAAAACAGTACAGACCAAAGTGGTCAGAAAAGTGTAAACATGCCTTCTTGGAAAGAATGAAAGCCTACTACTACTACTAATAATAGTAACATATGTTGTGCGTTTCCTCGTTTCTTTGAGAGGTTCCAATAACTGTAACTTGTGATCAACCTTGGTTAAGTATTTATACAAATAATTTAATTATTCATCTTACCATTCTTGATGATAGAAGTTAGTCTTCTGAAATACATATGGTGGTGAATAAATTAATTCACAGTAACAGATGTTAAAAATTCTTTTAATAACTTTATTTTCAGGCTCCCATGGCCATCATCATTACACATTTTAAGAAAGAATAAACTGATTCCTTAAAATTTCTCAAATCCACAAGTCATCAGAAAATAAACCCTTTCATGTATCAGATTAAAGTAGGAATTCTGCAAAACACAGCACTATGCTATTGTGGATTTTGTCATGACCCAGTGTCTTATGTGCTACATACAATGCAGTATACAGGTTTACAATACAAAAGGCGCAGTTGTCTGTCATAATCAATCCCATCTGCCAAATTGATTGATAACTAAAAGCAGAAAGCTGGATTCCACCTGGTGAATAGGATAATTGAGCAAAGTGCTCCTGCCATGCCCTGGGCAATGATTTGTGTGCTGTGGCCTTTTTATTGGTTTTTACAGTCTGCAATATTCTTTTCTGAACCCTGTCACCAACACAGTGTTGCCCACAGTAATTCACTCTTTCAGCAGCAACTTTCCCCAAATCAAGGTACTCACAAACATCCTTTGGCACAGCAGAATGTAAAAAGCTCAGTGTCTCTCTCTCTCTCTCTCTCTCTCTCTCTCTCTCTCTCTCTCTCTCTGCCCCCCCCCCCCCCTCTCCCTCATTAACAACGCCAACAAGAAACCTTTGCCAAATTAGATTTTCAATCTGCAGCAGAGTGTGCGCTGATATGAAACTTCCTGGCAGATTAAAACTGTGTTCCGGACCGAGACTCGAACTTGGGACCTTTGCCTTTCGTGAGCAAGAGCACTTACCCACAAAAGGCAAAGGTCCTAAGTTCGAGTCTCTGTCAGGCGCACAGTTTTAAATCTGCCAGGAAGTTTCATATCAGCGCACACTCCACTGCAAAGTGAAAATCTCCTTCTGGAAACATCCCCCAAACTGTGGCTAAGCCACGTCTCCGCAATATCCTTCCTTCCAGGAATGCTAGTTCTGCAAGGTTCGCAGAAGAGATTCTGTGAAGTTAGAAGGTAGGAGACAAGGTATTGGCAGAACTGAAGCTGTGAGGACAGGTCGTGAGTCGTGCTTGGGTAGCTCAGACGGTAGAGCACTTGCCCGCGAAAGGCAAAGGTCCCAAATTCGAGTCTTGGTCCGGCACGCAGTTTTAATCTGCCAAGAAGTTTCAAGAAACCTTTGTATTGATTCATGTATGTCAATCAGAAATCGATGTGATGAAAGTGGCAGCTGACAAGTTATGTGGTCTTAATACCCCATGTACGATATTTAACATGTAAGTTCTATAAAATCTAATTTTATTTAATTTATTACTGAGTACATATTTTTCATATCTGCATCACACTCTACCAACATGTACAGGACAACACAAATACAGAGAAAGAATTATCTGTTGCTGTTGAACATAAATTATCAAAGAGACTCATTGCACTGTGCAGTAGATTAAAACACTGTAGATTTGTCTTTAAATTTATTTAATAGTTATCTCACTGATTAGAAAGTTAACTTAAAATTATAGCTCTGATTACATAAATATATAAAAATACTCTACGAACATCTTGTTGAATTAATAAATTACTTCTAATATCATAGTCTGATAAAAAAGGAAACTTCAAAGAGCATTATATTAAGTATCGTAACATTTTCATGCTATCTGTTGTTGGATTATGAAATATGTTTCAATATCAGTATTTCAGGGAAAAACAAGCTTCAAAGAGTAACTTTTCCTGACTTTCAATTAAATATTCAGCATATTGACACGTGTGCGTGCGCATATATATTGAAGTTTTGACTTTTGCTAAAGCATAATTTTTGCAGTACTCTACTTGGTAATGGCCACATATCTAAAGTTGCAACAGTGGATTTTGTCACTGAACAGTTTGTCCTTTAGAAAATGTTACAAAGACTTATCACTAACAATGTAAATTTCTTCAGTAAAACATCTGGTCTGAGAGAATATATGAAACTATTCCCTGATGTTTTGTCTCCAACGACAGTAGACAAAATGTCATGAAATAGTTTCATGTATGACCATTGTCTCTCACCCTGGACGTTTGAACACTAGCTATGAAAGTTTACACTGACTGAATTTAAAATTATTTTAATAGTGATACAATAATTCATAAGTAGTCTAAATCCCATTAAAATAGAATTTATAATACAATAAATTCAACAATATTAAAGAGTATCTACATGTACTTCATGAAACTACACAACAATCTTCAATTTTTCAACCCTGCACACTATTAAACATTTAAAGAATGCGCAAAAGTAACTATCAATTCCCTATTATATAAAAGAATAACGCTTTCTGTTTAAATTCTCTGCAATTTCAAGTAACATACATTTTTACATAGCTTCATAGTAGACAGTTGAACAACTGAGTTACGAGATCTGATTTAACTAACTTAAACTAAGGTGGATTACACACCTTTCTCCATCACTACTACTCCAGAGTAGCTTCCAGGCTTTCAAATAATAATAATAATAATCATCATCATCATCATCTTCATCATCATTTCTAAAACACTTACAAATTAACAATGTGTTTTAATCTTATTTAGATTAACAAATTGTGTACACCTTGTGTTCCTGGTAAGATCTAGTTTCTTTGCAACCATTATTTCTTTGAATTGATGAAAATGCTGAGACACCTGTTAACGGAAATCAGTTGCCAAAGAAGAGAAACTATGAATGCTTCTCATTTCCTTCCATTAAATATTACACGAACTCTTAGGGCAAAATATAATTGCATCACTTAAATCATCATTTGACTTTAAGTGCATTTTCTTTTCATTTGTCAAATGGAGAAGTGCCTGAAATACAATAGCAAAACTCAGTTCAGCCTTTGTATCTTCAGGCCAGGTAGCCTTTGTTTCAGATAACAATTTACTGAAATGGGTTACAGTTCCTTCTGGTTTGGTGAGTACACCCACTATCTCCTTCAGTTTGCCATTTTGTTTATCAGAATTACACACTGAAAACTGGAAGAAAAAAAAAATATTAAATACGGTAAATAAAATTGAAGAGTCATTAATTACAGGTAACAAAAGCAGTTGAGAATGCTCTGTGCCACAGGTGTGTGGGAGAGTTAGAGGGCAAGTGCTTCATATGAAATAACAAATGCTTTAATCAAAATATCCACGGGTGTACTGACGGTCTACAGTGTCAAACGGGCACAATATTTCAGCGATCATACATGTCGCCATCATCAGGTGAACTGACGGACTGAGCTCCTGTGAACAATGGCTGCTCAGAGGGAACTGTTTTCGGTCGCGGCGGCGGCCGATTTAAATACCCTCTGCCCACGGCGCGCTCCCTCCGCTGCCCGCGGCATGGTCGCGCTGTGGAACAGATTGCGACGGCGTCTGAGATGACGTCGGCGTGATGGCTCTGTCCGCCGTGGTCGTCACAACTATACGTTTGCTCGATTTACTCTTGATTAACCCAATCGCTGGTTCCCAAGCTTTGCTAAGATTATAGCCACAGTCACAGTTTATGAGGTCGTCATTGGTGTGAATTTCGATGGCCTCTCGAACAACGCTGTCCCAGTATCTCGACGTCAGTACCAGAATCCTCGTGCGTTCATACTCCATAGCGTGATTTTCTGACAAACAATGTTCAGCGACCACTGACTTGCTCGGATACATCAGTCGAGTGTGCCTCTGGTGTTCACGGCATCGATCCTCGACGGTACGCATCGTCTGACCAATATACGACTTGCCACATTGACACGGAATCTGGTACACGCCGGCCTTCCTCAAACCGAGGTCATCTTTGGCGCTCCCCACCAGTGCACGAGTTTTGTTTGGAGTCAATGATCAGTTCAGTTGGACCAGAGGACCCAGTCCACTCCATTAAAACACAGCCCTCACCATTATGGAGCCACCACCATCTTGCACAATACCTTGTTGGCAACTTGGGTCCATGGCTTCATAGGGTCTGCACCACATAGTAATGCTACCATCAGCTCTTACCAAATGATATCGGGAGTAATCTGACAAGGCCACAGTTTTCCAGTCATCTGGAGTCCAACCAATTGGTCCCACAAGGAGAGGTGCTGCACATGATGTGGTGTTATTAGCAAAGGTACTCACATCAGTCTTCTGATGCCATAGCCCATTAACACCAAATTTCACCAGACTGTCCAAATGGATATGTTCATCGTAAATCCCACCTTGATTTCTGTGGTTATTTCATGCAGTGTTGCTTGCCTGTTAGCACTGACAACTTAATGCAAACGTCGATCCTGTCATCAGCCAGTGAGGGACTGCCTGAAATTTGGTATTCTGGCACACTCATGACCTATGAATCTCTGAGTAGTGAATTCTGTAACAATTTCCAAAACTGAATGTCCCATGCACCTTACTCAAATTATCAACCTGCATTCAAAGTCTGCTAATTCCTGTCTTGCGGCTATAATCATGTTGGAAATACTTCCACACGAATCACCTGAGTACATATGAGGACTCCACTGACACACTGTCCTTTTATACTTTGTGTACACAATACTGTATCACCATCAGTACACGGGCGCATTGCTATCCGATGACATTTGTCACCTCAGTGTATAACTATTTGTAAGAGACCAAATTTTCATTTAACACAATGCAGAAAGACGTGGGCTTCAGGAATTTAGTTATTCCAATGATTACAATTACATTAGCGGTCCTAGTAATTTATTGCTCTCTTCATGTGTGATTAATCCACTATCAGCTTCGTCATGCTGTTCCCGAAACAGGTAACATGAGCATTTTAATTATACGGCTACCTTGATGCAATAAATAATTATAATCATCATACAAACGTGTAATTTCATATAATTCAGTTTTCACATTATGCCAAAACTTAAAAACATGAGTAAATAATGGAAGAAAACTATAAATGGAAAGTACAGATGTTGCATGATGATGATGCAGATTTGTAGCTAGATGAAACTGATTAACGCCAATTTAAGAGGAGAGCATGCTGTCAACTGACAAATTATTCTGCCACTTGTTGCACAGCAAGTTAATAATGGAAATACTTAACAATTAAAAAACAAACTGTGAATGACCGACAAGATTGAAACAATGGTGCACATTTCTATGACGACATACAATATATAACTAAGATAGTTAAGTGTACTACAGACTGCACAGTTATTTCCAGTTTTTCTAGTATATATATTACAACTAATAACTGTAGTTAAATTTACACATACAAATATGACCTGAATGTTGTCACTATTTTTGTTTTTCCCACTACAATACACGGGTAATAGCAACCCAGCCACATCAGGCAACTTTCCCACCTGGCAGTGTGAACTGTGAATACCGAATGTTTGTCCCACGGACTACAAATAAGTGGATACAGAGAAAACCCAGGACCAAGGTTTTCACATCAAGGACCAACACCTCAAATGTAGCATAGCCATTCAGCTGAGGAATCTTTAACAATATCATATTCTCCAATACAAAGCCCAAACATTACTGCAAAATTACTTGGCTGCAGCTAAACACACTACCTCTCTATAAATATAGGGTATGAATGAGCTCTAAGAAGCCAAAGAAATGAAGATCCCCTATCAAAGGCAGCTCTTAGTACAAAATGCAGCTTAGCAAAATGACGGTACAGAATTAAGAAAAATTAATAAACACTATATGGAAAGGCAAGACCGAGCTGGACATGTGAGGCAGAGGGACTAACAAACCAGTGTTATTTTCTAAACAAAAAGCAGAATTGCATATTTAATTAAAGTAGCAAGGAATATGCCAGAAGTTAGGATTACACTAGGATTATTTCCTTCATTGAAGAAAATGTGTCCAGAAGCAGCCATGTACAAATATCAAGAATTTTCACAAGGAAATATGAATAGCTAAAAGGATAATAAAAGCACCACAGAATTCACACACATCCTTAGATTACAGTCATGCAAATAAGAAACAATGTATTAATTTATCACTGAAACACACTTACTTGTTTAAGAATAGACCACATTGTGGCCTTCAGCCTTGCCATGTCAACTTTTTTTGACTCTTTTGCATATGGTATGCTAATTTTTGCTGCCTATAAACAACACATACGGCATCAGTTACAAAGGAATACTAGGTTACCAAATAAAATAATTACTGAAGAATATTATGGTTCAGACTATTGTAAAGCTATGATTTGTTAACAACATACACGTGCCACACTGATCAGATCAACTTATAATTACACAAGAGAAAAGCAGATATGAGGATAAGATAACGCTTAATAACAACACAAGACTAGTTTTAAAAACAAAACACTAGTCAGAGATCAGTTTCACTTCACTAGCAAAAAATTGCGAACAGTTTTCATATTTAAAACATGCCACTAAAAGTGACCAGACAAGTCAAACCATGTCAGAACAACATGCCCCACATTAACATAATTTCTCTACTAACATTGTCCCCATAAATCATATAAATTAGACAGTAATTTATGTTTAGTTAACATGGTAGAGGTAGAGAGGTGGGGACGGGGGGAAAGGGGGGGGGGGGGGGGGAGAGAGAGAGAGAGAGAGAGAGAGAGAGAGAGAGAGAGAGAGAGAGAGAGAGAGAGAGAGAGAGAGAGGAGGGGGGGGGGGGGCGATCAGTCAGTGGCAGAAAACCAGCTCAGCTTTGGGAAGGAAATCAGCCTTGCTTTTTTTAAAGCAACCATCCCAGCAGCTGAACACAGACTATGAATGAATGTTAAATGACTAAGTCACATAGAGTCAAATGTAAGATAATTTCATATCACTTTACTGGTGGGCATAAAGTATTAACTCAGCACTGCAGACACTCAGATACATTGCTGCTTTAATTGATTTTAAAGCACTGTTCCCTATATGTAACTGTTGCTTGTCCAATTTAAAAAGCAAATCCTCTCTGTAGTTCAGCTGCGTTCACAGTGGCACCGACAACAGTTGTCAGACACAGTCACCAGAGCTCGCCCAATAGCATACCAAACAGTTGCATCATGGTGCATCCAATCTCTTGTCAGTTTTTGGTCGGGTCATGGAGATTAGATTAGATTAGCTGAGGTTAGCAAATCAGCTTTTCACGTCCAAGGATGGTATGGATACTATCAAGCCTGTGGTTGGACACGAGTGCCGCAATGTGGCATTTGCTATTGAAAGGATGCCAAATGCATATAAAATGAGCTGTATCTGTCTCTCAGTAATTGACAAATTCATCAATTAAAACAACATTAATATTTGTTGTTTTGAAGCCAGTGTTATAGGCCCTCCGCTGTTCCTGATCTACATAAATGATTGAGGAGAATCTGAGTAACACTCTTACAAGGAACTCCTTGAGTGAGAGTTCACAAAAGGTCAATGATGTTTACGGCTTCCAACACCCCCCACATTGTCTACCATGCAACCACAATAATGGCTGCAAAGGGCAACAGGGGGCGGGACTGGATGTATCCAATGGTGAGCACAGCACGAGGCTAAGGAGCACAGCTGAACTGTTTAGTCAACTAGTAAATCACAACAGTGTTAGTGGTATCGACACAAATCTGAGCAATAGCAACGATAAACAAAGCAAACATTGCATTTATCTAGAACAACAGTTGCTGAAGTTGAAACTTCGTCAGAAAGGAACCCAAGGAATTTTGCAGAGTGAGAAAGGAGTGGCAAATGAAACATTAGCGTTTCCGCAATGTAAGTGGAACGTTGGGTGTTGTATATGCTCAACAGTGCGGGCAATGTACATAAATAATACAATGATGACAGTACATGCTTAACAAGTGAAAGCACAATACTGAAACAGGTGTCAAGCCGTGTAGCTCATCATCCTTGTCAGACAGGAAACCACAAATCGTATCTCCAGTGTAATGTAGTAAAGGGCAATTGTTGCCCAAGCAGCATGTACTAAACATAATTTGGAAGATTATCCGCAGCATAGTAAAAAAAGAATTATTAACAGAATTCGAATAATTCTGCAGCAGTATGACCGTGTAGGGCATATTCAAGGGAGAACAAGGCGCACTTGTTACAAAAACTGGTGTTTGCGAATTTCAAGGATGCTCAATACAATTTACAGGATGTGGATGATGGTGACCTACTGTGTTGTGCCTGACATAGATTACAGCGATTTTAAGGGAAGCAGTAGATGATTGCGTAATTTCAAACAGTGCGACAGAATTGGAAGATGTAAGGTAACAAAATTTCAAACGAAGTATCAATTTGATGATGCACAGCAAACTGTGGAATTTGCCCGAAAATTTGTTGATGTAATAAACAAACTTATCCCATCATACAGTAAGGAATTTGTTTTCATCTCAGACTGACTGGAATTTGATGAGAAAATGTATATGGAAGGATTCCTGAAAATTAAAGATACAAATGGAGTTATATCAAGATCAACTAACACCAATGCCACACGACTGTCGTATAAAATTATGCAGACTGTTAATCTGAATGGTAAATTGGCTGGAAAGTTATTTATTGTGCTGCAAGAAGTTAGAGGTGCTCTGCCACCTACAATTCTTTCTCATGTATGTGTGATCTAGTGAGGGCAGTAGGGAGTATTTACATTACAGCAAGATCGATTCCTGGTCTGTGTGTAAGACACTTACTCCTTTAGAGCAAACTATCCCTCCTGAAAAGGGTGCGACATTGCAATTCATACCACCTGAAACCACTGGACAAATTCACCCTCTGGACATTTGCTTTCTCCATGCCTATAAAACATTATTGCACTATCTGAACCTATGCCTTAAAGGATAGCTAGTTTACTGTAAGCTACACGGTGGATTGTTTGGCATTCTGTTTCACACCATCACATTCCATATCAGTTCTCATCAACCCATTACACCAATATGATTCTATATGTATTCTTTAAGAGTGGCTACCTAGCTGAACATCCTGCACGATTTGTAATTCTCAAGAAGGTCACCTTCAATCGTAATGGTATGAACCTTTGTGATCACTGGGGCGTGCCATTTTTCATTTGGTGTTCATGGTGCAAGTTAATGGTTGGTTTTTAACATTTCTTGAATGTCGACACTATCCACCCTTTGTGACATCCTTTACATACAATCCCACAGAAGGTAATTCTCTGTACCTCCTGTACACTCACTCTCTGTCGCCTTCCTGATGTGCATGGTGAGTCATTAGCAGCTAATATTTTACCTGTCATAATTTTTAACACAACTCTTTCAAATGAGTCTTACTGAAAATTGAACTTGTGACCTTCCATTGCAGGAGGTCCTTGTTAAGATTGTTTGCAGATAATGTTGTCATTTACAAACTTATAATCATCAGATGATCAAAACAAATTGCAAAATGACTTACACAAAATGTATGGTCATATACACCATATTTTCAGTCTTTCAAGAAGTAAAGAACTTTTCTCACAGAACTTTTCCTTTTGTGTTAAATTTCTCAGAATTGCACACCTCATTTTGTTTTCTGGAAAACTCATGGACTTCACCCTTCCGCAACAGCATGAAATAAAGAGTCCTTCCATACCCTTAGATAAATTTCACAACCAGAGCCTGTCGCAAGTTAATAGAATGAAAACATACTAAACTTCTTTGCTCTACATATAATGTTCATCATATCACTTGCTCATTAATGATAAGCTACTTCACTTAGGATTCCAAGTTACATGCCTCAAGAGCGGCATATTTAAATTTGACAAAATAATTTGAATATAGATCTAAGTGATTAAGGCAGTTCTTTTTACCCAACAAAAGCAGTGAAGTGGGACAAAGTGTATGATTACACTTTTTTTTTCTTTTCAACACCAATTGCATTCTCTTTGAAAATTCTTCTCTCACATTACTGCAAACAGCTTCTTAATTATTCACAATTTTTTCATATGTTTTACTGGTTTAACTAGTAGCACTTCTGATTGCTCCAAAGCAGTTATGGCAGCAGGAATTAATCCAAAATTTGAAATTACATACAAAAGTTAGTCTGAAATATCAGCAGTAGACATTAACCCTTGGGCAAAGGGAATTCAAGCTGCTTCACTGCTACCGGATGAATCAATGATGCTTTCACAACACCGAAGTTCTGGTGGTAATAGTTGCAGGCATCAATCCAGACCTCCATCTTTTTAAAATGGTGGATGGTGGTAAGGAAATGTCTGGAGCTAATAACTTAAAGCTGCAACACATGAATGGGGTTGACACACCCCATAAATTTGTCAACACCACTGAATTTACTACAAAACCCTTCTGCAACTCTGTGCAAGTCACACACATCACTTTACAACATAATGATTTTAGTGAAACAGCATATTTCACTGTATAAGGCACAGCATCCATTGCTAAGAGTAGTACACCGTCATGCTTAATGCATTTGGTTCATATAGCAACCATATATTTGCCAAAAAATTTACTAATGGTGGGAAAAATTTACCTTTTCTAAATGTTCACTGATTTTTTCACCTGGAATATTTTCTTCTGAACTTCTCACAATAACATTATGAAAAGGATAGTTGCTACTCACAATACGGTGTCTGGTTTCATGAACTGATACCCATATTTCCTTTCATTTGCAACCCATTGTCTTTTTGGTGCATTCTTGAAACACGAAGGAACTGTAGCTACTGGCTGCAACTAGGCACTGATTGAAATCAATGGGAAAGTTGAAAATATGTGCGGGACCAGGATTCGAACCCGGATCTCCTGCATACTAGGCAGATGCCCTGACCACTAAACCATCCAGGCAGAGTGGTCATCACAAATGTAAGGACTACACTATCTAGCACGTCTCCCATCAGACGCAAATTATCTACTTTGGACGTGGTCAAAAGAACAGACACCACACATATAATTAAGAAAAAGATGGCTAATGATTTTTTCAGTGTGGATGGGCACCACACACTAACTTTTACCGGAATCAGCAAAATGCTGCAAGTAATGAGGATGCAGGGAAGGGGCACTACATTAGTAGTATGTGGATAAGTTGAGAATTTGGGTGTGATAGGAGGCGTGCTAGAGTAGTCCATGAAGATGCAATGACCATTGAGTCCGGGTGACTTAGTGATTGGAGCGTCTGCCTAATGGGCAGGAGATCCGCATTCAAATCCCAAGCCAGCATAAATTTTTAACTTCCCCCATCGATTTCAATCAATGCCCACTTAGACACAAAGGAATTATATACATTGGCTGCAAGTAGGCAATCCTTTGTATTTCACATTTGTGTTTTTCTCCACAGTTACTCTTATGTCACACAGTTTACAATATAGTGTTTTATTATCAGTCACAAATGCTTTCTCAACATACTGAGGCACCAACTGTTGTAATTTTACTTGCATGCTCTGTTTCACTTTACACTCTCCCTCCCCCGAGCTATACTGCAAACATTTCTCACTTCAACAAGATTGAATAACTCAATGAGACATTTGCCTGCAGTCCAGGGTCTAGAATGATTCATCACTTTGGAGACCGACCACTTAGAAGAATACTGGGCCTAGGAAATTGGCCACTTATGCCGTTATTTAAAGCATTACTGGCACAGGCATAATTGTGCTATCTTCAAGAGTAACACATACTAAAAAGGACCAGGCTTGACAATTTATTTTTCATATTTACTTAGTTCTTTGATAGATAATCAGGGTGTATACGAGGACAAGGAAAAAAAATTCCCGGATTATTCCCGGATTTCTCCCGGATATCCTGTTTAAAAAATATGCTTTTTCCCGGGCGAAAATACACTTTTCTTGGTGCTAAGTGACAGTAGGCTTTCCGTAGATTTTCCCTCGGAACTGTAAAACTTATCAATCCTTTGAATGGTTAACGTTTTATACAATCGCGTAGAACTTCCCGGAAAAAAAAAAAAAAAAGACGAGGCAGAGAAGTTTTGGAGAGACTTTTAATAAAGGAAAGGAGAGAAGTTCTGAAAAGACCTTTGATTTGCAGCAACATATACGCTGCATATTTTCGTATTACGAAAGTATAAATTCGAATTGCACCAAACACAGGGCGTTAGTTTCCGGAGCGTTGAAACCGAGGTTGCCACGTCCTTTTGTAAGCGAGTCATATCTCAAGCCACGAGATCTCGCCAGCCGATGACAGCAGCTATTCAGAGCATAGGACACGTGTTATAGTCAGCCAATAGCAAGATCACTGGTTACATAGCGCGAACACCCAAGAGGAAAAGTTTACGGTTTACATTAATGTACACAGTACCGTACATCTACAAGAAAAGCTAAGCTTTCACATATAATGTTATGTCTCTAAGATTAACACGCTACAACATAATCCAAGCTTTCACACGTAATATTGATCTTTTTTTGCGTGTGTTATATTTTAAGACATCACACAAATGCGCCAGTAAATTTAAAATTATGACATAAATGTCTCGGCTCCAAATTCTTGTAAGTGGCTGGTCCTCAAACTGTTCAGTTTCGAACGCTCTGTGATTTAGATATCCATCCCACTTTCTCACACGTAACATAATTCATCTTGCGTAAAAAGAAATTTACTTTGAAAGTAACGCTTTTCTAACTACCGTTCGCAATACTATTCGGAGACTGTTAGAAATAGGTTCGATTTACCAGTTCCAGAGAGCGCCAGAAAACAGGCATTATTGTACGTGTGCAACTGCAGTGGTGTAGGAAGCCCGCATGTTCGTGTGTATAAAGCACTAAGAGAGCTTACATTACACCATAAAAGAAACAGTGCATCAGAGGATACTCCAAAGAGCATCGGAATTTCGTAAACAATTCTAAAATGCATAATTCGGCTTGAAGTGCAAATTAGCTTTTTCCAGATTCTAAATGAAGTAGGTCCCATCTGATATTAAGCTTTTCAGTGTGGTTTTTGGGATGCAAATTTTCTTGGAGTACCAGTACTCTACGATCTCATTTTTGGTTCTTTATTGTGGCATAATGCTATATATGGCAGAAGATGATAACGTGCACTTGAAATTGCACTTGAAATTCAGCGAACAGTTGGAACTAGCCAATACTGTAGAATGAAACACTTCGTTTCAAATAAAATGATTGCCTCAACGGAAAGATTAATAAAGCCAAATTTCTTTAGCAAACTTGCAAATCTAACTTCACTGTTCTGCAAGGCGATTAATGCTTGACTGCTGCTAACTCGGAAATAAAATAAAATCAGAAAACTGAAATTAGTAATATATTTTTGCCCTCCGTAATTATGTGAATGTATTTTAATTCACTTGATAGCTCCCGGCCACAGAAATCCGTTTTGTTTCCATTTGACGTGGGAGTTGTACATGAAGAGAAGCAGCAAAATCACTTAACGTAAACATGGATCACGTGGAGGTTAACCCCCTCCCCACTACAACTCAGACAACTCTGTGCAAGCGTGAATCTGGCAGCTAGGGCGCGCGAGAAAAATTTTTCCCGTTTGCATCTGGCTGCTTGCTGCTACTACCGATACAGCTAACAGCCAAACTTCAAGTAGCGGGAGAAGGTACTGCTTAATACGCGAGTCAAATGCGCATGCGCAACAGACCGCTGGCAATTGGTCAAACGAACCTAATGTGAACAATTGTGACGTCATGCTCATAGCAAGCAGTTTATTGTTACGAAGAATTACAGTCTGCGCCCTACGGCATTTGACATATTTTTGCTATTTGCAGACGCTTGTGCGTGCACGGTTTTTTGTTGTTGTAAATTGCACATTTCCTTTGCCACTAAAGTTTTATTTTTTTCCCCTCTCGTTTATATTTTATTTTGCAGTATCATTCTCCAGTAGCAGGATATAATAACATTCGTTGCTAGAGAATCTATTCTGCAGTCAAAGCTGAAAGCTAAAACAATGAAAAATTCCCGGAATTCCGAAAAATTCCCGGGTTTTTCCCGGTTTTCTCCCGGATGAAAAAATTCCCGGGTTTTTCCCGGATTTCCCGGTTGTCCCGGGTCGTATACACCCTGGATAATGTATTTCAAAATAATGTCACCCTCCCACAGAAAAACTGATATGCGAGTCATTGAACAATTTCTTCCTCTTGAGCTTCCAAAATTTCTTGGTAACTGAACAAACATGACGTATTGGTATCAGAATTACAGTAAATTGTGAAATCAAATGACTACAAGCATAATGTAATTTCAATGCGATCATATTGGCTCTCAGTCATTTGTGTGTGACAGCAACTCTCATGTTTCTTTTGAAGTAATTCTAGAAATTGACAACAGCAGGCTACACCAACTCACTGCAGCAGAAGGGTTAAATCCATCTTGTGGATTCAAATGAAATAGAGAAGGAAGGTAGCTATGAACCATTTTCCAGAAAACAAAATGAGATGCAAAATTCTGAGAAATTTGACACAAAAGGAAAATGTTCCATGAGAAAAGTTCTTTACTTCTTGAAAGTGTGAAAGTATTGTGCATATAACTATTTACTTACTGAAATTGCTCTATCATAGAGAAATGGCCATATACACATAAATATGAACTAACATATTACAGTAATTAATTTAGTTCTTTCATAGCAAGCAATTGTGTGTGTTTTCATAACATCTCAGTCTTACCAAATACTGTATGCCCTATCATAAAAATCAGAGTCCTACTTATCATGGGGTGAGCTGATTCACATAATATGCTGCACTGAGTGTGAGGGTTGTTACAAATTTTTAAGTTATCTGACATCTACATAATAATTTCCTTAATAAGATATTGGTTTTACTTCTGATTGCTCAATTTGCAAAAGCAACTCATTTCAGTTCAATGGGGTTTATGAAACCAAAAACTTAAGAGTTACAAGTTGTGTTGATTTAAGATGGTGCTGATCAGACTAGTAAATGTTAATTGCTCCAAGAAAGGTGAATTAAAATGTGGTAGTAATTGTATGTTGTGTGACTGGAAAGTCAGTAAAAGTATTCAGTGCAAATGCTGTAAACAGTGATTTCACAAAAACTGTTGGAAAATAAAGTTAGTAACTGTGGACTACTCTTTAGTCATATGATGCCTGTGTAATGGAAACACATGAAAAGAAGTATATAAACATTATCAGAGACAAGGACTCAAATCAAGTACTACAAAGTGATACAGAAGTCATACAATGTAAGCTTTCACGGCTGGTATTGTCTTCACTTAAAACTTTCGGGCTGATAGGCCGTGGTCGAAGTATAAAACACTCTCCTGACGTTTCGTCTCCGACTGCGGGAGACATCCTCGGAGGTAAAGCGGCGAACTGCGAAGAGAACTCGACGAAGCGCTGATTATATAGGCAGTACAGAGGGCGCCACAGTCGATCACGTGGCGTCGGCTATGAGATTGTCTCTGGTAATGCCAACATTCTCGATTGAAAGTAATCGATCGTCACACTTGCGGTGCAACGCTGACATCCAAATTTTATCCAGTTTAACACCTTCGTCTTTCCTGTTAAAATTATTACGATGTTTATCAATCTCGATAGCCTCTCAATACAAGCGTGCATAATAATGCAAGGTTTTTGAAATGACACTCGTCTCGCAGAATTTTATTTCATGATCACCTTCCTGGTAAACATGTTCCGCTACGGCCGATTTATCCGTGTGACCCAGGCGCCAATTCCTCTTATGTTCAACAAGACGGGTGTTCACACTTCTCTTTGTGGTACCAATAGTCTCCTGTCCACAACTACAAGGAATTTTATATACCCCCGGTGTAGCCAAAGGGTCTCGTGCATCAATATAATAATGACTTTTATGAACAGATTGACGGGGTGGCTATGGGCAGTCCTCTCAGTCCTGCTGTGGCTAACTTATTTATGGAGACTTTTGAACAACGGGCGTTGCAGACTGCCAGTAAGAGACCAGCCAGATGGTATTGCTACATCGATGACACGTTCGTAGTATGGACATACGGAGCAGAGGAGTTCGATGCCTTCCTGACACATTTAAACAGCATTAATCCGAAAATCCAATTCACTATGGAGACAGAAAGGAATGGGCAATTGAACTTCCTGGATGTGTCTGTGATTAAACGACGGGACGGAACGTTGGGCCATAAGGTGCATAGAAAGCCCACACATACTGATAGTTATCTACACAAAGAATCAAACCACCACCTTAGACAAAAAAGAGGTGTAATGAAAACTTTGGTAGACAGGGCGTACAAACTTTGTGAACCTGTTTATTTAAAAGATGAGATTGAACATCTACGGTCAACGTTCGTGAAGAATGGCTATTCTAGCAAGGATATAGATCGAGCACTTCGCTCTAGGCAGAGAATCAGGAGTAACGACGAACAACAGTCGTCCAAGGGCAAAGTTTTTCTTCCGTTCATTAGTAAGGTCACAGACCGCATTGGGAAAGTTTTAGGCAAGTATGGGGTGGAAACTATTTTCAGACCCACCAGAAAAATAAAAGAATTTTTAAGGTCGACAAAAGATGCACGAGACCCTTTGGCTACACCGGGGGTATATAAAATTCCTTGTAGTTGTGGACAGGTTTACATCAGTACCACAAAGAGAAGTGTGAACACCCGTCTTGTTGAACATAAGAGGAATTGCCGCCTGGGTCACGGGTCATCGGCCGTAGCGGAACATGTTTACCAGGAAGGTGATCATGAAATAAAATTCTGCGAGACGAGCGTCATTTCAAAAACCTCGCATTACTATGCACGCTTGTATAGAGAGGCTATCGAGATTGATAAACATCATAATAATTTTAACAGGAAAGACGAAGGTGTTAAACTGGATAAAATTTGGATGTCAGCGTTGCACCGCAAGCGTGACGAACGATTACTTTCAATCGAGAATGTTGGCATTACCAGAGACAATCTCATAGCCGACGCCACGTGATCGACTGTGGCGCCCTCTGTACTGCCTATATAATCAGCGCTTCGTCGAGTTCTCTTCGCAGTTCGCCGCTTTACCTCCGAGGATGTCTCCCGCAGTCAGAGACGAAATGTCAGGAGAGTGTTTTATACTTCAACCACGGCCTATCAGCCCGAAAGTTTTAAGTGAAGATGATACACAAGTGTTACAAATGAAATGTGCTGCTTTATAACACAGATGCGAAATTATGGGGAACAGCAGTAGTTTAAAAGTAGATGAAAATAAGTGTTTTGAAACATTTAGCTCACTTGTAACCAAGAAATGTGCTACATCTAAAAAAATAGGAAAGAAGAACTTAGAAAAAGACTGTGTAACAATAGCAGACAAGGAACATTGTTGTACATATATTCAACATGCATCCGATAATAAGCTTGCACCTGAAAATGTAGACGACTGCATGCTGTGCTTAAAATCACGTGCAAAAGAGAACCATCAAAAACTCACAGGGAATCTGCAAAGAACTATTCTACAGCAACACAAAAACAAGTGCATCATGAAATAAAAGTCAAATATTTGGAGATAGCTCAGCACACAATGTTTCAAACTTTGTATCAGACTCTGCAAAACAAAATATGAGTGTCTCAGCCTTTGTTAAGCATAGAGTGAAGTTCGAAAACGTGATTAGTGGTGTCGAAAAACAATGTGCCATTTCTACTGACAGTGATTTTGTTGTTCTCATAGCGGGATCAAACGAGGTTTACAGCAATGTGGCCAGTGCATTTAAAAAAAAAAAAAAAAAAAAAAAAAAAAAAAAAAAAAAAAAAAAAAAAAAAAAAGCTTCCTACCTTGTAGTTGCAGACTATAAATGTTGCAGTGACGAATCTAACCATGTGGTTTGATCTGGTGGACTGGTCTTGCGTAAATAGTGAAACTCGATGAACGAATGAAAAATTAAAACACTTCTGTTCCAAAACATAACACTTCTTGATGTCAACAATTGTGAAAAAGCTACTTTCACAATGCATGGACAAAACTTGAATCCATCTGGTAAGAAGAGACTAGCATCAAATACAAACAAGGCTCTGACACAATAATGCACGAAAGCAGCTGCAAAAGCAAACAAGCCATCGCTTGAATTGTCTAAACACAGGAAAACTTGTGAAAGGGGCCAATTTTAACTGGATTTGGTACAACACCAACAATACAGAAGAATTATTCAATACACAAGTGGAAGTTCCTTTACCCTGTAAACAAACTAGTTTTAAAAATGCTTTACCCAATAATGTATGCAGTAGTACTTACACTACGCATTTGAACATTGGAGGTCTGTCTGAAGGAATGATCATCAAGCTTTATGATATGTGAAAGTATGAAACAGTCAGTGAAGGTAATAGGTCTAAATGAACATGGACTTAGAACTGGAAATATCAATCTTATCGACAAACTTCCAGTCTACAAACTGGCCACCAGCTTTTGCAGAACAGCGATCTAAATGAAGAACTTACTTTTGAAAGTAGTTGCATAGAACTTAAAGAGTATCACATGTTAATCATCAATATATATTGCATCCCTGGGTACCATATAAGCTGTGTGTTCTTAGGTAAATTTGAACTCTGTTACATACATTAAAAATTGAGTACTGTGTAAGAAACTAGTTACATGTGCTGACTTCATTATAGACGTAAGAATTAATGACAAACTTGTGTCACATTTAAAGACTGATATCCACAAAAGCACTAAATCTAAATTTCAACCAATGCACAAGAGTAACTGAACTACTTCAACATGTATTGATAATATTGTTAGTAGTTATGATTACAGCATCAAAGTTACTTTAGATTTAGGAGTATCAGACCATGTAGCACTATTTGTATCATTACCACAATTACATTTAGGTGACACAACAAATAGATGCAGGAACTTCTGCCAAGAAAATGTGGAAGTATTTATTAAAACTCTTAGCCTCACCATACTGTCAGTCAGAAAACACTATCCAACAAGTGACAACTACAGTAACTTTTCAACCGAATTCATGAGCATATTCAATAAATGCTTTCCTTTTGTAACACAAGCAACTGAGTCTCATAAAAGTATATCATGGGTAACAAAAGAATAATGTGTCTAGCATCAAGAAGAGGAAACTGCATATGGAAGCCAAGGTAATAGAAATCCTGAATCTCTTAAATATGTTAGCACATAAAGGAAAACATCTGACAAATAGTCAAATTAGCAAAGCGTACTGCAATCAATAAATTCATTTTAAATGCAAAAAACCAATCCAAAGCTGTTTGGTCTGTTATAAGAAGTGAGGCTGACAGTGGAATGGAGAGAAAATGTCCCTCTAACTAATGATAAATGGTAAGCAGTTACAGATTCCAGTGCCATATGTGAATCCTTCAATAATTTCTTCATTAATTGTAACAAAATTGGTGCCTCCCCACCACCAAGTAGAATTTCTATTATGGCAGAGAGAAATTTCTCGGGGTTTTAAGTTTTCACCTGTTTGAAGCTCTGATGTCATTAGAATCATAATTTCCCTAAAAAATTTAAACTCATTGGGTTGGTATGAGGTTCCCATTAAAATAATAAGATCAATACAGCATAGTACTGCACATCAACTCTCCCTCACAAGCAACCAGTCTTTAGAAGAGGGAAGTTTTCCAGATTGGTTAAAATATGCCGAAGTTATGGTAGTTCATAGAAAGAGGAAACAAGATGAAATGGGAAACTACAGGCTAATCTCATTATTACCAATTTTTTTTCAAAAATATCTGAAAGAACTGCATGTGATCACACAGAAAATTATAATTCATTCCACAATATCATTTTACGCAATCATTCCACAATATCATTTTACGCAATCAGTAGGGTCTTAGGAAAGGCTCCAGCACAACCCACGCAATAAATGAATTGGTAACAGAAGTTACTAGTTGTCTCAATAATAAAATGTGTGTGCTGAGCATCTTTTGCGATCTTGCCAAAGCCTTCAACACTGTAAATCATTACCGCCTTCTTCAACCACTGACTACCGTATTTACTCGAATCTAAGCCGCACTTTTTTTCCGGTTTTTGTAATCCAAAAAACCGCCTGCGCCTTAGAATCGAGTGCAAAGCAAGCGGAAGTTCTGAAAAATGCTGGTAGGTGCCGCCACAACTAACTTCTGCCGTCGAATATATGTAGCGCTACACAGACATGCTTTGTAGGCACAAAGATAAATACTGGCGCCAAAACCTCTGCGTCAGTAAATAAATTTAAAAAAAGGTGGAAGACGAGCTTTTTTTTCTCCGCCCCGAGTTTCGAGCACTGCATTTTCATACATTATCCAACGAAGTAAATACAAATTCCGTATTGTTCATCTTTGAATGTATTAGAATTTCAATGTACTACGAAAATCCGACTGGCAAGACTGTTTGGGATGTTTTTCAATATGGCCAACTCTACGTTCTGAATTTTTTCCTACCTGTGAGAAGAGATGGTTGCTAATAGTAACCTGATGAAATGTGAATCACAAGCAGTATTCTCTTCACCATTCACAATAAGAATAATACGAATATAAACATTTTGCCATGTGTTCTTCTGTGTTTGTTGCTATCTCATTTAAATCCTGTCTGCCTAATAAACTACGAAACTAGAGTGAGAAAACAGCAAACGCGGAAGAATACACTTATCGTGTCATGTTTATATTTGTATTATTCTTAGCCTAATAGTGATACAGTCAGAAATGAACCATGGCAACTGACTAGATTTTTAAATCTAAGATGACTCTAATTTCTGTGCAGAATTTGATGTACTAAAGAAGCGGCCGCAAAGATTTTCAAACGGAGAAAAATTTTCGCCTAACTCTCGTTCAGAACATGTTCTATCATACGCAGCCTATTATTTGGTTCTTGTTGATCATTCTCAAAGAAAGCAGCAGTGTAAGTAACAACAAATAGCAGTCTCTTGACATTGCTTCGCTAATGAGACGATTCGCCTCTTTTTAGTTGTAAGCGGCGGTAGCGCGCACAAAGGCAAGCCATGCCGCGAACGGCGACAGGCCTGGGTGCTAATGACCATAGAAGTTTTGCGCCCCCAAAAAAAAAAAAAAAAAAAAACAGGCCGTAAACACGCACTATCAGAATGCGACAAACAATGCATGACACAGTACAGTGATGCATTTTCAGCTTAGAGTGACGTAAACACCTATAACAGCGAAAACGGCACTTATCAGATCAAACAAAATAAGCAATCGATCCAAACCAGACGAAGCACGCGAAAAAGGAAGGGTACCCGTATAAATACGGACGGAGCGCCTGACGCATAGCAATGGCTACCTGGTAAAGCTTAAGACTCGAACCAAACTACTGTAGCTGTATCGTCATTCATTCGACCTAAATTGTGTCTCATATTACAATGGACCAACTTTGTTTCGATTTGGAGGTGCGGCCTAAAACTTTTCTCTCCCCTTGAATTTCGAGTCTCAAATTTCAGGTGCGGCTTAGATTCGGGAAATCTTTTTTTCCTTTGTTTCGAGTCTCATTTTTCAGGTGCGGCTTAGATTCGGGTAAATACGGTAGTCATGATTTTCAAGGAAATTACACCTGGCAAACAGAAAACATATAGTACTTGTTAATAACAGTGGCAAGAAATTCCTTTCTGGCTGGGAACAGACAGAATTAGGTGGCCCACAAGGCTCAATATTATGACCACTATTATTTTTCTATTAGATTAATGATATGCCATGCCAGGTTGAGTCTGACACCACCCTCTATGCAGCTCACTCAACAGTGATAGTCTGCTGTAAAACCAATGACGATTTAATTCACTGCACTGAGCACATACTTGGGGGCATGGAGGCACGAGTAAAAATAACAATTTGAAATTAAACTTTGCAATAACAGAAATTACTCATTTCGCCATGGAAAGACCAGTACGATGTGAGAGAGAGAGAGAGAGAGAGAGAGAGAGAGAAGCTGTACAGACAAAAAATTAGACACTGCAAGCTGTGTCAAATTCCTTGATATGTAAAAACATAAAACTATGTTGCAGGGTGATTGTGTAGACAGCATTCTTAGTCTGTGTGTGTATATGAGATTCTCACTTTCACAAAGAAAAACCCACAACTTTTTGAGGACACTGCTTCCTGCATCAGTATGAGACTAGACGTTGGGCAAGTTACATGCTACCTACCCACAGCTCAAACTATAAGAAAAAAACTCCATGCTACATGGGCATGAAATTTTTAAATAAAATCTGCAAGGGGAAAAGTGACCCCTATCTAAAAAAAATACTGAAGTAAACATCAAAAAATATTTTAAAGGTAAATGCTACTATAGTGTAGATTTCTTGAATGATGATCACGTAATATAGTATTTCTCTGAAAAATAACACCATATATACTATAACTACAGATTTTTTAAAAAAATTATAACCATCTAAAGTAATATATATGTTTGTTTGTATGTATGTCACCTTTTAGTCTGTATGAGAGTCTTAAAATTGACAAGTCACAAACTTTGACTGTATGAGGAATTTTATGTGATGATGATTTAATTTGATTTGCCCACACTTTCCCCAGCATAAGGCACTCACAATGTTCAAACATTAAAATTATGTTCTGTGTCAAAACACAATTGTTGCAGCACTGGGGTTGTAGGTTACACATAATTATGTGAACATCCAAGTATCCTGACTACCAAAAGATGACATTTCTGCACTCATGCCTCGCTACACCAAGTTTATTTAAATAGATAATTCATGTTATTGTCTTAGAAACACAACTGCTTCTACTGCTATTAATTTAAGGTCATTAAATTGCAAAAATTTAGGAATCAAAGGGAGGTTAGTGTAGATGGGAGAATTAAATAAGATCAGATGGGGTACAGTGTACTTATCAGAACTGCAGTGAAGATGATGAAGACCACATATAATTAGAATCAGGAACATACATTTTAGTACAGAGCAACAGAGCATGGAGGAAATTTAAGTGTAGGGTTTATTGTAGAAGGAATCTCAGAGAGATTGCAAGACTTGTTTTAAAAGGTACTCCATGGAAATCTATACCTAAATGTGATCACACTACCACAAAGAGGTTCAAAGATTTTAATGGGAAAGCAGGACAAAAATTAAAACTTCTGCGCGAAACTTAGAATACGATTTCAGGGATGAAAGCAGTCAAACATCAATAGAATTTGCCAAGATGAACAACATGATTGTCCTTTACACATTGTTTTGGAAGAAAGTAAATGGAAAATGGACTGCTTAGTGACAAAATTGAACTAAAAATGAAATCAACTACGATTATCAAATAATAAAGAATTTTGACAATATGTGATAGTCCTAAACTAATTTTGAATTTTAGCTGATTACACTTGTTAAGATGCACATTAACATTCAACATCTTAGAAAATATAAATTACACAGACACAGCAGGGAGAGAGAAAACAGAGAGAGAGAGAGAGAGAGAGAGAGAGAGAGAGAACATACACACAACCAAGGAGATTGCAGGGATGAAGAAAGCAAAAGGAAATAAAATGTTGAACGGAATGAAGAAGCTATATTAAAGTAAATGCGAGAATTTCAAGTAAACTATAGTAGAACCATGGTGGAATAAGATGAATTAAACAAAAATGTTCAGAAATTTCAAATAAGTAATGATAAAATACAAGGAAAACAAAAGAGAAACAAACTTTCAATGAACATAAGACTTACATTACATTTACATTAAACTACATTAGTTGAGATGATAGACAGCACAGCAACAACAGAGAGGAAATCGTATAGACATACCAAGATTTCTTTAAATGTTTGCACTCTTCAGGAGATGAATCAGAAACACAGATAGTTAAAAAGGTAATGTCAAGTGGTGTGTATGAAGTCATACAGTTATGACGAATTTGAGGGCACAAAGAGACTAAGGTCTTTCAACAGAAATGATTAAAGGTGGAGGAAAAGTAATGCACAAAAACTTACAAAATTGCTTGCAAGTCCTCTTGTAGGAGCCTTGAGGATGTCAGGGCCAACGACATATACAGACCCTGCAACGAACTTGTGACGTCACACTTGTCGGCTCGTCCGCTACACTTCGCGAACACACTACTCCGCGCAGGGCCCACAGGAAATCAATACGTAGTTGAAAAGGTACAAACTAAAGGTCTTAACTTTGTAGGGGCTAGAGTGTTCATGCATTTCAACCAGCAGTCAATAATTATTAAATTCATCTGTAGTTATTTGCTTTCAGCCGGAGATGGCTACTGGCACTCTTAAGACCTGCAGGGTCACGTGCTGTTATGTACATGCCACAGCCTGTCTTTGTCCTGGGCATCTGAAGAAGCTTACCCCTAAATTCTCACACAGCCATTGCCTAAGAAGCAATATGAGCTATTGAAAATTACTTGTTACAGCGTAAAGTCAAGTGCCGGCATGCCAGTCAGAAATGAGAGAGCAGAGGGGGCTGTGAAGACGATGTCAGCCAATTGCATGCTGACCGACCCCCCCTCCAGGACAACAACGCAACGGCAGTGGCCTCCATGCGAAGAGGAATAAGAGCTGTCCTGACTGGTTGCGGCCCACTTTTACAGCAGCATCAAGATTAAATACTTCAAGACCAGCAACTTAGGAACTGTATATACTGACGAACATTGTTTATTTTGTCTGTCGCCCTTTGCTTGCGACACATCTATGTCATTCTCAAAGTTAAGTATTGTCAGTGATTCATTTCGTAATAAAATTCTTTAACACAATTTGCTTGAATTTTTGTCTAGCGATCCGAGACAGCAGGTTTCCTCAACACCCAACATTTGACGAGTAGGCAGGATTTGTAATTACTTATGGAGTCTAAACTAGTTCAGCCAATAAACAATGTGTGTTAGCACTATTTAATGATCTCTGTAGTCAAATTTAGTAAGCACACTGATGCTCTACACCAACAACATGACTAATATGACATTGTAGACCAATCAGGCCTCCTCTTCTTAATGTACAAAATATTTACAGTAATTATTACTTCTCGCATAGTAAAAATATTGGATATTTATTACATACTGGAACCAGCCTGCTTTAAAAGTGGATATAGTACAATGCCTCATTGGCAAATTTTGAATGAAATTACAAAACAGAGCAAAGAATATCAGTTACCACTTTGCCAATTTATCAATTGTGAGACAACATTTAACTCCGCTGAGAGAAAATCTGTACTAACTGTTCTTGAGAAAAAAAAAGGCACCGATTCAATTTTCGTTAGTACCCTGAAGAATTCATATATTAATGCTACAGATTCCACTACACTTCATCAGGATAGTGAGATATTCAAAATTAAAGTAGGAGTCAGATTAGAAGACTTTTACCACCAAATTATTCTTGGCAGCCTTCGAGAAGATTCCAGATGGGAAGACAAAGAATAAATATATGTTAATGCAACTTATCTGAAATAACCCTGGTTCATGATGACATTGTACTGTTTGCCTGTAATACAGATTAACTACATGAAAGAATGGAAGTACTTAATACGGAACGTAACTTCAACATTTTCTGAAAACCAATAGCAACAGAAATAATAATTTACAACAGCTCATCCCACCACACATGACGAAAGTAGCACCTTATGGCAGTGTAATACACAGAACAGTAACACTAGCTGTGTCAGAAAGTCACATCATACAGCAGTTAAAAAAAACTGTTAGAAAATTGGAACCACTGACATAATGATAAACAGTTGGTAAGTCACAGAGAGGAAAAGTTAATCAAGAACAAATCAAAAAATTGAAGGTCACCCCATACACTAGCATACCCTCTATCAGCATCATTATGGCATATATACCACATTCCTGCCCAACATGTATTACATTTTTGTTGCATTGTTTTAATGCACAGTACAGGAAGATTTTGCTATGGGAGACTAGCGAGTAGGCAGGATCGCAAAGCAGACTCACTGCGACATGCCAGATAGTCACATAGTGTGAGAATGGCCAGGTGAGCAAGAGCTGTACTGTACTGTAGCGGTGGGCACCAAGAAGCAAGTCTTTTATTATTTATATTTCCTGTTTAAATATTAATATACAGTTCTAACCCCACTGATGATGTTCCTTGCATTGAGACCTTATTAACAATAATTTCAATATCACTCAGTTCATTAGCAAATGCTACTGACAAATTTTAGTTACTATCAGCACTTAATGATGGAAAGAATGGACCTATCACAACTGTGTCCTGAAAAGGCTGCCGCCAAACTGGTAACATAGCTTGTTAGGCAGACTATAATCACTTTTCGAGGTGGTCACATGCAGATTAGTGTTCGAATTGCAACTCTGTAAAGACAAGCGGTTGTTAAAGTTGCCTCGGAAAATGTATTCGTGCAATATTTTTGTGTGATATCATGCGGATTCTAAGACCACGTGACGCATTTTGTGACTTTTGCAGTGCTCGAGAACTAATGATTAATGACTAGGAATGTTATTATGAATATTAACAATAGACTGGTTCTAGAAATCTTTTTAAAAATTTTGCAATTGGATAAATAAAACAAAATACTGGCAGAAGTAAAGCTGTGAGTACCGGGCGTGAGTCGCGCTTTGGTAGCTCAGATGGTAGAGCACTTGCCCGCGAAAGGCAAAGGTCCCGAGTTCGAGTCTCGGTCGGGCACACAGTTTTAATCTGCCAGGAAGTTTCAAAACAAAATTAATTGGCATCCTAGCATTTTATGATTCTCATTATGCTTAAGCTCTTTAAACCTCCCCAGGTACCACATTATTATGCATTGTTTCTTTCACAAGCATTAGAGCTCGCGACCGATGTATAACGAACCAATTGGGGCAATGCCTACAAGACATGAGGTAAGCAAATTGGCAACACTTCAGTTACGAGAAATGCAGTGGTGGCAGCAGGGGTGGGGGTGTTCATTGGACTTTGATATGTAAATCGCGCATAGCATCATTGTGCTGAAGATATTTGAACATCCATTCCCCTATCTGCTGTGATAGTGTTACAGTTGGTCTCTTTGAGAGTTGACTAACATGGCAAACTATATTTTGAACAAGTGCTTTTGTATCCCTCATGGGTCAGTGTCACACCAGATAGCAAGAAACCTGAAGAAACGAAAGTTCAACATCAGCTCTTCAACTACCGTATTTACTCGAATCTAAGCCGCACTCTAATCTAAGCCGCACCTGAAAAATGAGACTCGAAATAAAGGAAAAAAAATTTCCCGAATCTAAGCCGCACCGGAAATTTGAGACTCGAAACAAAGTTGGTCCATTGTAATATGAGACACAATTTAGGTCGCATGAATGACGATACAGCTACAGTAGTTTGGTTCGAGTCGTAAGTTTAGCAGTTAAGTTTTACCAGGTAGCCATTGCTGTGCGTCAGGCGCTCCGTCCGTAATTATACGGGTACCCCTCCGTTTTCACGTGCTTCGTCTGGTTTGAATCGATTGCTTATTTTGCTTTGACATGATAAGTGCTGTTTTCTTTGTTATAGGTGTTTGCGTCACTCTAAGCTGAAAATGCATTACTGTACTGTGTCACGCATTGTTTGTCGCATTCTGATAGTGCGTGTTTACGGCCTGTGGCTGCTCGCGGCATGGCTTGCTTTTGTGCGCGCTACCGCCGCTTACAATTTAAAAAAAAAGAGAAAGTAATCGTCTCATTAGCGAAACAATGGCAAGAGACTGCTATTTGTTGTTACTTACACTGCTGCTTTCTTTGATAATGATCAAGAAGAACCAAATAATAGACTGCGTATGATAGAACATGTCCTGAACGAGAGTTAGGCGAAAATGTTTCTCCGTTTGAAAATCTTTGCGGCTGCTTCTTTAGTACATCAAATTCTGCACAGAAATTAGAGTCATCTTAGAATTAAAACTCTAGTCAGTTGCCGTGCTTCATTTCCGACTGTATCACTATTAGGCATAAGAATAATACGAATATAAACATGACACGATACGTATATTCTTCTGCGTTTGCTGTTGTCTCACTCTAGTTTCGTAGTTTATTAGGCAGGCAGGATTTAAATGAGATAGCAGCAAACACGAAAGAATACATGACAAAATGTTGATATTCGTATTATTCCTACGGTGAAGAGAATACAGCATGTGATTCACATTTCATCAGGTTCCTATTAGCAACCATCTCTTCTCACAGGTAGGAAAAAATTCAGAAAGTAGAGTTGGCCATATTGACAAACATCCCAAACAGTCTTGCATGTCGGATTTTTGCAGTACATTGAAATTCTGCTACATTCGAAGATGAACAATACGGAATTTGTGTTTACTTCGTTGTATAATGTATGAAAATGCAGTGCTCGAAACTCGGGGCAGAGAAAAAAAAAAAGCTCGTCTTCCACCTTTTTTTTTTAATTTATTTACTGACGCGGAGGTTTTGGCGCCAGTATTTATCTTTGTGCCTACAAAGCATGTCTGTGTAGCGCTACATATATTCGACGGCAGAAGTTAGTTGTGGCGGCACCTACCAGCATTTTTCAGAACTTCCGCTTGCTTTGCACTCGATTCTAAGGCGCAGGCGGTTTTTTGGATTACAAAAACCGGAAAAAAAGTGCGGCTTAGATTTGAGTAAATACGGTACACATAAATTTGACTAGTGTATATAGTAAACAAACAAGATAGATTTAAGAGAACTGGAGCACATAAAATACAGTGTACTTATGGAAACTTTTACGTTGGAAAGATACGGAGAGACTCCACCACATTTTGTGAACTCATGGCAGTTCTTCGACTAAAGAAATGACAACCAAAAGCACTCTGCAATCCAAGTGATAAATTTCAAACAATTTAGATATTTTGACATTGTTGGTTTTCCAGGAGCATCACTCCTGAACTAGACACCCGATATGCCACCTGATGAAAGGGCAAACGTCTGAAATGATTCTTTAATAAAAACTAAGTTCAGCGATTGGTTACCCTGTGTTTTTATTTATATTTTAATAGGACAGGTCTGAAAATATGACAAACTCGCTACACTACAACTAGAATAAGGACTATCCATTCTTTACAAATTCCAACAGAGAAGAAGAGAGGTAATGGACAGAGGGTGATATAAGAAAACATGTAGGAGAAACATTAATGCACACAGTTGAAGACTGCAAGCAGTCGAAAAGTCCAGATGAGATTTATACTAACAGTGGATGTCAAATAACATAATTAAAGAGAGACGTAAATAATAGATAAAATTTTTTAACTGTACTTTCCCCATACAACAACTGTTGTCACTGTATTTGAAAATGCTCACCACTGTAGGTGGAGTCAACAGTTTCCACTGACATACGCTTTCCCTTTCATCTCTAGTTGGTGTGACTGGATGGCCATTAACTTCTTGCAATTCATGTCCATCTTCTTCATGTTCTGATGACGATGATTCATCACAGTTCTAAAACAAAAAAAAGTAAGGATGTAATGCTGCACTGACACTCATCACACTAGGAAAAAGAAATGGAAACTTTTACCAACTTTATACACAATTTTGTTTCTTCAATTTGTGATTAACAAATATATGATTCTAAGTTCAAGCATGATTACTAAGCATCATGGATCATCTGATGCAGGTGAATCAACAGGTGAACTTAGATGCTTTAGAAGTTACATTTATTCATATATTTCTTTATAAATACAATGGCTTATTGTCTGAAACAGATATGGACTGGCTGTTCATAGGCATTTGACCAAGTCATTCCTACATCGATGGACTGAACGCAATGGTCTGGTTCCCTTGCTAAATGAGTGTCGCAGAACAAGAGGCGACTATTATCGACACGAAGTAGCCACTGCCATAGACTGTACAGTGGATTGTGGATTGTATATGTATATTTGAGAATATAGGAGTTTTGGCATACTTCTGGCATTGATGGGACAAGGGAAATGGCTAGAGTCGTTCTTTTAACAAGCAAATGAATGGTGTGATTTTCACTAAGGTTGCCTGGATCAGGATGCAAGATATGTTATTCTAAAACGATTCCTATAAAAAGGAAGATCAGATTTCATAAGAAAATTAGTAAACATTGTTGCCTTTTTTAAAAAGAAATTATGTGATTTACCGAAGTTATAATTTATTGATGGGGGTAAGTGAAAGAGCCAACACATCACACCAGGGAAAGAAAAGTGACAGGTCTAAGAACAGCATCTTTAGTTTATGCACTGTAAAATACACATGGAAGTGCCCCAAAGTCCATGAAAAATATAATGGAATTTACTGCCAACAATGTTGTTACTTAAATATTAAAGGCAGCTTATACTATTTTAACGTAAGTTTTATAGAATTAATTCTTTAAGACTTTTCATAAGTATTGCATTTTTCAGTTGTATCACTGTTCTTGCCATGTTTTAATCTACACTCCTGGAAATTGAAATAAGAACACCGTGAATTCATTGTCCCAGGAAGGGGAAACTTTATTGACACATTCCTGGGGTCAGATACATCACATGATCACACTGACAGAACCACAGGCACAGAGACACAGGCAACAGAGCATGCACAATGTCGGCACTAGTACAGTGTATATCCACCTTTCGCAGCAATGCAGGCTGCTATTCTCCCATGGAGACGATCGTAGAGATGCTGGATGTAGTCCTGTGGAACGGCTTGCCATGCCATTTCCACCTGGCGCCTCAGTTGGACCAGCATTCGTGCTGGACGTGCAGACCGCGTGAGACGACGCTTCATCCAGTCCCAAACATGCTCAATGGGGGACAGATCCGGAGATCTTGCTGGCCAGGGTAGTTGACTTACACCTTCTAGAGCACGTTGGGTGGCACGGGATACATGCGGACGTGCATTGTCCTGTTGGAACAGCAAGTTCCCTTGCCGGTCTAGGAATGGTAGAACGATGGGTTCGATGACGGTTTGGATGTACCGTGCACTATTCAGTGTCCCCTCGACGATCACCAGTGGTGTACGGCCAGTGTAGGAGATCGCTCCCCACACCATGATGCCGGGTGTTGGCCCTGTGTGCCTCGGTCGTATGCAGTCCTGATTGTGGCGCTCACCTTCACGGCACCAAACACGCATACGACCATCATTGGCACCAAGGCAGAAGCGACTCTCATCGCTGAAGACGACACGTCTCCATTCGTCCCTCCATTCACGCCTGTCGCGACACCACTGGAGGCGGGCTGCATGATGTTATGGCGTGAGGGGAAGACGGCCTAACGGTGTGCGGGACCGTAGCCCAGCTTCATGGAGACGGTTGCGAATGGTCCTCGCCGATACCCCAGGAGCAACAGTGTCCCTAATTTGCTGGGAAGTGGCGGTGCGGTCCCCTACGGCACTGCGTAGGATCCTACGGTCTTGGCGTGCATCCGTGCGTCGCTGCGTTCCGGTCCAGGTCGACGGGCACGTGCACCTTCCGCCGACCACTGGCGACAACATCGATGTGCTGTGGAGACCTCACGCCCCACGTGTTGAGCAATTCGGCGGTACGTCCACCCGGCCTGCCGCATGCCCACTATACGCCCTCACTCAAAGTCCGTCAACTGCACATACGGTTCACGTCCACGCTGTCGCGGCATGCTACCAGTGTTAAAGACTGCGATGGAGCTCCGTATGCCACGGCAAACTGGCTGACACTGACGGCGGCGGTGCACAAATGCTGCGCAGCTAGCGCCATTCGACGGCCAACACCGCGGTTCCTGGTGTGTCCGCTGTGCCGTGCGTGTGATCATTGCTTGTACAGCCCTCTCGCAGTGTCCGGAGCAAGTATGGTGGGTCTGACACACCGGTGTCAATGTGTTCTTTTTTCCATTTCCAGGAGTGTATATCCTCAGTTGAACAACAAATTTTCTGAAATTTCTGAAGTGTAGTACAAAAGGTATGTTTTGGTGGGAAACATTTATTATTTCTTGCTGTTTCCCGGCAATTTCCAACGTAAT